>NW_027646118.1:0-1229460 GCF_951394435.1 Stenella coeruleoalba | reverse complement strand
ACAGCTATCGTCCAAAAATAGACTGAAGTAAGGCTGCCAAGAGGACTTGAAAGCGGGGCAGAATTGCAGGAAACCGATTTCAGGAGGTAGACTGGAATTGCATTGAAAGCATAGGAAAAGAGGCAGAACGTCCACAATGATGCACTTGGCCAAAAAGGGCGTATGCGTTTTTTCCTGAATATATTCAGGAAAAAACGCATACGCCCTTTTTGGCCAACCAAGCAAGCTTGCAAAGGAAATCTGCACTACAATGAAGTCTCACTTCCCCCCGGTCAAAAGGGCCATCTGAAAAAAGTGTAAAATCCAGAAAGGCAGGACAGGCCATGGAGAACTGGGAGCCTTGTTATGCTGATGGGCGGGATGTAAATTGCCAACAACCACTCGGGAGAAGTGTATGGTGTTTCCTGAAACATCTAAAAAACAAAGCAACAGAACCTAGGGCACTTCCACTTATGGTCCTATAGCTTAGGGAAATTAAAATCAAAAAGACACAGCCACCCCAAAGTTTGGGACGCCTCTGTTTACAAGAACCTCGTTTACAGTACAAGTTCAACATCGCAGAAAGTGAAAAATGGATAAAGAAGTTGTGGTATTTACTTACAAAGCAATATCACTCAGCAATGAAATCTGTGTCATCAGGCCCTTAGCAGCACAATGAGTGGATTCAGGTATGATGATTCTAACTGAAATAAGTCACACAGAAAAAGAAACATCATAAGATATCAGTAATACACGGAATGTAAACTTGGCTACACAGGAACTGAATTACAGAACAGAACAGGGTCTCAAATTTAGAAAACCAACTTATGCTTGCTTAAGGGTAAAGGTGAGTTGGGGTGCTGCATAAAACCAGAGATTGAAATGAGCACAGATAAAGTTCCTTAAGCCAAATATGGAATAGACAAGAGCTACTCCTTGCTCAACGAAATGGACTCAACACCCCATATTAAACGTCTAAGAATGTACCTGACTAGTAAGTATCTTAAAACCTATGGATTGCTATGTCTCCGAAAGAGAATCAAGCATGTGTACAGGGGCATAAACGCAGCAGTGATAGGATTGGAGAGGTTCGGTGAGCAAATGAAGACCCTTTGAAGTCATATTGCATGGTACCCATTCCACGGGTTTCAACTACCCAGGTTTAAGGTATTCTTCCTTCAGCTAAAACATGCATGTGGAACCTAGAGTATGATCAACCATGTGATCGGGAGACGTGTTCAAATATGTCTCAGTTTTCCTCCCCTGGTACTCGGGTGCAACATTCCAGACGCTTTACTAACACTCTCCCCACTTGGAGAGTCAGTGCCTTTAACCTCCTGTTTGGCCCAGTTTGCAATTTCTGCGGAAGATGAACAGGAATAGCGAGAACCAATGAGAGGCTAGCTGGAGGTGTCTGGACGGGCAAATTTAACTCTCATTTCCCACCAGGAAGAGGAATTAACCAAAGGCACAGCATGCCGGGCCGGAACCAGATTAGGGCCTGAAGCCATCCTGCGGTGTTGCGGCCAGGTCACAAGAAAGCGAGTTGAAGAAAGGAGCTCAGGGGCACTGTAATTCACAAAACTGCAGAGTTATAAGTGACAGCTATCGTCCAAAAATAGACTGAAGTAAGGCTGCCAAGAGGACTTGAAAGCGGGGCAGAATTGCAGGAAACCGATTTCAGGAGGTAGACTGGAATTGCATTGAAAGCATAGGAAAAGAGGCAGAACGTCCACAATGATGCACTTGGCCAAAAAGGGCGTATGCGTTTTTTCCTGAATATATTCAGGAAAAAACGCATACGCCCTTTTTGGCCAACCAAGCAAGCTTGCAAAGGAAATCTGCACTACAATGAAGTCTCACTTCCCCCCGGTCAAAAGGGCCATCTGAAAAAAGTGTAAAATCCAGAAAGGCAACAGGCCATTGAGAACTGGGAGCCTTGTTATGCTGATGGGCGGGATGTAAATTGCCAACAGACACTTGGGAGAAGTGTATGGTGTTTCCTGAAACATCTAAAAAACAAAGCAACAGAGCCTAGGGCACTTCCACTTATGGTCCTATAGCTTAGGGAAATTAAAATCAAAAAGACACAGCCACCCCAAAGTTTGGGACGCCTCTGTTTACAAGAACCTCGTTTACAGTACAAGTTCAACATCACAGAAAGTGAAAAATGGATAAAGAAGTTGTGGTATTCACTTACAAAGCAATATCACTCAGCAATGAAATCTATGTCATCAGGCCCTTAGCAGCACAATGAGTGGATTCAGGTATGATGATTCTAACTGAAATAAGTCACACAGAAAAAGAAACATCATAAGATATCAGTAATACACGGAATGGAAACTTGGCTACACAGGAACTGAATTACAGAACAGAACAGGGTCTCAAATTTAGAAAACCAACTTATGCTTGCTTAAGGGTAAAGGTGAGTTGGGGTGCTGCATAAAACCAGAGATTGAAATGAGCACAGATAAAGTTCCTTAAGCCAAATATGGAATAGACAAGAGCTACTCCTTGCTCAACGAAATGGACTCAACACCGCATATTAAACGCCTAAGAATGTATCTGACTTGTAAGTATCTTAAAACCTATGGATTGCTATGTCTCCAAAAGAGAATCAAGCATGTGTACAGGGGCATAAACGCAGCAGTGATAGGATTGGAGAGGTTCGGTGAGCAAATGAAGACCCTTTGAAGTCATATTGCATGGTACCCATTCCACGGGTTTCAACTACCCAGGTTTAAGGTATTCTTCCTTCAGCTAAAACATGCATATGGAACCTAGAGTATGATCAACCATTTGATCGGGAGACGTGTTCAAATATGTCTCAGTTTTCCTCCCCTGGTACTCGGGTGCAACATTCCAGACGCTTTACTAACACTCTCCCCACTTGGACAGTCAGTCCCTTTAACCTCCTGTTTGGCCCAGTTTGCAATTTCTGCGGAAGATGAACAGGAATAGCGAGAACCAATGAGAGGCTAGCTGGAGGTGTCTGGACGGGCAAATTTAACTCTCATTTCCCACCAGGAAGAGGAATTAACCAAAGGCTCAGCGTGCCGGGCCGGAACCAGATTAGGGCCTGAAGCCATCCTGCGGTGTTGCGGCCAGCTCACAAGAAAGCGAGTTGAAGAAAGGAGCTCAGGGGCACTGTAATTCACAAACCTGCAGAGTTATAAATGACAGCTATCGTCCAAAAATAGACTGAAGTAAGTCTGCCAAGAGGACTTGAAAGCGGGGCAGAATTGCAGGAAATCGATTTCAGGAGGTAGACTGGAATTGCATTGAAAGCATAGCAAAAGAGGCAGAACGTCCACAATGATGCACTTGGCCAAAAAGGGCGTATGCGTTTTTTCCTGAATATATTCAGGAAAAAACGCATACGCCCTTTTTGGCCAAGCAAGCAAGCTTGCAAAGGAAATCTGCACTACAATGAAGTCTCACTTCCCCCCGGTCAAAAGGGCCATCTGAAAAAAGTGTAAAATCCAGAAAGGCAACAGGCAATTGAGAACTGGGAGCCTTGTTATGCTGATGCGCGGGATGTAAATTGCCAACAACCACTCGGGAGAAGTATATGGTGTTTCCTGAAACATGTAAAAAACAAAGCAACAGAACCTACGGCACTTCCACTTATGGTCCTATAGCTTAGGGAAATTAAAATCAAAAAGACACAGCCACCCCAAAGTTTGTAACGGCTCTGTTTACAAGAACCTCGTTTACAGTACAAGTTCAACATCACAGAAAGTGAAAAATGGATAAAGAAGTTGTGGTATTTACTTACAAAGCAATATCACTCAGCAATGAAATCTGTGTCATCAGGCCCTTAGCAGCACAATGAGTGGATTCAGGTATGATGATTCTAACTGAAGTAAGTCACACAGAAAAAGAAACATCATAAGATATCAGTAATACACGGAATGTAAACTTGGCTACACAGGAACTGAATTACAGAACAGAACAGGGTCTCAAATTTAGAAAACCAACTTATGCTTGCTTAAGGGTAAAGGTGAGTTGGGGTGCTGCATAAAACCAGAGATTGAAATGAGCACAGATAAATTCCTTAAGTCAAATATGGAATAGACAAGAGCTACTCCTTGCTCAACGAAATGGACTCAACACCGCATATTAAACGCCTAAGAATGTACCTGACTAGTAAGTATCTTAAAACCTATGGATTGCTATGTCTCCGAAAGAGAATCAAGCATGTGTACAGGGGCATAAACACAGCAGTGATAGGATTGGAGCGGTTCGGTGAGCAAATGAAGACCCTTTGAAGTCATATTGCATGGTACCCATTACACGGGTCTTAACTCTCCAGGTTTAAGGTATTCTTCCTTCAGCTAAAACATGCATGTGGAACCCAAGTATGATCAACCATGTGAACGGGAGACGTGTTCAAATATGTCTCAGTTTTCCTCCCCTGGTACTCGGGTGCAACATTCCAGACGCTTTACTAACACTCTCCCCACTTGGAGAGTCAGCGCCTTTAACCTCCTGTTTGGCCCAGTTTGCAATTTCTGCGGAAGATGAACAGGAATAGCGAGAACCAATGAGAGGCTAGCTGGAGGTGTCTGGACGGGCAAATTTAACTCTCATTTCCCACCAGGAAGAGGAATTAACCAAAGGCTCAGCGTGCCGGGCCGGAACCAGATTAGGGCCTGAAGCCATCCTGCGTTGTTGCGGCCAGGTCACAAGAAAGCGAGTTGAAGAAAGGAGCTCAGGGGCACTGTAATTCACAAACCTGCAGAGTTATAAGTGACAGCTATCGTCCAAAAATAGACTGAAGTAAGGCTGCCAAGAGGACTTGAAAGCGGGGCAGAATTGCAGGAAACCGATTTCAGGAGGTAGACTGGAATTGCATTGAAAGCATAGGAAAAGAGGCAGAACGTCCACAATGATGCACTTGGCCAAAAAGGGCGTATGCGTTTTTTCCTGAATATATTCAGGAAAAAACGCATACGCCCTTTTTGGCCAACCAAGCAAGCTTGCAAAGGAAATCTGCACTACAATGAAGTCTCACTTCCCCCCGGTCAAAAGGGCCATCTGCAAAAAGTGTAAAATCCAGAAAGGCAGGACAGGCCATGGAGAACTGGGAGCCTTGTTATGCTGATGGGTGGGATGTAAATTGCCAACAGACACTCGGGAGAAGTGTATGGTGTTTCCTGAAACATCTAAAAAACAAAGCAACAGAGCCTAGGGCACTGCCACTTATGGTCCTATAGCTTAGGGAAATTAAAATCAAAAAGACACAGCCACCCCAAAGTTTGGGACGCCTTTGTTTACAAGAACCTCGTTTACAGTACAAGTTCAACATCGCAGAAAGTGAAAAATGGATAAAGAAGTTGTGGTATTTACTTACAAAGCAATATCACTCAGCAATGAAATCTATGTCATCAGGCCCTTAGCATCACAATGAGTGGATTCAGGTATGATGATTCTAACTGAAATAAGTCACACAGAAAAAGAAACATCATAAGATATCAGTAATACACGGAATGTAAACTTGGCTACACAGGAACTGAATTACAGAACAGAACAGGGTCTCAAATTTAGAAAACCAACTTATGCTTGCTTAAGGGTAAAGGTGAGTTGGGGTGCTGCATAAAACCAGAGATTGAAATGAGCACAGATAAAGTTCCTTAAGTCAAATATGGAATAGACAAGAGCTACTCCTTGCTCAACGAAATGGACTCAACACCGCATATTAAACGCCTAAGAATGTACCTGACTAGTAAGTATCTTAAAAACCTATGGATTGCTATGTCTCCGAAAGAGAATCAAGCATGTGTACAGGGGCATAAACGCAGCAGTGATAGGATTGGAGAGGTTCGGTGAGCAAATGAAGACCCTTTGAAGTCATATTGCATGGTACCCATTACACGGGTCTCAACTCTCCAGGTTTAAGGTATTCTTCCTTCAGCTAAAACATGCATGTGGAACCCAAGTATGATCAACCATGTGAACGGGAGACGTGTTCAAATATGTCTCAGTTTTCCTCCCCTGGTACTCGGGTGCAACATTCCAGACGCTTTACTAACACTCTCCCCACTTGGAGAGTCAGCGCCTTTAACCTCCTGTTTGGCCCAGTTTGCAATTTCTGCGGAAGATGAACAGGAATAGCGAGAACCAATGAGAGGCTAGCTGGAGGTGTCTGGACGGGCAAATTTAACTCTCATTTCCCACCAGGAAGAGGAATTAACCAAAGGCTCAGCGTGCCGGGCCGGAACCAGATTAGGGCCTGAAGCCATCCTGCGGTGTTGCGGCCAGGTCACAAGAAAGCGAGTTGAAGAAAGGAGCTCATGGGCACTGTAATTCACAAACCTGCAGAGTTATAAGTGACAGCTATCGTCCAAAAATAGACTGAAGTAAGGCTGCCAAGACGACTTGAAAGCGGGGCAGAATTGCAGGAAACCGATTTCAGGAGGTAGACTGGAATTGCATTGAAAGCATAGGAAAAGAGGCAGAACGTCCACAATGATGCACTTGGCCAAAAAGGGCGTATGCGTTTTTTCCTGAATATATTCAGGAAAAAACGCATACGCCCTTTTTGGCCAACCAAGCAAGCTTGCAAAGGAAATCTGCACTACAATGAAGTCTCACTTCCCCCCGGTCAAAAGGGCCATCTGAAAAAAGTGTAATATCCAGAAAGGCAACAGGCAATTGAGAACTGGGAGCCTTGTTATGCTGATGGGCGGGATGTAAATTGCCAACAGACACTTGGGAGAAGTGTATGGTGTTTCCTGAAACATCTAAAAAACAAAGCAACAGAGCCTAGGGCACTTCCACTTATGGTCCTATAGCTTAGGGAAATTAAAATCAAAAAGACACAGCCACCCCAAAGTTTGGGATGCCTCTGTTTACAAGAACCTCGTTTACAGTACAAGTTCAACATCGCAGAAAGTGAAAAATGGATAAAGAAGTTGTGGTATTCACTTACAAAGCAATATCACTCAGCAATGAAATCTATGTCATCAGGCCCTTAGCAGCACAATGAGTGGATTCAGGTATGATGATTCTAACTGAAATAAGTCACACAGAAAAAGAAACATCATAAGATATCAGTAATACACGGAATGGAAACTTGGCTACACAGGAACTGAATTACAGAACAGAACAGGGTCTCAAATTTAGAAAACCAACTTATGCTTGCTTAAGGGTAAAGGTGAGTTGGGGTGCTGCATAAAACCAGAGATTGAAATGAGCACAGATAAAGTTCCTTAAGCCAAATATGGAATAGACAAGAGCTACTCCTTGCTCAACGAAATGGACTCAACACCGCATATTAAACGTCTAAGAATGTATCTGACTTGTAAGTATCTTAAAACCTATGGATTGCTATGTCTCCGAAAGAGAATCAAGCATGTGTACAGGGGCATAAACGCAGCAGTGATAGGATTGGAGAGGTTCGGTGAGCAAATGAAGACCCTTTGAAGTCATATTGCATGGTACCCATTACACGGGTCTCAACTCTCCAGGTTTAAGGTATTCTTCCTTCAGCTAAAACATGCATGTGGAACCCAAGTATGATCAACCATGTGAACGGGAGACGTGTTCAAATATGTCTCAGTTTTCCTCCCCTGGTACTCGGGTGCAACATTCCAGACGCTTTACTAACACTCTCCCCACTTGGAGAGTCAGCGCCTTTAACCTCCTGTTTGGCCCAGTTTGCAATTTCTGCGGAAGATGAACAGGAATAGCGAGAACCAATGAGAGGCTAGCTGGAGGTGTCTGGACGGGCAAATTTAACTCTCATTTCCCACCAGGAAGAGGAAATAACCAAAGGCTCAGCGTGCCGTGCCGGAACCAGATTAGGGCCTGAAGCCATCCTGCGGTGTTGCGGCCAGGTCACAAGAAAGCGAGTTGAAGAAAGGAGCTCAGGGGCACTGTAATTCACAAACCTGCAGAGTTATAAATGACAGCTATCGTCAAAAAATAGACTGAAGTAAGGCTGCCAAGAGGACTTGAAAGCGGGGCAGAATTGCAGGAAACCGATTTCAGGAGGTAGACTGGAATTGCATTGCAAGCATAGGAAAAGAGGCAGAACGTCCACAATGATGCACTTGGCCAAAAAGGGCGTATGCGTTTTTTCCTGAATATATTCAGGAAAAAACGCATACGCCCTTTTTGGCCAACAAAGCAAGCTTGCAAAGGAAATCTGCACTACAATGAAGTCTCACTTCCCCCCGGTCAAAAGGGCCATCTGAAAAAAGTGTAAAATCCAGAAAGGCAGGACAGGCCATGGAGAACTGGGAGCCTTGTTATGCTGATGGGCGGGATGTAAATTGCCAACAACCACTCGGGAGAAGTGTATGGTGTTTCCTGAAACATCTAAAAAACAAAGCAACAGAACCTAGGGCACTTCCACTTATGGTCCTATAGCTTAGGGAAATTAAAATCAAAAAGACACAGCCACCCCAAAGTTTGGAACGGCTCTGTTGACAAGAACCTCGTTTACAGTACAAGTTCAACATCGCAGAAAGTGAAAAATGGATAAAGAAGTTGTGGTATTTACTTACAAAGCAATATCACTCAGCAATGAAATCTGTGTCATCAGGCCCTTAGCAGCACAATGAGTGGATTCAGGTATGATGATTCTAACTGAAATAAGTCACACAGAAAAAGAAACATCATAAGATATCAGTAATACACGGAATGTAAACTTGGCTACACAGGAACTGAATTACAGAACAGAACAGGGTCTCAAATTTAGAAAACCAACTTATGCTTGCTTAAGGGGAAAGGTGATTTGGGGTGCTGCATAAAACCAGAGATTGAAATGAGCACAGATAAAGTTCCTTAAGTCAAATATGGAATAGACAAGAGCTACTCCTTGCTCAACGAAATGGACTCAACACCGCATATTAAACGCCTAAGAATGTACCTGACTAATAAGTATCTTAAAAACCTATGGATTGCTATGTCTCCGAAAGAGAATCAAGCATGTGTACAGGGGCATAAACGCAGCAGTGATAGGATTGGAGAGGTTCGGTGAGCAAATGAAGACCCTTTGAAGTCATATTGCATGGTACCCATTACACGGGTCTCAACTCTCCAGGTTTAAGGTATTCTTCCTTCAGCTAAAACATGCATGTGGAACCCAAGTATGATCAACCATGTGAACGGGAGACGTGTTCAAATATGTCTCAGTTTTCCTCCCCTGGTACTCGGGTGCAACATTCCAGACGCTTTACTAACACTCTCCCCACTTGGAGAGTCAGCGCCTTTAACCTCCTGTTTGGCCCAGTTTGCAATTTCTGCGGAAGATGAACAGGAATAGCGAGAACCAATGAGAGACTAGCTGGAGGTGTCTGGACGGGCAAATTTAACTCTCATTTCCCACCAGGAAGAGGAAATAACCAAAGGCTCAGCGTGCCGTGCCGGAACCAGATTAGGGCCTGAAGCCATCCTGCGGTGTTGCGGCCAGGTCACAAGAAAGCGAGTTGACGAAAGGAGCTCAGGGGCACTGTAATTCACAAACCTGCAGAGTTATAAATGACAGCTATCGTCCAAAAATAGACTGAAGTAAGGCTGCCAAGAGGACTTGAAAGCGGGGCAGAATTGCAGGAAACCGATTTCAGGAGGTAGACTGGAATTGCATTGAAAGCATAGGAAAAGAGGCAGAACGTCCACAATGATGCACTTGGCCAAAAAGGTCGTATGCGTTTTTTCCTGAATATATTCAGGAAAAAACGCATACGCCCTTTTTGGCCAACCAAGCAAGCTTGCAAAGGAAATCTGCACTACAATGAAGTCTCACTTCCCCCCGGTCAAAAGGGCCATCTGAAAAAAGTGTAAAATCCAGAAAGGCAACAGGCAATTGAGAACTGGGAGCCTTGTTATGCTGATGGGTGGGATGTAAATTGCCAACAGACACTCGGGAGAAGTGTATGGTGTTTCCTGAAACATCTAAAAAACAAAGCAACAGAGCCTAGGGCACTTCCACTTATGGTCCTATAGCTTAGGGAAATTAAAATCAAAAAGACACAGCCACCCCAAAGTTTGGGATGCCTCTGTTTACAAGAACCTCGTTTACAGTACAAGTTCAACATCGCAGAAAGTGAAAAATGGATAAAGAAGTTGTGGTATTCACTTACAAAGCAATATCACTCAGCAATGAAATCTATGTCATCAGGCCCTTAGCAGCACAATGAGTGGATTCAGGTATGATGATTCTAACTGAAATAAGTCACACAGAAAAAGAAACATCATAAGATATCAGTAATACACGGAATGGAAACTTGGCTACACAGGAACTGAATTACAGAACAGAACAGGGTCTCAAATTTAGAAAACCAACTTATGCTTGCTTAAGGGTAAAGGTGAGTTGGGGTGCTGCATAAAACCAGAGATTGAAATGAGCACAGATAAAGTTCCTTAAGCCAAATATGGAATAGACAAGAGCTACTCCTTGCTCAATGAAATGGACTCAACACCGCATATTAAACGCCTAAGAATGTACCTGACTTGTAAGTATCTTAAAACCTATGGATTGCTATGTCTCCGAAAGAGAATCAAGCATGTGTACAGGGGCATAAACGCAGCAGTGATAGGATTGGAGAGGTTCGGTGAGCAAATGAAGACCCTTTGAAGTCATATTGCATGGTACCCATTCCACGGGTTTCAACTACCCAGGTTTAAGGTATTCTTCCTTCAGCTAAAACATGCATATGGAACCTAGAGTATGATCAACCATTTGATCGGGAGACGTGTTCAAATATGTCTCAGTTTTCCTCCCCTGGTACTCGGGTGCAACATTCCAGACGCTTTACTAACACTCTCCCCACTTGGAGAGTCAGCGCCTTTAACCTCCTGTTTGGCCCAGTTTGCAATTTCTGCGGAAGATGAACAGGAATAGCGAGAACCAATGAGAGGCTAGCTGGAGGTGTCTGGACGGGCAAATTTAACTCTCATTTCCCACCAGGAAGAGGAATTAACCAAAGGCTCAGCGTGCCGGGCCGGAACCAGATTAGGGCCTGAAGCCATCCTGCGGTGTTGCGGCCAGGTCACAAGAAAGCGAGTTGAAGAAAGGAGCTCAGGGGCACTGTAATTCACAAACCTGCAGAGTTATAAATGACAGCTATCGTCCAAAAATAGACTGAAGTAAGGCTGCCAAGAGGACTTGAAAGCGGGGCAGAATTGCAGGAAACCGATTTCAGGAGGTAGACTGGAATTGCATTGAAAGCATAGGAAAAGAGGCAGAACGTCCACAATGATGCACTTGGCCAAAAAGGGCGTATGCGTTTTTTCCTGAATATATTCAGGAAAAAACGCATACGCCCTTTTTGGCCAACCAAGCAAGCTTGCAAAGGAAATCTGCACTACAATGAAGTCTCACTTCCCCCCGGTCAAAAGGGCCATCTGAAAAAAGTGTAAAATCCAGAAAGGCAGGACAGGCCATGGAGAACTGGGAGCCTTGTTATGCTGATGGGCGGGATGTAAATTGCCAACAGACACTCGGGAGAAGTGTATGGTGTTTCCTGAAACATCTAAAAAACAAAACAACAGAGCCTAGGGCACTGCCACTTATGGTCCTATAGCTTAGGGAAATTAAAATCAAAAAGACACAGCCACCCCAAAGTTTGGGACGCCTCTGTTTACAAGAACCTCGTTTACAGTACAAGTTCAACATCGCAGAAAGTGAAAAATGGATAAAGAAGTTGTGGTATTTACTTACAAAGCAATATCACTCAGCAATGAAATCTATGTCATCAGGCCCTTAGCATCACAATGAGGGGATTCAGGTATGATGATTCTAACTGAAATAAGTCACACAGAAAAAGAAACATCATAAGATATCAGTAATACACGGAATGTAAACTTGGCTACACAGGAACTGAATTACGGAACAGAACAGGGTCTCAAATATAGAAAACCAACTTATGCTTGCTTAAAGGTAAAGGTGAGTTGGGGTGCTGCATAAAACCAGAGATTGAAATGAGCACAGATAAAGTTCCTTAAGTCAAATATGGAATAGACAAGAGCTACTCCTTGCTCAACGAAATGGACTCAACACCGCATATTAAACGCCTAAGAATGTACCTGACTAGTAAGTATCGTAAAACCTATAGATTTCTATGTCTCCGAAAGAGAATCAAGCATGTGTACAGGGGCATAAACGCAGCAGTGATAGGATTGGAGAGGTTCGGTGAGCAAATGAAGACCCTTTGAAGTCATATTGCATGGTACCCATTACACGGGTCTCAACTCTCCAGGTTTAAGGTATTCTTCCTTCAGCTAAAACATGCATGTGGAACCCAAGTATGATCAACCATGTGAACGGGAGACGTGTTCAAATATGTCTCAGTTTTCCTCCCCTGGTACTCGGGTGCAACATTCCAGACGCTTTACTAACACTCTCCCCACTTGGAGAGTCAGCGCCTTTAACCTCCTGTTTGGCCCAGTTTGCAATTTCTGCGGAAGATGAACAGGAATAGCGAGAACCAATGAGAGGCTAGCTGGAGGTGTCTGGACGGGCAAATTTAACTCTCATTTCCCACCAGGAAGAGGAAATAACCAAAGGCTCAGCGTGCCGTGCCGGAACCAGATTAGGGCCTGAAGCCATCCTGCGGTGTTGCGGCCAGGTCACAAGAAAGCGAGTTGAAGAAAGGAGCTCAGGGGCACTGTAATTCACAAACCTGCAGAGTTATAAATGACAGCTATCGTCCAAAAATAGACTGAAGTAAGGCTGCCAAGAGGACTTGAAAGCGGGGCAGAATTGCAGGAAACCGATTTCAGGAGGTAGACTGGAATTGCATTGCAAGCATAGGAAAAGAGGCAGAACGTCCACAATGATGCACTTGGCCAAAAAGGGCGTATGCGTTTTTTCCTGAGTATATTCAGGAAAAAACGCATACGCCCTTTTTGGCCAACCAAGCAAGCTTGCAAAGGAAATCTGCACTACAATGAAGTCTCAGTTCCCCCCGGTCAAAAGGGCCATCTGAAAAAAGTGTAAAATCCAGAAAGGCAGGACAGGCCATGGAGAACTGGGAGCCTTGTTATGCTGATGGGCGGGATGTAAATTGCCAACAACCACTGGGGAGAAGTGTATGGTGTTTCCTGAAACATCTAAAAAACAAAGCAACAGAACCTAGGGCACTTCCACTTATGGTCCTATAGCTTAGGGAAATTAAAATCAAAAAGACACAGCCACTCCAAAGTTTGGAACGGCTCCGTTTACAAGAACCTCGTTTACAGTACAAGTTCAACATCGCAGAAAGTGAAAAATGGATAAAGAAGTTGTGGTATTTACTTACAAAGCAATATCACTCAGCAATGAAATCTGTGTCATCAGGCCCTTAGCAGCACAATGAGTGGATTCAGGTATGATGATTCTAACTGAAATAAGTCACACAGAAAAAGAAACATCATAAGATATCAGTAATACACGGAATGTAAACTTGGCTACACAGGAACTGAATTACAGAACAGAACAGGGTCTCAAATTTAGAAAACCAACTTATGCTTGCTTAAGGGGAAAGGTGAGTTGGGGTGCTGCATAAAACCAGAGATTGAAATGAGCACAGATAAAGTTCCTTAAGTCAAATATGGAATAGACAAGAGCTACTCATTGCTCAACGAAATGGACTCAACACTGCATATTAAACGCCTAAGAATGTACCTGACTAGTAAGTATCTTAAAACCTATGGATTGCTATGTCTCCGAAAGAGAATCAAGCATGTGTACAGGGGCATAAACGCAGCAGTGATAGGATTGGAGAGGTTCGGTGAGCAAATGAAGACCCTTTGAAGTCATATTGCATGGTACCCATTACACGGGTCTTAACTCTCCAGGTTTAAGGTATTCTTCCTTCAGCTAAAACATGCATGTGGAACCCAAGTATGATCAACCATGTGAACGGGAGACGTGTTCAAATATGTCTCAGTTTTCCTCCCCTGGTACTCGGGTGCAACATTCCAGACGCTTTACTAACACTCTCCCCACTTGGAGAGTCAGCGCCTTTAACCTCCTGTTTGGCCCAGTTTGCAATTTCTGCGGAAGATGAACAGGAATAGCGAGAACCAATGAGAGACTAGCTGGAGGTGTCTGGACGGGCAAATTTAACTCTCATTTCCCACCAGGAAGAGGAAATAACCAAAGGCTCAGCGTGCCGTGCCGGAACCAGATTAGGGCCTGAAGCCATCCTGCGGTGTTGCGGCCAGGTCACAAGAAAGCGAGTTGAAGAAAGGAGCTCAGGGGCACTGTAATTCACAAACCTGCAGAGTTATAAATGACAGCTATCGTCCAAAAATAGACTGAAGTAAGGCTGCCAAGAGGACTTGAAAGCGGGGCAGAATTGCAGGAAACCGATTTCAGGAGGTAGACTGGAATTGCATTGAAAGCATAGGAAAAGAGGCAGAACGTCCACAATGATGCACTTGGCCAAAAAGGTCGTATGCGTTTTTTCCTGAATATATTCAGGAAAAAACGCATACGCCCTTTTTGGCCAACCAAGCAAGCTTGCAAAGGAAATCTGCACTACAATGAAGTCTCACTTCCCCCCGGTCAAAAGGGCCATCTGAAAAAAGTGTAAAATCCAGAAAGGCAACAGGCAATTGAGAACTGGGAGCCTTGTTATGCTGATGGGTGGGATGTAAATTGCCAACAGACACTCGGGAGAAGTGTATGGTGTTTCCTGAAACATCTAAAAAACAAAGCAACAGAGCCTAGGGCACTTCCACTTATGGTCCTATAGCTTAGGGAAATTAAAATCAAAAAGACACAGCCACCCCAAAGTTTGGGATGCCTCTGTTTACAAGAACCTCGTTTACAGTACAAGTTCAACATCGCAGAAAGTGAAAAATGGATAAAGAAGTTGTGGTATTCACTTACAAAGCAATATCACTCAGCAATGAAATCTATGTCATCAGGCCCTTAGCAGCACAATGAGTGGATTCAGGTATGATGATTCTAACTGAAATAAGTCACACAGAAAAAGAAACATCATAAGATATCAGTAATACACGGAATGGAAACTTGGCTACACAGGAACTGAATTACAGAACAGAACAGGGTCTCAAATTTAGAAAACCAACTTATGCTTGCTTAAGGGTAAAGGTGAGTTGGGGTGCTGCATAAAACCAGAGATTGAAATGAGCACAGATAAAGTTCCTTAAGCCAAATATGGAATAGACAAGAGCTACTCCTTGCTCAATGAAATGGACTCAACACCGCATATTAAACGCCTAAGAATGTACCTGACTTATAAGTATCTTAAAACCTATGGATTGCTATGTCTCCGAAAGAGAATCAAGCATGTGTACAGGGGCATAAACGCAGCAGTGATAGGATTGGAGAGGTTCGGTGAGCAAATGAAGACCCTTTGAAGTCATATTGCATGGTACCCATTCCACGGGTTTCAACTACCCAGGTTTAAGGTATTCTTCCTTCAGCTAAAACATGCATATGGAACCTAGAGTATGATCAACCATTTGATCGGGAGACGTGTTCAAATATGTCTCAGTTTTCCTCCCCTGGTACTCGGGTGCAACATTCCAGACGCTTTACTAACACTCTCCCCACTTGGAGAGTCAGCGCCTTTAACCTCCTGTTTGGCCCAGTTTGCAATTTCTGCGGAAGATGAACAGGAATAGCGAGAACCAATGAGAGGCTAGCTGGAGGTGTCTGGACGGGCAAATTTAACTCTCATTTCCCACCAGGAAGAGGAATTAACCAAAGGCTCAGCGTGCCGGGCCGGAACCAGATTAGGGCCTGAAGCCATCCTGCGGTGTTGCGGCCAGGTCACAAGAAAGCGAGTTGAAGAAAGGAGCTCAGGGGCACTGTAACACACAAACCTGCAGAGTTATAAATGACAGCTATCGTCCAAAAATAGACTGAAGTAAGGCTGCCAAGAGGACTTGAAAGCGGGGCAGAATTGCAGGAAACCGATTTCAGGAGGTAGACTGGAATTGCATTGAAAGCATAGGAAAAGAGGCAGAACGTCCACAATGATGCACTTGGCCAAAAAGGGCGTATGCGTTTTTTCCTGAATATATTCAGGAAAAAACGCATACGCCCTTTTTGGCCAACCAAGCAAGCTTGCAAAGGAAATCTGCACTACAATGAAGTCTCACTTCCCCCCGGTCAAAAGGGCCATCTGAAAAAAGTGTAAAATCCAGAAAGGCAGGACAGGCCATGGAGAACTGGGAGCCTTGTTATGCTGATGGGCGGGATGTAAATTGCCAACAGACACTCGGGAGAAGTGTATGGTGTTTCCTGAAACATCTAAAAAACAAAACAACAGAGCCTAGGGCACTGCCACTTATGGTCCTATAGCTTAGGGAAATTAAAATCAAAAAGACACAGCCACCCCAAAGTTTGGGACGCCTCTGTTTACAAGAACCTCGTTTACAGTACAAGTTCAACATCGCAGAAAGTGAAAAATGGATAAAGAAGTTGTGGTATTTACTTACAAAGCAATATCACTCAGCAATGAAATCTATGTCATCAGGCCCTTAGCATCACAATGAGGGGATTCAGGTATGATGATTCTAACTGAAATAAGTCACACAGAAAAAGAAACATCATAAGATATCAGTAATACACGGAATGTAAACTTGGCTACACAGGAACTGAATTACGGAACAGAACAGGGTCTCAAATATAGAAAACCAACTTATGCTTGCTTAAAGGTAAAGGTGAGTTGGGGTGCTGCATAAAACCAGAGATTGAAATGAGCACAGATAAAGTTCCTTAAGTCAAATATGGAATAGACAAGAGCTACTCCTTGCTCAACGAAATGGACTCAACACCGCATATTAAACGCCTAAGAATGTACCTGACTAGTAAGTATCGTAAAACCTATAGATTTCTATGTCTCCGAAAGAGAATCAAGCATGTGTACAGGGGCATAAACGCAGCAGTGATAGGATTGGAGAGGTTCGGTGAGCAAATGAAGACCCTTTGAAGTCATATTGCATGGTACCCATTACACGGGTCTCAACTCTCCAGGTTTAAGGTATTCTTCCTTCAGCTAAAACATGCATGTGGAACCCAAGTATGATCAACCATGTGAACGGGAGACGTGTTCAAATATGTCTCAGTTTTCCTCCCCTGGTACTCGGGTGCAACATTCCAGACGCTTTACTAACACTCTCCCCACTTGGAGAGTCAGCGCCTTTAACCTCCTGTTTGGCCCAGTTTGCAATTTCTGCGGAAGATGAACAGGAATAGCGAGAACCAATGAGAGGCTAGCTGGAGGTGTCTGGACGGGCAAATTTAACTCTCATTTCCCACCAGGAAGAGGAAATAACCAAAGGCTCAGCGTGCCGTGCCGGAACCAGATTAGGGCCTGAAGCCATCCTGCGGTGTTGCGGCCAGGTCACAAGAAAGCGAGTTGAAGAAAGGAGCTCAGGGGCACTGTAATTCACAAACCTGCAGAGTTATAAATGACAGCTATCGTCCAAAAATAGACTGAAGTAAGGCTGCCAAGAGGACTTGAAAGCGGGGCAGAATTGCAGGAAACCGATTTCAGGAGGTAGACTGGAATTGCATTGCAAGCATAGGAAAAGAGGCAGAACGTCCACAATGATGCACTTGGCCAAAAAGGGCGTATGCGTTTTTTCCTGAATATATTCAGGAAAAAACGCATACGCCCTTTTTGGCCAACCAAGCAAGCTTGCAAAGGAAATCTGCACTACAATGAAGTCTCACTTCCCCCCGGTCAAAAGGGCCATCTGAAAAAAGTGTAAAATCCAGAAAGGCAGGACAGGCCATGGAGAACTGGGAGCCTTGTTATGCTGATGGGCGGGATGTAAATTGCCAACAACCACTCGGGAGAAGTGTATGGTGTTTCCTGAAACATCTAAAAAACAAAGCAACAGAACCTAGGGCACTTCCACTTATGGTCCTATAGCTTAGGGAAATTAAAATCAAAAAGACACAGCCACTCCAAAGTTTGGAACGGCTCCGTTTACAAGAACCTCGTTTACAGTACAAGTTCAACATCGCAGAAAGTGAAAAATGGATAAAGAAGTTGTGGTATTTACTTACAAAGCAATATCACTCAGCAATGAAATCTGTGTCATCAGGCCCTTAGCAGCACAATGAGTGGATTCAGGTATGATGATTCTAACTGAAATAAGTCACACAGAAAAAGAAACATCATAAGATATCAGTAATACACGGAATGTAAACTTGGCTACACAGGAACTGAATTACAGAACAGAACAGGGTCTCAAATTTAGAAAACCAACTTATGCTTGCTTAAGGGGAAAGGTGAGTTGGGGTGCTGCATAAAACCAGAGATTGAAATGAGCACAGATAAAGTTCCTTAAGCCAAATATGGAATAGACAAGAGCTACTCATTGCTCAACGAAATGGACTCAACACTGCATATTAAACGCCTAAGAATGTACCTGACTAGTAAGTATCTTAAAACCTATGGATTGCTATGTCTCCGAAAGAGAATCAAGCATGTGTACAGGGGCATAAACGCAGCAGTGATAGGATTGGAGAGGTTCGGTGAGCAAATGAAGACCCTTTGAAGTCATATTGCATGGTACCCATTACACGGGTCTTAACTCTCCAGGTTTAAGGTATTCTTCCTTCAGCTAAAACATGCATGTGGAACCCAAGTATGATCAACCATGTGAACGGGAGACGTGTTCAAATATGTCTCAGTTTTCCTCCCCTGGTACTCGGGTGCAACATTCCAGACGCTTTCCTAACACTCTCCCCACTTGGAGAGTCAGCGCCTTTAACCTCCTGTTTGGCCCAGTTTGCAATTTCTGCGGAAGATGAACAGGAATAGCGAGAACCAATGAGAGACTAGCTGGAGGTGTCTGGACGGGCAAATTTAACTCTCATTTCCCACCAGGAAGAGGAAATAACCAAAGGCTCAGCGTGCCATGCCGGAACCAGATTAGGGCCTGAAGCCATCCTGCGGTGTTGCGGCCAGGTCACAAGAA
Source organism: Stenella coeruleoalba (assembly GCF_951394435.1). NCBI lineage: Eukaryota > Metazoa > Chordata > Mammalia > Artiodactyla > Delphinidae > Stenella > Stenella coeruleoalba. The sequence goes on along the minus strand of NW_027646118.1, from coordinate 1,210,578 downwards.
AGCGAGTTGAAGAAAGGAGCTCAGGGGCACTGTAATTCACAAACCTGCAGAGTTATAAATGACAGCTATCGTCCAAAAATAGACTGAAGTAAGGCTGCCAAGAGGACTTGAAAGCGGGGCAGAATTGCAGGAAACCGATTTCAGGAGGTAGACTGGAATTGCATTGAAAGCATAGGAAAAGAGGCAGAACGTCCACAATGATGCACTTGGCCAAAAAGGGCGTATGCGTTTTTTCCTGAATATATTCAGGAAAAAACGCATACGCCCTTTTTGGCCAACCAAGCAAGCTTGCAAAGGAAATCTGCACTACAATGAAGTCTCACTTCCCCCCCGTCAAAAGGGCCATCTGAAAAAAGTGTAAAATCCAGAAAGGCAGGACAGGCCATGGAGAACTGGGAGCCTTGTTATGCTGATGGGCGGGATATAAATTGCCAACAGACACTCGGGAGAAGTGTATGGTGTTTCCTGAAACATCTAAAACACAAAGCAACAGAGCCTAGGGCACTGCCACTTATGGTCCTATAGCTTAGGGAAATTAAAATCAAAAAGACACAGCCACCCCAAAGTTTGGGACGCCTCTGTTTACAAGAACCTCGTTTACAGTACAAGTTCAACATCGCAGAAAGTGTAAAATGGATAAAGAAGTTGTGGTATTTACTTACAAAGCAATATCACTCAGCAATGAAATCTATGTCATCAGGCCCTTAGCATCACAATGAGTGGATTCAGGTATGATGATTCTAACTGAAATAAGTCACACAGAAAAAGAAACATCATAAGATATCAGTAATACACAGAATGTAAACTTGGCTACACAGGAACTGAAATACAGAACAGAACAGGGTCTCAAATTTAGAAAACCAACTTATGCTTGCTTAAGGGGAAAGGTGAGTTGGGGTGCTGCATAAAACCAGAGATTGAAATGAGCACAGATAAAGTTCCTTAAGCCAAATATGGAATAGACAAGAGCTACTCCTTGCTCAACGAAATGGACTCAACACCCCATATTAAACGCCTAAGAATGTACCTGACTAGTAAGTATCTTAAAACCTATGGATTGCTATGTCTCCAAAAGAGAATCAAGCGTGTGTACAGGGGCATAAACGCAGCAGTGATAGGATTGGAGAGGCTCGGTGAGCAAATGAAGACCCTTTGAAGTCATATTGCATGGTACCCATTCCACGGGTCTCAACTCTCCAGGTTTAAGGTATTCTTCCTTCAGCTAAAACATGCATGTGGAACCCAGAGTATGATCAACCATGTGAACGGGAGACGTGTTCAAATATGTCTCAGTTTTCCTCCCCTGGTACTCGGGTGCAACATTCCAGACGCTTTACTAACACTCTTCCGACTTGGAGAGTCAGTCCCTTTAACCTCCTGTTTGGCACAGTTTGCAATTTCTGCGGAAGATGAACAGGAATAGCGAGAACCAATGAGAGGCTAGCTGGAGGTGTCTGGACGGGCAAATTTAACTCTCATTTCCCACCAGGAAGAGGAAATAACCAAAGGCTCAGCATGCCGGGCCGGAACCAGATTAGGGCCTGAAGCCATCCTGCGGTGTTGCGGCCAGCTCACAAGAAAGCGAGTTGAAGAAAGGAGCTCAGGGGCACTGTAATTCACAAACCTGCAGAGTTATAAATGACAGCTATCGTCCAAAAATAGACTGAAGTAAGGCTGCCAAGAGGACTTGAAAGCGGGGCAGAATTGCAGGAAACCGATTTCAGGAGGTAGACTGGAATTGCATTGCAAGCATAGGAAAAGAGGCAGAACGTCCACAATGATGCACTTGGCCAAAAAGGGCGTATGCGTTTTTTCCTGAATATATTCAGGAAAAAACGCATACGCCCTTTTTGGCCAACCAAGCAAGCTTGCAAAGGAAATCTGCACTACAATGAAGTCTCACTTCCCCCCGGTCAAAAGGGCCATCTGAAAAAAGTGTAAAATCCAGAAAGGCAGGACAGGCCATGGAGAACTGGGAGCCTTGTTATGCTGATGGGCGGGATGTAAATTGCCAACAACCACTCGGGAGAAGTGTATGGTGTTTCCTGAAACATCTAAAAAACAAAGCAACAGAACCTAGGGCACTTCCACTTATGGTCCTATAGCTTAGGGAAATTAAAATCAAAAAGACACAGCCACCCCAAAGTTTGGAACGGCTCTGTTTACAAGAACCTCGTTTACAGTACAAGTTCAACATCGCAGAAAGTGAAAAATGGATAAAGAAGTTGTGGTATTTACTTACAAAGCAATATCACTCAGCAATGAAATCTGTGTCATCAGGCCCTTAGCAGCACAATGAGTGGATTCAGGTATGATGATTCTAACTGAAGTAAGTCACACAGAAAAAGAAACATCATAAGATATCAGTAATACACGGAATGTAAACTTGGCTACACAGGAACTGAATTACAGAACAGAACAGGGACTCAAATTTAGAAAACCAACTTATGCTTGCTTAAGGGTAAAGGTGAGTTGGGGTGCTGCATAAAACCAGAGATTGAAATGAGCACAGATAAAGTTCCTTAAGCCAAATATGGAATAGACAAGAGCTACTCCTTGCTCAACGAAATGGACTCAACACCGCATATTAAACGCCTAAGAATGTACCTGACTAGTAAATATCTTAAAACCTATGGATTGCTATGTCTCCGAAAGAGAATCAAGCATGTGTACAGGGGCATAAACGCAGCAGTGATAGGATTGGAGAGGTTCGGTGAGCAAATGAAGACCCTTTGAAGTCATATTGCATGGTACCCATTCCACGGGTTTCAACTACCCAGGTTTAAGGTATTCTTCCTTCAGCTAAAACATGCATGTGGAACCTAGAGTATAATCAACCATGTGATCGGGAGACGTGTTCAAATATGTCTCAGTTTTCCTCCCCTGGTACTCGGGTGCAACATTCCAGACGCTTTACTAACACTCTCCCGACTTGGAGAGTCAGTCCCTTTAACCTCCTGTTTGGCCCAGTTTGCAATTTCTGCGGAAGATGAACAGAAATAGCGAGAACCAATGAGAGGCTAGCTGGAGGTGTCTGGACGGGCAAATTTAACTCTCATTTCCCACCAGGAAGAGGAAATAACCAAAGGCTCAGCGTGCCGTGCCGGAACCAGATTAGGGCCTGAAGCCATCCTGCGGTGTTGCGGCCAGCTCAAAAGAAAGCGAGTTGAAGAAAGGAGCTCAGGGGCACTGTAATTCACAAACCTGCAGAGTTATAAATGACAGCTATCGTCCAAAAATAGACTGAAGTAAGGCTGCCAAGAGGACTTGAAAGCGGGGCAGAATTGCAGGAAACCGATTTCAGGAGGTAGACTGGAATTGCATTGCAAGCATAGGAAAAGAGGCAGAACGTCCACAATGATGCACTTGGCCAAAAAGGGCGTATGCGTTTTTTCCTGAATATATTCAGGAAAAAACGCATACGCCCTTTTTGGCCAACCAAGCAAGCTTGCAAAGGAAATCTGCACTACAATGAAGTCTCACTTCCCCCCGGTCAAAAGGGCCATCTGAAAAAAGTGTAAAATCCAGAAAGGCAGGACAGGCCATGGAGAACTGGGAGCCTTGTTATGCTGATGGGCGGGATGTAAATTGCCAACAGACACTCGGGAGAAGTGTATGGTGTTTCCTGAAACATCTAAAAAACAAAGCAACAGAACCTAGGGCACTTCCACTTATGGTCCTATAGCTTAGGGAAATTAAAATCAAAAAGACACAGCCACCCCAAAGTTTGCGACGCCTCCGTTTACAAGAACCTCGTATACCATACAAGTTCAATATCACAGAAAGTGAAAAATGGATAAAGAACTTGTGGTACTTACGTACAATGCAGTATCACTCAGCAATGAAATCTATGTCATCAGGCCCATAGCAGCATAATGAGTGGATTCAGGTACGATGATTCTAACTGAAATAAGTCACACAGAAAAAGAAACATCATAAGATATCAGTAATACACGGAATGTAAACTTGGCTACACAGGAACTGAATTACAGAACAAAACAGGGTCTCAAATTTAGAAAACCAACTTATGCTTGCTTAAGGGGAAAGGTGAGTTGGGGTGCTGCATAAAACCAGAGATTGAAATGAGCACAGATAAAATTCCTTAAGCCAAATATGGAATAGACAAGAGCTACTCCTTGCTCAACGAAATGGACTCAACACCCCATATTAAACGCCTAAGAATGTACCTGACTAGTAAGTATCTTAAAATCTATGGATTGCTATGTCTCCAAAAGAGAATCAAGCGTGTGTACAGGGGCATAAACGCAGCAGTGATAGGATTGGAGAGGTTCGGTGAGCAAATGAAGACCCTTTGAAGTCATATTGCATGGTACCCATTACACGGGTCTCAACTCTCCAGGTTTAAGGTATTCTTCCTTCAGCTAAAACATGCATGTGGAACCCAAGTATGATCAACCATGTGAACGGGAGACGTGTTCAAATATGTCTCAGTTTTCCTCCCCTGGTACTCGGGTGCAACATTCCAGACGCTTTACTAACACTCTCCCCACTTGGAGAGTCAGCGCCTTTAACCTCCTGTTTGGCCCAGTTTGCAATTTCTGCGGAAGATGAACAGGAATACCGAGAACCAATGAGAGGCTAGCTGGAGGTGTCTGGACGGGCAAATTTAACTCTCATTTCCCACCAGGAAGAGGAAATAACCAAAGGCTCAGCGTGCCATACCGGAACCAGATTAGGGCCTGAAGCCATCCTGCGGTGTTGCGGCCAGCTCAAAAGAAAGCGAGTTGAAGAAAGGAGCTCAGGGGCACTGTAATTCACAAACCTGCAGAGTTATAAATGACAGCTATCGTCCAAAAATAGACTGAAGTAAGGCTGCCAAGAGGACTTGAAAGCGGGGCAGAATTGCAGGAAACCGATTTCAGGAGGTAGACTGGAATTGCATTGAAAGCATAGGAAAAGAGGCAGAACGTCCACAATGATGCACTTGGCCAAAAAGTGCGTATGCGTTTTTTCCTGAATATATTCAGGAAAAAACGCATACGCCCTTTTTGGCCAACCAAGCAAGCTTGCAAAGGAAATCTGCACTACAATGAAGTCTCACTTCCCCCCGGTCAAAAGGGCCATCTGAAAAAAGTGTAAAATCCAGAAAGGCAGGACAGGCCATGGAGAACTGGGAGCCTTGTTATGCTGATGGGCGGGATGTAAATTGCCAACAACCACTCGGGAGAAGTGTATGGTGTTTCCTGAAACATCTTAAAAACAAAGCAACAGAGCCTAGGGCACTTCCACTTATGGTCCTATAGCTTAGGGAAATTAAAATCAAAAAGACACAGCCACCCCAAAGTTTGGAACGGCTCTGTTTACAAGAACCTCGTTTACAGTACAAGTTCAACATCGCAGAAAGTGAAAAATGGATAAAGAAGTTGTGGTATTTACTTACAAAGCAATATCACTCAGCAATGAAATCTGTGTCATCAGGCCCTTAGCAGCACAATGAGTGGATTCAGGTATGATGATTCTAACTGAAATAAGTCACACAGAAAAAGAAACATCATAAGATATCAGTAATACACGGAATGTAAACTTGGCTACACAGGAACTGAAATACAGAACAGAACAGGGTCTCAAATTTAGAAAACCAACTTATGCTTGCTTAAGGGGAAAGGTGAGTTGGGGTGCTGCATAAAACCAGAGATTGAAATGAGCACAGATAAAGTTCCTTAAGCCAAATATGGAATAGACAAGAGCTACTCCTTGCTCAACGAAATGGACTCAACACCCCATATTAAACGCCTAAGAATGTACCTGACTAGTAAGTATCTTAAAACCTATGGATTGCTATGTCTCCAAAAGAGAATCAAGCGTGTGTACAGGGGCATAAACGCAGCAGTGATAGGATTGGAGAGGTTCGGTGAGCAAATGAAGACCCTTTGAAGTCATATTGCATGGTACCCATTCCACGGGTCTCAACTCTCCAGGTTTAAGGTATTCTTCCTTCAGCTAAAACATGCATGTGGAACCCAGAGTATGATCAACCATGTGAACGGGAGACGTGTTCAAATATGTCTCAGTTTTCCTCCCCTGGTACTCGGGTGCAACATTCCAGACGCTTTACTAACACTCTTCCGACTTGGAGAGTCAGTCCCTTTAACCTCCTGTTTGGCACAGTTTGCAATTTCTGCGGAAGATGAACAGGAATAGCGAGAACCAATGAGAGGCTAGCTGGAGGTGTCTGGACGGGCAAATTTAACTCTCATTTCCCACCAGGAAGAGGAAATAACCAAAGGCTCAGCGTGCCGTGCCGGAACCAGATTAGGGCCTGAAGCCATCCTGCGGTGTTGCGGCCAGGTCACAAGAAAGCGAGTTGAAGAAAGGAGCTCAGGGGCACTGTAATTCACAAACCTGCAGAGTTATAAATGACAGCTATCGTCCAAAAATAGACTGAAGTAAGGCTGCCAAGAGGACTTGAAAGCGGGGCAGAATTGCAGGAAACCGATTTCAGGAGGTAGACTGGAATTGCATTGCAAGCATAGGAAAAGAGGCAGAACGTCCACAATGATGCACTTGGCCAAAAAGGGCGTATGCGTTTTTTCCTGAATATATTCAGGAAAAAACGCATACGCCCTTTTTGGCCAACCAAGCAAGCTTGCAAAGGAAATCTGCACTACAATGAAGTGTCACTTCCCCCCGGTCAAAAGGGCCATCTGAAAAAAGTGTAAAATCCAGAAAGGCAGGACAGGCCATGGAGAACTGGGAGCCTTGTTATGCTGATGGGCGGGATGTAACTTGCCAACAACCACTCGGGAGAAGTGTATGGTGTTTCCTGAAACATCTAAAAAACAAAGCAACAGAACCTAGGGCACTAACACTTATGGTCCTATAGCTTAGGGAAATTAAAATCAAAAAGACACAGCCACCCCAAAGTTTGGAACGGCTCTGTTTACAAGAACCTCGTTTACAGTACAAGTTCAACATCGCAGAAAGTGAAAAATGGATAAAGAAGTTGTGGTATTTACTTACAAAGCAATATCACTCAGCAATGAAATCTGTGTCATCAGGCCCTTAGCAGCACAATGAGTGGATTCAGGTATGATGATTCTAACTGAAGTAAGTCACACAGAAAAAGAAACATCATAAGATATCAGTAATACACGGAATGTAAACTTGGCTACACAGGAACTGAATTACAGAACAGAACAGGGACTCAAATTTAGAAAACCAACTTATGCTTGCTTAAGGGTAAAGGTGAGTTGGGGTGCTGCATAAAACCAGAGATTGAAATGAGCACAGATAAAGTTCCTTAAGCCAAATATGGAATAGACAAGAGCTACTCCTTGCTCAACGAAATGGACTCAACACCGCATATTAAACGCCTAAGAATGTACCTGACTAGTAAATATCTTAAAACCTATGGATTGCTATGTCTCCGAAAGAGAATCAAGCATGTGTACAGGGGCATAAACGCAGCAGTGATAGGATTGGAGAGGTTCGGTGAGCAAATGAAGACCCTTTGAAGTCATATTGCATGGTACCCATTCCACGGGTTTCAACTACCCAGGTTTAAGGTATTCTTCCTTCAGCTAAAACATGCATGTGGAACCTAGAGTATGATCAACCATGTGATCGGGAGACGTGTTCAAATATGTCTCAGTTTTCGTACCCTGGTACTCGGGTGCAACATTCCAGACGCTTTACTAACACTCTCCCGACTTGGAGAGTCAGTCCCTTTAACCTCCTGTTTGGCCCAGTTTGCAATTTCTGCTTAAGATGAACAGAAATAGCGAGAACCAATGAGAGGCTAGCTGGAGGTGTCTGGACGGGCAAATTTAACTCTCATTTCCCACCAGGAAGAGGAAATAACCAAAGGTTCAGCGTGCCGTGCCGGAACCAGATTAGGGCCTGAAGCCATCCTGCGGTGTTGCGGCCAGCTCAAAAGAAAGCGAGTTGAAGAAAGGAGCTCAGGGGCACTGTAATTCACAAACCTGCAGAGTTATAAATGACAGCTATCGTCCAAAAATAGACTGAAGTAAGGCTGCCAAGAGGACTTGAAAGCGGGGCAGAATTGCAGGAAACCGATTTCAGGAGGTAGACTGGAATTGCATTGCAAGCATAGGAAAAGAGGCAGAACGTCCACAATGATGCACTTGGCCAAAAAGGGCGTATGCGTTTTTTCCTGAATATATTCAGGAAAAAACGCATACGCCCTTTTTGGCCAACCAAGCAAGCTTGCAAAGGAAATCTGCACTACAATGAAGTCTCACTTCCCCCCGGTCAAAAGGGCCATCTGAAAAAAGTGTAAAATCCAGAAAGGCAGGACAGGCCATGGAGAACTGGGAGCCTTGTTATGCTGATGGGCGGGATGTAAATTGCCAACAGACACTCCGGAGAAGTGTATGGTGTTTCCTGAAACATCTAAAAAACAAAGCAACAGAACCTAGGGCACTTCCACTTATGGTCCTATAGCTTAGGGAAATTAAAATCAAAAAGACACAGCCACCCCAAAGTTTGCGACGCCTCCGTTTACAAGAACCTCGTATACCATACAAGTTCAATATCACAGAAAGTGAAAAATGGATAAAGAACTTGTGGTACTTACGTACAATGCAGTATCACTCAGCAATGAAATCTATGTCATCAGGCCCATAGCAGCATAATGAGTGGATTCAGGTACGATGATTCTAACTGAAATAAGTCACACAGAAAAAGAAACATCATAAGATATCAGTAATACACGGAATGTAAACTTGGCTACACAGGAACTGAATTACAGAACAAAACAGGGTCTCAAATTTAGAAAACCAACTTATGCTTGCTTAAGGGGAAAGGTGAGTTGGGGTGCTGCATAAAACCAGAGATTGAAATGAGCACAGATAAAGTTCCTTAAGCCAAATATGGAATAGACAAGAGCTACTCCTTGCTCAACGAAATGGACTCAACACCCCATATTAAACGCCTAAGAATGTACCTGACTAGTAAGTATCTTAAAACCTATGGATTGCTATGTCTCCAAAAGAGAATCAAGCGTGTGTACAGGGGCATAAACGCAGCAGTCATAGGATTGGAGAGGTTCGGTGAGCAAATGAAGACCCTTTGAAGTCATATTGCATGGTACCCATTACACGGGTCTCAACTCTCCAGGTTTAAGGTATTCTTCCTTCAGCTAAAACATGCATGTGGAACCCAAGTATGATCAACCATGTGAACGGGAGACGTGTTCAAATATGTCTCAGTTTTCCTCCCCTGGTACTCGGGTGCAACATTCCAGACGCTTTACTAACACTCTCCCCACTTGGAGAGTCAGCGCCTTTAACCTCCTGTTTGGCCCAGTTTGCAATTTCTGCGGAAGATGAACAGGAATACCGAGAACCAATGAGAGGCTAGCTGGAGGTGTCTGGACGGGCAAATTTAACTCTCATTTCCCACCAGGAAGAGGAAATAACCAAAGGCTCAGCGTGCCGTACCGGAACCAGATTAGGGCCTGAAGCCATCCTGCGGTGTTGCGGCCAGCTCAAAAGAAAGCGAGTTGAAGAAAGGAGCTCAGGGGCACTGTAATTCACAAACCTGCAGAGTTATAAATGACAGCTATCGTCCAAAAATAGACTGAAGTAAGGCTGCCAAGAGGACTTGAAAGCGGGGCAGAATTGCAGGAAACCGATTTCAGGAGGTAGAGTGGAATTGCATTGAAAGCATAGGAAAAGAGGCAGAACGTCCACAATGATGCACTTGGCCAAAAAGGGCGTATGCGTTTTTTCCTGAATATATTCAGGAAAAAACGCATACGCCCTTTTTGGCCAACCAAGCAAGCTTGCAAAGGAAATCTGCACTACAATGAAGTCTCACTTCCCCCCGGTCAAAAGGGCCATCTGAAAAAAGTGTAAAATCCAGAAAGGCAGGACAGGCCATGGAGAACTGGGAGCCTTGTTATGCTGATGGGCGGGATGTAAATTGCCAACAACCACTCGGGAGAAGTGTATGGTGTTTCCTGAAACATCTTAAAAACAAAGCAACAGAGCCTAGGGCACTTCCACTTATGGTCCTATAGCTTAGGGAAATTAAAATCAAAAAGACACAGCCACCCCAAAGTTTGGAACGGCTCTGTTTACAAGAACCTCGTTTACAGTACAAGTTCAACATCGCAGAAAGTGAAAAATGGATAAAGAAGTTGTGGTATTTACTTACAAAGCAATATCACTCAGCAATGAAATCTGTGTCATCAGGCCCTTAGCAGCACAATGAGTGGATTCAGGTATGATGATTCTAACTGAAGTAAGTCACACAGAAAAAGAAACATCATAAGATATCAGTAATACACGGAATGTAAACTGGGCTACACAGGAACTGAATTACAGAACAGAACAGGGTCTCAAATTTAGAAAACCAACTTATGCTTGCTTAAGGGGAAAGGTGAGTTGGGGTGCTGCATAAAACCAGAGATTGAAATGAGCACAGATAAAGTTCCTTAAGCCAAATATGGAATAGACAAGAGCTACTCCTTGCTCAACGAAATGGACTCAACACCCCATATTAAACGCCTAAGAATGTACCTGACTAGTAAGTATCTTAAAACCTATGGATTGCTATGTCTCCAAAAGAGAATCAAGCGTGTGTACAGGGGCATAAACGCAGCAGTCATAGGATTGGAGAGGTTCGGTGAGCAAATGAAGACCCTTTGAAGTCATATTGCATGGTACCCATTCCACGGGTCTCAACTCTCCAGGTTTAAGGTATTCTTCCTTCAGCTAAAACATGCATGTGGAACCCAGAGTATGATCAACCATGTGAACGGGAGACGTGTTCAAATATGTCTCAGTTTTCCTCCCCTGGTACTCGGGTGCAACATTCCAGACGCTTTACTAACACTCTCCCGACTTGGAGAGTCAGTCCCTTTAACCTCCTGTTTGGCCCAGTTTGCAATTTCTGCGGAAGATGAACAGGAATAGCGAGAACCAATGAGAGACTAGCTGGAGGTGTCTGAACGGGCAAATTTAACTCTCAATTCCCACCAGGAAGAGGAATTAACCAAAGGCTCAGCATGCCGGGCCGGAACCAGATTAGGGCCTGAAGCCATCCTGCGGTGTTGCGGCCAGGTCACAAGAAAGCGAGTTGAAGAAAGGAGCTCAGGGGCACTGTAATTCACAAACCTGCAGAGTTATAAATGACAGCTATCGTCCAAAAATAGACTGAAGTAAGGCTGCCAAGAGGACTTGAAAGCGGGGCAGAATTGCAGGAAACCGATTTCAGGAGGTAGACTGGAATTGCATTGAAAGCATAGGAAAAGAGGCAGAACGTCCACAATGATGCACTTGGCCAAAAAGGGCGTATGCGTTTTTTCCTGAATATATTCAGGAAAAAACGCATATGCCCTTTTTGGCCAACCAAGCAAGCTTGCAAAGGAAATCTGCACTACAATGAAGTCTCACTTCCCCCCGGTCAAAAGGGCCATCTGAAAAAAGTGTAAAATCCAGAAAGGCAGGACAGGCCATGGAGAACTGGGAGCCTTGTTATGCTGATGGGCGGGATGTAAATTGCCAACAGACACTCGGGAGAAGTGTATGGTGTTTCCTGAAACATCTAAAAAACAAAGCAACAGAGCCTAGGGCACTGCCACTTATGGTCCTATAGCTTAGGGAAATTAAAATCAAAAAGACACAGCCACCACAAAGTTTGGGACGCCTCTGTTTACAAGAACCTCGTTTACAGTACAAGTTCAACATCGCAGAAAGTGAAAAATGGATAAAGAAGTTGTGGTATTTACTTACAAAGCAATATCACTCAGCAATGAAATCTATGTCATCAGGCCCTTAGCATCACAATGAGTGGATTCAGGTATGATGATTCTAACTGAAATAAGTCACACAGAAAAAGAAACATCATAAGATATCAGTAATACACGGAATGGAAACTTGGCTACACAGGAACTGAATTACAGAACAGAAAAGGGTCTCAAATTTAGAAAAACAACTTATGCTTGCTTAAGGGGAAAGGTGAGTTGGGGTGCTGCATAAAACCAGAGATTGAAATGAGCACAGATAAAGTTCCTTAAGTCAAATATGGAATAGACAAGAGCTACTCCTTGCTCAACGAAATGGACAAAACACCGCATATTAAACGCCTAAGAATGTACCTGACTAGTAAGTATTGTAAAACCTATGGATTGCTATGTCTCCAAAAGAGAATCAAGCATGTGTACAGGGGCATAAACGCAGCAGTGATAGGATTGGAGAGGTTCGGTGAGCAAATGAAGACCCTTTCAAGTCATATTGCATGGTACCCATTCCACGGGTCTCAACTCTCCAGGTTTAAGGTATTCTTCCTTCAGCTAAAACATGCATGTGGAACCCAAGAATGATCAACCATGTGAACGGGAGACGTGTTCAAATATGTCTCAGTTTTCCTCCCCTGATACTCGGGTGCAACATTCCAGACGCTTTACTAACACTCTCCCCACTTGGAGAGTCAGCGCCTTTAACCTCCTGTTTGGCCCAGTTTGCAATTTCTGCAGAAGATGAACAGGAATACCGAGAACCAATGAGAGGCTAGCTGGAGGTGTCTGGACGGGCAAATTTAACTCTCATTTCCCAACAGGAAGAGGAAATAACCAAAGGCTCAGCGTTCCGTACCGGAACCAGATTAGGGCCTGAAGCCATCCTGCGGTGTTGCGGCCAGCTCAAAAGAAAGCGAGTTGAAGAAAGGAGCTCAGGGGCACTGTAATTCACAAACCTGCAGAGTTATAAATGACAGCTATCGTCCAAAAATAGACTGAAGTAAGGCTGCCAAGAGGACTTGAAAGCGGGGCAGAATTGCAGGAAACCGATTTCAGGAGGTAGACTGGAATTGCATTGAAAGCATAGGAAAAGAGGCAGAATGTCCACAATGATGCACTTGGCCAAAAAGGGCGTATGCGTTTTTTCCTGAATATATTCAGGAAAAAACGCATACGCCCTTTTTGGCCAACCAAGCAAGCTTGCAAAGGAAATCTGCACTACAATGAAGTCTCACTTCCCCCCGGTCAAAAGGGCCATCTGAAAAAAGTGTAAAATCCAGAAAGGCAGGACAGGCCATGGAGAACTGGGAGCCTTGTTATGCTGATGGGCGGGATGTAAATTGCCAACAACCACTCGGCAGAAGTGTATGGTGTTTCCTGAAACATCTAAAAAACAAAGCAACAGAACCTAGGGCACTTCCACTTATGGTCCTATAGCTTAGGGAAATTAAAATCAAAAAGACACAGCCACCCCAAAGTTTGGGACGCCTCTGTTTACAAGAACCTCGTTTACAGTACAAGTTCAACATCGCAGAAAGTGAAAAATGGATAAAGAAGTTGTGGTATTTACTTACAAAGCAATATCACTCAGCAATGAAATCTGTGTCATCAGGCCCTTAGCAGCACAATGAGTGGATTCAGGTATGATGATTCTAACTGAAGTAAGTCACACAGAAAAAGAAACATCTTAAGATATCAGTAATACACGGAATGTAAACTTGGCTACAGAGGAACTGAATTACAGAACAGAACAGGGTCTCAAATTTAGAAAAACAACTTATGCTTGCTTAAGGGGAAAGGTGAGTTGGGGTGCTGCATAAAACCAGAGATTGAAATGAGCACAGATAAAGTTCCTTAAGCCAAATATGGAATAGACAAGAGCTACTCCTTGCTCAACGAAATGGACTCAACACCCCATATTAAACGCCTAAGAATGTACCTGACTAGTAAGTATCTTAAAACCTATGGATTGCTATGTCTCCAAAAGAGAATCAAGCGTGTGTACAGGGGCATAAACGCAGCAGTGATAGGATTGGAGAGGTTCGGTGAGCAAATGAAGACCCTTTGAAGTCATATTGCATGGTACCCATTCCACGGGTCTCAACTCTCCAGGTTTAAGGTATTCTTCCTTCAGCTAAAACATGCATGTGGAACCCAGAGTATGATCAACCATGTGAACGGGAGACGTGTTCAAATATGTCTCAGTTTTCCTCCCCTGGTACTCGGGTGCAACATTCCAGACGCTTTACTAACACTCTCCCGACTTGGAGAGTCAGTCCCTTTAACCTCCTGTTTGGCCCAGTTTGCAATTTCTGCGGAAGATGAACAGGAATAGCGAGAACCAATGAGAGACTAGCTGGAGGTGTCTGGACGGGCAAATTTAACTCTCAATTCCCACCAGGAAGAGGAATTAACCAAAGGCTCAGCATGCCGGGCCGGAACCAGATTAGGGCCTGAAGCCATCCTGCGGTGTTGCGGCCAGGTCACAAGAAAGCGAGTTGAAGAAAGGAGCTCAGGGGCACTGTAATTCACAAACCTGCAGAGTTATAAATGACAGCTATCGTCCAAAAATAGACTGAAGTAAGGCTGCCAAGAGGACTTGAAAGCGGGGCAGAATTGCAGGAAACCGATTTCAGGAGGTAGACTGGAATTGCATTGAAAGCATAGGAAAAGAGGCAGAACGTCCACAATGATGCACTTGGCCAAAAAGGGCGTATGCGTTTTTTCCTGAATATATTCAGGAAAAAACGCATACGCCCTTTTTGGCCAACCAAGCAAGCTTGCAAAGGAAATCTGCACTACAATGAAATCTCACTTCCCCCCGGTCAAAAGGGCCATCTGAAAAAAGTGAAAAATCCAGAAAGGCAACAGGCCATGGAGAACTGGGAGCCTTGTTATGCTGATGGGCGGGATGTAAATTGCCAACAGACACTTGGGAGAAGTGTATGGTGTTTCCTGAAACATCTAAAAAACAAAGCAACAGAGCCTAGGGCACTTCCACTTATGGTCCTATAGCTTAGGGAAATTAAAATCAAAAAGACACAGCCACCCCAAAGTTTGGAACGGCTCTGTTTACAAGAACCTCGTTTACAGTACAAGTTCAACATTGCAGAAAGTGAAAAATGGATAAAGAAGTTGTGGTATTCACTTACAAAGCAATATCACTCAGCAATGAAATCTATGTCATCAGGCCCTTAGCAGCACAATGAGTGGATTCAGGTATGATGATTCTAACTGAAATAAGTCACACAGAAAAAGAAAGATCATAAGATATCAGTAATACACGGAATGGAAACTTGGCTACACAGGAACTGAATTACAGAACAGAACAGGGTCTCAAATTTAGAAAAACAACTTATGCTTGCTTAAGGGGAAAGGTGAGTTGGGGTGCTGCATAAAACCAGAGATTGAAATGAGCACAGATAAAGTTCCTTAAGCCAAATATGGAATAGACAAGAGCTACTCCTTGCTCAACGAAATGGACTCAACACCCCATATTAAACGCCTAAGAATGTACCTGACTAGTAAGTATCTTAAAACCTATGGATTGCTATGTCTCCAAAAGAGAATCAAGCGTGTGTACAGGGGCATAAACGCAGAAGTGATAGGATTGGAGAGGTTCGGTGAGCATCTGAAGACCCTTTGAAGTCATATTGCATGGTACCCATTCCACGGGTCTCAACTCTCCAGGTTTAAGGTATTCTTCCTTCAGCTAAAACATGCATGTGGAACCCAAGAATGATCAACCATGTGAACGGGAGACGTGTTCAAATATGTCTCAGTTTTCCTCCCCTGATACTCGGGTGCAACATTCCAGACGCTTTACTAACACTCTCCCCACTTGGAGAGTCAGCGCCTTTAACCTCCTGTTTGGCCCAGTTTGCAATTTCTGCAGAAGATGAACAGGAATACCGAGAACCAATGAGAGGCTAGCTGGAGGTGTCTGGACGGGCAAATTTAACTCTCATTTCCCACCAGGAAGAGGAAATAACCAAAGGCTCAGCGTGCCGTACCGGAACCAGATTAGGGCCTGAAGCCATCCTGCGGTGTTGCGGCCAGCTCAAAAGAAAGCGAGTTGAAGAAAGGAGCTCAGGGGCACTGTAATTCACAAACCTGCAGAGTTATAAATGACAGCTATCGTCCAAAAATAGACTGAAGTAAGGCTGCCAAGAGGACTTGAAAGCGGGGCAGAATTGCAGGAAACCGATTTCAGGAGGTAGACTGGAATTGCATTGAAAGCATAGGAAAAGAGGCAGAATGTCCACAATGATGCACTTGGCCAAAAAGGGCGTATGCGTTTTTTCCTGAATATATTCAGGAAAAAACGCATACGCCCTTTTTGGCCAACCAAGCAAGCTTGCAAAGGAAATCTGCACTACAATGAAGTCTCACTTCCCCCCGGTCAAAAGGGCCATCTGAAAAAAGTGTAAAATCCAGAAAGGCAGGACAGGCCATGGAGAACTGGGAGCCTTGTTATGCTGATGGGCGGGATGTAAATTGCCAACAACCACTCGGGAGAAGTGTATGGTGTTTCCTGAAACATCTAAAAAACAAAGCAACAGAACCTAGGGCACTTCCACTTATGGTCCTATAGCTTAGGGAAATTAAAATCAAAAAGACACAGCCACCCCAAAGTTTGGGACGCCTCTGTTTACAAGAACCTCGTTTACAGTACAAGTTCAACATCGCAGAAAGTGAAAAATGGATAAAGAACTTGTGGTACTTACGTACAATGCAGTATCACTCAGCAATGAAATCTATGTCATCAGGCCCTTAGCAGCATAATGAGTAGATTCAGGTACGATGATTCTAACTGAAATAAGTCACACAGAAAAAGAAACATCAAAAGATCAGTAATACACGGAATGTAAACTTGGCTACACAGGAACTGAATTCCAAAACAGAAAAGGTTCTCAAATTTAGAAAACCAACTTATGCTTGCTTAAGGGGAAAGGTGAGTTGGGTTGCTGCATAAAGCCAGAGATTGAAATGAGCACAGATAAAGTTCCTTAAGCCAAATATGGAATAGACAAGAGCTACTCCTTGCTCAACGAAATGGACTCAACACCGCATATTAAACGCCTAAGAATGTACCTGACTAGTAAGTATCTTAAAACCTATGGATCGCTATGTCTCCGAAAGAGAATCAAGCATGTGTACAGGGGCATAAACGCAGCAGTGATAGGATTGGAGAGGTTCGGTGAGCAAATGAAGACCCTTTGAAGTCATATTGCATGGTACCCATTCCACGGGTTTCAACTACCCAGGTTTTAGGTATTCTTCCTTCAGCTAAAACATGCATGTGGAACCCAGAGTATGATCAACCATGTGATCGGGAGACGTGTTCAAATATGTCTCAGTTTTCCTCCCCTGGTACTCGGGTGCAACATTGCAGACGCTTTACTAACACTCTCCCCACTTGGAGAGTCAGCGCCTTTAACCTCCTGTTTGGCACAGTTTGCAATTTCTGCGGAAGATGAACAGGAATAGCGAGAACCAATGAGAGGCTACCTGGAGGTGTCTGGACGGGCAAATTTAACTCTCATTTCGCAACAGGAAGAGGAAATAACCAAAGGCTCAGCGTTCCATACCGAAACCAGATTAGGGCCTGAAGCCATCCTGCGGTGTTGCGGCCAGCTCAAAAGAAACCGAGTTGAAGAAAGGAGCTCAGGGGCACTGTAATTCACAAACCTGCAGTTATAAATGACAGCTATCGTCCAAAAATAGACTGAAGTAAGGCTGCCAAGAGGACTTGAAAGCGGGGCAGAATTGCAGGAAACCGATTTCAGGAGGTAGACTGGAATTGCATTGAAAGCATAGGAAAAGAGGCAGAACGTCCACAATGATGCACTTGGCCAAAAACGGCGTATGCGTTTTTTCCTGAATATATTCAGGAAAAAACGCATACGCCCTTTTTGGCCAACCAAGCAAGCTTGCAAAGGAAATCTGCACTACAATGAAGTCTCACTTCCCCCCGGTCAAAAGGGCCATCTGAAAAAAGTGTAAAATCCAGAAAGGCAGGACAGGCCATGGAGAACTGGGAGCCTTGTTATGCTGATGTGCGGGATGTAAATTGCCAACAACCACTCGGGAGAAGTGTATGGTGTTTCCTGAAACATCTAAAAAACAAAGCAACAGAACCTAGGGCACTTCCACTTATGGTCCTATACCTTAGGGAAATTAAAATCAAAAAGACACAGCCACCCCAAACTTTCGAACGGCTCTGTTTACAAGAACCTCGTTTACAGTACAAGTTCAACATCGCAGAAAGTTAAAAATGGATAAAGAAGTTGTGGTATTTACTTACAAAGCAATATCACTCAGCAATGAAATCTGTGTCATCAGGCCCATAGCAGCACAATGGGTGGATTCAGGTATGATGATTCTAACTGAAATAAGTCACACAGAAAAGAAACATCATAAGATATCAGTAATACACGGAATGTAAACTTGGCTACACAGGAACTGAATTACAGAAGAGAACAGGGTCTCAAATTTAGAAAAACAACTTATGCTTGCTTAAGGGGAAAGGTGAGTTGGGGTGCTACATAAAACCATAGATTGAAATGAGCACAGATAAAGTTCCTTAAGTCAAATATGGAATAGACAAGAGCTACTCCTTGCTCAACGAAATGGACTCAACACCGCATATTAAACGCCTAAGAATGTACCTGACTAGTAAGTATCGGAAAACCTATGGATTGCTATGTCTCCAAAAGAGAATCAAGCGTGTGTACAGGGGCATAAACGCAGCAGTCATAGGATTGGAGAGGTTCGGTGAGCAAATGAAGACCCTTTGAAGTCATATTGCATGGTACCCATTCCACGGGTCTCAACTCTCCAGGTTTAAGGTATTCTTCCTTCAGCTAAAACATGCATGTGGAACCCAGAGTATGATCAACCATGTGAACGGGAGACGTGTTCAAATATGTCTCAGTTTTCCTCCCCTGGTACTCGGGTGCAACATTCCAGACGCTTTACTAACACTCTCCCGACTTGGAGAGTCAGTCCCTTTAACCTCCTGTTTGGCCCAGTTTGCAATTTCTGCGGAAGATGAACAGGAATAGCGAGAACCAATGAGAGACTAGCTGGAGGTGTCTGAACGGGCAAATTTAACTCTGAATTCCCACCAGGAAGAGGAATTAACCAAAGGCTCAGCATGCCGGGCCGGAACCAGATTAGGGCCTGAAGCCATCCTGCGGTGTTGCGGCCAGGTCACAAGAAAGCGAGTTGAAGAAAGGAGCTCAGGGGCACTGTAATTCACAAACCTGCAGAGTTATAAATGACAGCTATCGTCCAAAAATAGACTGAAGTAAGGCTGCCAAGAGGACTTGAAAGCGGGGCAGAATTGCAGGAAACCGATTTCAGGAGGTAGACTGGAATTGCATTGAAAGCATAGGAAAAGAGGCAGAACGTCCACAATGATGCACTTGGCCAAAAAGGGCGTATGCGTTTTTTCCTGAATATATTCAGGAAAAAACGCATACGCCCTTTTTGGCCAACCAAGCAAGCTTGCAAAGGAAATCTGCACTACAATGAAGTCTCACTTCCCCCCGGTCAAAAGGGCCATCTGAAAAAAGTGTAAAATCCAGAAAGGCAGGACAGGCCATGGAGAACTGGGAGCCTTCTTATGCTGATGGGCGGGATGTAAATTGCCAACAGACACTCGGGAGAAGTGTATGGTGTTTCCTGAAACATCTAAAAAACAAAGCAACAGAGCCTAGGGCACTGCCACTTATGGTCCTATAGCTTAGGGAAATTAAAATCAAAAAGACACAGCCACCACAAAGTTTGGGACGCCTCTGTTTACAAGAACCTCGTTTACAGTACAAGTTCAACATCGCAGAAAGTGAAAAATGGATAAAGAAGTTGTGGTATTTACTTACAAAGCAATATCACTCAGCAATGAAATCTATGTCATCAGGCCCTTAGCATCACAATGAGTGGATTCAGGTATGATGATTCTAACTGAAATAAGTCACACAGAAAAAGAAACATCATAAGATATCAGTAATACACGGAATGGAAACTTGGCTACACAGGAACTGAATTACAGAACAGAACAGGGTCTCAAATTTAGAAAAACAACTTATGCTTGCTTAAGGGGAAAGGTGAGTTGGGGTGCTGCATAAAACCAGAGATTGAAATGAGCACAGATAAAGTTCCTTAAGTCAAATATGGAATAGACAAGAGCTACTCCTTGCTCAACGAAATGGACAAAACACCGCATATTAAACGCCTAAGAATGTACCTGACTAGTAAGTATTGTAAAACCTATGGATTGCTATGTCTCCAAAAGAGAATCAAGCATGTGTACAGGGGCATAAACGCAGCAGTGATAGGATTGGAGAGGTTCGGTGAGCAAATGAAGACCCTTTCAAGTCATATTGCATGGTACCCATTCCACGGGTCTCAACTCTCCAGGTTTAAGGTATTCTTCCTTCAGCTAAAACATGCATGTGGAACCCAAGAATGATCAACCATGTGAACGGGAGACGTGTTCAAATATGTCTCAGTTTTCCTCCCCTGATACTCGGGTGCAACATTCCAGACGCTTTACTAACACTCTCCCCACTTGGAGAGTCAGCGCCTTTAACCTCCTGTTTGGCCCAGTTTGCAATTTCTGCAGAAGATGAACAGGAATACCGAGAACCAATGAGAGGCTAGCTGGAGGTGTCTGGACGGGCAAATTTAACTCTCATTTCCCAACAGGAAGAGGAAATAACCAAAGGCTCAGCGTGCCGTACCGGAACCAGATTAGGGCCTGAAGCCATCCTGCGGTGTTGCGGCCAGCTCAAAAGAAAGCGAGTTGAAGAAAGGAGCTCAGGGGCACTGTAATTCACAAACCTGCAGAGTTATAAATGACAGCTATCGTCCAAAAATAGACTGAAGTAAGGCTGCCAAGAGGACTTGAAAGCGGGGCAGAATTGCAGGAAACCGATTTCAGGAGGTAGACTGGAATTGCATTGAAAGCATAGGAAAAGAGGCAGAATGTCCACAATGATGCACTTGGCCAAAAAGGGCGTATGCGTTTTTTCCTGAATATATTCAGGAAAAAACGCATACGCCCTTTTTGGCCAACCAAGCAAGCTTGCAAAGGAAATCTGCACTACAATGAAGTCTCACTTCCCCCCGGTCAAAAGGGCCATCTGAAAAAAGTGTAAAATCCAGAAAGGCAGGACAGGCCATGGAGAACTGGGAGCCTTGTTATGCTGATGGGCGGGATGTAAATTGCCAACAACCACTCGGCAGAAGTGTATGGTGTTTCCTGAAACATCTAAAAAACAAAGCAACAGAACCTAGGGCACTTCCACTTATGGTCCTATAGCTTAGGGAAATTAAAATCAAAAAGACACAGCCACCCCAAAGTTTGGGACGCCTCTGTTTACAAGAACCTCGTTTACAGTACAAGTTCAACATCGCAGAAAGTGAAAAATGGATAAAGAAGTTGTGGTATTTACTTACAAAGCAATATCACTCAGCAATGAAATCTGTGTCATCAGGCCCTTAGCAGCACAATGAGTGGATTCAGGTATGATGATTCTAACTGAAGTAAGTCACACAGAAAAAGAAACATCTTAAGATATCAGTAATACACGGAATGTAAACTTGGCTACAGAGGAACTGAATTACAGAACAGAACAGGGTCTCAAATTTAGAAAAACAACTTATGCTTGCTTAAGGGGAAAGGTGAGTTGGGGTGCTGCATAAAACCAGAGATTGAAATGAGCACAGATAAAGTTCCTTAAGCCAAATATGGAATAGACAAGAGCTACTCCTTGCTCAACGAAATGGACTCAACACCCCATATTAAACGCCTAAGAATGTACCTGACTAGTAAGTATCTTAAAACCTATGGATTGCTATGTCTCCAAAAGAGAATCAAGCGTGTGTACAGGGGCATAAACGCAGCAGTGATAGGATTGGAGAGGTTCGGTGAGCAAATGAAGACCCTTTGAAGTCATATTGCATGGTACCCATTCCACGGGTCTCAACTCTCCAGGTTTAAGGTATTCTTCCTTCAGCTAAAACATGCATGTGGAACCCAGAGTATGATCAACCATGTGAACGGGAGACGTGTTCAAATATGTCTCAGTTTTCCTCCCCTGGTACTCGGGTGCAACATTCCAGACGCTTTACTAACACTCTCCCGACTTGGAGAGTCAGTCCCTTTAACCTCCTGTTTGGCCCAGTTTGCAATTTCTGCGGAAGATGAACAGGAATAGCGAGAACCAATGAGAGACTAGCTGGAGGTGTCTGAACGGGCAAATTTAACTCTCAATTCCCACCAGGAAGAGGAATTAACCAAAGGCTCAGCATGCCGGGCCGGAACCAGATTAGGGCCTGAAGCCATCCTGCGGTGTTGCGGCCAGGTCACAAGAAAGCGAGTTGAAGAAAGGAGCTCAGGGGCACTGTAATTCACAAACCTGCAGAGTTATAAATGACAGCTATCGTCCAAAAATAGACTGAAGTAAGGCTGCCAAGAGGACTTGAAAGCGGGGCAGAATTGCAGGAAACCGATTTCAGGAGGTAGACTGGAATTGCATTGAAAGCATAGGAAAAGAGGCAGAACGTCCACAATGATGCACTTGGCCAAAAAGGGCATATGCGTTTTTTCCTGAATATATTCAGGAAAAAACGCATACGCCCTTTTTGGCCAACCAAGCAAGCTTGCAAAGGAAATCTGCACTACAATGAAATCTCACTTCCCCCCGGTCAAAAGGGCCATCTGAAAAAAGTGTAAAATCCAGAAAGGCAACAGGCCATGGAGAACTGGGAGCCTTGTTATGCTGATGGGCAGGATGTAAATTGCCAACAGGCACTTGGGAGAAGTGTATGGTGTTTCCTGAAACATCTAAAAAACAAAGCAACAGAGCCTAGGGCACTTCCACTTATGGTCCTATAGCTTAGGGAAATTAAAATCAAAAAGACACAGCCACCCCAAAGTTTGGAACGGCTCTGTTTACAAGAACCTCGTTTACAGTACAAGTTCAACATTGCAGAAAGTGAAAAATGGATAAAGAAGTTGTGGTATTCACTTACAAAGCAATATCACTCAGCAATGAAATCTATGTCATCAGGCCCTTAGCAGCACAATGAGTGGATTCAGGTATGATGATTCTAACTGAAATAAGTCACAGAGAAAAAGAAAGATCATAAGATATCAGTAATACACGGAATGGAAACTTGGCTACACAGGAACTGAATTACAGAACAGAACAGGGTCTCAAATTTAGAAAAACAACTTATGCTTGCTTAAGGGTAAAGGTGAGTTGGGGTGCTGCATAAAACCAGAGATTGAAATGAGCACAGATAAAGTTCCTTAAGCCAAATATGGAATAGACAAGAGCTACTCCTTGCTCAACGAAATGGACTCAACACCGCATATTAAACGCCTAAGAATGTACCTGACTTGTAAGTATCTTAAAACCTATGGATTGCTATGTCTCCAAAAGAGAATCAAGCATGTGTACAGGGGCATAAACGCAGCAGTGATAGGATTGGAGAGGTTCGGTGAGCATATGAAGACCCTTTGAAGTCATATTGCATGGTACCCATTCCACGGGTCTCAACTCTCCAGGTTTAAGGTATTCTTCCTTCAGCTAAAACATGCATGTGGAACCCAAGAATGATCAACCATGTGAACGGGAGACGTGTTCAAATATGTCTCAGTTTTCCTCCCCTGGTACTCGGGTGCAACATTCCAGACGCTTTACTAACACTCTCCCCACTTGGAGAGTCAGCGCCTTTAACCTCCTGTTTGGCCCAGTTTGCAATTTCTGCAGAAGATGAACAGGAATACCGAGAACCAATGAGAGGCTAGCTGGAGGTGTCTGGACGGGCAAATTTAACTCTCATTTCCCACCAGGAAGAGGAAATAACCAAAGGCTCAGCGTGCCGTACCGGAACCAGATTAGGGCCTGAAGCCATCCTGCGGTGTTGCGGCCAGCTCAAAAGAAAGCGAGTTGAACAAAGGAGCTCAGGGGCACTGTAATTCACAAACCTGCAGAGTTATAAATGACAGCTATCGTCCAAAAATAGACTGAAGTAAGGCTGCCAAGAGGACTTGAAAGCGGGGCAGAATTGCAGGAAACCGATTTCAGGAGGTAGACTGGAATTGCATTGAAAGCATAGGAAAAGAGGCAGAATGTCCACAATGATGCACTTGGCCAAAAAGGGCGTATGCGTTTTTTCCTGAATATATTCAGGAAAAAACGCATACGCCCTTTTTGGCCAACCAAGCAAGCTTGCAAAGGAAATCTGCACTACAATGAAGTCTCACTTCCCCCCGGTCAAAAGGGCCATCTGAAAAAAGTGTAAAATCCAGAAAGGCAGGACAGGCCATGGAGAACTGGGAGCCTTGTTATGCTGATGGGCGGGATGTAAATTGCCAACAACCACTCGGGAGAAGTGTATGGTGTTTCCTGAAACATCTAAAAAACAAAGCAACAGAACCTAGGGCACTTCCACTTATGGTCCTATAGCTTAGGGAAATTAAAATCAAAAAGACACAGCCACCCCAAAGTTTGGGACGCCTCTGTTTACAAGAACCTCGTTTACAGTACAAGTTCAACATCGCAGAAAGTGAAAAATGGATAAAGAACTTGTGGTACTTACGTACAATGCAGTATCACTCAGCAATGAAATCTATGTCATCAGTCCCTTAGCAGCATAATGAGTAGATTCAGGTACGATGATTCTAACTGAAATAAGTCACACAGAAAAAGAAACATCATAAGATCAGTAATACACGGAATGTAAACTTGGCTACACAGGAACTGAATTCCAAAACAGAAAAGGTTCTCAAATTTAGAAAACCAACTTATGCTTGCTTAAGGGGAAAGGTGAGTTGGGTTGCTGCATAAAGCCAGAGATTGAAATGAGCACAGATAAAGTTCCTTAAGCCAAATATGGAATAGACAAGAGCTACTCCTTGCTCAACGAAATGGACTCAACACCGCATATTAAACGCCTAAGAATGTACCTGACTAGTAAGTATCTTAAAACCTATGGATCGCTATGTCTCCGAAAGAGAATCAAGCATGTGTACAGGGGCATAAACGCAGCAGTGATAGGATTGGAGAGGTTCGGTGAGCAAATGAAGACCCTTTGAAGTCATATTGCATGGTACCCATTCCACGGGTTTCAACTACCCAGGTTTTAGGTATTCTTCCTTCAGCTAAAACATGCATGTGGAACCCAGAGTATGATCAACCATGTGATCGGGAGACGTGTTCAAATATGTCTCAGTTTTCCTCCCCTGGTACTCGGGTGCAACATTGCAGACGCTTTACTAACACTCTCCCCACTTGGAGAGTCAGCGCCTTTAACCTCCTGTTTGGCACAGTTTGCAATTTCTGCGGAAGATGAACAGGAATAGCGAGAACCAATGAGAGGCTAGCTGGAGGTGTCTGGACGGGCAAATTTAACTCTCATTTCGCAACAGGAAGAGGAAATAACCAAAGGCTCAGCGTTCCATACCGAAACCAGATTAGGGCCTGAAGCCATCCTGCGGTGTTGCGGCCAGCTCAAAAGAAACCGAGTTGAAGAAAGGAGCTCAGGGGCACTGTAATTCACAAACCTGCAGTTATAAATGACAGCTATCGTCCAAAAATAGACTGAAGTAAGGCTGCCAAGAGGACTTGAAAGCGGGGCAGAATTGCAGGAAACCGATTTCAGGAGGTAGACTGGAATTGCATTGAAAGCATAGGAAAAGAGGCAGAACGTCCACAATGATGCACTTGGCCAAAAAGGGCGTATGCGTTTTTTCCTGAATATATTCAGGAAAAAACGCATACGCCCTTTTTGGCCAACCAAGCAAGCTTGCAAAGGAAATCTGCACTACAATGAAGTCTCACTTCCCCCCGGTCAAAAGGGCCATCTGAAAAAAGTGTAAAATCCAGAAAGGCAGGACAGGCCATGGAGAACTGGGAGCCTTGTTATGCTGATGTGCGGGATGTAAATTGCCAACAACCACTCGGGAGAAGTGTGTGGTGTTTCCTGAAACATCTAAAAAACAAAGCAACAGAACCTAGGGCACTTCCACTTATGGTCCTATACCTTAGGGAAATTAAAATCAAAAAGACACAGCCACCCCAAACTTTCGAACGGCTCTGTTTACAAGAACCTCGTTTACAGTACAAGTTCAACATCGCAGAAAGTGAAAAATGGATAAAGAAGTTGTGGTATTTACTTACAAAGCAATATCACTCAGCAATGAAATCTGTGTCATCAGGCCCATAGCAGCACAATGGGTGGATTCAGGTATGATGATTCTAACTGAAATAAGTCACACAGAAAAGAAACATCATAAGATATCAGTAATACACGGAATGTAAACTTGGCTACACAGGAACTGAATTACAGAACAGAACAGGGTCTCAAATTTAGAAAAACAACTTATGCTTGCTTAAGGGGAAAGGTGAGTTGGGGTGCTGCATAAAACCATAGATTGAAATGAGCACAGATAAAGTTCCTTAAGTCAAATATGGAATAGACAAGAGCTACTCCTTGCTCAACGAAATGGACTCAACACCGCATATTAAACGCCTAAGAATGTACCTGACTAGTAAGTATCGGAAAACCTATGGATTGCTATGTCTCCAAAAGAGAATCAAGCATGTGTACAGGGGCATAAACGCAGCAGTGATAGGATTGGAGAGGTTCGGTGAGCAAATGAAGACCCTTTGAAGTCATATTGCATGGTACCCATTACACGGGTCTTAACTCTCCAGGTTTAAGGTATTCTTCCTTCAGGTAAAACATGCATGTGGAACCCAAGTATGATCAACCATGTGA
Organism: Stenella coeruleoalba; assembly: GCF_951394435.1. Classification (NCBI taxonomy): domain Eukaryota; kingdom Metazoa; phylum Chordata; class Mammalia; order Artiodactyla; family Delphinidae; genus Stenella; species Stenella coeruleoalba. The sequence goes on along the minus strand of NW_027646118.1, from coordinate 1,184,054 downwards.
ACGGGAGACGTGTTCAAATATGTCTCAGTTTTCCTCCCCTGGTACTCGGGTGCAACATTCCAGACGCTTTACTAACACTCTCCCCACTTGGAGAGTCAGCGCCTTTAACCTCCTGTTTGGCCCAGTTTGCAATTTCTGCGGAAGATGAACAGGAATAGCGAGAACCAATGAGAGACTAGCTGGAGGTGTCTGGACGGGCAAATTTAACTCTCATTTCCCACCAGGAAGAGGAAATAACGAAAGGCTCAGCGTGCCGAGCCGGAACCAGATTAGGGCCTGAAGCCATCCTGCGGTGTTGCGGCCAGGTCACAAGAAAGCGAGTTGAAGAAAGGAGCTCAGGGGCACTGTAATTCACAAACCTGCAGAGTTATAAATGACAGCTATCGTCCAAAAATAGACTGAAGTAAGGCTGCCAAGAGGACTTGAAAGCGGGGCAGAATTGCAGGAAACCGATTTCAGGAGGTAGACTGGAATTGCATTGAAAGCATAGGAAAAGAGGCAGAACGTCCACAATGATGCACTTGGCCAAAAAGGGCGTATGCGTTTTTTCCTGAATATATTCAGGAAAAAACGCATACGCCCTTTTTGGCCAACCAAGCAAGCTTGCAAAGGAAATCTGCACTACAATGAAGTCTCACTTCCCCCCGGTCAAAAGGGCCATCTGAAAAAAGTGTAAAATCCAGAAAGGCAACAGGCCATGGAGAACTGGGAGCCTTGTTATGCTGATGGGCGGATTGTAAATTGCCAACAGACACTTGGGAGAAGTGTATGGTGTTTCCTGAAACATCTAAAAAACAAAGCAACAGAGCCTAGGGCACTTCCACTTATGGTCCTATAGCTTAGGGAAATTAAAATCAAAAAGACACAGCCACCCCAAAGTTTGGAACGGCTCTGTTTACAAGAACCTCGTTTACAGTACAAGTTCAACATCGCAGAAAGTGAAAAATGGATAAAGAAGTTGTGGTATTCACATACAAAGCAATATCACTCAGCAATGAAATCTATGTCATCAGGCCCTTAGCAGCACAATGAGTGGATTCAGGTATGATGATTCTAACTGAAATAAGTCACACAGAAAAAGAAACATCATAAGATATCAGTAATACACGGAATGGAAACTTGGCTACACAGGAACTGAATTACAGAACAGAACAGGATCTCAAATTTAGAAAAACAACTTATGCTTGCTTAAGGGTAAAGGTGAGTTGGGGTGCTGCATAAAACCAGAGATTGAAATGAGCACAGATAAAGTTCCTTAAGCCAAATATGGAATAGACAAGAGCTACTCCTTGCTCAACGAAATGGACTCAACACCGCATATTAAACGCCTAAGAATGTACCTGACTTGTAAGTATCTTAAAACCTATGGATTGCTATGTCTCCAAAAGAGAATCAAGCATGTGTACAGGGGCATAAACGCAGCAGTGATAGGATTGGAGAGGTTCGGTGAGCAAATGAAGACCCTTTCAAGTCATATTGCATGGTACCCATTCCACGGGTTTCAACTACCCAGGTTTAAGGTATTCTTCCTTCAGCTAAAACATGCATGTGGAACCTAGAGTATGATCAACCATGTGATCGGGAGACGTGTTCAAATATGTCTCAGTTTTCCTCCCCTGGTACTCGGGTGCAACATTCCAGACGCTTTACTAACACTCTCCCCACTTGGAGAGTCAGTCCCTTTAACCTCCTGTTTGGCCCAGTTTGCAATTTCTGCGGAAGATGAACAGGAATAGCGAGAACCAATGAGAGACTAGCTGGAGGTGTCTGGACGGGCAAATTTAACTCTCATTTCCCACCAGGAAGAGGAATTAACCAAAGGCTCAGCATGCCGGCCCGGAACCAGATTAGGGCCTGAAGCCATCCTGTGGTGTTGCGGCCAGGTCACAAGAAAGCGAGTTGAAGAAAGGAGCTCAGGGGCACTGTAATTCACAAACCTGCAGAGTTATAAATGACAGCTATCGTCCAAAAATAGACTGAAGTAAGGCTGCCAAGAGGACTTGAAAGCGGGGCAGAATTGCAGGAAACCGATTTCAGGAGGTAGACTGGAATTGCATTGAAAGCATAGGAAAAGAGGCAGAACGTCCACAATGATGCACTTGGCCAAAAAGGGCGTATGCGTTTTTTCCTGAATATATTCAGGAAAAAACGCATACGCCCTTTTTGGCCAACCAAGCAAGCTTGCAAAGGAAATCTGCACTACAATGAAGTCTCACTTCCCCCCGGTCAAAAGGGCCATCTGAAAAAAGTGTAAAATCCAGAAAGGCAGGACAGGCCATGGAGAACTGGGAGCCTTGTTATGCTGATGGGCAGGATGTAACTTGCCAACAACCACTCGGGAGAAGTGTATGGTGTTTCCTGAAACATCTAAAAAACAAAGCAACAGAGCCTAGGGCACTGCCACTTATGGTCCTATAGCTTAGGGAAATTAAAATCAAAAAGACACAGCCACCCCAAAGTTTGGGACGCCTCTGTTTACAAGAACCTCGTTTACAGTACAAGTTCAACATCGCAGAAAGTGAAAAATGGATAAAGAAGTTGTGGTATTTACTTACAAAGCAATATCACTCAGCAATGAAATCTATGTCATCAGGCCCTTAGCATCACAATGAGTGGATTCAGGTATGATGATTCTAACTGAAATAAGTCACACAGAAAAAGAAACATCATAAGATATCAGTAATACACGGAATGTAAACTTGGCTACACAGGAACTGAATTACAGAACAGAACAGGGTCTCAAATTTAGAAAACCAACTTATGCTTGCTTAAGGGTAAAGGTGAGTTGGGGTGCTGCATAAAACCAGAGATTGAAATGAGCACAGATAAAGTTCCTTAAGTCAAATATGGAATAGACAAGAGCTACTCCTTGCTCAACGAAATGGACTCAACACCGCATATTAAACGCCTAAGAATGTACCTGACTAGTTAATATCTTAAAACCTATGGATTGCTATGTCTCCGAAAGAGAATCAAGCATGTGTACTGGGGCATAAACGCAGCAGTGATAGGATTGGAGAGGTTCGGTGAGCAAATGAAGACCCTTTGAAGTCATATTGCATGGTACCCATTACACGGGTCTTAACTCTCCAGGTTTAAGGTATTCTTCCTTCAGCTAAAACATGCATGTGGAACCGAAGTATGATCAACCATGTGAACGGGAGACGTGTTCAAATATGTCTCAGTTTTCCTCCCCTGGTACTCGGGTGCAACATTCCAGACGCTTTACTAACACTCTCCCGACTTGGAGAGTCAGCGCCTTTAACCTCCTGTTTGGCCCAGTTTGCAATTTCTGCGGAAGATGAACAGGAATAGCGAGAACCAATGAGAGACTAGCTGGAGGTGTCTGGACGGGCAAATTTAACTCTCATTTCCCACCAGGAAGAGGAAATAACGAAAGGCTCAGCGTGCCGTGCCGGAACCAGATTAGGGCCTGAAGCCATCCTGCGGTGTTGCGGCCAGGTCACAAGAAAGCGAGTTGAAGAAAGGAGCTCAGGGGCACTGTAATTCACAAACCTGCAGAGTTATAAATGACAGCTATCGTCCAAAAATAGACTGAAGTAAGGCTGCCAAGAGGACTTGAAAGCGGGGCAGAATTGCAGGAAACCGATTTCAGGAGGTAGACTGGAATTGCATTGAAAGCATAGGAAAAGAGGCAGAACGTCCACAATGATGCACTTGGCCAAAAAGGGCGTATGCGTTTTTTCCTGAATATATTCAGGAAAAAACGCATACGCCCTTTTTGGCCAACCAAGCAAGCTTGCAAAGGAAATCTGCACTACAATGAAGTCTCACTTCCCCCGGTCAAAAGGGCCATCTGAAAAAAGTGTAAAATCCAGAAAGGCAACAGGCCATTGAGAACTGGGAGCCTTGTTATGCTGATGGGCGGGATGTAAATTGCCAACAGACACTCGGGAGAAGTGTATGGTGTTTCCTGAAACATCTAAAAAACAAAGCAACAGAGCCTAGGGCACTTCCACTTATGGTCCTATAGCTTAGGGAAATTAAAATCAAAAAGACACAGTCACCCCAAAGTTTGGGACGCCTCTGTTTACAAGAACCTCGTTTACAGTACAAGTTCAACATCGCAGAAAGTGAAAAATGGATAAAGAAGTTGTGGTATTCACTTACAAAGCAATATCACTCAGCAATGAAATCTATGTCATCAGGCCCTTAGCAGCACAATGAGTGGATTCAGGTATGATGATTCTAACTGAAATAAGTCACACAGAAAAAGAAACATCATAAGATATCAGTAATACACGGAATGTAAACTTGGCTACACAGGAACTGAATTACAGAACAGAACAGGGTCTCAAATTTCGAAAACCAACTTATGCTTGCTTAAGGGGAAAGGTGAGTTGGGGTGCTGCATAAAACCAGAGATTGAAATGAGCACAGATAAAGTTCCTTAAGCCAAATATGGAATAGACAAGAGCTACTCCTTTCTCAACGAAATGGACTCAACACCGCATATTAAACGCCTAAGAATGTACCTGACTAGTAAGTATCTTAAAACCTATGGATTGCTATGTCTCCGAAAGAGAATCAAGCATGTGTACAGGGGCATAAACGCAGCAGTGATAGGATTGGAGAGGTTCGGTGAGCAAATGAAGACCCTTTGAAGTCATATTGCATGGTACCCATTGCACGGGTTTCAACTACCCAGGTTTTAGGTATTCTTCCTTCAGCTAAAACATGCATGTGGAACCCAGAGTATGATCAACCATGTGATCGGGAGACGTGTTCAAATATGTCTCAGTTTTCCTCCCCTGGTACTCTGGTGCAACATTGCAGACGCTTTACTAACACTCTCCCCACTTGGAGAGTCAGCGCCTTTAACCTCCTGTTTGGCACAGTTTGCAATTTCTGCGGAAGATGAACAGGAATAGCGAGAACCAATGAGAGGCTAGCTGGAGGTGTCTGGACGGGCAAATTTAACTCTCATTTCGCAACAGGAAGAGGAAATAACCAAAGGCTCAGCGTTCCATACCGAAACCAGATTAGGGCCTGAAGCCATCCTGCGGTGTTGCGGCCAGCTCAAAAGAAACCGAGTTGAAGAAAGGAGCTCAGGGGCACTGTAATTCACAAACCTGCAGTTATAAATGACAGCTATCATCCAAAAATAGACTGAAGTAAGGCTGCCAAGAGGACTTGAAAGCGGGGCAGAATTGCAGGAAACCGATTTCAGGAGGTAGACTGGAATTGCATTGAAAGCATAGGAAAAGAGGCAGAACGTCCACAATGATGCACTTGGCCAAAAACGGCGTATGCGTTTTTTCCTGAATATATTCAGGAAAAAACGCATACGCCCTTTTTGGCCAACCAAGCAAGCTTGCAAAGGAAATCTGCACTACAATGAAGTCTCACTTCCCCCCGGTCAAAAGGGCCATCTGAAAAAAGTGTAAAATCCAGAAAGGCAGGACAGGCCATGGAGAACTGGGAGCCTTGTTATGCTGATGGGCGGGATGTAAATTGCCAACAACCACTCGGGAGAAGTGTATGGTGTTTCCTGAAACATCTAAAAAACAAAGCAACAGAACCTAGGGCACTTCCACTTATGGTCCTATAGCTTAGGGAAATTAAAATCAAAAAGACACAGCCACCCCAAAGTTTGGAACGGCTCTGTTTACAAGAACCTCGTTTACAGTACAAGTTCAACATCGCAGAAAGTGAAAAATGGATAAAGAAGTTGTGGTATTTACTTACAAATCAATATCACTCAGCAATGAAATCTGTGTCATCAGGCCCTTAGCAGCACAATGAGTGGATTCAGGTATGATGATTGTAACTGAAATAAGTCACACAGAAAAAGAAACATCATAAGATATCAGTAATACACGGAATGTAAACTTGGCTACACAGGAACTGAATTACAGAACAGAACAGGGTCTCAAATTTAGAAAACCAACTTATTCTTGCTTAAGGGTAAAGGTGAGTTGGGGTGCTGCATAAAACCAGAGATTGCGATGAGCACAGATAAAGTTCCTTAAGCCAAATATGGAATAGACAAGAGCTACTCCTTGCTCAACGAAATGGACTCAACACCCCATATTAACCGCCTAAGAATGTTCCTGACTAGTAAGTATCTTAAAACCTATGGATTGCTATGTCTCCGAAAGAGAATCAAGCATGTGTACAGGGGCATAAACGCAGCAGTGATAGGATTGGAGAGGTTCGGTGAGCAAATGAAGACCCTTTGAAGTCATATTGCATGGTACCCATTCCACGGGTTTCAACTACCCAGGTTTAAGGTATTCTTCCTTCAGCTAAAACATGCATGTGGAACCTAGAGTATGATCAACCATGTGATCGGGAGACGTGTTCAAATATGTCTCAGTTTTCGTACCCTGGTACTCGGGTGCAACATTCCAGACGCTTTACTAACACTCTCCCGACTTGGAGAGTCAGTCCCTTTAACCTCCTGTTTGGCCCAGTTTGCAATTTCTGCGGAAGATGAACAGGAATAGCGAGAACCAATGAGAGACTAGCTGGAGGTGTCTGGACGGGCAAATTTAACTCTCATTTCCCACCAGGAAGAGGAATTAACGAAAGGCTCAGCGTGCCATGCCGGAACCAGATTAGGGCCTGAAGCCATCCTGCGGTGTTGCGGCCAGGTCACAAGAAAGCGAGTTGAAGAAAGGAGCTCAGGGGCACTGTAATTCACAAACCTGCAGAGTTATAAATGACAGCTATCGTCCAAAAATAGACTGAAGTAAGGCTGCCAAGAGGACTTGAAAGCGGGGCAGAATTGCAGGAAACCGATTTCAGGAGATAGACTGGAATTGCATTGAAAGCATAGGAAAAGAGGCAGAACGTCCACAATGATGCACTTGGCCAAAAAGGGCGTATGCGTTTTTTCCTGAATATATTCAGGAAAAAACGCATACGCCCTTTTTGGCCAACCAAGCAAGCTTGCAAAGGAAATCTGCACTACAATGAAGTCTCACTTCCCCCCGGTCAAAAGGGCCATCTGAAAAAAGTGTAAAATCCAGAAATGCAACAGGCCATTGAGAACTGGGAGCCTTGTTATGCTGATGGACGGGATGTAAATTGCCAACAGACACTTGGAGAAGTGTATGGTGTTTCCTGAAACATCTAAAAAACAAAGCAACAGAGCCTAGGGCACTTCCACTTATGGTCCTATAGCTTAGGAAAATTAAAATCAAAAAGACACAGCCACCCCAAAGTTTGGAACGGCTCTGTTTACAAGAACCTCGTTTACAGTACAAGTTCAACATCGCAGAAAGTGAAAAATGGATAAAGAACTTGTGGTACTTACGTACAATGCAGTGTCACTCAGCAATGAAATCTATGTCATCAGGCCCGTAGCAGCATAATGAGTAGATTCAGGTACGATGATTTTAACTGAAATAAGTCACACAGAAAAAGAAACATCATAAGATATCACTAATACACGGAATGTAAACTTGGCTACACAGGAACTGAATTCCAAAACAGAACAGGGTCTCAAATTTAGAAAACCAACTTATGCTTGCTTAAGGTGAAAGGTGAGTTGGGTTGCTGCATAAAACCAGAGATTGAAATGAGCACAGATAAAGTTCCTTAAGCCAAATATGGAATAGACAAGAGCTACTCCTTGCTCAACGAAATGGACTCAACACCGCATATTAAACGCCTAAGAATGTACCTGACTAGTATCGTAAAACCTATGGATTGCTATGTCTCCGAAAGAGAATCAAGCATGTGTACAGGGGCATAAACGCAGCAGTGATAGGATTGGAGAGGTTTGGTGAGCAAATGAAGACCGTTTGAAGTCATATTGCATGGTACCCATTCCACGGGTCTCAACTCTCCAGGTTTAAGGTATTCTTCCTTCAGCTAAAACATGCATGTGGAACCCAAGTATGATCAACCATGTGAACGGGAGACGTGTTCAAATATGTCTCAGTTTTCCTCCCCTGGTACTCGGGTGCAACATTCCAGACGCTTTACTAACACTCTCCCCACTTGGAGAGTCAGCGCCTTTAACCTCCTGTTTGGCCCAGTTTGCAATTTCTGCGGAAGATGAACAGGAATAGCGAGAACCAATGAGAGGCTAGCTGGAGGTGTCTGGACGGGCAAATTTAACTCTCATTTCCCACCAGGAAGAGGAAATAACCTAAGGCTCAGCGTGCCGTACCGGAACCAGATTAGGGCCTGAAGCCATCCTGCGGTGTTGCGGCCAGCTCAAAAGAAAGCGAGTTGAACAAAGGAGCTCAGGGGCACTGTAATTCACAAACCTGCAGAGTTATAAATGACAGCTATCGTCCAAAAATAGACTGAAGTAAGGCTGCCAAGAGGACTTGAAAGCGGGGCAGAATTGCAGGAAACCGATTTCAGGAGGTAGACTGGAATTGCATTGAAAGCATAGGAAAAGAGGCAGAACGTCCACAATGATGCACTTGGCCAAAAAGGGCGTATGCGTTTTTTCCTGAATATATTCAGGAAAAAACGCATACGCCCTTTTTGGCCAACCAAGCAAGCTTGCAAAGGAAATCTGCACTACAATGAAGTCTCACTTCCCCCCGGTCAAAAGGGCCATCTGAAAAAAGTGTAAAATCCAGAAAGGCAGGACAGGCCATGGAGAACTGGGAGCCTTGTTATGCTGATGGGCGGGATGTAAATTGCCAACAACCACTCGGGAGAAGTGTATGGTGTTTCCTGAAACATCTAAAAAACAAAGCAACAGAACCTAGGGCACTTCCACTTATGGTCCTATAGCTTAGGGAAATTAAAATCAAAAAGACACAGCCACCCCAAAGTTTGGAACCGCTCTGTTTACAAGAACCTCGTTTACAGTACAAGTTCAACATCGCAGAAAGTGAAAAATGGATAAAGAACTTGTGGTACTTACGTACAATGCAGTATCACTCAGCAATGAAATCTATGTCATCAGGCCCGTAGCAGCATAATGAGTAGATTCAGGTACGATGATTCTAACTGAAATAAGTCACACAGAAAAAGAAACATCATAAGATATCAGTAATACACGGAATGTAAACTTGGCTACACAGGAACTGAATTCCAAAACAGAACAGGTTCTCAAATTTAGAAAACCAACATATGCTTGCTTAAGGGGAAAGGTGAGTTGTGTTGCTGCATAAAACCAGAGATTGAAATGAGCACAGATAAAGTTCCTTAAGCCAAATATGGAATAGACAAGAGCTACTCCTTGCTCAACAAAATGGACTCAACACCGCATATTAAACGCCTAAGAATGTACCTGACTAGTAAGTATCTTAAAACCTATGGATTGCTATGTCTCCGAAAGAGAATCAAGCATGTGTACAGGGGCATAAACGCAGCAGTGATAGGATTGGAGAGGTTCGGTAAGCAAATGAAGACCCTTTGAAGTCATATTGCATGGTACCCATTCCACGGGTCTCAACTCTCCAGGTTTAAGGTATTCTTCCTTCAGCTAAAACATGCATGTGGAACCCAAGTATGATCAACCATGTGAATGGGAGACGTGTTCAAATATGTCTCAGTTTTCCTCCCCTGGTATTCGGGTGCAACATTCCAGACGCTTTACTAACACTCTCCCCACTTGGAGAGTCAGCGCCTTTAACCTCCTGTTTGGCCCAGTTTGCAATTTCTGCGGAAGATGAACAGGAATAGCGAGAACCAATGAGAGACTAGCTGGAGGTGTCTGGACGGGCAAATTTAACTCTCATTTCCCACCAGGAAAAGGAAATAACCAAAGGCTCAGCGTTCCGTGCCAGAACCAGATTAGGGCCTGAAGCCATCCTGCGGTGTTGCGGCCAGGTCACAAGAAAGCGAGTTGAAGAAAGGAGCTCAGGGGCACTGTAATTCACAAACCTGCAGAGTTATAAATGACAGCTATCATCCAAAATAGACTGAAGTAAGGCTGCCAAGAGGACTTGAAAGCGGGGCACAATTGCAGGAAACCGATTTCAGGAGGTAGACTGGAATTGCATTGAAAGCATAGGAAAAGAGGCAGAACGTCCACAATGATGCACTTGGCCAAAAAGGGCGTATGCATTTTTTCCTGAATATATTCAGGAAAAAACGCATACGCCCTTTTTGGCCAACCAAGCAAGCTTGCAAAGGAAATCTGCACTACAATGAAGTCTCACTTCCCCCCGGTCAAAAGGGCCATCTGAAAAAAGTGTAAAATCCAGAAAGGCAGGACAGGCCATGGAGAACTGGGAGCCTTGTTATGCTGATGGGCGGGATGTAAATTGCCAACAACCACTCGGGAGAAGTGTATGGTGTTTCCTGAAACATCTAAAAAACAAAGCAACAGAACCTAGGGCACTTCCACTTATGGTCCTATAGCTTAGGGAAATTAAAATCAAAAAGACACAGCCACCCCAAAGTTTGGAACGGATCTGTTTACTAGAACCTCGTTTACAGTACAAGTTCAACATCGCAGAAAGTGAAAAATGGATAAAGAAGTTGTGGTATTTACTTACAAAGCAATATCACTCAGCAATGAAATCTGTGTCATCAGGCCCTTAGCAGCACAATGAGTGGATTCAGGTATGATGATTCTAACTGAAGTAAGTCACACAGAAAAAGAAACATCATAAGATATCAGTAATACACGGAATGTAAACTTGGCTACACAGGAACTGAATTCCAAAACAGAACAGGTTCTCAAATTTAGAAAACCAACATATGCTTGCTTAAGGGGAAAGGTGAGTTGTGTTGCTGCATAAAACCAGAGATTGAAATGAGCACAGATAAAGTTCCTTAAGCCAAATATGGAATAGACAAGAGCTACTCCTTGCTCAACAAAATGGACTCAACACCGCATATTAAACGCCTAAGAATGTACCTGACTAGTAAGTATCTTAAAACCTATGGATTGCTATGTCTCCGAAAGAGAATCAAGCATGTGTACAGGGGCATAAACGCAGCAGTGATAGGATTGGAGAGGTTCGGTGAGCAAATGAAGACCCTTTGAAGTCATATTGCATGGTACCCATTCCACGGGTTTCAACTACCCAGGTTTTAGGTATTCTTCCTTCAGCTAAAACATGCATGTGGAACCCAGAGTATGATCAACCATGTGATCGGGAGACGTGTTCAAATATGTCTCAGTTTTCCTCCCCTGGTACTCGGGTGCAACATTCCAGACGCTTTACTAACACTCTCCCCACTTGGAGAGTCAGCGCCTTTAACCTCCTGTTTGGCACAGTTTGCAATTTCTGCGGAAGATGAACAGGAATAGCGAGAACCAATGAGAGGCTAGCTGGAGGTGTCTGGACGGGCAAATTTAACTCTCATTTCCCACCAGGAAGAGGAAATAACCAAAGGCTCAGCGTGCCGTACCGGAACCAGATTAGGGCCTGAAGCCATCCTGCGGTGTTGCGGCCAGGTCACAAGAAAGCGAGTTGAAGAAAGGAGCTCAGGGGCACTGTAATTCACAAACCTGCAGAGTTATAAATGACAGCTATCGTCCAAAAATAGACTGAAGTAAGGCTGCCAAGAGGACTTGAAAGCGGGGCAGAATTGCAGGAAACCGATTTCATGAGGTAGACTGGAATTGCATTGAAAGCATAGGAAAAGAGGCAGAACGTCCACAATGATGCACTTGGCCAAAAAGGGCGTATGCGTTTTTTCCTGAATATATTCAGGAAAAAACGCATACGCCCTTTTTGGCCAACCAAGCAAGCTTGCAAAGGAAATCTGCACTACAATGAAGTCTCACTTCCCCCCGGTCAAAAGGGCCATCTGAAAAAAGTGTAAAATCCAGAAAGGCAGGACAGGCCATGGAGAACTGGGAGCCTTGTTATGCTGATGGGCGGGATGTAAATTGCCAACAACCACTCGGGAGAAGTGTATGGTGTTTCCTGAAACATCTAAAAAACAAAGCAACAGAACCTAGGGCACTTCCACTTATGGTCCTATAGCTTAGGGAAATTAAAATCAAAAAGACACAGCCACCCCAAAGTTTGGAACGGCTCTGTTTACAAGAACCTCGTTTAAAGTACAAGTTCAACATCGCAGAAAGTGAAAAATGGATAAAGAAGTTGTGGTATTTACTTACAAAGCAATATCACTCAGCAATGAAATCTGTGTCATCAGGCCCTTAGCAGCACAATGAGTGGATTCAGGTAGGATGATTCTAACTGAAATAAGTCACACAGAAAAAGAAACATCATAAGATATCAGTAATACACGGAATGTAAACTTGGCTACACAGGAACTGAATTACAGAACAGAACAGGGTCTCAAATTTAGAAAACCAACTTATGCTTGCTTAAGGGTAAAGGTGAGTTGGGGTGCTGCATAAAACCAGAGATTGAAATGAGCACAGATAAAGTTCCTTAAGCCAAATATGGAATAGACAAGAGCTACTCCTTGCTCAACGAAATGGACTCAACACCGCATATTAAACGCCTAAGAATGTACCTGACTAGTAAGTATCTTAAAACCTATAGATTGCTATGTCTCCGAAAGAGAATCAAGCATGTGTACAGGGGCATAAACGCAGCAGTGATAGGATTGGAGAGGTTCGGTGAGCAAATGAAGACCCTTTGAAGTCATATTGCATGGTACCCATTCCACGGGTTTCAATTACCCAGGTTTTAGGTATTCTTCCTTCAGCTAAAACATGCATGTGGAACCCAGAGTATGATCAACCATGTGATCGGGAGACGTGTTCAAATATGTCTCAGTTTTCCTCCCCTGGTACTCGGGTGCAACATTCCAGACGATTTACTAACACTCTCCCCACTTGGAGAGTCAGCGCCTTTAACCTCCTGTTTGGCCCAGTTTGCAATTTCTGCGGAAGATGAACAGGAATAGCGAGAACCAATGAGAGGCTAGCTGGAGGTGTCTGGACGGCAAATTTAACTCTCATTTCCCACCAGGAGGAGGAAATAACCAAAGGCTCAGCCTGCCGTGCCAGAACCAGATTAGGGCCAGAAGCCATCCTGCGGTGTTGCGGCCAGGTCACAAGAAAGCGAGTTGAAGAAAGGAGCTCAGGGGCACTGTAATTCACAAACCTGCAGAGTTATAAATGACAGCTATCGTCCAAAAATAGACTGAAGTAAGGCTGCCAAGAGGACTTGAAAGTGGGGCAGAATTGCAGGAAACCGATTTCAGGAGGTAGACTGAAATTGCATTGAAAGCATAAGAAAAGAGGCAGAACGTCCACAATGATGCACTTGGTCAAAAAGGGCGTATGCGTTTTTTCCTGAATATATTCAGGAAAAAACGCATACACCCTTTTTGGCCAACCAAGCAAGCTTGCAAAGGAAATCTGCACTACAATGAAGTCTCACTTCCCCCCTGGTCAAAAGGGCCATCTGAAAAATGTGTAAAATCCAGAAAGGCAGGACAGGCCATGGAGAACTGGGAGCCTTGTTATGCTGATGGGCGGGATGTAAATTGCCAACAGACACTCGGGAGAAGTGTATGGTGTTTCCTGAAACATCTAAAAAACAAAGCAACAGAGCCTAGGGCACTGCCACTTATGGTCCTATAGCCTAGGGAAATTAAAATCAAAAAGACACAGCCACCCCAAAGTTTGGGACACCTCTGTTTACAAGAACCTCGTTTACAGTACAAGTTCAACATCGCAGAAAGTGAAAAATGGATAAAGAAGTTGTGGTATTTACTTACAAAGCAATATCACTCAGCAATGAAATCTATGTCATCAGGCCCTTAGCATCACAATGAGTGGATTCAGGTATGATGATTGTAACTGAAATAAGTCACACAGAAAAAGAAACATCATAAGATATCAGTAATACACGGAATATAAACTTGGCTACACAGGAACTGAATTACAGAACAGAACAGGGTCTCAAATTTAGAAAACCAACTTATGCTTGCTTAAGGGTAAAGGTGAGGTGAGGTGCTGCATAAAACCAGAGATTGAAATGAGCACAGATAAAGTTCCTTAAGTCAAATATGGAATAGACAAGAGCTACTCCTTGCTCAACGAAATGGACTCAACACCGCATATTAAACGCCTAAGAATGTACCTGACTAGTATCGTAAAACCTATGGATTGCTATGTCTCCGAAAGAGAATCAAGCATGTGTACAGGGGCATAAACGCAGCAGTGATAGGATTGGAGAGGTTTGGTGAGCAAATGAAGACCGTTTGAAGTCATATTGCATGGTACCCATTCCACGGGTCTCAACTCTCCAGGTTTAAGGTATTCTTCCTTCAGCTAAAACATGCATGTGGAACCCAAGTATGATCAACCATGTGAACGGGAGACGTGTTCAAATATGTCTCAGTTTTCCTCCCCTGGTACTCGGGTGCAACATTCCAGACGCTTTACTAACACTCTCCCCACTTGGAGAGTCAGCGCCTTTAACCTCCTGTTTGGCCCAGTTTGCAATTTCTGCGGAAGATGAACAGGAATAGCGAGAACCAATGAGAGGCTAGCTGGAGGTGTCTGGACGGGCAAATTTAACTCTCATTTCCCACCAGGAAGAGGAAATAACCAAAGGCTCAGCGTGCCGTACCGGAACCAGATTAAGGCCTGAAGCCATCCTGCGGTGTTGCGGCCAGGTCAAAAGAAAGCGAGTTGAACAAAGGAGCTCAGGGGCACTGTAATTCACAAACCTGCAGAGTTATAAATGACAGCTATCGTCCAAAAATAGACTGAAGTAAGGCTGCCAAGAGGACTTGAAAGCGGGGCAGAATTGCAGGAAACCGATTTCAGGAGGTAGACTGGAATTGCATTGAAAGCATAGGAAAAGAGGCAGAACGTCCACAATGATGCACTTGGCCAAAAAGGGCGTATGCGTTTTTTCCTGAATATATTCAGGAAAAAACGCATACGCCCTTTTTGGCCAACCAAGCAAGCTTGCAAAGGAAATCTGCACTACAATGAAGTCTCACTTCCCCCCCGGTCAAAAGGGCCATCTGAAAAATGTGTAAAATCCAGAAAGGCAGGACAGGCCATGGAGAACTGGGAGCCTTGTTATGCTGATGGGCGGGATGTAAATTGCCAACAACCACTCGGGAGAAGTGTATGGTGTTTCCTGAAACATCTAAAAAACAAAGCAACAGAACCTAGGGCACTTCCACTTATGGTCCTATAGCTTAGGGAAATTAAAATCAAAAAGACACAGCCACCCCAAAGTTTGGAACGGCTCTGTTTACAAGAACCTCGTTTACAGTACAAGTTCAACATCGCAGAAAGTGAAAAATGGATAAAGAAGTTGTAGTATTTACTTACAAAGCAATATCACTCAGCAATGAAATCTGTGTCATCAGGCCCTTAGCAGCACAATGAGTGGATTCAGGTAGGATGATTCTAACTGAAATAAGTCACACAGAAAAAGAAACATCATAAGATATCAGTAATACACGGAATGTAAACTTGGCTACACAGGAACTGAATTACAGAACAGAACAGGGTCTCAAATTTAGAAAACCAACTTATGCTTGCTTAAGGGTAAAGGTGAGTTGGGGTGCTGCATAAAACCAGAGATTGAAATGAGCACAGATAAAGTTCCTTAAGCCAAATATGGAATAGACAAGAGCTACTCCTTGCTCAACGAAATGGACTCAACACCGCATATTAAACGCCTAAGAATGTACCTGACTAGTAAATATCTTAAAACCTATGGATTGCTATGTCTCCGAAAGAGAATCAAGCATGTGTACAGGGGCATAAACGTAGCAGTGATAGGATTGGAGAGGTTCGGTGAGCAAATGAAGACCCTTTGAAGTCATATTGCATGGTACCCATTCCACGGGTTTCAATTACCCAGGTTTTAGGTATTCTTCCTTCAGCTAAAACATGCATGTGGAACCCAGAGTATGATCAACCATGTGATCGGGAGACGTGTTCAAATATGTCTCAGTTTTCCTCCCCTGGTACTCGGGTGCAACATTCCAGACGCTTTACTAACACTCTCCCCACTTGGAGAGTCAGCGCCTTTAACCTCCTGTTTGGCCCAGTTTGCAATTTCTGCGGAAGATGAACAGGAATAGCGAGAACCAATGAGAGGCTAGCTGGAGGTGTCTGGACGGGCAAATTTAACTCTCATTTCCCACCAGGAGGAGGAAATAACCAAAGGCTCAGCCTGCCGTGCCAGAACCAGATTAGGGCCAGAAGCCATCCTGCGGTGTTGCGGCCAGGTCACAAGAAAGCGAGTTGAAGAAAGGAGCTCAGGGGCACTGTAATTCACAAACCTGCAGAGTTATAAATGACAGCTATCGTCCAAAAATAGACTGAAGTAAGGCTGCCAAGAGGACTTGAAAGTGGGGCAGAATTGCAGGAAACCGATTTCAGGAGGTAGACTGAAATTGCATTGAAAGCATAAGAAAAGAGGCAGAACGTCCACAATGATGCACTTGGCCAAAAAGGGCGTATGCGTTTTTTCCTGAATATATTCAGGAAAAAACGCATACGCCCTTTTTGGCCAACCAAGCAAGCTTGCAAAGGAAATCTGCACTACAATGAAGTCTCACTTCCCCCCCGGTCAAAAGGGCCATCTGAAAAATGTGTAAAATCCAGAAAGGCAGGACAGGCCATGGAGAACTGGGAGCCTTGTTATGCTGATGGGCGGGATGTAAATTGCCAACAGACACTCGGGAGAAGTGTATGGTGTTTCCTGAAACATCTAAAAAACAAAGCAACAGAGCCTAGGGCACTGCCACTTATGGTCCTATAGCTTAGGGAAATTAAAATCAAAAAGACACAGCCACCCCAAAGTTTGGGACACCTCTGTTTACAAGAACCTCGTTTACAGTACAAGTTCAACATCGCAGAAAGTGAAAAATGGATAAAGAAGTTGTGGTATTTACTTACAAAGCAATATCACTCAGCAATGAAATCTGTGTCATCAGGCCCTTAGCATCACAATGAGTGGATTCAGGTATGATGATTGTAACTGAAATAAGTCACACAGAAAAAGAAACATCATAAGATATCAGTAATACACGGAATGTAAACTTGGCTACACAGGAACTGAATTACAGAACAGAACAGGGTCTCAAATTTAGAAAACCAACTTATGCTTGCTTAAGGGTAAAGGTGAGGTGGGGTGCTGCATAAAACCAGAGATTGAAATGAGCACAGATAAAGTTCCTTAAGTCAAATATGGAATAGACAAGAGCTACTCCTTGCTCAACGAAATGGACTCAACACCGCATATTAAACGCCTAAGAATGTACCTGACTAGTATCGTAAAACCTATGGATTGCTATGTCTCCGAAAGAGAATCAAGCATGTGTACAGGGGCATAAACGCAGCAGTGATAGGATTGGAGAGGTTTGGTGAGCAAATGAAGACCGTTTGAAGTCATATTGCATGGTACCCATTCCACGGGTCTCAACTCTCCAGGTTTAAGGTATTCTTCCTTCAGCTAAAACATGCATGTGGAACCCAAGTATGATCAACCATGTGAACGGGAGACGTGTTCAAATATGTCTCAGTTTTCCTCCCCTGGTACTCGGGTGCAACATTCCAGACGCTTTACTAACACTCTCCCCACTTGGAGAGTCAGCGCCTTTAACCTCCTGTTTGGCCCAGTTTGCAATTTCTGCGGAAGATGAACAGGAATAGCGAGAACCAATGAGAGGCTAGCTGGAGGTGTCTGGACGGGCAAATTTAACTCTCATTTCCCACCAGGAAGAGGAAATAACCTAAGGCTCAGCGTGCCGTACCGGAACCAGATTAGGGCCTGAAGCCATCCTGCGGTGTTGCGGCCAGCTCAAAAGAAAGCGAGTTGAACAAAGGAGCTCAGGGGCACTGTAATTCACAAACCTGCAGAGTTATAAATGACAGCTATCGTCCAAAAATAGACTGAAGTAAGGCTGCCAAGAGGACTTGAAAGCGGGGCAGAATTGCAGGAAACCGATTTCAGGAGGTAGACTGGAATTGCATTGAAAGCATAGGAAAAGAGGCAGAACGTCCACAATGATGCACTTGGCCAAAAAGGGCGTATGCGTTTTTTCCTGAATATATTCAGGAAAAAACGCATACGCCCTTTTTGGCCAACCAAGCAAGCTTGCAAAGGAAATCTGCACTACAATGAAGTCTCACTTCCCCCCGGTCAAAAGGGCCATCTGAAAAAAGTGTAAAATCCAGAAAGGCAGGACAGGCCATGGAGAACTGGGAGCCTTGTTATGCTGATGGGCGGGATGTAAATTGCCAACAACCACTCGGGAGAAGTGTATGGTGTTTCCTGAAACATCTAAAAAACAAAGCAACAGAACCTAGGGCACTTCCACTTATGGTCCTATAGCTTAGGGAAATTAAAATCAAAAAGACACAGCCACCCCAAAGT
This sequence comes from Stenella coeruleoalba, assembly GCF_951394435.1. Lineage (NCBI taxonomy): Eukaryota > Metazoa > Chordata > Mammalia > Artiodactyla > Delphinidae > Stenella > Stenella coeruleoalba. Next base: position 1,165,818 of record NW_027646118.1, on the reverse strand, counting down.
TTGGAACCGCTCTGTTTACAAGAACCTCGTTTACAGTACAAGTTCAACATCGCAGAAAGTGAAAAATGGATAAAGAACTTGTGGTACTTACGTACAATGCAGTATCACTCAGCAATGAAATCTATGTCATCAGGCCCGTAGCAGCATAATGAGTAGATTCAGGTACGATGATTCTAACTGAAATAAGTCACACAGAAAAAGAAACATCATAAGATATCAGTAATACACGGAATGTAAACTTGGCTACACAGGAACTGAATTCCAAAACAGAACAGGTTCTCAAATTTAGAAAACCAACATATGCTTGCTTAAGGGGAAAGGTGAGTTGTGTTGCTGCATAAAACCAGAGATTGAAATGAGCACAGATAAAGTTCCTTAAGCCAAATATGGAATAGACAAGAGCTACTCCTTGCTCAACAAAATGGACTCAACACCGCATATTAAACGCCTAAGAATGTACCTGACTAGTAAGTATCTTAAAACCTATGGATTGCTATGTCTCCGAAAGAGAATCAAGCATGTGTACAGGGGCATAAACGCAGCAGTGATAGGATTGGAGAGGTTCGGTGAGCAAATGAAGACCCTTTGAAGTCATATTGCATGGTACCCATTCCACGGGTTTCAACTACCCAGGTTTTAGGTATTCTTCCTTCAGCTAAAACATGCATGTGGAACCCAGAGTATGATCAACCATGTGATCGGGAGACGTGTTCAAATATGTCTCAGTTTTCCTCCCCTGGTACTCGGGTGCAACATTCCAGACGCTTTACTAACACTCTCCCCACTTGGAGAGTCAGCGCCTTTAACCTCCTGTTTGGCCCAGTTTGCAATTTCTGCGGAAGATGAACAGGAATAGCGAGAACCAATGAGAGGCTAGCTGGAGGTGTCTGGACGGGCAAATTTAACTCTCATTTCCCAACAGGAAGAGGAAATAACCAAAGGCTCAGCGTGCCGTACCGGAACCAGATTAGGGCCTGAAGCCATCCTGCGGTGTTGCGGCCAGGTCACAAGAAAGCGAGTTGAAGAAAGGAGCTCAGGGGCACTGTAATTCACAAACCTGCAGAGTTATAAATGACAGCTATCGTCCAAAAATAGACTGAAGTAAGGCTGCCAAGAGGACTTGAAAGCGGGGCAGAATTGCAGGAAACCGATTTCAGGAGGTAGACTGGAATTGCATTGCAAGCATAGGAAAAGAGGCAGAACGTCCACAATGATGCACTTGGCCAAAAAGGGCGTATGCGTTTTTTCCTGAATATATTCAGGAAAAAACGCATACGCCCTTTTTGGCCAACCAAGCAAGCTTGCAAAGGAAATCTGCACTACAATGAAGTCTCACTTCCCCCCGGTCAAAAGGGCCATCTGAAAAAAGTGTAAAATCCAGAAAGGCAGGACAGGCCATGGAGAACTGGGAGCCTTGTTATGCTGATGGGCGGGATGTAAATTACCAACAACCACTCGGGAGAAGTGTATGGTGTTTCCTGAAACATCTAAAAAACAAAGCAACAGAACCTAGGGCACTTCCACTTATGGTCCTATAGCTTAGGGAAATTAAAATCAAAAAGACACAGCCACCCCAAAGTTTGGAACGGCTCTGTTTACAAGAACCTCGTTTAAAGTACAAGTTCAACATCGCAGAAAGTGAAAAATGGATAAAGAAGTTGTAGTATTTACTTCCAAAGCAATATCACTCAGCAATGAAATCTGTGTCATCAGGCCCTTAGCAGCACAATGAGTGGATTCAGGTAGGATGATTCTAACTGAAATAAGTCACACAGAAAAAGAAACATCATAAGATATCAGTAATACACGGAATGTAAACTTGGCTACACAGGAACTGAATTACAGAACAGAACAGGGTCTCAAATTTAGAAAACCAACTTATGCTTGCTTAAGGGTAAAGGTGAGTTGGGGTGCTGCATAAAACCAGAGATTGAAATGAGCACAGATAAAGTTCCTTAAGCCAAATATGGAATAGACAAGAGCTACTCCTTGCTCAACGAAATGGACTCAACACCGCATATTAAACGCCTAAGAATGTACCTGACTAGTAAATATCTTAAAACCTATGGATTGCTATGTCTCCGAAAGAGAATCAAGCATGTGTACAGGGGCATAAACGTAGCAGTGATAGGATTGGAGAGGTTCGGTGAGCAAATGAAGACCCTTTGAAGTCATATTGCATGGTACCCATTCCACGGGTTTCAATTACCCAGGTTTTAGGTATTCTTCCTTCAGCTAAAACATGCATGTGGAACCCAGAGTATGATCAACCATGTGATCGGGAGACGTGTTCAAATATGTCTCAGTTTTCCTCCCCTGGTACTCGGGTGCAACATTCCAGACGCTTTACTAACACTCTCCCCACTTGGAGAGTCAGCGCCTTTAACCTCCTGTTTGGCCCAGTTTGCAATTTCTGCGGAAGATGAACAGGAATAGCGAGAACCAATGAGAGGCTAGCTGGAGGTGTCTGGACGGGCAAATTTAACTCTCATTTCCCACCAGGAGGAGGAAATAACCAAAGGCTCAGCCTGCCGTGCCAGAACCAGATTAGGGCCAGAAGCCATCCTGCGGTGTTGCGGCCAGGTCACAAGAAAGCGAGTTGAAGAAAGGAGCTCAGGGGCACTGTAATTCACAAACCTGCAGAGTTATAAATGACAGCTATCGTCCAAAAATATACTGAAGTAAGGCTGCCAAGAGGACTTGAAAGTGGGGCAGAATTGCAGGAAACCGATTTCAGGAGGTAGACTGAAATTGCATTGAAAGCATAAGAAAAGAGGCAGAACGTCCACAATGATGCACTTGGCCAAAAAGGGCGTATGCGTTTTTTCCTGAATATATTCAGGAAAAAACGCATACGCCCTTTTTGGCCAACCAAGCAAGCTTGCAAAGGAAATCTGCACTACAATGAAGTCTCACTTCCCCCCCGGTCAAAAGGGCCATCTGAAAAATGTGTAAAATCCAGAAAGGCAGGACAGGCCATGGAGAACTGGGAGCCTTGTTATGCTGATGGGCGGGATGTAAATTGCCAACAGACACTCGGGAGAAGTGTATGGTGTTTCCTGAAACATCTAAAAAACAAAGCAACAGAGCCTAGGGCACTGCCACTTATGGTCCTATAGCTTAGGGAAATTAAAATCAAAAAGACACAGCCACCCCAAAGTTTGGGACACCTCTGTTTACAAGAACCTCGTTTACAGTACAAGTTCAACATCGCAGAAAGTGAAAAATGGATAAAGAAGTTGTGGTATTTACTTACAAAGCAATATCACTCAGCAATGAAATCTGTGTCATCAGGCCCTTAGCATCACAATGAGTGGATTCAGGTATGATGATTGTAACTGAAATAAGTCACACAGAAAAAGAAACATCATAAGATATCAGTAATACACGGAATGTAAACTTGGCTACACAGGAACTGAATTACAGAACAGAACAGGGTCTCAAATTTAGAAAACCAACTTATGCTTGCTTAAGGGTAAAGGTGAGGTGGGGTGCTGCATAAAACCAGAGATTGAAATGAGCACAGATAAAGTTCCTTAAGTCAAATATGGAATAGACAAGAGCTACTCCTTGCTCAACGAAATGGACTCAACACCGCATATTAAACGCCTAAGAATGTACCTGACTAGTATCGTAAAACCTATGGATTGCTATGTCTCCGAAAGAGAATCAAGCATGTGTACAGGGGCATAAACGCAGCAGTGATAGGATTGGAGAGGTTTGGTGAGCAAATGAAGACCGTTTGAAGTCATATTGCATGGTACCCATTCCACGGGTCTCAACTCTCCAGGTTTAAGGTATTCTTCCTTCAGCTAAAACATGCATGTGGAACCCAAGTATGATCAACCATGTGAACGGGAGACGTGTTCAAATATGTCTCAGTTTTCCTCCCCTGGTACTCGGGTGCAACATTCCAGACGCTTTACTAACACTCTCCCCACTTGGAGAGTCAGCGCCTTTAACCTCCTGTTTGGCCCAGTTTGCAATTTCTGCGGAAGATGAACAGGAATAGCGAGAACCAATGAGAGGCTAGCTGGAGGTGTCTGGACGGGCAAATTTAACTCTCATTTCCCACCAGGAAGAGGAAATAACCAAAGGCTCAGCGTGCCGTACCGGAACCAGATTAGGGCCTGAAGCCATCCTGCGGTGTTGCGGCCAGCTCAAAAGAAAGCGAGTTGAACAAAGGAGCTCAGGGGCACTGTAATTCACAAACCTGCAGAGTTATAAATGACAGCTATCGTCCAAAAATAGACTGAAGTAAGGCTGCCAAGAGGACTTGAAAGCGGGGCAGAATTGCAGGAAACCGATTTCAGGAGGTAGACTGGAATTGCATTGAAAGCATAGGAAAAGAGGCAGAACGTCCACAATGATGCACTTGGCCAAAAAGGGCGTATGCGTTTTTTCCTGAATATATTCAGGAAAAAACGCATACGCCCTTTTTGGCCAACCAAGCAAGCTTGCAAAGGAAATCTGCACTACAATGAAGTCTCACTTCCCCCCGGTCAAACGGGTCATCTGAAAAAAGTGTAAAATCCAGAAAGGCAGGACAGGCCATGGAGAACTGGGAGCCTTGTTATGCTGATGGGCGGGATGTAAATTGCCAACAACCACTCGGGAGAAGTGTATGGTGTTTCCTGAAACATCTAAAAAACAAAGCAACAGAACCTAGGGCACTTCCACTTATGGTCCTATAGCTTAGGGAAATTAAAATCAAAAAGACACAGCCACCCCAAAGTTTGGAACGGCTCTGTTTACAAGAACCTCGTTTACAGTACAAGTTCAACATCGCAGAAAGTGAAAAATGGATAAAGAAGTTGTGGTATTTACTTACAAAGCAATATCACTCAGCAATGAAATCTGTGTCATCAGGCCCTTAGCATCACAATGAGTGGATTCAGGTATGATGATTCTAACTGAAATAAGTCACACAGAAAAAGAAACATCATAAGATATCAGTAATACACGGAATGTAAACTTCGCTACACAGGAACTGAATTACAGAACAGAACAGGGTCTCAAATTTAGAAAACCAACTTATTCTTGCTTAAGGGTAAAGGTGAGTTGGGATGCTGCCTAAAACCAGAGATTGCAATGAACACAGATAAAGTTCCTTAAGCCAAATATGGAATAGACAAGAGCTACTCCTTGCTCAGCGAAATGGACTCAACACCCCATATTAAACGCCTAAGAATGTTCCTGACTAGTAAGTATCTTAAAACCTATGGATTGCTATGTCTCCGAAAGAGAATCAAACATGTGTACAGGGGCATAAACGCAGCAGTGATAGGATTGGAGAGGTTCGGTGAGCAAATGAAGACCCTTTGAAGTCATATTGCATGGTACCCATTCCACAGGTTTCAACTACCCAGGTTTAAGGTATTCTTCCTTCAGCTAAAACATGCATGTGGAACCTAGAGTACGATCAACCATGTGATCGGGAGACGTGTTCAAATATGTCTCAGTTTTCCTCCCCTGGTACTCGGGTGCAACATTCCAGACGCTTTACTAACACTCTCCCGACTTGGAGAGTCAGTCCCTTTAACCTCCTGTTTGGCCCAGTTTGCAATTTCTGCGGAAGATGAACAGGAATAGCGAGAACCAATGAGAGACTAGCTGGAGGTGTCTGGACGGGCAAATTTAACTCTCATTTCCCACCAGGAAGAGGCATTAACCAAAGGCTCAGCGTGCCGTGCCAGAACCAGATTAGGGCCTGAAGCCATCCTGCGGTGTTGCGGCCAGGTCACAAGAAAGCGAGTTGAAGAAAGGAGCTCAGGGGCACTGTAATTCACAAACCTGCAGAGTTATAAATGACAGCTATCGTCCAAAAATAGACTGAAGTAAGGCTGCCAAGAGGACTTGAAAGCGGGGCAGAATTGCAGGAAACCGATTTCAGGAGGTAGACTGGAATTGCATTGAAAGCATAGGAAAAGAGGCAGAACGTCCACAATGATGCACTTGGCCAAAAAGGGCGTATGCGTTTTTTCCTGAATATATTCAGGAAAAAACGCATACGCCCTTTTTGGCCAACCAAGCAAGCCTGCAAAGGAAATCTGCACTACAATGAAGTCTCACTTCCCCCCGGTCAAAAGGGCCATCTGAAAAAAGTGTAAAATCCAGAAAGGCAACAGACCATGGAGAACTGGGAGCCTTGTTATGCTGATGGGCGGGATGTAAATTGCCAACAGACACTTGGGAGAAGTGTATGGTGTTTCCTGAAACATCTAAAAAACAAAGCAACAGAGCCTAGGGCACTTCCACTTATGGTCCTATAGCTTAGGGAAATTAAAATCAAAAAGACACAGCCACCCCAAAGTTTGGAACCGCTCTGTTTACAAGAACCTCGTTTACAGTACAAGTTCAACATCGCAGAAAGTGAAAAATGGATAAAGAACTTGTGGTACTTACGTACAATGCAGTATCACTCAGCAATGAAATCTATGTCATCAGGCCCGTAGCAGCATAATGAGTAGATTCAGGTACGATGATTCTAACTGAAATAAGTCACACAGAAAAAGAAACATCATAAGATATCAGTAATACACGGAATGTAAACTTGGCTACACAGGAACTGAATTCCAAAACAGAACAGGTTCTCAAATTTAGAAAACCAACATATGCTTGCTTAAGGGGAAAGGTGAGTTGTGTTGCTGCATAAAACCAGAGATTGAAATGAGCACAGATAAAGTTCCTTAAGCCAAATATGGAATAGACAAGAGCTACTCCTTGCTCAACAAAATGGACTCAACACCGCATATTAAACGCCTAAGAATGTACCTGACTAGTAAGTATCTTAAAACCTATGGATTGCTATGTCTCCGAAAGAGAATCAAGCATGTGTACAGGGGCATAAACGCAGCAGTGATAGGATTGGAGAGGTTCGGTGAGCAAATGAAGACCCTTTGAAGTCATATTGCATGGTACCCATTCCACGGGTTTCAACTACCCAGGTTTTAGGTATTCTTCCTTCAGCTAAAACATGCATGTGGAACCCAGAGTATGATCAACCATGTGATCGGGAGACGTGTTCAAATATGTCTCAGTTTTCCTCCCCTGGTACTCGGGTGCAACATTCCAGACGCTTTACTAACACTCTCCCCACTTGGAGAGTCAGCGCCTTTAACCTCCTGTTTGGCCCAGTTTGCAATTTCTGCGGAAGATGAACAGGAATAGCGAGAACCAATGAGAGGCTAGCTGGAGGTGTCTGGACGGGCAAATTTAACTCTCATTTCCCAACAGGAAGAGGAAATAACCAAAGGCTCAGCGTGCCGTACCGGAACCAGATTAGGGCCTGAAGCCATCCTGCGGTGTTGCGGCCAGGTCACAAGAAAGCGAGTTGAAGAAAGGAGCTCAGGGGCACTGTAATTCACAAACCTGCAGAGTTATAAATGACAGCTATCGTCCAAAAATAGACTGAAGTAAGGCTGCCAAGAGGACTTGAAAGCGGGGCAGAATTGCAGGAAACCGATTTCAGGAGGTAGACTGGAATTGCATTGCAAGCATAGGAAAAGAGGCAGAACGTCCACAATGATGCACTTGGCCAAAAAGGGCGTATGCGTTTTTTCCTGAATATATTCAGGAAAAAACGCATACGCCCTTTTTGGCCAACCAAGCAAGCTTGCAAAGGAAATCTGCACTACAATGAAGTCTCACTTCCCCCCGGTCAAAAGGGCCATCTGAAAAAAGTGTAAAATCCAGAAAGGCAGGACAGGCCATGGAGAACTGGGAGCCTTGTTATGCTGATGGGCGGGATGTAAATTACCAACAACCACTCGGGAGAAGTGTATGGTGTTTCCTGAAACATCTAAAAAACAAAGCAACAGAACCTAGGGCACTTCCACTTATGGTCCTATAGCTTAGGGAAATTAAAATCAAAAAGACACAGCCACCCCAAAGTTTGGAACGGCTCTGTTTACAAGAACCTCGTTTAAAGTACAAGTTCAACATCGCAGAAAGTGAAAAATGGATAAAGAAGTTGTAGTATTTACTTCCAAAGCAATATCACTCAGCAATGAAATCTGTGTCATCAGGCCCTTAGCAGCACAATGAGTGGATTCAGGTAGGATGATTCTAACTGAAATAAGTCACACAGAAAAAGAAACATCATAAGATATCAGTAATACACGGAATGTAAACTTGGCTACACAGGAACTGAATTACAGAACAGAACAGGGTCTCAAATTTAGAAAACCAACTTATGCTTGCTTAAGGGTAAAGGTGAGTTGGGGTGCTGCATAAAACCAGAGATTGAAATGAGCACAGATAAAGTTCCTTAAGCCAAATATGGAATAGACAAGAGCTACTCCTTGCTCAACGAAATGGACTCAACACCGCATATTAAACGCCTAAGAATGTACCTGACTAGTAAATATCTTAAAACCTATGGATTGCTATGTCTCCGAAAGAGAATCAAGCATGTGTACAGGGGCATAAACGTAGCAGTGATAGGATTGGAGAGGTTCGGTGAGCAAATGAAGACCCTTTGAAGTCATATTGCATGGTACCCATTCCACGGGTTTCAATTACCCAGGTTTTAGGTATTCTTCCTTCAGCTAAAACATGCATGTGGAACCCAGAGTATGATCAACCATGTGATCGGGAGACGTGTTCAAATATGTCTCAGTTTTCCTCCCCTGGTACTCGGGTGCAACATTCCAGACGCTTTACTAACACTCTCCCCACTTGGAGAGTCAGCGCCTTTAACCTCCTGTTTGGCCCAGTTTGCAATTTCTGCGGAAGATGAACAGGAATAGCGAGAACCAATGAGAGGCTAGCTGGAGGTGTCTGGACGGGCAAATTTAACTCTCATTTCCCACCAGGAGGAGGAAATAACCAAAGGCTCAGCCTGCCGTGCCAGAACCAGATTAGGGCCAGAAGCCATCCTGCGGTGTTGCGGCCAGGTCACAAGAAAGCGAGTTGAAGAAAGGAGCTCAGGGGCACTGTAATTCACAAACCTGCAGAGTTATAAATGACAGCTATCGTCCAAAAATATACTGAAGTAAGGCTGCCAAGAGGACTTGAAAGTGGGGCAGAATTGCAGGAAACCGATTTCAGGAGGTAGACTGAAATTGCATTGAAAGCATAAGAAAAGAGGCAGAACGTCCACAATGATGCACTTGGCCAAAAAGGGCGTATGCGTTTTTTCCTGAATATATTCAGGAAAAAACGCATACGCCCTTTTTGGCCAACCAAGCAAGCTTGCAAAGGAAATCTGCACTACAATGAAGTCTCACTTCCCCCCCGGTCAAAAGGGCCATCTGAAAAATGTGTAAAATCCAGAAAGGCAGGACAGGCCATGGAGAACTGGGAGCCTTGTTATGCTGATGGGCGGGATGTAAATTGCCAACAGACACTCGGGAGAAGTGTATGGTGTTTCCTGAAACATCTAAAAAACAAAGCAACAGAGCCTAGGGCACTGCCACTTATGGTCCTATAGCTTAGGGAAATTAAAATCAAAAAGACACAGCCACCCCAAAGTTTGGGACACCTCTGTTTACAAGAACCTCGTTTACAGTACAAGTTCAACATCGCAGAAAGTGAAAAATGGATAAAGAAGTTGTGGTATTTACTTACAAAGCAATATCACTCAGCAATGAAATCTGTGTCATCAGGCCCTTAGCATCACAATGAGTGGATTCAGGTATGATGATTGTAACTGAAATAAGTCACACAGAAAAAGAAACATCATAAGATATCAGTAATACACGGAATGTAAACTTGGCTACACAGGAACTGAATTACAGAACAGAACAGGGTCTCAAATTTAGAAAACCAACTTATGCTTGCTTAAGGGTAAAGGTGAGGTGGGGTGCTGCATAAAACCAGAGATTGAAATGAGCACAGATAAAGTTCCTTAAGTCAAATATGGAATAGACAAGAGCTACTCCTTGCTCAACGAAATGGACTCAACACCGCATATTAAACGCCTAAGAATGTACCTGACTAGTATCGTAAAACCTATGGATTGCTATGTCTCCGAAAGAGAATCAAGCATGTGTACAGGGGCATAAACGCAGCAGTGATAGGATTGGAGAGGTTTGGTGAGCAAATGAAGACCGTTTGAAGTCATATTGCATGGTACCCATTCCACGGGTCTCAACTCTCCAGGTTTAAGGTATTCTTCCTTCAGCTAAAACATGCATGTGGAACCCAAGTATGATCAACCATGTGAACGGGAGACGTGTTCAAATATGTCTCAGTTTTCCTCCCCTGGTACTCGGGTGCAACATTCCAGACGCTTTACTAACACTCTCTCCACTTGGAGAGTCAGCGCCTTTAACCTCCTGTTTGGCCCAGTTTGCAATTTCTGCGGAAGATGAACAGGAATAGCGAGAACCAATGAGAGGCTAGCTGGAGGTGTCTGGACGGGCAAATTTAACTCTCATTTCCCACCAGGAAGAGGAAATAACCAAAGGCTCAGCGTGCCGTACCGGAACCAGATTAGGGCCTGAAGCCATCCTGCGGTGTTGCGGCCAGCTCAAAAGAAAGCGAGTTGAACAAAGGAGCTCAGGGGCACTGTAATTCACAAACCTGCAGAGTTATAAATGACAGCTATCGTCCAAAAATAGACTGAAGTAAGGCTGCCAAGAGGACTTGAAAGCGGGGCAGAATTGCAGGAAACCGATTTCAGGAGGTAGACTGGAATTGCATTGAAAGCATAGGAAAAGAGGCAGAACGTCCACAATGATGCACTTGGCCAAAAAGGGCGTATGCGTTTTTTCCTGAATATATTCAGGAAAAAACGCATACGCCCTTTTTGGCCAACCAAGCAAGCTTGCAAAGGAAATCTGCACTACAATGAAGTCTCACTTCCCCCCGGTCAAACGGGTCATCTGAAAAAAGTGTAAAATCCAGAAAGGCAGGACAGGCCATGGAGAACTGGGAGCCTTGTTATGCTGATGGGCGGGATGTAAATTGCCAACAACCACTCGGGAGAAGTGTATGGTGTTTCCTGAAACATCTAAAAAACAAAGCAACAGAACCTAGGGCACTTCCACTTATGGTCCTATAGCTTAGGGAAATTAAAATCAAAAAGACACAGCCACCCCAAAGTTTGGAACGGCTCTGTTTACAAGAACCTCGTTTACAGTACAAGTTCAACATCGCAGAAAGTGAAAAATGGATAAAGAAGTTGTGGTATTTACTTACAAAGCAATATCACTCAGCAATGAAATCTGTGTCATCAGGCCCTTAGCATCACAATGAGTGGATTCAGGTATGATGATTCTAACTGAAATAAGTCACACAGAAAAAGAAACATCATAAGATATCAGTAATACACGGAATGTAAACTTGGCTACACAGGAACTGAATTACAGAACAGAACAGGGTCTCAAATTTAGAAAACCAACTTATTCTTGCTTAAGGGTAAAGGTGAGTTGGGATGCTGCCTAAAACCAGAGATTGCAATGAACACAGATAAAGTTCCTTAAGCCAAATATGGAATAGACAAGAGCTACTCCTTGCTCAGCGAAATGGACTCAACACCCCATATTAAACGCCTAAGAATGTTCCTGACTAGTAAGTATCTTAAAACCTATGGATTGCTATGTCTCCGAAAGAGAATCAAACATGTGTACAGGGGCATAAACGCAGCAGTGATAGGATTGGAGAGGTTCGGTGAGCAAATGAAGACCCTTTGAAGTCATATTGCATGGTACCCATTCCACAGGTTTCAACTACCCAGGTTTAAGGTATTCTTCCTTCAGCTAAAACATGCATGTGGAACCTAGAGTACGATCAACCATGTGATCGGGAGACGTGTTCAAATATGTCTCAGTTTTCCTCCCCTGGTACTCGGGTGCAACATTCCAGACGCTTTACTAACACTCTCCCGACTTGGAGAGTCAGTCCCTTTAACCTCCTGTTTGGCCCAGTTTGCAATTTCTGCGGAAGATGAACAGGAATAGCGAGAACCAATGAGAGACTAGCTGGAGGTGTCTGGACGGGCAAATTTAACTCTCATTTCCCACCAGGAAGAGGCATTAACCAAAGGCTCAGCGTGCCGTGCCAGAACCAGATTAGGGCCTGAAGCCATCCTGCGGTGTTGCGGCCAGGTCACAAGAAAGCGAGTTGAAGAAAGGAGCTCAGGGGCACTGTAATTCACAAACCTGCAGAGTTATAAATGACAGCTATCGTCCAAAAATAGACTGAAGTAAGGCTGCCAAGAGGACTTGAAAGCGGGGCAGAATTGCAGGAAACCGATTTCAGGAGGTAGACTGGAATTGCATTGAAAGCATAGGAAAAGAGGCAGAACGTCCACAATGATGCACTTGGCCAAAAAGGGCGTATGCGTTTTTTCCTGAATATATTCAGGAAAAAACGCATACGCCCTTTTTGGCCAACCAAGCAAGCCTGCAAAGGAAATCTGCACTACAATGAAGTCTCACTTCCCCCCGGTCAAAAGGGCCATCTGAAAAAAGTGTAAAATCCAGAAAGGCAACAGACCATGGAGAACTGGGAGCCTTGTTATGCTGATGGGCGGGATGTAAATTGCCAACAGACACTTGGGAGAAGTGTATGGTGTTTCCTGAAACATCTAAAAAACAAAGCAACAGAGCCTAGGGCACTTCCACTTATGGTCCTATAGCTTAGGGAAATTAAAATCAAAAAGACACAGCCACCCCAAAGTTTGGAATGGCTCTGTTTACAAGAACCTCGTTTACAGTACAAGTTCAACATCGCAGAAAGTGAAAAATGGATAAAGAACTTGTGGTACTTACGTACAATGCAGTATCACTCAGCAATGAAATCTATGTCATCAGACCCGTAGCAGCATAATGAGTAGATTCAGGTACGATGATTCTAACTGAAATAAGTCACACAGAAAAAGAAACATCATAAGATATCAGTAATACACGGAATGTAAACTTGGCTACACAGGAACTGAATTCCAAAACAGAACAGGTTCTCAAATTTAGAAAACCAACATATGCTTGCTTAAGGGGAAAGGTGAGTTGGGTTGCTGCATAAAACCAGAGATTGAAATGAGCACAGATAAAGTTCCTTAAGCCAAATATGGAATAGACAAGAGCTACTCCTTGCTCAACGAAATGGACTCAACACCGCATATTAAACGCCTAAGAATGTACCTGACTAGTAAGTATCTCAAAACCTATGGATTGCTATGTCTCCGAAAGAGAATCAAGCATGTGTACAGGGGCATAAACGCAGCAGTGATAGGATTGGAGAGGTTCGGTGAGCAAATGAAGACCCTTTGAAGTCATATTGCATGGTACCCATTCCACGGGTTTCAACTTCCCAGGTTTTAGGTATTCTTCCTTCAGCTAAAACATGCATGTGGAACCCAGAGTATGATCAACCATGTGATCGGGAGACGTGTTCAAATATGTCTCAGTTTTCCTCCCCTGGTACTCGGGTGCAACATTCCAGACGCTTTACTAACACTCTCCCCACTTGGAGAGTCAGCGCCTTTAACCTCCTGTTTGACACAGTTTGCAATTTCTGCGGAAGATGAACAGGAAGAGCGAGAACCAATGAGAGGCTAGCTGGAGGTGTCTGGACGGGCAAATTTAACTCTCATTTCCCAACAGGAAGAGGAAATAACCAAAGGCTCAGCGTGCCGTACCGGAACCAGATTAGGGCCTGAAGCCATCCTGCGGTGTTGCGGCCAGCTCAAAAGAAAGCGAGTTGAAGAAAGGAGCTCAGGGGCACTGTAATTCACAAACCTGCAGAGTTATAAATGACAGCTATCGTCCAAAAATAGACTGAAGTAAGGCTGCCAAGAGGACTTGAAAGCGGGGCAGAATTGCAGGAAACCGATTTCAGGAGGTAGACTGGAATTGCATTGAAAGCATAGGAAAAGAGGCAGAACGTCCACAATGATGCACTTGGCCAAAAAGGGCGTATGCGTTTTTTCCTGAATATATTCAGGAAAAAACGCATACGCCCTTTTTGGCCAACCAAGCAAGCTTGCAAAGGAAATCTGCACTACAATGAAGTCTCACTTCCCCCCGGTCAAAAGGGCCATCTGAAAAAAGTGTAAAATCCAGAAAGGCAGGACAGGCCATGGAGAACTGGGAGCCTTGTTATGCTGATGGGCGGGATGTAAATTGCCAACAACCACTCGGGAGAAGTGTATGGTGTTTCCTGAAACATCTTAAAAACAAAGCAACAGAGCCTAGGGCACTTCCACTTATGGTCCTATAGCTTAGGGAAATTAAAATCAAAAAGACACAGCCACCCCAAAGTTTGGAACGGCTCTGTTTACAAGAACCTCGTTTAAAGTACAAGTTCAACATCGCAGAAAGTGAAAAATGGATAAAGAAGTTGTGGTATTTACTTACAAAGCAATATCACTCAGCAATGAAATCTGTGTCATCAGGCCCTTAGCAGCACAATGAGTGGATTCAGGTAGGATGATTCTAACTGAAATAAGTCACACAGAAAAAGAAACATCATAAGATATCAGTAATACACGGAATGTAAACTTGGCTACACAGGAACTGAATTACAGAACAGAACAGGGTCTCAAATTTAGAAAACCAACTTATGCTTGCTTAAGGGTAAAGGTGAGTTGGGGTGCTGCATAAAACCAGAGATTGAAATGAGCACAGAGAAAGTTCCTTAAGTCAAATATGGAATAGACAAGAGCTACTCCTTGCTCAACGAAATGGACTCAACACCGCATATTAAACGCCTAAGAATGTACCTGACTAGTATCATAAAACCTATGGATTTCTATGTCTCCGAAAGAAAATCAAGCATGTGTACAGGGGCATAAACGCAGCAGTGATAGGATTGGAGAGGTTCGGTGAGCAAATGAAGACCCTTTGAATTCATATTGCATGGTACCAATTCCACGGGTCTCAACTCTCCAGGTTTAAGGTATTCTTCCTTCAGCTAAAACATGCATGTGGAACCCAAGTATGATCAACCATGTGAACGGGAGACGTGTTCAAATATGTCTCAGTTTTCCTCCCCTGGTACTCGGGTGCAACATTCCAGACGCTTTACTAACACTCTCCCCACTTGGAGAGTCAGCGCCTTTAACCTCCTGTTTGGCACAGTTTGCAATTTCTGCGGAAGATGAACAGGAATAGCGAGAACCAATGAGAGGCTAGCTGGAGGTGTCTGGACGGGCAAATTTAACTCTCATTTCCCACCAGGAAGAGGAAATAACCAAAGGCTCAGCGTGCCGTACCGGAACCAGATTAGGGCCTGAAGCCATCTTGCGGTGTTGCGGCCAGCTCAAAAGAAAGCGAGTTGAAGAAAGGAGCTCAGGGGCACTGTAATTCACAAACCTGCAGAGTTATAAATGACAGCTATCGTCCAAAAATAGACTGAAGTAAGGCTGCCAAGAGGACTTGAAAGCGGGGCAGAATTGCAGGAAACCGATTTCAGGAGGTAGACTGGAATTGCATTGAAAGCATAGGAAAAGAGGCAGAACGTCCACAATGATGCACTTGGCCAAAAAGGGCGTATGCGTTTTTTCCTGAATATATTCAGGAAGAAACGCATACGCCCTTTTTGGCCAACCAAGCAAGCTTGCAAAGGAAATCTGCACTACAATGAAGTCTCACTTCCCCCCGGTCAAAAGGGCCATCTGAAAAAACTGTAAAATCCAGAAAGGCAACAGGCCATTGAGAACTGGGAGCCTTGTTATGCTGATGGGCGGGATGTAAATTGCCAACAACCACTCGGGAGAAGTGTATGGTGTTTCCTGAAACATCTAAAAAACAAAGCAACAGAACCTAGGGCACTTCCACTTATGGTCCTATAGCTTAGGGAAATTAAAATCAAAAAGACACAGCCACCCCAAAGTTTGGAACGGCTCTGTTTACAAGAACCTCGTTTACAGTACAAGTTCAACATCGCAGAAAGTGAAAAATGGATAAAGAAGTTGTGGTATTTACTTACAAAGCAATATCACTCAGCAATGAAATCTGTGTCATCAGGCCCTTAGCAGCACAATGAGTGGATTCAGGTATGATGATTCTAACTGAAATAAGTCACACAGAAAAAGAAACATCATAAGATATCAGTAATACACGGAATGTAAACTTGGCTACACAGGAACTGAATTACAGAACAGAACAGGGTCTCAAATTTAGAAAAACAACTTATGCTTGCTTAAGGGGAAAGGTGAGTTGGGGTGCTGCATAAAACCAGAGATTGAAATGAGCACAGATAAAGTTCCTTAAGGCAAATATGGAATAGACAAGAGCTACTCCTTGCTCAACGAAATGGACTCAACACCGCATATTAAACGCCTAAGAATGTACCTGACTAGTAAGTATCTTAAAACCTATGGATTGCTATGTCTCCGAAAGAGAATCAAGCATGTGTACAGGGGCATAAACGCAGCAGTGATAGGATTGGAGAGGTTCGGTGAGCAAATGAAGACCCTTTGAAGTCATATTGCATGGTACCCTTTACACGGGTCTCAACTCTCCAGGTTTAAGGTATTCTTCCTTCAGCTAAAACATGCATGTGGAACCCAAGTATGATCAACCATGTGAACGGGAGACGTGTTCAAATATGTCTCAGTTTTCCTCCCCTGGTACTCGGGTGCAACATTCCAGACGCTTTACTAACACTCTCCCCACTTGGAGAGTCAGCGCCTTTAACCTCCTGTTTGGCCCAGTTTGCAATTTCTGCGGAAGATGAACAGGAATAGCGAGAACCAATGAGAGACTAGCTGGAGGTGTCTGGACGGGCAAATGTAACTCTCATTTCCCACCAGGAAGAGGAATTAACCAAAGGCTCAGCGTGCCGTGCCGGAACCAGATTAGGGCCTGAAGCCATCCTGCAGTGTTGCGGCCAGCTCAAAAGAAAGAGAGTTGAAGAAAGGAGCTCAGGGGCACTGTAATTCACAAACCTGCAGAGTTATAAATGACAGCTATCGTCCAAAAATAGACTGAAGTAAGGCTGCCAAGAGGACTTGAAAGCGGGGCAGAATTGCAGGAAACCGATTTCAGGAGGTAGACTGGAATTGCATTGAAAGCATAGGAAAAGAGGCAGAACGTCCACAATGATGCACTTGGCCAAAGAGGGCGTATGCGTTTTTTCCTGAATATATTCAGGAAAAAACGCATACGCCCTTTTTGGCCAACCAAGCAAGCTTGCAAAGGAAATCTGCACTACAATGAAGTCTCACTTCCCCCCGGTCAAAAGGGCCATCTGAAAAAAGTGTAAAATCCAGAAAGGCAGGACAGGCCATGAGAACTGGGAGCCTTGTTATGCTGATGGGCGGGATGTAAATTGCCAACAGACACTCGGGAGAAGTGTATGGTGTTTCCTGAAACATCTAAAAAACAAAGCAACAGAGCCAAGGGCACTGCCACTTATGGTCCTATAGCTTAGGGAAATTAAAATCAAAAAGACACAGCCACCCCAAAGTTTGGGACGCCTCTGTTTACAAGAACCTCGTTTACAGTACAAGTTCAACATCGCAGAAAGTGAAAAATGGATAAAGAAGTTGTGGTATTTACTTACAAAGCAATATCACTCAGCAATGAAATCTGTGTCATCAGGCCCTTAGCAGCACAATGAGTGGATTCAGGTATGATGATTCTAACTGAAATAAGTCACACAGAAAAAGAAACATCATAAGATATCAGTAATACACGGAATGTAAACTTGGCTACACAGGAACTGAATTACAGAACAGAACAGGGTCTCAAATTTAGAAAATCAACTTATTCTTTCTTAAGGGTAAAGGTGAGTTGGGGTGCTGCATAAAACCAGAGATTGAAATGAGCACAGATAAAGTTCCTTAAGCCAAATATGGAATAGACAAGAGCTACTCCTTGCTCAACGAAATGGACTCAACACCACATATTAAACGCCTAAGAATGTACCTGACTAGTAAGTATCTTAAAACCTATGGATTGCTATGGCTCCGAAAGAGAATCAAGCATGTGTACAGGGGCATAAACGCAGCAGTGATAGGATTGGAGAGGTTCGGTGAGCAAATGAAGACCCTTTGAAGTCATATTGCATGGTACCCTTTACACGGGTCTCAACTCTCCAGGTTTAAGGTATTCTTCCTTCAGCTAAAACATGCATGTGGAACCCAAGTATGATCAACCATGTGAACGGGAGACGTGTTCAAATATGTCTCAGTTTTCCTCCCCTGGTACTCGGGTGCAACATTCCAGACGCTTTACTAACACTCTCCCCACTTGGAGAGTCAGCGCCTTTAACCTCCTGTTTGGCCCAGTTTGCAATTTCTGCGGAAGATGAACAGGAATAGCGAGAACCAATGAGAGACTAGCTGGAGGTGTCTGGACGGGCAAATGTAACTCTCATTTCCCACCAGGAAGAGGAATTAACCAAAGGCTCAGCGTGCCGTGCCGGAACCAGATTAGGGCCTGAAGCCATCCTGCAGTGTTGCGGCCAGCTCAAAAGAAAGAGAGTTGAAGAAAGGAGCTCAGGGGCACTGTAATTCACAAACCTGCAGAGTTATAAATGACAGCTATCGTCCAAAAATAGACTGAAGTAAGGCTGCCAAGAGGACTTGAAAGCGGGGCAGAATTGCAGGAAACCGATTTCAGGAGGTAGACTGGAATTGCATTGAAAGCATAGGAAAAGAGGCAGAACGTCCACAATGATGCACTTGGCCAAAGAGGGCGTATGCGTTTTTTCCTGAATATATTCAGGAAAAAACGCATACGCCCTTTTTGGCCAACCAAGCAAGCTTGCAAAGGAAATCTGCACTACAATGAAGTCTCACTTCCCCCCGGTCAAAAGGGCCATCTGAAAAAAGTGTAAAATCCAGAAAGGCAGGACAGACCATGAGAACTGGGAGCCTTGTTATGCTGATGGGCGGGATGTAAATTGCCAACAGACACTCGGGAGAAGTGTATGGTGTTTCCTGAAACATCTAAAAAACAAAG
The DNA here is from genome assembly GCF_951394435.1 of Stenella coeruleoalba. Taxonomy (NCBI): domain Eukaryota; kingdom Metazoa; phylum Chordata; class Mammalia; order Artiodactyla; family Delphinidae; genus Stenella; species Stenella coeruleoalba. Next base: position 1,146,961 of record NW_027646118.1, on the reverse strand, counting down.
CAACAGAGCCAAGGGCACTGCCACTTATGGTCCTATAGCTTAGGGAAATTAAAATAAAAAAGACACAGCCACCCCAAAGTTTGGGACGCCTCTGTTTACAAGAACCTCGTTTACAGTACAAGTTCAACATCGCAGAAAGTGAAAAATGGATAAAGAAGTTGTGGTATTTACTTACAAAGCAATATCACTCAGCAATGAAATCTGTGTCATCAGGCCCTTAGCAGCACAATGAGTGGATTCAGGTATGATGATTCTAACTGAAATAAGTCACACAGAAAAAGAAACATCATAAGATATCAGTAATACACGGAATGTAAACTTGGCTACACAGGAACTGAATTACAGAACAGAACAGGGTCTCAAATTTAGAAAATCAACTTATTCTTTCTTAAGGGTAAAGGTGAGTTGGGGTGCTGCATAAAACCAGAGATTGAAATGAGCACAGATAAAGTTCCTTAAGCCAAATATGGAATAGACAAGAGCTACTCCTTGCTCAACGAAATGGACTCAACACCACATATTAAACGCCTAAGAATGTACCTGACTAGTAAGTATCTTAAAACCTATGGATTGCTATGGCTCCGAAAGAGAATCAAGCATGTGTACAGGGGCATAAACGCAGCAGTGATAGGATTGGAGAGGTTCAGTGAGCAAATGAAGACCCTTTGAAGTCATATTGCATGGTACCCATTGCACGGGTTTCAACTACCCAGGTTTAAGGTATTCTTCCTTCAGCTAAAACATGCATGTGGAACCTAGAGTATGATCAACCATGTGATCGGGAGACGTGTTCAAATATGTCTCAGTTTTCCTCCCCTGGTACTCGGGTGCAACATTCCAGACGCTTTACTAACACTCTCCCCACTTGGAGAGTCAGCGCCTTTAACCTCCTGTTTGGCCCAGTTTGCAATTTCTGCGGAAGATGAACAGGAATAGCGAGAACCAATGAGAGACTAGCTGGAGGTGTCTGGACTGGCAAATTTAACTCTCATTTCCCACCAGGAAGAGGAAATAACCAAAGGTTCAGCGTGCCGTGCCTGACCCAGATTAGGGCCTGAAGCCATCCTGCGGTGTTGCGGCCAGGTCACAAGAAAGCGAGTTGAAGAAAGGAGCTCAGGGTCACTGTAATTCACAAACCTGCAGAGTTATAAATGACAGCTATCGTCCAAAAATAGACTGAAGTAAGGCTGCCAAGAGGACTTGAAAGCGGGGCAGAATTGCAGGAAACCGATTTCAGGAGGTAGACTGGAATTGCATTGAAAGCATAGGAAAAGAGGCAGAACGTCCACAATGATGCACTTGGCCAAAAAGGGCGTATGCGTTTTTTCCTGAATATATTCAGGAAAAAACGCATACGCCCTTTTTGGCCAACCAAGCAAGCTTGCAAAGGAAATCTGCACTACAATGAAGTCTCACTTCCCCCCGGTCAAAAGGGCCATCTGAAAAAAGTGTAAAATCCAGAAAGGCAGGACAGGCCATGGAGAACTGGGAGCCTTGTTATGCTGATGGGCGGGATGTAAATTGCCAACAGACACTCGGGAGAAGTGTATGGTGTTTCCTGAAACATCTAAAAAACAAAGCAACAGAGCCTAGGGCGCTGCCACTTATGGTCCTATAGCTTAGGGAAATTAAAATCAAAAAGACACAGCCACCCCAAAGTTTGGGACGCCTCTGTTTACAAGAACCTCGTTTACAGTACAAGTTCAACATCGCAGAAAGTGAAAAATGGATAAAGAAGTTGTGGTATTCACTTACAAAGCAATATCACTCAGCAATGAAATCTATGTCATCAGGCCCTTAGCAGCACAATGAGTGGATTCAGGTATGATGATTCTAACTGAAATAAGTCACACAGAAAAAGAAACATCATAAGATATCAGTAATACACGGAATGCAAACTTGGCTACACAGGAACTGAATTACAGAACAGAACAGGGTCTCAAATTTAGAAAAACAACTTATGCTTGCTTAAGGGTAAAGGTGAGTTGGGGTGCTGCATAAAACCAGAGATTGAAATGAGCACAGATAAAGTTCCTTAAGCCAAATATGGAATAGACAAGAGCTACTCCTTGCTCAACGAAATGGACTCAACACCGCATATTAAACGCCTAAGAATGTACCTGACTTGTAAGTATCTTAAAACCTATGGATTGCTATGTCTCCGAAAGAGAATCAAGCATGTGTACAGGGGCATAAACGCAGCAGTGATAGGATTGGAGAGGTGCGGTGAGCAAATGAAGACCCTTTGAAGTCATATTGCATGGTACCCATTACACGGGTCTCAACTCTCCAGGTTTAAGGTATTCTTCCTTCAGCTAAAACATGCATGTGGAACCCAAGTATGATCAACCATGTGAACGGGAGACGTGTTCAAATATGTCTCAGTTTTCCTCCCCTGGTACTCGGGTGCAACATTCCAGACGCTTTACTAACACTCTCCCCACTTGGAGAGTCAGCGCCTTTAACCTCCTGTTTGGCCCAGTTTGCAATTTCTGCGGAAGATGAACAGGAATAGCGAGAACCAATGAGAGGCTAGCTGGAGGTGTCTGGACGGGCAAATTTAACTCTCATTTCCCAACAGGAAGAGGAAATAACCAAAGGCTCAGCGTGCCGTACCGGAACCAGATTAGGGCCTGAAGCCATCCTGCGGTGTTGCGGCCAGCTCAAAAGAAAGCGAGTTGAACAAAGGAGCTCAGGGGCACTGTAATTCACAAACCTGCAGAGTTAGAAATGACAGCTATCGTCCAAAAATAGACTGAAGTAAGGCTGCCAAGAGGACTTGAAAGCGGGGCAGAATTGCAGGAAACCGATTTCAGGAGGTAGACTGGAATTGCATTGAAAGCATAGGAAAAGAGGCAGAACGTCCACAATGATGCACTTGGCCAAAAAGGGCGTATGCGTTTTTTCCTGAATATATTCAGGAAAAAACGCATACGCCCTTTTTGGCCAACCAAGCAAGCTTGCAAAGGAAATCTGCACTACAATGAAGTCTCACTTCCCCCCGGTCAAAAGGGCCATCTGAAAAAAGTGTAAAATCCAGAAAGGCAGGACAGGGCATGGAGAACTGGGAGCCTTGTTATGCTGATGGGCGGGATGTAAATTGCCAACAGACACTGGGGAGAAGTGTATGGTGTTTCCTGAAACATCTAAAAAACAAAGCAACAGAGCCTAGGGCACTGCCACTTATGGTCCTATAGCTTAGGGAAATTAAAATCAAAAAGACACAGCCACCCCAAAATTTGGGACGCCTCTGTTTACACGAACCTCGTTTACAGTACAAGTTCAACATCACAGAAAGTGAAAAATGGATAAAGAAGTTGTGGTATTTACTTACAAAGCAATATCACTCAGCAATGAAATCTGTGTCATCAGGCCCTTAGCAGCACAATGAGTGGATTCAGGTATGATGATTCTAACTGAAATAAGTCACACAGAAAAAGAAACATCATAAGATATCAGTAATACACGGAATGTAAACTTGGCTACACAGGAACTGAATTACAGAACAGAACAGGGTCTCAAATTTAGAAAACCAACTTATGCTTGCTTAAGGGTAAAGGTGAGTTGGGGTGCTGCATAAAACCAGAGATTGAAATGAGCACAGATAAAGTTCCTTAAGCCAAATATGGAATAGACAAGAGCTACTCCTTGCTCAACGAAATGGACTCAACACCGCATATTAAACGCCTAAGAATGTACCTGACTAGTAAGTATCGTAAAACCTATGGATTGCTATGTCTCCAAAAGAGAATCAAGCATGTGTACAGGGGCATAAACGCAGCAGTGATAGGATTGGAGAGGTTCGGTGAGCAAATGAAGACCCTTTGAAGTCATATTGCATGGTACCCATTACACGGGTCTCAACTCTCCAGGTTTAAGGTATTCTTCCTTCAGCTAAAACATGCATGTGGAACCCAAGTATGATCAACCATGTGAACGGGAGACGTGTTCAAATATGTCTCAGTTTTCCTCCCCTGGTACTCGGGTGCAACATTCCAGACGCTTTACTAACACTCTCCCCACTTGGAGAGTCAGCGCCTTTAACCTCCTGTTTGGCCCAGTTTGCAATTTCTGCGGAAGATGAACAGGAATAGCGAGAACCAATGAGAGGCTAGTTGGAGGTGTCTGGACGGGCAAATTTAACTCTCATTTCCCACCAGGAAGAGGAATTAACCAAAGGCTCAGCATGCCGGGCCGGAACCAGATTAGGGCCTGAAGCCATCCTGCGGTGTTGCGGCCAGGGCACAAGAAAGCGAGTTGAAGAAAGGAGCTCAGGGGCACTGTAATTCACAAACCTGCAGAGTTATAAATGACAGCTATCGTCCAAAAATAGACTGAAGTAAGGCTGCCAAGAGGACTTGAAAGCGGGGCAGAATTGCAGGAAACCGATTTCAGGAGGTAGACTGGAATTGCATTGAAAGCATAGGAAAAGAGGCAGAACGTCCACAATGATGCACTTGGCCAAAAAGGGCGTATGCGTTTTTTCCTGAATATATTCAGGAAAAAACGCATACGCCCTTTTTGGCCAACCAAGCAAGCTTGCAAAGGAAATCTGCACTACACTGAAGTCTCACTTCCCCCCGGTCAAAAGGGCCATCTGAAAAAAGTGTAAAATCCAGAAAGGCAGGACAGGGCATGGAGAACTGGGAGCCTTGTTATGCTGATGGGCGGGATGTAAATTGCCAACAGACACTCGGGAGAAGTGTATGGTGTTTCCTGAAACATCTAAAAAACAAAGCAACAGAGCCTAGGGCACTGCCACTTATGGTCCTATAGCTTAGGGAAATTAAAATCAAAAAGACACAGCCACCCCAAAGTTTGGGACAGCTCTGTTTACAAGAACCTCGTTTACAGTACAAGTTCAACATCGCAGAAAGTGAAAAATGGATAAAGAAGTTGTGGTATTTACTTACAAAGCAATATCACTCAGCAATGAAATCTGTGTCATCAGGCCCTTAGCAGCACAATGAGTGGATTCAGGTATGATGATTCTAACTGAAATAAGTCACACAGAAAAAGAAACATCATAAGATATCAGTAATACACGGAATGTAAACTTGGCTACACAGGAACTGAATTACAGAACAGAACAGGGTCTCTAATTTAGAAAACCAACTTATTCTTGCTTAAAGGTAAAGGTGAGTTGGGGTGCTGCATAAAACCAGAGATTGAAATGAGCACAGATAAAGTTCCTTAAGCCAAATATGGAATAGACAAGAGCTACTCCTTGCTCAACGAAATGGACTCAACACCGCATATTAAACGCCTAAGAATGTACCTGACTAGTAAGTATCTTAAAACCTATGGATTGCTATGTCTCCGAAAGAGAATCAAGCATGTGTACAGGGGCGTAAACGCAGCAGTGATAGGATTGGAGAGGTTCGGTGAGAAAATGAAGACCCTTTGAAGTCATATTGCATGGTACCCATTCCACGGGTTTCAACTACCCAGGTTTAAGGTATTCTTCCTTCAGCTAAAACATGCATGTGGAACCTAGAGTATGATCAACCATGTGATCGGGAGACGTGTTCAAATATGTCTCAGTTTTCCTCCCCTGGTACTCGGGTGCAACATTCCAGACGCTTTACTAACACTCTCCCCACTTGGAGAGTCAGTCCCTTTAACCTCCTGTTTGGCCCAGTTTGCAATTTCTGCGGAAGATGAACAGGAATAGCGAGAACCAATGACAGGCTACCTGGAGGTGTCTGGACGGGCAAATTTAACTCTCATTTCCCACCAGGAAGAGGAATTAACCAAAGGCTCAGCATGCCGTGCCGGAACCAGATTAGGGCCTGAAGCCATCCTGCGGTGTTCCGGCCAGCTCACAAGAAAGCGAGTTGAAGAAAGGAGCTCAGGGGCACTGTAATTCACAAACCGGCAGAGTTATAAATGACAGCTATCGTCCAAAAATAGACTGAAGTAAGGCTGCCAAGAGGACTTGAAAGCGGGGCAGAATTGCAGGAAACCGATTTCAGGAGGTAGACTGGAATTGCATTGAAAGCATAGGAAAAGAGGCAGAACGTCCACAATGATGCACTTGGCCAAAAAGGGCGTATGCGTTTTTTCCTGAATATATTCAGGAAAAAACGCATACGCCCTTTTTGGCCAACCAAGCAAGCTTGCAAAGGAAATCTGCACTACAATGAAGTCTCACTTCCCCCCGGTCAAAAGGGCCATCTGAAAAAAGTGTAAAATCCAGAAAGGCAGGACAGGCCATGGAGAACTGGGCGCCTTGTTATGCTGATGGGCGGGATGTAAATTGCCAACAGACACTCGGGAGAAGTGTATGGTGTTTCCTGGAACATCTAAAAAACAAAGCAACAGAGCCTAGGGCACTGCAACTTATGGTCCTATAGCTTAGGGAAATTAAAATCAAAAAGACACAGCCACCCCAAAGTTTGGGACGCCTCTGTTTACAAGAACCTCGTTTACAGTACAAGTTCAACATCGCAGAAAGTGAAAAATGGATAAAGAAGTTGTGGTATTTACTTACAAAGCAATATCACTCAGCAATGAAATCTGTGTCATCAGGCCCTTAGCAGCACAATGAGTGGATTCAGGTATGATGATTGTAACTGAAATAAGTCACACAGAAAAAGAAACATCATAAGATATCAGTAATACACGGAATGTAAACTTGGCTACACAGGAACTGAATTACAGAACAGAACAGGGTCTCAAATTTAGAAAACCAACTTATTCTTGCTTAAAGGTAAAGGTGAGTTGGGGTGCTGCATAAAACCAGAGATTGAAATGAGCACAGATAAAGTTCCTTAAGGCAAATATGGAATAGACAAGAGCTACTCCTTGCTCAACGAAATGGACTCAACACCCCATATTAAACGCCTAAGAATGTACCTGACTAGTAAGTATGTTAAAACCTATGGATTACTATGTCTCCGAAAGAGAATCAAGCATGTGTACAGGGGCGTAAACGCAGCAGTGATAGGATTGGAGAGGTTCGGTAAGCAAATGAAGACCCTTTGAAGTCATATTGCATGGTACCCATTCCACGGGTTTCAACTACCCAGGTTTAAGGTATTCTTCCTTCAGCTAAAACATGCATGTGGAACCCAAGTATGATCAACCATGTGATCGGGAGACTTGTTCAAATATGTCTCAGTTTTCCTCCCCTGGTACTCGGGTGAAACATTCCAGACGCTTTACTAACACTCTCCCCACTTGGAGAGTCAGTCCCTTTAACCTCCTGTTTGGCCCAGTTTGCAATTTCTGCGGAAGATGAACAGGAATAGCGAGAACCAATGAGAGGCTAGCTGGAGGTGTCTGGACGGGCAAATTTAACTCTCATTTCCCACCAGGAAGAGGAATTAACCAAAGGCTCAGCATGCCGGGCCGGAACCAGATTAGGGCCTGAAGCCATCCTGCGGTGTTGCGGCCAGGTCACAAGAAAGCGAGTTGAAGAAAGGAGCTCAGGGTCACTGTAATTCACAAACCTGCAGAGTTATAAATGACAGCTATCGTCCAAAAATAGACTGAAGTAAGGCTGCCAAGAGGACTTGAAAGCGGGGCAGAATTGCAGGAAACCGATTTCAGGAGGTAGACTGGAATTGCATTGAAAGCATAGGAAAAGAGGCAGAACGTCCACAATGATGCACTTGGCCAAAAAGGGCGTATGCGTTTTTTCCTGAATATATTCAGGAAAAAACGCATACGCCCTTTTTGGCCAACCAAGCAAGCTTGCAAAGGAAATCTGCACTACAATGAAGTCTCACTTCCCCCCGGTCAAAAGGGCCATCTGAAAAAAGTGTAAAATCCAGAAAGGCAGGACAGGCCATGGAGAACTGGGAGCCTTGTTATGCTGATGGGCGGGATGTAAATTGCCAACAGACACTCGGGAGAAGTGTATGGTGTTTCCTGAAACATCTAAAAAACAAAGCAACAGAGCCTAGGGCACTGCCACTTATGGTCCTATAGCTTAGGGAAATTAAAATCAAAAAGACACAGCCACCCCAAAGTTTGGGACGCCTCTGTTTACAAGAACCTCCTTTACAGTACGAGTTCAACATCGCAGAAAGTGAAAAATGGATAAAGAAGTTGTGGTATTTACTTACAAAGCAATATCACTCAGCAATGAAATCTATGTCATCAGGCCCTAGCATCACAATGAGTGGATTCAGATACGATGATTCTAACTGAAATAAGTCACACAGAAAAAGAAACATCATAAGATATCAGTAATACACGGAATGTAAACTTGGCTACACAGGAACTGAATTACAGAACAGAACAGGGTCTCAAATTTAGAAAACCAACTTATGCTTGCTTAAAGGTAAAGGTGAGTTGGGGTGCTGCATAAAACCAGAGATTGAAATGAGCATAGATAAAGTTCCTTAAGTCAAATATGGAATAGACAAGAGCTACTCCTTGCTCAACGAAATGGACTCAACACCGCATATTAAACGCCTAAGAATGTACCTGACTAGTAAGTATCGTAAAACCTATGGATTGCTATGTCTCCAAAAGAGAATCAAGCATGTGTACAGGGGCATAAACGCAGCAGTGAAAGGATTGGAGAGGTTCGGTGAGCAAATGAAGACCCTTTGAATTCATATTGCATGGTACCCATTACACGGGTCTCAACTCTCCAGGTTTAAAGTATTCTTTTTTCAGCTAAAACATGCATGTGGAACCCAAGTATGATCAACCATGTGAACGGGAGACGTGTTCAAATATGTCTCAGTTTTCCTCCCCTGGTACTCGGGTGCAACATTTCAGACGCTTTCCTAACACTCTCCCCACTTGGAGAGTCAGCGCCTTTAACCTCCTGTTTGGCCCAGTTTGCAATTTCTGCGGAAGATGAACAGGAATAGCGAGAACCAATGAGAGGCTAGCTGGAGGTGTCTGGACGGGCAAATTTAACTCTCATTTCCCACCAGGAAGAGGAAATAACCAAAGGCTCAGCGTGCCGTACCGGAACCAGATTAGGGCCTGAAGCCATCCTGCGGTGTTGCGGACAGCTCAAAAGAAAGCAAGTTGAAGAAAGCAGCTCAGGGGCACTGTAATTCACAAACCTGCAGAGTTATAAATGACAGCTATCGTCCAAAAATAGACTGAAGTAAGGCTGCCAAGAGGACTTGAAAGCGGGGCAGAATTGCAGGAAACCGATTTCAGGAGGTAGACTGGAATTGCATTGAAAGCATAGGAAAAGAGGCAGAACGTCCACAATGATGCACTTGGCCAAAAAGGGCGTATGCGTTTTTTCTTGAATATATTCAGGAAAAAACGCATACGCCCTTTTTGGCCAACCAAGCAAGCTTGCAAAGGAAATCTGCACTACAATGTAGTCTCACTTTCCCCCGGTCAAAAGGGCCATCTGAAAAAAGTGTAAAATCCAGAAAGGCAAGAGGCCATTGAGAACTGGGAGCCTTGTTATGCTGATGGGCGGGATGTAAATTGCCAACAGACACTCGGGAGAAGTGTATGGTGTTTCTTGAAACATCTAAAAAACAAAGCAACAGAGCCTAGGGCACTTCCACTTATGGTCCTATAGCTTAGGGAAATTAAAATCAAAAAGACACAGCCACCCCAAAGTTTGGGACGCCTCTGTTTACAAGAACCTCGTTTAAAGTACAAGTTCAACATCGCAGAAAGTGAAAAATGGATAAAGAACTTGTGGTACTTACGTACAATGCAGTATCACTCAGCAATGAAATCTATGTCATCAGGCCCGTAGCAGCATAATGAGTGGATTCAGGTACGATGATTCTAACTGAAATAAGTCACACAGAAAAAGAAACATCATAAGATATCACTAATACACGGAATGTAAACTTGGCTACACAGGAACTGCTTTCCAGAACAGAACAGGGTCTCAAATTTAGAAAACCAACTTATGCTTGCTTAAAGGTAAAGGTGAGTTGGGGGGCTGCATAAAACCAGAGATTGAAATGAGCACAGTTAAAGTTCCTTAAGCCAAATATGGAATAGACAAGAGCTACTCCTTGCTCAATGAAATGGACTCAACACCGCATATTAAACGCCTAAGAATGTACCTGACTAGTAAGTATCTTAAAACCTATGGATTGGTATGTCTCCGAAAGAGAATCAAGCATGTGTACACGGGCATAAACGCAGCAGTGATAGGATTGGAGAGGTTCGGTGAGCAAATGAAGACCCTTTGAAGTCATATTGCACGGTACCCATTCCACGGGTTTCAACTACCCAGGTTTAAGGTATTCTTCCTTCAGCTAAAACATGCATGTGGAACCTAGAGTATGATCAACCATGTGATCGGGAGACGTGTTCAAATATGTCTCAGTTTTCCTCCCCTGGTACTTAGGTGCAACATTCCAGACGCTTTACTAACACTCTCCCGACTTGGAGAGTCAGTCCCTTTAACCTCCTGTTTGGCCCAGTTTGCAATTTCTGCGGAAGATGAACAGGAATAGCGAGAACCAATGAGAGGCTAGCTGGAGGTGTCTGGACGGGCAAATTTAACTCTCATTTCCCACCAGGAAGAGGAATTAACCAAAGGCTCAGCATGCCGTGCCGGAACCAGATTAGGGCCTGAAGCCATCCTGCGGTGTTGCGGCCAGCTCAAAAGAAAGCGAGTTGAAGAAAGGAGCTCAGGGGCACTGTAATTCACAAACCTGCAGAGTTATAAATGACAGCTATCGTCCAAAAATAGACTGAAGTAAGGCTGCCAAGAGGACTTGAAAGCGGGGCAGAATTGCAGGAAACCGATTTCAGGAGGTAGACTGGAATTGCATTGAAAGCATAGGAAAAGAGGCAGAACGTCCACAATGATGCACTTGGCCAAAAAGGGCGTATGCGTTTTTTCCTGAATATATTCAGGAAAAAACGCATACGCCCTTTTTGGCCAACCAAGCAGGCTTGCAAAGGAAATCTGCACTACAATGAAGTCTCACTTCCCCCCGGTCAAAAGGGCCATCTGAAAAAAGTGTAAAATCCAGAAAGGCAGGACAGGCCATGGAGAACTGGGAGCCTTGTTATGCTGATGGGCGGGATGTAAATTGCCAACAACCACTTGGGAGAAGTGTATGGTGTTTCCTGAAACATCTAAAAAACAAAGCAACAGAACCTAGGGCACTTCCACTTATGGTCCTATAGCTTAGGGAAATTAAAATCAAAAAGACACAGCCACCCCAAAGTTTGGAACGGCTCTGTTTACCAGAACCTCGTTTACAGTACAAGTTCAACATCGAAGAAAGTGAAAAATGGATAAAGAAGTTGTGGTATTTACTTACAAAGCAATATCACTCAGCAATGAAATCTATGTCATCAGGCCCTTAGCATCACAATGAGTGGATTCAGGTATGATGATTCTAACTGAAATAAGTCACACAGAAAAAGAAACATCATAAGATATCAGTAATACACGGAATGTAAACTTGGCTACACAGGAACTGAATTACAGAACAGAACAGGGTCTCAAATTTAGAAAACCAACTTATGCTTGCTTAAGGGTAAAGGTGAGTTGGGGTGCTGCATAAAACCAGAGATTGAAATGAGCACAGATAAAGTTCCTTAAGTCAAATATGGAATAGACAAGAGCTACTCCTTGCTCAACGAAATGGACTCAACACCGCATATTAAACGCCTAAGAATGTACCTGACTAGTAAGTATCTTAAAACCTATGGATTGCTATGTCTCCAAAAGAGAATCAAGCATGTGTACAGGGGCATAAACGCAGCAGTGATAGGATTGGAGAGGTTCGGTGAGCAAATGAAGACCCTTTGAAGTCATATTGCATGGTACCCATTCCACGGGTCTCAACTCTCCAGGTTTAAGGTATTCTTCCTTCAGCTAAAACATGCATGTGGAACCCAAGTATGATCAACCATGTGAACGGGAGACGTGTTCAAATATGTCTCAGTTTTCCTCCCCTGGTACTCGGGTGCAACATTCCAGACGCTTTACTAACACTCTCCCCACTTGGAGAGTCAGCGCCTTTAACCTCCTGTTTGGCCCAGTTTGCAATTTCTGCGGAAGATGAACAGGAATAGCGAGAACCAATGAGAGGCTAGCTGGAGGTGTCTGGACGGGCAAATTTAACTCTCATTTCCCACCAGGAAGAGGAAATAACCAAAGGCTCAGCGTGCCGTACCGGAACCAGATTAAGGCCTGAAGCCACCCTGCGGTGTTGCGGCCAGCTCAAAAGTAAGCGAGTTGAAGAAAGGAGCTCAGGGGCACTGTAATTCACAAACCTGCAGAGTTATAAATGACAGCTATCGTCCAAAAATAGACTGAAGTAAGGCTGCCAAGAGGACTTGAAAGCGGGGCAGAATTGCAGGAAACCGATTTCAGGAGGTAGACTGGAATTGCATTGAAAGCATAGGAAAAGAGGCAGAACGTCCACAATGATGCACTTGGCCAAAAAGGGCGTATGCGTTTTTTCCTGAATATATTCAGGAAAAAACGCATACGCCCTTTTTGGCCAACCAAGCAAGCTTGCAAAGGAAATCTGCACTACAATGAAGTCTCACTACCCCCCGGTCAAAAGGGCCATCTGAAAAAAGTGTAAAATCCAAAAAGGCAGGACAGGCCATGGAGAACTGGGAGCCTTGTTATGCTGAAGGGCGGGATGTAAATTGCCAACAACCACTCGGGAGAAGTGTATGGTGTTTCCAGAAACATCTAAAAAACAAAGCAACAGAACCTAGGGCACTTCCACTTATGGTCCTATCGCTTAGGGAAATTAAAATCAAAAAGACACAGCCACCCCAAAGTTTGGAACGGCTCTGTTTACAAGAACCTCGTTTACAGTACAAGTTCAACATCGCAGAAAGTGAAAAATGGATAAAGAAGTTGTGGTATTTACTTACAAAGCAATATCACTCAGCAATGAAATCTGTGTCATCAGGCCCTTAGCAGCACAATGAGTGGATTCAGGTATGATGATTCTAACTGAAGTAAGTCACACAGAAAATAAACATCATAAGATATCAGTAATACACGGAATGTAAACTTGGCTACACAGGAACTGAATTACAGAACAGAACAGGGTCTCAAATTTAGAAAACCAACTTATGCTTGCTTAAGGGTAAAGGTGAGTTGGGGTGCTGCATAAAACCAGAGATTGAAATGAGCACAGATAAAGTTCCTTAAGCCAAATATGGAATAGACAAGAGCTACTCCTTGCTCAACGAAATGGACTCAACACCCCATATTAAACGCCTAAGAATGTACCTGACTAGTAAGTATCTTAAAACCTATGGATTGCTATGTCTCCAAAAGAGAATCAAGCGTGTGTACAGGGGCATAAACGCAGCAGTGATAGGATTGGAGAGGTTCGGTGAGCAAATGAAGACCCTTTGAAGTCATATTGCATGGTACCCATTCCACGGGTTTCAACTACCCAGGTTTAAGGTATTCTTCCTTCAGCTAAAACATGCATGTGGAACCTAGAGTATGATCAACCATGTGATCGGGAGACGTGTTCAAATATGTCTCAGTTTTCCTCCCCTGGTACTCGGGTGCAACATTCCAGACGCTTTACTAACACTCTCCCCACTTGGAGAGTCAGCGCCTTTAACCTCCTGTTTGGCCCGTTTGCAATTTCTGCGGAAGATGAACAGGAATAGCGAGAACCAATGAGAGGCTAGCTGGAGGTGTCTGGACGGGCAAATTTAACTCTCATTTCCCACCAGGAAGAGGAAATAACCAAAGGCTCAGCGTGCCGTACCGGAACCAGATTAGGGCCTGAAGCCATCCTGCGGTGTTGCGGCCAGCTCAAAAGAAAGCGAGTTGAAGAAAGGAGCTCAGGGGCACTGTAATTCACAAACCTGCAGAGTTATAAATGACAGCTATCGTCCAAAAATAGACTGAAGTAAGGCTGCCAAGAGGACTTGAAAGCGGGGCAGAATTGCAGGAAACCGATTTCAGGAGGTAGACTGGAATTGCATTGAAAGCATAGGAAAAGAGGCAGAACGTCCACAATGATGCACTTGGCCAAAAAGGGCGTATGCGTTTTTTCCTGAATATATTCAGGAAAAAACGCATACGCCCTTTTTGGCCAACCAAGCAAGCTTGCAAAGGAAATCTGCACTACAATGAAGTCTCACTTCCCCCCGGTCAAAAGGGCCATCTGAAAAAAGTGTAAAATCCAGAAAGGCAGGACAGGCCATGGAGAACTGGGAGCCTTGTTATGCTGATGGGCGGGATGTAAATTGCCAACAACCACTCGGGAGAAGTGTATGGTGTTTCCTGAAACATCTAAAAAACAAAGCAACAGAACCTAGGGCACTTCCACTTATGGTCCTATAGCTTAGGGAAATTAAAATCAAAAAGACACAGCCACCCCAAAGTTTGGGACGGCTCTGTTTACAAGAACCTCGTTTAAAGTACAAGTTCAACATCGCAGAAAGTGAAAAATGGATAAAGAAGTTGTGGTATTTACTTACAAAGCAATATCACTCAGCAATGAAATCTGTGTCATCAGGCCCGTAGCAGCACAATGAGTGGATTCAGGTATGATGATTCTAACTGAAATAAGTCACACAGAAAAGAAACATCATAAGATATCAGTAATACACGGAATGTAAACTTGGCTACACAGGAACTGAATTACAGAACAGAACAGGGTCTCAAATTTAGAAAACCAACTTATGCTTGCTTAAGGGGAAAGGTGAGTTGGGGTGCTGCATAAAACCAGAGATTGAAATGAGCACAGATAAAGTTCCTTAAGCCAAATATGGAATAGACAAGAGCTACTCCTTGCTCAACGAAATGGACTCAACACCCCATATTAAACGCCTAAGAATGTACCTGACTAGTAAGTATCTTAAAACCTATGGATTGCTATGTCTCCAAAAGAGAATCAAGCGTGTGTACAGGGGCATAAACGCAGCAGTGATAGGATTGGAGAGGTTCGGTGAGCAAATGAAGACCCTTTGAAGTCATATTGCATGGTACCCATTCCACGGGTCTCAACTCTCCAGGTTTAAGGTATTCTTCCTTCAGCTAAAACATGCATGTGGAACCCAAGTAAGATCAACCATGTGAACGGGAGACGTGTTCAAATATGTCTCAGTTTTCCTCCCCTGGTACTCGGGTGCAACATTCCAAACGCTTTACTAACACTCTCCCCACTTGGAGAGTCAGCGCCTTTAACCTCCTGATTGGCCCAGTTTGCAATTTCTGCGGAAGATGAACAGGAATAGCGAGAACCAATGAGAGGCTAGCTGGAGGTGTCTGGACGGGCAAATTTAACTCTCATTTCCCACCAGGAAGAGGAAATAACCAAAGGCTCAGCGTGCCATTCCGGAACCAGATTAGGGCCTGAAGCCATCCTGCGGTGTTGCGGCCAGCTCAAAAGAAAGCGAGTTGAAGAAAGGAGCTCAGGGGCACTGTAATTCACAAACCTGCAGAGTTATAAATGACAGCTATCGTCCAAAAATAGACTGAAGTAAGGCTGCCAAGAGGACTTGAAAGCGGGGCAGAATTGCAGGAAACCGATTTCAGGAGGTAGACTGGAATTGCATTGATAGCATAGGAAAAGAGGCAGAACGTCCACAATGATGCACTTGGCCAAAAAGGGCGTATGCGTTTTTTCCTGAATATATTCAGGAAAAAACGCATACGCCCTTTTTGGCCAACCAAGCAAGCTTGCAAAGGAAATCTGCACTACAATGAAGTCTCACTTCCCCCCGGTCAAAAGGGCCATCTGAAAAAGGTGTAAAATCCAGAAAGGCAACAGGCCATTGAGAACTGGGAGCCTTGTTATGCTGATGGGCGGGATGTAAATTGCCAACAGACACTTGGGAGAAGTGTATGGTGTTTCCTGAAACATCTAGAAAACAAAGCAACAGAGCCTAGGGCACTTCCACTTATGGTCCTATAGCTTAGGGAAATTAAAATCAAAAAGACACAGCCACCCCAAAGTTTGGAACGGCTCTGTTTAAAAGAACCTCGTTTACAGTACAAGTTCAACATCGCAGAAAGTGAAAAATGGATAAAGAAGTTGTGGTATTTACTTACAAAGCAATATCACTCAGCAATGAAATCTGTGTCATCAGGCCCGTAGCAGCACAATGAGTGGATTCAGGTATGATGATTCTAACTGAAATAAGTCACACAGAAAAGAAACATCATAAGATATCAGTAATACACGGAATGTAAACTTGGCTACACAGGAACTGAATTACAGAACAGAACAGGGTCTCAAATTTAGAAAACCAACTTATGCTTGCTTAAGGGTAAAGGTGAGTTGGGGTGCTGCATAAAACCAGAGATTGAAATGAGCACAGATAAAGTTCCTTAAGCCAAATATGGAATAGACAAGAGCTACTCCTTGCTCAACGAAATGGACTCAACACCCCATATTAAACGCCTAAGAATGTACCTGACTAGTAAGTATCTTAAAACCTATGGATTGCTATGTCTCCAAAAGAGAATCAAGCGTGTGTACAGGGGCATAAACGCAGCAGTGATAGGATTGGAGAGGTTCGGTGAGCAAATGAAGACCCTTTGAAGTCATATTGCATGGTACTCATTACACGGGTCTCAACTCTCCAGGTTTAAGGTATTCTTCCTTCAGCTAAAACATGCATGTGGATCCCAAGTATGATCAACCATGTGAACGGGAGACGTGTTCAAATATGTCTCAGTTTTCCTCCCCTGGTACTCGGGTGCAACATTCCAGACGCTTTACTAACACTCTCCCCACTTGGAGAGTCAGCGCCTTTAACCTCCTGTTTGGCCCAGTTTGCAATTTCTGCGGAAGATGAACAGGAATAGCGAGAACCAATGAGAGGCTAGCTGGAGGTGTCTGGACGGGCAAATTTAACTCTCATTTCCCACCAGGAAGAGGAAATAACCAAAGGCTCAGCGTGCCGTACCGGAACCAGATTAGGGCCTGAAGCCATCCTGCGGTGTTGCGGCCAGCTCAAAAGAAAGCGAGTTGAAGAAAGGAGCTCAGGGGCACTGTAATTCACAAACCTGCAGAGTTATAAATGACAGCTATCGTCCAAAAATAGACTGAAGTAAGGCTGCCAAGAGGACTTGAAAGCGGGGCAGAATTGCAGGAAACCGATTTCAGGAGGTAGACTGGAATTGCATTGAAAGCATAGGAAAAGAGGCAGAACGTCCACAATGATGCACTTGGCCAAAAAGGGCGTATGCGTTTTTTCCTGAATATATTCAGGAAAAAACGCATACGCCCCTTTTGGCCAACCAAGCAAGCTTGCAAAGGAAATCTGCACTACAATGAAGTCTCACTTCCCCCCGGTCAAAAGGGCCATCTGAAAAAGGTGTAAAATCCAGAAAGGCAACAGGCCATTGAGAACTGGGAGCCTTGTTATGCTGATGGGCGGGATGTAAATTGCCAACAGACACTTGGGAGAAGTGTATGGTGTTTCCTGAAACATCTAAAAAACAAAGCAACAGAGCCTAGGGCACTTCCACTTATGGTCCTATAGCTTAGGGAAATTAAAATCAAAAAGACACAGCCACCCCAAAGTTTGGAACGGCTCTGTTTACAAGAACCTCGTTTACAGTACAAGTTCAACATCGCAGAAAGTGAAAAATGGATAAAGAAGTTGTGGTATTCACTTACAAACCAATATCACTCAGCAATGAAATCTGTGTCATCAGGCCCTTAGCATCGCAATGACTGGATTCAGGTATGATGATTCTAACTGAAATAAGTCACACAGAAAAAGAAACATCATAAGATATCAGTAATACACGGAATGTAAACTTGCCTACACAGGAACTGAATTCCAAAACAGAACAGGGTCTCAAATTTAGAAAACCAACTTATGCTTGCTTAATGGTAAAGGTGAGTTGGGGTGCTGCATAAAACCAGAGATTGAAATGAGCACAGATAAAGTTCCTTAAGCCAAATATGGAATAGACAAGAGCTACTCCTTGCTCAACGAAATGGACTCAACACCCCATATTAAACTCCTAAGAATGTTCCTGACTAGTAAGTATCTTAAAACCTATGGATTGCTATGTCTCCAAAAGAGAATCAAGCATGTGTACAGGGGCATAAATGCAGCAGTGATAGGATTGGAGAGGTTCGGTGAGCAAATGAAGACCCTTTGAAGTCATATTGCATGGTATCCATTCCACGGGTTTCAACTACCCAGGTTTAAGGTATTCTTCCTTCAGCTAAAACATGCATGTGGAACCTAGAGTATGATCAACCATGTGATCGGGAGACGTGTTCAAATATGTCTCAGTTTTCGTACCCTGGTACTCGGGTGCAACATTCCAGACGCTTTACTAACACTCTCCCGACCTGGAGATTCAGTCCCTTTAACCTCCTGTTTGGCCCAGTTTGCAATTTCTGCGGAAGATGAACAGGAATAGCGAGAACCAATGAGAGGCTAACTGGAGGTGTCTGGACGGGCAAATTTAACTCTCATTTCCCACCAGGAAGAGGAATTAACCAAAGGCTCAGCGTGCCGTGCCGGAACCAGATTAGGTCCTGAAGCCATCCTGCGGTGTTGCGGCCAGGTCACAAGAAAGCGAGTTGAACAAAGGAGCTCAGGGGCACTGTAATTCACAAACCTGCAGAGTTATAAATGACAGCTATCGTCCAAAAATAGACTGAAGTAAGGCTGCCAAGAGGACTTGAAAGCGGGGCAGAATTGCAGGAAACCGATTTCAGGAGGTAGACTGGAATTGCATTGAAAGCATAGGAAAAGAGGCAGAACGTCCACAATGATGCACTTGGCCAAAAAGGGCGTATGCGTTTTTTCCTGAATATATTCAGGAAAAAACGCATACGCCCTTTTTGGCCAACCAAGCAAGCTTGCAAAGGAAATCTGCACTACAATGAAGTCTCACTTCCCCCCGGTCAAAAGGGCCATCTGAAAAAAGTGTAAAATCCAGAAAGGCAGGACAGGCCATGGAGAACTGGGAGCCTTGTTATGCTGATGGGCGGGATGTAAATTGCCAACAACCACTCGGGAGAAGTGTATGGTGTTTCCTGAAACATCTAAAAAACAAAGCAACAGAACCTAGGGCACTTCCACTTATGGTCCTATAGCTTAGGGAAATTAAAATCAAAAAGACACAGCCACCCCAAAGTTTGGAACGGCTCTGTTTACAAGAACCTCGTTTACAGTACAAGTTCAACATCGCAGAAAGTGAAAAATGGATAAAGAACTTGTGGTACTTACGTACAATGCAGTATCACTCAGTAATGAAATCTATGTCATCACGCCCGTAGCAGCATAATGAGTAGATTCAGGTACGATGATTCTAACTGAAATAAGTCACACAGAAAAAGGAACATCATAAGATATCAGTAATACACGGAATGTAAACTTGGCTACACAGGAACTGAATTACAGAACAGAACAGGGTCTCAAATTTAGAAAACCAACTTATGCTTGCTTAAGGGTAAAGGTGAGTTGGGGTGCTGCATAAAACCAGAGATTGAAATGAGCACAGATAAAGTTCCTTAAGCCAAATATGGAATAGACAAGAGCTACTCCTTGCTCAACGAAATGGACTCAACACCCCATATTAAACGCCTAAGAATGTACCTGACTAGTAAGTATCTTAAAACCTATGGATTGCTATGTCTCCAAAAGAGAATCAAGCGTGTGTACAGGGGCATAAACGCAGCAGTGATAGGATTGGAGAGGTTCGGTGAGCAAACGAAGACCCTTTGAAGTCATATTGCATGGTACCCATTCCACGGGTCTCAACTCTCCAGGTTTAAGGTATTCTTCCTTCAGCTAAAACATGCATGTGGAACCCAAGTAAGATCAACCATGTGAACGGGAGACGTGTTCAAATATGTCTCAGTTTTCCTCCCCTGGTACTCGGGTGCAACATTCCAGACGCTTTATTAACACTCTCCCCACTTGGAGAGTCAGCGCCTTTAACCTCCTGATTGGCCCAGTTTGCAATTTCTGCGGAAGATGAACAGGAATAGCGAGAACCAATGAGAGGCTAGCTGGAGGTGTCTGGACGGGCAAATTTAACTCTCATTTCCCAACAGGAAGAGGAAATAACCAAAGGCTCAGCGTGCCGTTCCGGAACCAGATTAGGGCCTGAAGCCATCCTGCGGTGTTGCGGCCAGCTCAAAAGAAAGCGAGTTGAAGATAGGAGCTCAGGGGCACTGTAATTCACAAACCTGCAGAGTTATAAATGACAGCTATCGTCCAAAAATAGACTGAAGTAAGGCTGCCAAGAGGACTTGAAAGCGGGGCAGAATTGCAGGAAACCGATTTCAGGAGGTAGACTGGAATTGCATTGAAAGCATAGGAAAAGAGGCAGAACGTCCACAATGATGCACTTGGCCAAAAAGGGCGTATGCGTTTTTTCCTGAATATATTCAGGAAAAAACGCATACGCCCTTTTTGGCCAACCAAGCAAGCTTGCAAAGGAAATCTGCACTACAATGAAGTCTCACTTCCCCCCGGTCAAAAGGGCCATCTGAAAAAAGTGTAAAATCCAGAAAGGCAGGACAGGCCATGGAGAACTGGGAGCCTTGTTATGCTGATGGGCGGGATGTAAATTGCCAACAACCACTCGGGAGAAGTGTATGGTGTTTCCTGAAACATCTAAAAAACAAAGCAACAGAACCTAGGGCACTTCCACTTATGGTCCTATAGCTTAGGGAAATTAAAATCAAAAAGACACAGCCACCCCAAAGTTTGGAACGGCTCTGTTTACAAGAACCTCGTTTACAGTACAAGTTCAACATCGCAGAAAGTGAAAAATGGATAAAGAAGTTGTGGTATTTACTTACAAAGCAATATCACTCAGCAATGAAATCTGTGTCATCAGGTCCTTAGCAGCACAATGAGTGGATTCAGGTATGATGATTTTAACTGAAGTAAGTCACACAGAAAAGAAACATCATAAGATATCAGTAATACACGGAATGTAAACTTGGCTACACAGGAACTGAATTACAGAACAGAACAGGGTCTCAAATTTAGAAAACCAACTTATGCTTGCTTAAGGGGAAAGGTGAGTTGGGGTGCTGCATAAAACCAGAGATTGAAATGAGCACAGATAAAGTTCCTTAAGCCAAATATGGAATAGACAAGAGCTACTCCTTGCTCAACGAAATGGACTCAACACCCCATATTAAACGCCTAAGAATGTACCTGACTAGTAAGTATCTTAAAACCTATGGATTGCTATGTCTCCAAAAGAGAATCAAGCGTGTGTACAGGGGCATAAACGCAGCAGTGATAGGATTGGAGAGGTTCGGTGAGCAAATGAAGACCCTTTGAAGTCATATTGAATGGTACCCATTACACGGGTCTCAACTCTCCAGGTTTAAGGTATTCTTCCTTCAGCTAAAACATGCATGTGGATCCCAAGTATGATCAACCATGTGAACGGGAGACGTGTTCAAATATGTCTCAGTTTTCCTCCCCTGGTACTCGGGTGCAACATTCCAGACGCTTTACTAACACTCTCCCCACTTGGAGAGTCAGCGCCTTTAACCTCCTGTTTGGCCCAGTTTGCAATTTCTGCGGAAGATGAACAGGAATAGCGAGAACCAATGAGAGGCTAGCTGGAGGTGTCTGGACAGGCAAATTTAACTCTCATTTCCCACCAGGAAGAGGAATTAACCAAAGGCTCAGCGTGCCGTGCCGGAACCAGATTAGGTCCTGAAGCCATCCTGCAGTGTTGCGGCCAGGTCACAAGAAAGCGAGTTGAAGAAAGGAGCTCAGGGGCACTGTAATTCACAAACCTGCAGAGTTATAAATGACAGCTATCATCCAAAAATAGACTGAAGTAAGGCTGCCAAGAGGACTTGAAAGCGGGGCAGAATTGCAGGAAACCGATTTCAGGAGGTAGACTGGAATTGCATTGAAAGCATAGGAAAAGAGGCAGAACGTCCACAATGATGCACTTGGCCAAAAAGGGCGTATGCGTTTTTTCCTGAATATATTCAGGAAAAAACGCATACGCCCTTTTTGGCCAACCAAGCAAGCTTGCAAAGGAAATCTGCACTACAATGAAGTCTCACTTCCCCCCGGTCAAAAGGGCCATCTGAAAAAAGTGTAAAATCCAGAAAGGCAGGACAGGCCATGGAGAACTGGGAGCCTTGTTATGCTGATGGGCGGGATGTAAATTGCCAACAACCACTCGGGAGAAGTGTATGGTGTTTCCTGAAACATCTAAAAAACAAAGCAACAGAACCTAGGGCACTTCCACTTATGGTCCTATAGCTTAGGGAAATTAAAATCAAAAAGACACAGCCACCCCAAAGTTTGGAACGGCTCTGTTTACAAGAACCTCGTTTACAGTACAAGTTCAACATCGCAGAAAGTGAAAAATGGATAAAGAAGTTGTGGTATTTACTTACAAAGCAATATCACTCAGCAATGAAATCTGTGTCATCAGGTCCTTAGCAGCACAATGAGTGGATTCAGGTATGATGATTTTAACTGAAGTAAGTCACACAGAAAAGAAACATCATAAGATATCAGTAATACACGGAATGTAAACTTGGCTACACAGGAACTGAATTACAGAACAGAACAGGGTCTCAAATTTAGAAAACCAACTTATGCTTGCTTAAGGGGAAAGGTGAGTTGGGGTGCTGCATAAAACCAGAGATTGAAATGAGCACAGATAAAGTTCCTTAAGCCAAATATGGAATAGACAAGAGCTACTCCTTGCTCAACGAAATGGACTCAACACCCCATATTAAACGCCTAAGAATGTACCTGACTAGTAAGTATCTTAAAACCTATGGATTGCTATGTCTCCAAAAGAGAATCAAGCGTGTGTACAGGGGCATAAACGCAGCAGTGATAGGATTGGAGAGGTTCGGTGAGCAAATGAAGACCCTTTGAAGTCATATTGAATGGTACCCATTACACGGGTCTCAACTCTCCAGGTTTAAGGTATTCTTCCTTCAGCTAAAACATGCATGTGGATCCCAAGTATGATCAACCATGTGAACGGGAGACGTGTTCAAATATGTCTCAGTTTTCCTCCCCTGGTACTCGGGTGCAACATTCCAGACGCTTTACTAACACTCTCCCCACTTGGAGAGTCAGCGCCTTTAACCTCCTGTTTGGCCCAGTTTGCAATTTCTGCGGAAGATGAACAGGAATAGCGAGAACCAATGAGAGGCTAGCTGGAGGTGTCTGGACAGGCAAATTTAACTCTCATTTCCCACCAGGAAGAGGAATTAACCAAAGGCTCAGCGTGCCGTGCCGGAACCAGATTAGGTCCTGAAGCCATCCTGCAGTGTTGCGGCCAGGTCACAAGAAAGCGAGTTGAAGAAAGGAGCTCAGGGGCACTGTAATTCACAAACCTGCAGAGTTATAAATGACAGCTATCGTCCAAAAATAGACTGAAGTAAGGCTGCCAAGAGGACTTGAAAGCGGGGCAGAATTGCAGGAAACCGATTTCAGGAGGTAGACTGGAATTGCATTGAAAGCATAGGAAAAGAGGCAGAACGTCCACAATGATGCACTTGGCCAAAAAGGGCGTATGCGTTTTTTCCTGAATATATTCAGGAAAAAACGCATACGCCCTTTTTGGCCAACCAAGCAAGCTTGCAAAGGAAATCTGCACTACAATGAAGTCTCACTTCCCCCCGGTCAAAAGGGCCATCTGAAAAAAGTGTAAAATCCAGAAAGGCAGGACAGGCCATGGAGAACTGGGAGCCTTGTTATGCTGATGGGCGGGATGTAAATTGCCAACAACCACTCGGGAGAAGTGTATGGTGTTTCCTGAAACATCTAAAAAACAAAGCAACAGAGCCTAGGGCAATTCCACTTATGGTCCTATAGCTTAGGGAAATTAAAATCAAAAAGACACAGCCACCCCAAAGTTTGGAACGGCTCTGTTTACAAGAACCTCGTTTACAGTACAAGTTCAACATCGCAGAAAGTGAAAAATGGATAAAGAACTTGTGGTACTTACGTACAATGCAGTATCACTCAGCAATGAAATCCATGTCATCAGGCCCGTAGCAGCATAATGAGTAGATTAAGGTACGATGATTCTAACTGAAATAAGTCACACAGAAAAAGAAACATCATAAGATATCAGTAATACACGGAATGTAAACTTGGCTACACAGGAACTGAATTCCGAAACAGAACAGGGTCTCAAATTTAGAAAACCAACTTATGCTTGCTTAAGGGGAAAGGTGAGTTGGGTTGCTGCATAAAACCAGAGATTGAAATGAGCACAGATAAAGTTCCTTAAGCCAAATATGGAATAGACAAGAGCTACTCCTTGCTCAACGAAATGGACTCAACACCGCATATTAAACGCCTAAGAATGTACCTGACTAGTAAGTATCTTAAAACCTATGGATTGCTATGTCTCCGAAAGAGAATCAAGCATGTGTACAGGGGCATAAACGCAGCAGTGATAGGATTGGAGAGGTTCGGTGAGCAAATGAAGACCCTTTGAAGTCATATTGCATGGTACCCTTTCCACGGGTTTCAACTTCCCAGGTTTTAGGTATTCTTCCTTCAGCTAAAACATGCATGTGGAACCCAAGTATGATCAACCATGTGAACGGGAGACGTGTTCAAATATGTCTCAGTTTTCCTCCCCTGGTACTCGGGTGCAACATTCCAGATGCTTTACTAACACTCTCCCCACTTGGAGAGTCAGCGCATTTAACCTCCTGTTTGGCCCAGTTTGCAATTTCTGCGGAAGATGAACAGGAATAGCGAGAACCAATGAGAGGCTAGCTGGAGGTGTCTGGACGGGCAAATTTAACTCTCATTTCCCACCAGGAAGAGGAAATAACCAAAGGCTCAGCGTGCCGTACCGGAACCAGATTAGGGCCTGAAGCCATCCTGCGGTGTTGCGGCCAGCTCAAAAGAAAGCGAGTTGAAGAAAGGAGCTCAGGGGCACTGTAATTCACAAACCTGCAGAGTTATAAATGACAGCTATCGTCCAAAAATAGACTGAAGTAAGGCTGCCAAGAGGACTTGAAAGCGGGGCAGAATTGCAGGAAACCGATTTCAGGAGGTAGACTGGAATTGCATTGAAAGCATAGGAAAAGAGGCAGAACGTCCACAATGATGCACTTGGCCAAAAAGGGCGTATGCGTTTTTTCCTGAATATATTCAGGAAAAAACGCATACGCCCTTTTTGGCCAACCAAGCAAGCTTGCAAAGGAAATCTGCACTACAATGAAGTCTCACTTCCCCCCGGTCAAAAGGGCCATCTGAAAAAAGTGTAAAATCCAGAAAGGCAGGACAGGCCATGGAGAACTGGGAGCCTTGTTATGCTGATGGGCGGGATGTAAATTGCCAACAACCACTCGGGAGAAGTGTATGGTGTTTCCTGAAACATCTAAAAAACAAAGCAACAGAACCTAGGGCACTTCCACTTATGGTCCTATAGCTTAGGGAAATTAAAATCAAAAAGACACAGACACCCCAAAGTTTGGGACGCCTCTGTTTACAAGAACCTCGTTTACAGTACAAGTTCAACATCGCAGAAAGTGAAAAATGGATAAAGAAGTTGTGGTATTTACTTACAAAGCAATATCACTCAGCAATGAAATCTGTGTCATCAGGCCCTTAGCAGCACAATGAGTGGATTCAGGTATGATGATTCTAACTGAAGTAAGTCACACAGAAAAAGAAACATCATAAGATATCAGTAATACACGGAATGTAAACTTGGCTACACAGGAACTGAATTACAGAACAGAACAGGGTCTCAAATTTAGAAAACCAACTTATGCTTGCTTAAGGGTAAAGGTGAGTTGGGGTGCTGCATAAAACCAGAGATTGAAATGAGCACAGATAAAGTTCCTTAAGCCAAATATGGAATAGACAAGAGCTACTCCTTGCTCAACGAAATGGACTCAACACCCCATATTAAACGCCTAAGAATGTACCTGACTAGTAAGTATCTTAAAACCTATGGATTGCTATGTCTCCAAAAGAGAATCAAGCGTGTGTACAGGGGCATAAACGCAGCAGTGATAGGATTGGAGAGGTTCGGTGAGCAAATGAAGACCCTTTGAAGTCATATTGCATGGTACCCATTCCACGGGTCTCAACTCTCCAGGTTTAAGGTATTCTTCCTTCAGCTAAAACATGCATGTGGAACCCAAGTATGATCAACCATGTGAACGGGAGACGTGTTCAAATATGTCTCAGTTTTCCTCCCCTGGTACTCGGGTGCAACATTCCAGACGCTTTACTAACACTTTCCCCACTTGGAGAGTCAGCGCCTTTAACCTCCTGTTTGGCCCAGTTTGCAATTTCTGCGGAAGATGAACAGGAATAGCGAGAACCAATGAGAGGCTAGCTGGAGGTGTCTGGACGGGCAAATTTAACTCTCATTTCCCACCAGGAAGAGGAAATAACCAAAGGCTCAGCATGCCGTACCGGAACCAGATTAGGGCCTGAAGCCATCCTGCGGTGTTGCGGCCAGCTCAAAAGAAAGCGAGTTGAACAAAGGAGCTCAGGGGCACTGTAATTCACAAACCTGCAGAGTTATAAATGACAGCTATCGTCCAAAAATAGACTGAAGTAAGGCTGCCAAGAGGACTTGAAAGCGGGGCAGAATTGCAGGAAACCGATTTCAGGAGGTAGACTGGAATTGCATTGAAAGCATAGGAAAAGAGGCAGAACGTCCACAATGATGCACTTGGCCAAAAAGGGCGTATGCGTTTTTTCCTGAATATATTCAGGAAAAAACGCATACGCCCTTTTTGGCCAACCAAGCAAGCTTGCAAACGAAATCTGCACTACAATGAAGTCTCACTTCCCCCCGGTCAAAATGGCCATCTGAAAAAAGTGTAAAATCCAGAAAGGCAGCAGGCCATTGAGAACTGGGAACCTTGTTATGCTGATGGGCGGGATGTAAATTGCCAACAGACACTTGGGAGAAGTGTATGGTGTTTCCTGAAACATCTAAAAAACAAAGCAACAGAGCTTAGGGCACTTCCACTTATGGTCCTATAGCTTAGGGAAATTAAAATCAAAAAGACACAGCCACCCCAAAGTTTGGAACGGCTCTGTTTACAAGAACCTCGTTTACAGTACAAGTTCAACATCGCAGAAAGTGAAAAATGGATAAAGAAGTTGTGGTATTCACTTACAAAGCAATATCACTCAGCAATGAAATTTGTGTCATCAGGCCCTTAGCATCACAATGAGTGGATTCAGGTATGATGATTCTAACTGAAATAAGTCACACAGAAAAAGAAACATCGTAAGATATCACTAATACACGGAATGTAAACTTGCCTACACAGGAACTGAATTACAGAACAGAACAGTGTCTCAAATTTAGAAAACCAACTTATGCTTGCTTAAGGGTAAAGGTGAGTTGGGGTGCTGCATAAAACCAGAGATTGAAATGAGCACAGATAAAGTTCCTTAAGCCAAATATGGAATAGACAAGAGCTACTCCTTGCTCAACGAAATGGACTCAACACCCCATATTAAACGCCTAAGAATGTACCTGACTAGTAAGTATCTTAAAACCTATGGATTGCTATGTCTCCAAAAGAGAATCAAGCGTGTGTACAGGGGCATAAACGCAGCAGTGATAGGATTGGAGAGGTTCGGTGAGCAAATGAAGACCCTTTGAAGTCATATTGCATGGTACCCATTCCACGGGTCTGAACTCTCCAGGTTTAAGGTATTCTTCCTTCAGCTAAAACATGCATGTGGAACCCAAGTAAGATCAACCATGTGAACGGGAGACGTGTTCAAATATGTCTCAGTTTTCCTCCCCTGGTACTCGGGTGCAACATTCCAGACGCTTTATTAACACTTTCCCCACTTGGAGAGTCAGCGCCTTTAACCTCCTGATTGGCCCAGTTTGCAATTTCTGCGGAAGATGAACAGGAATAGCGAGAACCAATGAGAGGCTAGCTGGAGGTGTCTGGACGGGCAAATTTAACTCTCATTTCCCACCAGGAAGAGGAAATAACCAAAGGCTCAGCGTGCCGTTCCGGAACCAGATTAGGGCCTGAAGCCATCCTGCGGTGTTGCGGCCAGCTCAAAAGAAAGCGAGTTGAAGATAGGAGCTCAGGGGCACTGTAATTCACAAACCTGCAGAGTTATAAATGACAGCTATCGTCCAAAAATAGACTGAAGTAAGGCTGCCAAGAGGACTTGAAAGCGGGGCAGAATTGCAGGAAACCGATTTCAGGAGGTAGACTGGAATTGCATTGAAAGCATAGGAAAAGAGGCAGAACGTCCACAATGATGCACTTGGCCAAAAAGGGCGTATGCGTTTTTTCCTGAATATATTCAGGAAAAAACGCATACGCCCTTTTTGGCCAACCAAGCAAGCTTGCAAAGGAAATCTGCACTACAATGAAGTCTCACTTCCCCCCGGTCAAAAGGGCCATCTGAAAAAAGTGTAAAATCCAGAAAGGCAGGACAGGCCATGGAGAACTGGGAGCCTTGTTATGCTGATGGGCGGGATGTAAATTGCCAACAACCACTCGGGAGAAGTGTATGGTGTTTCCTGAAACATCTAAAAAACAAAGCAACAGAACCTAGGGCACTTCCACTTATGGTCCTATAGCTTAGGGAAATTAAAATCAAAAAGACACAGCCACCCCAAAGTTTGGAACGGCTCTGTTTACAAGAACCTCGTTTACAGTACAAGTTCAACATTGCAGAAAGTGAAAAATGGATAAAGAAGTTGTGGTATTTACTTACAAAGCAATATCACTCAGCAATGAAATCTGTGTCATCAGGTCCTTAGCAGCACAATGAGTGGATTCAGGTATGATGATTTTAACTGAAGTAAGTCACACAGAAAAGAAACATCATAAGATATCAGTAATACACGGAATGTAAACTTGGCTACACAGGAACTGAATTACAGAACAGAACAGGGTCTCAAATTTAGAAAACCAACTTATGCTTGCTTAAGGGGAAAGGTGAGTTGGGGTGCTGCATAAAACCAGAGATTGAAATGAGCACAGATAAAGTTCCTTAAGCCAAATATGGAATAGACAAGAGCTACTCCTTGCTCAACGAAATGGACTCAACACCCCATATTAAACGCCTAAGAATGTACCTGACTAGTAAGTATCTTAAAACCTATGGATTGCTATGTCTCCAAAAGAGAATCAAGCGTGTGTACAGGGGCATAAACGCAGCAGTGATAGGATTGGAGAGGTTCGGTGAGCAAATGAAGACCCTTTGAAGTCATATTGAATGGTACCCATTACACGGGTCTCAACTCTCCAGGTTTAAGGTATTCTTCCTTCAGCTAAAACATGCATGTGGAACCCAAGTATGATCAACCATGTGAACGGGAGACGTGTTCAAATATGTCTCAGTTTTCCTCCCCTGGTACTCGGGTGCAACATTCCAGACGCTTTACTAACACTCTCCCCACTTGGAGAGTCAGCGCCTTTAACCTCCTGTTTGGCCCAGTTTGCAATTTCTGCGGAAGATGAACAGGAATAGCGAGAACCAATGAGAGGCTAGCTGGAGGTGTCTGGACAGGCAAATTTAACTCTCATTTCCCACCAGGAAGAGGAATTAACCAAAGGCTCAGCGTGCCGTGCCGGAACCAGATTAGGTCCTGAAGCCATCCTGCAGTGTTGCGGCCAGGTCACAAGAAAGCGAGTTGAAGAACGAAGCTCAGGGGCACTGTAATTCACAAACCTGCAGAGTTATAAATGACAGCTATCGTCCAAAAATAGACTGAAGTAAGGCTGCCAAGAGGACTTGAAAGCGGGGCAGAATTGCAGGAAACCGATTTCAGGAGGTAGACTGGAATTGCATTGAAAGCATAGGAAAAGAGGCAGAACGTCCACAATGATGCACTTGGCCAAAAAGGGCGTATGCGTTTTTTCCTGAATATATTCAGGAAAAAACGCATACGCCCTTTTTGGCCAACCAAGCAAGCTTGCAAAGGAAATCTGCACTACAATGAAGTCTCACTTCCCCCCGGTCAAAAGGGCCATCTGAAAAAAGTGTAAAATCCAGAAAGGCAGGACAGGCCATGGAGAACTGGGAGCCTTGTTATGCTGATGGGCGGGATGTAAATTGCCAACAACCACTCGGGAGAAGTGTATGGTGTTTCCTGAAACATCTAAAAAACAAAGCAACAGAGCCTAGGGCACTTCCACTTATGGTCCTATAGCTTAGGGAAATTAAAATCAAAAAGACACAGCCACCCCAAAGTTTGGAACGGCTCTGTTTACAAGAACCTCGTTTACAGTACAAGTTCAACATCGCAGAAAGTGAAAAATGGATAAAGAACTTGTGGTACTTACGTACAATGCAGTATCACTCAGCAATGAAATCTATGTCATCAGGCCCGTAGCAGCACAATGAGTAGATTCAGGTACGATGATTCTAACTGAAATAAGTCACACAGAAAAAGAAACATCATAAGATATCAGTAATACACGGAATGTAAACTTGGCTACACAGGAACTGAATTCCGAAACAGAACAGTGTCTCAAATTTAGAAAACCAACTTATGCTTGCTTAAGGGGAAAGGTGAGTTGGGTTGCTGCATAAAACCAGAGATTGAAATGAGCACAGATAAAGTTCCTTAAGGCAAATATGGAATAGACAAGAGCTACTCCTTGCTCAACGAAATGGACTCAACACCGCATATTAAACGCCTAAGAATGTACCTGACTAGTAAGTATCTTAAAACCTATGGATTGCTATGTCTCCGAAAGAGAATCAAGCATGTGTACAGGGGCATAAACGCAGCAGTGATAGGATTGGAGAGGTTCGGTGAGCAAATGAAGACCCTTTGAAGTCATATTGCATGGTACCCATTCCACGGGTTTCAACTACCCAGGTTTTAGGTATTCTTCCTTCAGCTAAAACATGCATGTGGAACCCAAGTATGATCAACCATGTGAACGGGAGACGTGTTCAAATATGTCTCAGTTTTCCTCCCCTGGTACTCGGGTGCAACATTCCAGACACTTTACTAACACTCTCCCCACTTGGAGAGTCAGCGCCTTTAACCTCCTGATTGGCCCAGTTTGCAATTTCTGCGGAAGATGAACAGGAATAGCGAGAACCAATGAGAGGCTAGCTGGAGGTGTCTGGACGGGCAAATTTAACTCTCATTTCCCACCAGGAAGAGGAAATAACCAAAGGCTCAGCGTGCCGTACCGGAACCAGATTAGGGCCTGAAGCCATCCTGCGGTGTTGCGGCCAGCTCAAAAGAAAGCGAGTTGAACAAAGGAGCTCAGGGGCACTGTAATTCACAAACCTGCAGAGTTATAAATGACAGCTATCGTCCAAAAATAGACTGAAGTAAGGCTGCCAAGAGGACTTGAAAGCGGGGCAGAATTGCAGGAAACCGATTTCAGGAGGTAGACTGGAATTGCATTGAAAGCATAGGAAAAGAGGCAGAACGTCCACAATGATGCACTTGGCCAAAAAGGGCGTATGCGTTTTTTCCTGAATATATTCAGGAAAAAACGCATACGCCCTTTTTGGCCAACCAAGCAAGCTTGCAAAGGAAATCTGCACTACAATGAAGTCTCACTTCCCCCCGGTCTAAAGGGCCATCTGAAAAAAGTGTAAAATCCAGAAAGGCAGGACAGGCCATGGAGAACTGGGAGCCTTGTTATGCTGATGGGCGGGATGTAAATTGCCAACAACCACTCGGAAGAAGTGTATGGTGTTTCCTGAAACATCTAAAAAACAAAGCAACAGAACCTAGGGCACTTCCACTTATGGTCCTATAGCTTAGGGAAATTAAAATCAAAAAGACACAGCCACCCCAAAGTTTGGGACGCCTCTGTTTACAAGAACCTCGTTTACAGTACAAGTTCAACATCACAGAAAGTGAAAAATGGATAAAGAAGTTGTGGTATTTACTTACAAAGCAATATCACTCAGCAATGAAATCTGTGTCATCAGGCCCTTAGCAGCACAATGAGTGGATTCAGGTATGATGATTCTAACTGAAGTAAGTCACACAGAAAAAGAAACATCATAAGATATCAGTAATAAACGGAATGTAAACTTGGCTACACAGGAACTGAATTACAGAACAGAACAGGGTCTCAAATTTAGAAAACCAACTTATGCTTGCTTAAGGGTAAAGGTGAGTTGGGGTGCTGCATAAAACCAGAGATTGAAATGAGCACAGATAAAGTTCCTTAAGCCAAATATGGAATAGACAAGAGCTACTCCTTGCTCAACGAAATGGACTCAACACCCCATATTAAACGCCTAAGAATGTACCTGACTAGTAAGTATCTTAAAACCTATGGATTGCTATGTCTCCAAAAGAGAATCAAGCGTGTGTACAGGGGCATAAACGCAGCAGTGATAGGATTGGAGAGGTTCGGTGAGCAAATGAAGACCCTTTGAAGTCATATTGCATGGTACCCATTCCATGGGTCTCAACTCTCCAGGTTTAAGGTATTCTTCCTTCAGCTAAAACATGCATGTGGAACCCAAGTATGATCAACCATGTGAACGGGAGACGTGTTCAAATATGTCTCAGTTTTCCTCCCCTGGTACTCGGGTGCAACATTCCAGACGCTTTACTAACACTCTCCCCACTTGGAGAGTCAGCGCCTTTAACCTCCTGATTGGCCCAGTTTGCAATTTCTGCGGAAGATGAACAGGAATAGCGAGAACCAATGAGAGGCTAGCTGGAGGTGTCTGGACGGGCAAATTTAACTCTCATTTCCCACCAGGAAGAGGAAATAACAAAAGGCTCAGCATGCCGTTCCGGAACCAGATTAGGGCCTGAAGCCATCCTGCGGTGTTGCGGCCAGCTCAAAAGAAAGCGAGTTGAAGATAGGAGCTCAGGGGCACTGTAATTCACAAACCTGCAGAGTTATAAATGACAGCTATCGTCCAAAAATAGACTGAAGTAAGGCTGCCAAGAGGACTTGAAAGCGGGGCAGAATTGCAGGAAACCGATTTCAGGAGGTAGACTGGAATTGCATTGAAAGCATAGGAAAAGAGGCAGAACGTCCACAATGATGCACTTGGCCAAAAAGGGCGTATGCGTTTTTTCCTGAATATATTCAGGAAAAAACGCATACGCCCTTTTTGGCCAACCAAGCAAGCTTGCAAAGGAAATCTGCACTACAATGAAGTCTCACTTCCCCCCGGTCAAAAGGGCCATCTGAAAAAACTGTAAAATCCAGAAAGGCAGGACAGGCCATGGAGAACTGGGAGCCTTGTTATGCTGATGGGCGGGATGTAAATTGCCAACAACCACTCGGGAGAAGTGTATGGTGTTTCCTGAAACATCTAAAAAACAAAGCAACAGAACCTAGGGCACTTCCACTTATAGTCCTATAGCTTAGGGAAATTAAAATCAAAAACACACAGCCACCCCAAACTTTGGAACGGCTCTGTTTACAAGAACCTCGTTTACAGTACAAGTTCAACATCGCAGAAAGTGAAAAATGGATAAAGAAGTTGTGGTATTTACTTACAAAGCAATATCACTCAGCAATGAAATCTGTGTCATCAGGTCCTTAGCAGCACAATGAGTGGATTCAGGTATGATGATTCTAACTGAAGTAAGTCACACAGAAAAAGAAACATCATAAGATATCAGTAATACACGGAATGTAAACTTGGCTACACAGGAACTGAATTACAGAACAGAACAGGGTCTCAAATTTAGAAAACCAACTTATGCTTGCTTAAGGGGAAAGGTGAGTTGGGGTGCTGCATAAAACCAGAGATTGAAATGAGCACAGATAAAGTTCCTTAAGCCAAATATGGAATAGACAAGAGCTACTCCTTGCTCAACGAAATGGAATCAACACCCCATATTAAACGCCTAAGAATGTACCTGACTAGTAAGTATCTTAAAACCTATGGATTGCTATGTCTCCAAAAGAGAATCAAGCGTGTGTACAGGGGCATAAACGCAGCAGTGATAGGATTGGAGAGGTTCGGTGAGCAAATGAAGACCCTTTGAAGTCATATTGCATGGTACCCATTCCACGGGTCTCAACTCTCCAGGTTTAAGGTATTCTTCCTTCAGCTAAAACATGCATGTGGAACCCAAGTATGATCAACCATGTGAACGGGAGACGTGTTCAAATATGTCTCAGTTTTCCTCCCCTGGTACTCGGGTGCAACATTCCAGACGCTTTACTAACACTCTCCCCACTTGGAGAGTCAGCGCCTTTAACCTCCTGTTTGGCCCAGTTTGCAATTTCTGCGGAAGATGAACAGGAATAGCGAGAACCAATGAGAGGCTAGCTGGAGGTGTCTGGACGGGCAAATTTAACTCTCATTTCCCACCAGGAAGAGGAAATAACCAAAGGCTCAGCGTGCCGTACCGGAACCAAATTAGGGCCTGAAGCCATCCTGCGGTGTTGCGGCCAGCTCAAAAGAAAGCGAGTTGAACAAAGGAGCTCAGGGGCACTGTAATTCACAAACATGCAGAGTTATAAATGACAGCTATCGTCCAAAAATAGACTGAAGTAAGGCTGCCAAGAGGACTTGAAAGCGGGGCAGAATTGCAAGAAACCGATTTCAGGAGGTAGACTGGAATTGCATTGAAAGCATAGGAAAAGAGGCAGAACGTCCACAATGATGCACTTGGCCAAAAAGGGCGTATGCGTTTTTTCCTGAATATATTCAGGAAAAAACGCATACGCCCTTTTTGGCCAACCAAGCAAGCTTGCAAAGGAAATCTGCACTACAATGAAGTCTCACTTCCCCCCGGTCAAAAGGGCCATCTGAAAAAAGTGTAAAATCCAGAAAGGCAGCAGGCCATTGAGAACTGGGAACCTTGTTATGCTGATGGGCGGGATGTAAATTGCCAACAGACACTTGGGAGAAGTGTATGGTGTTTCCTGAAACATCTAAAAAACAAAGCAACAGAGCCTAGGGCACTTCCACTTATGGTCCTATAGATTAGGGAAATTAAAATCAAAAAGACACAGCCACCCCAAAGTTTGGAACGGCTCTGTTTACAAGAACCTCGTTTACAGTACAAGTTCAACATCGCAGAAAGTGAAAAATGGATAAAGAAGTTGTGGTATTCACTTACAAAGCAATATCACTCAGCAATGAAATTTGTGTCATCAGGCCCTTAGCATCACAATGAGTGGATTCAGGTATGATGATTCTAACTGAAATAAGTCACACAGAAAAAGAAACATCATAAGATATCACTAATACACGGAATGTAAACTTGCCTACACAGGAACTGAATTACAGAACAGAACAGTGTCTCAAATTTAGAAAACCAACTTATGCTTGCTTAAGGGTAAAGGTGAGTTGGGGTGCTGCATAAAACCAGAGATTGAAATGAGCACAGATAAAGTTCCTTAAGGCAAATATGGAATAGACAAGAGCTACTCCTTGCTCAACGAAATGGACTCAACACCCCATATTAAACGCCTAAGAATGTTCCTGACTAGTAAGTATCTTAAAACCTATGGATTGCTATGTCTCCAAAAGAGAATCAAGCATGTGTACAGGGGCATAAACGCAGCAGTGATAGGATTGGAGAGGTTCGGTGAGCAAATGAAGACCCTTTGAAGTCATATTGCATGGTACCCATTCCACGGGTCTCAACTCTCCAGGTTTAAGGTATTCTTCCTTCAGCTAAAACATGCATGTGGAACCCAAGTATGATCAACCATGTGAACGGGAGACGTGTTCAAATATGTCTCAGTTTTCCTCCCCTGGTACTCGGGTGCAACATTCCAGACGCTTTACTAACACTCTCCCCACTTGGAGAGTCAGCGCCTTTAACCTCCTGTTTGGCCCAGTTTGCAATTTCTGCGGAAGATGAACAGGAATAGCGAGAACCAATGAGAGGCTAGCTGGAGGTGTCTGGACGGGCAAATTTAACTCTCATTTCCCACCAGGAAGAGGAATTAACCAAAGGCTCAGCGTGCCGTGCCGGAACCAGATTAGGGCCTGAAGCCATCCTGCGGTGTTGCGGCCAGGTCACAAGAAAGCGAGTTGAAGAAAGGAGCTCAGGGGCACTGTAATTCACAAACCTGCAGAGTTATAAATGACAGCTATCGTCCGAAAATAGACTGAAGTAAGGCTGCCAAGAGGACTTGAAAGCGGGGCAGAATTGCAGGAAACCGATTTCAGGAGGTAGACTGGAATTGCATTGAAAGCATAGGAAAAGAGGCAGAACGTCCACAATGATGCACTTGGCCAAAAAGGGCGTATGCGTTTTATCCTGAATATATTCAGGAAAAAACGCATACGCCCTTTTTGGCCAACCAAGCAAGCTTGCAAAGGAAATCTGCACTACAATGAAGTCTCACTTCCCCCCGGTCAAAAGGGCCATCTGAAAAAAGTGTAAAATCCAGAAAGGTAGCAGGACATTGAGAACTGGGAACCTTGTTATGCTGATGGGCGGGATGTAAATTGCCAACAGACACTTGGGAGAAGTGTATGGTGTTTCCTGAAACATCTAAAAAACAAAGCAACAGAGCCTAGGGCACTTCCACTTATGGTCCTATAGCTTAGGGAAATTAAAATCAAAAAGACACAGCCACCCCAAAGTTTGGAACGGCTCTGTTTACAAGAACCTCGTTTACAGTACAAGTTCAACATCGCAGAAAGTGAAAAATGGATAAAGAAGTTGTGGTATTCACTTACAAAGCAATATCACTCAGCAATGAAATTTGTGTCATCAGGCCCTTAGCATCACAATGAGTGGATTCAGGTATGATGATTCTAACTGAAATAAGTCACACAGAAAAAGAAACATCATAAGATATCACTAATACACGGAATGTAAACTTGCCTACACAGGAACTGAATTACAGAACAGAACAGTGTCTCAAATTTAGAAAACCAACTTATGCTTGCTTAAGGGTAAAGGTGAGTTGGGTTGCTGCATAAAACCAGAGATTGAAATGAGCACAGATAAAGTTCCTTAAGCCAAATATGGAATAGACAAGAGCTACTCCTTGCTCAACGAAATGGACTCAACACCCCATATTAAACGCCTAAGAATGTTCCTGACTAGTAAGTATCTTAAAACCTATGGATTGCTATGTCTCCAAAAGAGAATCAAGCATGTGTACAGGGGCATAAACGCAGCAGTGATAGGATTGGAGAGGTTCGGTTATCAAATGAAGACCCTTTGAAGTCATATTGCATGGTACCCATTCCACGGGTTTCAACTACCCAGGTTTAAGGTATTCTTCCTTCAGCTAAAACATGCATGTGGGACCTAGAGTATGATCAACCATGTGATCGGGAGACGTGTTCAAATATGTCTCAGTTTTCGTACCCTGGTACTTGGGTGCAACATTCCAGACGCTTTACTAACACTCTCCCGACTTGGAGAGTCAGTCCCTTTAACCTCCTGTTTGGCCCAGTTTGCAATTTCTGCGGAAGATGAACAGGAATAGCGAGAACCAATGAGAGGCTAGCTGGAGGTGTCTGGACGGGCAAATTTAACTCTCATTTCCCACCAGGAAGAGGCATTAACCAAAGGCTCAGCGTGCCGTGCCAGAACCAGATTAGGGCCTGAAGCCATCCTGCGGTGTTGCGGCCAGGTCACAAGAAAGCGAGTTGAAGAAAGGAGCTCAGGGGCACTGTAATTCACAAACCTGCAGAGTTATAAATGACAGCTATCGTCCAAAAATAGACTGAAGTAAGGCTGCCAAGAGGACTTGAAAGCGGGGCAGAATTGCAGGAAACCGATTTCAGGAGGTAGACTGGAATTGCATTGAAAGCATAGGAAAAGAGGCAGAACGTCCACAATGATGCACTTGGCCAAAAAGGGCGTATGCGTTTTTTCCTGAATATATTCAGGAAAAAACGCATACGCCCTTTTTGGCCAACCAAGCAAGCTTGCAAAGGAAATCTGCACTACAATGAAGTCTCACTTCCCCCCGGTCAAAAGGGCCATCTGAAAAAAGTGTAAAATCCAGAAAGGCAGGACAGGCCATGGAGAACTGGGAGCCTTGTTATGCTGATGGGCGGGATGTAAATTGCAAACAACCACTAGGGAGAAGTGTATGGTGTTTCCTGAAACATCTAAAAAACAAAGCAACAGAGCCTAGGGCACTTCCACTTATGGTCCTATAGCTTAGGGAAATTAAAATCAAAAAGACACAGCCACCCCAAAGTTTGGAACGGCTCTGTTTACAAGAACCTCGTTTACAGTAAAAGTTCAACATCGCAGAAAGTGAAAAATGGATAAAGAACTTGTGGTACTTACGTACAATGCAGTATCACTCAGTAATGAAATCTATGTAATCACGCCCGTAGCAGCATAATGAGTAGATTCAGGTACGATGATTCTAACTGAAATAAGTCACACAGAAAAAGAAACATCATAAGATATCAGTAATACACGGAATGTAAACTTGGCTACACAGGAACTGAATTCCGAAACAGAACAGGGTCTCAAATTTAGAAAACCAACTTATGCTTGCTTAAGGGTAAAGGTGAGTTGGGGTGCTGCATAAAACCAGAGATTGAAATGAGCACAGATAAAGTTCCTTAAGCCAAATATGGAATAGACAAGAGCTACTCCTTGCTCAACGAAATGGACTCAACACCGCATATTAAACGCCTAAGAATGTACCTGACTAGTAAGTATCTTAAAACCTATGGATTGCTATGTCTCCAAAAGAGAATCAAGCATGTGTACAGGGGCATAAACGCAGCAGTGATAGGATTGGAGAGGTTCGGTGAGCAAATGAAGACCCTTTGAAGTCATATTGCATGGTACCCATTCCACGGGTTTCAACTACCCAGGTTTTAGGTATTCTTCCTTCAGCTAAAACATGCATGTGGAACCCAAGTATGATCAACCATGTGAACGGGAGACGTGTTCAAATATGTCTCAGTTTTCCTCCCCTGGTACTCGGGTGCAACATTCCAGACGCTTTACTAACACTCTCCCCACTTGGAGAGTCAGCGCCTTTAACCTCCTGTTTGGCCCAGTTTGCAATTTCTGCGGAAGATGAACAGGAATAGCGAGAACCAATGAGAGGCTAGCTGGAGGTGTCTGGACGGGCAAATTTAACTCTCATTTCCCACCAGGAAGAGGAAATAACCAAAGGCTCAGCGTGCCGTACCGGAACCAGTTTAGGGCCTGAAGCCATCCCGCGGTGTTGAGGCCAGGTCACAAGAAAGCGAGTTGAAGAAAGGAGCTCAGGGGCACTGTAATTCACAAACCTGCAGAGTTATAAATGACAGCTATCGTCCAAAAATAGACTGAAGTAAGGCTGCCAAGAGGACTTGAAAGCGGGGCAGAATTGCAGGAAACCGATTTCAGGAGGTAGACTGGAATTGCATTGAAAGCATAGGAAAAGAGGCAGAACGTCCACAATGATGCACTTGGCCAAAAAGGGCGTATGCATTTTTTCCTGAATATATTCAGGAAAAAACGCATACGCCCTTTTTGGCCAACCAAGCAAGCTTGCAAAGGAAATCTGCACTACAATGAAGTCTCACTTCCCCCCGGTCAAAAGGGCCATCTGAAAAAAGTGTAAAATCCAGAAAGGCAGGACAGGCCATGGAGAACTGGGAGCCTTGTTATGCTGATGGGCGGGATGTAAATTGCCAACAACCACTCGGGAGAAGTGTATGGTGTTTCCTGAAACATCTAAAAAACAAAGCAACAGAACCTAGGGCACTTCCACTTATGGTCCTATAGCTTAGGGAAATTAAAATCAAAAAGACACAGCCACCACAAAGT
This sequence comes from Stenella coeruleoalba, assembly GCF_951394435.1. Taxonomy (NCBI): domain Eukaryota; kingdom Metazoa; phylum Chordata; class Mammalia; order Artiodactyla; family Delphinidae; genus Stenella; species Stenella coeruleoalba. Next base: position 1,107,420 of record NW_027646118.1, on the reverse strand, counting down.
TTGGAACGGCTCTGTTTACAAGAACCTCGTTTACAGTACAAGTTCAACATCGCAGAAAGTGAAAAATGGATAAAGAAGTTGTGGTATTTACTTACAAAGCAATATCACTCAGCAATGAAATCTGTGTAATCAGGCCCTTAGCAGCACAATGAGTGGATTCAGGTATGATGATTCTAACTGAAGTAAGTCACACAGAAAAAGAAACATCATAAGATATCAGTAATACACGGAATGTAAACTTGGCTACACAGGAACTGAATTACAGAACAGAACAGGGACTCAAATTTAGAAAACCAACTTATGCTTGCTTAAGGGTAAAGGTGAGTTGGGGTGCTGCATAAAACCAGAGATTGAAATGAGCACAGATAAAGTTCCTTAAGACAAATATGGAATAGACAAGAGCTACTCCTTGCTCAACGAAATGGACTCAACACCCCATATTAAACGCCTAAGAATGTACCTGACTAGTAAGTATCTTAAAACCTATGGATTGCTATGTCTCCAAAAGAGAATCAAGCGTGTGTACAGGGGCATAAACGCAGCAGTGATAGGATTGGAGAGGTTCAGTGAGCAAATGAAGACCCTTTGAAGTCATATTGCATGGTACCCATTCCACGGGTCTCAACTCTCCAGGTTTAAGGTATTCTTCCTTCAGCTAAAACATGCATGTGGAACCCAAGTATGATCAACCATGTGAACGGGAGACGTGTTCAAATATGTCTCAGTTTTCCTCCCCTGGTACTCGGGTGCAACATTCCAGACGCTTTACTAACACTCTCCCCACTTGGAGAGTCAGCGCCTTTAACCTCCTGTTTGGCCCAGTTTGCAATTTCTGCGGAAGATGAACAGGAATAGCGAGAACCAATGAGAGGCTAGCTGGAGGTGTCTGGACGGGCAAATTTAACTCTCATTTCCCACCAGGAAGAGGAAATAACCAAAGGCTCAGCGTGCCGTACCGGAACCAGATTAGGGCCTGAAGCCATCCTGCGGTGTTGCGGCCAGCTCAAAAGAAAGCGAGTTGAACAAAGGAGCTCAGGGGCACTGTAATTCACAAACCTGCAGAGTTATAAATGACAGCTATCGTCCAAAAATAGACTGAAGTAAGGCTGCCAAGAGGACTTGAAAGTGGGGCAGAATTGCAGGAAACCGATTTCAGGAGGTAGACTGGAATTGCATTGAAAGCATAGGAAAAGAGGCCGAACGTCCACAATGATGCACTTGGCCAAAAAGGGCGTATGCGTTTTTTCCTGAATATATTCAGGAAAAAACGCATACGCCCTTTTTGGCCAACCAAGCAAGCTTGCAAAGGAAATGTGCACTACAATGAAGTCTCACTTCCCCCCGGTCAAAAGGGCCATTTGAAAAAAGTGTAAAATCCAGAAAGGCAGCAGGCCATTGAGAACTGGGAACCTTGTTATGCTGATGGGAGGGATGTAAATTGCCAACAGACACTTGGGAGAAGTGTATGGTGTTTCCTGAAACATCTAAAAAACAAAGCAACAGAGCCTAGGGCACTTCCACTTATGGTCCTATAGCTTAGGGAAATTAAAATCAAAAAGACACAGCCACCCCAAAGTTTGGAACGGCTCTGTTTACAAGAACCTCGTTTACAGTACAAGTTCAACATCGCAGAAAGTGAAAAATGGATAAAGAACTTGTGGTACTTACGTACAATGCAGTATCACTCAGTAATGAAATCTATGTCATCACGCCCGTAGCAGCATAATGAGTAGATTCAGGTACGATGATTCTAACTGAAATAAGTCACACAGAAAAAGAAACATCATAAGATATCAGTAATACACGGAATGTAAACTTGGCTACACAGGAACTGAATTCCAAAACAGAACAGGTTCTCAAATTTAGAAAACCAACTTATGCTTGCTTAAGGGTAAAGGTGAGTTGGGGTGCTGCATAAAACCAGAGATTGAAATGAGCACAGATAAAGTTCCTTAAGCCAAATATGGAATAGACAAGAGCTACTCCTTGCTCAACGAAATGGACTCAACACCGCATATTAAACGCCTAAGAATGTACCTGACTAGTAAGTATCTTAAAACCTATGGATTACTATGTCTCCAAAAGAGAATCAAGCATGTGTACAGGGGCATAAACGCAGCAGTGATAGGATTGGAGAGGTTCGGTGAGCAAATGAAGACCCTTTGAAGTCATATTGCATGGTACCCATTCCACGGGTTTCAACTACCCAGGTTTTAGGTATTCTTCCTTCAGCTAAAACATGCATGTGGAACCCAAGTATGATCAACCATGTGAACGGGAGACGTGTTCAAATATGTCTCAGTTTTCCTCCCCTGGTACTCGGGTGCAACATTCCAGACGCTTTACTAACACTCTCCCCACTTGGAGAGTCAGCGCCTTTAACCTCCTGTTTGGCCCAGTTTGCAATTTCTGCGGAAGATGAACAGGAATAGCGAGAACCAATGAGAGGCTAGCTGGAGGTGTCTGGACGGGCAAATTTAACTCTCATTTCCCACCAGGAAGAGGAAATAACCAAAGGCTCAGCGTGCCGTACCGGAACCAGATTAGGGCCTGAAGCCATCCTGCGGTGTTGCGGCCAGCTCAAAAGAAAGCGAGTTGAACAAAGGAGCTCAGGGGCACTGTAATTCACAAACCTGCAGAGTTATAAATGACAGCTATCGTCCAAAAATAGACTGAAGTAAGGCTGCCAAGAGGACTTGAAAGCGGGGCAGAATTGCAGGAAACCGATTTCAGGAGGTAGACTGGAATTGCATTGAAAGCATAGGAAAAGAGGCAGAACGTCCACAATGATGCACTTGGCCAAAAAGGGCGTATGCGTTTTTTCCTGAATATATTCAGGAAAAAACGCATACGCCCTTTTTGGCCAACCAAGCAAGCTTGCAAAGGAAATGTGCACTACAATGAAGTCTCACTTCCCCCCGGTCAAAAGGGCCATCTGAAAAAAGTGTAAAATCCAGAAAGGCAGGACAGGCCATGGAGAACTGGGAGCCTTGTTATGCTGATGGGCGGGATGTAAATTGCCAACAACCACTCGGGAGAAGTGTATGGTGTTTCCTGAAACATCTAAAAAACAAAGCAACAGAACCTAGGGCACTTCCACTTATGGTCCTATAGCTTAGGGAAATTAAAATCAAAAAGACACAGCCACCCCAAAGTTTGGAACGGCTCTGTTTACAAGAACCTCGTTTACAGTACAAGTTCAACATCGCAGAAAGTGAAAAATGGATAAAGAAGTTGTGGTATTTACTTACAAAGCAATATCACTCAGCAATGAAATCTGTGTCATCAGGCCCTTAGCAGCACAATGAGTGGATTCAGGTATGATGATTCTAACTGAAGTAAGTCACACAGAAAAAGAAACATCATAAGATATCAGTAATACACGGAATGTAAACTTGGCTACACAGGAACTGAATTACAGAACAGAACAGGGTCTCAAATTTAGAAAACCAACTTATGCTTGCTTAAGGGGAAAGGTGAGTTGGGGTGCTGCATAAAACCAGAGATTGAAATGAGCACAGATAAAGTTCCTTAAGCCAAATATGGAATAGACAAGAGCTACTCCTTGCTCAACGAAATGGACTCAACACCCCATATTAAACGCCTAAGAATGTACCTGACTAGTAAGTATCTTAAAACCTATGGATTGCTATGTCTCCAAAAGAGAATCAAGCGTGTGTACAGGGGCATAAACGCAGCAGTGATAGGATTGGAGAGGTTCGGTGAGCAAATGAAGACCCTTTGAAGTCATATTGCATGGTACCCATTACACGGGTCTCAACTCTCCAGGTTTAAGGTATTCTTCCTTCAGCTAAAACATGCATGTGGAACCTAGAGTATGATCAACCATGTGATCGGGAGACGTGTTCAAATATGTCTCAGTTTTCGTACCCTGGTACTCGGGTGCAACATTCCAGACGCTTTACTAACACTCTCCCGACTTGGAGAGTCAGTCCCTTTAACCTCCTGTTTGGCCAAGTTTGCAATTTCTGCGGAAGATGAACAGGAATAGCAAGAACCAATGAGAGACTAGCTGGAGGTGTCTGGACGGGCAAATTTAACTCTCATTTCCCACCAGGAAGAGGAAATAACCAAAGGCTCAGCGTGCCGTGCCGGAACCAGATTAGGGCCTGAAGCCATCCTGCGGTGTTGCGGCCAGGTCACAAGAAAGCGAGTTGAAGAAAGGAGCTCAGGGGCACTGTAATTCACAAACCTGCAGAGTTATAAATGACAGCTATCGTCCAAAAATAGACTGAAGTAAGGCTGCCAAGAGGACTTGAAAGCGGGGCAGAATTGCAGGAAACCGATTTCAGGAGGTAGACTGGAATTGCATTGAAAGCATAGGAAAAGAGGCAGAACGTCCACAATGATGCACTTGGCCAAAAAGGGCGTATGCGTTTTTTCCTGAATATATTCAGGAAAAAACGCATACGCCCTTTTTGGCCAACCAAGCAAGCTTGCAAAGGAAATCTGCACTACAATGAAGTCTAACTTCCCCCCGGTCAAAAGGGCCATCTGAAAAAAGTGTAAAATCCAGAAAGGCAGGACAGGCCATGGAGAACTGGGAGCCTTGTTATGCTGATGGGCGGGATGTAAATTGCCAACAACCACTCGGGAGAAGTGTATGGTGTTTCCTGAAACATCTAAAAAACAAAGCAACAGAACCTAGGGCACTTCCACTTATGGTCCTATAGCTTAGGGAAATTAAAATCAAAAAGACACAGCCACCCCAAAGTTTGGAACGGCTCTGTTTACAAGAACCTCGTTTACAGTACAAGTTCAACATCGCAGAAAGTGAAAAATGGATAAAGAACTTGTGGTACTTACGTACAATGCAGTATCACTCAGTAATGAAATCTATGTCATCACGCCCGTAGCAGCATAATGAGTAGATTCAGGTACGATGATTCTAACTGAAATAAGTCACACAGAAAAAGGAACATCATAAGATATCAGTAATACACGGAATGTAAACTTGGCTACACAGGAACTGAATTCCAAAACAGAACAGGTTCTCAAGTTTAGAAAACCAACTTATGCTTGCTTAAGGGTAAAGGTGAGTTGGGGTGCTGCATAAAACCAGAGATTGAAATGAGCACAGATAAAGTTCCTTAAGCCAAATATGGAATAGACAAGAGCTACTCCTTGCTCAACGAAATGGACTCAACACCGCATATTAAACGCCTAAGAATGTACCTGACTAGTAAGTATCTTAAAACCTATGGATTACTATGTCTCCAAAAGAGAATCAAGCATGTGTACAGGGGCATAAACGCAGCAGTGATAGGATTGGAGAGGTTCGGTGAGCAAATGAAGACCCTTTGAAGTCATATTGCATGGTACCCATTCCACGGGTTTCAACTACCCAGGTTTTAGGTATTCTTCCTTCAGCTAAAACATGCATGTGGAACCCAAGTATGATCAACTATGTGAACGGGAGACGTGTTCAAATATGTCTCAGTTTTCCTCCCCTGGTACTCGGGTGCAACATTCCAGACGCTTTACTAACACTCTCCCGACTTGGAGAGTCAGTCCCTTTAACCTCCTGTTTGGCCCAGTTTGCAATTTCTGCGGAAGATGAACAGGAATAGCGAGAACCAATGAGAGGCTAGCTGGAGGTGTCTGGACGGGCAAATTTAACTCTCATTTCCCACCAGGAAGATGAAATAACCAAAGGCTCAGCATGCCGGGCCGGAACCAGATTAGGGCCTGAAGCCATCCTGCGGTGTTGCGGCCAGGTCACAAGAAAGCGAGTTGAAGAAAGGAGCTCAGGGGCACTGTAATTCACAAACCTGCAGAGTTATAAATGACAGCTATCGTCCAAAAATAGACTGAAGTAAGGCTGCCAAGAGGACTTGAAAGCGGGGCAGAATTGCAGGAAACCGATTTCAGGAGGTAGACTGGAATTGCATTGAAAGCATAGGAAAAGAGGCAGAACGTCCACAATGATGCACTTGGCCAAAAAGGGCGTATGCGTTTTTTCCTGAATATATTCAGGAAAAAACGCATACGCCCTTTTTGGCCAACCAAGCAAGCTTGCAAAGGAAATCTGCACTACAATGAAGTCTCACTTCCCCCCGGTCAAAAGGGCCATCTGAAAAAAGTGTAAAATCCAGAAAGGCAACAGGCCATTGAGAACTGGGAGCCTTGTTATGCTGATGGGCGGGATGTAAATTGCCAACAGACACTTGGGAGAAGTGTATGGTGTTTCCTGAAACATCTAAAAAACAAAGCAACAGAGCTTAGGGCACTTCCACTTATGGTCCTATAGCTTAGGGAAATTAAAATCAAAAAGACACAGCCACCCCAAAGTTTGGAACGGCTCTGTTTACAAGAACCTCGTTTACAGTACAAGTTCAACATCGCAGAAAGTGAAAAATGGATAAAGAAGTTGTGGTATTCACTTACAAAGCAATATCACTCAGCAATGAAATCTATGTCATCAGGCCCTTAGCATCGCAATGAGTGGATTCAGGTATGATGATTCTAACTGAAATAAGTCACACAGAAAAAGAAACATCATAAGATATCACTAATACACGGAATGTAAACTTGCCTACACAGGAACTGAATTACAGAACAGAACAGGGTCTCAAATTTAGAAAACCAACTTATGCTTGCTTAAGGGTAAAGGTGAGTTGGGGTGCTGCATAAAACCAGAGATTGAAATGAGCACAGATAAAGTTCCTTAAGCCAAATATGGAATAGACAAGAGCTACTCCTTGCTCAACGAAATGGACTCAACACCCCATATTAAACGCCTAAGAATGTTCCTGACTAGTAAGTATCTTAAAACCTATGGATTGCTATGTCTCCAAAAGAGAATCAAGCATGTGTACAGGGGCATAAACGCAGCAGTGATAGGATTGGAGAGGTTCGGTGAGCAAATGAAGACCCTTTGAAGTCATATTGCATGATACCCATTCCACGGGTTTCAACTACCCAGGTTTAAGGTATTCTTCCTTCAGCTAAAACATGCATGTGGAACCTAGAGTATGATCAACCATGTGATCGGGAGACGTGTTCAAATATGTCTCAGTTTTCGTACCCTGGTACTTGGGTGCAACATTCCAGACGCTTTACTAACACTCTTCCGACTTGGAGAGTCAGTCCCTTTAACCTCCTGTTTGGCCCAGTTTACAATTTCTGCGGAAGATGAACAGGAATAGCGAGAACCAATGAGAGGCTAGCTGGAGGTGTCTGGACGGGCAAATTTAACTCTCATTTCCCACCAGGAAGAGGAATTAACCAAAGGCTCAGCGTGCCGTGCCGGAACCAGATTAGGTCCTGAAGCCATCCTGCGGTGTTGCGGCCAGGTCACAAGAAAGCGAGTTGAAGAAAGGAGCTCAGGGGCACTGTAATTCACAAACCTGCAGAGTTATAAATGACAGCTATCGTCCAAAAATAGACTGAAGTAAGGCTGCCAAGAGGACTTGAAAGCGGGGCAGAATTGCAGGAAACCGATTTCAGGAGGTAGACTGGAATTGCATTGAAAGCATAGGAAAAGAGGCAGAACGTCCACAATGATGCACTTGGCCAAAAAGGGCGTATGCGTTTTTTCCTGAATATATTCAGGAAAAAACGCATACGCCCTTTTTGGCCAACCAAGCAAGCTTGCAAAGGAAATCTGCACTACAATGAAGTCTCACTTCCCCCCGGTCAAAAGGGCCATCTGAAAAAAGTGTAAAATCCAGAAAGGCAACAGGCCATTGAGAACTGGGAGCCTTGTTATGCTGATGGGCGGGATGTAAATTGCCAACAGACACTTGGGAGAAGTGTATGGTGTTTCCTGAAACATCTAAAAAACAAAGCAACAGAGCTTAGGGCACTTCCACTTATGGTCCTATAGCTTAGGGAAATTAAAATCAAAAAGACACAGCCACCCCAAAGTTTGGAACGGCTCTGTTTACAAGAACCTCGTTTACAGTACAAGTTCAACATCGCAGAAAGTGAAAAATGGATAAAGAAGTTGTGGTATTCACTTACAAAGCAATATCACTCAGCAATGAAATCTATGTCATCAGGCCCTTAGCATCGCAATGAGTGGATTCAGGTATGATGATTCTAACTGAAATAAGTCACACAGAAAAAGAAACATCATAAGATATCACTAATACACGGAATGTAAACTTGCCTACACAGGAACTGAATTACAGAACAGAACAGGGTCTCAAATTTAGAAAACCAACTTATGCTTGCTTAAGGGTAAAGGTGAGTTGGGGTGCTGCATAAAACCAGAGATTGAAATGAGCACAGATAAAGTTCCTTAAGCCAAATATGGAATAGACAAGAGCTACTCCTTGCTCAACGAAATGGACTCAACACCCCATATTAAACGCCTAAGAATGTTCCTGACTAGTAAGTATCTTAAAACCTATGGATTGCTATGTCTCCAAAAGAGAATCAAGCATGTGTACAGGGGCATAAACGCAGCAGTGATAGGATTGGAGAGGTTCGGTGAGCAAATGAAGACCCTTTGAAGTCATATTGCATGATACCCATTCCACGGGTTTCAACTACCCATGTTTAAGGTATTCTTCCTTCAGCTAAAACATGCATGTGGAACCTAGAGTATGATCAACCATGTGATCGGGAGACGTGTTCAAATATGTCTCAGTTTTCGTACCCTGGTACTTGGGTGCAACATTCCAGACGCTTTACTAACACTCTTCCGACTTGGAGAGTCAGTCCCTTTAACCTCCTGTTTGGCCCAGTTTACAATTTCTGCGGAAGATGAACAGGAATAGCGAGAACCAATGAGAGGCTAGCTGGAGGTGTCTGGACGGGCAAATTTAACTCTCATTTCCCACCAGGAAGAGGAATTAACCAAAGGCTCAGCGTGCCGTGCCGGAACCAGATTAGGTCCTGAAGCCATCCTGCGGTGTTGCGGCCAGGTCACAAGAAAGCGAGTTGAAGAAAGGAGCTCAGGGGCACTGTAATTCACAAACCTGCAGAGTTATAAATGACAGCTATCGTCCAAAAATAGACTGAAGTAAGGCTGCCAAGAGGACTTGAAAGCGGGGCAGAATTGCAGGAAACCGATTTCAGGAGGTAGACTGGAATTGCATTGAAAGCATAGGAAAAGAGGCAGAACGTCCACAATGATGCACTTGGCCAAAAAGGGCGTATGCGTTTTTTCCTGAATATATTCAGGAAAAAACGCATACGCCCTTTTTGGCCAACCAAGCAAGCTTGCAAAGGAAATCTGCACTACAATGAAGTCTCACTTCCCCCCGGTCAAAAGGGCCATCTGAAAAAAGTGTAAAATCCAGAAAGGCAGGACAGGCCATGGAGAACTGGGAGCCTTGTTATGCTGATGGGCGGGATGTAAATTGCCAACAACCACTCGGGAGAAGTGTATGGTGTTTCCTGAAACATCTAAAAAACAAAGCAACAGAGCCTAGGGCACTTCCACTTATGGTCCTATAGCTTAGGGAAATTAAAATCAAAAAGACACAGCCACCCCAAAGTTTGGAACGGCTCTGTTTACAAGAACCTCGTTTACAGTACAAGTTCAACATCGCAGAAAGTGAAAAATGGATAAAGAACGTGTGGTACTTACGTACAATGCAGTATCACTCAGCAATGAAATCCATGTCATCAGGCCCGTAGCAGCATAATGAGTAGATTCAGGTACGATGATTCTAACTGAAATAAGTCACACAGAAAAAGAAACATCATAAGATATCAGTAATACACGGAATGTAAACTTGGCTACACAGGAACTGAATTCCAAAACAGAACAGGGTCTCAAATTTAGAAAACCAACTTATGCTTGCTTAAGGGTAAAGGTGAGTTGGGTTGCTGCATAAAACCAGAGATTGAAATGAGCACAGATAAAGTTCCTTAAGCCAAATATGGAATAGACAAGAGCTACTCCTTGCTCAACGAAATGGACTCAACACCGCATATTAAACGCCTAAGAATGTACCTGACTAGTAAGTATCTTAAAACCTATGGATTGCTATGTCTCCAAAAGAGAATCAAGCATGTGTACAGGGGCATAAACGCAGCAGTGATAGGATTGGAGAGGTTCGGTGAGCAAATGAAGACCCTTTGAAGTCATATTGCATGGTACCCATTCCACGGGTTTCAACTACACAGGTTTTAGGTATTCTTCCTTCAGCTAAAACATGCATGTGGAACCCAAGTATGATCAACCATGTGAACGGGAGACGTGTTCAAATATGTCTCAGTTTTCCTCCCCTGGTACTCGGGTGCAACATTCCAGACGCTTTACTAACACTCTCCCCACTTGGAGAGTCAGCGCCTTTAACCTCCTGTTTGGCCCAGTTTGCAATTTCTGCGGAAGATGAACAGGAATAGCGAGAACCAATGAGAGGCTAGCTGGAGGTGTCTGGACGGGCAAATTTAACTCTCATTTCCCACCAGGAAGAGGAAATAACCAAAGGCTCAGCGTGCCGTACCGGAACCAGATTAGGGCCTGAAGCCATCCTGCGGTGTTGCGGCCAGCTCAAAAGAAAGCGAGTTGAAGAAAGGAGCTCAGGGGCACTGTAATTCACAAACCTGCAGAGTTATAAATGACAGCTATCGTCCAAAAATAGACTGAAGTAAGGCTGCCAAGAGGACTTGAAAGCGGGGCAGAATTGCAGGAAACCGATTTCAGGAGGTAGACTGGAATTGCATTGAAAGCATAGGAAAAGAGGCAGAACGTCCACAATGATGCACTTGGCCAAAAAGGGCGTATGCGTTTTTTCCTGAATATATTCAGGAAAAAACGCATACGCCCTTTTTGGCCAACCAAGCAAGCTTGCAAAGGAAATCTGCACTACAATGAAGTCTCACTTCCCCCCGGTCAAAAGGGCCATCTGAAAAAAGTGTAAAATCCAGAAAGGCAGGACAGGCCATGGAGAACTGGGAGCCTTGTTATGCTGATGGGCGGGATGTAAATTGCCAACAAACACTCGGGAGAAGTGTATGGTGTTTCCTGAAACATCTAAAAAACAAAGCAACAGAACCTAGGGCACTTCCACTTATGGTCCTATAGCTTAGGGAAATTAAAATCAAAAAGACACAGCCACCCCAAAGTTTGGAACGGCTCCGTTTACAAGAACCTCGTTTACAGTACAAGTTCAACATCGCAGAAAGTGAAAAATGGATAAAGAAGTTGTGGTATTTACTTACAAAGCAATATCACTCAGCAATGAAATCTGTGTCATCAGGCCCTTAGCAGCACAATGAGTGGATTCAGGTATGATGATTCTAACTGAAGTAAGTCACACAGAAAAAGAAACATCATAAGATATCAGTAATACATGGAATGTAAACTTGGCTACACAGGAACTGAATTACAGAACAGAACAGGGTCTCAAATTTAGAAAACCAACTTATGCTTGCTTAAGGGTAAAGGTGAGTTGGGGTGCTGCATAAAACCAGAGATTGAAATGAGCACAGATAAAGTTCCTTAAGCCAAATATGGAATAGACAAGAGCTACTCCTTGCTCAACGAAATGGACTCAACACCGCATATTAAACGCCTAAGAATGTACCTGACTAGTAAGTATCTTAAAACCGATGGATTGCTATGTCTCCAAAAGAGAATCAAGCATGTGTACAGGGGCATAAACGCAGTAGTGATAGGATTGGAGAGGTTCGGTGAGCAAATGAAGACCCTTTGAAGTCATATTGCATGGTACCCATTCCACGGGTTTCAACTACCCAGGTTTTAGGTATTCTTCCTTCAGCTAAAACATGCATGTGGAACCCAAGTATGATCAACCATGTGAACGGGAGACGTGTTCAAATATGTCTCAGTTTTCCTCCCCTGGTACTCGGGTGCAACATTCCAGACGCTTTACTAACACTCTCCCCACTTGGAGAGTCAGCGCCTTTAACCTCCTGTTTGGCCCAGTTTGCAATTTCTGCAGAAGATGAACAGGAATAGCGAGAACCAATGAGAGGCTAGCTGGAGGTGTCTGGACGGGCAAATTTAACTCTCATTTCCCACCAGGAAGAGGAAATAACCAAAGGCTCAGCGTGCCGTACCGGAACCAGATTAGGGCCTGAAGCCATCCTGCGGTGTTGCGGCCAGCTCAAAAGAAAGCGAGTTGAAGAAAGGAGCTCAGGGGCACTGTAATTCACAAACCTGCAGAGTTATAAATGACAGCTATCGTCCAAAAATAGACTGAAGTAAGGCTGCCAAGAGGACTTGAAAGCGGGGCAGAATTGCAGGAAACCGATTTCAGGAGGTAGACTGGAATTGCATTGAAAGCATAGGAAAAGAGGCAGAACGTCCACAATGATGCACTTGGCCAAAAAGGGCGTATGCGTTTTTTTCCTGAATATATTCAGGAAAAAACGCATACGCCCTTTTTGGCCAACCAAGCAAGCTTGCAATGGAAATCTGCACTACAATGTAGTCTCACTTCCCCCCGGTCAAAAGGGCCATCTGAAAAAAGTGTAAAATCCAGAAAGGCAGGACAGGCCATGGAGAACTGGGAGCCTTGTTATGCTGATGGGCAGGATGTAAATTGCCAACAACCACTCGGGAGAAGTGTATGGTGTTTCCTGAAACATCTAAAAAACAAAGCAACAGAACCTAGGGCACTTCCACTTATGGTCCTATAGCTTAGGGAAATTAAAATCAAAAAGACACAGCCACCCCAAAGTTTGGAACGGCTCTGTTTACAAGAACCTCGTTTACAGTACAAGTTCAACATCGCAGAAAGTGAAAAATGGATAAAGAAGTTGTGGTATTTACTTACAAAGCAATATCACTCAGCAATGAAATCTGTGTCATCAGGCCCTTAGCAGCACAATGAGTGGATTCAGGTATGATGATTCTAACTGAAGTAAGTCACACAGAAAAAGAAACATCATAAGATATCAGTAATACACGGAATGTAAACTTGGCTACACAGGAACTGAATTACAGAACAGAACAGGGTCTCAAATTTAGAAAACCAACTTATGCTTGCTTAAGGGGAAAGGTGAGTTGGGGTGCTGCATAAAACCAGAGATTGAAATGAGCACAGATAAAGTTCCTTAAGTCAAATATGGAATAGACAAGAGCTACTCCTTGCTCAACGAAATGGACTCAACACCGCATATTAAACGCCTAAGAATGTACCTGACTAGTAAGTATCTTAAAAACCTATGGATTGCTATGTCTCCGAAAGAGAATCAAGCATGTGTACAGGGGCATAAACGCAGCAGTGATAGGATTGGAGAGGTTCGGTGAGCAAATGAAGACCCTTTGAATTCATATTGCATGGTACCCATTACACGGGTCTTAACTCTCCAGGTTTAAGGTATTCTTCCTTCAGCTAAAACATGCATGTGGAACCCAAGTATGATCAACCATGTGAACGGGAGACGTGTTCAAATATGTCTCAGTTTTCCTCCCCTGGTACTCGGGTGCAACATTCCAGACGCTTTACTAACACTCTCCCCACTTGGAGAGTCAGCGCCTTTAACCTCCTCTTTGGCCCAGTTTGCAATTTCTGCGGAAGATGAACAGGAATAGCGAGAACCAATGAGAGGCTAGCTGGAGGTGTCTGGACGGGCAAATTTAACTCTCATTTCCCACCAGGAAGAGGAAATAACCAAAGGCTCAGCATGCCGGGCCGGAACCAGATTAGGGCCTGAAGCCATCCTGCGGTGTTGCGGCCAGGTCACAAGAAAGCGAGTTGAAGAAAGGAGCTCAGGGGCACTGTAATTCACAAACCTGCAGAGTTATAAATGACAGCTATCGTCCAAAAATAGACTGAAGTAAGGCTGCCAAGAGGACTTGAAAGCGGGGCAGCATTGCAGGAAACCGATTTCAGGAGGTAGACTGGAATTGCATTGAAAGCATAGGTAAAGAGGCAGAACGTCCACAATGATGCACTTGGCCAAAAAGGGCGTATGCGTTTTTTCCTGAATATATTCAGGAAAAAACGCATACGCCCTTTTTGGCCAACCAAGCAAGCTTGCAAAGGAAATCTGCACTACAATGAAGTCTCACTTCCCACCGGTCAAAAGGGCCATCTGAAAAAAGTGTAAAATCCAGAAAGGCAGGACAGGCCATGGAGAACTGGGAGCCTTGTTATGCTGATGGGCGGGATGTAAATTGCCAACAACCACTCGGGAGAAGTGTATGGTGTTTCCTGAAACATCTAAAAAACAAAGCAACAGAACCTAGGGCACTTCCACTTATGGTCCTATAGCTTAGGGAAATTAAAATCAAAAAGACACAGCCACCCCAAAGTTTGGAATGGCTCTGTTTACAAGAACCTCGTTTACAGTACAAGTTCAACATCGCAGAAAGTGAAAAATGGATAAAGAAGTTGTGGTATTTACTTACAAAGCAATATCACTCAGCAATGAAATCTGTGTCATCAGGCCCGTAGCAGCACAATGAGTGGATTCAGGTATGATGATTCTAACTGAAATAAGTCACACAGAAAAAGAAACATCATAAGATATCAGTAATACACGGAATGTAAACTTGGCTACACAGGAACTGAATTACAGAACAGAACAGGGACTCAAATTTAGAAAACCAACTTATGCTTGCTTAAGGGTAAAGGTGAGTTGGGGTGCTGCATAAAACCAGAGATTGAAATGAGCACAGATAAAGTTCCTTATGTCAAATATGGAATAGACAAGAGCTACTCCTTGCTCAACGAAATGGACTCAACACCGCATATTAAACGCCTAAGAATGTACCTGACTAGTAAGTATCTTAAAACCTATGGATTGCTATGTGTCTGAAAGAGAATCAAGCATGTGTACAGGGGCATAAACGCAGCAGTGATAGGATTGGAGAGGTTCGGTGAGCAAATGAAGACCCTTTGAAGTCATATTGCATGGTACCCATTCCACGGGTTTCAACTACCCAGGTTTTAGGTATTCTTCCTTCAGCTAAAACATGCATGTGGAACCTAGAGTATGATCAACCATGTGATCGGGAGACGTGTTCAAATATGTCTCAGTTTTCGTACCGTGGTACTCGGGTGCAACATTCCAGACGCTTTACTAACACTCTCCCGACTTGGAGAGTCAGTCCCTTTAACCTCCTGTTTGGCCCAGTTTGCAATTTCTGCGGAAGATGAACAGGAATAGCGAGAACCAATGAGAGACTAGCTGGAGGTGTCTGGACGGGCAAATTTAACTCTCATTTCCCACCAGGAAGAGGAAATAACCAAAGGCTCAGCGTGCCGTACCAGAACCAGATTAGGGCCTGAGGCCATCTTGCAGTGTTGCGGCCAGGTCACAAGAAAGCGAGTTGAAGAAAGGAGCTCAGGGGCACTGTAATTCACAAACCTGCAGAGTTATAAATGACAGCTATCGTCCAAAAATAGACTGAAGTAAGGCTGCCAAGAGGACTTGAAAGCGGGGCAGAATTGCAGGAAACCGATTTCAGGAGGTAGACTGGAATTGCATTGAAAGCATATGAAAAGAGGCAGAACTTCCACAATGATGCACTTGGCCAAAAAGGGCGTATGCGTTTTTTCCTGAATATATTCAGGAAAAAACGCATACGCCCTTTTTGGCCAACCAAGCAAGCTTGCAAAGGAAATCTGCACTACAATGAAGTCTCACTTCCCCCCGGTCAAAAGGGCCATCTGAAAAAAGTGTAAAATCCAGAAAGGCAGGACAGGCCATGGAGAACTGGGAGCCTTGTTATGCTGATGGGCGGGATGTAAATTGCCAACAGACACTCGGGAGAAGTGTATGGTGTTTCCTGAAACATCTAAAAAACAAAGCAACAGAGCCTAGGGCACTGCCACTTATGGTCCTATAGCTTAGGGAAATTAAAAACAAAAAGACACAGCCACCCCAAAGTTTGGGACGCCTCTGTTTACAAGAACCTCGTTTACAGTACAAGTTCAACATCGCAGAAAGTGAAAAATGGATAAAGAAGTTGTGGTATTTACTTACAAAGCAATATCACTCAGCAATGAATTCTATGTCATCAGGCCCTTAGCATCACAATGAGTGGATTCAGGTATGATGATTCTAACTGAAATAAGTCACACAGAAAAAGAAACATCATAAGATATCACTAATACACGGAATGTAAACTTGGCTACACAGGAACTGCATTCCAAAACAGAACAGGGTCTCAAATTTAGAAAACCAACTTATGCTTGCTTAAGGGGAAAGGTGAGTTGGGGTGCTGCATAAAACCAGAGATTGAAATGAGCACAGATAAAGTTCCTTAAGCCAAATATGGAATAGACAAGAGCTACTCCTTGCTCAACGAAATGGACTCAACACCGCATATTAAACGCCTAAGAATGTACCTGACTAGTAAGTATCTTAAAACCTATGGATTGCTATGTCTCCGAAAGAGAATCAAGCATGTGTACAGGGGCATAAACGCAGCAGTGATAGGATTGGAGAGGTTCGGTGAGCAAATGAAGACCCTTTGAAGTCATATTGCATGGTACCCATTACACGGGTCTCAACTCTCCAGGTTTAAGGTATTCTTCCTTCAGCTAAAACATGCATGTGGAACCCAATTATGATCAACCATGTGAATGGGAGACGTGTTCAAATATGTCTCAGTTTTCCTCCCCTGGTACTCGGGTGCAACATTCCAGACGCTTTACTAACACTCTCCCCACTTGGAGAGTCAGCGCCTTTAACCTCCTGTTTGGCCCAGTTTGCAATTTCTGCGGAAGATGAACAGGAATAGCGAGAACCAATGAGAGACTAGCTGGAGGTGTCTGGACGGGCAAATTTAACTCTCATTTCCCACCAGGAAGAGGAAATAACCAAAGGCTCAGCGTGCCGTACCGGAACCAGATTAGGGCCTGAAGCCATCCTGCGGTGTTGCGGCCAGGTCACAAGAAAGCGAGTTGAAGAAAGGAGCTCAGGGGCACTGTAATTCACAAACCTGCAGAGTTATAAATGACAGCTATCGTCCAAAAATAGACTGAAGTAAGGCTGCCAAGAGGACTTGAAAGCGGGGCAGAATTGCAGGAAACCGATTTCAGGAGGTAGACTGGAATTGCATTGAAAGCATAGGAAAAGAGGCAGAACGTCCACAATGATGCACTTGGCCAAAAAGGGCGTATGCGTTTTTTCCTGAATATATTCAGGAAAAAACGCATACGCCCTTTTTGGCCAACCAAGCAAGCTTGCAAAGGAAATCTGCACTACAATGAAGTCTCACTTCCCCCCGGTCAAAAGGGCCATCTGAAAAAACTGTAAAATCCAGGAAGGCAGGACAGGCCATGGAGAACTGGGAGCCTTGTTATGCTGATGGGCGGGATGTAAATTGCCAACAACCACTCGGGAGAAGTGTATGGTGTTTCCTGAAACATCTAAAAAACAAAGCAACAGAACCTAGGGCACTTCCACTTATGGTCCTATAGCTTAGGGAAATTAAAATCAAAAAGACACAGCCACCCCAAAGTTTGGAACGGCTCTGTTTACAAGAACCTCGTTTACAGTACAAGTTCAACATCGCAGAAAGTGAAAAATGGATAAAGAAGTTGTGGTATTTACTTACAAAGCAATATCACTCAGCAATGAAATCTGTGTCATCAGGCCCTTAGCAGCACAATGAGTGGATTCAGGTATGATGATTCTAACTGAAGTAAGTCACACAGAAAAAGAAACATCATAAGATATCAGTAGTACACGGAATGTAAACTTGGCTACACAGGAACTGAATTACAGAACAGTACAGGGACTCAAATTTAGAAAACCAACTTATGCTTGCTTAAGGGTAAAGGTGAGTTGGGGTGCTGCATAAAACCAGAGATTGAAATGAGCACAGTTAAAGTTCCTTAAGCCAAATATGGAATAGACAAGAGCTACTCCTTGCTCAACGAAATGGACTCAAAACCCCATATTAAACCCCTAAGAATGTACCTGACTAGTAAGTATCTTAAAACCTATGGATTGCTATGTCTCCAAAAGAGAATCAAGCGTGTGTACAGGGGAATAAACGCAGCAGTGATAGGATTGGAGAGGTTCGGTGAGCAAATGAAGACCCTTTGAAGTCATATTGCATGGTACCCATTACACGGGTCTCAACTCTCCAGGTTTAAGGTATTCTTCCTTCAGCTAAAACATGCATGTGGAACCCAGAGTATGATCAACCATGTGATCGGGAGACGTGTTCAAATATGTCTCAGTTTTCCTCCCCTGGTACTCGGGTGCAACATTCCAGATGCTTTACTAACACTCTCCCGACTTGGAGAGTCAGTCCCTTTAACCTCCTGTTTGGCCCAGTTTGCAATTTCTGCGGAAGATGAACAGGAATAGCGAGAACCAATGAGAGGCTAGCTGGAGGTGTCTGGACGGGCAAATTTAACTCTCATTTCCCACCAGGAAGAGGAATTAACCAAAGGCTCAGCATGCCGGGCCGGAACCAGATTAGGGCCTGAAGCCATCCTGCGGTGTTGCGGCCAGGTCACAAGAAAGCGAGTTGAAGAAAGGAGCTCAGGGGCACTGTAATTCACAAACCTGCAGAGTTATAAATGACAGCTATCGTCCAAAAATAGACTGAAGTAAGGCTGCCAAGAGGACTTGAAAGCGGGGCAGAATTGCAGGAAACCGATTTCAGGAGGTAGACTGGAATTGCATTGAAAGCATAGGAAAAGAGGCAGAACGTCCACAATGATGCACTTGGCCAAAAAGGGCGTATGCGTTTTTTCCTGAATATATTCAGGAAAAAACGCATACGCCCTTTTTGGCCAACCAAGCAAGCTTGCAAAGGAAATCTGCACTACAATGAAGTCTCACTTCCCCCCGGTCAAAAGGGCCATCTGAAAAAAGTGTAAAATCCAGAAAGGCAACAGGCCATTGAGAACTGGGAGCCTTGTTATGCTGATGGGCGGGATGTAAATTGCCAACAGACACTTGGGAGAAGTGTATGGTGTTTCCTGAAACATCTAAAAAACAAAGCAACAGAGCCTAGGGCACTTCCACTTATGGTCCTATAGCTTAGGGAAATTAAAATCAAAAAGACACAGCCACCCCAAAGTTTGGAACGGCTCTGTTTACAAGAACCTCGTTTACAGTACAAGTTCAACATCGCAGAAAGTGAAAAATGGATAAAGAAGTTGTAGTATTCACTTACAAAGCAATATCACTCAGCAATGAAATCTGTGTCGTCAGGCCCTTAGCAGCACAATGAGTGGATTCAGGTATGATGATTCTAACTGAAGTAAGTCACACAGAAAAAGAAACATCATAAGATATCAGTAATACACGGAATGTAAACTTGGCTACACAGGAACTGAATTACAGAACAGAACAGGGTCTCAAATTTAGAAAACCAACTTATGCTTGCTTAAGGGTAAAGGTGAGTTGGGGTGCTGCATAAAACCAGAGATTGAAATGAGCACAGATAAAGTTCCTTAAGCCAAATATGGAATAGACAAGAGCTACTCCTTGCTCAACGAAATGGACTCAACACCGCATATTAAACGCCTAAGAATGTACCTGACTTGTAAGTATCTTAAAACCTATGGATTGCTATGTCTCCGAAAGAGAATCAAGCATGTGTACAGGGGCATAAACGCAGCAGTGATAGGATTGGAGAGGTTCGGTGAGCAAATGAAGACCCTTTGAAGTCATATTGCATGGTACCCTTTCCACGGGTTTCAACTACCCAGGTTTAAGGTATTCTTCCTTCAGCTAAAACATGCATGTGGAACCCAAGTATGATCAACCATGTGAACGGGAGACGTGTTCAAATATGTCTCAGTTTTCCTCCCCTGGTACTCGGGTGCAACATTCCAGACGCTTTACTAACACTCTCCCCACTTGGAGAGTCAGCGCCTTTAACCTCCTGTTTGGCCCAGTTTGCAATTTCTGCGGAAGATGAACAGGAATAGCGAGAACCAATGAGAGACTAGCTGGAGGTGTCAGGACGGGCAAATTTAACTCTCATTTCCCACCAGGAAAAGGAAATAACCAAAGGCTCAGCGTGCCGTGCCGGAACCAGATTAGGGCCTGAAGCCATCCTGCGGTGTTTCGGCCAGGTCACAAGAAAGCAAGTTGAAGAAAGGAGCTCAGGGGCACTGTAATGCACAAACCTGCAGAGTTATAAATGACAGCTATCGTCCAAAAATAGACTGAAGTAAGGCTGCCAAGAGGACTTGAAAGCGGGGCAGAATTGCAGGAAACCGATTTCAGGAGGTAGACTGGAATTGCATTGAAAGCATAGGAAAAGAGGCAGAACGTCCACAATGATACACTTGGCCAAAAAGGGCGTATGCGTTTTTTCCTGAATATATTCAGGAAAAAACGCATACGCCCTTTTTGGCCAACCAAGCAAGCTTGCAAAGGAAATCTGCACTACAATGAAGTCTCACTTCCCCCCGGTCAAAAGGGCCATCTGAAAAAAGTGTAAAATCCAGAAAGGCAGGACAGGCCATGGAGAACTGGGAGCCTTGTTATGCTGATGGGCGGGATGTAAATTGCCAACAACCACTCGGGAGAAGTGTATGGTGTTTCCTGAAACATCTAAAAAACAAAGCAACAGAACCTAGGGCACTTCCACTTATGGTCCTATAGCTTAGGGAAATTAAAATCAAAAAGACACAGCCACCCCAAAGTTTGGAACGGCTCTGTTTACAAGAACCTCGTTTACAGTACAAGTTCAACATCGCAGAAAGTGAAAAATGGATAAAGAAGTTGTGGTATTTACTTACAAAGCAATATCACTCAGCAATGAAATCTGTGTCATCAGGCCCTTAGCAGCACAATGAGTGGATTCAGGTATGATGATTCTAACTGAAGTAAGTCACACAGAAAAAGAAACATCATAAGATATCCCTAATACACGGAATGTAAACTTGGCTACACAGGAACTGAATTCCAAAACAGAACAGGGTCTCAAATTTAGAAAACCAACTTATGCTTGCTTAAGGGGAAAGGTGAGTTGGGGTGCTGCATAAAACCAGAGATTGAAATGAGCACAGATAAAGTTCCTTAAGCCAAATATGGAATAGACAAGAGCTACTCCTTGCTCAACGAAATGGACTCAACACCGCATATTAAACGCCTAAGAATGTACCTGACTAGTAAGTATCTTAAAACCTATGGATTGCTATGTCTCCGAAAGAGAATCAAGCATGTGTACAGGGGCATAAACGCAGCAGTGATAGGATTGGAGAGGTTCGGTGAGCAAATGAAGACCCTTTGAAGTCATATTGCATGGTACCCATTCCACGGATTTCAACTACCCAGGTTTTAGGTATTCTTCCTTCAGCTAAAACATGCATGTGGAACCCAAGTATGATCAACCATGTGAATGGGAGACGTGTTCAAATATGTCTCAGTTTTCCTCCCCTGGTACTCGGGTGCAACATTCCAGACGCTTTACTAACACTCTCCCCACTTGGAGAGTCAGCGCCTTTAACCTCCTGTTTGGCCCAGTTTGCAATTTCTGCGGAAGATGAACGGGAATAGCGAGAACCAATGAGAGGCTAGCTGGAGGTGTCTGGACGGGCAAATTTAACTCTCATTTCCCACCAGGAAGAGGAAATAACCAAAGGCTCAGCGTGCCGTACCGGAACCAGATTAGGGCCTGAAGCCATCCTGCGGTGTTGCGGCCAGCTCAAAAGAAAGCGAGTTGAAGAAAGGAGCTCAGGGGCACTGTAATTCACAAACCTGCAGAGTTATAAATGACAGCTATCGTCCAAAAATAGACTGAAGTAAGGCTGCCAAGAGGACTTGAAAGCGGGGCAGAATTGCAGGAAACCGATTTCAGGAGGTAGACTGGAATTGCATTGAAAGCATAGGAAAAGAGGCAGAACGTCCACAATGATGCACTTGGCCAAAAAGGGCGTATGCGTTTTTTCCTGAATATATTCAGGAAAAAACGCATACGCCCTTTTTGGCCAACCAAGCAAGCTTGCAAAGGAAATCTGCACTACAATGAAGTCTCACTTCCCCCCGGTCAAAAGGGCCATCTGAAAAAAGTGTAAAATCCAGAAAGGCAGGACAGGCCATGGAGAACTGGGAGCCTTGTTATGCTGATGGGCGGGATGTAAATTGCCAACAACCACTCGGGAGAAGTGTATGGTGTTTCCTGAAACATCTAAAAAACAAAGCAACAGAACCTAGGGCACTTCCACTTATGGTCCTATAGCTTAGGGAAATTAAAATCAAAAAGACACAGCTACCCCAAAGTTTGGAACGGCTCTGTTTACAAGAACCTCGTTTACAGTACAAGTTCAACATCGCAGAAAGTGAAAAATGGATAAAGAAGTTGTGGTATTTACTTACAAAGCAATATCACTCAGCAATGAAATCTGTGTCATCAGGCCCTTAGCAGCACAATGAGTGGATTCAGGTATGATGATTCTAACTGAAGTAAGTCACACAGAAAAAGAAACATCATAAGATATCAGTAATACACGGAATGTAAACTTGGCTACACAGGAACTGAATTACAGAACAGAACAGGGTCTCAAATTTAGAAAACCAACTTATGCTTGCTTAAGGGTAAAGGTGAGTTGGGGTGCTGCATAAAACCAGAGATTGAAATGAGCACAGATAAAGTTCCTTAAGTCAAATATGGAATAGACAAGAGCTACTCCTTGCTCAACGAAATGGACTCAACACCGCATATTAAACGCCTAAGAATGTACCTGACTAGTAAGTATCTTAAAACCTATGGATTGCTATGTCTCCGAAAGAGAATCAAGCATGTGTACAGGAGCATAAACGCAACAGTGATAGGATTGGAGAGGTGCGGTGAGCAAATGAAGACCCTTTGAAGTCATATTGCATGGTACCCATTACACGGGTCTCAACTCTCCAGGTTTAAGGTATTCTTCCTTCAGCTAAAACATGCATGTGGAACCCAAGTATGATCAACCATGTGAACGGGAGACGTGTTCAAATATGTCTCAGTTTTCCTCCCCTGGTACTCGGGTGCAACATTCCAGACGCTTTACTAACACTCTCCCCACTTGGAGAGTCAGCGCCTTTAACCTCCTGTTTGGCCCAGTTTGCAATTTCTGCGGAAGATGAACAGGAATAGCGAGAACCAATGAGAGACTAGCTGGAGGTGTCTGGACGGGCAGATTTAACTCTCATTTCCCACCAGGAAGAGGAAATAACCAAAGGCTCAGCGTGCCGTACCGGAACCAGATTAGGGCCTGAAGCCATCCTGCGGTGTTGCGGCCAGCTCAAAAGAAAGCGAGTTGAAGAAAGGAGCTCAGGGGCACTGTAATTCACAAACCTGCAGAGTTATAAATGACAGCTATCGTCCAAAAATAGACTGAAGTAAGGCTGCCAAGAGGACTTGAAAGCGGGGCAGAATTGCAGGAAACCGATTTCAGGAGGTAGACTGGAATTGCATTGAAAGCATAGGAAAAGAGGCAGAACGTCCACAATGATGCACTTGGCCAAAAAGGGCGTATGCGTTTTTTCCTGAATATATTCAGGAAAAAACGCATACGCCCTTTTTGGCCAACCAAGCAAGCTTGCAAAGGAAATCTGCACTACAATGAAGTCTCACTTCCCCCCGGTCAAAAGGGCCATCTGAAAAAAGTGTAAAATCCAGAAAGGCAGGACAGGCCATGGAGAACTGGGAGCCTTGTTATGCTGATGGGCGGGATGTAAATTGCCAACAACCACTCGGGAGAAGTGTATGGTGTTTCCTGAAACATCTAAAAAACAAAGCAACAGAACCTAGGGCACTTCCACTTATGGTCCTATAGCTTAGGGAAATTAAAATCAAAAAGACACAGCCACCCCAAAGTTTGGAACGGCTCTGTTTACAAGAACCTCGTTTACAGTACAAGTTCAACATCGCAGAAAGTGAAAAATGGATAAAGAAGTTGTGGTATTTACTTACAAAGCAATATCACTCAGCAATGAAATCTGTGTCATCAGGCCCTTAGCAGCACAATGAGTGGATTCAGGTATGATGATTCTAACTGAAGTAAGTCACACAGAAAAAGAAACATCATAAGATATCAGTAGTACACGGAATGTAAACTTGGCTACACAGGAACTGAATTACAGAACAGAACAGGGACTCAAATTTAGAAAACCAACTTATGCTTGCTTAAGTGGAAAGGTGAGTTGGGGTGCTGCATAAAACCAGAGATTGAAATGAGCACAGATAAAGTTCCTTTAGTCAAATATGGAATAGACAAGAACTACTCCTTGCTCAACGAAATGGACTCAACACCGCATATTAAACGCCTAAGAATGTACCTGACTAGTAAATATCTTAAAACCTATGGATTGCTATGTCTCCGAAAGAGAATCAAACATGTGTACAGGGGCATAAACGCAGAAGTGATAGGATTGGAGAGGTTCGGTGAGCAAATGAAGACCCTTTGAAGTCATATTGCATGGTACCCATTCCACGGGTCTCAACTCTCCAGGTTTAAGGTATTCTTCCTTCAGCTAAAACATGCATGTGGAACCCAGAGTATGATCAACCATGTGATCGGGAGACGTGTTCAAATATGTCTCAGTTTTCCTCCCCTGGTACTCGGGTGCAACATTCCAGACGCTTTACTAACACTCTCCCGGCTTGGAGAGTCAGTCCCTTTAACCTCCTGTTTGGCCCAGTTTGCAATTTCTGCGGAAGATGAACAGGAATAGCGAGAACCAATGAGAGGCTAGCTGGAGGTGTCTGGACGGGCAAATTTAACTCTCATTTCCCACCAGGAAGAGGAATTAACCAAAGGCTCAGCATGCCGGGCCGGAACCAGATTAGGGCCTGAAGCCATCCTGCGGTGTTGCGGCCAGGTCACAAGAAAGCGAGTTGAAGAAAGCAGCTCAGGGGCACTGTAATTCACAAACCTGTAGAGTTATAAATGACAGCTATCGTCCAAAAATAGACTGAAGTAAGGCTGCCAAGAGGACTTGAAAGCGGGGCAGAATTGCAGGAAACCGACTTCAGGAGGTAGACTGGAATTGCATTGAAAGCATAGGAAAAGAGGCAGAACGTCCACAATGATGCACTTGGCCAAAAAGGGCATATGCGTTTTTTCCTGAATATATTCAGGAAAAAACGCATACGCCCTTTTTGGCCAACCAAGCAAGCTTGCAAAGGAAATCTGCACTACAATGAAGTCTCACTTCCCCCCGGTCAAAAGGGCCATCTGAAAAAAGTGTAAAATCCAGAAAGGCAACAGGCCATTGAGAACTGGGAGCCTTGTTATGCTGATGGGCGGGATGTAAATTGCCAACAGACACTTGGGAGAAGTGTATGGTGTTTCCTGAAACATCTAAAAAACAAAGCAACAGAGCCTAGGGCACTTCCACTTATGGTCCTATAGCTTAGGGAAATTAAAATCAAAAAGACACAGCCACCCCAAAGTTTGGAACAGCTCTGTTTACAAGAACCTCGTTTACAGTACAAGTTCAACATCGCAGAAAGTGAAAAATGGATAAAGAAGTTGTAGTATTCACTTACAAAGCGATATCACTCAGCAATGAAATCTGTGTCATCAGGCCCTTAGCATCACCATGAGTGGATTCAGGTATGATGATTCTAACTGAAATAAGTCACACAGAAAAAGAAACATCATAAGATATCACTAATACATGGAATGTAAACTTGGCTACACAGGAACTGAATTCCAAAACAGAACAGTGTCTCAAATTTAGAAAACCAACTTATGCTTGCTTAAGGGGAAAGGTGAGTTGGGTTGCTGCATAAAACCAGAGATTGAAATGAGCACAGATAAAGTTCCTTAAGCCAAATATGGAATAGACAAGAGCTACTCCTTGCTCAACGAAATGGACTCAACACCGCATATTAAACGCCTAAGAATGTACCTGACTAGTAAGTATCTTAAAACCTATGGATTGCTATGTCTCCGAAAGAGAATCAAGCAGGTGTACAGGGGCATAAACGCAGCAGTGATAGGATTGGAGAGGTTCGGTGAGCAAATGAAGACCCTTTGAAGTCATATTTCATGGTACCCATTCCACGGGTTTCAACTACCCAGGTTTTACGTATTCTTCCTTCAGCTAAAACATGCATGTGGAACCCAAGTATGATCAACCATGTGAACGGGAGACGTGTTCAAATATGTCTCAGTTTTCCTCCCCTGGTACTCGGGTGCAACATTCCAGACACTTTACTAACACTCTCCCCACTTGGAGAGTCAGTGCCTTTAACCTCCTGTTTGGCCCAGTTTGCAATTTCTGCGGAAGATGAACAGGAATAGCGAGAACCAATGAGAGGCTAGCTGGAGGTGTCTGGACGGGCAAATTTAACTCTCATTTCCCACCAGGAAGAGGAAATAACCAAAGGCTCAGCGTGCCGTACCGGAACCAGATTAGGGCCTGAAGCCATCCTGCGGTGTTGCGGCCAGCTCAAAAGAAAGCGAGTTGAAGAAAGGAGCTCAGGGGCACTGTAATTCACAAACCTGCAGAGTTATAAATGACAGCTATCGTCCAAAAATAGACTGAAGTAAGGCTGCCAAGAGGACTTGAAAGCGGGGCAGAATTGCAGGAAACCGATTTCAGGAGGTAGACTGGAATTGCATTGAAAGCATAGGAAAAGAGGCAGAACGTCCACAATGATGCACTTGGCCAAAAAGGGCGTATGCGTTTTTTCCTGAATATATTCAGGAAAAAACGCATACGCCCTTTTTGGCCAACCAAGCAAGCTTGCAAAGGAAATCTGCACTACAATGAAGTCTCACTTCCCCCCGGTCAAAAGGGCCATCTGAAAAAAGTGTAAAATCCAGAAAGGCAGGACAGGCCATGGAGAACTGGGAGCCTTGTTATGCTGATGGGCGGGATGTAAATTGCCAACAACCACTCGGGAGAAGTGTATGGTGTTTCCTGAAACATCTAAAAAACAAAGCAACAGAACCTAGGGCACTTCCACTTATGGTCCTATAGCTTAGGGAAATTAAAATCAAAAAGACACAGCCACCCCAAAGTTTGGAACGGCTCCGTTTACAAGAACCTCGTTTACAGTACAAGTTCAACATCGCAGAAAGTGAAAAATGGATAAAGAAGTTGTGGTATTTACTTACAAAGCAATATCACTCAGCAATGAAATCTGTGTCATCAGGCCCTTAGCAGCACAATGAGTGGATTCAGGTATGATGATTCTAACTGAAGTAAGTCACACAGAAAAAGAAACATCATAAGATATCAGTAATACACGGAATGTAAACTTGGCTACACAGGAACTGAATTACAGAACAGAACAGGGTCTCAAATTTAGAAAACCAACTTATGCTTGCTTAAGGGTAAAGGTGAGTTGGGGTGCTGCATAAAACCAGAGATTGAAATGAGCACAGATAAAGTTCCTTAAGTCAAATATGGAATAGACAAGAGATACTCCTTGCTCAACGAAATGGACTCAACACCGCATATTAAACGCCTAAGAATGTACCTGACTAGTAAGTATCTTAAAAACCTATGGATTGCTATGTCTCCGAAAGAGAATCAAGCATGTGTACAGGGGCATAAACGCAGCAGTGATAGGATTGGAGAGGTTCGGTGAGCAAATGAAGACCCTTTGAAGTCATATTGCATGGTACCCATTACACGGGTCTTAACTCTCCAGGTTTAAGGTATTCTTCCTTCAGCTAAAACATGCATGTGGAACCCAAGTATGATCAACCATGTGAACGGGAGATGTGTTCAAATATGTCTCAGTTTTCCTCCCCTGATACTCGGGTACAACATTCCAGACGCTTTACTAACACTCTCCCCACTTGGAGAGTCAGCGCCTTTAACCTCCTGTTTGGCCCAGTTTGCAATTTCTGCGAAAGATGAACAGGAATAGCGAGAACCAATGAGAGACTAGCTGGAGGTGTCTGGACGGGCAAATTTAACTCTCATTTCCCACCAGGAAAAGGAAATAACCAAAGGCTCAGCATGCCGGGCCGGAACAAGATTAGGGCCTGAAGCCATCCTGCGGTGTTACGGCCAGGTCACAAGAAAGCGAGTTGAAGAAAGGAGCTCAGGGGCACTGTAATTCACAAACCTGCAGAGTTATAAATGACAGCTATCGTCCAAAAATAGACTGAAGTAAGGCTGCCAAGAGGACTTGAAAGTGGGGCAGAATTGCAGGAAACCGATTTCAGGAGGTAGACTGGAATTGCATTGAAAGCATAGGAAAAGAGGCAGAACGTCCACAATAATACACTTGGCCAAAAAGGGCGTATGCGTTTTTTCCTGAATATATTCAGGAAAAAACGCATACGCCCTTTTTGGCCAACCAAGCAAGCTTGCAAAGGAAATGTGCACTACAATGAAGTCTCACTTCCCCCCGGTCAAAAGGGCCATCTGAAAAAAGTGTAAAATCCAGAAAGGCAACAGGCCATTGAGAACTGGGAGCCTTGTTATGCTGATGGGTGGGATGTAAATTGCAAACAGACACTTGGGAGAAGTGTATGGTGTTTCCTGAAACATCTAAAAAACAAAGCAACAGAGCCTAGGGCACTTCCACTTATGGTCCTATAGCTTAGGGAAATTAAAATCAAAAAGACACAGCCACCCCAAAGTTTGGAACGGCTCTGTTTACAAGAACCTCATTTACAGTACAAGTTCAACATCGCAGAAAGTGAAAAATGGATAAAGAAGTTGTAATATTCACTTACAAAGCAATATCACTCAGCAATGAAATCTGTGTCATCAGGCCCTTAGCATCACAATGAGTGGATTCAGGTATGATGATTCTAACTGAAATAAGTCACACAGAAAAAGAAACATCATAAGATATCACTAATACACGGAATGTAAACTTGGCTACACAGGAACTGAATTCCAAAACAGAACAGGGTCTCAAATTTAGAAAACCAACTTATGCTTGCTTAAGGGGAAAGGTGAGTTGGGTTGCTGCATAAAACCAGAGATTGAAATGAGCACAGATAAAGTTCCTTAAGCCAAATATGGAATAGACAAGAGCTACTCCTTGCTCAACGAAATGGACTCAACACCGCATATTAAACGCCTAAGAATGTACCTGACTTGTAAGTATCTTAAAACCTATGGATTGCTATGTCTCCGAAAGAGAATCAAGCATGTGTACAGGGGCATAAACGCAGCAGTGATAGGATTGGAGAGGTTCGGTGAGCAAATGAAGACCCTTTGAAGTCATATTGCATGGTACCCATTCCACGGGTTTCAACTACCCATGTTTTAGGTATTCTTCCTTCAGCTAAAACATGCATGTGGAACCCAAGTATGATCAACCATGTGAACGGGAGACGTGTTCAAATATGTCTCAGTTTTCCTCCCCTGGTACTCGGGTGCAACATTCCAGACGCTTTACTAACACTCTCCCCACTTGGAGAGTCAGCGCCTTTAACCTCCTGTTTGGCCCAGTTTGCAATTTCTGCGGAAGATGAACAGGAATAGCGAGAACCAATGAGAGGCTAGCTGGAGGTGTCTGGACGGGCAAATTTAACTGTCATTTCCCACCAGGAAGAGGAAATAACCAAAGACTCAGCGTGCCGTACCGGAACCAGATTAGGGCCTGAAGCCATCCCGCGGTGTTGAGGCCAGGTCACAAGAAAGCGAGTTGAAGAAAGGAGCTCAGGGGCACTGTAATTCACAAACCTGCAGAGTTATAAATGACAGCTATCGTCCAAAAATAGACTGAAGTAAGGCTGCCAAGAGGACTTGAAAGCGGGGCAGAATTGCAGGAAACCGATTTCAGGAGGTAGACTGGAATTGCATTGAAAGCATAGGAAAAGAGGCAGAACGTCCACAATGATGCACTTGGCCAAAAAGGGCGTATGCATTTTTTCCTGAATATATTCAGGAAAAAACGCATACGCCCTTTTTGGCCAACCAAGCAAGCTTGCAAAGGAAATCTGCACTACAATGAAGTCTCACTTCCCCCCGGTCAAAAGGGCCATCTGAAAAAAGTGTAAAATCCAGAAAGGCAGGACAGGCCATGGAGAACTGGGAGCCTTGTTATGCTGATGGGCGGGATGTAAATTGCCAACAACCACTCGGGAGAAGTGTATGGTGTTTCCTGAAACATCTAAAAAACAAAGCAACAGAACCTAGGGCACTTCCACTTATGGTCCTATAGCTTAGGGAAATTAAAATCAAAAAGACACAGCCACCCCAAAGTTTGGAACGGCTCCGTTTACAAGAACCTCGTTTACAGTACAAGTTCAACATCGCAGAAAGTGAAAAATGGATAAAGAAGTTGTGGTATTTACTTACAAAGCAATATCACTCAGCAATGAAATCTGTGTCATCAGGCCCTTAGCAGCACAATGAGTGGATTCAGGTATGATGATTCTAACTGAAGTAAGTCACACAGAAAAAGAAACATCATAAGATATCAGTAATACACGGAATGTAAACTTGGCTACACAGGAACTGAATTACAGAACAGAACAGGGTCTCAAATTTAGAAAACCAACTTATGCTTGCTTAAGGGTAAAGGTGAGTTGGGGTGCTGCATAAAACCAGAGATTGAAATGAGCACAGATAAAGTTCCTTAAGTCAAATATGGAATAGACAAGAGCTACTCCTTGCTCAATGAAATGGACTCAACACCGCATATTTAACGCCTAAGAATGTACCTGACTAGTAAGTATCTTAAAACCTATGGATTGCTATGTCTCCGAAAGAGAATCAAGCATGTGTACAGGGGCATAAACGCAGCAGTGATAGGATTGGAGAGGTTCGGTGAGCAAATGAAGACCCTTTGAAGTCATATTGCATGGTACCCATTCCACGGGTTTCAACTACCCAGGTTTTAGGTATTCTTCCTTCAGATAAAACATGCATGTGGAACCCAGAGTATGATCAACCATGTGATCGGGAGACGTGTTCAAATATGTCTCAGTTTTCCTCCCCTGGTACTCGGGTGCAACATTCCAGACGCTTTACTAACACTCTCCCCACTTGGAGAGTCAGCGCCTTTAACCTCCTGTTTGGCACAGTTTGCAATTTCTGCGGAAGATGAACAGGAATAGGGAGAACCAATGAGAGACTAGCTGGAGGTGTCTGGACGGGCAAATTTAACTCTCATTTCCCACCAGGAAGAAGAAATAACCAAAAGCTCAGCGTGCCGTGCTGGAACCAGATTAGGGCCTGAAGCCATCCTGCGGTGTTGCGGCCAGCTCAAAAGAAAGCGAGTTGAAGAAAGGAGCTCAGGGGCACTGTAATTCACAAACCTGCAGAGTTATAAATGACAGCTATCGTCCAAAAATAGACTGAAGTAAGGCTGCCAAGAGGACTTGAAAGTGGGGCAGAATTGCAGGAAACCGATTTCAGGAGGTAGACTGGAATTGCATTGAAAGCATAGGAAAAGAGGCAGAACGTCCACAATGATGCACTTGGCCAAAAAGGGCGTATGCGTTTTTTCCTGAATATATTCAGGAAAAAACGCATACGCCCTTTTTGGCCAACCAAGCAAGCTTGCAAAGGAAATCTGCACTACAATGAAGTCTCACTTCCCCCCGGTCAAAAGGGCCATCTGAAAAAAGTGTAAAATCCAAAAAGGCAGGACAGGTCATGGAGAACTGGGAGCCTTGTTATGCTGAAGGGCGGGATGTAAATTGCCAACAAACACTCGGGAGAAGTGTATGGTGTTTCCTGAAACATCTAAAAAACAAAGCAACAGAGCCTAGGTCACTTCCACTTATGGTCCTATAGCTTAGGGAATTTAAAATCAAAAAGACACAGCCACCCCAAAGTTTCGAACGGCTCTGTTTACAAGAACCTCGTTTACAGTACAAGTTCAACATCGCAGAAAGAGAAAAATGGATTAAAAAGTTGTGGTATTTACTTACAAAGCAATATCACTCAGCAATGAAATCTGTGTCATCAGGCCCTTAGCAGCACAATGAGTGGATTCAGGTATGATGATTCTAACTGAAATAAGTCACACAGAAAAAGAAACATCATAAGATATCAGTAATACACGGAATGTAAACTTGGCTACACAGGAACTGAATTACAGAACAGAACAGGGTCTCAAATTTAGAAAACCAACTTATGCTTGCTTAAGGGTAAAGGTGAGTTGGGGTGCTGCATAAAACCAGAGATTGAAATGAGCACAGATAAAGTTCCTTAAGCCAAACATGGAATAGACAAGAGCTACTCCTTGCTCAACGAAATGGACTCAACACCGCATATTAAACGCCTAAGAATGTACCTGACTAGTAAGTATCTTAAAACCTATGGATTGCTATGTCTCCGAAAGAGAATCAAGCATGTGTACAGGGGCATAAACGCAGCAGTGATAGGATTGGAGAGGTTCGGTGAGCAAATGAAGACCCTTTGAAGTCATATTGCATGGTACCCATTCCACGGGTTTCAAATACCCAGGTTTAAGGTATTCTTCCTTCAGCTAAAACATGCATGTGGAACCCAAGTATGATCAACCATGTGAACGGGAGACGTGTTCAAATATGTCTCAGTTTTCCTCCCCTGGTACTCGGGTGCAACATTCCAGACGCTTTACTAACACTCTCCGCACTTGGAGAGTCAGCGCCTTTAACCTCCTGTTTGGCCCAGTTTGCAATTTCTGCGGAAGATGAACAGGAATAGCGAAAACCAATGAGAGACTAGCTGGAGGTGTCTGGACGGGCAAATTTAACTCTCATTTCCCACCAGGAAGAGGAAATAACCAAAGGCTCAGTGTGCCGTGCCGGAACCAGATTAGGGCCTGAAGCCATCCTGCGGTGTTGCGGCCAGCTCACAAGAAAGCGAGTTGAAGAAAGGAGCTCAGGGGCACTGTAATTCACAAACCTGCAGAGTTATAAATGACAGCTATCGTCCAAAAATACACTGAAGTAAGGCGGCCAAGAGGACTTGAATGCGGGGCAGAATTGCAGGAAACCGATTTCAGGAGGTAGACTGGAATTGCATTGAAAGCATAGGAAAAGAGGCAGAACGTCCACAATGATGCACTTGGCCAAAAAGTGCGTATGCGTTTTTTCCTGAATATATTCAGGAAAAAACGCATACGCCCTTTTTGGCCAACCAAGCAAGCTTGCAAAGGAAATCTGCACTACATTGAAGTCTCACTTCCCCCCGGTCAAAAGGGCCATCTGAAAAAAGTGTAAAATCCAGAAAGGCAGGACAGGCCATGGAGAACTGGGAGCCTTGTTATGCTGATGGGCGGGATGTAAATTGCCAACAACCACTCGGGAGAAGTGTATGGTGTTTCCTGAAACATCTAAAAAACAAAGCAACAGAACCTAGGGCACTTCCACTTATGGTCCTATAGCTTAGGGAAATTAAAATCAAAAAGACACAGCCACCCCAAAGTTTGGAACGGCTCCGTTTACAAGAACCTCGTTTACAGTACAAGTTCAACATCGCAGAAAGTGAAAAATGGATAAAGAAGTTGTGGTATTTACTTACAAAGCAATATCACTCAGCAATGAAATCTGTGTCATCAGGCCCTTAGCAGCACAATGAGTGGATTCAGGTATGATGATTCTAACTGAAGTAAGTCACACAGAAAAAGAAACATCATAAGATATCAGTAATACACGGAATGTAAACTTGGCTACACAGGAACTGAATTACAGAACAGAACAGGGTCTCAAATTTAGAAAACCAACTTATGCTTGCTTAAGGGGAAAGGTGAGTTGGGGTGCTGCATAAAACCAGAGATTGAAATGAGCACAGATAAAGTTCCTTAAGTCAAATATGGAATAGACAAGAGCTACTCCTTGCTCAACGAAATGGACTCAACAACCCATATTAAACGCCTAAGAATGAACCTGACTAGTAAGTATCTTAAAACCTATGGATTGCTATGTCTCCAAAAGAGAATCAAGCGTGTGTACAGGGGCATAAACGCAGCAGTGATAGGATTGGAGAGGTTCGGTGAGCAAATGAAGACCCTTTGAAGTCATATTGCATGGTACCCATTACACGGGTCTCAACTCTCCAGGTTTAAGGTATTCTTCCTTCAGCTAAAACATGCATGTGGATCCCAAGTATGATCAACCATGTGAACGGGAGACGTGTTCAAATATGTCTCAGTTTTCCTCCCCTGGTACTCGGGTGCAACATTCCAGACGCTTTACTAACACTCTCCCCACTTGGAGAGTCAGCGCCTTTAACCTCCTGTTTGGCCCAGTTTGCAATTTCTGCGGAAGATGAACAGGAATAGCGAGAACCAATGAGAGGCTAGCTGGAGGTGTCTGGACAGGCAAATTTAACTCTCATTTCCCACCAGGAAGAGGAATTAACCAAAGGCTCAGCGTGCCGTGCCGGAACCAGATTAGGTCCTGAAGCCATCCTGCAGTGTTGCGGCCAGGTCACAAGAAAGTGAGTTGAAGAAAGGAGCTCAGGGGCACTGTAATTCACAAACCTGCAGAGTTATAAATGACAGCTATCGTCCAAAAATAGACTGAAGTAAGGCTGCCAAGAGGACTTGAAAGCGGGGCAGAATTGCAGGAAACCGATTTCAGGAGGTAGACTGGAATTGCATTGAAAGCATAGGAAAAGAGGCAGAACGTCCACAATGATGCACTTGGCCAAAAAGGGCGTATGCATTTTTTCCTGAATATATTCAGGAAAAAACGCATACGCCCTTTTTGGCCAACCAAGCAAGCTTGCAAAGGAAATCTGCACTACAATGAAGTCTCACTTCCCCCCGGTCAAAAGGGCCATCTGAAAAAAGTGTAAAATCCAGAAAGGCAGGACAGGCCATGGAGAACTGGGAGCCTTGTTATGCTGATGGGCGGGATGTAAATTGCCAACAACCACTCAGGAGAAGTGTATGGTGTTTCCTGAAACATCTAAAAAACAAAGCAACAGAGCCTAGGGCACTTCCACTTATGGTCCTATAGCTTAGGGAAATTAAAATCAAAAAGACACAGCCACCCCAAAGTTTGGAACGGCTCTGTTTACAAGAACCTCGTTTACAGTACAAGTTCAACATCGCAGAAAGTGAAAAATGGATAAAGAACTTGTGGTACTTACGTACAATGCAGTATCACTCAGCAATGAAATCTATGTCATCAGGCCCGTAGCAGCATAATGAGTAGATTCAGGTACGATGATTCTAACTGAAATAAGTCACACAGAAAAAGAAACATCATAAGATATCATTAATACACGGAATGTAAACTTGGCTACACAGGAACTGAATTCCGAAACAGAACAGGGTCTCAAATTTAGAAAACCAACTTATGCTTGCTTAAGGGGAAAGGTGAGTTGGGTTGCTGCATAAAACCAGAGATTGAAATGAGCACAGATAAAGTTCCTTAAGCCAAATATGGAATAGACAAGAGCTACTCCTTGCTCAACGAAATGGACTCAACACCGCATATTAAACGCCTAAGAATGTACCTGACTAGTAAGTATCTTAAAACCTATGGATTGCTATGTCTCCAAAAGAGAATCAAGCATGTGTACAGGGGCATAAACGCAGCAGTGATAGGATTGGAGAGGTTCGGTGAGCAAATGAAGACCCTTTGAAGTCATATTGCATGGTACCCATTCCACGGGTTTCAACTACCCAGGTTTTAGGTATTCTTCCTTCAGCTAAAACATGCATGTGGAACCCAAGTATGATCAACCATGTGAACGGGAGACGTGTTCAAATATGTCTCAGTTTTCCTCCCCTGGTACTCGGGTGCAACATTCCAGACGCTTTACTAACACTCTCCCCACTTGGAGAGTCAGCGCCTTTAACCTCCTGTTTGGCCCAGTTTGCAATTTCTGCGGAAGATGAACAGGAATAGCGAGAACCAATGAGAGGCTAGCTGGAGGTGTCTGGACGGGCAAATTTAACTCTCATTTCCCACCAGGAAGAGGAAATAACCAAAGGCTCAGCGTGCCGTACCGGAACCAGATTAGGGCCTGAAGCCATCCTGCGGTGTTGCGGCCAGCTCAAAAGAAAGCGAGTTGAACAAAGGAGCTCAGGGGCACTGTAATTCACAAACCTGCAGAGTTATAAATGACAGCTATCGTCCAAAAATAGACTGAAGTAAGGCTGCCAAGAGGACTTGAAAGCGGGGCAGAATTGCAGGAAACCGATTTCAGGAGGTAGACTGGAATTGCATTGAAAGCATAGGAAAAGAGGCAGAACGTCCACAATGATGCACTTGGCCAAAAAGGGCGTATGCGTTTTTTCCTGAATATATTCAGGAAAAAACGCATACGCCCTTTTTGGCCAACCAAGCAAGCTTGCAAAGGAAATCTGCACTACAATGAAGTCTCACTTCCCCCCGGTCAAAAGGGCCATCTGAAAAAAGTGTAAAATCCAGAAAGGCAGGACAGGCCATGGAGAACTGGGAGCCTTGTTATGCTGATGGGCGGGATGTAAATTGCCAACAACCACTCGGGAGAAGTGTATGGTGTTTCCTGAAACATCTAAAAAACAAAGCAACAGAACCTAGGGCACTTCCACTTATGGTCCTATAGCTTAGGGAAATTAAAATCAAAAAGACACAGCCACCCCAAAGTTTGGAACGGCTCTGTTTACAAGAACCTCGTTTACAGTACAAGTTCAACATCGCAGAAAGTGAAAAATGGATAAAGAAGTTGTGGTATTTACTTACAAAGCAATATCACTCAGCAATGAAATCTGTGTCATCAGGCCCTTAGCAGCACAATGAGTGGATTCAGGTATGATGATTCTAACTGAAGTAAGTCACACAGAAAAAGAAACATCATAAGATATCAGTAGTACACGGAATGTAAACTTGGCTACACAGGAACTGAATTACAGAACAGAACAGGGACTCAAATTTAGAAAACCAACTTATGCTTGCTTAAGTGGAAAGGTGAGTTGGGGTGCTGCATAAAACCAGAGATTGAAATGAGCACAGATAAAGTTCCTTTAGTCAAATATGGAATAGACAAGAACTACTCCTTGCTCAACGAAATGGACTCAACACCGCATATTTAACGCCTAAGAATGTACCTGACTAGTAAATATCTTAAAACCTATGGATTGCTATGTCTCCGAAAGAGAATCAAACATGTGTACAGGGGCATAAACGCAGAAGTGATAGGATTGGAGAGGTTCGGTGAGCAAATGAAGACCCTTTGAAGTCATATTGCATGGTACCCATTCCACGGGTCTCAACTCTCCAGGTTTAAGGTATTCTTCCTTCAGCTAAAACATGCATGTGGAACCCAGAGTATGATCAACCATGTGATCGGGAGACGTGTTCAAATATGTCTCAGTTTTCCTCCCCTGGTACTCGGGTGCAACATTCCAGACGCTTTACTAACACTCTCCCGACTTGGAGAGTCAGTCCCTTTAACCTCCTGTTTGGCCCAGTTTGCAATTTCTGCGGAAGATGAACAGGAATAGCGAGAACCAATGAGAGGCTAGCTGGAGGTGTCTGGACGGGCAAATTTAACTCTCATTTCCCACCAGGAAGAGGAATTAACCAAAGGCTCAGCATGCCGGGCCGGAACCAGATTAGGGCCTGAAGCCATCCTGCGGTGTTGCGGCCAGGTCACAAGAAAGCGAGTTGAAGAAAGCAGCTCAGGGGCACTGTAATTCACAAACCTGTAGAGTTATAAATGACAGCTATCGTCCAAAAATAGACTGAAGTAAGGCTGCCAAGAGGACTTGAAAGCGGGGCAGAATTGCAGGAAACCGACTTCAGGAGGTAGACTGGAATTGCATTGAAAGCATAGGAAAAGAGGCAGAACGTCCACAATGATGCACTTGGCCAAAAAGGGCATATGCGTTTTTTCCTGAATATATTCAGGAAAAAACGCATACGCCCTTTTTGGCCAACCAAGCAAGCTTGCAAAGGAAATCTGCACTACAATGAAGTCTCACTTCCCCCCGGTCAAAAGGGCCATCTGAAAAAAGTGTAAAATCCAGAAAGGCAACAGGCCATTGAGAACTGGGAGCCTTGTTATGCTGATGGGCGGGATGTAAATTGCCAACAGACACTTGGGAGAAGTGTATGGTGTTTCCTGAAACATCTAAAAAACAAAGCAACAGAGCCTAGGGCACTTCCACTTATGGTCCTATAGCTTAGGGAAATTAAAATCAAAAAGACACAGCCACCCCAAAGTTTGGAACAGCTCTGTTTACAAGAACCTCGTTTACAGTACAAGTTCAACATCGCAGAAAGTGAAAAATGGATAAAGAAGTTGTAGTATTCACTTACAAAGCGATATCACTCAGCAATGAAATCTGTGTCATCAGGCCCTTAGCATCACCATGAGTGGATTCAGGTATGATGATTCTAACTGAAATAAGTCACACAGAAAAAGAAACATCATAAGATATCACTAATACATGGAATGTAAACTTGGCTACACAGGAACTGAATTACAGAACAGAACAGGGTCTCAAATTTAGAAAACCAACTTATGCTTGCTTAAGGGTAAAGGTGAGTTGGGGTGCTGCATAAAACCAGAGATTGAAATGAGCACAGATAAAGTTCCTTAAGCCAAACATGGAATAGACAAGAGCTACTCCTTGCTCAACGAAATGGACTCAACACCGCATATTAAACGCCTAAGAATGTACCTGACTAGTAAGTATCTTAAAACCTATGGATTGCTATGTCTCCGAAAGAGAATCAAGCATGTGTACAGGGGCATAAACGCAGCAGTGATAGGATTGGAGAGGTTCGGTGAGCAAATGAAGACCCTTTGAAGTCATATTGCATGGTACCCATTCCACGGGTTTCAAATACCCAGGTTTAAGGTATTCTTCCTTCAGCTAAAACATGCATGTGGAACCCAAGTATGATCAACCATGTGAACGGGAGACGTGTTCAAATATGTCTCAGTTTTCCTCCCCTGGTACTCGGGTGCAACATTCCAGACGCTTTACTAACACTCTCCGCACTTGGAGAGTCAGCGCCTTTAACCTCCTGTTTGGCCCAGTTTGCAATTTCTGCGGAAGATGAACAGGAATAGCGAAAACCAATGAGAGACTAGCTGGAGGTGTCTGGACGGGCAAATTTAACTCTCATTTCCCACCAGGAAGAGGAAATAACCAAAGGCTCAGTGTGCCGTGCCGGAACCAGATTAGGGCCTGAAGCCATCCTGCAGTGTTGCGGCCAGGTCACAAGAAAGTGAGTTGAAGAAAGGAGCTCATGGGCACTGTAATTCACAAACCTGCAGACTTATAAATGACAGCTATCGTCCAAAAATAGACTGAAGTAAGGCTGCCAAGAGGACTTGAAAGCGGGGCAGAATTGCAGGAAACCGATTTCAGGAGGTAGACTGGAATTGCATTGAAAGCATAGGAAAAGAGGCAGAACGTCCACAATGATGCACTTGGCCAAAAAGGGCGTATGCATTTTTTCCTGAATATATTCAGGAAAAAACGCATACGCCCTTTTTGGCCAACCAAGCAAGCTTGCAAAGGAAATCTGCACTACAATGAAGTCTCACTTCCCCCCGGTCAAAAGGGCCATCTGAAAAAAGTGTAAAATCCAGAAAGGCAGGACAGGCCATGGAGAACTGGGAGCCTTGTTATGCTGATGGGCGGGATGTAAATTGCCAACAACCACTCAGGAGAAGTGTATGGTGTTTCCTGAAACATCTAAAAAACAAAGCAACAGAGCCTAGGGCACTTCCACTTATGGTCCTATAGCTTAGGGAAATTAAAATCAAAAAGACACAGCCACCCCAAAGTTTGGAACGGCTCTGTTTACAAGAACCTCGTTTACAGTACAAGTTCAACATCGCAGAAAGTGAAAAATGGATAAAGAACTTGTGGTACTTACGTACAATGCAGTATCACTCAGCAATGAAATCTATGTCATCAGGCCCGTAGCAGCATAATGAGTAGATTCAGGTACGATGATTCTAACTGAAATAAGTCACACAGAAAAAGAAACATCATAAGATATCATTAATACACGGAATGTAAACTTGGCTACACAGGAACTGAATTCCAAAACAGAACAGGGTCTCAAATTTAGAAAACCAACTTATGCTTGCTTAAGGGGAAAGGTGAGTTGGGTTGCTGCATAAAACCAGAGATTGAAATGAGCACAGATAAAGTTCCTTAAGCCAAATATGGAATAGACAAGAGCTACTCCTTGCTCAACGAAATGGACTCAACACCGCATATTAAACGCCTAAGAATGTACCTGACTAGTAAGTATCTTAAAACCTATGGATTGCTATGTCTCCAAAAGAGAATCAAGCATGTGTACAGGGGCATAAACGCAGCAGTGATAGGATTGGAGAGGTTCGGTGAGCAAATGAAGACCCTTTGAAGTCATATTGCATGGTACCCATTCCACGGGTTTCAACTACCCAGGTTTTAGGTATTCTTCCTTCAGCTAAAACATGCATGTGGAACCCAAGTATGATCAACCATGTGAACGGGAGACGTGTTCAAATATGTCTCAGTTTTCCTCCCCTGGTACTCGGGTGCAACATTCCAGACGCTTTACTAACACTCTCCCCACTTGGAGAGTCAGCGCCTTTAACCTCCTGTTTGGCCCAGTTTGCAATTTCTGCGGAAGATGAACAGGAATAGCGAGAACCAATGAGAGGCTAGCTGGAGGTGTCTGGACGGGCAAATTTAACTCTCATTTCCCACCAGGAAGAGGAAATAACCAAAGGCTCAGCGTGCCGTACCGGAACCAGATTAGGGCCTGAAGCCATCCTGCGGTGTTGCGGCCAGCTCAAAAGAAAGCGAGTTGAACAAAGGAGCTCAGGGGCACTGTAATTCACAAACCTGCAGAGTTATAAATGACAGCTATCGTCCAAAAATAGACTGAAGTAAGGCTGCCAAGAGGACTTGAAAGCGGGGCAGAATTGCAGGAAACCGATTTCAGGAGGTAGACTGGAATTGCATTGAAAGCATAGGAAAAGAGGCAGAACGTCCACAATGATGCACTTGGCCAAAAAGGGCGTATGCGTTTTTTCCTGAATATATTCAGGAAAAAACGCATACGCCCTTTTTGGCCAACCAAGCAAGCTTGCAAAGGAAATCTGCACTACAATGAAGTCTCACTTCCCCCCGGTCAAAAGGGCCATCTGAAAAAAGTGTAAAATCCAGAAAGGCAGGACAGGCCATGGAGAACTGGGAGCCTTGTTATGCTGATGGGCGGGATGTAAATTGCCAACAACCACTCGGGAGAAGTGTATGGTGTTTCCTGAAACATCTAAAAAACAAAGCAACAGAACCTAGGGCACTTCCACTTATGGTCCTATAGCTTAGGGAAATTAAAATCAAAAAGACACAGCCACCCCAAAGTTTGGAACGGCTCTGTTTACAAGAACCTCGTTTACAGTACAAGTTCAACATCGCAGAAAGTGAAAAATGGATAAAGAAGTTGTGGTATTTACTTACAAAGCAATATCACTCAGCAATGAAATCTGTGTCATCAGGCCCTTAGCAGCACAATGAGTGGATTCAGGTATGATGATTCTAACTGAAGTAAGTCACACAGAAAAAGAAACATCATAAGATATCAGTAGTACACGGAATGTAAACTTGGCTACACAGGAACTGAATTACAGAACAGAACAGGGACTCAAATTTAGAAAACCAACTTATGCTTGCTTAAGTGGAAAGGTGAGTTGGGGTGCTGCATAAAACCAGAGATTGAAATGAGCACAGATAAAGTTCCTTTAGTCAAATATGGAATAGACAAGAACTACTCCTTGCTCAACGAAATGGACTCAACACCGCATATTAAACGCCTAAGAATGTACCTGACTAGTAAATATCTTAAAACCTATGGATTGCTATGTCTCCGAAAGAGAATCAAACATGTGTACAGGGGCATAAACGCAGAAGTGATAGGATTGGAGAGGTTCGGTGAGCAAATGAAGACCCTTTGAAGTCATATTGCATGGTACCCATTCCACGGGTCTCAACTCTCCAGGTTTAAGGTATTCTTCCTTCAGCTAAAACATGCATGTGGAACCCAGAGTATGATCAACCATGTGATCGGGAGACGTGTTCAAATATGTCTCAGTTTTCCTCCCCTGGTACTCGGGTGCAACATTCCAGACGCTTTACTAACACTCTCCCGACTTGGAGAGTCAGTCCCTTTAACCTCCTGTTTGGCCCAGTTTGCAATTTCTGCGGAAGATGAACAGGAATAGCGAGAACCAATGAGAGGCTAGCTGGAGGTGTCTGGACGGGCAAATTTAACTCTCATTTCCCACCAGGAAGAGGAATTAACCAAAGGCTCAGCATGCCGGGCCGGAACCAGATTAGGGCCTGAAGCCATCCTGCGGTGTTGCGGCCAGGTCACAAGAAAGCGAGTTGAAGAAAGCAGCTCAGGGGCACTGTAATTCACAAACCTGTAGAGTTATAAATGACAGCTATCGTCCAAAAATAGACTGAAGTAAGGCTGCCAAGAGGACTTGAAAGCGGGGCAGAATTGCAGGAAACCGACTTCAGGAGGTAGACTGGAATTGCATTGAAAGCATAGGAAAAGAGGCAGAACGTCCACAATGATGCACTTGGCCAAAAAGGGCGTATGCGTTTTTTCCTGAATATATTCAGGAAAAAACGCATACGCCCTTTTTGGCCAACCAAGCAAGCTTGCAAAGGAAATCTGCACTACAATGAAGTCTCACTTCCCCCCGGTCAAAAGGGCCATCTGAAAAAAGTGTAAAATCCAGAAAGGCAACAGGCCATTGAGAACTGGGAGCCTTGTTATGCTGATGGGCGGGATGTAAATTGCCAACAGACACTTGGGAGAAGTGTATGGTGTTTCCTGAAACATCTAAAAAACAAAGCAACAGAGCCTAGGGCACTTCCACTTATGGTCCTATAGCTTAGGGAAATTAAAATCAAAAAGACACAGCCACCCCAAAGTTTGGAACAGCTCTGTTTACAAGAACCTCGTTTACAGTACAAGTTCAACATCGCAGAAAGTGAAAAATGGATAAAGAAGTTGTAGTATTCACTTACAAAGCGATATCACTCAGCAATGAAATCTGTGTCATCAGGCCCTTAGCATCACCATGAGTGGATTCAGGT
The DNA here is from genome assembly GCF_951394435.1 of Stenella coeruleoalba. Classification (NCBI taxonomy): domain Eukaryota; kingdom Metazoa; phylum Chordata; class Mammalia; order Artiodactyla; family Delphinidae; genus Stenella; species Stenella coeruleoalba. Next base: position 1,064,627 of record NW_027646118.1, on the reverse strand, counting down.
ATGATGATTCTAACTGAAATAAGTCACACAGAAAAAGAAACATCATAAGATATCACTAATACATGGAATGTAAACTTGGCTACACAGGAACTGAATTCCAAAACAGAACAGTGTCTCAAATTTAGAAAACCAACTTATGCTTGCTTAAGGGGAAAGGTGAGTTGGGTTGCTGCATAAAACCAGAGATTGAAATGAGCACAGATAAAGTTCCTTAAGCCAAATATGGAATAGACAAGAGCTACTCCTTGCTCAACGAAATGGACTCAACACCGCATATTAAACGCCTAAGAATGTACCTGACTAGTAAGTATCTTAAAACCTATGGATTGCTATGTCTCCGAAAGAGAATCAAGCAGGTGTACAGGGGCATAAACGCAGCAGTGATAGGATTGGAGAGGTTCGGTGAGCAAATGAAGACCCTTTGAAGTCATATTTCATGGTACCCATTCCACGGGTTTCAACTACCCAGGTTTTACGTATTCTTCCTTCAGCTAAAACATGCATGTGGAACCCAAGTATGATCAACCATGTGAACGGGAGACGTGTTCAAATATGTCTCAGTTTTCCTCCCCTGGTACTCGGGTGCAACATTCCAGACGCTTTACTAACACTCTCCCCACTTGGAGAGTCAGCGCCTTTAACCTCCTGTTTGGCCCAGTTTGCAATTTCTGCGGAAGATGAACAGGAATAGCGAGAACCAATGAGAGGCTAGCTGGAGGTGTCTGGACGGGCAAATTTAACTCTCATTTCCCACCAGGAAGAGGAAATAACCAAAGGCTCAGCGTGCCGTACCGGAACCAGATTAGGGCCTGAAGCCATCCTGCGGTGTTGCGGCCAGCTCAAAAGAAAGCGAGTTGAAGAAAGGAGCTCAGGGGCACTGTAATTCACAAACCTGCAGAGTTATAAATGACAGCTATCGTCCAAAAATAGACTGAAGTAAGGCTGCCAAGAGGACTTGAAAGCGGGGCAGAATTGCAGGAAACCGATTTCAGGAGGTAGACTGGAATTGCATTGAAAGCATAGGAAAAGAGGCAGAACGTCCACAATGATGCACTTGGCCAAAAAGGGCGTATGCGTTTTTTCCTGAATATATTCAGGAAAAAACGCATACGCCCTTTTTGGCCAACCAAGCAAGCTTGCAAAGGAAATCTGCACTACAATGAAGTCTCACTTCCCCCCGGTCAAAAGGGCCATCTGAAAAAAGTGTAAAATCCAGAAAGGCAGGACAGGCCATGGAGAACTGGGAGCCTTGTTATGCTGATGGGCGGGATGTAAATTGCCAACAACCACTCGGGAGAAGTGTATGGTGTTTCCTGAAACATCTAAAAAACAAAGCAACAGAACCTAGGGCACTTCCACTTATGGTCCTATAGCTTAGGGAAATTAAAATCAAAAAGACACAGCCACCCCAAAGTTTGGAACGGCTCCGTTTACAAGAACCTCGTTTACAGTACAAGTTCAACATCGCAGAAAGTGAAAAATGGATAAAGAAGTTGTGGTATTTACTTACAAAGCAATATCACTCAGCAATGAAATCTGTGTCATCAGGCCCTTAGCAGCACAATGAGTGGATTCAGGTATGATGATTCTAACTGAAGTAAGTCACACAGAAAAAGAAACATCATAAGATATCAGTAATACACGGAATGTAAACTTGGCTACACAGGAACTGAATTACAGAACAGAACAGGGTCTCAAATTTAGAAAACCAACTTATGCTTGCTTAAGGGTAAAGGTGAGTTGGGGTGCTGCATAAAACCAGAGATTGAAATGAGCACAGATAAAGTTCCTTAAGTCAAATATGGAATAGACAAGAGATACTCCTTGCTCAACGAAATGGACTCAACACCGCATATTAAACGCCTAAGAATGTACCTGACTAGTAAGTATCTTAAAAACCTATGGATTGCTATGTCTCCGAAAGAGAATCAAGCATGTGTACAGGGGCATAAACGCAGCAGTGATGGGATTGGAGAGGTTCGGTGAGCAAATGAAGACCCTTTGAAGTCATATTGCATGGTACCCATTACACGGGTCTTAACTCTCCAGGTTTAAGGTATTCTTCCTTCAGCTAAAACATGCATGTGGAACCCAAGTATGATCAACCATGTGAACGGGAGATGTGTTCAAATATGTCTCAGTTTTCCTCCCCTGATACTCGGGTACAACATTCCAGACGCTTTACTAACACTCTCCCCACTTGGAGAGTCAGCGCCTTTAACCTCCTGTTTGGCCCAGTTTGCAATTTCTGCGAAAGATGAACAGGAATAGCGAGAACCAATGAGAGACTAGCTGGAGGTGTCTGGACGGGCAAATTTAACTCTCATTTCCCACCAGGAAAAGGAAATAACCAAAGGCTCAGCATGCCGGGCCGGAACAAGATTAGGGCCTGAAGCCATCCTGCGGTGTTACGGCCAGGTCACAAGAAAGCGAGTTGAAGAAAGGAGCTCAGGGGCACTGTAATTCACAAACCTGCAGAGTTATAAATGACAGCTATCGTCCAAAAATAGACTGAAGTAAGGCTGCCAAGAGGACTTGAAAGTGGGGCAGAATTGCAGGAAACCGATTTCAGGAGGTAGACTGGAATTGCATTGAAAGCATAGGAAAAGAGGCAGAACGTCCACAATAATACACTTGGCCAAAAAGGGCGTATGCGTTTTTTCCTGAATATATTCAGGAAAAAACGCATACGCCCTTTTTGGCCAACCAAGCAAGCTTGCAAAGGAAATGTGCACTACAATGAAGTCTCACTTCCCCCCGGTCAAAAGGGCCATCTGAAAAAAGTGTAAAATCCAGAAAGGCAACAGGCCATTGAGAACTGGGAGCCTTGTTATGCTGATGGGTGGGATGTAAATTGCAAACAGACACTTGGGAGAAGTGTATGGTGTTTCCTGAAACATCTAAAAAACAAAGCAACAGAGCCTAGGGCACTTCCACTTATGGTCCTATAGCTTAGGGAAATTAAAATCAAAAAGACACAGCCACCCCAAAGTTTGGAACGGCTCTGTTTACAAGAACCTCGTTTACAGTACAAGTTCAACATCGCAGAAAGTGAAAAATGGATAAAGAAGTTGTAATATTCACTTACAAAGCAATATCACTCAGCAATGAAATCTGTGTCATCAGGCCCTTAGCATCACAATGAGTGGATTCAGGTATGATGATTCTAACTGAAATAAGTCACACAGAAAAAGAAACATCATAAGATATCACTAATACACGGAATGTAAACTTGGCTACACAGGAACTGAATTCCAAAACAGAACAGGGTCTCAAATTTAGAAAACCAACTTATGCTTGCTTAAGGGGAAAGGTGAGTTGGGTTGCTGCATAAAACCAGAGATTGAAATGAGCACAGATAAAGTTCCTTAAGCCAAATATGGAATAGACAAGAGCTACTCCTTGCTCAACGAAATGGACTCAACACCGCATATTAAACGCCTAAGAATGTACCTGACTTGTAAGTATCTTAAAACCTATGGATTGCTATGTCTCCGAAAGAGAATCAAGCATGTGTACAGGGGCATAAACGCAGCAGTGATAGGATTGGAGAGGTTCGGTGAGCAAATGAAGACCCTTTGAAGTCATATTGCATGGTACCCATTCCACGGGTTTCAACTACCCATGTTTTAGGTATTCTTCCTTCAGCTAAAACATGCATGTGGAACCCAAGTATGATCAACCATGTGAACGGGAGACGTGTTCAAATATGTCTCAGTTTTCCTCCCCTGGTACTCGGGTGCAACATTCCAGACGCTTTACTAACACTCTCCCCACTTGGAGAGTCAGCGCCTTTAACCTCCTGTTTGGCCCAGTTTGCAATTTCTGCGGAAGATGAACAGGAATAGCGAGAACCAATGAGAGGCTAGCTGGAGGTGTCTGGACGGGCAAATTTAACTGTCATTTCCCACCAGGAAGAGGAAATAACCAAAGACTCAGCGTGCCGTACCGGAACCAGATTAGGGCCTGAAGCCATCCCGCGGTGTTGAGGCCAGGTCACAAGAAAGCGAGTTGAAGAAAGGAGCTCAGGGGCACTGTAATTCACAAACCTGCAGAGTTATAAATGACAGCTATCGTCCAAAAATAGACTGAAGTAAGGCTGCCAAGAGGACTTGAAAGCGGGGCAGAATTGCAGGAAACCGATTTCAGGAGGTAGACTGGAATTGCATTGAAAGCATAGGAAAAGAGGCAGAACGTCCACAATGATGCACTTGGCCAAAAAGGGCGTATGCATTTTTTCCTGAATATATTCAGGAAAAAACGCATACGCCCTTTTTGGCCAACCAAGCAAGCTTGCAAAGGAAATCTGCACTACAATGAAGTCTCACTTCCCCCCGGTCAAAAGGGCCATCTGAAAAAAGTGTAAAATCCAGAAAGGCAGGACAGGCCATGGAGAACTGGGAGCCTTGTTATGCTGATGGGCGGGATGTAAATTGCCAACAACCACTCGGGAGAAGTGTATGGTGTTTCCTGAAACATCTAAAAAACAAAGCAACAGAACCTAGGGCACTTCCACTTATGGTCCTATAGCTTAGGGAAATTAAAATCAAAAAGACACAGCCACCCCAAAGTTTGGAACGGCTCTGTTTACAAGAACCTCGTTTACAGTACAAGTTCAACATCGCAGAAAGTGAAAAATGGATAAAGAAGTTGTGGTATTTACTTACAAAGCAATATCACTCAGCAATGAAATCTGTGTCATCAGGCCCTTAGCAGCACAATGAGTGGATTCAGGTATGATGATTCTAACTGAAGTAAGTCACACAGAAAAAGAAACATCATAAGATATCAGTAGTACACGGAATGTAAACTTGGCTACACAGGAACTGAATTACAGAACAGAACAGGGACTCAAATTTAGAAAACCAACTTATGCTTGCTTAAGTGGAAAGGTGAGTTGGGGTGCTGCATAAAACCAGAGATTGAAATGAGCACAGATAAAGTTCCTTTAGTCAAATATGGAATAGACAAGAACTACTCCTTGCTCAACGAAATGGACTCAACACCGCATATTAAACGCCTAAGAATGTACCTGACTAGTAAATATCTTAAAACCTATGGATTGCTATGTCTCCGAAAGAGAATCAAACATGTGTACAGGGGCATAAACGCAGAAGTGATAGGATTGGAGAGGTTCGGTGAGCAAATGAAGACCCTTTGAAGTCATATTGCATGGTACCCATTCCACGGGTCTCAACTCTCCAGGTTTAAGGTATTCTTCCTTCAGCTAAAACATGCATGTGGAACCCAGAGTATGATCAACCATGTGATCGGGAGACGTGTTCAAATATGTCTCAGTTTTCCTCCCCTGGTACTCGGGTGCAACATTCCAGACGCTTTACTAACACTCTCCCGACTTGGAGAGTCAGTCCCTTTAACCTCCTGTTTGGCCCAGTTTGCAATTTCTGCGGAAGATGAACAGGAATAGCGAGAACCAATGAGAGGCTAGCTGGAGGTGTCTGGACGGGCAAATTTAACTCTCATTTCCCACCAGGAAGAGGAATTAACCAAAGGCTCAGCATGCCGGGCCGGAACCAGATTAGGGCCTGAAGCCATCCTGCGGTGTTGCGGCCAGGTCACAAGAAAGCGAGTTGAAGAAAGCAGCTCAGGGGCACTGTAATTCACAAACCTGTAGAGTTATAAATGACAGCTATCGTCCAAAAATAGACTGAAGTAAGGCTGCCAAGAGGACTTGAAAGCGGGGCAGAATTGCAGGAAACCGACTTCAGGAGGTAGACTGGAATTGCATTGAAAGCATAGGAAAAGAGGCAGAACGTCCACAATGATGCACTTGGCCAAAAAGGGCATATGCGTTTTTTCCTGAATATATTCAGGAAAAAACGCATACGCCCTTTTTGGCCAACCAAGCAAGCTTGCAAAGGAAATCTGCACTACAATGAAGTCTCACTTCCCCCCGGTCAAAAGGGCCATCTGAAAAAAGTGTAAAATCCAGAAAGGCAACAGGCCATTGAGAACTGGGAGCCTTGTTATGCTGATGGGCGGGATGTAAATTGCCAACAGACACTTGGGAGAAGTGTATGGTGTTTCCTGAAACATCTAAAAAACAAAGCAACAGAGCCTAGGGCACTTCCACTTATGGTCCTATAGCTTAGGGAAATTAAAATCAAAAAGACACAGCCACCCCAAAGTTTGGAACAGCTCTGTTTACAAGAACCTCGTTTACAGTACAAGTTCAACATCGCAGAAAGTGAAAAATGGATAAAGAAGTTGTAGTATTCACTTACAAAGCGATATCACTCAGCAATGAAATCTGTGTCATCAGGCCCTTAGCATCACCATGAGTGGATTCAGGTATGATGATTCTAACTGAAATAAGTCACACAGAAAAAGAAACATCATAAGATATCACTAATACATGGAATGTAAACTTGGCTACACAGGAACTGAATTCCAAAACAGAACAGTGTCTCAAATTTAGAAAACCAACTTATGCTTGCTTAAGGGGAAAGGTGAGTTGGGTTGCTGCATAAAACCAGAGATTGAAATGAGCACAGATAAAGTTCCTTAAGCCAAATATGGAATAGACAAGAGCTACTCCTTGCTCAACGAAATGGACTCAACACCGCATATTAAACGCCTAAGAATGTACCTGACTAGTAAGTATCTTAAAACCTATGGATTGCTATGTCTCCGAAAGAGAATCAAGCAGGTGTACAGGGGCATAAACGCAGCAGTGATAGGATTGGAGAGGTTCGGTGAGCAAATGAAGACCCTTTGAAGTCATATTTCATGGTACCCATTCCACGGGTTTCAACTACCCAGGTTTTACGTATTCTTCCTTCAGCTAAAACATGCATGTGGAACCCAAGTATGATCAACCATGTGAACGGGAGACGTGTTCAAATATGTCTCAGTTTTCCTCCCCTGGTACTCGGGTGCAACATTCCAGACGCTTTACTAACACTCTCCCCACTTGGAGAGTCAGCGCCTTTAACCTCCTGTTTGGCCCAGTTTGCAATTTCTGCGGAAGATGAACAGGAATAGCGAGAACCAATGAGAGGCTAGCTGGAGGTGTCTGGACGGGCAAATTTAACTCTCATTTCCCACCAGGAAGAGGAAATAACCAAAGGCTCAGCGTGCCGTACCGGAACCAGATTAGGGCCTGAAGCCATCCTGCGGTGTTGCGGCCAGCTCAAAAGAAAGCGAGTTGAAGAAAGGAGCTCAGGGGCACTGTAATTCACAAACCTGCAGAGTTATAAATGACAGCTATCGTCCAAAAATAGACTGAAGTAAGGCTGCCAAGAGGACTTGAAAGCGGGGCAGAATTGCAGGAAACCGATTTCAGGAGGTAGACTGGAATTGCATTGAAAGCATAGGAAAAGAGGCAGAACGTCCACAATGATGCACTTGGCCAAAAAGGGCGTATGCGTTTTTTCCTGAATATATTCAGGAAAAAACGCATACGCCCTTTTTGGCCAACCAAGCAAGCTTGCAAAGGAAATCTGCACTACAATGAAGTCTCACTTCCCCCCGGTCAAAAGGGCCATTTGAAAAAAGTGTAAAATCCAGAAAGGCAGGACAGGCCATGGAGAACTGGGAGCCTTGTTATGCTGATGGGCGGGATGTAAATTGCCAACAACCACTCGGGAGAAGTGTATGGTGTTTCCTGAAACATCTAAAAAACAAAGCAACAGAACCTAGGGCACTTCCACTTATGGTCCTATAGCTTAGGGAAATTAAAATCAAAAAGACACAGCCACCCCAAAGTTTGGAACGGCTCCGTTTACAAGAACCTCGTTTACAGTACAAGTTCAACATCGCAGAAAGTGAAAAATGGATAAAGAAGTTGTGGTATTTACTTACAAAGCAATATCACTCAGCAATGAAATCTGTGTCATCAGGCCCTTAGCAGCACAATGAGTGGATTCAGGTATGATGATTCTAACTGAAGTAAGTCACACAGAAAAAGAAACATCATAAGATATCAGTAATACACGGAATGTAAACTTGGCTACACAGGAACTGAATTACAGAACAGAACAGGGTCTCAAATTTAGAAAACCAACTTATGCTTGCTTAAGGGTAAAGGTGAGTTGGGGTGCTGCATAAAACCAGAGATTGAAATGAGCACAGATAAAGTTCCTTAAGTCAAATATGGAATAGACAAGAGATACTCCTTGCTCAACGAAATGGACTCAACACCGCATATTAAACGCCTAAGAATGTACCTGACTAGTAAGTATCTTAAAAACCTATGGATTGCTATGTCTCCGAAAGAGAATCAAGCATGTGTACAGGGGCATAAACGCAGCAGTGATAGGATTGGAGAGGTTCGGTGAGCAAATGAAGACCCTTTGAAGTCATATTGCATGGTACCCATTACACGGGTCTTAACTCTCCAGGTTTAAGGTATTCTTCCTTCAGCTAAAACATGCATGTGGAACCCAAGTATGATCAACCATGTGAACGGGAGATGTGTTCAAATATGTCTCAGTTTTCCTCCCCTGATACTCGGGTACAACATTCCAGACGTTTTACTAACACTCTCCCCACTTGGAGAGTCAGCGCCTTTAACCTCCTGTTTGGCCCAGTTTGCAATTTCTGCGAAAGATGAACAGGAATAGCGAGAACCAATGAGAGACTAGCTGGAGGTGTCTGGACGGGCAAATTTAACTCTCATTTCCCACCAGGAAAAGGAAATAACCAAAGGCTCAGCATGCCGGGCCGGAACAAGATTACGGCCTGAAGCCATCCTGCGGTGTTACGGCCAGGTCACAAGAAAGCGAGTTGAAGAAAGGAGCTCAGGGGCACTGTAATTCACAAACCTGCAGAGTTATAAATGACAGCTATCGTCCAAAAATAGACTGAAGTAAGGCTGCCAAGAGGACTTGAAAGTGGGGCAGAATTGCAGGAAACCGATTTCAGGAGGTAGACTGGAATTGCATTGAAAGCATAGGAAAAGAGGCAGAACGTCCACAATAATACACTTGGCCAAAAAGGGCGTATGCGTTTTTTCCTGAATATATTCAGGAAAAAACGCATACGCCCTTTTTGGCCAACCAAGCAAGCTTGCAAAGGAAATGTGCACTACAATGAAGTCTCACTTCCCCCCGGTCAAAAGGGCCATCTGAAAAAAGTGTAAAATCTAGAAAGGCAACAGGCCATTGAGAACTGGGAGCCTTGTTATGCTGATGGGTGGGATGTAAATTGCAAACAGACACTTGGGAGAAGTGTATGGTGTTTCCTGAAACATCTAAAAAACAAAGCAACAGAGCCTAGGGCACTTCCACTTATGGTCCTATAGCTTAGGGAAATTAAAATCAAAAAGACACAGCCACCCCAAAGTTTGGAACGGCTCTGTTTACAAGAACCTCGTTTACAGTACAAGTTCAACATCGCAGAAAGTGAAAAATGGATAAAGAAGTTGTAATATTCACTTACAAAGCAATATCACTCAGCAATGAAATCTGTGTCATCAGGCCCTTAGCATCACAATGAGTGGATTCAGGTATGAAGATTCTAACTGAAATAAGTCACACAGAAAAAGAAACATCATAAGATATCACTAATACACGGAATGTAAACTTGGCTACACAGGAACTGAATTCCAAAACAGAACAGGGTCTCAAATTTAGAAAACCAACTTATGCTTGCTTAAGGGGAAAGGTGAGTTGGGTTGCTGCATAAAACCAGAGATTGAAATGAGCACAGATAAAGTTCCTTAAGCCAAATATGGAATAGACAAGAGCTACTCCTTGCTCAACGAAATGGACTCAACACCGCATATTAAACGCCTAAGAATGTACCTGACTTGTAAGTATCTTAAAACCTATGGATTGCTATGTCTCCGAAAGAGAATCAAGCATGTGTACAGGGGCATAAACGCAGCAGTGATAGGATTGGAGTGGTTCGGTGAGCAAATGAAGACCCTTTGAAGTCATATTGCATGGTACCCATTCCACGGGTTTCAACTACCCATGTTTTAGGTATTCTTCCTTCAGCTAAAACATGCATGTGGAACCCAAGTATGATCAACCATGTGAACGGGAGACGTGTTCAAATATGTCTCAGTTTTCCTCCCCTGGTACTCGGGTGCAACATTCCAGACGCTTTACTAACACTCTCCCCACTTGGAGAGTCAGCGCCTTTAACCTCCTGTTTGGCCCAGTTTGCAATTTCTGCGGAAGATGAACAGGAATAGCGAGAACCAATGAGAGGCTAGCTGGAGGTGTCTGGACGGGCAAATTTAACTGTCATTTCCCACCAGGAAGAGGAAATAACCAAAGACTCAGCGTGCCGTACCGGAACCAGATTAGGGCCTGAAGCCATCCCGCGGTGTTGAGGCCAGGTCACAAGAAAGCGAGTTGAAGAAAGGAGCTCAGGGGCACTGTAATTCACAAACCTGCAGAGTTATAAATGACAGCTATCGTCCAAAAATAGACTGAAGTAAGGCTGCCAAGAGGACTTGAAAGCGGGGCAGAATTGCAGGAAACCGATTTCAGGAGGTAGACTGGAATTGCATTGAAAGCATAGGAAAAGAGGCAGAACGTCCACAATGATGCACTTGGCCAAAAAGGGCGTATGCATTTTTTCCTGAATATATTCAGGAAAAAACGCATACGCCCTTTTTGGCCAACCAAGCAAGCTTGCAAAGGAAATCTGCACTACAATGAAGTCTCACTTCCCCCCGGTCAAAAGGGCCATCTGAAAAAAGTGTAAAATCCAGAAAGGCAGGACAGGCCATGGAGAACTGGGAGCCTTGTTATGCTGATGGGCGGGATGTAAATTGCCAACAACCACTCGGGAGAAGTGTATGGTGTTTCCTGAAACATCTAAAAAACAAAGCAACAGAACCTAGGGCACTTCCACTTATGGTCCTATAGCTTAGGGAAATTAAAATCAAAAAGACACAGCCACCCCAAAGTTTGGAACGGCTCCGTTTACAAGAACCTCGTTTACAGTACAAGTTCAACATCGCAGAAAGTGAAAAATGGATAAAGAAGTTGTGGTATTTACTTACAAAGCAATATCACTCAGCAATGAAATCTGTGTCATCAGGCCCTTAGCAGCACAATGAGTGGATTCAGGTATGATGATTCTAACTGAAGTAAGTCACACAGAAAAAGAAACATCATAAGATATCAGTAATACACGGAATGTAAACTTGGCTACACAGGAACTGAATTACAGAACAGAACAGGGTCTCAAATTTAGAAAACCAACTTATGCTTGCTTAAGGGTAAAGGTGAGTTGGGGTGCTGCATAAAACCAGAGATTGAAATGAGCACAGATAAAGTTCCTTAAGTCAAATATGGAATAGACAAGAGCTACTCCTTGCTCAACGAAATGGACTCAACACCGCATATTAAACGCCTAAGAATGTACCTGACTAGTAAGTATCTTAAAACCTATGGATTGCTATGTCTCCGAAAGAGAATCAAGCATGTGTACAGGGGCATAAACGCAGCAGTGATAGGATTGGAGAGGTTCGGTGAGCAAATGAAGACCCTTTGAAGTCATATTGCATGGTACCCATTCCACGGGTTTCAACTACCCAGGTTTTAGGTATTCTTCCTTCAGATAAAACATGCATGTGGAACCCAGAGTATGATCAACCATGTGATCGGGAGACGTGTTCAAATATGTCTCAGTTTTCCTCCCCTGGTACTCGGGTGCAACATTCCAGACGCTTTACTAACACTCTCCCCACTTGGAGAGTCAGCGCCTTTAACCTCCTGTTTGGCACAGTTTGCAATTTCTGCGGAAGATGAACAGGAATAGGGAGAACCAATGAGAGACTAGCTGGAGGTGTCTGGACGGGCAAATTTAACTCTCATTTCCCAAGAGGAAGAAGAAATAACCAAAAGCTCAGCGTGCCGTGCTGGAACCAGATTAGGGCCTGAAGCCATCCTGCGGTGTTGCGGCCAGCTCAAAAGAAAGCGAGTTGAAGAAAGGAGCTCAGGGGCACTGTAATTCACAAACCTGCAGAGTTATAAATGACAGCTATCGTCCAAAAATAGACTGAAGTAAGGCTGCCAAGAGGACTTGAAAGTGGGGCAGAATTGCAGGAAACCGATTTCAGGAGGTAGACTGGAATTGCATTGAAAGCATAGGAAAAGAGGCAGAACGTCCACAATGATGCACTTGGCCAAAAAGGGCGTATGCGTTTTTTCCTGAATATATTCAGGAAAAAACGCATACGCCCTTTTTGGCCAACCAAGCAAGCTTGCAAAGGAAATCTGCACTACAATGAAGTCTCACTTCCCCCCGGTCAAAAGGGCCATCTGAAAAAAGTGTAAAATCCAAAAAGGCAGGACAGGTCATGGAGAACTGGGAGCCTTGTTATGCTGAAGGGCGGGATGTAAATTGCCAACAAACACTCGGGAGAAGTGTATGGTGTTTCCTGAAACATCTAAAAAACAAAGCAACAGAGCCTAGGTCACTTCCACTTATGGTCCTATAGCTTAGGGAATTTAAAATCAAAAAGACACAGCCACCCCAAAGTTTCGAACGGCTCTGTTTACAAGAACCTCGTTTACAGTACAAGTTCAACATCGCAGAAAGAGAAAAATGGATTAAAAAGTTGTGGTATTTACTTACAAAGCAATATCACTCAGCAATGAAATCTGTGTCATCAGGCCCTTAGCAGCACAATGAGTGGATTCAGGTATGATGATTCTAACTGAAATAAGTCACACAGAAAAAGAAACATCATAAGATATCAGTAATACACGGAATGTAAACTTGGCTACACAGGAACTGAATTACAGAACAGAACAGGGTCTCAAATTTAGAAAACCAACTTATGCTTGCTTAAGGGTAAAGGTGAGTTGGGGTGCTGCATAAAACCAGAGATTGAAATGAGCACAGATAAAGTTCCTTAAGCCAAACATGGAATAGACAAGAGCTACTCCTTGCTCAACGAAATGGACTCAACACCGCATATTAAACGCCTAAGAATGTACCTGACTAGTAAGTATCTTAAAACCTATGGATTGCTATGTCTCCGAAAGAGAATCAAGCATGTGTACAGGGGCATAAACGCAGCAGTGATAGGATTGGAGAGGTTCGGTGAGCAAATGAAGACCCTTTGAAGTCATATTGCATGGTACCCATTCCACGGGTTTCAAATACCCAGGTTTAAGGTATTCTTCCTTCAGCTAAAACATGCATGTGGAACCCAAGTATGATCAACCATGTGAACGGGAGACGTGTTCAAATATGTCTCAGTTTTCCTCCCCTGGTACTCGGGTGCAACATTCCAGACGCTTTACTAACACTCTCCGCACTTGGAGAGTCAGCGCCTTTAACCTCCTGTTTGGCCCAGTTTGCAATTTCTGCGGAAGATGAACAGGAATAGCGAAAACCAATGAGAGACTAGCTGGAGGTGTCTGGACGGGCAAATTTAACTCTCATTTCCCACCAGGAAGAGGAAATAACCAAAGGCTCAGTGTGCCGTGCCGGAACCAGATTAGGGCCTGAAGCCATCCTGCGGTGTTGCGGCCAGCTCACAAGAAAGCGAGTTGAAGAAAGGAGCTCAGGGGCACTGTAATTCACAAACCTGCAGAGTTATAAATGACAGCTATCGTCCAAAAATACACTGAAGTAAGGCGGCCAAGAGGACTTGAATGCGGGGCAGAATTGCAGGAAACCGATTTCAGGAGGTAGACTGGAATTGCATTGAAAGCATAGGAAAAGAGGCAGAACGTCCACAATGATGCACTTGGCCAAAAAGTGCGTATGCGTTTTTTCCTGAATATATTCAGGAAAAAACGCATACGCCCTTTTTGGCCAACCAAGCAAGCTTGCAAAGGAAATCTGCACTACATTGAAGTCTCACTTCCCCCCGGTCAAAAGGGCCATCTGAAAAAAGTGTAAAATCCAGAAAGGCAGGACAGGCCATGGAGAACTGGGAGCCTTGTTATGCTGATGGGCGGGATGTAAATTGCCAACAACCACTCGGGAGAAGTGTATGGTGTTTCCTGAAACATCTAAAAAACAAAGCAACAGAACCTAGGGCACTTCCACTTATGGTCCTATAGCTTAGGGAAATTAAAATCAAAAAGACACAGCCACCCCAAAGTTTGGAACGGCTCCGTTTACAAGAACCTCGTTTACAGTACAAGTTCAACATCGCAGAAAGTGAAAAATGGATAAAGAAGTTGTGGTATTTACTTACAAAGCAATATCACTCAGCAATGAAATCTGTGTCATCAGGCCCTTAGCAGCACAATGAGTGGATTCAGGTATGATGATTCTAACTGAAGTAAGTCACACAGAAAAAGAAACATCATAAGATATCAGTAATACACGGAATGTAAACTTGGCTACACAGGAACTGAATTACAGAACAGAACAGGGTCTCAAATTTAGAAAACCAACTTATGCTTGCTTAAGGGGAAAGGTGAGTTGGGGTGCTGCATAAAACCAGAGATTGAAATGAGCACAGATAAAGTTCCTTAAGTCAAATATGGAATAGACAAGAGCTACTCCTTGCTCAACGAAATGGACTCAACAACCCATATTAAACGCCTAAGAATGTACCTGACTAGTAAGTATCTTAAAACCTATGGATTGCTATGTCTCCAAAAGAGAATCAAGCGTGTGTACAGGGGCATAAACGCAGCAGTGATAGGATTGGAGAGGTTCGGTGAGCAAATGAAGACCCTTTGAAGTCATATTGCATGGTACCCATTACACGGGTCTCAACTCTCCAGGTTTAAGGTATTCTTCCTTCAGCTAAAACATGCATGTGGATCCCAAGTATGATCAACCATGTGAACGGGAGACGTGTTCAAATATGTCTCAGTTTTCCTCCCCTGGTACTCGGGTGCAACATTCCAGACGCTTTACTAACACTCTCCCCACTTGGAGAGTCAGCGCCTTTAACCTCCTGTTTGGCCCAGTTTGCAATTTCTGCGGAAGATGAACAGGAATAGCGAGAACCAATGAGAGGCTAGCTGGAGGTGTCTGGACGGGCAAATTTAACTCTCATTTCCCACCAGGAAGAGGAAATAACCAAAGGCTCAGCATGCCGTTCCGGAACCAGATTAGGGCCTGAAGCCATCCTGCGGTGTTGCGGCCAGCTCAAAAGAAAGCGAGTTGAAGATAGGAGCTCAGGGGCACTGTAATTCACAAACCTGCAGAGTTATAAATGACAGCTATCGTCCAAAAATAGACTGAAGTAAGGCTGCCAAGAGGACTTGAAAGCGGGGCAGAATTGCAGGAAACCGATTTCAGGAGGTAGACTGGAATTGCATTGAAAGCATAGGAAAAGAGGCAGAACGTCCACAATGATGCACTTGGCCAAAAAGGGCGTATGTGTTTTTTCCTGAATATATTCAGGAAAAAACGCATACGCCCTTTTTGGCCAACCAAGCAAGCTTGCAAAGGAAATCTGCACTACAATGAAGTCTCACTTACCCCCGGTCAAAAGGGCCATCTGAAAAAAGTGTAAAATCCAGAAAGGCAGGACAGGCCATGGAGAACTGGGAGCCTTGTTATGCTGATGGGCGGGATGTAAATTGCCAACAACCACTCGGGAGAAGTGTATGGTGTTTCCTGAAACATCTAAAAAACAAAGCAACAGAACCTAGGGCACTTCCACTTATGGTCCTATAGCTTAGGGAAATTAAAATCAAAAAGACACAGCCACCCCAAACTTTGGAACGGCTCTGTTTACAAGAACCTCGTTTACAGTACAAGTTCAACATCGCAGAAAGTGAAAAATGGATAAAGAAGTTGTGGTATTTACTTACAAAGCAATATCACTCAGCAATGAAATCTGTGTCATCAGGTCCTTAGCAGCACAATGAGTGGATTCAGGTATGATGATTCTAACTGAAGTATGTCACACAGAAAAGAAACATCATAAGATATCAGTAATACACGGAATGTAAACTTGGCTACACAGGAACTGAATTACAGAACAGAACAGGGTCTCAAATTTAGAAAACCAACTTATGCTTGCTTAAGGGGAAAGGTGAGTTGGGGTGCTGCATAAAACCAGAGATTGAAATGAGCACAGATAAAGTTCCTTAAGCCAAATATGGAATAGACAAGAGCTACTCCTTGCTCAACGAAATGGACTCAACACCCCATATTAAACGCCTAAGAATGTACCTGACTAGTAAGTATCTTAAAACCTATGGATTGCTATGTCTCCAAAAGAGAATCAAGCGTGTGTACAGGGACATAAACGCAGCAGTGATAGGATTGGAGAGGTTCGGTGAGCAAATGAAGACCCTTTGAAGTCATATTGCATGGTACCCATTCCACGGGTCTCAACTCTCCAGGTTTAAGGTATTCTTCCTTCAGCTAAAACATGCATGTGGAACCCAAGTATGATCAACCATGTGAACGGGAGACGTGTTCAAATATGTCTCAGTTTTCCTCCCCTGGTACTCGGGTGCAACATTCCAGATGCTTTACTAACACTCTCCCCACTTGGAGAGTCAGCGCCTTTAACCTCCTGTTTGGCCCAGTTTGCAATTTCTGCGGAAGATGAACAGGAATAGCGAGAACCAATGAGAGGCTAGCTGGAGGTGTCTGGACGGGCAAATTTAACTCTCATTTCCCACCAGGAAGAGGAAATAACCAAAGGCTCAGCGTGCCGTACCGGAACCAGATTAGGGCCTGAAGCCATCCTGCGGTGTTGCGGCCAGCTCAAAAGAAAGCGAGTTGAACAAAGGAGCTCAGGGGCACTGTAATTCACAAACCTGCAGAGTTATAAATGACAGCTATCGTCCAAAAATAGACTGAAGTAAGGCTGCCAAGAGGACTTGAAAGCGGGGCAGAATTGCAGGAAACCGATTTCAGGAGGTAGACTGGAATTGCATTGAAAGCATAGGAAAAGAGGCAGAACGTCCACAATGATGCACTTGGCCAAAAAGGGCGTATGCGTTTTTTCCTGAATATATTCAGGAAAAAACGCATACGCCCTTTTTGGCCAACCAAGCAAGCTTGCAAAGGAAATCTGCACTACAATGAAGTCTCACTTCCCCCCGGTCAAAAGGGCCATCTGAAAAAAGTGTAAAATCCAGAAAGGCAGGACAGGCCATGGAGAACTGGGAGCCTTGTTATGCTGATGGGTGGGATGTAAATTGCCAACAACCACTCGGGAGAAGTGTATGGTGTTTCCTGAAACATCTAAAAAACAAAGCAACAGAACCTAGGGCACTTCCACTTATGGTCCTATAGCTTAGGGAAATTAAAATCAAAAAGACACAGCCACCCCAAAGTTTGGGACGCCTCTGTTTACAAGAACCTCGTTTACAGTACAAGTTCAACATCGCAGAAAGTGAAAAATGGATAAAGAAGTTGTGGTATTTACTTACAAAGCAATATCACTCAGCAATGAAATCTGTGTCATCAGACCCTTAGCAGCACAATGAGTGGATTCAGGTATGATGATTCTAACTGAAATAACTCACACAGAAAAAGAAACATCATAAGATATCAGTAATACACGGAATGTAAACTTGGCTACACAGGAACTGAATTACAGAACAGAACAGTGTCTCAAATTTAGAAAACCAACTTATTCTTGCTTAAGGGTAAAGGTGAGTTGGGGTGCTGCATAAAACCAGAGATTGAAATGAGCACAGATAAAGTTCCTTAAGCCAAATATGGAATAGACAAGAGCTACTCCTTGCTCAACGAAATGGACTCAACACCCCATATTAAACGCCTAAGAATGTACCTGACTAGTAAGTATCTTAAAACCTATGGATTGCTATGTCTCCAAAAGAGAATCAAGCATGTGTACAGAGGCATAAACGCAGCAGTGATAGGATTGGAGAGGTTCGGTGAGCAAATGAAGACCCTTTGAAGTCATATTGCATGGTACCCATTCCATGGGTTTCAACTACCCAGGTTTAAGGTATTCTTCCTTCAGCTAAAACATGCATGTGGAACCCAGAGTATGATCAACCATGTGATCGGGAGACGTGTTCAAATATGTCTCAGTTTTCCTCCCCTGGTACTCGGGTGCAACATTCCAGACGCTTTACTAACACTCTCGCCACTTGGAGAGTCAGTCCCTTTAACCTCCTGTTTGGCCCAGTTTGCAATTTCTGCGGAAGATGAACAGGAATAGCGAGAACCAATGAGAGACTAGCTGGAGGTGTCTGGACGGGCAAATTTAACTCTCATTTCCCACCAGGAAGAGGAATTAACCAAAGGCTCAGCGTGCCGTACCAGAACCAGATTAGGGCCTGAAGCCATCCTGCGGTGTTGCGGCCAGCTCAAAAGAAAGCGAGTTGAAGAAAGGAGCTCAGGGACACTGAAATTCACAAACCTGCAGAGTTATAAATGACAGCTATCGTCCAAAAATAGACTGAAGTAAGGCTGCCAAGAGGACTTGAAAGCGGGGCAGAATTGCAGGAAACCGATTTCAGGAGGTAGACTGGAATTGCATTGAAAGCATAGGAAAAGAGGCAGAACGTCCACAATGATGCACTTGGCCAAAAAGGGCGTATGCGTTTTTTCCTGAATATATTCAGGAAAAAACGCATACGCCCTTTTTGGCCAACCAAGCAAGCTTGCAAAGGAAATCTGCACTACAATGAAGTCTCACTTCCCCCCGGTCAAAAGGGCCATCTGAAAAAAGTGTAAAATCCAGAAAGGCAGGACAGGCCATGGAGAACTGGGAGCCTTGTTATGCTGATGGGCGGGATGTAAATTGCCAACAACCACTCGGGAGAAGTGTATGGTGTTTCCTGAAACATCTAAAAAACAAAGCAACAGAACCTAGGGCACTTCCACTTATGGTCCTATAGCTTAGGGAAATTAAAATCAAAAAGACACAGCCACCCCAAAGTTTGGAACGGCTCTGTTTACAAGAACCTCGTTTACAGTACAAGTTCAACATCGCAGAAAGTGAAAAATGGATAAAGAAGTTGTGGTATTTACTTACAAAGCAATATCACTCAGCAATGAAATCTGTGTCATCAGGCCCTTAGCAGCACAATGAGTGGATTCAGGTATGATGATTCTAACTGAAGTAAGTCACACAGAAAAAGAAACATCATAAGATATCAGTAATACACGGAATGTAAACTTGGCTACTCAGGAACTGAATTACAGAACAGAACAGGGTCTCAAATTTAGAAAACCAACTTATGCTTGCTTAAGGGTAAAGGTGAGTTGGGGTGCTGCATAAAACCAGAGATTGAAATGAGCACAGATAAAGTTCCTTAAGTCAAATATGGAATAGACAAGAGCTACTCCTTGCTCAACGAAATGGACTCAACACCGCATATTAAACGCCTAAGAATGTACCTGACTAGCAAGTATCTTAAAACCTATGGATTGCTATGTCTCCGAAAGAGAATCAAGCATGTATACAGGGGCATAAACACAGCAGTGATAGGATTGGAGAGGTTCGGTGAGCAAATGAAGACCCTTTGAAGTCATATTGCATGGTACCCATTCCACGGGTTTCAACTACCCAGGTTTTAGGTATTCTTCCTTCAGATAAAACATGCATGTGGAACCCAGAGTATGATCAACCATGTGATCGGGAGACGTGTTCAAATATGTCTCAGTTTTCCTCCCCTGGTACTCGGGTGCAACATTCCAGACGCTTTACTAACACTCTCCCCACTTGGAGAGTCAGCGCCTTTAACCTCCTGTTTGGCCCAGTTTGCAATTTCTGCGGAAGATGAACAGGAATAGCGAGAACCAATGAGAGGCTAGCTGGAGGTGTCTGGACGGGCAAATTTAACTCTCATTTCCCACCAGGAAGAGGAAATAACCAAAGGCTCAGCGTGCCGTACCGGAACCAGATTAGGGCCTGAAGCCATCCTGCGGTGTTGCGGCCAGCTCAAAAGAAAGCGAGTTGAAGAAAGGAGCCCAGGGGCACTGTAATTCACAAACCTGCAGAGTTATAAATGACAGTTATCGTCCAAAAATACACTGAAGTAAGGCTGCCAAGAGGACTTGAAAGCGGGGCAGAATTGCAGGAAACCGATTTCAGGAGGTAGACTGGAATTGCATTGAAAGCATAGGAAAAGAGGCAGAACGTCCACAATGATGCACTTGGCCAAAAAGGGCGTATGCGTTTTTTCCTGAATATATTCAGGAAAAAACGCAGACGCCCTTTTTGGCCAACCAAGCAAGCTTGCAAAGGAAATCTGCACTACAATGAAGTCTCACTTCCCCCCGGTCAAAAGGGCCATCTGAAAAAAGTGTAAAATCCAAAAAGGCAGGACAGGGCATGGAGAACTGGGAGCCTTGTTATGCTGAAGGGCGGGATGTAAATTGCCAACAAACACTCGGGAGAAGTGTATGGTGTTTCCTGAAACATCTAAAAAACAAAGTAACAGAGCCTAGGTCACTTCCACTTATGGTCCTATAGCTTAGGGAATTTAAAATCAAAAAGACACAGCCACCCCAAAGTTTCGAACGGCTCTGTTTACAAGAACCTCGTTTACAGTACAAGTTCAACATCGCAGAAAGTGAAAAATGGATTAAAAAGTTGTGGTATTTACTTACAAAGCAATATCACTCAGCAATGAAATCTGTGTCATCAGGCCCTTAGCAGCACAATGAGTGGATTCAGGTATGATGATTCTAACTGAAATAAGTCACACAGAAAAAGAAACATCATAAGATATCAGTAATACACGGAATGTAAACTTGGCTACACAGGAACTGAATTACAGAACAGAACAGGGTCTCAAATTTAGAAAACCAACTTATGCTTGCTTAAGGGGAAAGGTGAGTTGGGGTGCTGCATAAAACCAGAGATTGAAATGAGCACAGATAAAGTTCCTTAAGCCAAATATGGAATAGACAAGAGCTACTCCTTGCTCAACGAAATGGACTCAACACCGCATATTAAACGCCTAAGAATGTACCTGACTAGTAAGTATCTTAAAACCTATGGATTGCTATGTCTCCGAAAGAGAATCAAGCATGTGTACAGGGGCATAAACGCAGCAGTGATAGGATTGGAGAGGTTCAGTGAGCAAATGAAGACCCTTTGAAGTCATATTGCATGGTACCCATTCCACGGGTTTCAAATACCCAGGTTTAAGGTATTCTTCCTTCAGCTAAAACATGCATGTGGAACCCAAGTATGATCAACCATGTGAACGGGAGACGTGTTCAAATATGTCTCAGTTTTCCTCCCCTGGTACTCGGGTGCAACATTCCAGACGCTTTACTAACACTCTCCCCACTTGGAGAGTCAGCGCCTTTAACCTCCTGTTTGGCCCAGTTTGCAATTTCTGCGGAAGATGAACAGGAATAGCGAAAACCAATGAGAGGCTAGCTGGAGGTGTCTGGACGGGCAAATTTAACTCTCATTTCCCACCAGGAAGATGAAATAACCAAAGGCTCAGTGTGCCGTGCCGGAACCAGATTAGGGCCTGAAGCCATCCTGCGGTGTTGCGGCCAGCTCACAAGAAAGCGAGTTGAAGAAAGGAGCTCAGGGGCACTGTAATTCACAAACCTGCAGAGTTATAAATGACAGCTATCGTCCAAAAATAGACTGAAGTAAGGCGGCCAAGAGGACTTGAAAGCGGGGCAGAATTGCAGGAAACCGATTTCAGGAGGTAGACTGGAATTGCATTGAAAGCATAGGAAAAGAGGCAGAACGTCCACAATAATGCACTTGGCCAAAAAGGGCGTATGCGTTTTTTCCTGAATATATTCAGGAAAAAACGCATACGCCCTTTTTGGCCAACCAAGCAAGCTTGCAAAGGAAATCTGCACTACAATGAAGTCTCACTTCCCCCCGGTCAAAAGGGCCATCTGAAAAAAGTGTAAAATCCAGAAAGGCAGGACAGGCCATGGAGAACTGGGAGCCTTGTTATGCTGATGGGCGGGATGTAAATTGCCAACAACCACTTGGGAGAAGTGTATGGTGTTTCCTGAGACATCTAAAAAACAAAGCAACAGAACCTAGGGCACTTCCACTTATGGTCCTATAGCTTAGGGAAATTAAAATCAAAAAGACACAGCCACCCCAAAGTTTGGAACGGCTCCATTTACAAGAACCTCGTTTACAGTACAAGTTCAACATCGCAGAAAGTGAAGAATGGATAAAGAAGTTGTGGTATATACTTACAAAGCAATATCACTCAGCAATGAAATCTGTGTCATCAGGCCCTTAGCAGCACAATGAGTGGATTCAGGTATGATGATTCTAACTGAAGTAAGTCACACAGAAAAAGAAACATCATAAGATATCAGTAATACACGGAATGTAAACTTGGCTACACAGGAACTGAATTACAGAACAGAACAGGGTCTCAAATTTAGAAAACCAACTTATGCTTGCTTAAGGGGAAAGGTGAGTTGGGGTGCTGCATAAAACCAGAGATTGAAATGAGCACAGATAAAGTTCCTTAAGTCAAATATGGAATAGACAAGAGATACTCCTTGCTCAGCGAAATGGACTCAACACCGCATATTAAAGGCCTAAGAATGTACCTGACTAGTAAGTATCTTAAAAACCTATGGATTGCTATGTCTCCGAAAGAGAATCAAGCATGTGTACAGGGGAATAAACGCAGCAGTGATAGGATTGGAGAGGTTCGGTGAGCAAATGAAGACCCTTTGAAGTCATATTGCATGGTACCCATTACACGGGTCTCAACTCTCCAGGTTTAAGGTATTCTTCCTTCAGCTAAAACATGCATGTGGAACCCAAGTATGATCAACCATGTGAACGGTAGACGTGTTCAAATATGTCTCAGTTTTCCTCCCCTGGTACTCGGGTGCAACATTCCAGACGCTTTACTAACACTCTCCCCACTTGGAGAGTCAGCGCCTTTAACCTCCTGTTTGGCCCAGTTTGCAATTTCTGCGGAAGATGAACAGGAATAGCGAGAACCAATGAGAGGCTAGCTGGAGGTGTCTGGACGGGCTAATTTAACTCTCATTTCCCAGCAGGAGGAGGAAATAACCAAAGGTTCAGCGTGCCGTGCCAGAACCAGATTAGGGCCTGAAGCCATCCTGCGGTGTTGCGGCCAGGTCACAAGAAAGCGAGTTGAAGAAAGGAGCTCAGGGGCACTGTAATTCACAAACCTGCAGAGTTATAAATGACAGCTATCGTCCAAAAATAGACTGAAGTAAGGCTGCCAAGAGGACTTGAAAGCGGGGCAGAATTGCAGGAAACCGATTTCAGGAGGTAGACTGAAATTGCATTGAAAGCATAGGAAAAGAGGCAGAACGTCCACAATGATGCACTTGGCCAAAAAGGGCGTATCCGTTTTTTCCTGAATATATTCAGGAAAAAACGCATACGCCCTTTTTGGCCAACCAAGCAAGCTTGCAAAGGAAATCTGCACTACAATGAAGTCTCACTTCCCCCCGGTCAAAAGGGCCATCTGAAAAAAGTGTAAAATCCAGAAAGGCAGGACAGGCCATGGAGAACTGGGAGCCTTGTTATGCTGATGGGCGGGATGTAAATTGCCAACAGACACTCGAGAGAAGTGTATGGTGTTTCCTGAAACATCTAAAAAACAAAGCAACAGAGCCTAGGGCACTGCCACTTATGGCCCTATAGCTTAGGGAAATTAAAATCAGAAAGACACAGCCACCCCAAAGTTTGGGACGCCTCTGTTTACAAGAACCTCGTTTACAGTACAAGTTCAACATCGCAGAAAGTGAAAAATGGATAAAGAAGTTGTGGTATTTACTTAGAAAGCAATATCACTCAGCAATGAAATCTATGTCATCAGGCCCTTAGCATCACAATGAGTGGATTCAGGTATGATGATTCTAACTGAAATAAGTCACACAGAAAAAGAAACATCATAAGATATCAGTAATACACGGAATGTAAACTTGGCTACACAGGAACTGAATTACAGAACAGAACAGGGTCTCAAATTTAGAAAACCAACTTATGCTTGCTTAAGGGTAAAGGTGCGTTGGGGTGCTGAATAAAACCAGAGATTGAAATGAGCACAGATAAAGTTCCTTAAGCCAAATATGGAATAGACAAGAGCTACTCCTTGCTCAACGAAATGGACTCAACACCGCATATTAAACGCCTAAGAATGTACCTGACTAGTAAGTATCTTAAAACCTATGGATTGCTATGTCTCCGAAAGAGAATCAAGCATGTGTACAGGGGCATAAACGCAGCAGTGATAGGATTGGAGAGGTTCGGTGAGCAAATGAAGACCCTTTGAAGTCATATTGCATGGTACCCATTACACGGGTCTGAACTCGCCAGGTTTAAGGTATTCTTCCTTCAGCTAAAACATGCATGTGGAACCCAAGTATGATCAACCATGTGAACGGGAGACGTGTTCAAATATGTCTCAGTTTTCCTCCCCTGGTACTCGGGTGCAACATTCCAGACGCTTTACTAACACTCTCCCCACTTGGAGAGTCAGTCCCTTTAACCTCCTCTTTGGCCCAGTTTGCAATTTCTGTGGAAGATGAACAGGAATAGCGAGAACCAATGAGAGACTAGCTGGAGGTGTCTGGATGGGCAAATTTAACTCTCATTTACCACCAGGAAGAGGAATCAACCAAAGGCTCAGCGTGCCGTGCCGGAACCAGATTAGGGCCTGAAGACATCCTGCGGTGTTGCGGCCAGGTCATAAGAAAGCGAGTTGAAGAAAGGAGCTCAGGGGCACTGTAATTCACAAACCTGCAGAGTTATAAATGACAGCTATCGTCCAAAAATAGACTGAAGTAAGGCTGCCAAGAGGACTTGAAAGCGGGGCAGAATTGCAGGAAACCGATTTCAGGAGGTAGACTGGAATTGCACTGAAAGCATAGGAAAAGAGGCAGAACGTCCACAATGATGCACTTGGCCAAAAAGGGCGTATGCGTTTTTTCCTGAATATATTCAGGAAAAAACGCATACGCCCTTTTTGGCCAACCAAGCAAGCTTGCAAAGGAAATCTGCACTACAATGAAGTCTCACTTCCCCCCGGTCAAAAGGGCCATCTGAAAAAAGTGTAAAATCCAGAAAGGCAGGACAGGCCATGGAGAACTGGGAGCCTTGTTATGCTGATGGGCGGGATGTAAATTGCCAACAGACACTCGGGAGAAGTGTATGGTGTTTCCTGAAACATCTAAAAAACAAAGCAACAGAGCCTAGGGCACTGCCACTTATGGTCCTATAGCTTAGGGAAATTAAAATCAAAAAGACACAGTCACCCCAAAGTTTGGAACGGCTCTGTTTACAAGAACCTCGTTTACAGTACAAGTTCAACATCGCAGAAAGTGAAAAATGGATAAAGAAGTTGTGGTATTTACTTACAAAGCAATATCACTCAGCAATGAAATCTGTGTCATCAGGCCCTTAGCAGCACAATGAGTGGATTCAGGTACGATGATTCTAACTGAAATAAGTCACACAGAAAAAGAAACATCATAAGATATCACTAATACACGGAATGTAAACTTGGCTACACAGGAACTGAATTCCAAAACAGAACAGGTTCTCAAATTTAGAAAACCAACTTATGCTTGCTTAAGGGTAAAGGTGAGTTGGGGTGCTGCATAAAACCAGAGATTGAAATGAGCACAGATAAAGTTCTTTAAGCCAAATATGGAATAGACAAGAGCTACTCCTTGCTCAACGAAATGGACTCAACACCCCATATTAAACACCTAAGAATGTACCTGACTAGTAAGTATCTTAAAACCTATGGATTGCTATGTCTCCAAAAGAGAATCAAGCGTGTGTACAGGGGAATAAACGCAGCAGTGATAGGATTGGAGAGGTTCGGTGAGCAAATGAAGACCCTTTGAAGTCATATTGCATGGTACCCATTCCACGGGTCTCAACTCTCCATGTTTAAGGTATTCTTCCTTCAGCTAAAACATGCATGTGGAACCCAGAGTATGATCAACCATGTGAACGGGAGACGTGTTCAAATATGTCTCAGTTTTCCTCCCCTGGTACTCGGGTGCAACATTCCAGACGCTTCACTAACACTCTCCCGACTTGGAGAGTCAGTCCCTTTAACCTCCTGTTTGGCCCAGTTTGCAATTTCTGCGGAAGATGAACAGGAATAGCGAGAACCAATGAGAGGCTAGCTGGAGGTGTCTGGACGGGCAAATTTAACTCTCATTTCCCACCAGGAAGAGGAAATAACCAAAGGCTCAGCGTGCCGTACCGGAACCAGATTAGGGCCTGAAGCCATCCTGCGGTGTTGCGGCCAGCTCAAAAGAAAGCGAGTTGAAGAAAGGAGCCCAGGGGCACAGTAATTCACAAAACTGCAGAGTTATAAATGACAGTTATCGTCCAAAAATACACTGAAGTAAGGCTGCCAAGAGGACTTGAAAGCGGGGCAGAATTGCAGGAAACCGATTTCAGGAGGTAGACTGGAATTGCATTGAAAGCATAGGAAAAGAGGCAGAACGTCCACAATGATGCACTTGGCCAAAAAGGGCGTATGCGTTTTTTCCTGAATATATTCAGGAAAAAACGCATACGCCCTTTTTGGCCAACCAAGCAAGCTTGCAAAGGAAATCTGCACTACAATGAAGACTCACTTCCCCCCGGTCAAAAGGGCCATCTGAAAAAAGTGTAAAATCCAGAAAGGCAGGACAGGCCATGGAGAACTGGGAGCCTTGTTATGCTGATGGGCGGGATGTAAATTGCCAACAACCACTCGGGAGAAGTGTATGGTGTTTCCTGAAACATCTAAAAAACAAAGCAACAGAACCTAGGGCACTTCCACTTATGGTCCTATAGCTTAGGGAAATTAAAATCAAAAAGACACAGCCACCCCAAAGTTTGGAACGGCTCTGTTTACAAGAACCTCGTTTACAGTACAAGTTCAACATCGCAGAAAGTGAAAAATGGATAAAGAAGTTGTGGTATTTACTTACAAAGCAATATCACTCAGCAATGAAATCTATGTCATCAGGCCCTTAGCATCACAATGAGTGGATTCAGGTATGATGATTCTAACTGAAATAAGTCACACAGAAAAAGAAACATCATAAGATATCAGTAATACACGGAATGTAAACTTGGCTACACAGGAACTGAATTACAGAACAGAACAGGGTCTCAAATTTAGAAAACCAACTTATGCTTGCTTAAGGGGAAAGGTGAGTTGGGGTGCTGCATAAAACCAGAGATTGAAATGAGCACAGATAAAGTTCCTTAAGTCAAATATGGAATAGACAAGAGCTACTCCTTGCTCAACGAAATGGACTCAACACCCCATATTAAACGCCTAAGAATGTACCTGACTAGTAAGTATCGTAAAACCTATGGATTGCTATGTCTCCAAAAGAGAATCAAGCATGTGTACAGGGGCATAAACGCAGCAGTGATAGGATTGGAGAGGTTCGGTGAGCAAATGAAGACCCTTTGAAGTCATATTGCATGGTACCCATTACACGGGTCTCAACTCTCCAGGTTTAAGGTATTCTTCCTTCAGCTAAAACATGCATGTGGAACCCAAGTATGATCAACCATGTGAACGGGAGACGTGTTCAAATATGTCTCAGTTTTCCTCCCCTGGTACTCGGGTGCAACATTCCAGACGCTTTACTAACACTCTCCCCACTTGGAGAGTCAGCGCCTTTAACCTCCTGTTTGGCCCAGTTTGCAATTTCTGCGGAAGATGAACAGGAATAGCGAGAACCAATGAGAGGCTAGCTGGAGGTGTCTGGACGGGCAAATTTAACTCTCATTTCCCACCAGGAACAGGAAATAACCAAAGGCTCAGCGTGCCGTACCGGAAACAGATTAGGGCCTGAAGCCATCCTGCGGTGTTGCGGCCAGCTCAAAAGAAAGCGAGTTGAACAAAGGAGCTCAGGGGCACTGTAATTCACAAACCTGCAGAGTTATAAATGACAGCTATCGTCCAAAAATAGACTGAAGTAAGGATGCCAAGAGGACTTGAAAGTGGGGCAGAATTGCAGGAAACCGATTTCAGGAGGTAGACTGGAATTGCACTGAAAGCATAGGAAAAGAGGCAGAACGTCCACAATGATGCACTTGGCCAAAAAGGGCGTATGCGTTTTTTCCTGAATATATTCAGGAAAAAACGCATACGCCCTTTTTGGCCAACCAAGCAAGCTTGCAAAGGAAATCTGCACTACAATGAAGTCTCACTTCCCCCCGGTCAAAAGGGCCATCTGAAAAAAGTGTAAAATCCAGAAAGGCAGGACAGGCCATGGAGAACTGGGAGCCTTGTTATGCTGATGGGCGGGATGTAAATTGCCAACAACCACTCGGGAGAAGTGTATGGTGTTTCCTGAAACATCTAAAAAACAAAGCAACAGAACCTAGGGCACTTCCACTTATGGTCCTATAGCTTAGGGAAATTAAAATCAAAAAGACATAGCCACCCCAAAGTTTGGGACAGCTCTGTTTACAAGAACCTCGTTTACAGTACAAGTTCAACATCGCAGAAAGTGAAAAATGGATAAAGAAGTTGTGGTATTTACTTACAAAGCAATATCACTCAGCAATGAAATCTGTGTCATCAGGCCCGTAGCAGCACAATGAGTGGATTCAGGTATGATGATTCTAACTGAAGTAAGTCACACAGAAAAAGAAACATCATAAGATATCAGTAATACACGGAATGTAAACTTGGCTACACAGGAACTGAATTACAGAACAGAAGAGGGTCTCAAATTTAGAAAACCAACTTATGCTTGCTTAAGGGTAAAGGTGAGTTGGGGTGCTGCATAAAACCAGAGATTGAAATGAGCACAGATAAAGTTCCTTAAGTCAAATATGGAATAGACAAGAGCTACTCCTTGCTCAACGAAATGGACTCAACACCCCATATTAAACGCCTAAGAATGTACCTGACTAGTAAGTATCTTCAAACCTATGGATTGCTATGTCTCCGAAAGAGAATCAAGCATGTGTACAGGGGCATAAACGCAGCAGTGATAGAATTGGAGAGGTTCGGTGAGCAAATGAAGACCCTTTGAAGTCATATTGCATGGTACCCATTACACGGGTCTTAACTCTCCAGGTTTAAGGTATTCTTCCTTCAGCTAAAACATGCATGTGGAACCCAAGTATGATCAACCATGTGAACGGGAGACGTGTTCAAATATGTCTCAGTTTTCCTCCCCTGGTACTCGGGTGCAACATTCCAGACGCTTTACTAACACTCTCCCCACTTGGAGAGTCAGCGTCTTTAACCTCCTGTTTGGCCCAGTTTGCAATTTCTGCGGAAGATGAACAGGAATACCGAGAACCAATGAGAGACTAGCTGGAGGTGTCTGGACGGGCAAATTTAACTCTCATTTCCCACCAGGAAGAGGAAATAACCAAAGGCTCAGCGTGCCGTGCCGGAACCAGATTAGGGCCTGAAGCCATCCTGCGGGGTTGCGGCCAGGTCACAAGAAAGCAAGTTGAAGAAAGGAGCTCAGGGGCACTGTAATTCACAAACCTGCAGAGTTATAAATGACAGCTATCGTCCAAAAATAGACTGAAGTAAGGCTGCCAAGAGGACTTGAAAGCGGGGCAGAATTGCAGGAAACCGATTTCAGGAGGTAGACTGGAATTGCACTGAAAGCATAGGAAAAGAGGCAGAACGTCCACAATGATGCACTTGGCCAAAAAGGGCGTATGCGTTTTTTCCTGAATATATTCAGGAAAAAACGCATACGCCCTTTTTGGCCAACCAAGCAAGCTTGCAAAGGAAATCTGCACTACAATGAAGTCTCACTTCCCCCCGGTCAAAAGGGCCATCTGAAAAAAGTGTAAAATCCAGAAAGGCAGGACAGGCCATGGAGAACTGGGAGCCTTGTTAATCTGATGGGCGGGATGTAAATTGCCAACAACCACTCGGGAGAAGTATATGCTGTTTCCTGAAACATCTAAAAAACAAAGCAACAGAACCTAGGGCACTTCCACTTATGGTCCTATAGCTTAGGGAAATTAAAATCAAAAAGACACAGCCACCCCAAAGTTTGGAACGGCTCTGTTTACAAGAACCTCGTTTACAGTACAAGTTCAACATCACAGAAAGTGAAAAATGGATAAAGAAGTTGTGGTATTTACTTACAAAGCAATATCACTCAGCAGTGAAATCTGTGTCATCAGGCACTTAGCAGCACAATGAGTGGATTCAGGTATGATGATTCTAACTGAAGTAAGTCACACAGAAAAAGAAACATCATAAGATATCAGTAATACACGGAATGTAAACTTGGCTACAAAGGAACTGAATTACAGAACAGAACAGGGACTCAAATTTAGAAAACCAACTTATGCTTGCTTAAGGGTAAAGGTGAGTTGGGGTGCTGCATAAAACCAGAGATTGAAATGAGCACAGATAAAGTTCCTTAAGCCAAATATGGAATAGACAAGAGCTACTCCTTGCTCAACGAAATGGACTCAACACCCCATATTAAACGCCTAAGAATGTACCTGACTAGTAAGTATCGTAAAACCTATGGATTGCTATGTCTCCAAAAGAGAATCAAGCATGTGTACAGGGGCATAAACGCAGCAGTGATAGGATTGGAGAGGTTCGGTGAGCAAATGAAGACCCTTTGAAGTCATATTGCATGGTACCCATTCCACGGGTCTCAACTCTCCAGGTTTAAGGTATTCTTCCTTCAGCTAAAACATGCATGTGGAACCCAGAGTATGATCAACCATGTGAACGGGAGACGTGTTCAAATATGTCTCAGTTTTCCTCCCCTGGTACTCGGGTGCAAGATTCCAGACGCTTTACTAACACTCTTCCGACTTAGAGAGTCAGTCCCTTTAACCTCCTGTTTGGCCCAGTTTGCAATTTCTGCGGAAGATGAACAGGAATAGCGAGAACCAATGAGAGACTAGCTGGAGGTGTCTGGACGGGCAAATTTAACTCTCATTTCCCACCAGGAAGAGGAATTAACCAAAGGCTCAGCGTGCCGTGCCGGAACCAGATTAGGGCCTGAAGCCATCCTGCGGTGTTGCGGCCAGGTCACAAGAAAGCGAGTTGAAGAAAGGAGCTCAGGGGCACTGTAATTCACAAACCTGCAGAGTTATAAATGACAGCTATCGTCCAAAAATAGACTGAAGTAAGGCTGCCAAGAGGACTTGAAAGCGGGGCAGAATTGCAGGAAACCGATTTCAGGAGGTAGACTGGAATTGCACTGAAAGCATAGGAAAAGAGGCAGAACGTCCACAATGATGCACTTGGCCAAAAAGGGCGTATGCGTTTTTTCCTGAATATATTCAGGAAAAAACGCATACGCCCTTTTTGGCCAACCAAGCAAGCTTGCAAAGGAAATCTGCACTACAATGAAGTCTCACTTCCCCCCGGTCAAAAGGGCCATCTGAAAAATGTGTAAAATCCAGAAAGGCAGGACAGGCCATGGAGAACTGGGAGCCTTGTTATGCTGATGGGCGGGATGTAAATTGCCAACAACCACTCGGGAGAAGTGTATGGTGTTTCCTGAAACATCTAAAAAACAAAGCAACAGAGCCTAGGGCACTGCCAC
Source organism: Stenella coeruleoalba (assembly GCF_951394435.1). Classification (NCBI taxonomy): domain Eukaryota; kingdom Metazoa; phylum Chordata; class Mammalia; order Artiodactyla; family Delphinidae; genus Stenella; species Stenella coeruleoalba. Next base: position 1,033,265 of record NW_027646118.1, on the reverse strand, counting down.
TTATGGTCCTATAGCTTAGGGAAATTAAAATCAAAAAGACACAGCCACCCCAAAGTTTGGAACGGCTCTGTTTACAAGAACCTCGTTTACAGTACAAGTTCAACATCACAGAAAGTGAAAAATGGATAAAGAACTTGTGGTATTTACTTACAAAGCAATATCACTCAGCAATGAAATCTGTGTCATCAGGCCCTTAGCAGCACAATGAGTGGATTCAGGTACGATGATTCTAACTGAAATAAGTCACACAGAAAAAGAAACATCATAAGATATCACTAATACACGTAATGTAAACTTGGCTACACAGGAACTGAATTCCAAAACAGAACAGGGACTCAAATTTAGAAAACCAACTTATGCTTGCTTAAGGGGAAAGGTGAGTTGGGGTGCTGCATAAAACCAGAGATTGAAGTGAGCACAGATAAAGTTCCTTAAGCCAAATATGGAATAGACAAGAGCTACTCCTTGCTCAACGAAATGGACTCAACACCCCATATTAAACACCTAAGAATGTACCTGACTAGTAAGTATCTTAAAACCTATGGATTGCTATGTCTCCAAAAGAGAATCAAGCGTTTGTACAGGGGAATAAACGCAGCAGTGATAGGATTGGAGATGTTCGGTGAGCAAATGAAGACCCTTTGAAGTCATATTGCATGGTACCCATTCCACGGGTCTCAACTCTCCATGTTTAAGGTATTCTTCCTTCAGCTAAAACATGCATGTGGAACCCAGAGTATGATCAACCATGTGAACGGGAGACGTGTTCAAATATGTCTCAGTTTTCCTCCCCTGGTACTCGGGTGCAACATTCCAGACGCTTTACTAACACTCTCCCCACTTGGAGAGTCAGCGTCTTTAACCTCCTGTTTGGCCCAGTTTGCAATTTCTGCGGAAGATGAACAGGAATACCGAGAACCAATGAGAGACTAGCTGGAGGTGTCTGGACGGGCAAATTTAACTCTCATTTCCCACCAGGAAGAGGAAATAACCAAAGGCTCAGCGTGCCGTGCCGGAACCAGATTAGGGCCTGAAGCCATCCTGCGGGGTTGCGGCCAGGTCACAAGAAAGCAAGTTGAAGAAAGGAGCTCAGGGGCACTGTAATTCACAAACCTGCAGAGTTATAAATGACAGCTATCGTCCAAAAATAGACTGAAGTAAGGCTGCCAAGAGGACTTGAAAGCGGGGCAGAATTGCAGGAAACCGATTTCAGGAGGTAGACTGGAATTGCACTGAAAGCATAGGAAAAGAGGCAGAACGTCCACAATGATGCACTTGGCCAAAAAGGGCGTATGCGTTTTTTCCTGAATATATTCAGGAAAAAACGCATACGCACTTTTTGGCCAACCAAGCAAGCTTGCAAAGGAAATCTGCACTACAATGAAGTCTCACTTCCCCCCGGTCAAAAGGGCCATCTGAAAAAAGTGTAAAATCCAGAAAGGCAGGACAGGCCATGGAGAACTGGGAGCCTTGTTAATCTGATGGGCGGGATGTAAATTGCCAACAACCACTCGGGAGAAGTATATGCTGTTTCCTGAAACATCTAAAAAACAAAGCAACAGAACCTAGGGCACTTCCACTTATGGTCCTATAGCTTAGGGAAATTAAAATCAAAAAGACACAGCCACCCCAAAGTTTGGAACGGCTCTGTTTACAAGAACCTCCTTTACAGTACAAGTTCAACATCGCAGAAAGTGAAAAATGGATAAAGAAGTTGTGGTATTTACTTACAAAGCAATATCACTCAGCAATGAAATCTATGTCATCAGGCCCTTAGCAGTACAATGAGTGGATTCAGGTATGATGATTCTAACTGAAATAAGTCACACAGAAAAAGAAACATCATAAGATATCACTAATACACGGAATGTAAACTTGGCTACACAGGAACTGAATTACAGAACAGAACAGGGTCTCAAATTAAGAAAACCAACTTATGCTTGCTTAAGTGTAAGGGTGAGTTGGGGTGCTGCATAAAACCAGAGATTGAAATGAGCACAGATAAAGTTCCTTAAGTCAAATATGGAATAGACAAGAGCTACTCCTTGCTCAACGAAATGGACTCAACACCGCATATTAAACGCCTAAGAATGTACCTGACTAGTAAGTATCTTAAAACCTATGGATTGCTATGTCTCCGAAAGAGAATCAAGCATGTGTACAGGGGCATAAACGCAGCAGTGATAGGATTGGAGAGGTTCGGTGAGCAAATGAAGACCCTTTGAAGTCGTATTGCATGGTACCCATTCCACGGGTTTCAACTACCCAGGTTTAAGGTATTCTTCCTTCAGCTAAAACATGCATGTGGAACCTAGAGTATGATCAACCATGTGATCGGGAGACGTGTTCAAATATGTCTCAGTTTTCCTCCCCTGGTACTCGGGTACAACATTCCAGACGCTTTACTAACACTCTCCCCACTTGGAGAGTCAGTCCCTTTAACCTCCTGTTTGGCCCAGTTTGCAATTTCTGCGGAAGATGAACAGGAATAGCGAGAACCAATGAGAGGCTAGCTGGAGGTGTCTGGACGGGCAAATTTAACTCTCATTTCCCACCAGGAAGAGGAATTAACCAAAGGCTCAGCATGCCGTGCCGGAACCAGATTAGGGCCTGAAGCCATCCTGCTGTGTTGCGGCCAGCTCAAAAGAAAGCGAGTTGAACAAAGGAGCTCAGGGGCACTGTAATTCACAAACCTGCAGAGTTATAAATGACAGCTATCGTCCAAAAATAGACTGAAGTAAGGCTGCCAAGAGGACTTGAAAGCGGGGCAGAATTGCAGGAAACCGATTTCAGGAGGTAGACTGGAATTGCATTGAAAGCATAGGAAAAGAGGCAGAACGTCCACAATGATGCACTTGGCCAAAAAGGGCGTATGCGTTTTTTCCTGAATATATTCAGGAAAAAACGCATACGCCCTTTTTGGCCAACCAAGCAAGCTTGCAAAGGAAATCTGCACTACAATGAAGTCTCACTCTTCCCCGGTCAAAAGGGCCATCTGAAAAAAGTGTAAAATCCAGAAAGGCAGGACAGGCCATGGAGAACTGGGAGCCTTGTTATGCTGATGGGTGGGATGTAAATTGCCAACAGACACTCAGGAGAAGTGTATGGTGTTTCCTGAAACATCTAAAAAACAAAGCAACAGAGCCTAGGGCACTGCCACTTATGGTCCTATAGCTTAGGGAAATTAAAATCAAAAAGACACAGCCACCCCAAAGTTTGGGACGCCTCTGTTTACAAGAACCTCGTTTACAGTACAAGTTCAACATCGCAGAAAGTGAAAAATGGATAAAGAAGTTTTGGTATTTACTTACAAAGCAATATCACTCAGCAATGAAATCTATGTCATCAGGCCCTTAGCATCACAATGAGTGGATTCAGGTATGATGATTCTAACTGAAATAAGTCACACAGAAAAAGAAACATCATAAGATATCAGTAATACACGGAATGTAAACTTGGCTACACAGGAACTGAATTACAGAACAGAACAGGGTCTCAAATTTAGAAAACCAACTTATGCTTGCTTAAGGGTAAAGGTGAGTTGGGGTGCTGCATAAAACCAGAGATTGAAATGAGCACAGATAAAGTTCCTTAAGTCAAATATGGAATAGACAAGAGCTACTCCTAGCTCAACGAAATGGACTCAACACTGCATATTAAACGCCTAAGAATGTACCTGACTAGTAAGTATCGGAAAACCTATGGATTGCTATGTCTCCGAAAGAGAATCAAGCATGTGTACAGGGGCATAAACGCAGCAGTGATAGGATTGGAGAGGTTCGGTGAGCAAATGAAGACCCTTTGAAGTCATATTGCATGGTACCCATTACACGGGTCTGAACTCTCCAGGTTTAAGGTATTCTTCCTTCAGCTAAAACATGCATGTGGAACCCAAGTATGATCAACCATGTGAACGGGAGACGTGTTCAAATATGTCTCAGTTTTCGTCCCCTGGTACTCGGGTGCAACATTCCAGACGCTTTACTAACACTCTCCCCACTTGGAGAGTCAGCGCCTTTAACCTCCTGTTTGGCCCAGTTTGCAATTTCTGCGGAAGATGAACAGGAATACCGAGAACCAATGAGAGACTAGCTGGAGGTGTCTGGACGGGCAAATTTAACTCTCATTTCCCACCAGGAAGAGGAAATAACCAAAGGCTCAGCGTGCCGTGCCGGAACCAGATTAGGGTCTGAAGCCATCCTGCGGTGTTGCGGCCAGGTCACAAGAAAGCGAGTTGAAGAAAGGAGCTCAGGGGCACTGTAATTCACAAACCTGCAGAGTTATAAATGACAGCTATCGTCCAAAAATAGACTGAAGTAAGGCTGCCAAGAGGACTTGAAAGCGGGGCAGAATTGCAGGAAACCGATTTCAGGAGGTAGACTGGAATTGCATTGAAAGCATAGGAAAAGAGGCAGAACGTCCACAATGATGCACTTGGCCAAAAAGGGCGTATGCGTTTTTTCCTGAATATATTCAGGAAAAAACGCATACGCCCTTTTTGGCCAACCAAGCAAGCTTGCAAAGGAAATCTGCACTACAATGAAGTCTCACTTTCCCCCGGTCAAAAGGGCCATCTGAAAAAAGTGTAAAATCCAGAAAGACAAGACAGGCCATGGAGAACTGGGAGCCTTGTTATGCTGATGGGCGGGATGTAAATTGCCAACAACCACTCGGGAGAAGTGTATGGTGTTTCCTGAAACATCTAAAAAAAAAGCAACAGAACCTAGGGCACTTCCACTTATGGTCCTATAGCTTAGGGAAATTAAAATCAAAAAGACACAGCCTCCCCAAAGTTTGGAACGGCTCTGTTTACAAGAACCTCGTGTACAGTACAAGTTCAACATCGCAGAAAGTGAAAAATGGATAAAGAAGTTGTGGTATTTACTTACAAAGCAATATCACTCAGCAATGAAATCTGTGTCATCAGGCCCTTAGCAGCACAATGAGTGGATTCAGGTACGATGATTCTAACTGAAATAAGTCACACAGAAAAAGAAACATCATAAGATATCACTAATACACGGAATGTAAACTTGGCTACACAGGAACTGAATTACAGAACAGAACAGTGTCTCAAATTTAGAAAAGCAACTTATGCTTGCTTAAGGGGAAAGGTGAGTTGGGGTGCTGCATAAAACCAGAGATTGAAATGAGCACAGATAAATTTCCTTAAGCCAAATATGGAATAGACAAGAGCTACTCCTTGCTCAACGAAATGGACTCAACACCCCATATTAAACGCCTAAGAATGTACCTGACTAGTAAGTATCTTAAAACCTATGGATTGCTATGTCTCCGAAAGAGAATCAAGCGTGTGTACAGGGGCATAAACGCAGCAGTGATAGGATTGGAGAGGTTCGGTGAGCAAATAAAGACCCTTTGAAGTCATATTGCATGGTACCCATTCCACGGGTTTCAACTACCCAGGTTTAAGGTATTCTTCCTTCAGCTAAAACATGCATGTGGAACCCAGAGTATGATCAACCATGTGATCGGGAAACGTGTTCAAATATGTCTCAGTTTTCCTCCCCTGGTACTCGGGTGCAACATTCCAGACGCTTTACTAACACTCTCCCCACTTGGAGAGTCAGCGCCTTTAACCTCCTGTTTGGCCCAGTTTGCAATTTCTGCGGAAGATGAACAGGAATAGCGAGAACCAATGAGAGGCTAGCTGGAGGTGTCTGGACGGGCAAATTCAACTCTCATTTCTCACCAGGAAGAGGAATTAACCAAAGGCTCAGCGTGCCGTGCCAGAACCAGATTAGGGCCTGAAGCCATCCTGCGGTGTTGCGGCCAGGTCACAAGAAAGCGAGTTGAAGAAAGGAGCTCAGGGGCACTGTAATTCACAAACCTGCAGACTTATAAATGACAGCTATCGTCCAAAAATAGACTGAAGTAAGGCTGCCAAGAGGACTTGAAAGTGGGGCAGAATTGCAGGAAACCGATTTCAGGAGGTAGACTGGAATTGCATTGAAAGCATAGGAAAAGAGGCAGAACGTCCACAATGATGCACTTGGCCAAAAAGGGCGTATGCGTTTTTTCCTGAATATATTCAGGAAAAAACGCATACGCCCTTTTTGGCCAACCAAGCAAGCTTGCAAAGGAAATCTGCACTACAATGAAGTCTCACTTCCCCCCGGTCAAAAGGGCCATCTGAAAAAAGTGTAAAATCCAGAAAGGCAGGACAGGCCATGGAGAACTGGGAGCCTTGTTATGCTGATGGGCGGGATGTAAATTGCCAACAACCACTCGGGAGAAGTGTATGGTGTTTCCTGAAACATCTAAAAAACAAAGCAACAGAGCCTAGGGCACTGCCACTTATGGTCCTATAGCTTAGGGAAATTAAAATCAAAAAGACACAGCCACCCCAAACTTTCGAACAGCTCTGTTTACAAGAACCTCGTTTACAGTACAAGTTCAACATCGCAGAAAGTGAAAAATGGATAAAGAAGTTGTGGTATTTACTTACAAAGCAATATCACTCAGCAATGAAATCTATGTCATCAGGCCCTTAGCATCACAATGAGTGGATTCAGGTATGATGATTCTAACTGAAATAAGTCACACAGAAAAAGAAACATCATAAGATATCAGTAATACACGGAATGTAAACTTGGCTACACAGGAACTGAATTACAGAACAGAACAGGGTCTCAAATTTAGAAAACCAACTTATGCTTGCTTAAGGGTAAAGGTGAGTTGGGGTGCTGCATAAAACCAGAGATTGAAATGAGCACAGATAAAGTTCCTTAAGTCAAATATGGAATAGACAAGAGCTACTCCTTGCTCAACGAAATGGACTCAACACCGCATATTAAACGCCTAAGAATGTACCTGACTAGTAAGTATCGGAAAACCTATGGATTGCTATGTCTCCGAAAGAGAATCAAGCATGTGTACAGGGGCATAAACGCAGCAGTGATAGGATTGGAGAGGTTCGGTGAGCAAATGAAGACCCTTTGAAGTCATATTGCATGGTACCCATTACACGGGTCTGAACTCTCAAGGTTTAAGGTATTCTTCCTTCAGCTAAAACATGCATGTGGAACCCAAGTATGATCAACCATGTGAACGGGAGACGTGTTCAAATATGTCTCAGTTTTCCTCCCCTGGTACTCGGGTGCAACATTCCAGACGCTTTACTAACACTCTCCCCACTTGGAGAGTCAGCGTCTTTAACCTCCTGTTTGGCCCAGTTTGCAATTTCTGCGGAAGATGAACAGGAATAGCGAGAACCAATGAGAGACTAGCTGGAGGTGTCTGGACGGGCAAATTTAACTCTCATTTCCCACCAGGAAGAGGAAATAACCAAAGGCTCAGCATGCCGGGCCGGAACCAGATTAGGGCCTGAAGCCATCCTGCGGTGTTGCGGCCAGGTCACAAGAAAGCGAGTTGAAGAAAGGAGCTCAGGGGCACTGTAATTCACAAACCTGCAGAGTTATAAATGACAGCTATCGTCCAAAAATAGACTGAAGTAAGGCTGCCAAGAGGACTTGAAAGCGGGGCAGAATTGCAGGAAACCGATTTCAGGAGGTAGACTGGAATTGCATTGAAAGCATAGGAAAAGAGGCAGAACGTCCACAATGATGCACTTGGCCAAAAAGGGCGTATGCGTTTTTTCCTGAATATATTCAGGAAAAAACGCATACGCCCTTTTTGGCCAACCAAGCAAGCTTGCAAAGGAAATCTGCACTACAATGAAGTCTCACTTCCCCCCGGTCAAAAGGGCCATCTGAAAAAAGTGTAAAATCCAGAAAGGCAGGACAGGCCATGGACAACTGGGAGCCTTGTTATGCTGATGGGCGGGATGTAAATTGCCAACAGACACTCGGGAGAAGTGTATGGTGTTTCCTGAAACATCTAAAAAACAAAGCAACAGAGCCTAGGGCACTGCCACTTATGGTCCTATAGCTTAGGGAAATTAAAATCAAAAAGACACAGCCACCCCAAACTTTCGAACGGCTCTGTTTACAAGAACCTCGTTTACAGTACAAGTTCAACATCGCAGAAAGTGAAAAATGGATAAAGAAGTTGTGGTATTTACTTACAAAGCAATATCACTCAGCAATGAAATCTGTGTCATCAGGCCCGTAGCAGCACAATGAGTGGATTCAGGTATGATGATTCTAACTGAAATAAGTCACACAGAAAAGAAACATCATAAGATATCAATAATACACGGAATGTAAACTTGGCTACACAGGAACTGAATTACAGAACAGAACAGGGTCTCAAATTTAGAAAACCAACTTATGCTTGCTTAAGGGTAAAGGTGAGTTGGGGTGCTGCATAAAACCAGAGATTGAAATGAGCACAGATAAAGTTCCTTAAGTCAAATATGGAATAGACAAGAGCTACTCCTTGCTCAAAGAAATGTACTCAACACCGCATATTAAACGCCTAAGAATGTACCTGACTAGTAAGTATCGGAAAACCTATGGATTGCTATGTCTCCAAAAGAGAATCAAGCATGTGTACAGGGGCATAAACGCAGCAGTGATAGGATTGGAGAGGTTCGGTGAGCAAATGAAGACCCTTTGAAATCATATTGCATGGTACGCATTACAAGGGTCTCAACTCTCCAGGTTTAAGGTATTCTTCCTTCAGCTAAAACATGCATGTGGAACCTAGAGTATGATCAACCATGTGATCGGGAGACGTGTTCAAATATGTCTCAGTTTTCCTCCCCTGGTACTCGGGTGCAACATTCCAGACGCTTTACTAACACTCTCCCGACTTGGAGAGTCAGTCCCTTTAACCTCCTGTTTGGCCCAGTTTGCAATTTCTGCGGAAGATGAACAGGAATAGCGAGAACCAATGAGAGACTAGCTAGAGGTGTCTGGACGGGCAAATTTAACTCTCATTTCCCACCAGGAAGAGGAATTAACCAAAGGCTCAGCGTGCCGTGCCGGAACCAGATTAGGGCCTGAAGCCATCCTGCGGTGTTGCGGCCAGGTCACAAGAAAGCGAGTTGAAGAAAGGAGCTCAGGGGCACTGTAATTCACAAACCTGCAGAGTTATAAATGACAGCTATCGTCCAAAAATAGACTGAAGTAAGGCTGCCAAGAGGACTTGAAAGTGGGGCAGAATTGCAGGAAACCGATTTCAGGAGGTAGACTGGAATTGCATTGAAAGCATAGGAAAAGAGGCAGAACATCCACAATGATGCACTTGGCCAAAAAGGGCGTATGCGTTTTTTCCTGAATATATTCAGGAAAAAACGCATACGCCCTTTTTGGCCAACCAAGCAAGCTTGCAAAGGAAATCTGCACTACAATGAAGTCTCACTTCCCCCCAGTCAAAAGGGCCATCTGAAAAAAGTGTAAAATCCAGAAAGGCAGGACAGGCCATGGACAACTGGGAGCCTTGTTATGCTGATGGGCGGGATGTAAGTTGCCAACAGACACTCGGGAGAAGTGTATGGTGTTTCCTGAAACATCTAAAAAACAAAGCAACAGAGCCTAGGGCACTGCCACTTATGGTCCTATAGCTTAGGGAAATTAAAATCAAAAAGACACAGCCACCCCAAACTTTTGAACGGCTCTATTTACAAGAACCTCGTTTACAGTACAAGTTCAACATCGCAGAAAGTGAAAAATGGATAAAGAAGTTGTGGTATTTACTTACAAAGCAATATCACTCAGCAATGAAATCTGTGTCATCAGGCCCGTAGCAGCACAATGAGTGGATTCAGGTATGATGATTCTAACTGAAATAAGTCACACAGAAAAGAAACATCATAAGATATCAGTAATACACGGAATGTAAACTTGGCTACACAGGAACTGAATTACAGAACAGAACAGGGTCTCAAATTTAGAAAACCAACTTATGCTTGCTTAAGGGTAAAGGTGAGTTGGGGTGCTGCATAAAACCAGAGATTGAAATGAGCACAGATAAAGTTTCTTAAGTCAAATATGGAATAGACAAGAGCTACTCCTTGCTCAACGAAATGTACTCAACACCGCATATTAAACGCCTAAGAATGTACCTGACTAGTAAGTATCGGAAAACCTATGGATTGCTATGTCTCCAAAAGAGAATCAAGCATGTGTACAGGGGCATAAACGCAGCAGTGATAGGATTGGAGAGGTTCGGTGAGCAAATGAAGACCCTTTGAAGTCATATTGCATGGTACGCATTACACGGGTCTCAACTCTCCAGGTTTAAGGTATTCTTCCTTCAGCTAAAACATGCATGTGGAACCTAGAGTATGATCAACCATGTGATCGGGAGACGTGTTCAAATATGTCTCAGTTTTCCTCCCCTGGTACTCAGGTGCAACATTCCAGACGCTTTAGTAACACTCTCCCGACTTGGAGAGTCAGTCCCTTTAACCTCCTGTTTGGCCCAGTTTGCAATTTCTGCGGAAGATGAACAGGAATAGCGAGAACCAATGAGAGACTAGCTGGAGGTGTCTGGACGGGCAAATTTAACTCTCATTTCTCACCAGGAAGAGGAATTAACCAAAGGCTCAGCGTGCCGTGCCAGAACCAGATTAGGGCCTGAAGCCATCCTGCGGTGTTGCGGCCAGGTCACAAGAAAGCGAGTTGAAGAAAGGAGCTCAGGGGCACTGTAATTCACAAACCTGCAGAGTTATAAATGACAGCTATCGTCCAAAAATAGACTGAAGTAAGGCTGCCAAGAGGACTTGAAAGCGGGGCAGAATTGCAGGAAACCGATTTCAGGAGGTAGACTGGAATTGCATTGAAAGCATAGGAAAAGAGGCAGAACATCCACAATGATGCACTTGGCCAAAAAGGGCGTATGCGTTTTTTCCTGAATATATTCAGGAAAAAACGCATACGCCCTTTTTGGCCAACCAAGCAAGCTTGCAAAGGAAATCTGCACTACAATGAAGTCTCACTTCCCCCCGGTCAAAAGGGCCATCTGAAAAAAGTGTAAAATCCAGAAAGACAAGACAGGCCATGGAGAACTGGGAGCCTTGTTATGCTGATGGGCGGGATGTAAATTGCCAACAACCACTCGGGAGAAGTGTATGGTGTTTCCTGAAACATGTAAAAAACAAAGCAACAGAACCTAGGGCACTTCCACTTATGGTCCTATAGCTTAGGGAAATTAAAATCAAAAAGACACAGCCTCCCCAAAGTTTGGAACGGCTCTGTTTACAAGAACCTCGTGTACAGTACAAGTTCAACATCGCAGAAAGTGAAAAATGGATAAAGAAGTTGTGGTATTTACTTACAAAGCAATATCACTCAGCAATGAAATCTGTGTCATCAGGCCCTTAGCAGCACAATGAGTGGATTCAGGTACGATGATTCTAACTGAAATAAGTCACACAGAAAAAGAAACATCATAAGATATCACTAATACACGGAATGTAAACTTGGCTACACAGGAACTGAATTACAGAACAGAACAGTGTCTCAAATTTAGAAAAGCAACTTATGCTTGCTTAAGGGGAAAGGTGAGTTGGGGTGCTGCATAAAACCAGAGATTGAAATGAGCACAGATAAAGTTCCTTAAGCCAAATATGGAATAGACAAGAGCTACTCCTTGCTCAACGAAATGGACTCAACACCCCATATTAAATGCCTAAGAATGTACCTGACTAGTAAGTATCGGAAAACCTATGGATTGCTATGTCTCCAAAAGAGAATCAAGCGTGTGTACAGGGGCATAAACGCAGCAGTGATAGGATTGGAGAGGTTCGGTGAGCAAATGAAGACCCTTTGAAGTCATATTGCATGGTACCCATTCCACGGGTCTCAACTCTCCAGGTTTAAGGTATTCTTCCTTCAGCTAAAACATGCATGTGGAACCCAGAGTATGATCAACCATGTGAACGGGAGACGTGTTCAAATATGTCTCAGTATTCCTCCCCTGGTACTCAGGTGCAACATTCCAGACGCTTTACTAACACTCTTCCGACTTGGAGAGTCAGTCCCTTTAACCTCCTGTTTGGCCCAGTTTGCAATTTCTGCGGAAGATGAACAGGAATAGCGAGAACCAATGAGAGACTAGCTGGAGGTGTCTGGACGGGCAAATTTAACTCTCATTTCCCACCAGGAAGAGGAATTAACCAAAGGCTCAGCGTGCCGTGCCGGAACCAGATTAGGGCCTGAAGCCATCCTGCGGTGTTGCGGCCAGGTCACAAGAAAGCGAGTTGAAGAAAGGAGCTCAGGGGCACTGTAATTCACAAACCTGCAGAGTTATAAATGACAGCTATCGTCCAAAAATAGACTGAAGTAAGGCTGCCAAGAGGACTTGAAAGCGGGGCAGAATTGCAGGAAACCGATTTCAGGAGGTAGACTGGAATTGCATTGAAAGCATAGGAAAAGAGGCAGAACGTCCACAATGATGCACTTGGCCAAAAAGGGCGTATGCGTTTTTTCCTGAATATATTCAGGAAAAAACGCATACACCCTTTTTGGCCAACCAAGCAAGCTTGCAAAGGAAATCTGCACTACAATGAAGTCTCACATCCCCCCGGTCAAAAGGGCCATCTGAAAAAAGTGTAAAATCCAGAAAGACAAGACAGGCCATGGAGAACTGGGAGCCTTGTTATGCTGATGGGCGGGATGTAAATTGCCAACAACCACTCGGGAGAAGTGTATGGTGTTTCCTGAAACATCTAAAAAACAAAGCAACAGAACCTAGGGCACTTCCACTTATGGTCCTATAGCTTAGGGAAATTAAAATCAAAAAGACACAGCCTACCCAAAGTTTGGAACGGCTCTGTTTACAAGAACCTCGTGTACAGTACAAGTTCAACATCGCAGAAAGTGAAAAATGGATAAAGAAGTTGTGGTATTTACTTACAAAGCAATATCACTCAGCAATGAAATCTGTGTCATCAGGCCCGTAGCAGCACAATGAGTGGATTCAGGTATGATGATTCTAACTGAAATAAGTCACACAGAAAAGAAACATCATAAGATATCAATAATACACGGAATGTAAACTTGGCTACACAGGAACTGAATTACAGAACAGAACAGGGTCTCAAATTTAGAAAACCAACTTATGCTTGCTTAAGGGGAAAGGTGAGTTGGGGTGCTGCATAAAACCAGAGATTGAAATGAGCACAGATAAAGTTCCTTAAGCCAAATATGGAATAGACAAGAGCTACTCCTTGCTCAATGAAATGGACTCAACACCCCATATTAAACGCCTAAGAATGTACCTGACTAGTAAGTATCTTAAAACCTATGGATTGCTATGTCTCCAAAAGAGAATCAAGCGTGTGTACAGGGGCATAAACGCAGCAGTGATAGGATTGGAGAGGTTCGGTGAGCAAATGAAGACCCTTTGAAGTCATATTGCATGGTACCCATTCCACGGGTCTCAACTCTCCAGGTTTAAGGTATTCTTCCTTCAGCTAAAACATGCATGTGGAACCCAGAGTATAATCAACCATGTGAACGGGAGATGTGTTCAAATATGTCTCAGTTTTCCTCCCCTGGTACTCGGGTGCAACATTCCAGACGCTTTACTAACACTCTTCCGACTTGGAGAGTCAGTCCCTTTAACCTCCTGTTTGGCCCAGTTTGCAATTTCTGCGGAAGATGAACAGGAATAGCGAGAACCAATGAGAGACTAGCTGGAGGTGTCTGGACGGGCAAATTTAACTCTCATTTCCCACCAGGAAGAGGAATTAACCAAAGGCTCAGCGTGCCGTGCCGGAACCAGATTAGGGCCTGAAGCCATCCTGCGGTGTTGCGGCCAGGTCACAAGAAAGCGAGTTGAAGAAAGGAGCTCAGGGGCACTGTAATTCACAAACCTGCAGAGTTATAAATGACAGCTATCCTCCAAAAATAGACTGAAGTAAGGCTGCCAAGAGGACTTGAAAGCGGGGCAGAATTGCAGGAAACCGATTTCAGGAGGTAGACTGGAATTGCATTGAAAGCATAGGAAAAGAGGCTGAACGTCCACAATGATGCACTTGGCCAAAAAGGGCGTATGTGTTTTTTCCTGAATATATTCAGGAAAAAACGCATACGCCCTTTTTGGCCAACCAAGCAAGCTTGCAAAGGAAATCTGCACTACAATGAAGTCTCACTTCCCCCCGGTCAAAAGGGCCATCTGAAAAAAGTGTAAAATCCAGAAAGGCAGGACAGGCCATGGACAACTGGGAGCCTTGTTATGCTGATGGGCGGGATGTAAATTGCCAACAGACACTCGGGAGAAGTGTATGGTGTTTCCTGAAACATCTAAAAAACAAAGCAACAGAGCCTACGGCACTTCCACTTATGGTCCTATAGCTTAGGGAAATTAAAATCAAAAAGACACAGCCACCCCAAACTTTCGAACGGCTCTATTTACAAGAACCTCGTTTACAGTACAAGTTCAACATCGCAGAAAGTGAAAAATGGATAAAGAAGTTGTGGTATTTACTTACAAAGCAATATCACTCAGCAATGAAATCTGTGTCATCTGGCCCGTAGCAGCACAATGAGTGGATTCAGGTATGATGATTCTAACTGAAATAAGTCACACAGAAAAGAAACATCATAAGATATCAGTAATACACGGAATGTAAACTTGGCTACACAGGAACTGAATTACAGAACAGAACAGGGTCTCAAATTTAGAAAACCAATTTATGCTTGCTTAAGGGTAAAGGTGAGTTGGGGTGCTGCATAAAACCAGAGATTGAAATGAGCACAGATAAAGTTCCTTAAGTCAAATATGGAATAGACAAGAGCTACTCCTTGCTCAAAGAAATGGACTCAACACCGCATATTAAACGCCTAAGAATGTACCTGACTAGTAAGTATCGGAAAACCTATGGATTGCTATGTCTCCAAAAGAGAATCAAGCATGTGTACAGGGGCATAAACGCAGCAGTGATAGGATTGGAGAGGTTCGGTGAGCAAATGAAGACCCTTTGAAGTCATATTGCATGGTACGCATTACACGGGTCTCAACTCTCCAGGTTTAAGGTATTCTTCCTTCAGCTAAAACATGCATGTGGAACCTAGAGTATGATCAACCATGTGATCGGGAGACGTGTTCAAATATGTCTCAGTTTTCCTCCCCTGGTACTCGGGTGCAACATTCCAGACGCTTTACTAACACTCTCCCGACTTGGAGAGTCAGTCCCTTTAACCTCCTGTTTGGCCCAGTTTGCAATTTCTGCGGAAGATGAACAGGAATAGCGAGAACCAATGAGAGACTAGCTGGAGGTGTCTGGACGGGCAAATTTAACTCTCATTTCTCACCAGGAAGAGGAATTAACCAAAGGCTCAGCGTGCCATGCCAGAACCAGATTAGGGCCTGAAGCCATCCTGCGGTGTTGCGGCCAGGTCACAAGAAAGCGAGTTGAAGAAAGGAGCTCAGGGGCACTGTAATTCACAAACCTGCAGACTTATAAATGACAGCTATCGTCCAAAAATAGACTGAAGTAAGGCTGCCAAGAGGACTTGAAAGCGGGGCAGAATTGCAGGAAACCGATTTCAGGAGGTAGACTGGAATTGCATTGAAAGCATAGGAAAAGAGGCAGAACGTCCACAATGATGCACTTGGCCAAAAAGGGCGTATGCGTTTTTTCCTGAATATATTCAGGAAAAAACGCATACGCCCTTTTTGGCCAACCAAGCAAGCTTGCAAAGGAAATCTGCACTACAATGAAGTCTCACTTCCCCCCGGTCAAAAGGGCCATCTGAAAAAAGTGTAAAATCCAGAAAGACAAGACAGGCCATGGAGAACTGGGAGCCTTGTTATGCTGATGGGCGGGATGTAAATTGCCAACAACCACTCGGGAGAAGTGTATGGTGTTTCCTGAAACATCTAAAAAACAAAGCAACAGAACCTAGGGCACTTCCACTTATGGTCCTATAGCTTAGGGAAATTAAAATCAAAAAGACACAGCCACCCCAAAGTTTGGAACGGCTCTGTTTACAAGAACCTCGTGTACAGTACAAGTTCAACATCGCAGAAAGTGAAAAATGGATAAAGAAGTTGTGGTATTTACTTACAAAGCAATATCACTCAGCAATGAAATCTGTGTCATCAGGCCCTTAGCAGCACAATGAGTGGATTCAGGTACGATGATTCTAACTGAAATAAGTCACACAGAAAAAGAAACATCATAAGATATCACTAATACACGGAATGTAAACTTGGCTACACAGGAACTGAATTACAGAACAGAACAGTGTCTCAAATTTAGAAAAGCAACTTATGCTTGCTTAAGGGGAAAGGTGAGTTGGGGTGCTGCATAAAACCAGAGATTGAAATGAGCACAGATAAAGTTCCTTAAGCCAAATATGGAATAGACAAGAGCTACTCCTTGCTCAACGAAATGGACTCAACACCCCATATTAAATGCCTAAGAATGTACCTGACTAGTAAGTATCGGAAAACCTATGGATTGCTATGTCTCCAAAAGAGAATCAAGCATGTGTACAGGGGCATAAACGCAGCAGTGATAGGATTGGAGAGGTTCGGTGAGCAAATGAAGACCCTTTGAAGTCATATTGCATGGTACGCATTACACGGGTCTCAACTCTCCAGGTTTAAGGTATTCTTCCTTCAGCTAAAACATGCATGTGGAACCTAGAGTATGATCAACCATGTGATCGGGAGACGTGTTCAAATATGTCTCAGTTTTCCTCCCCTGGTACTCGGGTGCAACATTCCAGACGCTTTACTTACACTCTTCCGACTTGGAGAGTCAGTCCCTTTAACCTCCTGTTTGGCCCAGTTTGCAATTTCTGCGGAAGATGAACAGGAATAGCGAGAACCAATGAGAGACTAGCTGGAGGTGTCTGGACGGGCAAATTTAACTCTCATTTCCCACCAGGAAGAGGAATTAACCAAAGGCTCAGCGTGCCGTGCCGGAACCAGATTAGGGCCTGAAGCCATCCTGCGGTGTTGCGGCCAGGTCACAAGAAAGCGAGTTGAAGAAAGGAGCTCAGGGGCACTGTAATTCACAGACCTGCAGAGTTATAAATGACAGCTATCCTCCAAAAATAGACTGAAGTAAGGCTGCCAAGAGGACTTGAAAGCGGGGCAGAATTGCAGGAAACCGATTTCAGGAGGTAGACTGGAATTGCATTGAAAGCATAGGAAAAGAGGCAGAACGTCCACAATGATGCACTTGGCCAAAAAGGGCGTATGCGTTTTTTCCTGAATATATTCAGGAAAAAACGCATACGCCCTTTTTGGCCAACCAAGCAAGCTTGCAAAGGAAATCTGCACTACAATGAAGTCTCACTTCCCCCCGGTCAAAAGGGCCATCTGAAAAAAGTGTAAAATCCCGAAAGGCAGGACAGGCCATGGACAACTGGGAGCCTTGTTATGCTGATGGGCGGGATGTAAATTGCCAACAGACACTCGGGAGAAGTGTATGGTGTTTCCTGAAACATCTAAAAAACAAAGCAACAGAGCCTAGGGCACTGCCACTTATGGTCCTATAGCTTAGGGAAATTAAAATCAAAAAGACACAGCCACCCCAAAGTTTGGAACGGCTCTGTTTACAAGAACCTCGTTTACAGTACAAGTTCAACATCGCAGAAAGTGAAAAATGGATAAAGAAGTTGTGGTATTTACTTACAAAGCAATATCACTCAGCAATGAAATCTGTGTCATCAGGCCCGTAGCAGCACAATGAGTGGATTCAGGTATGATGATTCTAACTGAAATAAGTCACACAGAAAAGAAACATCATAAGATATCAATAATACATGGAATGTAAACTTGGCTACACAGGAACTGAATTACAGAACAGAACAGGGTCTCAAATTTAGAAAAGCAACTTATGCTTGCTTAAGGGTAAAGGTGAGTTGGGGTGCTGCATAAAACCAGAGATTGAAATGAGCACAGATAAAGTTCCTTAAGCCAAATATGGAATAGACAAGAGCTACTCCTTGCTCAACGAAATGTACTCAACACCGCATATTAAACGCCTAAGAATGTACCTGACTAGTAAGTATCGGAAAACCTATGGATTGCTATGTCTCCAAAAGAGAATCAAGCATGTGTACAGGGGCATAAACGCAGCAGTGATAGGATTGGAGAGGTTCGGTGAGCAAATGAAGACCCTTTGAAATCATATTGCATGGTACGCATTACACGGGTCTCAACTCTCCAGGTTTAAGGTATTCTTCCTTCAGCTAAAACATGCATGTGGAACCTAGAGTATGATCAACCATGTGATCGGGAGACGTGTTCAAATATGTCTCAGTTTTCCTCCCCTGGTACTCGGGTGCAACATTCCAGACGCTTTACTAACACTCTCCCGACTTGGAGAGTCAGTCCCTTTAACCTCCTGTTTGGCCCAGTTTGCAATTTCTGCGGAAGATGAACAGGAATAGCGAGAACCAATGAGAGACTAGCTGGAGGTGTCTGGACGGGCAAATTTAACTCTCATTTCTCACCAGGAAGAGGAATTAACCAAAGGCTCAGCGTGCCGTGCCAGAACCAGATTAGGGCCTGAAGCCATCCTGCGGTGTTGCGGCCAGGTCACAAGAAAGCGAGTTGAAGAAAGGAGCTCAGGGGCACTGTAATTCACAAACCTGCAGACTTATAAATGACAGCTATCGTCCAAAAATAGACTGAAGTAAGGCTGCCAAGAGGACTTGAAAGCGGGGCAGAATTGCAGGAAACCGATTTCAGGAGGTAGACAGGAATTGCATTGAAAGCATAGGAAAAGAGGCAGAACGTCCACAATGATGCACTTGGCCAAAAAGGGCGTATGCGTTTTTTCCTGAATATATTCAGGAAAAAACGCATACGCCCTTTTTGGCCAACCAAGCAAGCTTGCAAAGGAAATCTGCACTACAATGAAGTCTCACTTCCCCCCGGTCAAAAGGGCCATCTGAAAAAAGTGTAAAATCCAGAAAGACAGGACAGGCCATGGAGAACTGGGAGCCTTGTTATGCTGATGGGCGGGATGTAAATTGCCAACAACCACTCGGGAGAAGTGTATGGTGTTTCCTGAAACATCTAAAAAACAAAGCAACAGAACCTAGGGCACTTCCACTTATGGTCCTATAGCTTAGGGAAATTAAAATCAAAAAGACGCAGCCACCCCAAAGTTTGGAACGGCTCTGTTTACAAGAACCTCGTTTACAGTACAAGTTCAACATCGCAGAAAGTGAAAAATGGATCAAGAAGTTGTGGTATTTACTTACAAAGCAATATCACTCAGCAATGAAATCTGTGTCATCAGGCCCTTAGCAGCACAATGAGTGGATTCAGGTACGATGATTCTAACTGAAATAAGTCACACAGAAAAAGAAACATCATAAGATATCACTAATACACGGAATGTAAACTTGGCTACACAGGAACTGAATTCCAAAACAGAACAGTGTCTCAAATTTAGAAAAGCAACTTATGCTTGCTTAAGGGTAAAGGTGAGTTGGGGTGCTGCATAAAACCAGAGATTGAAATGAGCACAGATAAAGTTCCTTAAGCCAAATATGGAATAGACAAGAGCTACTCCTTGCTCAACGAAATGGACTCAACACCCCATATTAAACGCCTAAGAATGTACCTGACTAGTAGGTATCTTAAAACCTATGGATTGCTATGTCTCCAAAAGAGAATCAAGCGTGTGTACAGGGGCATAAACGCAGCAGTGATAGGATTGGAGAGGTTCGGTGAGCAAATGAAAACCCTTTGAAGTCATATTGCATGGTACCCATTCCACGGGTCTCAACTCTCCAGGTTTAAGGTATTCTTCCTTCAGCTAAAACATGCATGTGGAACCCAAGTATGATCAACCATGTGAATGGGAGACGTGTTCAAATATGTCTCAGTTTTCCTCCCCTGGTACTCGGGTGCAACATTCCAGACGCTTTACTAACACTCTCCCCACTTGGAGAGTCAGCGCCTTTAACCTCCTGTTTGGCCCAGTTTGCAATTTCTGCGGAAGATGAACAGGAATAGCGAGAACCAATGAGAGGCTAGCTGGAGGTGTCTGGACGGGCAAATTTAACTCTCATTTCCCACCAGGAAGAGGAAATAACCAAAGGCTCAGTGTGCCGTACCGGAACCAGATTAGCGCCTGAAGATATCCTGCGGTGTTGCAGCCAGGTCACAAGAAAGCGAGTTGAAGAAAGGAGCTCAGGGGCACTGTAATTCACAAACCTGCAGAGTTATAAATGACAGCTATCGTCCAAAAATAGACTGAAGTAAGGCTGCCAAGAGGACTTGAAAGCGGGGCAGAATTGCAGGAAACCGATTTCAGGAGGTAGACTGGAATTGCATTGAAAGCATAGGAAAAGAGGCAGAACGTCCACAATGATGCACTTGGCCAAAAAGTGCGTATGCGTTTTTTCCTGAATATATTCAGGAAAAAACGCATACGCCCTTTTTGGCCAACCAAGCAAGCTTGCAAAGGAAATCTGCACTACAATGAAGTCTCACTTCCCCCCGGTCAAAAGGGCCATCTGAAAAAAGTGTAAAATCCAGAAAGGCAGGACAGGCCATGGACAACTGGGAGCCTTGTTATGCTGATGGGCGGGATGTAAATTGCCAACAGACACTCGGGAGAAGTGTATGGTGTTTCCTGAAACATCTAAAAAACAAAGCAACAGAGCCTAGGGCACTTCCACTTATGGTCCTATAGCTTAGGGAAATTAAAATCAAAAAGACACAGCCACCCCAAACTTTCGAACGGCTCTGTTTACAAGAACCTCGTTTACAGTACAAGTTCAACATCGCAGAAAGTGAAAAATGGATAAAGAAGTTGTGGTATTTACTTACAAAGCAATATCACTCAGCAATGAAATCTGTGTCATCTGGCCCGTAGCAGCACAATGAGTGGATTCAGGTATGATGATTCTAACTGAAATAAGTCACACAGAAAAGAAACATCATAAGATATCAGTAATACACGGAATGTAAACTTGGCTACACAGGAACTGAATTACAGAACAGAACAGGGTCTCAAATTTAGAAAACCAATTTATGCTTGCTTAAGGGTAAAGGTGAGTTGGGGTGCTGCATAAAACCAGAGATTGAAATGAGCACAGATAAAGTTCCTTAAGTCAAATATGGAATAGACAAGAGCTACTCCTTGCTCAAAGAAATGGACTCAACACCGCATATTAAACGCCTAAGAATGTACCTGACTAGTAAGTATCGGAAAACCTATGGATTGCTATGTCTCCAAAAGAGAATCAAGCATGTGTACAGGGGCATAAACGCAGCAGTGATAGGATTGGAGAGGTTCGGTGAGCAAATGAAGACCCTTTGAAGTCATATTGCATAGTACGCATTACACGGGTCTCAACTCTCCAGGTTTAAGGTATTCTTCCTTCAGCTAAAACATGCATGTGGAACCTAGAGTATGATCAACCATGTGATCGGGAGACGTGTTCAAATATGTCTCAGTTTTCCTCCCCTGGTACTCGGGTGCAACATTCCAGACGCTTTACTAACACTCTCCCGACTTGGAGAGTCAGTCCCTTTAACCTCCTGTTTGGCCCAGTTTGCAATTTCTGCGGAAGATGAACAGGAATAGCGAGAACCAATGAGAGACTAGCTGGAGGTGTCTGGACGGGCAAATTTAACTCTCATTTCTCACCAGGAAGAGGAATTAACCAAAGGCTCAGCGTGCCATGCCAGAACCAGATTAGGGCCTGAAGCCATCCTGCGGTGTTGCGGCCAGGTCACAAGAAAGCGAGTTGAAGAAAGGAGCTCAGGGGCACTGTAATTCACAAACCTGCAGACTTATAAATGACAGCTATCGTCCAAAAATAGACTGAAGTAAGGCTGCCAAGAGGACTTGAAAGCGGGGCAGAATTGCAGGAAACCGATTTCAGGAGGTAGACTGGAATTGCATTGAAAGCATAGGAAAAGAGGCAGAACGTCCACAATGATGCACTTGGCCAAAAAGGGCGTATGCGTTTTTTCCTGAATATATTCAGGAAAAAACGCATACGCCCTTTTTGGCCAACCAAGCAAGCTTGCAAAGGAAATCTGCACTACAATGAAGTCTCACTTCCCCCCGGTCAAAAGGGCCATCTGAAAAAAGTGTAAAATCCAGAAAGACAAGACAGGCCATGGAGAACTGGGAGCCTTCTTATGCTGATGGGCGGGATGTAAATTGCCAACAACCACTCGGGAGAAGTGTATGGTGTTTCCTGAAACATCTAAAAAACAAAGCAACAGAACCTAGGGCACTTCCACTTATGGTCCTATAGCTTAGGGAAATTAAAATCAAAAAGACACAGCCACCCCAAAGTTTGGAACGGCTCTGTTTACAAGAACCTCGTTTACAGTACAAGTTCAACATCGCAGAAAGTGAAAAATGGATCAAGAAGTTGTGGTATTTACTTACAAAGCAATATCACTCAGCAATGAAATCTGTGTCATCAGGCCCTTAGCAGCACAATGAGTGGATTCAGGTACGATGATTCTAACTGAAATAAGTCACACAGAAAAAGAAACATCATAAGATATCACTAATACACGGAATGTAAACTTGGCTACACAGGAACTGAATTCCAAAACAGAACAGTGTCTCAAATTTAGAAAAGCAACTTATGCTTGCTTAAGGGTAAAGGTGAGTTGGGGTGCTGCATAAAACCAGAGATTGAAATGAGCACAGATAAAGTTCCTTAAGCCAAATATGGAATAGACAAGAGCTACTCCTTGCTCAACGAAATGGACTCAACACCCCATATTAAACGCCTAAGAATGTACCTGACTAGTAGGTATCTTAAAACCTATGGATTGCTATGTCTCCAAAAGAGAATCAAGCGTGTGTACAGGGGCATAAACGCAGCAGTGATAGGATTGGAGAGGTTCGGTGAGCAAATGAAAACCCTTTGAAGTCATATTGCATGGTACCCATTCCACGGGTCTCAACTCTCCAGGTTTAAGGTATTCTTCCTTCAGCTAAAACATGCATGTGGAACCCAAGTATGATCAACCATGTGAATGGGAGACGTGTTCAAATATGTCTCAGTTTTCCTCCCCTGGTACTCGGGTGCAACATTCCAGACGCTTTACTAACACTCTCCCCACTTGGAGAGTCAGCGCCTTTAACCTCCTGTTTGGCCCAGTTTGCAATTTCTGCGGAAGATGAACAGGAATAGCGAGAACCAATGAGAGGCTAGCTGGAGGTGTCTGGACGGGCAAATTTAACTCTCATTTCCCACCAGGAAGAGGAAATAACCAAAGGCTCAGTGTGCCGTACCGGAACCAGATTAGCGCCTGAAGACATCCTGCGGTGTTGCAGCCAGGTCACAAGAAAGCGAGTTGAAGAAAGGAGCTCAGGGGCACTGTAATTCACAAACCTGCAGAGTTATAAATGACAGCTATCGTCCAAAAATAGACTGAAGTAAGGCTGCCAAGAGGACTTGAAAGCGGGGCAGAATTGCAGGAAACCGATTTCAGGAGGTAGACTGGAATTGCATTGAAAGCATAGGAAAAGAGGCAGAACGTCCACAATGATGCACTTGGCCAAAAAGTGCGTATGCGTTTTTTCCTGAATATATTCAGGAAAAAACGCATACGCCCTTTTTGGCCAACCAAGCAAGCTTGCAAAGGAAATCTGCACTACAATGAAGTCTCACTTCCCCCCGGTCAAAAGGGCCATCTGAAAAAAGTGTAAAATCCAGAAAGGCAGGACAGGCCATGGACAACTGGGAGCCTTGTTATGCTGATGGGCGGGATGTAAATTGCCAACAGACACTCGGGAGAAGTGTATGGTGTTTCCTGAAACATCTAAAAAACAAAGCAACAGAGCCTAGGGCACTTCCACTTATGGTCCTATAGCTTAGGGAAATTAAAATCAAAAAGACACAGCCACCCCAAACTTTCGAACGGCTCTGTTTACAAGAACCTCGTTTACAGTACAAGTTCAACATCGCAGAAAGTGAAAAATGGATAAAGAAGTTGTGGTATTTACTTACAAAGCAATATCACTCAGCAATGAAATCTGTGTCATCTGGCCCGTAGCAGCACAATGAGTGGATTCAGGTATGATGATTCTAACTGAAATAAGTCACACAGAAAAGAAACATCATAAGATATCAGTAATACACGGAATGTAAACTTGGCTACACAGGAACTGAATTACAGAACAGAACAGGGTCTCAAATTTAGAAAACCAATTTATGCTTGCTTAAGGGTAAAGGTGAGTTGGGGTGCTGCATAAAACCAGAGATTGAAATGAGCACAGATAAAGTTCCTTAAGTCAAATATGGAATAGACAAGAGCTACTCCTTGCTCAAAGAAATGGACTCAACACCGCATATTAAACGCCTAAGAATGTACCTGACTAGTAAGTATCGGAAAACCTATGGATTGCTATGTCTCCAAAAGAGAATCAAGCATGTGTACAGGGGCATAAACGCAGCAGTGATAGGATTGGAGAGGTTCGGTGAGCAAATGAAGACCCTTTGAAGTCATATTGCATAGTACGCATTACACGGGTCTCAACTCTCCAGGTTTAAGGTATTCTTCCTTCAGCTAAAACATGCATGTGGAACCTAGAGTATGATCAACCATGTGATCGGGAGACGTGTTCAAATATGTCTCAGTTTTCCTCCCCTGGTACTCGGGTGCAACATTCCAGACGCTTTACTAACACTCTCCCGACTTGGAGAGTCAGTCCCTTTAACCTCCTGTTTGGCCCAGTTTGCAATTTCTGCGGAAGATGAACAGGAATAGCGAGAACCAATGAGAGACTAGCTGGAGGTGTCTGGACGGGCAAATTTAACTCTCATTTCTCACCAGGAAGAGGAATTAACCAAAGGCTCAGCGTGCCATGCCAGAACCAGATTAGGGCCTGAAGCCATCCTGCGGTGTTGCGGCCAGGTCACAAGAAAGCGAGTTGAAGAAAGGAGCTCAGGGGCACTGTAATTCACAAACCTGCAGACTTATAAATGACAGCTATCGTCCAAAAATAGACTGAAGTAAGGCTGCCAAGAGGACTTGAAAGCGGGGCAGAATTGCAGGAAACCGATTTCAGGAGGTAGACTGGAATTGCATTGAAAGCATAGGAAAAGAGGCAGAACGTCCACAATGATGCACTTGGCCAAAAAGGGCGTATGCGTTTTTTCCTGAATATATTCAGGAAAAAACGCATACGCACTTTTTGGCCAACCAAGCAAGCTTGCAAAGGAAATCTGCACTACAATGAAGTCTCACTTCCCCCCGGTCAAAAGGGCCATCTGAAAAAAGTGTAAAATCCAGAAAGGCAGGACAGGCCATGGAGAACTGGGAGCCTTGTTAATCTGATGGGCGGGATGTAAATTGCCAACAACCACTCGGGAGAAGTATATGCTGTTTCCTGAAACATCTAAAAAACAAAGCAACAGAACCTAGGGCACTTCCACTTATGGTCCTATAGCTTAGGGAAATTAAAATCAAAAAGACACAGCCACCCCAAAGTTTGGAACGGCTCTGTTTACAAGAACCTCCTTTACAGTACAAGTTCAACATCGCAGAAAGTGAAAAATGGATAAAGAAGTTGTGGTATTTACTTACAAAGCAATATCACTCAGCAATGAAATCTATGTCATCAGGCCCTTAGCAGTACAATGAGTGGATTCAGGTATGATGATTCTAACTGAAATAAGTCACACAGAAAAAGAAACATCATAAGATATCACTAATACACGGAATGTAAACTTGGCTACACAGGAACTGAATTACAGAACAGAACAGGGTCTCAAATTAAGAAAACCAACTTATGCTTGCTTAAGTGTAAGGGTGAGTTGGGGTGCTGCATAAAACCAGAGATTGAAATGAGCACAGATAAAGTTCCTTAAGTCAAATATGGAATAGACAAGAGCTACTCCTTGCTCAACGAAATGGACTCAACACCGCATATTAAACGCCTAAGAATGTACCTGACTAGTAAGTATCTTAAAACCTATGGATTGCTATGTCTCCGAAAGAGAATCAAGCATGTGTACAGGGGCATAAACGCAGCAGTGATAGGATTGGAGAGGTTCGGTGAGCAAATGAAGACCCTTTGAAGTCGTATTGCATGGTACCCATTCCACGGGTTTCAACTACCCAGGTTTAAGGTATTCTTCCTTCAGCTAAAACATGCATGTGGAACCTAGAGTATGATCAACCATGTGATCGGGAGACGTGTTCAAATATGTCTCAGTTTTCCTCCCCTGGTACTCGGGTACAACATTCCAGACGCTTTACTAACACTCTCCCCACTTGGAGAGTCAGTCCCTTTAACCTCCTGTTTGGCCCAGTTTGCAATTTCTGCGGAAGATGAACAGGAATAGCGAGAACCAATGAGAGGCTAGCTGGAGGTGTCTGGACGGGCAAATTTAACTCTCATTTCCCACCAGGAAGAGGAATTAACCAAAGGCTCAGCATGCCGTGCCGGAACCAGATTAGGGCCTGAAGCCATCCTGCTGTGTTGCGGCCAGCTCAAAAGAAAGCGAGTTGAACAAAGGAGCTCAGGGGCACTGTAATTCACAAACCTGCAGAGTTATAAATGACAGCTATCGTCCAAAAATAGACTGAAGTAAGGCTGCCAAGAGGACTTGAAAGCGGGGCAGAATTGCAGGAAACCGATTTCAGGAGGTAGACTGGAATTGCATTGAAAGCATAGGAAAAGAGGCAGAACGTCCACAATGATGCACTTGGCCAAAAAGGGCGTATGCGTTTTTTCCTGAATATATTCAGGAAAAAACGCATACGCCCTTTTTGGCCAACCAAGCAAGCTTGCAAAGGAAATCTGCACTACAATGAAGTCTCACTCTTCCCCGGTCAAAAGGGCCATCTGAAAAAAGTGTAAAATCCAGAAAGGCAGGACAGGCCATGGAGAACTGGGAGCCTTGTTATGCTGATGGGTGGGATGTAAATTGCCAACAGACACTCAGGAGAAGTGTATGGTGTTTCCTGAAACATCTAAAAAACAAAGCAACAGAGCCTAGGGCACTGCCACTTATGGTCCTATAGCTTAGGGAAATTAAAATCAAAAAGACACAGCCACCCCAAAGTTTGGGACGCCTCTGTTTACAAGAACCTCGTTTACAGTACAAGTTCAACATCGCAGAAAGTGAAAAATGGATAAAGAAGTTTTGGTATTTACTTACAAAGCAATATCACTCAGCAATGAAATCTATGTCATCAGGCCCTTAGCATCACAATGAGTGGATTCAGGTATGATGATTCTAACTGAAATAAGTCACACAGAAAAAGAAACATCATAAGATATCAGTAATACACGGAATGTAAACTTGGCTACACAGGAACTGAATTACAGAACAGAACAGGGTCTCAAATTTAGAAAACCAACTTATGCTTGCTTAAGGGTAAAGGTGAGTTGGGGTGCTGCATAAAACCAGAGATTGAAATGAGCACAGATAAAGTTCCTTAAGTCAAATATGGAATAGACAAGAGCTACTCCTAGCTCAACGAAATGGACTCAACACTGCATATTAAACGCCTAAGAATGTACCTGACTAGTAAGTATCGGAAAACCTATGGATTGCTATGTCTCCGAAAGAGAATCAAGCATGTGTACAGGGGCATAAACGCAGCAGTGATAGGATTGGAGAGGTTCGGTGAGCAAATGAAGACCCTTTGAAGTCATATTGCATGGTACCCATTACACGGGTCTGAACTCTCCAGGTTTAAGGTATTCTTCCTTCAGCTAAAACATGCATGTGGAACCCAAGTATGATCAACCATGTGAACGGGAGACGTGTTCAAATATGTCTCAGTTTTCGTCCCCTGGTACTCGGGTGCAACATTCCAGACGCTTTACTAACACTCTCCCCACTTGGAGAGTCAGCGCCTTTAACCTCCTGTTTGGCCCAGTTTGCAATTTCTGCGGAAGATGAACAGGAATACCGAGAACCAATGAGAGACTAGCTGGAGGTGTCTGGACGGGCAAATTTAACTCTCATTTCCCACCAGGAAGAGGAAATAACCAAAGGCTCAGCGTGCCGTGCCGGAACCAGATTAGGGTCTGAAGCCATCCTGCGGTGTTGCGGCCAGGTCACAAGAAAGCGAGTTGAAGAAAGGAGCTCAGGGGCACTGTAATTCACAAACCTGCAGAGTTATAAATGACAGCTATCGTCCAAAAATAGACTGAAGTAAGGCTGCCAAGAGGACTTGAAAGCGGGGCAGAATTGCAGGAAACCGATTTCAGGAGGTAGACTGGAATTGCATTGAAAGCATAGGAAAAGAGGCAGAACGTCCACAATGATGCACTTGGCCAAAAAGGGCGTATGCGTTTTTTCCTGAATATATTCAGGAAAAAACGCATACGCCCTTTTTGGCCAACCAAGCAAGCTTGCAAAGGAAATCTGCACTACAATGAAGTCTCACTTTCCCCCGGTCAAAAGGGCCATCTGAAAAAAGTGTAAAATCCAGAAAGACAAGACAGGCCATGGAGAACTGGGAGCCTTGTTATGCTGATGGGCGGGATGTAAATTGCCAACAACCACTCGGGAGAAGTGTATGGTGTTTCCTGAAACATCTAAAAAAAAAGCAACAGAACCTAGGGCACTTCCACTTATGGTCCTATAGCTTAGGGAAATTAAAATCAAAAAGACACAGCCTCCCCAAAGTTTGGAACGGCTCTGTTTACAAGAACCTCGTGTACAGTACAAGTTCAACATCGCAGAAAGTGAAAAATGGATAAAGAAGTTGTGGTATTTACTTACAAAGCAATATCACTCAGCAATGAAATCTGTGTCATCAGGCCCTTAGCAGCACAATGAGTGGATTCAGGTACGATGATTCTAACTGAAATAAGTCACACAGAAAAAGAAACATCATAAGATATCACTAATACACGGAATGTAAACTTGGCTACACAGGAACTGAATTACAGAACAGAACAGTGTCTCAAATTTAGAAAAGCAACTTATGCTTGCTTAAGGGGAAAGGTGAGTTGGGGTGCTGCATAAAACCAGAGATTGAAATGAGCACAGATAAATTTCCTTAAGCCAAATATGGAATAGACAAGAGCTACTCCTTGCTCAACGAAATGGACTCAACACCCCATATTAAACGCCTAAGAATGTACCTGACTAGTAAGTATCTTAAAACCTATGGATTGCTATGTCTCCGAAAGAGAATCAAGCGTGTGTACAGGGGCATAAACGCAGCAGTGATAGGATTGGAGAGGTTCGGTGAGCAAATAAAGACCCTTTGAAGTCATATTGCATGGTACCCATTCCACGGGTTTCAACTACCCAGGTTTAAGGTATTCTTCCTTCAGCTAAAACATGCATGTGGAACCCAGAGTATGATCAACCATGTGATCGGGAAACGTGTTCAAATATGTCTCAGTTTTCCTCCCCTGGTACTCGGGTGCAACATTCCAGACGCTTTACTAACACTCTCCCCACTTGGAGAGTCAGCGCCTTTAACCTCCTGTTTGGCCCAGTTTGCAATTTCTGCGGAAGATGAACAGGAATAGCGAGAACCAATGAGAGGCTAGCTGGAGGTGTCTGGACGGGCAAATTCAACTCTCATTTCTCACCAGGAAGAGGAATTAACCAAAGGCTCAGCGTGCCGTGCCAGAACCAGATTAGGGCCTGAAGCCATCCTGCGGTGTTGCGGCCAGGTCACAAGAAAGCGAGTTGAAGAAAGGAGCTCAGGGGCACTGTAATTCACAAACCTGCAGACTTATAAATGACAGCTATCGTCCAAAAATAGACTGAAGTAAGGCTGCCAAGAGGACTTGAAAGTGGGGCAGAATTGCAGGAAACCGATTTCAGGAGGTAGACTGGAATTGCATTGAAAGCATAGGAAAAGAGGCAGAACGTCCACAATGATGCACTTGGCCAAAAAGGGCGTATGCGTTTTTTCCTGAATATATTCAGGAAAAAACGCATACGCCCTTTTTGGCCAACCAAGCAAGCTTGCAAAGGAAATCTGCACTACAATGAAGTCTCACTTCCCCCCGGTCAAAAGGGCCATCTGAAAAAAGTGTAAAATCCAGAAAGGCAGGACAGGCCATGGAGAACTGGGAGCCTTGTTATGCTGATGGGCGGGATGTAAATTGCCAACAACCACTCGGGAG
This sequence comes from Stenella coeruleoalba, assembly GCF_951394435.1. Taxonomy (NCBI): domain Eukaryota; kingdom Metazoa; phylum Chordata; class Mammalia; order Artiodactyla; family Delphinidae; genus Stenella; species Stenella coeruleoalba. The sequence continues at coordinate 1,003,321 of NW_027646118.1, read as the reverse complement.
AAGTGTATGGTGTTTCCTGAAACATCTAAAAAACAAAGCAACAGAGCCTAGGGCACTGCCACTTATGGTCCTATAGCTTAGGGAAATTAAAATCAAAAAGACACAGCCACCCCAAACTTTCGAACAGCTCTGTTTACAAGAACCTCGTTTACAGTACAAGTTCAACATCGCAGAAAGTGAAAAATGGATAAAGAAGTTGTGGTATTTACTTACAAAGCAATATCACTCAGCAATGAAATCTATGTCATCAGGCCCTTAGCATCACAATGAGTGGATTCAGGTATGATGATTCTAACTGAAATAAGTCACACAGAAAAAGAAACATCATAAGATATCAGTAATACACGGAATGTAAACTTGGCTACACAGGAACTGAATTACAGAACAGAACAGGGTCTCAAATTTAGAAAACCAACTTATGCTTGCTTAAGGGTAAAGGTGAGTTGGGGTGCTGCATAAAACCAGAGATTGAAATGAGCACAGATAAAGTTCCTTAAGTCAAATATGGAATAGACAAGAGCTACTCCTTGCTCAACGAAATGGACTCAACACCGCATATTAAACGCCTAAGAATGTACCTGACTAGTAAGTATCGGAAAACCTATGGATTGCTATGTCTCCGAAAGAGAATCAAGCATGTGTACAGGGGCATAAACGCAGCAGTGATAGGATTGGAGAGGTTCGGTGAGCAAATGAAGACCCTTTGAAGTCATATTGCATGGTACCCATTACACGGGTCTGAACTCTCAAGGTTTAAGGTATTCTTCCTTCAGCTAAAACATGCATGTGGAACCCAAGTATGATCAACCATGTGAACGGGAGACGTGTTCAAATATGTCTCAGTTTTCCTCCCCTGGTACTCGGGTGCAACATTCCAGACGCTTTACTAACACTCTCCCCACTTGGAGAGTCAGCGTCTTTAACCTCCTGTTTGGCCCAGTTTGCAATTTCTGCGGAAGATGAACAGGAATAGCGAGAACCAATGAGAGACTAGCTGGAGGTGTCTGGACGGGCAAATTTAACTCTCATTTCCCACCAGGAAGAGGAAATAACCAAAGGCTCAGCATGCCGGGCCGGAACCAGATTAGGGCCTGAAGCCATCCTGCGGTGTTGCGGCCAGGTCACAAGAAAGCGAGTTGAAGAAAGGAGCTCAGGGGCACTGTAATTCACAAACCTGCAGAGTTATAAATGACAGCTATCGTCCAAAAATAGACTGAAGTAAGGCTGCCAAGAGGACTTGAAAGCGGGGCAGAATTGCAGGAAACCGATTTCAGGAGGTAGACTGGAATTGCATTGAAAGCATAGGAAAAGAGGCAGAACGTCCACAATGATGCACTTGGCCAAAAAGGGCGTATGCGTTTTTTCCTGAATATATTCAGGAAAAAACGCATACGCCCTTTTTGGCCAACCAAGCAAGCTTGCAAAGGAAATCTGCACTACAATGAAGTCTCACTTCCCCCCGGTCAAAAGGGCCATCTGAAAAAAGTGTAAAATCCAGAAAGGCAGGACAGGCCATGGACAACTGGGAGCCTTGTTATGCTGATGGGCGGGATGTAAATTGCCAACAGACACTCGGGAGAAGTGTATGGTGTTTCCTGAAACATCTAAAAAACAAAGCAACAGAGCCTAGGGCACTGCCACTTATGGTCCTATAGCTTAGGGAAATTAAAATCAAAAAGACACAGCCACCCCAAACTTTCGAACGGCTCTGTTTACAAGAACCTCGTTTACAGTACAAGTTCAACATCGCAGAAAGTGAAAAATGGATAAAGAAGTTGTGGTATTTACTTACAAAGCAATATCACTCAGCAATGAAATCTGTGTCATCAGGCCCGTAGCAGCACAATGAGTGGATTCAGGTATGATGATTCTAACTGAAATAAGTCACACAGAAAAGAAACATCATAAGATATCAATAATACACGGAATGTAAACTTGGCTACACAGGAACTGAATTACAGAACAGAACAGGGTCTCAAATTTAGAAAACCAACTTATGCTTGCTTAAGGGTAAAGGTGAGTTGGGGTGCTGCATAAAACCAGAGATTGAAATGAGCACAGATAAAGTTCCTTAAGTCAAATATGGAATAGACAAGAGCTACTCCTTGCTCAAAGAAATGTACTCAACACCGCATATTAAACGCCTAAGAATGTACCTGACTAGTAAGTATCGGAAAACCTATGGATTGCTATGTCTCCAAAAGAGAATCAAGCATGTGTACAGGGGCATAAACGCAGCAGTGATAGGATTGGAGAGGTTCGGTGAGCAAATGAAGACCCTTTGAAGTCATATTGCATGGTACGCATTACAAGGGTCTCAACTCTCCAGGTTTAAGGTATTCTTCCTTCAGCTAAAACATGCATGTGGAACCTAGAGTATGATCAACCATGTGATCGGGAGACGTGTTCAAATATGTCTCAGTTTTCCTCCCCTGGTACTCGGGTGCAACATTCCAGACGCTTTACTAACACTCTCCCGACTTGGAGAGTCAGTCCCTTTAACCTCCTGTTTGGCCCAGTTTGCAATTTCTGCGGAAGATGAACAGGAATAGCGAGAACCAATGAGAGACTAGCTAGAGGTGTCTGGACGGGCAAATTTAACTCTCATTTCCCACCAGGAAGAGGAATTAACCAAAGGCTCAGCGTGCCGTGCCGGAACCAGATTAGGGCCTGAAGCCATCCTGCGGTGTTGCGGCCAGGTCACAAGAAAGCGAGTTGAAGAAAGGAGCTCAGGGGCACTGTAATTCACAAACCTGCAGAGTTATAAATGACAGCTATCGTCCAAAAATAGACTGAAGTAAGGCTGCCAAGAGGACTTGAAAGTGGGGCAGAATTGCAGGAAACCGATTTCAGGAGGTAGACTGGAATTGCATTGAAAGCATAGGAAAAGAGGCAGAACATCCACAATGATGCACTTGGCCAAAAAGGGCGTATGCGTTTTTTCCTGAATATATTCAGGAAAAAACGCATACGCCCTTTTTGGCCAACCAAGCAAGCTTGCAAAGGAAATCTGCACTACAATGAAGTCTCACTTCCCCCCAGTCAAAAGGGCCATCTGAAAAAAGTGTAAAATCCAGAAAGGCAGGACAGGCCATGGACAACTGGGAGCCTTGTTATGCTGATGGGCGGGATGTAAGTTGCCAACAGACACTCGGGAGAAGTGTATGGTGTTTCCTGAAACATCTAAAAAACAAAGCAACAGAGCCTAGGGCACTGCCACTTATGGTCCTATAGCTTAGGGAAATTAAAATCAAAAAGACACAGCCACCCCAAACTTTTGAACGGCTCTATTTACAAGAACCTCGTTTACAGTACAAGTTCAACATCGCAGAAAGTGAAAAATGGATAAAGAAGTTGTGGTATTTACTTACAAAGCAATATCACTCAGCAATGAAATCTGTGTCATCAGGCCCGTAGCAGCACAATGAGTGGATTCAGGTATGATGATTCTAACTGAAATAAGTCACACAGAAAAGAAACATCATAAGATATCAGTAATACACGGAATGTAAACTTGGCTACACAGGAACTGAATTACAGAACAGAACAGGGTCTCAAATTTAGAAAACCAACTTATGCTTGCTTAAGGGTAAAGGTGAGTTGGGGTGCTGCATAAAACCAGAGATTGAAATGAGCACAGATAAAGTTTCTTAAGTCAAATATGGAATAGACAAGAGCTACTCCTTGCTCAACGAAATGTACTCAACACCGCATATTAAACGCCTAAGAATGTACCTGACTAGTAAGTATCGGAAAACCTATGGATTGCTATGTCTCCAAAAGAGAATCAAGCATGTGTACAGGGGCATAAACGCAGCAGTGATAGGATTGGAGAGGTTCGGTGAGCAAATGAAGACCCTTTGAAGTCATATTGCATGGTACGCATTACACGGGTCTCAACTCTCCAGGTTTAAGGTATTCTTCCTTCAGCTAAAACATGCATGTGGAACCTAGAGTATGATCAACCATGTGATCGGGAGACGTGTTCAAATATGTCTCAGTTTTCCTCCCCTGGTACTCAGGTGCAACATTCCAGACGCTTTAGTAACACTCTCCCGACTTGGAGAGTCAGTCCCTTTAACCTCCTGTTTGGCCCAGTTTGCAATTTCTGCGGAAGATGAACAGGAATAGCGAGAACCAATGAGAGACTAGCTGGAGGTGTCTGGACGGGCAAATTTAACTCTCATTTCTCACCAGGAAGAGGAATTAACCAAAGGCTCAGCGTGCCGTGCCAGAACCAGATTAGGGCCTGAAGCCATCCTGCGGTGTTGCGGCCAGGTCACAAGAAAGCGAGTTGAAGAAAGGAGCTCAGGGGCACTGTAATTCACAAACCTGCAGAGTTATAAATGACAGCTATCGTCCAAAAATAGACTGAAGTAAGGCTGCCAAGAGGACTTGAAAGCGGGGCAGAATTGCAGGAAACCGATTTCAGGAGGTAGACTGGAATTGCATTGAAAGCATAGGAAAAGAGGCAGAACATCCACAATGATGCACTTGGCCAAAAAGGGCGTATGCGTTTTTTCCTGAATATATTCAGGAAAAAACGCATACGCCCTTTTTGGCCAACCAAGCAAGCTTGCAAAGGAAATCTGCACTACAATGAAGTCTCACTTCCCCCCGGTCAAAAGGGCCATCTGAAAAAAGTGTAAAATCCAGAAAGACAAGACAGGCCATGGAGAACTGGGAGCCTTGTTATGCTGATGGGCGGGATGTAAATTGCCAACAACCACTCGGGAGAAGTGTATGGTGTTTCCTGAAACATGTAAAAAACAAAGCAACAGAACCTAGGGCACTTCCACTTATGGTCCTATAGCTTAGGGAAATTAAAATCAAAAAGACACAGCCTCCCCAAAGTTTGGAACGGCTCTGTTTACAAGAACCTCGTGTACAGTACAAGTTCAACATCGCAGAAAGTGAAAAATGGATAAAGAAGTTGTGGTATTTACTTACAAAGCAATATCACTCAGCAATGAAATCTGTGTCATCAGGCCCTTAGCAGCACAATGAGTGGATTCAGGTACGATGATTCTAACTGAAATAAGTCACACAGAAAAAGAAACATCATAAGATATCACTAATACACGGAATGTAAACTTGGCTACACAGGAACTGAATTACAGAACAGAACAGTGTCTCAAATTTAGAAAAGCAACTTATGCTTGCTTAAGGGGAAAGGTGAGTTGGGGTGCTGCATAAAACCAGAGATTGAAATGAGCACAGATAAAGTTCCTTAAGCCAAATATGGAATAGACAAGAGCTACTCCTTGCTCAACGAAATGGACTCAACACCCCATATTAAATGCCTAAGAATGTACCTGACTAGTAAGTATCGGAAAACCTATGGATTGCTATGTCTCCAAAAGAGAATCAAGCGTGTGTACAGGGGCATAAACGCAGCAGTGATAGGATTGGAGAGGTTCGGTGAGCAAATGAAGACCCTTTGAAGTCATATTGCATGGTACCCATTCCACGGGTCTCAACTCTCCAGGTTTAAGGTATTCTTCCTTCAGCTAAAACATGCATGTGGAACCCAGAGTATGATCAACCATGTGAACGGGAGACGTGTTCAAATATGTCTCAGTATTCCTCCCCTGGTACTCAGGTGCAACATTCCAGACGCTTTACTAACACTCTTCCGACTTGGAGAGTCAGTCCCTTTAACCTCCTGTTTGGCCCAGTTTGCAATTTCTGCGGAAGATGAACAGGAATAGCGAGAACCAATGAGAGACTAGCTGGAGGTGTCTGGACGGGCAAATTTAACTCTCATTTCCCACCAGGAAGAGGAATTAACCAAAGGCTCAGCGTGCCGTGCCGGAACCAGATTAGGGCCTGAAGCCATCCTGCGGTGTTGCGGCCAGGTCACAAGAAAGCGAGTTGAAGAAAGGAGCTCAGGGGCACTGTAATTCACAAACCTGCAGAGTTATAAATGACAGCTATCGTCCAAAAATAGACTGAAGTAAGGCTGCCAAGAGGACTTGAAAGCGGGGCAGAATTGCAGGAAACCGATTTCAGGAGGTAGACTGGAATTGCATTGAAAGCATAGGAAAAGAGGCAGAACGTCCACAATGATGCACTTGGCCAAAAAGGGCGTATGCGTTTTTTCCTGAATATATTCAGGAAAAAACGCATACACCCTTTTTGGCCAACCAAGCAAGCTTGCAAAGGAAATCTGCACTACAATGAAGTCTCACATCCCCCCGGTCAAAAGGGCCATCTGAAAAAAGTGTAAAATCCAGAAAGACAAGACAGGCCATGGAGAACTGGGAGCCTTGTTATGCTGATGGGCGGGATGTAAATTGCCAACAACCACTCGGGAGAAGTGTATGGTGTTTCCTGAAACATCTAAAAAACAAAGCAACAGAACCTAGGGCACTTCCACTTATGGTCCTATAGCTTAGGGAAATTAAAATCAAAAAGACACAGCCTACCCAAAGTTTGGAACGGCTCTGTTTACAAGAACCTCGTGTACAGTACAAGTTCAACATCGCAGAAAGTGAAAAATGGATAAAGAAGTTGTGGTATTTACTTACAAAGCAATATCACTCAGCAATGAAATCTGTGTCATCAGGCCCGTAGCAGCACAATGAGTGGATTCAGGTATGATGATTCTAACTGAAATAAGTCACACAGAAAAGAAACATCATAAGATATCAATAATACACGGAATGTAAACTTGGCTACACAGGAACTGAATTACAGAACAGAACAGGGTCTCAAATTTAGAAAACCAACTTATGCTTGCTTAAGGGGAAAGGTGAGTTGGGGTGCTGCATAAAACCAGAGATTGAAATGAGCACAGATAAAGTTCCTTAAGCCAAATATGGAATAGACAAGAGCTACTCCTTGCTCAATGAAATGGACTCAACACCCCATATTAAACGCCTAAGAATGTACCTGACTAGTAAGTATCTTAAAACCTATGGATTGCTATGTCTCCAAAAGAGAATCAAGCGTGTGTACAGGGGCATAAACGCAGCAGTGATAGGATTGGAGAGGTTCGGTGAGCAAATGAAGACCCTTTGAAGTCATATTGCATGGTACCCATTCCACGGGTCTCAACTCTCCAGGTTTAAGGTATTCTTCCTTCAGCTAAAACATGCATGTGGAACCCAGAGTATGATCAACCATGTGAACGGGAGATGTGTTCAAATATGTCTCAGTTTTCCTCCCCTGGTACTCGGGTGCAACATTCCAGACGCTTTACTAACACTCTTCCGACTTGGAGAGTCAGTCCCTTTAACCTCCTGTTTGGCCCAGTTTGCAATTTCTGCGGAAGATGAACAGGAATAGCGAGAACCAATGAGAGACTAGCTGGAGGTGTCTGGACGGGCAAATTTAACTCTCATTTCCCACCAGGAAGAGGAATTAACCAAAGGCTCAGCGTGCCGTGCCGGAACCAGATTAGGGCCTGAAGCCATCCTGCGGTGTTGCGGCCAGGTCACAAGAAAGCGAGTTGAAGAAAGGAGCTCAGGGGCACTGTAATTCACAAACCTGCAGAGTTATAAATGACAGCTATCCTCCAAAAATAGACTGAAGTAAGGCTGCCAAGAGGACTTGAAAGCGGGGCAGAATTGCAGGAAACCGATTTCAGGAGGTAGACTGGAATTGCATTGAAAGCATAGGAAAAGAGGCTGAACGTCCACAATGATGCACTTGGCCAAAAAGGGCGTATGTGTTTTTTCCTGAATATATTCAGGAAAAAACGCATACGCCCTTTTTGGCCAACCAAGCAAGCTTGCAAAGGAAATCTGCACTACAATGAAGTCTCACTTCCCCCCGGTCAAAAGGGCCATCTGAAAAAAGTGTAAAATCCAGAAAGGCAGGACAGGCCATGGACAACTGGGAGCCTTGTTATGCTGATGGGCGGGATGTAAATTGCCAACAGACACTCGGGAGAAGTGTATGGTGTTTCCTGAAACATCTAAAAAACAAAGCAACAGAGCCTACGGCACTTCCACTTATGGTCCTATAGCTTAGGGAAATTAAAATCAAAAAGACACAGCCACCCCAAACTTTCGAACGGCTCTATTTACAAGAACCTCGTTTACAGTACAAGTTCAACATCGCAGAAAGTGAAAAATGGATAAAGAAGTTGTGGTATTTACTTACAAAGCAATATCACTCAGCAATGAAATCTGTGTCATCTGGCCCGTAGCAGCACAATGAGTGGATTCAGGTATGATGATTCTAACTGAAATAAGTCACACAGAAAAGAAACATCATAAGATATCAGTAATACACGGAATGTAAACTTGGCTACACAGGAACTGAATTACAGAACAGAACAGGGTCTCAAATTTAGAAAACCAATTTATGCTTGCTTAAGGGTAAAGGTGAGTTGGGGTGCTGCATAAAACCAGAGATTGAAATGAGCACAGATAAAGTTCCTTAAGTCAAATATGGAATAGACAAGAGCTACTCCTTGCTCAAAGAAATGGACTCAACACCGCATATTAAACGCCTAAGAATGTACCTGACTAGTAAGTATCGGAAAACCTATGGATTGCTATGTCTCCAAAAGAGAATCAAGCATGTGTACAGGGGCATAAACGCAGCAGTGATAGGATTGGAGAGGTTCGGTGAGCAAATGAAGACCCTTTGAAGTCATATTGCATGGTACGCATTACACGGGTCTCAACTCTCCAGGTTTAAGGTATTCTTCCTTCAGCTAAAACATGCATGTGGAACCTAGAGTATGATCAACCATGTGATCGGGAGACGTGTTCAAATATGTCTCAGTTTTCCTCCCCTGGTACTCGGGTGCAACATTCCAGACGCTTTACTAACACTCTCCCGACTTGGAGAGTCAGTCCCTTTAACCTCCTGTTTGGCCCAGTTTGCAATTTCTGCGGAAGATGAACAGGAATAGCGAGAACCAATGAGAGACTAGCTGGAGGTGTCTGGACGGGCAAATTTAACTCTCATTTCTCACCAGGAAGAGGAATTAACCAAAGGCTCAGCGTGCCATGCCAGAACCAGATTAGGGCCTGAAGCCATCCTGCGGTGTTGCGGCCAGGTCACAAGAAAGCGAGTTGAAGAAAGGAGCTCAGGGGCACTGTAATTCACAAACCTGCAGACTTATAAATGACAGCTATCGTCCAAAAATAGACTGAAGTAAGGCTGCCAAGAGGACTTGAAAGCGGGGCAGAATTGCAGGAAACCGATTTCAGGAGGTAGACTGGAATTGCATTGAAAGCATAGGAAAAGAGGCAGAACGTCCACAATGATGCACTTGGCCAAAAAGGGCGTATGCGTTTTTTCCTGAATATATTCAGGAAAAAACGCATACGCCCTTTTTGGCCAACCAAGCAAGCTTGCAAAGGAAATCTGCACTACAATGAAGTCTCACTTCCCCCCGGTCAAAAGGGCCATCTGAAAAAAGTGTAAAATCCAGAAAGACAAGACAGGCCATGGAGAACTGGGAGCCTTGTTATGCTGATGGGCGGGATGTAAATTGCCAACAACCACTCGGGAGAAGTGTATGGTGTTTCCTGAAACATCTAAAAAACAAAGCAACAGAACCTAGGGCACTTCCACTTATGGTCCTATAGCTTAGGGAAATTAAAATCAAAAAGACACAGCCACCCCAAAGTTTGGAACGGCTCTGTTTACAAGAACCTCGTGTACAGTACAAGTTCAACATCGCAGAAAGTGAAAAATGGATAAAGAAGTTGTGGTATTTACTTACAAAGCAATATCACTCAGCAATGAAATCTGTGTCATCAGGCCCTTAGCAGCACAATGAGTGGATTCAGGTACGATGATTCTAACTGAAATAAGTCACACAGAAAAAGAAACATCATAAGATATCACTAATACACGGAATGTAAACTTGGCTACACAGGAACTGAATTACAGAACAGAACAGTGTCTCAAATTTAGAAAAGCAACTTATGCTTGCTTAAGGGGAAAGGTGAGTTGGGGTGCTGCATAAAACCAGAGATTGAAATGAGCACAGATAAAGTTCCTTAAGCCAAATATGGAATAGACAAGAGCTACTCCTTGCTCAACGAAATGGACTCAACACCCCATATTAAATGCCTAAGAATGTACCTGACTAGTAAGTATCGGAAAACCTATGGATTGCTATGTCTCCAAAAGAGAATCAAGCATGTGTACAGGGGCATAAACGCAGCAGTGATAGGATTGGAGAGGTTCGGTGAGCAAATGAAGACCCTTTGAAGTCATATTGCATGGTACGCATTACACGGGTCTCAACTCTCCAGGTTTAAGGTATTCTTCCTTCAGCTAAAACATGCATGTGGAACCTAGAGTATGATCAACCATGTGATCGGGAGACGTGTTCAAATATGTCTCAGTTTTCCTCCCCTGGTACTCGGGTGCAACATTCCAGACGCTTTACTAACACTCTTCCGACTTGGAGAGTCAGTCCCTTTAACCTCCTGTTTGGCCCAGTTTGCAATTTCTGCGGAAGATGAACAGGAATAGCGAGAACCAATGAGAGACTAGCTGGAGGTGTCTGGACGGGCAAATTTAACTCTCATTTCCCACCAGGAAGAGGAATTAACCAAAGGCTCAGCGTGCCGTGCCGGAACCAGATTAGGGCCTGAAGCCATCCTGCGGTGTTGCGGCCAGGTCACAAGAAAGCGAGTTGAAGAAAGGAGCTCAGGGGCACTGTAATTCACAGACCTGCAGAGTTATAAATGACAGCTATCCTCCAAAAATAGACTGAAGTAAGGCTGCCAAGAGGACTTGAAAGCGGGGCAGAATTGCAGGAAACCGATTTCAGGAGGTAGACTGGAATTGCATTGAAAGCATAGGAAAAGAGGCAGAACGTCCACAATGATGCACTTGGCCAAAAAGGGCGTATGCGTTTTTTCCTGAATATATTCAGGAAAAAACGCATACGCCCTTTTTGGCCAACCAAGCAAGCTTGCAAAGGAAATCTGCACTACAATGAAGTCTCACTTCCCCCCGGTCAAAAGGGCCATCTGAAAAAAGTGTAAAATCCCGAAAGGCAGGACAGGCCATGGACAACTGGGAGCCTTGTTATGCTGATGGGCGGGATGTAAATTGCCAACAGACACTCGGGAGAAGTGTATGGTGTTTCCTGAAACATCTAAAAAACAAAGCAACAGAGCCTAGGGCACTGCCACTTATGGTCCTATAGCTTAGGGAAATTAAAATCAAAAAGACACAGCCACCCCAAAGTTTGGAACGGCTCTGTTTACAAGAACCTCGTTTACAGTACAAGTTCAACATCGCAGAAAGTGAAAAATGGATAAAGAAGTTGTGGTATTTACTTACAAAGCAATATCACTCAGCAATGAAATCTGTGTCATCAGGCCCGTAGCAGCACAATGAGTGGATTCAGGTATGATGATTCTAACTGAAATAAGTCACACAGAAAAGAAACATCATAAGATATCAATAATACATGGAATGTAAACTTGGCTACACAGGAACTGAATTACAGAACAGAACAGGGTCTCAAATTTAGAAAAGCAACTTATGCTTGCTTAAGGGTAAAGGTGAGTTGGGGTGCTGCATAAAACCAGAGATTGAAATGAGCACAGATAAAGTTCCTTAAGCCAAATATGGAATAGACAAGAGCTACTCCTTGCTCAACGAAATGTACTCAACACCGCATATTAAACGCCTAAGAATGTACCTGACTAGTAAGTATCGAAAAACCTATGGATTGCTATGTCTCCAAAAGAGAATCAAGCATGTGTACAGGGGCATAAACGCAGCAGTGATAGGATTGGAGAGGTTCGGTGAGCAAATGAAGACCCTTTGAAATCATATTGCATGGTACGCATTACACGGGTCTCAACTCTCCAGGTTTAAGGTATTCTTCCTTCAGCTAAAACATGCATGTGGAACCTAGAGTATGATCAACCATGTGATCGGGAGACGTGTTCAAATATGTCTCAGTTTTCCTCCCCTGGTACTCGGGTGCAACATTCCAGACGCTTTACTAACACTCTCCCGACTTGGAGAGTCAGTCCCTTTAACCTCCTGTTTGGCCCAGTTTGCAATTTCTGCGGAAGATGAACAGGAATAGCGAGAACCAATGAGAGACTAGCTGGAGGTGTCTGGACGGGCAAATTTAACTCTCATTTCTCACCAGGAAGAGGAATTAACCAAAGGCTCAGCGTGCCGTGCCAGAACCAGATTAGGGCCTGAAGCCATCCTGCGGTGTTGCGGCCAGGTCACAAGAAAGCGAGTTGAAGAAAGGAGCTCAGGGGCACTGTAATTCACAAACCTGCAGACTTATAAATGACAGCTATCGTCCAAAAATAGACTGAAGTAAGGCTGCCAAGAGGACTTGAAAGCGGGGCAGAATTGCAGGAAACCGATTTCAGGAGGTAGACAGGAATTGCATTGAAAGCATAGGAAAAGAGGCAGAACGTCCACAATGATGCACTTGGCCAAAAAGGGCGTATGCGTTTTTTCCTGAATATATTCAGGAAAAAACGCATACGCCCTTTTTGGCCAACCAAGCAAGCTTGCAAAGGAAATCTGCACTACAATGAAGTCTCACTTCCCCCCGGTCAAAAGGGCCATCTGAAAAAAGTGTAAAATCCAGAAAGACAGGACAGGCCATGGAGAACTGGGAGCCTTGTTATGCTGATGGGCGGGATGTAAATTGCCAACAACCACTCGGGAGAAGTGTATGGTGTTTCCTGAAACATCTAAAAAACAAAGCAACAGAACCTAGGGCACTTCCACTTATGGTCCTATAGCTTAGGGAAATTAAAATCAAAAAGACGCAGCCACCCCAAAGTTTGGAACGGCTCTGTTTACAAGAACCTCGTTTACAGTACAAGTTCAACATCGCAGAAAGTGAAAAATGGATCAAGAAGTTGTGGTATTTACTTACAAAGCAATATCACTCAGCAATGAAATCTGTGTCATCAGGCCCTTAGCAGCACAATGAGTGGATTCAGGTACGATGATTCTAACTGAAATAAGTCACACAGAAAAAGAAACATCATAAGATATCACTAATACACGGAATGTAAACTTGGCTACACAGGAACTGAATTCCAAAACAGAACAGTGTCTCAAATTTAGAAAAGCAACTTATGCTTGCTTAAGGGTAAAGGTGAGTTGGGGTGCTGCATAAAACCAGAGATTGAAATGAGCACAGATAAAGTTCCTTAAGCCAAATATGGAATAGACAAGAGCTACTCCTTGCTCAACGAAATGGACTCAACACCCCATATTAAACGCCTAAGAATGTACCTGACTAGTAGGTATCTTAAAACCTATGGATTGCTATGTCTCCAAAAGAGAATCAAGCGTGTGTACAGGGGCATAAACGCAGCAGTGATAGGATTGGAGAGGTTCGGTGAGCAAATGAAAACCCTTTGAAGTCATATTGCATGGTACCCATTCCACGGGTCTCAACTCTCCAGGTTTAAGGTATTCTTCCTTCAGCTAAAACATGCATGTGGAACCCAAGTATGATCAACCATGTGAATGGGAGACGTGTTCAAATATGTCTCAGTTTTCCTCCCCTGGTACTCGGGTGCAACATTCCAGACGCTTTACTAACACTCTCCCCACTTGGAGAGTCAGCGCCTTTAACCTCCTGTTTGGCCCAGTTTGCAATTTCTGCGGAAGATGAACAGGAATAGCGAGAACCAATGAGAGGCTAGCTGGAGGTGTCTGGACGGGCAAATTTAACTCTCATTTCCCACCAGGAAGAGGAAATAACCAAAGGCTCAGTGTGCCGTACCGGAACCAGATTAGCGCCTGAAGACATCCTGCGGTGTTGCAGCCAGGTCACAAGAAAGCGAGTTGAAGAAAGGAGCTCAGGGGCACTGTAATTCACAAACCTGCAGAGTTATAAATGACAGCTATCGTCCAAAAATAGACTGAAGTAAGGCTGCCAAGAGGACTTGAAAGCGGGGCAGAATTGCAGGAAACCGATTTCAGGAGGTAGACTGGAATTGCATTGAAAGCATAGGAAAAGAGGCAGAACGTCCACAATGATGCACTTGGCCAAAAAGTGCGTATGCGTTTTTTCCTGAATATATTCAGGAAAAAACGCATACGCCCTTTTTGGCCAACCAAGCAAGCTTGCAAAGGAAATCTGCACTACAATGAAGTCTCACTTCCCCCCGGTCAAAAGGGCCATCTGAAAAAAGTGTAAAATCCAGAAAGGCAGGACAAGCCATGGACAACTGGGAGCCTTGTTATGCTGATGGGCGGGATGTAAATTGCCAACAGACACTCGGGAGAAGTGTATGGTGTTTCCTGAAACATCTAAAAAACAAAGCAACAGAGCCTAGGGCACTTCCACTTATGGTCCTATAGCTTAGGGAAATTAAAATCAAAAAGACACAGCCACCCCAAACTTTCGAACGGCTCTGTTTACAAGAACCTCGTTTACAGTACAAGTTCAACATCGCAGAAAGTGAAAAATGGATAAAGAAGTTGTGGTATTTACTTACAAAGCAATATCACTCAGCAATGAAATCTGTGTCATCTGGCCCGTAGCAGCACAATGAGTGGATTCAGGTATGATGATTCTAACTGAAATAAGTCACACAGAAAAGAAACATCATAAGATATCAGTAATACACGGAATGTAAACTTGGCTACACAGGAACTGAATTACAGAACAGAACAGGGTCTCAAATTTAGAAAACCAATTTATGCTTGCTTAAGGGTAAAGGTGAGTTGGGGTGCTGCATAAAACCAGAGATTGAAATGAGCACAGATAAAGTTCCTTAAGTCAAATATGGAATAGACAAGAGCTACTCCTTGCTCAAAGAAATGGACTCAACACCGCATATTAAACGCCTAAGAATGTACCTGACTAGTAAGTATCGGAAAACCTATGGATTGCTATGTCTCCAAAAGAGAATCAAGCATGTGTACAGGGGCATAAACGCAGCAGTGATAGGATTGGAGAGGTTCGGTGAGCAAATGAAGACCCTTTGAAGTCATATTGCATAGTACGCATTACATGGGTCTCAACTCTCCAGGTTTAAGGTATTCTTCCTTCAGCTAAAACATGCATGTGGAACCTAGAGTATGATCAACCATGTGATCGGGAGACGTGTTCAAATATGTCTCAGTTTTCCTCCCCTGGTACTCGGGTGCAACATTCCAGACGCTTTACTAACACTCTCCCGACTTGGAGAGTCAGTCCCTTTAACCTCCTGTTTGGCCCAGTTTGCAATTTCTGCGGAAGATGAACAGGAATAGCGAGAACCAATGAGAGACTAGCTGGAGGTGTCTGGACGGGCAAATTTAACTCTCATTTCTCACCAGGAAGAGGAATTAACCAAAGGCTCAGCGTGCCATGCCAGAACCAGATTAGGGCCTGAAGCCATCCTGCGGTGTTGCGGCCAGGTCACAAGAAAGCGAGTTGAAGAAAGGAGCTCAGGGGCACTGTAATTCACAAACCTGCAGACTTATAAATGACAGCTATCGTCCAAAAATAGACTGAAGTAAGGCTGCCAAGAGGACTTGAAAGCGGGGCAGAATTGCAGGAAACCGATTTCAGGAGGTAGACTGGAATTGCATTGAAAGCATAGGAAAAGAGGCAGAACGTCCACAATGATGCACTTGGCCAAAAAGGGCGTATGCGTTTTTTCCTGAATATATTCAGGAAAAAACGCATACGCCCTTTTTGGCCAACCAAGCAAGCTTGCAAAGGAAATCTGCACTACAATGAAGTCTCACTTCCCCCCGGTCAAAAGGGCCATCTGAAAAAAGTGTAAAATCCAGAAAGACAAGACAGGCCATGGAGAACTGGGAGCCTTGTTATGCTGATGGGCGGGATGTAAATTGCCAACAACCACTCGGGAGAAGTGTATGGTGTTTCCTGAAACATCTAAAAAACAAAGCAACAGAACCTAGGGCACTTCCACTTATGGTCCTATAGCTTAGGGAAATTAAAATCAAAAAGACACAGCCACCCCAAAGTTTGGAACGGCTCTGTTTACAAGAACCTCGTTTACAGTACAAGTTCAACATCGCAGAAAGTGAAAAATGGATCAAGAAGTTGTGGTATTTACTTACAAAGCAATATCACTCAGCAATGAAATCTGTGTCATCAGGCCCTTAGCAGCACAATGAGTGGATTCAGGTACGATGATTCTAACTGAAATAAGTCACACAGAAAAAGAAACATCATAAGATATCACTAATACACGGAATGTAAACTTGGCTACACAGGAACTGAATTCCAAAACAGAACAGTGTCTCAAATTTAGAAAAGCAACTTATGCTTGCTTAAGGGTAAAGGTGAGTTGGGGTGCTGCATAAAACCAGAGATTGAAATGAGCACAGATAAAGTTCCTTAAGCCAAATATGGAATAGACAAGAGCTACTCCTTGCTCAACGAAATGGACTCAACACCCCATATTAAACGCCTAAGAATGTACCTGACTAGTAGGTATCTTAAAACCTATGGATTGCTATGTCTCCAAAAGAGAATCAAGCGTGTGTACAGGGGCATAAACGCAGCAGTGATAGGATTGGAGAGGTTCGGTGAGCAAATGAAAACCCTTTGAAGTCATATTGCATGGTACCCATTCCACGGGTCTCAACTCTCCAGGTTTAAGGTATTCTTCCTTCAGCTAAAACATGCATGTGGAACCCAAGTATGATCAACCATGTGAATGGGAGACGTGTTCAAATATGTCTCAGTTTTCCTCCCCTGGTACTCGGGTGCAACATTCCAGACGCTTTACTAACACTCTCCCCACTTGGAGAGTCAGCGCCTTTAACCTCCTGTTTGGCCCAGTTTGCAATTTCTGCGGAAGATGAACAGGAATAGCGAGAACCAATGAGAGGCTAGCTGGAGGTGTCTGGACGGGCAAATTTAACTCTCATTTCCCACCAGGAAGAGGAAATAACCAAAGGCTCAGTGTGCCGTACCGGAACCAGATTAGCGCCTGAAGACATCCTGCGGTGTTGCAGCCAGGTCACAAGAAAGCGAGTTGAAGAAAGGAGCTCAGGGGCACTGTAATTCACAAACCTGCAGAGTTATAAATGACAGCTATCGTCCAAAAATAGACTGAAGTAAGGCTGCCAAGAGGACTTGAAAGCGGGGCAGAATTGCAGGAAACCGATTTCAGGAGGTAGACTGGAATTGCATTGAAAGCATAGGAAAAGAGGCAGAACGTCCACAATGATGCACTTGGCCAAAAAGTGCGTATGCGTTTTTTCCTGAATATATTCAGGAAAAAACGCATACGCCCTTTTTGGCCAACCAAGCAAGCTTGCAAAGGAAATCTGCACTACAATGAAGTCTCACTTCCCCCCGGTCAAAAGGGCCATCTGAAAAAAGTGTAAAATCCAGAAAGGCAGGACAGGCCATGGACAACTGGGAGCCTTGTTATGCTGATGGGCGGGATGTAAATTGCCAACAGACACTCGGGAGAAGTGTATGGTGTTTCCTGAAACATCTAAAAAACAAAGCAACAGAGCCTAGGGCACTTCCACTTATGGTCCTATAGCTTAGGGAAATTAAAATCAAAAAGACACAGCCACCCCAAACTTTCGAACGGCTCTGTTTACAAGAACCTCGTTTACAGTACAAGTTCAACATCGCAGAAAGTGAAAAATGGATAAAGAAGTTGTGGTATTTACTTACAAAGCAATATCACTCAGCAATGAAATCTGTGTCATCTGGCCCGTAGCAGCACAATGAGTGGATTCAGGTATGATGATTCTAACTGAAATAAGTCACACAGAAAAGAAACATCATAAGATATCAGTAATACACGGAATGTAAACTTGGCTACACAGGAACTGAATTACAGAACAGAACAGGGTCTCAAATTTAGAAAACCAATTTATGCTTGCTTAAGGGTAAAGGTGAGTTGGGGTGCTGCATAAAACCAGAGATTGAAATGAGCACAGATAAAGTTCCTTAAGTCAAATATGGAATAGACAAGAGCTACTCCTTGCTCAAAGAAATGGACTCAACACCGCATATTAAACGCCTAAGAATGTACCTGACTAGTAAGTATCGGAAAACCTATGGATTGCTATGTCTCCAAAAGAGAATCAAGCATGTGTACAGGGGCATAAACGCAGCAGTGATAGGATTGGAGAGGTTCGGTGAGCAAATGAAGACCCTTTGAAGTCATATTGCATAGTACGCATTACACGGGTCTCAACTCTCCAGGTTTAAGGTATTCTTCCTTCAGCTAAAACATGCATGTGGAACCTAGAGTATGATCAACCATGTGATCGGGAGACGTGTTCAAATATGTCTCAGTTTTCCTCCCCTGGTACTCGGGTGCAACATTCCAGACGCTTTACTAACACTCTCCCGACTTGGAGAGTCAGTCCCTTTAACCTCCTGTTTGGCCCAGTTTGCAATTTCTGCGGAAGATGAACAGGAATAGCGAGAACCAATGAGAGACTAGCTGGAGGTGTCTGGACGGGCAAATTTAACTCTCATTTCTCACCAGGAAGAGGAATTAACCAAAGGCTCAGCGTGCCATGCCAGAACCAGATTAGGGCCTGAAGCCATCCTGCGGTGTTGCGGCCAGGTCACAAGAAAGCGAGTTGAAGAAAGGAGCTCAGGGGCACTGTAATTCACAAACCTGCAGACTTATAAATGACAGCTATCGTCCAAAAATAGACTGAAGTAAGGCTGCCAAGAGGACTTGAAAGCGGGGCAGAATTGCAGGAAACCGATTTCAGGAGGTAGACTGGAATTGCATTGAAAGCATAGGAAAAGAGGCAGAACGTCCACAATGATGCACTTGGCCAAAAAGGGCGTATGCGTTTTTTCCTGAATATATTCAGGAAAAAACGCATACGCCCTTTTTGGCCAACCAAGCAAGCTTGCAAAGGAAATCTGCACTACAATGAAGTCTCACTTCCCCCCGGTCAAAAGGGCCATCTGAAAAAAGTGTAAAATCCAGAAAGACAAGACAGGCCATGGAGAACTGGGAGCCTTGTTATGCTGATGGGCGGGATGTAAATTGCCAACAACCACTCGGGAGAAGTGTATGGTGTTTCCTGAAACATCTAAAAAACAAAGCAACAGAACCTAGGGCACTTCCACTTATGGTCCTATAGCTTAGGGAAATTAAAATCAAAAAGACACAGCCACCCCAAAGTTTGGAACGGCTCTGTTTACAAGAACCTCGTTTACAGTACAAGTTCAACATCGCAGAAAGTGAAAAATGGATAAAGAAGTTGTGGTATTTACTTACAAAGCAATATCACTCAGCAATGAAATCTGTGTCATCAGGCCCTTAGCAGCACAATGAGTGGATTCAGGTATGATGATTCTAACTGAAATAAGTCACACAGAAAAAGAAACATCATAAGATATCACTAATACACGGAATGTAAACTTGGCTACACAGGAACTGAATTACAGAACAGAACAGTGTCTCAAATTTAGAAAAGCAACTTATGCTTGCTTAAGGGGAAAGGTGAGTTGGGGTGCTGCATAAAACCAGAGATTGAAATGAGCACAGATAAAGTTCCTTAAGCCAAATATGGAATAGACAAGAGCTACTCCTTGCTCAACGAAATGGACTCAACACCCCATATTAAATGCCTAAGAATGTACCTGACTAGTAAGTATCGGAAAACCTATGGATTGCTATGTCTCCAAAAGAGAATCAAGCATGTGTACAGGGGCATAAACGCAGCAGTGATAGGATTGGAGAGGTTCGGTGAGCAAATGAAGACCCTTTGAAGTCATATTGCATGGTACGCATTACACGGGTCTCAACTCTCCAGGTTTAAGGTATTCTTCCTTCAGCTAAAACATGCATGTGGAACCTAGAGTATGATCAACCATGTGATCGGGAGACGTGTTCAAATATGTCTCAGTTTTCCTCCCCTGGTACTCGGGTGCAACATTCCAGACGCTTTACTAACACTCTCCCGACTTGGAGAGTCAGTCCCTTTAACCTCCTGTTTGGCCCAGTTTGCAATTTCTGCGGAAGATGAACAGGAATAGCGAGAACCAATGAGAGACTAGCTGGAGGTGTCTGGACGGGCAAATTTAACTCTCATTTCTCACCAGGAAGAGGAATTAACCAAAGGCTCAGCGTGCCATGCCAGAACCAGATTAGGGCCTGAAGCCATCCTGCGGTGTTGCGGCCAGGTCACAAGAAAGCGAGTTGAAGAAAGGAGCTCAGGGGCACTGTAATTCACAAACCTGCAGACTTATAAATGACAGCTATCGTCCAAAAATAGACTGAAGTAAGGCTGCCAAGAGGACTTGAAAGCGGGGCAGAATTGCAGGAAACCGATTTCAGGAGGTAGACTGGAATTGCATTGAAAGCATAGGAAAAGAGGCAGAACGTCCTCAATGATGCACTTGGCCAAAAAGGGCGTATGCGTTTTTTCCTGAATATATTCAGGAAAAAACGCATACGCCCTTTTTGGCCAACCAAGCAAGCTTGCAAAGGAAATCTGCACTACAATGAAGTCTCACTTCCCCCCGGTCAAAAGGGCCATCTGAAAAAAGTGTAAAATCCAGAAAGACAAGACAGGCCATGGAGAACTGGGAGCCTTGTTATGCTGATGGGCGGGATGTAAATTGTCAACAACCACTCGGGAGAAGTGTATGGTGTTTCCTGAAACATCTAAAAAACAAAGCAACAGAACCTAGGGCACTTCCACTTATGGTCCTATAGCTTAGGGAAATTAAAATCAAAAAGACACAGCCTCCCCAAAGTTTGGAACGGCTCTGTTTACAAGAACCTCGTGTACAGTACAAGTTCAACATCGCAGAAAGTGAAAAATGGATAAAGAAGTTGTGGTATTTACTTACAAAGCAATATCACTCAGCAATGAAATCTGTGTCATCAGGCCCTTAGCAGCACAATGAGTGGATTCAGGTACGATGATTCTAACTGAAATAAGTCACACAGAAAAAGAAACATCATAAGATATCACTAATACACGGAATGTAAACTTGGCTACACAGGAACTGAATTACAGAACAGAACAGTGTCTCAAATTTAGAAAAGCAACTTATGCCTGCTTAAGGGGAAAGGTGAGTTGGGGTGCTGCATAAAACCAGAGATTGAAATGAGCACAGATAAAGTTCCTTAAGCCAAATATGGAATAGACAAGAGCTACTCCTTGCTCAACGAAATGGACTCAACACCCCATATTAAACGCCTAAGAATGTACCTGACTAGTAAGTATCTTAAAACCTATGGATTGCTATGTCTCCAAAAGAGAATCAAGCGTGTGTACAGGGGCATAAACGCAGCAGTGATAGGATTGGAGAGGTTCGGTGAGCAAATGAAGACCCTTTGAAGTCATATTGCATGGTACCCATTCCACGGGTCTCAACTCTCCAGGTTTAAGGTATTCTTCCTTCAGCTAAAACATGCATGTGGAACCCAGAGTATGATCAACCATGTGAACGGGAGACGTGTTCAAATATGTCTCAGTTTTCCTCCCCTGGTACTCGGGTGCAACATTCCAGACGCTTTACTAACACTCTTCCGACTTGGAGAGTCAGTCCCTTTAACCTCCTGTTTGGCCCAGTTTGCAATTTCTGCGGAAGATGAACAGGAATAGCGAGAACCAATGAGAGACTAGCTGGAGGTGTCTGGACGGGCAAATTTAACTCTCATTTCCCACCAGGAAGAGGAATTAACCAAAGGCTCAGCGTGCCGTGCGGGAACCAGATTAGGGCCTGAAGCCATCCTGCGGTGTTGCGGCCAGGTCACAAGAAAGCGAGTTGAAGAAAGGAGCTCAGGGGCACTGTAATTCACAGACCTGCGGAGTTATAAATGACAGCTATCCTCCAAAAATAGACTGAAGTAAGGCTGCCAAGAGGACTTGAAAGCGGGGCAGAATTGCAGGAAACCGATTTCAGGAGGTAGACTGGAATTGCATTGAAAGCATAGGAAAAGAGGCAGAACGTCCACAATGATGCACTTGGCCAAAAAGGGCGTATGCGTTTTTTCCTGAATATATTCAGGAAAAAACGCATACGCCCTTTTTGGCCAACCAAGCAAGCTTGCAAAGGAAATCTGCACTACAATGAAGTCTCACTTCCCCCCGGTCAAAAGGGCCATCTGAAAAAAGTGTAAAATCCAGAAAGGCAGGACAGGCCATGGACAACTGGGAGCCTTGTTATGCTGATGGGCGGGATGTAAATTGCCAACAGACACTCGGGAGAAGTGTATGGTGTTTCCTGAAACATCTAAAAAACAAAGCAACAGAGCCTAGGGCACTGCCACTTATGGTCCTATAGCTTAGGGAAATTAAAATCAAAAAGACACAGCCACCCCAAAGTTTGGAACGGCTCTGTTTACAAGAACCTCGTTTACAGTACAAGTTCAACATCGCAGAAAGTGAAAAATGGATAAAGAAGTTGTGGTATTTACTTACAAAGCAATATCACTCAGCAATGAAATCTGTGTCATCAGGCCCGTAGCAGCACAATGAGTGGATTCAGGTATGATGATTCTAACTGAAATAAGTCACACAGAAAAGAAACATCATAAGATATCAGTAATACATGGAATGTAAACTTGGCTACACAGGAACTGAATTACAGAACAGAACAGGGTCTCAAATTTAGAAAAGCAACTTATGCTTGCTTAAGGGTAAAGGTGAGTTGGGGTGCTGCATAAAACCAGAGATTGAAATGAGCACAGATAAAGTTCCTTAAGCCAAATATGGAATAGACAAGAGCTACTCCTTGCTCAACGAAATGTACTCAACACCGCATATTAAACGCCTAAGAATGTACCTGACTAGTAAGTATCGGAAAACCTATGGATTGCTATGTCTCCAAAAGAGAATCAAGCATGTGTACAGGGGCATAAACGCAGCAGTGATAGGATTGGAGAGGTTCGGTGAGCAAATGAAGACCCTTTGAAATCATATTGCATGGTACGCATTACACGGGTCTCAACTCTCCAGGTTTAAGGTATTCTTCCTTCAGCTAAAACATGCATGTGGAACCTAGAGTATGATCAACCATGTGATCGGGAGACGTGTTCAAATATGTCTCAGTTTTCCTCCCCTGGTACTCGGGTGCAACATTCCAGACGCTTTACTAACACTCTCCCGACTTGGAGAGTCAGTCCCTTTAACCTCCTGTTTGGCCCAGTTTGCAATTTCTGCGGAAGATGAACAGGAATAGCGAGAACCAATGAGAGACTAGCTGGAGGTGTCTGGACGGGCAAATTTAACTCTCATTTCTCACCAGGAAGAGGAATTAACCAAAGGCTCAGCGTGCCGTGCCAGAACCAGATTAGGGCCTGAAGCCATCCTGCGGTGTTGCGGCCAGGTCACAAGAAAGCGAGTTGAAGAAAGGAGCTCAGGGGCACTGTAATTCACAAACCTGCAGACTTATAAATGACAGCTATCGTCCAAAAATAGACTGAAGTAAGGCTGCCAAGAGGACTTGAAAGCGGGGCAGAATTGCAGGAAACCGATTTCAGGAGGTAGACAGGAATTGCATTGAAAGCATAGGAAAAGAGGCAGAACGTCCACAATGATGCACTTGGCCAAAAAGGGCGTATGCGTTTTTTCCTGAATATATTCAGGAAAAAACGCATACGCCCTTTTTGGCCAACCAAGCAAGCTTGCAAAGGAAATCTGCACTACAATGAAGTCTCACTTCCCCCCGGTCAAAAGGGTCATCTGAAAAAAGTGTAAAATCCAGAAAGACAGGACAGGCCATGGAGAACTGGGAGCCTTGTTATGCTGATGGGCGGGATGTAAATTGCCAACAACCACTCGGGAGAAGTGTATGGTGTTTCCTGAAACATCTAAAAAACAAAGCAACAGAACCTAGGGCACTTCCACTTATGGTCCTATAGCTTAGGGAAATTAAAATCAAAAAGACGCAGCCACCCCAAAGTTTGGAACGGCTCTGTTTACAAGAACCTCGTTTACAGTACAAGTTCAACATCGCAGAAAGTGAAAAATGGATCAAGAAGTTGTGGTATTTACTTACAAAGCAATATCACTCAGCAATGAAATCTGTGTCATCAGGCCCTTAGCAGCACAATGAGTGGATTCAGGTACGATGATTCTAACTGAAATAAGTCACACAGAAAAAGAAACATCATAAGATATCACTAATACACGGAATGTAAACTTGGCTACACAGGAACTGAATTCCAAAACAGAACAGTGTCTCAAATTTAGAAAAGCAACTTATGCTTGCTTAAGGGTAAAGGTGAGTTGGGGTGCTGCATAAAACCAGAGATTGAAATGAGCACAGATAAAGTTCCTTAAGCCAAATATGGAATAGACAAGAGCTACTCCTTGCTCAACGAAATGGACTCAACACCCCATATTAAACGCCTAAGAATGTACCTGACTAGTAGGTATCTTAAAACCTATGGATTGCTATGTCTCCAAAAGAGAATCAAGCGTGTGTACAGGGGCATAAACGCAGCAGTGATAGGATTGGAGAGGTTCGGTGAGCAAATGAAAACCCTTTGAAGTCATATTGCATGGTACCCATTCCACGGGTCTCAACTCTCCAGGTTTAAGGTATTCTTCCTTCAGCTAAAACATGCATGTGGAACCCAAGTATGATCAACCATGTGAATGGGAGACGTGTTCAAATATGTCTCAGTTTTCCTCCCCTGGTACTCGGGTGCAACATTCCAGACGCTTTACTAACACTCTCCCCACTTGGAGAGTCAGCGCCTTTAACCTCCTGTTTGGCCCAGTTTGCAATTTCTGCGGAAGATGAACAGGAATAGCGAGAACCAATGAGAGGCTAGCTGGAGGTGTCTGGTCGGGCAAATTTAACTCTCATTTCCCACCAGGAAGAGGAAATAACCAAAGGCTCAGCGTGCCGTGCCGGAACCAGATTAGGGCCTGAAGCCATCCTGCGGTGTTGCGGCCAGCTCACAAGAAAGCGAGTTGAAGAAAGGAGCTCAGGGGCACTGTAATTCACAAACCTGCAGAGTTATAAATGACAGCTATCGTCCAAAAATAGACTGAAGTAAGG
The DNA here is from genome assembly GCF_951394435.1 of Stenella coeruleoalba. Taxonomy (NCBI): domain Eukaryota; kingdom Metazoa; phylum Chordata; class Mammalia; order Artiodactyla; family Delphinidae; genus Stenella; species Stenella coeruleoalba. The sequence goes on along the minus strand of NW_027646118.1, from coordinate 978,408 downwards.
CTGCCAAGAGGACTTGAAAGCGGGGCAGAATTGCAGGAAACCGATTTCAGGAGGTAGACTGGAATTGCATTGAAAGCATAGGAAAAGAGGCAGAACGTCCACAATGATGCACTTGGCCAAAAAGGGCATATGCGTTTTTTCCTGAATATATTCAGGAAAAAACGCATACGCCCTTTATGGCCAACCAAGCAAGCTTGCAAAGGAAATCTGCACTACAATGAAGTCTCACTTCCCCCCGGTCAAAAGGGCCATCTGAAAAAAGTGTAAAATCCAGAAAGGCAGGACAGGCCATGGAGAACTGGGAGCCTTGTTATGCTGATGGGCGGGATGTAAATTGCCAACAACCACTCGGGAGAAGTGTATGGTGTTTCCTGAAACATCTAAAAAACAAAGCAACAGAACCTCGGGCACTTCCACTTATGGTCCTATAGCTTAGGGAAATTAAAATCAAAAAGACACAGCCACCCCAAAGTTTGAAACGGCTCTGTTTACAAGAACCTCGTTTACAGTACAAGTTCAACATCGCAGAAAGTGAAAAATGGATAAAGAAGTTGTGGTATTTACCTACCAAGCAATATCACTCAGCAATGAAATCTGTGTCATCAGGCCCTTAGCAGCACAATGAGTGGATTCAGGTATGATGATTCTAACTGAAATAAGTCACACAGAAAAAGTAACATCATAAGATATCAGTAATACACGGAATGTAAAATTGACTACACAGGAACTAAATTACAGAACAGAACAGGGTCTCAAATTTAGAAAACCAACTTATGCTTGCTTAAGGGTAAAGGTGAGTTGGGGTGCTGCATAAAACCAGAGATTGAAATGAGCACAGATAAAGTTCCTTAAGTCAAATATGGAATAGACTAGAGCTACTCCTTGCTCAACGAAATGGACTCAACACCGCATATTAAACGCCTAAGAATGTACCTGACTAGTAAGTATCTTAAAACCTATGGATTGCTATGTCTCCGAAAGAGAATCAAGCATGTGTACAGGGGCATAAACGCAGCAGTGATAGGATTGGAGAGGTTCGGTGAGCAAATGAAGACCCTTTGAAGTCATATTGCATGGTACCCATTACACGGGTCTTAACTCTCCAGGTTTAAGGTATTCTTCCTTCAGCTAAAACATGCATGTGGAACCTAGAGTATGATCAACCATGCGATCGGGAGACGTGTTCAAATATGTCTCAGTTTTCGTACCCTGGTACTCGGGTGCAACATTCCAGACGCTTTACTAACACTCTCCCCACTTGGAGAGTCAGTCCCTTTAACCTCCTGTTTGGCCCAGTTTGCAATTTCTGCGGAAGATGAACAGGAATAGCGAGAACCAATGAGAGACTAGCTGGAGGTGTCTGGACAGGCAAATTTAACTCTCATTTCCCACCAGGAAGAGGAATTAACCAAAGGCTCAGCGTGCCGTGCCGGAACTAGATTAGGGCCTGAAGCCATCCTGCGGTGTTGCGGCCAGCTCACAAGAAAGCGAGTTGAAGAAAGGAGCTCAGGGGCACTGTAATTCACAAACCTGCAGAGTTATAAATGACAGCTATCGACCAAAAATAGACTGAAGTAAGGCTGCCAAGAGGACTTGAAAGCGGGGCAGAATTGCAGGAAACCGATTTCAGGAGGTAGACTGGAATTGCATTGAAAGCATAGGAAAAGAGGCAGAACGTCCACAATGATGCACTTGGCCAAAAAGGGCGTATGCGTTTTTTCCTGAATATATTCAGGAAAAAACGCATACGCCCTTTTTGGCCAACCAAGCAAGCTTGCAAAGGAAATCTGCACTACAATGAAGTTTCACTTCCCCCCGGTCAAAAGGGCCATCTGAAAAAAGTGTAAAATCCAGAAAGGCAGGACAGGCCATGGAGAACTGGGAGCCTTGTTATGCTGATGGGCGGGATGTAAATTGCCAACAACCACTCGGGAGAAGTGTATGGTGTTTCCTGAAACATCTAAAAAACAAAGCAACAGAGCCTAGGGCACTTCCACTTATGGTCCTATAGCTTAGGGAAATTAAAATCAAAAAGACACAGCCACCCCAAATTTGGGACTCCTCCGTTTACAAGAACCTCGTTTACCGTACAAGTTCAATATCACAGAAAGTGAAAAATGGATAAAGAACTTGTGGTACTTACGTACAATGCAGTATCACTCAGCAATGAAATCTATGTCATCAGGCCCGTAGCAGCATAATGAGTGGATTCAGGTACGATGATTCTAACTGAAATAAGTCACACAGAAAAAGAAACATCATAAGATATCACTAATACACGGAATGTAAACTAGGCTACACAGGAACTGCATTCCAAAACAGAACAGGGTCTCAAATTTAGAAAACCAACTTATGCTTGCTTAAGGGGAAAGGTGAGTTGGGGTGCTGCATAAAACCAGAGATTGAAATGAGCACAGATAAAGTTCCTTAAGCCAAATATGGAATAGACAAGAGCTACTCCTTGCTCAACGAAATGGACTCAAAACCCCATATTAAACGCCTAAGAATGTACCTGACTAGTAAGTATCTTAAAACCTATGGATTGCTATGTCTCCGAAAGAGAATCAAGCATGTGTACAGGGGCATAAACGCAGCAGTGATAGGATTGGAGAGGTTCGGTGAGCAAATGAAGACCCTTTGAAGTCATATTGCATGGTACCCATTCCACGGGTTTCAACTACCCAGGTTTAAGGTATTCTTCCTTCAGCTAAAACATGCATGTGGAACCCAAGTATGATCAACCATGTGAACGGGAGACGTGTTCAAATATGTCTCAGTTTTCCTCCCCTGGTACTCGGGTGCAACATTCCAGACACTTTACTAACACTCTCCCCACTTGGAGAGTCAGCGCCTTTAACCTCCTGTTTGGCCCAGTTTGCAATTTCTGCGGAAGATGAACAGGAATAGCGAGAACCAATGAGAGGCTAGCTGGAGCTGTCTGGATGGGCAAATTTAACTCTCATTTCCCACCAGGAAGAGGAAATAACCAAAGGCTCAGCGTGCCGTGCCGGAACCAGATTAGGGCCTGAAGCCATCCTGCGGTGTTGCGGCCAGGTCACAAGAAAGCGAGTTGAAGAAAGGAGCTCAGGGGCACTGTAATTCACAAACCTGCAGAGTTATAAATGACAGCTATCGTCCAAAAATATACTGAAGTAAGGCTGCCAAAAGGACTTGAAAGCGGGGCAGAATTGCAGGAAACCGATTTCAGGAGGTAGACTGGAATTGCATTGAAAGCATAGGAAAAGAGGCAGAACGTCCACAATGATGCACTTGGCCAAAAAGGGCGTATGCGTTTTTTCCTGAATATATTCAGGAAACAACGCATACGCCCTTTTTGGCCAACCAAGCAAGCTTCCAAAGGAAATCTGCACTACAATGAAGTCTCACTTCCCCCCGGTCAAAAGGGCCATCTGAAAAAAGTGTAAAATCCAGAAAGGCAGGACAGGCCACGGAGAAGTGGGAGCCTTGTTATGCTGATGGGCGGGATGTAAATTGCCAACAGACACTCGGGAGAAGTGTATGGTGTTTCCTGAAACATCTAAAAAACAAAGCAACAGAGCCTAGGGCACTGCCACTTATGGTCCTATAGCTTAGGGAAATTAAAATCAAAAAGACACAGCCACCCCAAAGTTTGGGACGCCTCTGTTTACAAGAACCTCGTTTACAGTACAAGTTCAACATCGCAGAAAGTGAAAAATGGATAAAGAAGTTGTGGTATTTACTTACAAAGCAATATCACTCAGCAATGAAATCTATGTCATCAGGCCCTTAGCAGAATAATGAGTGGATTCAGGTATGATGATTCTAACTGAAATAAGTCACACAGAAAAAGAAACATCATAAGATATCAGTAATACACGGAATGTAAACTTGGCTACACAGGAACTGAATTACAGAACAGAACAGGGTCTCAAATTTAGAAAACCAACTTATGCTTGCTTAAGGGGAAAGGTGAGTTGGGGTGCTGCATAAAACCAGAGATTGAAATGAGCACAGATAAAGTTACTTAAGCCAAATATGGAATAGACAAGAGCTACTTCTTGCTCAACGAAATGGACTCAACACCGCATATTAAACGCCTAAGAATGTACCTGACTAGTAAGTATCTTAAAACCTATGGATTGCTATGTCTCCGAAAGTGAATCAAGCATGTGTACAGGGGCATGAACGCAGCAGTGATAGGATTGGAGAGGTTCGGTGAGCAAATGAAGACCCTTTGAAGTCATATTGCATGGTACCCATTACACGGGTCTCAACTCTCCAGGTTTAAGGTATTCTTCCTTCAGCTAAAACATGCATGTGGAACCCCGCGTATGATCAACCGTGTGAACGGGAGACGTGTTCAAATATGTCTCAGTTTTCCTCCCCTGGTACTCGGGTGCAACATTCCAGACCCTTTACTAACACTCTCCCGACTTGGAGAGTCAGCGCCTTTAACCTCCTGTTTGGCCCAGTTTGCAATTTCTGCGGAAGATGAACAGGAATAGGGAGAACCAATGAGAGACTAGCTGGAGGTGTCTGGACGGGCAAATTTAACTCTCATTTCCCACCAGGAAGAGGAAATAACCAAAGGCTCAGCATGCCGTGCTGGAACCATATTAGGGCCTGAAGCCATCCTGCGGTGTTGCGGCCAGCTCAAAAGAAAGCGAGTTGAAGAAAGGAGCTCAGGGTCTCTGTAATTCACAAACCTGCAGAGATATAAATGACAGCTATCGTCCAAAAATAGACTGAAGTAAGGCTGCCAAGAGGACTTGAAAGCGGGGCAGAATTGCAGGATACCGATTTCAGGAGGTAGACTGGAATTGCATTGAAAGCATAGGAAAAGAGGCAGAACGTTCACAATGATGCACTTTGCCAAAAGGGCGTATGCGTTTTTTCCTGAATATATTCAGGAAAAAACGCATACGCCCTTTTTGGCCAACCAAGCAAGCTTGCAAAGGAAATCTGCACTACAATGAAGTCTCACTTCCCCCCGGTCAAAAGGGCCATCTGAAAAAAGTGTAAAACCCAGAAAGGCAGGACAGGCCATGGAGAACTGGGAGCCTTGTTATGCTGATGGGCGGGATGTAAATTGCCAACAGACACTCGGGAGATGTGTATGGTGTTTCCTGAAACATCTAAAAAACAAAGCAACAGAGCCTAGGGCACTTCCACTTATGGTCCTATAGCTTAGGGAAATTAATATCAAAAAGACACAGCAACCCCAAAATTTGGGATGGCTCTTTTTACAGAAATCTCTTCTACGGCACAAGTTAAATATCCCAGAGAGCAAATAATGGATAAAGAAGTTGCGGTACTTATGTACAACAGAATACCACTCAGCAATGAAATCTATGTCACCAGGCCCGTACCAGCATAATGAGTGCATTGAGGCACGATGATTCTAAGTGAAATAAGTCACACAGAAAAAGAAACATCATAAGGTATCACTAATACACGGAATGTGAACTTGGCTACACATGAACTGAATTACAAAACAGAACAGGGTCTCAAGTTTAGAAAACCAACTTATGCCTGCTTAAGGGGGAAGGTGAGTTGGGGTGCTGCATAAAAGCAGAGTTTGAAATTAGCACAGATACCGTTCCATAAGCCAAATATGTAATAGCCAAGACCTACCCCTTGCTCAACGAAATGGATTCAACAATGAGGTATCACCTCACACCTGGTAGAATAGGCATCATTGAAAATCTACAAACAAAAAATGCTGCAAAGGGTGTGGAGAAAAGGAACCCTCTTCCACTATTGTTGGGAATATAAATTGATACAGTCATTATGGAGAACAATATGGAATTTCTTAAGAAACTAACAATAGAATTACCATATGATACAGCAATCCCAGTACTGGACATATACCCAGACAAAACCATAAATCAAAAAGAGTCATTCACCGCAATGTTCATTGCATCACTATTTACAATATCGAGGTAATGGAAGCAACCTAAATGCCCACAGACAGACGAATGCATAAAGCTGTGGTACATATATAAAATGGAATAATACTCAGCCATGAAAAGGAATGAAATTGGGTCATTTGTAGAGACGTCGATGGATCTAGAGACTGTCATACAGAGTGAAGTAAGTCAGAAAGAGAAAAACAAATCTTGTATATTCATGCATATATGTGGAACCTAGAAAAACTGTACAGATTAACCATTTTGCAAGGCATAAATAGAGCAACAGATGTAGACAACAAACGTATGGACAACAAGGGGGGAAAGCTGTTGGGGGGGTGGTGGTGGGAGGAGTTGAGAGACTGGGATTGGCATGTATACATTTATATGTATAAAATAGATAACCAATAAGAACCTGCTGTATAAAAATATAAAATAAAATTCAAAATTAAAAAGAAGTAAAATTTAAAAAATAAAACAGAAAAAACAATTATTCCCTGCACATACATGTATTTATATGAATAAATTATTTCCATGCTTATATCTGTAAATACAAAAAAGATGAATAAAATCTACCTTGAACCAAAAACGAAAAAGAGAAAAAAAACACAGAACCCACCAGTTCCACAGAGGAAAACCATATCAGGGCACTTGCTCCAGTTGTAAACAATTCTGAAGTTGGTCAGTGGTGGGGAATCGTCTCCCATTCAGCCAGCAGCCCCCACGCAACAAGCGTCCTCATTGCAAAGCTGGGGCACCGTGCCGAGGCATCTGTGAGTAAACGTGAGCTGAGCCCCAGGCCAGTTGCTGCTGAACTATTCCCACCCGTCCCAGGTAAAACACCTGAATATATACAAGGACTTGAAAGCCTAGAGGAAGGGCCATAGAGCCACACGAGTGACAGCATGCCGGCCGACTTGGTGCCTGCAGGCCAGCCAGGATGGTCCTGGCCCTGGGTGCTCTTCTGGAAGATTTCCATTTCCCTGCCTGAGATACCCGTCCTGTCCCTGCCCCCACTGCTTTTTTCCTTCCTCACCTCTGCCCAGGGAGAAATTCCAGCAGCAGGTATGGGTGACACATCCTCTTCTTTAGCAGGTGGCAGCCTGGCAACTGCTGCAGAAAGTCCAGCAGAGCCCCACTCACACTGGGCCACCCACAAAGCCGTGGCCTCTCACTCCCTCCCACCAGCCCAGCCCCGAGACTGCTGACAGGGCAGAGAAAATGGCGTCAGGCACGGCTGCAGGGGCTCTTGCTGCCTGGAGTGGTATTTATATTGATCTCAACCCAGGCACACCTGGGGAGGGCTGGCCGGCACGGTAAGGCTGCCCAGGTCAGCCAATCATCACCCCTCAGGGGCTCACAGTTGCAGAAAATGGAACTTGCTGAACCGGCCAGGTCCAAGGAACAGGTGTGGGCTCCTGAGAGTCAGGATAGACAAGGGGCTGCAGCTTTGGCTTGTTTTCTAATCATTTTATCTGGCCCATGAGTGGGAGACAACTTCAAGAAAACCCTCTCCTAATGAGAGGAACCCAGGAGTCAGGCAGAGGAGGGGTGGGTGGTGGTTGGAGACAGAGGCCTGGTGCCCCGGGTGCAGTGGAAGTCTCTGGAAGACCAGGTGGAGGGAGGCCTCACGGAGTGATGCCCAGGGTCACAGACTTGTCGCAGCTGCTGTTTGTTAGTTCAAGTCCTGCTCTGAGGTGCTCTGTGTCAGCTCTGAGCGACAGGTGAGCTGGGGGTGCTCTGCAATGAGGGCTATGTGCACGGTTCCTGTGTGCCCAGCCCTGCCACGGTACCTGCAAGGGTAGCTCTGTATCCTGGGAGGGGCCTGACCACGAGAGCCCCGTGGGCTGGGGTGGGGGTGGGGTACCTGCCCAGGTGAGCTCCATATTCTGGGATTGGTCTGACCACGAGAGCCCCATGGGCTGCTGGGGACCTGGTAAAGGATGTCAGGACAGTCAGTGAAGCCACCGAGGATATACCTCCAGTTGCTCCTAATTCCTACACCCTGCTGGTCATTCTACCAACCACCAGGACATGGTATTCTGTATTAGTCTTCAATGATGCCTTCTTTTGTATTCCATTAGTCCCAGAGTCACAAGAAATTTTGGCTTGTGAGTGGCAGGACTCAACATACAACTAAAACAATACTTCCGGGCCGTCTGGCCCCAAGGGTGCAAAAATTCCCACACCATCTTTGGGGAAAGCTTAGCTAAAGACCTAAAAGTTCTACCTCTGGAAAAGGAAACCCTCCTTCAATATGCAGACGACATTCTGATCACCAGCCCTACTAAGGAGGCCTCTGAACTACCAAGCCAATAAAGGATAGAAGTTGTCCAAGAAAAAGCTCAAATATCACAGACTGCGGTGACCTGCCTGGGCTTCATTCTCACAGAAGGTCAGAGAAGCCCATCCCAGGAAAGGGAAGAAACCATTTTCAGCCTTACCCCTTTCTAAAACTAGAAGACAGCTTAGGGGTTCCTGGGGAGGCCAGGGTTTGCTGCTTCTGGATCCCTAGCTACAGTCTACTAGCTGGGCCTCTATATGAAACACTGAAAGGAAAAGATGATGATCCTTTTGAATAGAATCCAGAAGTGGCCTTTCAAGAATGGAAAGAGCAGTCAATTCAGACCCTTGCCCTGGAACTCCCTAATTTAGCTAAACCCTTTGACCTTTACATTCCCGGTGAAAGGTGAATCGCCATTGGAGAATTAGTGCAAAAACTGGGACCACTTGAAATGGAACAATGCAAGAATGCCATCCAGGTAGGATAAACTACGGTCACTAAGGGGCTTGGCCCACTGCCACATCTGGCCAAGATACTGGCGGTATCTAAAAACCTGGAAATCAGCAGCCCAAAAGGCCACCTCCCTCCTAAGGGAAAAGGACCCCACGTGGTGATCCTAACCACCAACCATGCCCTGAAGTTGCAGGGTTCGCTCCGTGGGCACACCGACCTCGAGTGAGGAGGCCCTCCAACTCCAACATCCAGAGAGATAACCGGGGGCAACAGGGCACCATGACGACTCGTGTGAACATCACTTGACCTGGAGTTTCTCTCATAAAACAACAAGAGTGTGTCCCAAAAGAGTAGACTACTGCTTGCAGGACTTACTGCACCCAGAGGGGAGCTAATAATCTTGGCGGGGGAACAGTATACCACACTGTCACCATAGAAAAGCCTACAGACACCATGATGATGGTGGCCAATAAGACCGGCTGGACTCCTGTTTACTTCAAAAGGCTGTTGACTCAGTAGCCATCATGGTCCTTGATCACCACTGACCCTGGACTGTCTGGGAGTTGAGCGGGCAGGGCTCTGACACCTGGTGCTGTTTGTACGTTAATTCAGGGGCCTAACTGAAGAAAGCGCAGACTACTGGTCAGAGCATCTAGGCTGGCAGAGACGGTCAGCCTAAGGTGGCCGAACAAATGTGGGGCGGGGTGAAACCGGCCCCCACAGCGTCTCTGCACATCTCTTTCCTGGACCCTTAAAGGTCATTAGAATCTATAACACTTCCAATGCTGGTGCTCAGGTGGACGAGCAGGGAGGCAGGGGTCCTGGGGACAATCAACGTCACCGGGAGGCTGCTGGGGAGAAGCTCTGACCCTCGCCCCAGGGTATGAGGGCTCCCAACTCAGCACTCAGCAGTTACAGAAGAAGGGTCTGCACCCTCAGCACTCCAAGAATGAGGAACGGGACAAAAGGCAGAGGAGGGGTTTGTCCCCAGCAAAGCCCATTAAAAATCCCTGGGAGATAAAAATAGAATCTGGGCAATAAAGTCAAGTCTAACCTTTTTTATCCTTTGTGCTTTGTCTAATTTCACGTGCTCCTAGGGTCCCGCATGCAGAGGTTCCACACCCGGCACTTCAGACCAGATTTCCTAGTGCAGAATGGCTGGGTCGACACCTCAGCTCCTGGGGCCCAGTGCAGACTCCACGATATAGAGCCTGAGCTACAGCCAACCCAGCCCTCGAGAGCTCCGCCGCCTCCCTCCCTCCCACTGACTCTGACAGGATCTCTACACAGCAGCCCAGCCCACAGCCCACGGGGTAGTGCATGCTCTCACCTCTCCATTCTCTGATCAAAATATAAAGTTTCCTTTGCTTGTGAACCAAACTCAGTCTCGATCTCTTGGCCCCAATGACACTGGGCAGGGGGACACTTGTTGGGGTCCACTCTGGAGGATCAATAACAGAAATTGAGACTATTGTAACCTCAATGAACAGATGTGTGAGCCAAACTGTAGTTAACATAGAACAGTGTATAAGGCTCGGGTAAAATAAGATGTTTTTAACACTTCCATTTGATATTTCCATCACTTTTTATAAGCAAGTTCAGTGAAAAGGTTTGTCTTATTTGTCAGGTCAATATTAGAGAAACGAAGTGATTTCTTTCCAAGGATGTACAGCTAATAATCTTGGTTAAACCTTCAATCTTGTTTTAAATGCTTTTCCATTGAAAATGATACCTCTCTTTCAGCTCCCCCATTTCTGAGAAGTATAAAATCTTATAATTTATTATTACCAAAGGGGAAAGGTGGGAGGAGGGATAAATTAACAGTTTGGAATGAACACATACACACTGCTATGTATAAAATAGATCATCAACAAGGAACTACTGTATAGCACAGGGAACTACACTCAACATTTTGCAATAACCTATAAGGGGAAATAATCTGAAAAAGAATAGATATTTTTATTGACATCATCTATCAATGACAGTTAAAGTGTAGCCTAAGGGAAGCTGGTGGTGAGTGCTTCTGACCCTGAAGACTTCAATCATCTAAAGTTTGGACTCTGCCTACTCCCCAAGGCCCTTAATGAACATATGTGTAGCCGTAGCTTAAAAACTTCCCCAGTTTGGGTTTTGGAGAGACACTGATTTTGAAAAAGCCCTGGTGTTCTCCTTACATGAATGGGACTCTTCCTACTGCTAAAACATGTCTGTCACACCCAGAGGATGGTATACCGTCTGATCGGGAAGAGTTTGGAAAAGGCATCTCATCTCCTCATCTCCTGGTGCTCGGGTTCACCCCTCCAGCGTCTTTACTAACAGTCTCCCCACTTGGAGATGTCAGCACTGTCAACATCCTGTTGCGTACAGTTTGGAATTTGTCCAGAGGATGAAGCGGAAGGATGAGGAACAATGAGAGACAAGTCCTAGGTGTTCAGACAGGCACATGTCACTCTAATTTCCAATCAGGAAGACGAATTGACCAAAGGCTAGGGTTGCCCATGGAAACAGTATAGGGCTTGAGGAAATCCCGCTGCTTTGTGGCCAGTTCCCATAAACACGAGTTGAACAATGGAACTCAGGGGCAGTAAAATTCACAAAACTGCAGAGTTGAAAATATCCATCACTGAAAAATGTCTTGAGGAAAGTCAGAGAAAAGGACTTGTAAGCAAGGGAGAATGGCAGGAAAGGGATTTGAGGAGGTAGAAAGGACTCGCCATTAAGCACAAGAAAAGGAGCTGAACATTGCCAACATTGCAGTTGGCCAAAAAGGGTGTATGCGTTCTTTTCTGTATATATTCAAGAAAAGGGCATACACTTTTTTAGCCAACCAAACAGGTGGGCACTGGAAGTCAATACTACAAAAGATATCACTTCGCATCAGTCAGAAGAGCCATCCTCATAAAGCGTAAACAACAGAAATGCAGGACAGGGCAACGAGAAGAGGGAGCCCTGTGAGACTTATAGTGGAAATGTATATTGCCAACGGCCATTCTGGAGAAGTGTATTGTGTTTACTAAAGCATCTAAAAAATGAGCTACAGAGCATAGGGCACTTGCACTCATGGGCGTATATCTTGGGAAAAACAAAAATCGAGAGGACACAGGCACCCCAATGTTTACCCCCTCTCTGTTTAAAAGATCCTCGACTAGGATATAACTTAAATGTCTCTGGAGGGAAAAAATGGATAGAGATGTGGTACTTAGGTAGAGTGGAATATTATTCAGCCTGGAAATCAATGAAATATGGCCAGTTGTAACGACTCCGGAGGAGTTACGTATGATCATTCTAAGTGACAGAATTCAAAAAGAAAAAGACACATATCATAAGATATCACTTAAAGGTGGAATCCAAAATGGCTACACATGAAATAAATTACAAAACAAAAACATAGTCAAATATGTAGAAAACACGCATAAGGCTGCTAAACGGGAAAGGTGGGGAGGGGTGAGGCATCATCCAGGAGGTTGAAATTAGCAAAGATACCATTCCAAATACCAAACTGATAATCAACAAGGCCTACACGGTAGCTAAAAGAACTGCACTCAGCACACTCAAGTCACCGGAAAAGAATATATACGACTGGTAAGAATCTGAAAAAGAATTTATTGATGTCTCTCTGTACGCGAATCAAGTGGATGTACAGCAGCAAGAAACAGAGCTTTGAAAATCAGCTGTAACCAATATAGTAATAAATTGAAAAAAATAAACGACAGAGAGACAGAGAAAACCTCTTACAACTTTTCCTCAGGGACGGTGATGCAACATGGATTGAACACATCTAGACCCACAGCAGGATGAGACATAAGGCTGGAAACTGTTTGCGCTAAGAGAAATGTGAGGTTGGGTGAGGAAATGCACACCCTTTAAAGTAATACTACCTGGTACCCATTCAATGGGTCCCAAATCTGCAGGTTCAAGGGATCTTCCTACAGCTAAAACATGCATGGAAAACCCAGAGGACTGTACACCATGTGATCGGGAGATGTGTCTAAAATGCACCTCATTTATCCTCTCCTGGTGCTCCTGTTCACCATTCCAGCCACGCTACTTAGAATCTCCCCACTTGGAGAATCAGCACATTTAAACTTCTGTTTCACACATTTTGCAAATTGTGAGGAGGATGAACGGGAAGAGGGGGAACCAATGAGAGAAGAGTTGTAGGGGTTTGGACGGGCACATATCACTCTAATTTCCCATTAAGAATAAGAATTAAAGAAAGGCTCAGCCTGCCTCGCCGAAGCCAAAATAGGGCCTGAAGCAATCCTGCGGGTTTGAGGCCAGCTCACAAAAGAGCAACTTAAAAAATGGAGCTCAGGGTCACTGCAATTCACAAACCTGCAGAGTTATAAATGAAAACTAACGTCCAAAAATATGTTGAGGTAAGGCAAAGAAGAGGATCTGAATGCAAGACAGAATTGCAAGAAACAGATTTCAAGAGATAGATTGGACTCGTCTTTAACGCACATGAAAAGCGGCAGAATTTCGACAATGATGCAGTTGGCCCAAAAGGGCGTATGCGTTTTTTCCTGATTATATCCAGGAAAAAACGCATACGCACTTTATGGGCAACGAAGCAAGCAAGCAATGCAAATGTGCACAACAAAGAAGTCTCACTTCCCACCGGTCAAAAGGGCCATCCTAAAAAATTGTAAAAACCAGAAATGCAGGACAGGCCATGGAGAACAGGGAGCCTTTATACGCTGATGGGCAGTGTGTGAACTGCCGAGAGCCACTCTGGAGAAGTGTATGGTGGTTCCTAAATCATCTAAAAAACAGAGCTACAGAGCATAGGACACTTCCAATCATGGGAGTATATCTAGGGAAGTCTAAAAATCAACAAGACACAAGCACACCACAGTTTAGGGCTACTCTGTTTACAAGAACCTCAACTTCAGTACACCTTAAATATCCCAGGAAAGAGAACAATGGATAAAGAAGATGTGGTACTTATGTACAATGGAATATCTCTTCACCATGAAATCAATGTAATAAGGCTAGTAGAAGGATAAAGAGTGGATTTAGGTCCGATAATACTACTTGAAATAAGTCAAACAGAAAAAGAAACATATCATAAGATATCACTTATAGAGGGAGGGTAAATATGGCTGCACAAGAAATGAATTACAGAACAGAACAGTGTCTCACATTTAGAAAACACACTTATGTCAGCTTAAGGGGAAAGGAGAGGTGGGGTGATGCATAAAACCAGAGTTTGAAATTAGCACAGATACCGTTCAATAAACCAAATAGGTATTAGACAAGATCTACACCTTGCTCAATGAACAGGCCTCAACACACCCTATACACCGCAGAGAAATATATCTGAGGAATAAGAATCTTAAAACCCATGTATTGATATATCTCCATAAGGGAATCAAGTGTGTGCAGAGCGGCACAAACACAGCAGTGAAAAGGAGCTAAACCCCATTATAGAAATAAATTTTAAAAACAAAACGCTGAAACAATGAAAGAGAGAAAAATTCTTACAAAATTCGCTCAGGGGCTGTGATGCAACCTGGATTGACCACATATAAACCCACAGCTGGATAAGACATAAGGCTGGACACTTGGGGCTGACAGGATTGGTGAGCTTTGGTGAGCAACTGCCGAAAGTTTAATGCAATACTTCATGCTACTCAGTCCAAGGGTCCCAACACTCCAGGTTGAAGGGAATCTTCCTACAGCTAAACCATGCTTGGGAAACCCAGCGACTGGTATACCATATGATCGGGAAAGGTTTCTAAAACGCACCTCATTTTTCCTCTCCTGGGGCTCCGGATCGACATTCCAGCCGCTTTACTAACAACATCCCCACATGGAGTCAATGCCTTTAAGTTCTGGTATCGCACAGTCTGCAGTTAGTGCAGAGGATGAATGGGAATAGGGGGAACCAGTGAGAAACTAGCTGTAGCGGTTTCAATGGGCACATGTCACTCTAATATCACATCAGTAAGAAGAATTAACCGAAGGCACAGCAGGTGCCCCAGAAGAAAAATAGGGCTTCAAGGAATCCTGTGGTTATGGGGCAATACCACAAAAATAAGAGCTAAAAAATGGAGCTAAGGGCCACTGCAATTCAAAAACCTGCAGAGTTATAAAGGCCAACTATTTTTAAAAAATATATTGAGGTAAGGCTATGAAGAGGCATTGAAAGCAAGGCAGAATTGCAGGAAACCGATTTCAGGAGGTAGACTGGAATGGCATTGAAAGCATATGAAGAGAGTCAGAAACTCGACAATGATGCACTTGGCCAAAAAGGGCGTATGTGTTTTTTCCTGAATATATTCAGGAAAAAACGCATACGCACTTTTTGGCCAACCAAGCAAGCTTGCAAAGGAAATCTGCACTACAATGAAGTCTCATTTCCACCTGGTCAAAAGGGCCATCTGAAAAAAGTGTAAAATCCATAAAGGCACGACAGGCCATGGAGAACTGGGAGCCTTCTTATGCTGATGGGCGGGATGTAAATTGCCAACAGCCACTCTGGAGAAGTGTATGGTGTTTCCTGAAACATCTAAAAAACAAAGCAACAGAACCTAGGGCACTTCCACTTATGGTCCTATAGCTTAGGGAAATTAAAATCAAAAAGACACAGCCACCCCAAAGTTTGGGACGGCTCTGTTTACAAGAACCTCGTTTACAGTACAAGTTCAATATCGCAGAAAGTGAAAAATGGATAAAGAACTTGTGGTACTTACGTACAATGCAATATCACTCAGCAATGAAATCTATGTCATCAGGCCCGTAACAGCATAATGAGTGGATTCAGGTATGATGATTCTAACTGAAATAAGTCACACAGAAAAGAAACATCATAAGGTATCACTAATACACAGAATGTGAACTTGGCTACACATGAACTGAATTACAAAACAGAACAGTGTCTCAAGTTTAGAAAACCAACTTATGCTTGCTTAAGGGGGAAGGTGAGTTGGGGTGCTGCATAAAACCAGAGATTGAAATGAGCACAGATAAAGTTCCTTAAGTCAAATATGGAATAGACAAGAGCTACTCCTTGCTCAACGAAATGGACTCAACACCCCATATTAAACGCCTAAGAATGTACCTGACTAGTAAGTATCTTAAAACCTATGGATTGCTATGTCTCCAAAAGAGAATCAAGCATGTGTACAGGGGCATAAACGCAGCAGTGATAGGATTGGAGAGGTTCGGTGAGCAAATGAAGACCCTTTGAAGTCATATTGCATGATACCCATTACAGGGGTCTCAACTCTCCAGGTTTAAGGTATTCTTCCTTCAGCTAAAACATGCATGTGGAACCCAGAGTATGATCAACCGTGTGAACGGGAGACGTGTTCAAATATGTCTCAGTTTTCCTCCCCTGGTACTCGGGTGCAACATTCCAGACGCTTTACTAACACTCTCCCCACTTGGAGAGTCAGCACCTTTAACCTCCTGTTTGGCCCCGTTTGCAATTTCTGCGGAAGATGAACAGGAATAGGGAGAACCAATGAGAGACTAGCTGGAGGTGTCTGGACGGGCAAATTTAACTCTCATTTCCCACCAGGAAGAGGAAATAACCAAAGGCTCAGCATGCCGTGCCGGAACCAGATTAGGGCCTGAAGCCATCCAGCGGTGTTGCAGCCAGCTCACAAGAAAACGAGTTGAAGAAAGGAGCTCAGGGGCACTGTAACTCACAAACCTGCAGAGTTATAAATGACAGCTATCGTCCAAAAATAGACTGAAGTAAGGCTGCCAAGAGGACTTGAAAGCGGGGCAGAATTGCAGGAAACCGATTTCAGGAGGTAGACTGGAATTGCATTGAAAGCATAGGAAAAGAGGCAGAACGTCCACAATGATGCACTTGGCCAAAAAGGGCGTATGCGTTTTTTCCTGAATATATTCAGGAAAAAACGCATACGCACTTTTTGGCCAACCAAGCAAACTTGCAAAGGAAATCTGCACTACAATGAAGTCTCACTTCTCCCCGGTTAAAAGGGCCATCTGAAAAAACTGTAAAATCCAAAAAGGCAGGACAGGCCATGGAGAACTGGGAGCCTTGTTATGCTGATGGGCGGGATGTAAATTGCCAACAGACACTCAGGAGAAGTGTATGGTGTTTCCTGAAACATCTAAAAAACAAAGCAACAGACCCTAGGGCACTTCCACCTATGGTCCTAGAGCTTATGGAAATTAAAATCAAAAAGACACAGCCACCCCAAAGTTTGGGACGCCTCCGTTTACAAGAACCTCGTTTACCGTACAAGTTCAATATCACAAAAGTGAAAAATGGATAAGGAACTTGAGGTACTTACGTACAATGCAGTATCACTCAGCAATGAAATCTATGTCATCAGGCCCGTAGCAGCATAATGAGTGGATTCAGGTACGATGATTCTAACTGAAATAAGTCACACGGAAAAAGAAACATCGTAAGATATCAGTAATACACGGAATGTAAACTTGGCTACACAGGAACTGAATTACAAAACAGAACAGGGTCTCAAATTTAGAAAACCAACTTATTCTTGCTTAAGGGTAAAGGAGAGTTGGGGTGCTGCATAAAACCAGAGATTGAAATGAGCACAGATAAAGTTCCTTAAGCCAAATATGGAATAGACAAGAGCTACTCCTTGCTCAACGAAATGGACTCAACACCCCATATTAAAAGCCTAAGAATGTACCTGACTAGTAAGTATCTTAAAACCTATGGATTGCTATGTCTCCGAAAGAGAATCAAGCATGTGTACAGGGGCATAAACGCAGCAGTGATAGGATTGGAGAGGTTCGGTGAGCAAATGAAGACCCTTTGAAGTCATATTGCATGGTACCCATTCCACGGGTTTCAACTACCCAGGTTTAAGGTATTCTTCCTTCAGCTAAAACATGCATGTGGAACCTAGAGTATGATCAACCATGTGATCGGGAGACGTGTTCAAATATGTCTCAGTTTTCGTACCCTGGTACTCGGGTGCAACATTCCAGACGCTTTAATAACACTCTCCCGACTTGGAGAGTCAGTCCCTTTAACCTCCTGTTTGGCCCAGTTTGCAATTTCTGCGGAAGATGAACAGGAATAGCGAGAACCAATGAGAGGCTAGCTGGAGGTGTCTGAACGGGCAAATTTAACTCTCATTTCCCACCAGGAAGAGGAATTAACCAAAGGCTCAGCGTGCCGTGCCGGAACAAGATTAGGGCCTGAAGCCATCCTGCGGTGTTGCGGCCAGGTCACAAGAAAGCGAGTTGAAGAAAGGAGCTCAGGGGCACTGTAATTCACAAACCTGCAGAGTTATAAATGACAGCTATCGTCCAAAAATAGACTGAAGTAAGGCTGCCAAGAGGACTTGAAAGCGGGGCAGCATTGCAGGAAACCGATTTCAGGAGGTAGACAGAAATTGCATTGAAAGCATAGGAAAAGAGGCAGAACGTCCACAATGATGCACTTGGCCAAAAAGGGCGTATGCGTTTTTTCCTGAATATATTCAGGAAAAAAACGCATACGCCCTTTTTGGCCAACCAAGCAAGATTGCAAAGGAAATCTGCACTACAATGAAGTCTCACTTCCCCTCGGTCAAAAGGGACATCTGAAAAAAGTGTAAAATCCAGAAAGGCAGGACAGGCCATGGAGAACTGGGAGCCTTGTTATGCTGATGGGCGGGATGTAAATTGCCAACAACCACTGGGGAGAAGTGTATGGTGTTTCCTGAAACATCTAAAAAACAAAGCAACAGAGCCTAGGGCACTTCCACTTATGGTCCTATAGCTTAGGGAATTTAAAATCAAAAAGACACAGCCACCCCAAAGTTTGGAACGGCTCTGTTTACAAGAACCTCGTTTACAGTACAAGTTCAACATCGCAGAAAGTGAAAAATGGATAAAGAAGTTGTGGTATTTACTTACAAAGCAATATCACTCAGCAATGAAATCTGTGTCATCAGGCCCTTAGCAGCACAATGAGTGGATTCAGGTATGATGATTCTAACTGAAATAAGTCACACAGAAAAAGAAACATCATAAGATATCAGTAATACACGGAATGTAAACCTGGCTACACAGGAACTGAATTACAGAACAGAACAGGGTCTCAAATTTAGAAAACCAACTTATGCTTGCTTAAGGGGAAAGGTGAGTTGGGGTGCTGCATAAAACCAGAGATTGAAATGAGCACAGATAAAGTTCCTTAAGCCAAATATGGAATAGACAAGAGCTACTCCTTGCTCAAAGAAATGGACTCAACACCGCATATTAAACGCCTAAGAATGTACCTGACTAGTAAGTATCTTAAAACCTATGGATTGCTATGTCTCCGAAAGAGAATCAAGCATGTGTACAGGGGCATAAACGCAGCAGTGATAGGATTGGAAAGCTTCGGTGAGCAAATGAAGACCCTTTGAAGTCATATTGCATGGTACCCATTCCACGGGTTTCAACTACCCAGGTTTTAGGTATTCTTCCTTCAGCTAAAACATGCATGTGGAACCCAGAGTATGATCAACCATGTGATCGGGAGACGTGTTCAAATATGTCTCAGTTTTCGTACCCTGGTACTCAGGTGCAACATTCCAGACGCTTACTAACACTCTCCCGACTTGGAGAGTCAGTCCCTTTAACCTCCTGTTTGGCCCAGTTTGCAATTTCTGCGGAAGATGAACAGGAATAGCGAGAACCAATGAGAGACTAGCTGGAGGTGTCTGGACGGGCAAATTTAACTCTCATTTCCCACCAGGAAGAGGAATTAACCAAAGGCTCAGCGTGCCGTGCCGGAACCAGATTAGGGCCTGAAGCCATCCTGCGGTGTTGCGGCCAGCTCACAAGAAAGCGAGTTGAAGAAAGGAGCTCAGGGGCACTGTAATTCACAAACCTGCAGAGTTATAAATGACAGCTATCGTCCAAAAATAGACTGAAGTAAGGCTGCCAAGAGGACTTGAAAGCGGGGCAGAATTGCAGGAAACCGATTTCAGGAGGTAGACTGGAATTGCATTGAAAGCATAGGAAAAGAGGCAGAACGTCCACAATGATGCACTTGGCCAAAAAGGGCGTATGCGTTTTTTCCTGAATATATTCAGGAAAAAACGCATACGCCCTTTTTGGCCAACCAAGCAAGCTTGCAAACGAAATCTGCACTACAATGAAATCTCACTTCCCCCCGGTCAAAAGGGCCATCTGAAAAAAGTGTAAAATCCAGAAAGGCAGGACAGGCCATGGAGAACTGGGAGCCTTGTTACGCTGATGGGCGGGATGTAAATTGCCAACAACCACTCGGGAGAAGTGTATGGTGTTTCCTGAAACATCTAAAAAACAAAGCAACAGAACCTAGGGCACTTGCACTTATGGTCCTATAGCTTATGGAAATTAAAATCAAAAAGACACAGCCACCCCAAAGTTTGGAACGGCTCTGTTTACAAGAACCTCGTTTACAGAACAAGTTCAACATCGCAGAAAGTGAAAAATGGATAAAGAAGTTGTGGTATTTACTTACAAAGCAATATCACTCAGCAATGAAATCTGTGTCATCAGGCCCTTAGCAGCACAATGAGTGGATTCAGGTATGATGATTCTAACTGAAATAAGTCACACAGAAAAAGAAACATCATAAGATATCAGTAATACACGGAATGTAAACCTGGCTACACAGGAACTGAATTACAGAACAGAACAGGGTGTCAAATTTAGAAAACCAACTTATGCTTGCTTAAGGGGAAAGGTGAGTTGGGGTGCTGCATAAAACCAGAGATTGAAATGAGCACAGATAAAGTTCCTTAAGCCAAATATGGAATAGACAAGAGCTACTCCTTGCTCAACGAAATGGACTCAACACCGCATATTAAACGCCTAAGAATGTACCTGACTAGTAAGTATCGTAAAACCTATGGATTGCTATGTCTCCGAAAGAGAATCAAGCATGTGTACAGGGGCATAAACGCAGCAGTGATAGGATTGGAAAGCTTCGGTGAGCAAATGAAGACCCTTTGAAGTCATATTGCATGGTACCCATTCCACGGGTTTCAACTACCCAGGTTTTAGGTATTCTTCCTTCAGCTAAAACATGCATGTGGAACCCAGAGTATGATCAACCATGTGATCGGGAGACGTGTTCAAATATGTCTCAGTTTTCGTACCCTGGTACTCAGGTGCAACATTCCAGACGCTTTACTAACACTCTCCCGACTTGGAGAGTCAGTCCCTTTAACCTCCTGTTTGGCCCAGTTTGCAATTTCTGCGGAAGATGAACAGGAATAGCGAGAACCAATGAGAGACTAGCTGGAGGTGTCTGGACGGGCAAATTTAACTCTCATTTCCCACCAGGAAGAGGAATTAACCAAAGGCTCAGCGTGCCGTGCCGGAACCAGATTAGGGCCTGAAGCCATCCTGCGGTGTTGCGGCCAGCTCACAAGAAAGCGAGTTGAAGAAAGGAGCTCAGGGGCACTGTAATTCACAAACCTGCAGAGTTATAAATGACAGCTATCGTCCAAAAATATACTGAAGTAAGGCTGCCAAGAGGACTTGAAAGCGGGGCAGAATTGCAGGAAACCGATTTCAGGAGGTAGACTGGAATTGCATTGAAAGCATAGGAAAAGAGGCAGAACGTCCACAATGATGCACTTGGCCAAAAAGGGCGTATGCGTTTTTTCCTGAATATATTCAGGAAAAAACGCATACGCCCTTTTTGGCCAACCAAGCAAGCTTGCAAACGAAATCTGCACTACAATGAAATCTCACTTCCCCCCGGTCAAAAGGGCCATCTGAAAAAAGTGTAAAATCCAGAAAGGCAGGACAGGCCATGGAGAACTGGGAGCCTTGTTATGCTGATGGGCGGGATGTAAATTGCCAACAACCACTCGGGAGAAGTGTATGGTGTTTCCTGAAACATCTAAAAAACAAAGCAACAGAACCTAGGGCACTTCCACTTATGGTCCTATAGCTTAGGGAAATTAAAATCAAAAAGACACAGCCACCCCAAACTTTGGAACGGCTCTGTTTACAAGAACCTCGTTTACAGTACAAGTTCAACATCGCAGAAAGTGAAAAATGGATAAAGAAGTTGTGGTATTTACTTACAAAGCAATATCACTCAGCAATGAAATCTGTGTCATCAGGCCCTTAGCAGCACAATGAGTGGATTCAGGTATGATGATTCTAACTGAAATAAGTCACACAGAAAAAGAAACATCATAAGATATCAGTAATACACGGAATGTAAACTTGGCTACACAGGAACTGAATTACAGAACAGAACAGGGTCTCAAATTTAGAAAACCAACTTATTCTTGCTTAAGGGTAAAGGTGAGTTGGGTTGCTGCATAAAACCAGAGATTGAAATGAGCACAGATAAAGTTCCTTAAGCCAAATATGGAATAGACAAGAGCTACTCCTTGCTCAACGAAATGGACTCAACACCGCATATTAAACGCCTAAGAATGTACCTGTCTAGTAAGTATCTTAAAACCTATGGATTGCTATCTCTCTGAAAGAGAATCAAGCATGTGTACAGGGGCATAAACGCAGCAGTGATAGGATTGGAGAGGTTCGGTGAGCAAATGAAGACCCTTTGAAGTCATATTGCATGGTACCCATTCCACGGGTTTCAACTACCCAGGATTAAGGTATTCTTCATTCAGCTAAAACATGCATGTGGAACCTAGAGTATGATCAACCATGTGATCGGGAGACGTGTTCAAATATGTCTCAGTTTTCCTCCCCTGGTACTCGGGTGCAACATTCCAGACGCTTTACTAACACTCTCCCCACTTGGAGAGTCAGTCCCTTTAACCTCCTGTTTGGCCCAGTTTGCAATTTCTGCGGAAGATGAACAGGAATAGCGAGAATCAATGAGAGACTAGCTGGAGGTGTCTGGACGGGCAAATTTAACTCTCATTTCCCACCAGGAAGAGGAAATAACCAAAGGCTCAGGGTGCTGTGCCGGAACTAGATAAGGGCCTGAAGCCATCCTGCAGTTTTGCGGCCAGCTCACAAGAAAGCGAGTTGAAGAAAGGAGCTCAGGGGCACTGTAATTCACAAACCTGCAGAGTTATAAATGACAGCTATCGTCCAAAAATATACTGAAGTAAGCCTGCCGAGAGGACTTGAAAGCGGGGCAGAATTGCAGGAAACCGATTTCAGGAGGTAGACTGGAATTGCATTGAAAGCATAGGAGAAGAGGCAGAACGTCCACAATGATGCACTTGGCCAAAAAGGGCGTATGCGTTTTTTCCTGAATATATTCAGGAAAAAACGCATACGCGCTTTTTGGCCAACCAAGCAAGCTTGCAAAGGAAATCTGCACTACAATGAAGTCTCACTTCCCTCTGGTCAAAAGGGCCATCTGAAAAAAGTGTAAAATCCAAAAAGGCAGGACAGGCCATGGAGAACTGGGAGCCTTGTTATGCTGATGGGCGGGATGTAAATTGCCAACAGACACTCGGGAGAATTGTATGGTGTTTCCTGAAACATCTAAAAAACAAAGCAACAGAGCCTAGGGCACTTCCACTTATGGTCCTATAGCTTAGGGAAATTAAAATCAAAAAGACACAGCCACCCCAAAATTTGGAACGGCTCTGTTTGCAACAACCTCATTTACAGTACAAGTTCAACATCGCAGAAAGTGAAAAATGGATAAAGAAGTTGTGGTATTTACTTACAAAGCAATATCACTCAGCAATGAAATCTGTGTCATCAGGCCCTTAGCAGCACAATGAGTGGATTCAGGTATGATGATTCTAACTGAAGTAAGTCACACAGAAAAAGAAACATCATAAGATATCAGTAATACACGGAATGTAAACTTGGCTACAGAGGAACTGAATTACAGAACAGAACAGGGTCTCAAATTTAGAAAACCAACTTATGCTTGCTTAAGGGTAAAGGTGAGTTGGGGTGCTGCATAAAACCAGAGATTGAAATGAGCACAGATAAAGTTCCTTAAGCCAAATATGGAATAGACAAGAGCTACTCCTTGCTCAACGAAATGGACTCAACACCGCATATTAAACGCCTAAGAATGTACCTGAGTAGTAAGTATCTTAAAACCTATGGATTGCTATGTCTCCGAAAGAGAATCAAGCATGTGTACAGGGGCATAAACGCAGCAGTGATAGGATTGGAGAGGTTCGGTGAGCAAATGAAGACCCTTTGAAGTCATATTGCATGGTACCCATTCCACGGGTTTCAACTACCCAGGTTTTAGGTATTCTTCCTTCAGCTAAAACATGCATGTGGAACCCAGAGTATGATCAACCATGTGATCGGGAGACGTGTTCAAATATGTCTCAGTTTTCGTACCCTGGTACTCGGGTGCAACATTCCAGACGCTTAACTAACACTCTCCCGACTTGGAGAGTCAGTCCCTTTAACCTCCTGTTTGGCCCAGTTTGCAATTTCTGCGGAAGATGAACAGGAATAGCGAGAACCAATGAGAGACTAGCTGGAGGTGTCTGGACGGGCAAATTTAACTCTCATTTCCCACCAGGAAGAGGAATTAACCAAAGGCTCAGCGTGCCGTGCCGGAACCAGATTAGGGCCTGAAGCCATCCTGCGGTGTTGCGGCCAGCTCACAAGAAAGCGAGTTGAAGAAAGGAGCTCAGGGGCACTGTAATTCACAAACCTGCAGAGTTATAAATGACAGCTATCGTCCAAAAATAGACTGAAGTAAGGCTGCCAAGAGGACTTGAAAGCGGGGCAGCATTGCAGGAAACCGATTTCAGGAGGTAGACTGGAATTGCATTGAAAGCATAGGAAAAGAGGCAGAACGTCCACAATGATGCACTTGGCCAAAAAGGGCGTATGCGTTTTTTCCTGAATATATTCAGGAAAAAACGCATACGCCCTTTTTGGCCAACCCAGCAAGCTTGCAAAGGAAATCTGCACTACAATGAAGTCTCACTTCCCCCCGGTCAAAAGGGCCATCTGAAAAAAGTGTAAAATCCAGAAAGACAGGACAGGCCATGGAGAACTGGGAGCCTTGTTATGCTGATGGGCGGGATGTAAATTGCCAACAACCACTGGGGAGAAGTGTATGGTGTTTCCTGAAACATCTAAAAAACAAAGCAACAGAGCCTAGGGCACTTCCACTTATGGTCCTATAGCGTAGGGAAATTAAAATCAAAAAGACACAGCCACCCCAAAGTTTGGAACGGCTCTGTTTACAAGAACCTCGTTTACAGTACAAGTTCAACATCGCAGAAAGTGAAAAATGGATAAAGAAGTTGTGGTATTTACTTACAAAGCAATATCACTTAGCAATGAAATCTGTGTCATCAGGCCCTTAGCAGCACAATGAGTGGATTCAGGTATGATGATTCTAACTGAAATAAGTCACACAGAAAAAGAAACATCATAAGATATCAGTAATACACGGAATGTAAACTTGGCTACACAGGAACTGAATTACAGAACAGAACAGGGTCTCAAATTTAGAAAACCAACTTATGCTTGCTTAAGGGTAAAGGTGAGTTGGGGTGCTGCATAATACCAGAGATTGAAATGAGCACAGATAAAGTTCCTTAAGCCAAATATGGAATAGACAAGAGCTACTCCTTGCTCAACGAAATGGACTCAACACCCCATATTAAACGCCTAAGAATGTTCCTGACTATTAAGTATCTTAAAACCTATGGATTGCTATGTCTCCGAAAGAGAATCAAGCATGTGTACAGGGGCATAAACGCAGCAGTGATAGGATTGGAGAGGTTCGTGAGCAAATGAAGACCCTTTGAAGTCATATTGCATGGTACCCATTACAAGGGTTTCAACTACCCAGGTTTAAGGTATTCTTCCTTCAGCTAAAACATGCATGTGGAACCAAGAGTATGATCATCCGTGTGAACGGGAGACGTGTTCAAATATGTCTCAGTTTTCGTACCCTGGTACTCGGGTGCAACATTCCAGACGCTTTACTAACACTCTCCCGACTTGGAGAGTCAGCGCCTTTAACCTCCTGTTTGGCCCAGTTTGCAATTTCTGCGGAAGATGAACAGGAATAGCGAGAACCAATGAGAGACTAGCTGGAGGTGTCTGGACGGGCAAATTTAACTCTCATTTCCCACCAGGAAGAGGAAATAACCAAAAGCTCAGTGTGCCGTGCCGGAACCAGATAAGGGCCTGAAGCCATCCTGCGGTGTTGCGGACAGCTCACAAGAAAGCGAGTTGAAGAAAGGAGCTCAGGGGCACTGTAATTCACAAACCTGCAGAGTTAGAAATGACAGCTATCGTCCAAAAATATACTGAAGTAAGGCTGCCAAGAGGACTTGAAAGCGGGGCATAATTGCATGAAACCGATTTCAGGAGGTAGACTGGAATTGCATTGAAAGCATAGGAAAAGAGGCAGAACGTCCACAATGATGCACTTGGCCAAAAAGGGCGTATGCGTTTTTTCCTGAATATATTCAGGAAAAAACGCATACGCCCTTTTTGGCCAACCAAGCAAGCTTGCAAAGGAAATCTGGACTACAATGAAGTCTCACTTCCCCCTGGTCAAAAGGGCCATCTGAAAAAAGTGTAAAATCCAGAAAGGCAGGACAGGCCATGGAGAACTGGGAGCCTTGTTATGCTGATGGGCGGGATGTAAATTGCCAACAACCACTCGGGAGAAGTGTATGGTGTTTCCTGAAACATCTAAAAAACAAAGCAACAGAACCTAGGGCACTTCCACTTATGGTCATATAGCTTAGGGAAATTAAAATCAAAAAGACACAGCCACCCCAAAGTTTGGAACGGCTCTGTTTACAAGAACCTAGTTTACAGTACAAGTTCAACATCGCAGAAAGTGAAAAATGGATAAAGAAGTTGTCGTATTTACTTACAAAGCAATATCACTCAGCAATGAAATCTGTGTCATCAGGCCCTTAGCAGCACAATGAGTGGATTCAGGTATGATGATTCTAACTGAAATAAGTCACACAGAAAAAGAAACATCATAAGATATCAGTAATACACCGAATGTAAACTTGGCTACACAGGAACTGAATTACAGAACAGAACAGGGTCTCAAATTTAGAAAACCAACTTATGCTTGCTTAAGGGGAAAGGTGAGTTGGGGTGCTGCATAAAACCAGAGATTGAAATGAGCACAGATAAAGTTCCTTAAGCCAAATATGGAATAGACAAGAGCTACTCCTTGCTCAATGAAATGGACTCAACACCCCATATTAAACGCCTAAGAATGTACCTGACTAGTAAGTATCTTAAAACCTATGGATTGCTATGTCTCCGAAAGAGAATCAAGCATGTGTACAGGGGCATAAACGCAGCAGTGATAGGATTGGAGAGGTTCGGTGAGCAAATGAAGACCCTTTGAAGTCATATTGCATGGTACCCATTCCACGGGTTTCAACTACCCAGGTTTAAGGTATTCTTCCTTCAGCTAAAACATGCATGTGGAACCCAGAGTATGATCAACCATGTGATCGGGAGTCGTGTTCTAATATGTCTCAGTTTTCCTCCCCTGGTACTCGGGTGCAACATTCCAGACGCTTTACTAACACTCTCCCCACTTGGAGAGTCAGTCCCTTTAACCTCCTGTTTGGCCCAGTTTGCAATTTCTGCGGAAGATGAACAGGAATAGCGAGAACCAATGAGAGGCTAGCTGGAGGTGTCTGGACGGGCAAATTTAACTCTCATTTCCCACCAGGAAGAGGAAATAACCAAAGGCTCAGCGTGCCGTACCGGAACCATATTAGGGCCTGGAGCCATCCTGCGGTGTTGCGGCCACCTCAAAAGAAACCGAGTTGAAGAAAGGAGCTCAGGGGCACTATAATTCACAAACCTGTAGAGTTATAAATGACAGCTATCGTCCAAAAATAGACTGAAGTAAGGCTGCCAAGAGGACTTGAAAGCGGGGCAGAATTGCAGGAAACCGATTTCAGGAGGTAGACTGGAATTGCATTGAAAGCATAGGAAAAGAGGCAGAACGTCCACAATGATGCACTTGGCCAAAAAGGGCGTATGCGTTTTTTCCTGAATATATTCAGGAAAAAATGCATACGCCCTTTTTGGCCAACCAAGCAAGCTTGCAAAGGAAATCTGCACTACAATGAAGTCTCACTTCCCCCCGGTCAAAAGGGCCATCTGAAAAAAGTGTAAAATCCAGAAAGGCAGGACAGGCCATGGAGAACTGGGAGTCTTGTTATGCTGATGGGCGGGATGTAAATTGCCAACAACCACTCGGGAGAAGTGTATGGTGTTTCCTGAAACATCTAAAAAACAAAGCAACAGAACCTAGGGCACTTCCACTTATGGTCCTATAGTATAGGGAAATTAAAATCAAAAAGACACAGCCACCCCAAAGTTTGGAACGGCTCTGTTTACAAGAACCTCGTTTACAGTACAAGTTCAACATCGCAGAAAGTGAAAAATGGATAAAGAAGTTGTGGTATTTACTTACAAAGCAATATCACTCAGCAATGAAATCTGTGTCATCAGGCCCTTAGCAGCACAATGAGTGGATTCAGGTATGATGATTCTAACTGAAATAAATCACACAGAAAAAGAAACATCATAAGATATCAGTAATACACGGAATGTAAACTTGGCTACACAGGAACTGAATTACAGAACAGAACAGGGTCTCAAATTTAGAAAACCAACTTATTCTTGCTTAAGGGTAAAGGTGAGTTGGGGTGCTGCATAAAACCAGAGATTGAAATGAGCACAGATAAAGTTCCTTAAGCCAAATATGGAATAGACAAGAGCTACTCCTTGCTCAACGAAATGGACTCAACACCGCATATTAAACGCCTAAGAATGTACCTGACTAGTAAGTATCTTAAAACCTATGTATTGCTATGTCTCCGAAAGAGAATCAAGCATGTGTACAGGGGCATAAACGCAGCAGTGATAGGATTGGAGAGGTTCGGTGAGCAAATGAAGACCCTTTGAAGTCATATTGCATGGTACCCATTCCACGGGTTTCAACTACCCAGGTTTAAGGTATTCTTCCTTCAGCTAAAACATGCATGTGGAACCCAGAGTATGATCAACCATGTGATCGGGAGTCGTGTTCAAATATGTCTCAGTTTTCCTCCCCTGGTACTCGGGTGCAACATTCCAGACGCTTTACTAACACTCTCCCCACTTGGAGAGTCAGTCCCTTTAACCTCCTGTTTGGCACAGTTTGCAATTTCTGCGGAAGATGAACAGGAATAGCGAGAACCAATGAGAGACTAGCTGGAGGTGTCTGGACGGGCAAATTTAACTCTCATTTCCCACCAGGAAGAGGAAATAACCAAAGGCTCAGCGTGCCGTGCCGGAACCAGATTAGGGCCTGAAGCCATCCTGCGGTGTTGCGGCCAGGTCACAAGAAAGTAAGTTGAAGAAAGGAGCTCAGGGGCACTGTAATGCACAAACCTGCAGAGTTATAAATGACAGCTATCATCCAAAAATAGACTGAAGTAAGGCTGCCAAGAGGACTTGAAAGCGGGGCAGAATTGCAGGAAACCGATTTCAGGAGGTAGACTGGAATTGCATTGAAAGCATAGGAAAAGAGGCAGAACGTCCACAATGATGCACTTGGCCAAAAAGGGCGTATGCGTTTTTTCCTGAATATATTCAGGAAAAAACGCATACGCCCTTTTTGGCCAACCAAGCAAGCTTGCAAAGGAAATCTGCACTACAATGAAGTCTCACTTCACCCCGGTCAAAAGGGCCATCTGAAAAAAGTGTAAAATCCAGAAAGGCAGGACAGGCCATGGAGAACTGGGAGCCTTGTTATGCTGATGGGCGGGATGTAAATTGCCAACAACCACTCGGGAGAAGTGTATGGTGTTTCCTGAAACATCTAAAAAACAAAGCAACAGAGCCTAGGGCACTTCCACTTATGGTCCTATAGCTTAGGGAAATTAAAATCAAAAAGACACAGCCACCCCAAAGTTTGGGACGCCTCCGTTTACAAGAACCTCGTTTACCGTACAAGTTCAATATCACAGAAAGTGAAAAATGGATAAAGAACTTGTGGTACTTACGTACAATGCAGTATCACTCAGCAATGAAATCTATGTCATCAGGCCCTTAGCATCACAATGAGTGGATTCAGGTATGATGATTCTAACTGAAATAAGTCACACAGAAAAAGAAACATCATAAGATATCAGTAATACACGGAATGTAAACTTGGCTACACAGGAACTGAATTACAGAACAGAACAGGGTCTCAAATTTAGAAAACCAACTTATGCTTGCTTAAGGGTAAAGGTGCGTTGGGGTGCTGAATAAAACCAGAGATTGAAATGAGCACAGATAAAGTTCCTTAAGTCAAATATGGAATAGACAAGAGCTACTCCTTGCTCAACGAAATGGACTCAACACCGCATATTAAACGCCTAAGAATGTACCTGACTAGTAAGTATCTTAAAACCTATGGATTGCTATGTCTCCGAAAGAGAATCAAGCATGTGTACAGGGGCATAAACGCAGCAGTGATAGGATTGGAGAGGTTCGGTGAGCAAATGAAGACCCTTTGAAGTCATATTGCATGGTACCCATTACACGGGTCTGAACTCGCCAGGTTTAAGGTATTCTTCCTTCAGCTAAAACATGCATGTGGAACCCAAGTATGATCAACCATGTGAACGGGAGACGTGTTCAAATATGTCTCAGTTTTCCTCCCCTGGTACTCGGGTGCAACATTCCAGACGCTTTACTAACACTCTCCCCACTTGGAGAGTCAGTCCCTTTAACCTCCTCTTTGGCCCAGTTTGCAATTTCTGTGGAAGATGAACAGGAATAGCGAGAACCAATGAGAGACTAGCTGGAGGTGTCTGGATGGGCAAATTTAACTGTCATTTACCACCAGGAAGAGGAATCAACCAAAGGCTCAGCGTGCCGTGCCGGAACCAGATTAGGGCCTGAAGACATCCTGCGGTGTTGCGGCCAGGTCATAAGAAAGCGAGTTGAAGAAAGGAGCTCAGGGGCACTGTAATTCACAAACCTGCAGAGTTATAAATGACAGCTATCGTCCAAAAATAGACTGAAGTAAGGCTGCCAAGAGGACTTGAAAGCGGGGCAGAATTGCAGGAAACCGATTTCAGGAGGTAGACTGGAATTGCACTGAAAGCATAGGAAAAGAGGCAGAACGTCCACAATGATGCACTTGGCCAAAAAGGGCGTATGCGTTTTTTCCTGAATATATTCAGGAAAAAACGCATACGCCCTTTTTGGCCAACCAAGCAAGCTTGCAAAGGAAATCTGCACTACAATGAAGTCTCACTTCCCCCCGGTCAAAAGGGCCATCTGAAAAAAGTGTAAAATCCAGAAAGGCAGGACAGGCCATGGAGAACTGGGAGCCTTGTTATGCTGATGGGCGGGATGTAAATTGCCAACAGACACTCGGGAGAAGTGTATGGTGTTTCCTGAAACATCTAAAAAACAAAGCAACAGAGCCTAGGGCACTGCCACTTATGGTCCTATAGCTTAGGGAAATTAAAATCAAAAAGACACAGTCACCCCAAAGTTTGGAACGGCTCTGTTTACAAGAACCTCGTTTACAGTACAAGTTCAACATCGCAGAAAGTGAAAAATGGATAAAGAAGTTGTGGTATTTACTTACAAAGCAATATCACTCAGCAATGAAATCTGTGTCATCAGGCCCTTAGCAGCACAATGAGTGGATTCAGGTACGATGATTCTAACTGAAATAAGTCACACAGAAAAAGAAACATCATAAGATATCACTAATACACGGAATGTAAACTTGGCTACACAGGAACTGAATTCCAAAACAGAACAGGTTCTCAAATTTAGAAAACCAACTTATGCTTGCTTAAGGGTAAAGGTGAGTTGGGGTGCTGCATAAAACCAGAGATTGAAATGAGCACAGATAAAGTTCTTTAAGCCAAATATGGAATAGACAAGAGCTACTCCTTGCTCAACGAAATGGACTCAACACCCCATATTAAACACCTAAGAATGTACCTGACTAGTAAGTATCTTAAAACCTATGGATTGCTATGTCTCCAAAAGAGAATCAAGCGTGTGTACAGGGGAATAAACGCAGCAGTGATAGGATTGGAGAGGTTCGGTGAGCAAATGAAGACCCTTTGAAGTCATATTGCATGGTACCCATTCCACGGGTCTCAACTCTCCATGTTTAAGGTATTCTTCCTTCAGCTAAAACATGCATGTGGAACCCAGAGTATGATCAACCATGTGAACGGGAGACGTGTTCAAATATGTCTCAGTTTTCCTCCCCTGGTACTCGGGTGCAACATTCCAGACGCTTCACTAACACTCTCCCGACTTGGAGAGTCAGTCCCTTTAACCTCCTGTTTGGCCCAGTTTGCAATTTCTGCGGAAGATGAACAGGAATAGCGAGAACCAATGAGAGGCTAGCTGGAGGTGTCTGGACGGGCAAATTTAACTCTCATTTCCCACCAGGAAGAGGAAATAACCAAAGGCTCAGCGTGCCGTACCGGAACCAGATTAGGGCCTGAAGCCATCCTGCGGTGTTGCGGCCAGCTCAAAAGAAAGCGAGTTGAAGAAAGGAGCCCAGGGGCACTGTAATTCACAAACCTGCAGAGTTATAAATGACAGTTATCGTCCAAAAATACACTGAAGTAAGGCTGCCAAGAGGACTTGAAAGCGGGGCAGAATTGCAGGAAACCGATTTCAGGAGGTAGACTGGAATTGCATTGAAAGCATAGGAAAAGAGGCAGAACGTCCACAATGATGCACTTGGCCAAAAAGGGCGTATGCGTTTTTTCCTGAATATATTCAGGAAAAAACGCATACGCCCTTTTTGGCCAACCAAGCAAGCTTGCAAAGGAAATCTGCACTACAATGAAGACTCACTTCCCCCCGGTCAAAAGGGCCATCTGAAAAAAGTGTAAAATCCAGAAAGGCAGGACAGGCCATGGAGAACTGGGAGCCTTGTTATGCTGATGGGCGGGATGTAAATTGCCAACAACCACTCGGGAGAAGTGTATGGTGTTTCCTGAAACATCTAAAAAACAAAGCAACAGAACCTAGGGCACTTCCACTTATGGTCCTATAGCTTAGGGAAATTAAAATCAAAAAGACACAGCCACCCCAAAGTTTGGAACGGCTCCGTTTACAAGAACCTCGTTTACAGTACAAGTTCAACATCGCAGAAAGTGAAAAATGGATAAAGAAGTTGTGGTATTTACTTACAAAGCAATATCACTCAGCAATGAAATCTGTGTCATCAGGCCCTTAGCAGCACAATGAGTGGATTCAGGTATGATGATTCTAACTGAAGTAAGTCACACAGAAAAAGAAACATCATAAGATATCAGTAATACACGGAATGTAAACTTGGCTACACAGGAACTGAATTACAGAACAGAACAGGGTCTCAAATTTAGAAAACCAACTTATGCTTGCTTAAGGGGAAAGGTGAGTTGGGGTGCTGCATAAAACCAGAGATTGAAATGAGCACAGATAAAGTTCCTTAAGTCAAATATGGAATAGACAAGAGCTACTCCTTGCTCAACGAAATGGACTCAACACCGCATATTAAACGCCTAAGAATGTTCCTGACTAGTAAGTATCTTAAAACCTATGGATTGCTATGTCTCCAAAAGAGAATCAAGCATGTGTACAGGGGCATAAGCGCAGCAGTGATAGGATTGGAGAGGTTCGGTGCGCAAATGAAGACACTTTGAAGTCATATTGCATGGTACCCATTCCACGGTTTTCAACTACCCAGGTTTAAGGTATTCTTCCTTCAGCTAAAACATGCATGTGGAACCTAGAGTATGATCAACCATGTGATCGGGAGACGTGTTCAAATATGTCTCAGTTTTCGTACCCTGGTACTCGGGTGCAACTTTCCAGACGCTTTACTAACACTCTCCCGACTTGGAGAGTCAGTCCCTTTAACCTCCTGTTTGGCCCAGTTTGCAATTTCTGCGGAAGATGAACAGGAATAGCGAGAACCAATGAGAGACTAGCTGGAGGTGTCTGGACGGGCAAATTTAACTCTCATTTCCCACCAGGAAGAGGAATTAACCAAAGGCTCAGCATGCCGTGCCGGAACCAGATTAGGTCCTGAAGCCATCCTGCGGTGTTGCGGCCAGGTCACAAGAAAGCGAGTTGAAGAAAGGAGCTCAGGGGCACTGTAATTCACAAACCTGCAGAGTTATAAATGACAGCTATCGTCCAAAAATAGACTGAAGTAAGGCTGCCAAGAGGACTTGAAAGCGGGGCAGAATTGCAGGAAACCGATTTCAGGAGGTAGACTGGAATTGCACTGAAAGCATAGGAAAAGAGGCAGAACGTCCACAATGATGCACTTGGCCAAAAAGGGCGTATGCGTTTTTTCCTGAATATATTCAGGAAAAAACGCATACGCCCTTTTTGGCCAACCAAGCAAGCTTGCAAAGGAAATCTGCACTACAATGAAGTCTCACTTCCCCCCGGTCAAAAGGGCCATCTGAAAAAAGTGTAAAATCCAGAAAGGCAGGACAGGCCATGGAGAACTGGGAGCCTTGTTATGCTGATGGGCGGGATGTAAATTGCCAACAGACACTCGGGAGAAGTGTATGGTGTTTCCTGAAACATCTAAAAAACAAAGCAACAGAGCCTAGGGCACTGCCACTTATGGTCCTATAGCTTAGGGAAATTAAAATCAAAAAGACACAGCCACCCCAAAGTTTGGAACGGCTCTGTTTACAAGAACCTCGTTTACAGTACAAGTTCAACATCGCAGAAAGTGAAAAATGGATAAAGAAGTTGTGGTATTTACTTACAAAGCAATATCACTCAGCAATGAAATCTGTGTCATCAGGCCCTTAGCAGCACAATGAGTGGATTCAGGTACGATGATTCTAACTGAAATAAGTCACACAGAAAAAGAAACATCATAAGATATCACTAATACACGGAATGTAAACTTGGCTACACAGGAACTGAATTCCAAAACAGAACAGGTTCTCAAATTTAGAAAACCAACTTATGCTTGCTTAAGGGTAAAGGTGAGTTGGGGTGCTGCATAAAACCAGAGATTGAAATGAGCACAGATAAAGTTCTTTAAGCCAAATATGGAATAGACAAGAGCTACTCCTTGCTCAACGAAATGGACTCAACACCCCATATTAAACACCTAAGAATGTACCTGACTAGTAAGTATCTTAAAACCTATGGATTGCTATGTCTCCAAAAGAGAATCAAGCGTGTGTACAGGGGAATAAACGCAGCAGTGATAGGATTGGAGAGGTTCGGTGAGCAAATGAAGACCCTTTGAAGTCATATTGCATGGTACCCATTCCACGGGTCTCAACTCTCCATG
Organism: Stenella coeruleoalba; assembly: GCF_951394435.1. Classification (NCBI taxonomy): domain Eukaryota; kingdom Metazoa; phylum Chordata; class Mammalia; order Artiodactyla; family Delphinidae; genus Stenella; species Stenella coeruleoalba. The sequence continues at coordinate 943,583 of NW_027646118.1, read as the reverse complement.
TTTAAGGTATTCTTCCTTCAGCTAAAACATGCATGTGGAACCCAGAGTATGATCAACCATGTGAACGGGAGACGTGTTCAAATATGTCTCAGTTTTCCTCCCCTGGTACTCGGGTGCAACATTCCAGACGCTTCACTAACACTCTCCCGACTTGGAGAGTCAGTCCCTTTAACCTCCTGTTTGGCCCAGTTTGCAATTTCTGCGGAAGATGAACAGGAATAGCGAGAACCAATGAGAGGCTAGCTGGAGGTGTCTGGACGGGCAAATTTAACTCTCATTTCCCACCAGGAAGAGGAAATAACCAAAGGCTCAGCGTGCCGTACCGGAACCAGATTAGGGCCTGAAGCCATCCTGCGGTGTTGCGGCCAGCTCAAAAGAAAGCGAGTTGAAGAAAGGAGCCCAGGGGCACTGTAATTCACAAACCTGCAGAGTTATAAATGACAGTTATCGTCCAAAAATACACTGAAGTAAGGCTGCCAAGAGGACTTGAAAGCGGGGCAGAATTGCAGGAAACCGATTTCAGGAGGTAGACTGGAATTGCATTGAAAGCATAGGAAAAGAGGCAGAACGTCCACAATGATGCACTTGGCCAAAAAGGGCGTATGCGTTTTTTCCTGAATATATTCAGGAAAAAACGCATACGCCCTTTTTGGCCAACCAAGCAAGCTTGCAAAGGAAATCTGCACTACAATGAAGACTCACTTCCCCCCGGTCAAAAGGGCCATCTGAAAAAAGTGTAAAATCCAGAAAGGCAGGACAGGCCATGGAGAACTGGGAGCCTTGTTATGCTGATGGGCGGGATGTAAATTGCCAACAACCACTCGGGAGAAGTGTATGGTGTTTCCTGAAACATCTAAAAAACAAAGCAACAGAACCTAGGGCACTTCCACTTATGGTCCTATAGCTTAGGGAAATTAAAATCAAAAAGACACAGCCACCCCAAAGTTTGGAACGGCTCCGTTTACAAGAACCTCGTTTACAGTACAAGTTCAACATCGCAGAAAGTGAAAAATGGATAAAGAAGTTGTGGTATTTACTTACAAAGCAATATCACTCAGCAATGAAATCTGTGTCATCAGGCCCTTAGCAGCACAATGAGTGGATTCAGGTATGATGATTCTAACTGAAGTAAGTCACACAGAAAAAGAAACATCATAAGATATCAGTAATACACGGAATGTAAACTTGGCTACACAGGAACTGAATTACAGAACAGAACAGGGTCTCAAATTTAGAAAACCAACTTATGCTTGCTTAAGGGGAAAGGTGAGTTGGGGTGCTGCATAAAACCAGAGATTGAAATGAGCACAGATAAAGTTCCTTAAGTCAAATATGGAATAGACAAGAGCTACTCCTTGCTCAACGAAATGGACTCAACACCGCATATTAAACGCCTAAGAATGTTCCTGACTAGTAAGTATCTTAAAACCTATGGATTGCTATGTCTCCAAAAGAGAATCAAGCATGTGTACAGGGGCATAAGCGCAGCAGTGATAGGATTGGAGAGGTTCGGTGCGCAAATGAAGACACTTTGAAGTCATATTGCATGGTACCCATTCCACGGTTTTCAACTACCCAGGTTTAAGGTATTCTTCCTTCAGCTAAAACATGCATGTGGAACCTAGAGTATGATCAACCATGTGATCGGGAGACGTGTTCAAATATGTCTCAGTTTTCGTACCCTGGTACTCGGGTGCAACATTCCAGACGCTTTACTAACACTCTCCCGACTTGGAGAGTCAGTCCCTTTAACCTCCTGTTTGGCCCAGTTTGCAATTTCTGCGGAAGATGAACAGGAATAGCGAGAACCAATGAGAGACTAGCTGGAGGTGTCTGGACGGGCAAATTTAACTCTCATTTCCCACCAGGAAGAGGAATTAACCAAAGGCTCAGCATGCCGTGCCGGAACCAGATTAGGTCCTGAAGCCATCCTGCGGTGTTGCGGCCAGGTCACAAGAAAGCGAGTTGAAGAAAGGAGCTCAGGGGCACTGTAATTCACAAACCTGCAGAGTTATAAATGACAGCTATCGTCCAAAAATAGACTGAAGTAAGGCTGCCAAGAGGACTTGAAAGCGGGGCAGAATTGCAGGAAACCGATTTCAGGAGGTAGACTGGAATTGCATTGAAAGCATAGGAAAAGAGGCAGAACGTCCACAATGATGCACTTGGCCAAAAAGGGCGTATGCGTTTTTTCCTGAATATATTCAGGAAAAAACGCATACGCCCTTTTTGGCCAACCAAGCAAGCTTGCAAAGGAAATCTGCACTACAATGAAGTCTCACTTCCCCCCGGTCAAAAGGGCCATCTGAAAAAAGTGTAAAATCCAGAAAGGCAGGACAGGCCATGGAGAACTGGGAGCCTTGTTATGCTGATGGGCGGGATGTAAATTGCCAACAGACACTCGGGAGAAGTGTATGGTGTTTCCTGAAACATCTAGAAAACAAAGCAACAGAGCCTAGGGCACTTCCACTTATGGTCCTATAGCTTAGGGAAATTAAAATCAAAAAGACACAGCCACCCCAAAGTTTGGAACGGCTCTGTTTACAAGAACCTCGTTTACAGTACAAGTTCAACATCGCAGAAAGTGAAAAATGGATAAAGAACTTGTGGTACTTACGTACAATGCAGTATCACTCAGCAATGAAATCTATGTCATCAGGCCCGTAGCAGCATAATGAGTAGATTCAGGTACGATGATTCTAACTGAAATAAGTCACACAGAAAAAGAAACATCATAAGATATCACTAATACACGGAATGTAAACTTGGCTACACAGGAACTGAATTCCAAAACAGAACAGGGTCTCAAATTTAGAAAACCCACTTATGCTGCTTAAGGGGAAAGGTGAGTTGGGTGGCTGTATAAAACCAGAGATTGAAATGAGCACAGATAAAGTTCCTTAAGCCAAATATGGAATAGACAAGAGCTACTCCTTGCTCAACGAAATGGACTCAACACCGCATATTAAACGCCTAAGAATGTACCTGACTAGTAAGTATCTTAAAACCTATGGATTGCTATGTCTCCGAAAGAGAATCAAGCATGTGTACAGGGGCATAAACGCAGCAGTGATAGGATTGGAGAGGTTCGGTGAGCAAATGAAGACCCTTTGAAGTCATATTGCATGGTTCCCATTCCACGGGTTTCAACTACCCAGGTTTTAGGTATTCTTCCCTCAGCTAAAACATTCATGTGGAACCCAAGTATGATCAACCATGTGAACGGGAGACGTGTTCAAATATGTCTCAGTTGTCCTCCCCTGGTACTCGGGTGCAACATTCCAGACGCTTTACTAACACTCTCCCCACTTGGAGAGTCAGCGCCTTTAACCTCCTGTTTGGCCCAGTTTGCAATTTCTGCGGAAGATGAACAGGAATAGCGAGAACCAATGAGAGGCTAGCTGGAGGTGTCTGGACGGGCAAATTTAACTCTCATTTCCCACCAGGAAGAGGAAATAACCAAAGGCTCAGCGTGCCGTACCGGAACCAGATTAGGGCCTGAAGCCATCCTGCGGTGTTGCGGCCAGCTCAAAAGAAAGCGAGTTGAACAAAGGAGCTCAGGGGCACTGTAATTCACAAACCTGCAGAGTTATAAATGACAGCTATCGTCCAAAAATAGACTGAAGTAAGGCTGCCAAGAGAACTTGAAAGCGGGGCAGAATTGCAGGAAACCGATTTCAGGAGGTAGACTGGAATTGCATTGAAAGCATAGGAAAAGAGGCAGAACGTCCACAATGATGCACTTGGCCAAAAAGGGCGTATGCGTTTTTTCCTGAATATATTCAGGAAAAAACTCATACGCCCTTTTTGGCCAACCAAGCAAGCTTGCAAAGGAAATCTGCACTACAATGAAGTCTCACTTCCCCCCGGTCAAAAGGGCCATCTGAAAAAAGTGTAAAATCCAGAAAGGCAGGACAGGCCATGGAGAACTGGGAGCCTTGTTATGCTGATGGGCGGGATGTAAATTGCCAACAACCACTCGGGAGAAGTGTATGGTGTTTCCTGAAACATCTAAAAAACAAAGCAACAGAACCTAGGGCACTTCCACTTATGGTCCTATAGCTTAGGGAAATTAAAATCAATAAGACACAGCCGCCCCAAAGTTTGGGACGCCTCTGTTTACAAGAACCTCGTTTACAGTACAAGTTCAACATCGCAGAAAGTGAAAAATGGATAAAGAAGTTGTGGTATTTACTTACAAAGCAATATCACTCAGCAATGAAATCTGTGTCATCAGGCCCGTAGCAGCACAATGAGTGGATTCAGGTATGATGATTCTAACTGAAGTAAGTCACACAGAAAAAGAAACATCATAAGATATCAGTAATACACGGAATGTAAACTTGGCTACACAGGAAATGAATTACAGAACAGAACAGGGTCTCAAATTTAGAAAACCAACTTATGCTTGCTTAAGGGTAAAGGTGAGTTGGGGTGCTGCATAAAACCAGAGATTGAAATGAGCACAGATAAAGTTCCTTAAGTCAAATATGGAATAGACAAGAGCTACTCCTTGCTCAACGAAATGGACTCAACACCGCATATTAAACGCCTAAGAATGTACATGACTAGTAAGTATCTTAAAAACCTATGGATTGCTATGTCTCCGAAAGAGAATCAAGCATGTGTACAGGGGCATAAACGCAGCAGTGATAGGATTGGAGAGGTTCGGTGAGCAAATGAAGACCCTTTGAAGTCATATTGCATGGTACCCATTACACGGGTCTTAACTCTCCAGGTTTAAGGTATTCTTCCTTCAGCTAAAACATGCATGTGGAACCCAAGTATGATCAACCATGTGAACGGGAGACGTGTTCAAATATGTCTCAGTTTTCCTCCCCTGGTACTCGGGTGCAACATTCCAGACGCTTTACTAACACTCTCCCCACTTGGAGAGTCAGCGCCTTTAACCTCCTGTTTGACCCAGTTTGCAATTTCTGCGGAAGATGAACAGGAATAGCGAGAACCAATGAGAGACTAGCTGGAGGTGTCTGGACGGGCAAATTTAACTCTCATTTCCCACCAGGAAAAGGAAATAACCAAAGGCTCAGCGTGCCATGCCGGAACCAGATTAGGGCCTGAAGCCATCCTGTGGTGTTGCGGCCAGGTCACAAGAAAGCAAGTTGAAGAAAGGAGCTCAGGGGCACTGTAATGCACAAACCTGCAGAGTTATAAATGACAGCTATCGTCCAAAAATAGACTGAAGTAAGGCTGCCAAGAGGACTTGAAAGCGGGGCAGAATTGCAGGAAACCGATTTCAGGAGGTAGACTGGAATTGCATTGAAAGCATAGGAAAAGAGGCAGAACGTCCACAATGATGCACTTGGCCAAAAAGGGCGTATGCGTTTTTTCCTGAATATATTCAGGAAAAAACGCATACGCCCTTTTTGGCCAACCAAGCAAGCTTGCAAAGGAAATCTTCACTACAATGAAGTCTCACTTCCCCCCGGTCAAAAGAGCCATCTGAAAAAAGTGTAAAATCCAGAAAGGCAGGAGAGGCCATGGAGAACTGGGAGCCTTGTTATGCTGATGGGCGGGATGTAAATTGCCAACAACCACTCGGGAGAAGTGTATGGTGTTTCCTGAAACATCTAAAAAACAAAGCAACAGAACCTAGGGCACTTCCACTTATGGTCCTATAGCTTAGGGAAATTAAAATCAATAAGACACAGCCGCCCCAAAGTTTGGGACGCCTCTGTTTACAAGAACCTCGTTTACAGTACAAGTTCAACATCGCAGAAAGTGAAAAATGGATAAAGAAGTTGTGGTATTTACTTACAAAGCAATATCGCTCAGCAATGAAATCTGTGTCATCAGGCCCGTAGCAGCACAATGAGTGGATTCAGGTATGATGATTCTAACTGAAGTAAGTCACACAGAAAAAGAAACATCATAAGATATCAGTAATACACGGAATGTAAACTTGGCTACACAGGAAATGAATTACAGAACAGAACAGGGTCTCAAATTTAGAAAACCAACTTATGCTTGCTTAAGGGTAAAGGTGAGTTGGGGTGCTGCATAAAACCAGAGATTGAAATGAGCACAGATAAAGTTCCTTAAGTCAAATATGGAATAGACAAGAGCTACTCCTTGCTCAACGAAATGGACTCAACACCGCATATTAAACGCCTAAGAATGTACATGACTAGTAAGTATCTTAAAAACCTATGGATTGCTATGTCTCCGAAAGAGAATCAAGCATGTGTACAGGGGCATAAACGCAGCAGTGATAGGATTGGAGAGGTTCGGTGAGCAAATGAAGACCCTTTGAAGTCATATTGCATGGTACCCATTACACGGGTCTTAACTCTCCAGGTTTAAGGTATTCTTCCTTCAGCTAAAACATGCATGTGGAACCCAAGTATGATCAACCATGTGAACGGGAGACGTGTTCAAATATGTCTCAGTTTTCCTCCCCTGGTACTCGGGTGCAACATTCCAGACGCTTTACTAACACTCTCCCCACTTGGAGAGTCAGCGCCTTTAACGTCCTGTTTGACCCAGTTTGCAATTTCTGCGGAAGATGAACAGGAATAGCGAGAACCAATGAGAGACTAGCTGGAGGTGTCTGGACGGGCAAATTTAACTCTCATTTCCCACCAGGAAAAGGAAATAACCAAAGGCTCAGCGTGCCGTGCCGGAACCAGATTAGGGCCTGAAGCCATCCTGTGGTGTTGCGGCCAGGTCACAAGAAAGCAAGTTGAAGAAAGGAGCTCAGGGGCACTGTAATGCACAAACCTGCAGAGTTATAAATGACAGCTATCGTCCAAAAATAGACTGAAGTAAGGCTGCCAAGAGGACTTGAAAGCGGGGCAGAATTGCAGGAAACCGATTTCAGGAGGTAGACTGGAATTGCATTGAAAGCATAGGAAAAGAGGCAGAACGTCCACAATGATGCACTTGGCCAAAAAGGGCGTATGCGTTTTTTCCTGAATATATTCAGGAAAAAACGCATACGCCCTTTTTGGCCAACCAAGCAAGCTTGCAAAGGAAATCTGCACTACAATGAAGTCTCACTTCCCCCCGGTCAAAAGAGCCATCTGAAAAAAGTGTAAAATCCAGAAAGGCAGGACAGGCCATGGAGAACTGGGAGCCTTGTTATGCTGATGGGCGGGATGTAAATTGCCAACAGACACTCGGGAGAAGTGTATGGTGTTTCCTGAAACATCTAAAAAACAAAGCAACAGAGCCTAGGGCACTTCCACTTATGGTCCTATAGCTTAGGGAAATTAAAATCAAAAAGACACAGCCACCCCAAAGTTTGGAACGGCTCTGTTTACAAGAACCTCGTTTACAGTACAAGTTCAACATCACAGAAAGTGAAAAATGGATAAAGAACTTGTGGTATTTACTTACAAAGCAATATCACTCAGCAATGAAATCTGTGTCATCAGGCCCTTAGCAGCACAATGAGTGGATTCAGGTACGATGATTCTAACTGAAATAAGTCACACAGAAAAAGAAACATCATAAGATATCACTAATACACGTAATGTAAACTTGGCTACACAGGAACTGAATTCCAAAACAGAACAGGGACTCAAATTTAGAAAACCAACTTATGCTTGCTTAAGGGTAAAGGTGAGTTGGGGTGCTGCATAAAACCAGAGATTGAAGTGAGCACAGATAAAGTTCCTTAAGCCAAATATGGAATAGACAAGAGCTACTCCTTGCTCAACGAAATGGACTCAACACCCCATATTAAACACCTAAGAATGTACCTGACTAGTAAGTATCTTAAAACCTATGGATTGCTATGTCTCCAAAAGAGAATCAAGCGTGTGTACAGGGGAATAAACGCAGCAGTGATAGGATTGGAGATGTTCGGTGAGCAAATGAAGACCCTTTGAAGTCATATTGCATGGTACCCATTCCACGGGTCTCAACTCTCCATGTTTAAGGTATTCTTCCTTCAGCTAAAACATGCATGTGGAACCCAGAGTATGATCAACCATGTGAACGGGAGACGTGTTCAAATATGTCTCAGTTTTCCTCCCCTGGTACTCGGGTGCAACATTCCAGACGCTTTACTAACACTCTCCCGACTTGGAGAGTCAGTCCCTTTAACCTCCTGTTTGGCCCAGTTTGCAATTTCTGCGGAAGATGAACAGGAATAGCGAGAACCAATGAGAGGCTAGCTGGAGGTATCTGGACGGGCAAATTTAACTCTCATTTCCCACCAGGAAGAGGAAATAACCAAAGGCTCAGCGTGCCGTACCGGAACCAGATTAGGGCCTGAAGCCATCCTGCGGTGTTGCGGCCAGCTCAAAAGAAAGCGAGTTGAAGAAAGGAGCCCAGGGGCACTGTAATTCACAAACCTGCAGAGTTATAAATGACAGTTATCGTCCAAAAATACACTGAAGTAAGGCTGCCAAGAGGACTTGAAAGCGGGGCAGAATTGCAGGAAACCGATTTCAGGAGGTAGACTGGAATTGCATTGAAAGCATAGGAAAAGAGGCAGAACGTCCACAATGATGCACTTGGCCAAAAAGGGCGTATGCGTTTTTTCCTGAATATATTCAGGAAAAAACGCATACGCCCTTTTTGGCCAACCAAGCAAGCTTGCAAAGGAAATCTGCACTACAATGAAGTCTCACTTCCCCCGGTCAAAAGGGCCATCTGAAAAAAGTGTAAAATCCAGAAAGGCAGGACAGGCCATGGAGAACTGGGAGCCTTGTTATGCTGATGGGCGGGATGTAAATTGCCAACAGACACTCAGGAGAAGTGTATGGTGTTTCCTGAAACATCTAAAAAACAAAGCAACAGAGCCTAGGGCACTGCCACTTATGGTCCTATAGCTTAGGGAAATTAAAATCAAAAAGACACAGCCACCCCAAAGTTTGGAACGGCTCTGTTTACAAGAACCTCGTTTACAGTACAAGTTCAACATCGCAGAAAGTGAAAAATGGATAAAGAAGTTGTGGTATTTACTTACAAAGCAATATCACTCAGCAATGAAATCTATGTCATCAGGCCCTTAGCATCACAATGAGTGGATTCAGGTATGATGATTCTAACTGAAATAAGTCACACAGAAAAAGAAACATCATAAGATATCAGTAATACACGGAATGTAAACTTGGCTACACAGGAACTGAATTCCAAAACAGAACAGGGACTCAAATTTAGAAAACCAACTTATGCTTGCTTAAGGGTAAAGGTGAGTTGGGGTGCTGCATAAAACCAGAGATTGAAGTGAGCACAGATAAAGTTCCTTAAGCCAAATATGGAATAGACAAGAGCTACTCCTTGCTCAACGAAATGGACTCAACACCCCATATTAAACACCTAAGAATGTACCTGACTAGTAAGTATCTTAAAACCTATGGATTGCTATGTCTCCAAAAGAGAATCAAGCGTGTGTACAGGGGAATAAACGCAGCAGTGATAGGATTGGAGATGTTCGGTGAGCAAATGAAGACCCTTTGAAGTCATATTGCATGGTACCCATTCCACGGGTCTCAACTCTCCATGTTTAAGGTATTCTTCCTTCAGCTAAAACATGCATGTGGAACCCAGAGTATGATCAACCATGTGAACGGGAGACGTGTTCAAATATGTCTCAGTTTTCCTCCCCTGGTACTCGGGTGCAACATTCCAGACGCTTTACTAACACTCTCCCGACTTGGAGAGTCAGTCCCTTTAACCTCCTGTTTGGCCCAGTTTGCAATTTCTGCGGAAGATGAACAGGAATAGCGAGAACCAATGAGAGGCTAGCTGGAGGTATCTGGACGGGCAAATTTAACTCTCATTTCCCACCAGGAAGAGGAAATAACCAAAGGCTCAGCGTGCCGTACCGGAACCAGATTAGGGCCTGAAGCCATCCTGCGGTGTTGCGGCCAGCTCAAAAGAAAGCGAGTTGAAGAAAGGAGCCCAGGGGCACTGTAATTCACAAACCTGCAGAGTTATAAATGACAGTTATCGTCCAAAAATACACTGAAGTAAGGCTGCCAAGAGGACTTGAAAGCGGGGCAGAATTGCAGGAAACCGATTTCAGGAGGTAGACTGGAATTGCATTGAAAGCATAGGAAAAGAGGCAGAACGTCCACAATGATGCACTTGGCCAAAAAGGGCGTATGCGTTTTTTCCTGAATATATTCAGGAAAAAACGCATACGCCCTTTTTGGCCAACCAAGCAAGCTTGCAAAGGAAATCTGCACTACAATGAAGTCTCACTTCCCCCGGTCAAAAGGGCCATCTGAAAAAAGTGTAAAATCCAGAAAGGCAGGACAGGCCATGGAGAACTGGGAGCCTTGTTATGCTGATGGGCGGGATGTAAATTGCCAACAGACACTCAGGAGAAGTGTATGGTGTTTCCTGAAACATCTAAAAAACAAAGCAACAGAGCCTAGGGCACTGCCACTTATGGTCCTATAGCTTAGGGAAATTAAAATCAAAAAGACACAGCCACCCCAAAGTTTGGAACGGCTCTGTTTACAAGAACCTCGTTTACAGTACAAGTTCAACATCGCAGAAAGTGAAAAATGGATAAAGAAGTTGTGGTATTTACTTACAAAGCAATATCACTCAGCAATGAAATCTATGTCATCAGGCCCTTAGCATCACAATGAGTGGATTCAGGTATGATGATTCTAACTGAAATAAGTCACACAGAAAAAGAAACATCATAAGATATCAGTAATACACGGAATGTAAACTTGGCTACACAGGAACTGAATTACAGAACAGAACAGGGTCTCAAATTTAGAAAACCAACTTATGCTTGCTTAAGGGGAAAGGTGAGTTGGGGTGCTGCATAAAACCAGAGATTGAAATGAGCACAGATAAAGTTCCTTAAGTCAAATATGGAATAGACAAGAGCTACTCCTTGCTCAACGAAATGGACTCAACACCGCATATTAAACGCCTAAGAATGTACCTGACTAGTAAGTATCGTAAAACCTATGGATTGCTATGTCTCCAAAAGAGAATCAAGCATGTGTACAGGGGCATAAACGCAGCAGTGATAGGATTGGAGAGGTTCGGTGAGCAAATGAAGACCCTTTGAAGTCATATTGCATGGTACCCATTACACGGGTCTCAACTCTCCAGGTTTAAGGTATTCTTCCTTCAGCTAAAACATGCATGTGGAACCCAAGTATGATCAACCATGTGAACGGGAGACGTGTTCAAATATGTCTCAGTTTTCCTCCCCTGGTACTCGGGTGCAACATTCCAGACGCTTTACTAACACTCTCCCCACTTGGAGAGTCAGCGCCTTTAACCTCCTGTTTGGCCCAGTTTGCAATTTCTGCGGAAGATGAACAGGAATAGCGAGAACCAATGAGAGACTAGCTGGAGGTGTCTGGACGGGCAAATTTAACTCTCATTTCCCACCAGGAAGAGGAAATAACCAAAGGCTCAGCGTGCCGTGCCGGAACCAGATTAGGGCCTGAAGCCATCCTGCGGGGTTGCGGCCAGGTCACAAGAAAGCGAGTTGAAGAAAGGAGCTCAGGGGCACTGTAATTCACAAACCTGCAGAGTTATAAATGACAGCTATCGTCCAAAAATAGACTGAAGTAAGGCTGCCAAGAGGACTTGAAAGCGGGGCAGAATTGCAGGAAACCGATTTCAGGAGGTAGACTGGAATTGCACTGAAAGCATAGGAAAAGAGGCAGAACGTCCACAATGATGCACTTGGCCAAAAAGGGCGTATGCGTTTTTTCCTGAATATATTCAGGAAAAAACGCATACGCCCTTTTTGGCCAACCAAGCAAGCTTGCAAAGGAAATCTGCACTACAATGAAGTCTCACTTCCCCCCGGTCAAAAGGGCCATCTGAAAAAAGTGTAAAATCCAGAAAGGCAGGACAGGCCATGGAGAACTGGGAGCCTTGTTAATCTGATGGGCGGGATGTAAATTGCCAACAACCACTCGGGAGAAGTATATGCTGTTTCCTGAAACATCTAAAAAACAAAGCAACAGAACCTAGGGCACTTCCACTTATGGTCCTATAGCTTAGGGAAATTAAAATCAAAAAGCCACAGCCACCCCAAAGTTTGGAACGGCTCTGTTTACAAGAACCTCCTTTACAGTACAAGTTCAACATCGCAGAAAGTGAAAAATGGATAAAGAAGTTGTGGTATTTACTTACAAAGCAATATCACTCAGCAATGAAATCTGTGTCATCAGGCCCTTAGCAGCACAATGAGTGGATTCAGGTATGATGATTCTAACTGAAATAAGTCACACAGAAAAAGAAACATCATAAGATATCACTAATACACGGAATGTAAACTTGGCTACACAGGAACTGAATTACAGAACAGAACAGGGTCTCAAATTAAGAAAACCAACTTATGCTTGCTTAAGTGTAAGGGTGAGTTGGGGTGCTGCATAAAACCAGAGATTGAAATGAGCACAGATAAAGTTCCTTAAGTCAAATATGGAATAGACAAGAGCTACTCCTTGCTCAACGAAATGGACTCAACACCGCATATTAAACGCCTAAGAATGTACCTGACTAGTAAGTATCTTAAAACCTATGGATTGCTATGTCTCCGAAAGAGAATCAAGCATGTGTACAGGGGCATAAACGCAGCAGTGATAGGATTGGAGAGGTTCGGTGAGCAAATGAAGACCCTTTGAAGTCGTATTGCATGGTACCCATTCCACGGGTTTCAACTACCCAGGTTTAAGGTATTCTTCCTTCAGCTAAAACATGCATGTGGAACCTAGAGTATGATCAACCATGTGATCGGGAGACGTGTTCAAATATGTCTCAGTTTTCCTCCCCTGGTACTCGGGTACAACATTCCAGACGCTTTACTAACACTCTCCCCACTTGGAGAGTCAGTCCCTTTAACCTCCTGTTTGGCCCAGTTTGCAATTTCTGCGGAAGATGAACAGGAATAGCGAGAACCAATGAGAGGCTAGCTGGAGGTGTCTGGACGGGCAAATTTAACTCTCATTTCCCACCAGGAAGAGGAATTAACCAAAGGCTCAGCATGCCGTGCCGGAACCAGATTAGGGCCTGAAGCCATCCTGCTGTGTTGCGGCCAGCTCAAAAGAAAGCGAGTTGAACAAAGGAGCTCAGGGGCACTGTAATTCACAAACCTGCAGAGTTATAAATGACAGCTATCGTCCAAAAATAGACTGAAGTAAGGCTGCCAAGAGGACTTGAAAGCGGGGCAGAATTGCAGGAAACCGATTTCAGGAGGTAGACTGGAATTGCATTGAAAGCATAGGAAAAGAGGCAGAACGTCCACAATGATGCACTTGGCCAAAAAGGGCGTATGCGTTTTTTCCTGAATATATTCAGGAAAAAACGCATACGCCCTTTTTGGCCAACCAAGCAAGCTTGCAAAGGAAATCTGCACTACAATGAAGTCTCACTCTTCCCCGGTCAAAAGGGCCATCTGAAAAAAGTGTAAAATCCAGAAAGGCAGGACAGGCCATGGAGAACTGGGAGCCTTGTTATGCTGATGGGTGGGATGTAAATTGCCAACAGACACTCAGGAGAAGTGTATGGTGTTTCCTGAAACATCTAAAAAACAAAGCAACAGAGCCTAGGGCACTGCCACTTATGGTCCTATAGCTTAGGGAAATTAAAATCAAAAAGACACAGCCACCCCAAAGTTTGGGACGCCTCTGTTTACAAGAACCTCGTTTACAGTACAAGTTCAACATCGCAGAAAGTGAAAAATGGATAAAGAAGTTTTGGTATTTACTTACAAAGCAATATCACTCAGCAATGAAATCTATGTCATCAGGCCCTTAGCATCACAATGAGTGGATTCAGGTATGATGATTCTAACTGAAATAAGTCACACAGAAAAAGAAACATCATAAGATATCAGTAATACACGGAATGTAAACTTGGCTACACAGGAACTGAATTACAGAACAGAACAGGGTCTCAAATTTAGAAAACCAACTTATGCTTGCTTAAGGGTAAAGGTGAGTTGGGGTGCTGCATAAAACCAGAGATTGAAATGAGCACAGATAAAGTTCCTTAAGTCAAATATGGAATAGACAAGAGCTACTCCTAGCTCAACGAAATGGACTCAACACTGCATATTAAACGCCTAAGAATGTACCTGACTAGTAAGTATCGGAAAACCTATGGATTGCTATGTCTCCGAAAGAGAATCAAGCATGTGTACAGGGGCATAAACGCAGCAGTGATAGGATTGGAGAGGTTCGGTGAGCAAATGAAGACCCTTTGAAGTCATATTGCATGGTACCCATTCCACGGGTCTTAACTCTCCAGGTTTAAGGTATTCTTCCTTCAGCTAAAACATGCATGTGGAACCCAGAGTATGATCAACCATGTGATCGGGAAACGTGTTCAAATATGTCTCAGTTTTCCTCCCCTGGTACTCGGGTGCAACATTCCAGACGCTTTACTAACACTCTCCCCACTTGGAGAGTCAGCGCCTTTAACCTCCTGTTTGGCCCAGTTTGCAATTTCTGCGGAAGATGAACAGGAATAGCGAGAACCAATGAGAGGCTAGCTGGAGGTGTCTGGACGGGCAAATTTAACTCTCATTTCCCAACAGGAAGAGGAAATAACCAAAGGCTCAGCGTGCCGTACCGGAACCAGATTAGGGCCTGAAGCCATCCTGCGGTGTTGCGGCCAGCTCAAAAGAAAGCGAGTTGAAGAAAGGAGCTCAGGGGCACTGTAATTCACAAACCTGCAGAGTTATAAATGACAGCTATCGTCCAAAAATAGACTGAAGTAAGGCTGCCAAGAGGACTTGAAAGCGGGGCAGAATTGCAGGAAACCGATTTCAGGAGGTAGACTGGAATTTCATTGAAAGCATAGGAAAAGAGGCAGAACGTCCACAATGATGCACTTGGCCAAAAAGGGCGTATGCGTTTTTTCCTGAATATATTCAGGAAAAAACGCATACGCCCTTTTTGGCCAACCAAGCAAGCTTGCAAAGGAAATCTGCACTACAATGAAGTCTCACTTCCCCCCGGTCAAAAGGGCCATCTGAAAAAAGTGTAAAATCCAGAAAGGCAGGACAGGCCATGGAGAACTGGGAGCCTTGTTATGCTGATGGGCGGGATGTAAATTGCCAACAACCACTCGGGAGAAGTGTATGGTGTTTCCTGAAACATCTAAAAAACAAAGCAACAGAACCTAGGGCACTTCCACTTATGGTCCTATAGCTTAGGGAAATTAAAATCAAAAAGACACAGCCACCCCAAAGTTTGGAACGGCTCTGTTTACAAGAACCTCGTTTACAGTACAAGTTCAACATCGCAGAAAGTGAAAAATGGATAAAGAAGTTGTGGTATTTACTTACAAAGCAATATCACTCAGCAATGAAATCTGTGTCATCAGGCCCTTAGCAGCACAATGAGTGGATTCAGGTATGATGATTCTAACTGAAGTAAGTCACACAGAAAAAGAAACATCATAAGATATCAGTAATACATGGAATGTAAACTTGGCTACACAGGAACTGAATTACAGAACAGAACAGGGTCTCAAATTTAGAAAACCAACTTATGCTTGCTTAAGGGGAAAGGTGAGTTGGGGTGCTGCATAAAACCAGAGATTGAAATGAGCACAGATAAAGTTCCTTAAGTCAAATATGGAATAGACAAGAGCTACTCCTTGCTCAACGAAATGGACTCAACACCGCATATTAAACGCCTAAGAATGTACCTGACTAGTAAGTATCTTAAAACCTATGGATTGCTATGTCTCCGAAAGAGAATCAAGCATGTGTACAGGGGCATAAACGCAGCAGTGATAGGATTGGAGAGGTTCGGTGAGCAAATGAAGACCCTTTGAAGTCATATTGCATGGTACCCATTCCACGGGTTTCAACTACCCAGGTTTTAGGTATTCTTCCTTCAGATAAAACATGCATGTGGAACCCAGAGTATGATCAACCATGTGATCGGGAGACGTGTTCAAATATGTCTCAGTTTTCCTCCCCTGGTACTCGGGTGCAACATTCCAGACGCTTTACTAACACTCTCCCCACTTGGAGAGTCAGCGCCTTTAACCTCCTGTTTGGCCCAGTTTGCAATTTCTGCGGAAGATGAACAGGAATAGCGAGAACCAATGAGAGGCTAGCTGGAGGTGTCTGGACAGGCAAATTTAACTCTCATTTCCCAACAGGAAGAGGAAATAACCAAAGGCTCAGCGTGCCGTACCGGAACCAGATTAGGGCCTGAAGCCATCCTGCGGTGTTGCGGCCAGCTCACAAGAAAGCGAGTTGAAGAAAGGAGCTCAGGGGCACTGTAATTCACAAACCTGCAGACTTATAAATGACAGCTATCGTCCAAAAATAGACTGAAGTAAGGCTGCCAAGAGGACTTGAAAGCGGGGCAGAATTGCAGGAAACCGATTTCAGGAGATAGACTGGAATTGCATTGAAAGCATAGGAAAAGAGGCAGAACGTCCACAATGATGCACTTGGCCAAAAAGGGCGTATGCGTTTTTTCCTGAATATATTCAGGAAAAAACGCATACGCCCTTTTTGGCCAACCAAGCAAGCTTGCAAAGGAAATCTGCACTACAATGAAGTCTCACTTCCCCCCGGTCAAAAGGGCCATCTGAAAAAAGTGTAAAATCCAGAAAGGCAGGACAGGCCATGGAGAACTGGGAGCCTTGTTATGCTGATGGGCGGGATGTAAATTGCCAACAGACACTCGGGAGAAGTGTATGGTGTTTCCTGAAACATCTAAAAAACAAAGCAACAGAGCCTAGGGCACTGCCACTTATGGTCCTATAGCTTAGGGAAATTAAAATCAGAAAGACACAGCCACCCCAAAGTTTGGGACGCCTCTGTTTACAAGAACCTCGTTTACAGTACAAGTTCAACATCGCAGAAAGTGAAAAATGGATAAAGAAGTTGTGGTATTTACTTACAAAGCAATATCACTCAGCAATGAAATCTATGTCATCAGGCCCTTAGCATCACAATGAGTGGATTCAGGTATGATGATTCTAACTGAAATAAGTCACACAGAAAAGAAACATCATAAGATATCAATAATACACGGAATGTAAACTTGGCTACACAGGAACTGAATTACAGAACAGAACAGGGTCTCAAATTTAGAAAACCAACTTATGCTTGCTTAAG
Organism: Stenella coeruleoalba; assembly: GCF_951394435.1. Lineage (NCBI taxonomy): Eukaryota > Metazoa > Chordata > Mammalia > Artiodactyla > Delphinidae > Stenella > Stenella coeruleoalba. The sequence goes on along the minus strand of NW_027646118.1, from coordinate 926,530 downwards.
GGTAAAGGTGAGTTGGGGTGCTGCATAAAACCAGAGATTGAAATGAGCACAGATAAAGTTCCTTAAGTCAAATATGGAATAGACAAGAGCTACTCCTTGCTCAAAGAAATGTACTCAACACCGCATATTAAACGCCTAAAAATGTACCTGACTAGTAAGTATCGGAAAACCTATGGATTGCTATGTCTCCAAAAGAGAATCAAGCATGTGTACAGGGGCATAAACGCAGCAGTGATAGGATTGGAGAGGTTCGGTGAGCAAATGAAGACCCTTTGAAGTCATATTGCATGGTACGCATTACAAGGGTCTCAACTCTCCAGGTTTAAGGTATTCTTCCTTCAGCTAAAACATGCATGTTGAACCTAGAGTATGATCAACCATGTGATCGGGAGACGTGTTCAAATATGTGTCAGTTTTCGTACCCTGGTACTCGGGTGCAACATTCCAGACGCTTTACTAACACTCTCCCGACTTGGAGAGTCAGTCCCTTTAACCTCCTGTTTGGCCCAGTTTGCAATTTCTGCGGAAGATGAACAGGAATAGCGAGAAGCAATGAGAGACTAGCTGGAGGTGTCTGGACGGGCAAATTTAACTCTCATTTCTCACCAGGAAGAGGAATTAACCAAAGGCTCAGCGTGCCGTGCCAGAACCAGATTAGGGCCTGAAGCCATCCTGCGGTGTTGCGGCCAGGTCACAAGAAAGCGAGTTGAAGAAAGGAGCTCAGGGGCACTGTAATTCACAAACCTGCAGACTTATAAATGACAGCTATCGTCCAAAAATAGACTGAAGTAAGGCTGCCAAGAGGACTTGAAAGTGGGGCAGAATTGCAGGAAACCGATTTCAGGAGGTAGACTGGAATTGCATTGAAAGCATAGGAAAAGAGGCAGAACGTCCACAATGATGCACTTGGCCAAAAAGGGCGTATGCGTTTTTTCCTGAATATATTCAGGAAAAAACGCATACGCCCTTTTTGGCCAACCAAGCAAGCTTGCAAAGGAAATCTGCACTACAATGAAGTCTCACTTCCCCCTGGTCAAAAGGGCCATCTGAAAAAAGTGTAAAATCCAGAAAGACAAGACAGGCCATGGAGAACTGGGAGCCTTGTTATGCTGATGGGCGGGATGTAAATTGCCAACAACCACTCGGGAGAAGTGTATGGTGTTTCCTGAAACATCTAAAAAACAAAGCAACAGAACCTAGGGCACTTCCACTTATGGTCCTATAGCTTAGGGAAATTAAAATCAAAAAGACACAGCCTCCCCAAAGTTTGGAACGGCTCTGTTTACAAGAACCTCGTGTACAGTACAAGTTCAACATCGCAGAAAGTGAAAAATGGATAAAGAAGTTGTGGTATTTACTTACAAAGCAATATCACTCAGCAATGAAATCTGTGTCATCAGGCCCTTAGCAGCACAATGAGTGGATTCAGGTACGATGACTCTAACTGAAATAAGTCACACAGAAAAAGAAACATCATAAGATATCACTAATACACGGAATGTAAACTTGGCTACACAGGAACTGAATTACAGAACAGAACAGTGTCTCAAATTTAGAAAAGCAACTTATGCTTGCTTAAGGGGAAAGGTGAGTTGGGGTGCTGCATAAAACCAGAGATTGAAATGAGCACAGATAAAGTTCCTTAAGCCAAATATGGAATAGACAAGAGCTACTCCTTGCTCAACGAAATGGACTCAACACCCCATATTAAACGCCTAAGAATGTACCTGACTAGTAAGTATCTTAAAACCTATGGATTGCTATGTCTCCGAAAGAGAATCAAGCGTGTGTGCAGGGGCATAAACGCAGCAGTGATAGGATTGGAGAGGTTCGGTGAGCAAATGAAGACCCTTTGAAGTCATATTGCATGGTACCCATTCCACGGGTCTCAACTCTCCAGGTTTAAGGTATTCTTCCTTCAGCTAAAACATGCATGTGGAACCCAGAGTATGATCAACCATGTGAACGGGAGACGTGTTCAAATATGTCTCAGTTTTCCTCCCCTGGTACTCGGGTGCAACATTCCAGACGCTTTACTAACACTCTTCCGACTTGGAGAGTCAGTCCCTTTAACCTCCTGTTTGGCCCAGTTTGCAATTTCTGCGGAAGATGAACAGGAATAGCGAGAACCAATGAGAGACTAGCTAGAGGTGTCTGGACGGGCAAATTTAACTCTCATTTCCCACCAGGAAGAGGAATTAACCAAAGGCTCAGCGTGCCGTGCCGGAACAAGATTAGGGCCTGAAGCCATCCTGCGGTGTTGCGGCCAGGTCACAAGAAAGCGAGTTGAAGAAAGGAGTTCAGGGGCACTGTAATTCACAAACCTGCAGAGTTATAAATGACAGCTATCGTCCAAAAATAGACTGAAGTAAGGCTGCCAAGAGGACTTGAAAGTGGGGCAGAATTGCAGGAAACCGATTTCAGGAGGTAGACTGGAATTGCATTGAAAGCATAGGAAAAGAGGCAGAACATCCACAATGATGCACTTGGCCAAAAAGGGCGTATGCGTTTTTTCCTGAATATATTCAGGAAAAAACGCATACGCCCTTTTTGGCCAACCAAGCAAGCTTGCAAAGGAAATCTGCACTACAATGAAGTCTCACTTCCCCCCAGTCAAAAGGGCCATCTGAAAAAAGTGTAAAATCCAGAAAGGCAGGACAGGCCATGGACAACTGGGAGCCTTGTTATGCTGATGGGCGGGATGTAAGTTGCCAACAGACACTCGGGAGAAGTGTATGGTGTTTCCTGAAACATCTAAAAAACAAAGCAACAGAGCCTAGGGCACTGCCACTTATGGTCCTATAGCTTAGGGAAATTAAAATCAAAAAGACACAGCCACCCCAAACTTTTGAACGGCTCTGTTTACAAGAACCTCGTTTACAGTACAAGTTCAACATCGCAGAAAGTGAAAAATGGATAAAGAAGTTGTGGTATTTACTTACAAAGCAATATCACTCAGCAATGAAATCTGTGTCATCAGGCCCGTAGCAGCACAATGAGTGGATTCAGGTATGATGATTCTAACTGAAATAAGTCACACAGAAAAGAAACATCATAAGATATCAGTAATACACGGAATGTAAACTTGGCTACACAGGAACTGAATTACAGAACAGAACAGGGTCTCAAATTTAGAAAACCAACTTATGCTTGCTTAAGGGTAAAGGTGAGTTGGGGTGCTGCATAAAACCAGAGATTGAAATGAGCACAGATAAAGTTTCTTAAGTCAAATATGGAATAGACAAGAGCTACTCCTTGCTCAACGAAATGTACTCAACACCGCATATTAAACGCCTAAGAATGTACCTGACTAGTAAGTATCGGAAAACCTATGGATTGCTATGTCTCCAAAAGAGAATCAAGCATGTGTACAGGGGCATAAACGCAGCAGTGATAGGATTGGAGAGGTTCGGTGAGCAAATGAAGACCCTTTGAAGTCATATTGCATGGTACGCATTACACGGGTCTCAACTCTCCAGGTTTAAGGTATTCTTCCTTCAGCTAAAACATGCATGTGGAACCTAGAGTATGATCAACCATGTGATCGGGAGACGTGTTCAAATATGTCTCAGTTTTCCTCCCCTGGTACTCAGGTGCAACATTCCAGACGCTTTCGTAACACTCTCCCGACTTGGAGAGTCAGTCCCTTTAACCTCCTGTTTGGCCCAGTTTGCAATTTCTGCGGAAGATGAACAGGAATAGCGAGAACCAATGAGAGACTAGCTGGAGGTGTCTGGACGGGCAAATTTAACTCTCATTTCTCACCAGGAAGAGGAATTAACCAAAGGCTCAGCGTGCCGTGCCAGAACCAGATTAGGGCCTGAAGCCATCCTGCGGTGTTGCGGCCAGGTCACAAGAAAGCGAGTTGAAGAAAGGAGCTCAGGGGCACTGTAATTCACAAACCTGCAGACTTATAAATGACAGCTATCGTCCAAAAATAGACTGAAGTAAGGCTGCCAAGAGGACTTGAAAGCGGGGCAGAATTGCAGGAAACCGATTTCAGGAGGTAGACTGGAATTGCATTGAAAGCATAGGAAAAGAGGCAGAACGTCCACAATGATGCACTTGGCCAAAAAGGGCGTATGCGTTTTTTCCTGAATATATTCAGGAAAAAACGCATACGCCCTTTTTGGCCAACCAAGCAAGCTTGCAAAGGAAATCTGCACTACAATGAAGTCTCACATCCCCCCGGTCAAAAGGGCCATCTGAAAAAAGTGTAAAATCCAGAAAGACAAGACAGGCCATGGAGAACTGGGAGCCTTGTTATGCTGATGGGCGGGATGTAAATTGCCAACAACCACTCGGGAGAAGTGTATGGTGTTTCCTGAAACATCTAAAAAACAAAGCAACAGAACCTAGGGCACTTCCACTTATGGTCCTATAGCTTAGGGAAATTAAAATCAAAAAGACACAGCCTCCCCAAAGTTTGGAACGGCTCTGTTTACAAGAACCTCGTGTACAGTACAAGTTCAACATCGCAGAAAGTGAAAAATGGATAAAGAAGTTGTGGTATTTACTTACAAAGCAATATCACTCAGCAATGAAATCTGTGTCATCAGGCCCGTAGCAGCACAATGAGTGGATTCAGGTATGATGATTCTAACTGAAATAAGTCACACAGAAAAGAAACATCATAAGATATCAATAATACACGGAATGTAAACTTGGCTACACAGGAACTGAATTACAGAACAGAACAGGGTCTCAAATTTAGAAAACCAACTTATGCTTGCTTAAGGGGAAAGGTGAGTTGGGGTGCTGCATAAAACCAGAGATTGAAATGAGCACAGATAAAGTTCCTTAAGCCAAATATGGAATAGACAAGAGCTACTCCTTGCTCAATGAAATGGACTCAACACCCCATATTAAACGCCTAAGAATGTACCTGACTAGTAAGTATCTTAAAACCTATGGATTGCTATGTCTCCAAAAGAGAATCAAGCGTGTGTACAGGGGCATAAACGCAGCAGTGATAGGATTGGAGAGGTTCGGTGAGCCAATGAAGACCCTTTGAAGTCATATTGCATGGTACCCATTCCACGGGTCTCAACTCTCCAGGTTTAAGGTATTCTTCCTTCAGCTAAAACATGCATGTGGAACCTAGAGTATGATCAACCATGTGATCGGGAGACGTGTTCAAATATGTCTCAGTTTTCCTCCCCTGGTACTCGGGTGCAACATTCCAGACGCTTTACTAACACTCTCCCGACTTGGAGAGTCAGTCCCTTTAACCTCCTGTTTGGCCCAGTTTGCAATTTCTGCGGAAGATGAACAGGAATAGCGAGAACCAATGAGAGACTACCTGGAGGTGTCTGGACGGGCAAATTTAACTCTCATTTCTCACCAGGAAGAGGAATTAACCAAAGGCTCAGCGTGCCATGCCAGAACTAGATTAGGGCCTGAAGCCATCCTGCGGTGTTGCGGCCAGGTCACAAGAAAGCGAGTTGAAGAAAGGAGCTCAGGGGCACTGTAATTCACAAACCTGCAGACTTATAAATGACAGCTATCGTCCAAAAATAGACTGAAGTAAGGCTGCCAAGAGGACTTGAAAGCGGGGCAGAATTGCAGGAAACCGATTTCAGGAGGTAGACTGGAATTGCATTGAAAGCATAGGAAAAGAGGCAGAACGTCCACAATGATGCACTTGGCCAAAAAGGGCGTATGCGTTTTTTCCTGAATATATTCAGGAAAAAACGCATACGCCCTTTTTGGCCAACCAAGCAAGCTTGCAAAGGAAATCTGCACTACAATGAAGTCTCACTTCCCCCCGGTCAAAAGGGCCATCTGAAAAAAGTGTAAAATCCAGAAAGACAAGACAGGCCATGGAGAACTGGGAGCCTTGTTATGCTGATGGGCGGGATGTAAATTGCCAACAACCACTCGGGAGAAGTGTATGGTGTTTCCTGAAACATCTAAAAAACAAAGCAACAGAACCTAGGGCACTTCCACTTATGGTCCTATAGCTTAGGGAAATTAAAATCAAAAAGACACAGCCACCCCAAAGTTTGGAACGGCTCTGTTTACAAGAACCTCGTTTACAGTACAAGTTCAACATCGCAGAAAGTGAAAAATGGATAAAGAAGTTGTGGTATTTACTTACAAAGCAATATCACTCAGCAATGAAATCTGTGTCATCAGGCCCTTAGCAGCACAATGAGTGGATTCAGGTATGATGATTCTAACTGAAATAAGTCACACAGAAAAAGAAACATCATAAGATATCACTAATACACGGAATGTAAACTTGGCTACACAGGAACTGAATTACAGAACAGAACAGTGTCTCAAATTTAGAAAAGCAACTTATGCTTGCTTAAGGGGAAAGGTGAGTTGGGGTGCTGCATAAAACCAGAGATTGAAATGAGCACAGATAAAGTTCCTTAAGCCAAATATGGAATAGACAAGAGCTACTCCTTGCTCAATGAAATGGACTCAACACCCCATATTAAATGCCTAAGAATGTACCTGACTAGTAAGTATCGGAAAACCTATGGATTGCTATGTCTCCAAAAGAGAATCAAGCATGTGTACAGGGGCATAAACGCAGCAGTGATAGGATTGGAGAGGTTCGGTGAGCAAATGAAGACCCTTTGAAGTCATATTGCATGGTACGCATTACACGGGTCTCAACTCTCCAGGTTTAAGGTATTCTTCCTTCAGCTAAAACATGCATGTGGAACCTAGAGTATGATCAACCATGTGATCGGGAGACGTGTTCAAATATGTCTCAGTTTTCCTCCCCTGGTACTCGGGTGCAACATTCCAGACGCTTTACTAACACTCTCCCGACTTGGAGAGTCAGTCCCTTTAACCTCCTGTTTGGCCCAGTTTGCAATTTCTGCGGAAGATGAACAGGAATAGCGAGAACCAATGAGAGACTAGCTGGAGGTGTCTGGACGGGCAAATTTAACTCTCATTTCTCACCAGGAAGAGGAATTAACCAAAGGCTCAGCGTGCCATGCCAGAACCAGATTAGGGCCTGAAGCCATCCTGCGGTGTTGCGGCCAGGTCACAAGAAAGCGAGTTGAAGAAAGGAGCTCAGGGGCACTGTAATTCACAAACCTGCAGACTTATAAATGACAGCTATCGTCCAAAAATAGACTGAAGTAAGGCTGCCAAGAGGACTTGAAAGCGGGGCAGAATTGCAGGAAACCGATTTCAGGAGGTAGACTGGAATTGCATTGAAAGCATAGGAAAAGAGGCAGAACGTCCTCAATGATGCACTTGGCCAAAAAGGGCGTATGCGTTTTTTCCTGAATATATTCAGGAAAAAACGCATACGCCCTTTTTGGCCAACCAAGCAAGCTTGCAAAGGAAATCTGCACTACAATGAAGTCTCACTTCCCCCCGGTCAAAAGGGCCATCTGAAAAAAGTGTAAAATCCAGAAAGACAAGACAGGCCATGGAGAACTGGGAGCCTTGTTATGCTGATGGGCGGGATGTAAATTGTCAACAACCACTCGGGAGAAGTGTATGGTGTTTCCTGAAACATCTAAAAAACAAAGCAACAGAACCTAGGGCACTTCCACTTATGGTCCTATAGCTTAGGGAAATTAAAATCAAAAAGACACAGCCTCCCCAAAGTTTGGAACGGCTCTGTTTACAAGAACCTCGTGTACAGTACAAGTTCAACATCGCAGAAAGTGAAAAATGGATAAAGAAGTTGTGGTATTTACTTACAAAGCAATATCACTCAGCAATGAAATCTGTGTCATCAGGCCCTTAGCAGCACAATGAGTGGATTCAGGTACGATGATTCTAACTGAAATAAGTCACACAGAAAAAGAAACATCATAAGATATCAGTAATACACGGAATGTAAACTTGGCTACACAGGAACTGAATTACAGAACAGAACAGTGTCTCAAATTTAGAAAAGCAACTTATGCCTGCTTAAGGGGAAAGGTGAGTTGGGGTGCTGCATAAAACCAGAGATTGAAATGAGCACAGATAAAGTTCCTTAAGCCAAATATGGAATAGACAAGAGCTACTCCTTGCTCAACGAAATGGACTCAACACCCCATATTAAACGCCTAAGAATGTACCTGACTAGTAAGTATCTTAAAACCTATGGATTGCTATGTCTCCAAAAGAGAATCAAGCGTGTGTACAGGGGCATAAACGCAGCAGTGATAGGATTGGAGAGGTTCGGTGAGCAAATGAAGACCCTTTGAAGTCATATTGCATGGTACCCATTCCACGGGTCTCAACTCTCCAGGTTTAAGGTATTCTTCCTTCAGCTAAAACATGCATGTGGAACCCAGAGTATGATCAACCATGTGAACGGGAGACGTGTTCAAATATGTCTCAGTTTTCCTCCCCTGGTACTCGGGTGCAACATTCCAGACGCTTTACTAACACTCTTCCGACTTGGAGAGTCAGTCCCTTTAACCTCCTGTTTGGCCCAGTTTGCAATTTCTGCGGAAGATGAACAGGAATAGCGAGAACCAATGAGAGACTAGCTGGAGGTGTCTGGACGGGCAAATTTAACTCTCATTTCCCACCAGGAAGAGGAATTAACCAAAGGCTCAGCGTGCCGTACCGGAACCAGATTAGGGCCTGAAGCCATCCTGCGGTGTTGCGGCCAGGTCACAAGAAAGCGAGTTGAAGAAAGGAGCTCAGGGGCACTGTAATTCACAGACCTGCAGAGTTATAAATGACAGCTATCCTCCAAAAATAGACTGAAGTAAGGCTGCCAAGAGGACTTGAAAGCGGGGCAGAATTGCAGGAAACCGATTTCAGGAGGTAGACTGGAATTGCATTGAAAGCATAGGAAAAGAGGCAGAACGTCCACAATGATGCACTTGGCCAAAAAGGGCGTATGCGTTTTTTCCTGAATATATTCAGGAAAAAACGCATACGCCCTTTTTGGCCAACCAAGCAAGCTTGCAAAGGAAATCTGCACTACAATGAAGTCTCACTTCCCCCCGGTCAAAAGGGCCATCTGAAAAAAGTGTAAAATCCAGAAAGGCAGGACAGGCCATGGACAACTGGGAGCCTTGTTATGCTGATGGGCGGGATGTAAATTGCCAACAGACACTCGGGAGAAGTGTATGGTGTTTCCTGAAACATCTAAAAAACAAAGCAACAGAGCCTAGGGCACTGCCACTTATGGTCCTATAGCTTAGGGAAATTAAAATCAAAAAGACACAGCCACCCCAAAGTTTGGAACGGCTCTGTTTACAAGAACCTCGTTTACAGTACAAGTTCAACATCGCAGAAAGTGAAAAATGGATAAAGAAGTTGTGGTATTTACTTACAAAGCAATATCACTCAGCAATGAAATCTGTGTCATCAGGCCCGTAGCAGCACAATGAGTGGATTCAGGTATGATGATTCTAACTGAAATAAGTCACACAGAAAAGAAACATCATAAGATATCAGTAATACATGGAATGTAAACTTGGCTACACAGGAACTGAATTACAGAACAGAACAGGGTCTCAAATTTAGAAAAGCAACTTATGCTTGCTTAAGGGTAAAGGTGAGTTGGGGTGCTGCATAAAACCAGAGATTGAAATGAGCACAGATAAAGTTCCTTAAGCCAAATATGGAATAGACAAGAGCTACTCCTTGCTCAACGAAATGTACTCAACACCGCATATTAAACGCCTAAGAATGTACCTGACTAGTAAGTATCGGAAAACCTATGGATTGCTATGTCTCCAAAAGAGAATCAAGCATGTGTACAGGGGCATAAACGCAGCAGTGATAGGATTGGAGAGGTTCGGTGAGCAAATGAAGACCCTTTGAAATCATATTGCATGGTACGCATTACACGGGTCTCAACTCTCCAGGTTTAAGGTATTCTTCCTTCAGCTAAAACATGCATGTGGAACCTAGAGTATGATCAACCATGTGATCGGGAGACGTGTTCAAATATGTCTCAGTTTTCCTCCCCTGGTACTCGGGTGCAACATTCCAGACGCTTTACTAACACTCTCCCGACTTGGAGAGTCAGTCCCTTTAACCTCCTGTTTGGCCCAATTTGCAATTTCTGCGGAAGATGAACAGGAATAGCGAGAACCAATGAGAGACTAGCTGGAGGTGTCTGGACGGGCAAATTTAACTCTCATTTCTCACCAGGAAGAGGAATTAACCAAAGGCTCAGCGTGCCGTGCCAGAACCAGATTAGGGCCTGAAGCCATCCTGCGGTGTTGCGGCCAGGTCACAAGAAAGCGAGTTGAAGAAAGGAGCTCAGGGGCACTGTAATTCACAAACCTGCAGACTTATAAATGACAGCTATCGTCCAAAAATAGACTGAAGTAAGGCTGCCAAGAGGACTTGAAAGCGGGGCAGAATTGCAGGAAACCGATTTCAGGAGGTAGACAGGAATTGCATTGAAAGCATAGGAAAAGAGGCAGAACGTCCACAATGATGCACTTGGCCAAAAAGGGCGTATGCGTTTTTTCCTGAATATATTCAGGAAAAAACGCATACGCCCTTTTTGGCCAACCAAGCAAGCTTGCAAAGGAAATCTGCACTACAATGAAGTCTCACTTCCCCCCGGTCAAAAGGGCCATCTGAAAAAAGTGTAAAATCCAGAAAGACAGGACAGGCCATGGAGAACTGGGAGCCTTGTTATGCTGATGGGCGGGATGTAAATTGCCAACAACCACTCGGGAGAAGTGTATGGTGTTTCCTGAAACATCTAAAAAACAAAGCAACAGAACCTAGGGCACTTCCACTTATGGTCCTATAGCTTAGGGAAATTAAAATCAAAAAGACGCAGCCACCCCAAAGTTTGGAACGGCTCTGTTTACAAGAACCTCGTTTACAGTACAAGTTCAACATCGCAGAAAGTGAAAAATGGATCAAGAAGTTGTGGTATTTACTTACAAAGCAATATCACTCAGCAATGAAATCTGTGTCATCAGGCCCTTAGCAGCACAATGAGTGGATTCAGGTACGATGATTCTAACTGAAATAAGTCACACAGAAAAAGAAACATCATAAGATATCACTAATACACGGAATGTAAACTTGGCTACACAGGAACTGAATTCCAAAACAGAACAGTGTCTCAAATTTAGAAAAGCAACTTATGCTTGCTTAAGGGTAAAGGTGAGTTGGGGTGCTGCATAAAACCAGAGATTGAAATGAGCACAGATAAAGTTCCTTAAGCCAAATATGGAATAGACAAGAGCTACTCCTTGCTCAACGAAATGGACTCAACACCCCATATTAAACGCCTAAGAATGTACCTGACTAGTAGGTATCTTAAAACCTATGGATTGCTATGTCTCCAAAAGAGAATCAAGCGTGTGTACAGGGGCATAAACGCAGCAGTGATAGGATTGGAGAGGTTCGGTGAGCAAATGAAAACCCTTTGAAGTCATATTGCATGGTACCCATTCCACGGGTCTCAACTCTCCAGGTTTAAGGTATTCTTCCTTCAGCTAAAACATGCATGTGGAACCCAAGTATGATCAACCATGTGAATGGGAGACGTGTTCAAATATGTCTCAGTTTTCCTCCCCTGGTACTCGGGTGCAACATTCCAGACGCTTTACTAACACTCTCCCCACTTGGAGAGTCAGCGCCTTTAACCTCCTGTTTGGCCCAGTTTGCAATTTCTGCGGAAGATGAACAGGAATAGCGAGAACCAATGAGAGGCTAGCTGGAGGTGTCTGGACGGGTAAATTTAACTCTCATTTCCCACCAGGAAGAGGAAATAACCAAAGGCTCAGTGTGCCGTACCGGAACCAGATTAGCGCCTGAAGACATCCTGCGGTGTTGCAGCCAGGTCACAAGAAAGCGAGTTGAAGAAAGGAGCTCAGGGGCACTGTAATTCACAAACCTGCAGAGTTATAAATGACAGCTATCGTCCAAAAATAGACTGAAGTAAGGCTGCCAAGAGGACTTGAAAGCGGGGCAGAATTGCAGGAAACCGATTTCAGGAGGTAGACTGGAATTGCATTGAAAGCATAGGAAAAGAGGCAGAACGTCCACAATGATGCACTTGGCCAAAAAGGGCGTATGCGTTTTTTCCTGAATATATTCAGGAAAAAACGCATACGCCCTTTTTGGCCAACCAAGCAAGCTTGCAAAGGAAATCTGCACTACAATGAAGTCTCACTTCCCCCCGGTCAAAAGGGCCATCTGAAAAAAGTGTAAAATCCAGAAAGGCAGGACAGGCCATGGACAACTGGGAGCCTTGTTATGCTGATGGGCGGGATGTAAATTGCCAACAGACACTCGGGAGAAGTGTATGGTGTTTCCTGAAACATCTAAAAAACAAAGCAACAGAGCCTAGGGCACTTCCACTTATGGTCCTATAGCTTAGGGAAATTAAAATCAAAAAGACACAGCCACCCCAAACTTTCGAACGGCTCTGTTTACAAGAACCTCGTTTACAGTACAAGTTCAACATCGCAGAAAGTGAAAAATGGATAAAGAAGTTGTGGTATTTACTTACAAAGCAATATCACTCAGCAATGAAATCTGTGTCATCTGGCCCGTAGCAGCACAATGAGTGGATTCAGGTATGATGATTCTAACTGAAATAAGTCACACAGAAAAGAAACATCATAAGATATCAGTAATACACGGAATGTAAACTTGGCTACACAGGAACTGAATTACAGAACAGAACAGGGTCTCAAATTTAGAAAACCAATTTATGCTTGCTTAAGGGTAAAGGTGAGTTGGGGTGCTGCATAAAACCAGAGATTGAAATGAGCACAGATAAAGTTCCTTAAGTCAAATATGGAATAGACAAGAGCTACTCCTTGCTCAAAGAAATGGACTCAACACCGCATATTAAATGCCTAAGAATGTACCTGACTAGTAAGTATCGGAAAACCTATGGATTGCTATGTCTCCAAAAGAGAATCAAGCATGTGTACAGGGGCATAAACGCAGCAGTGATAGGATTGGAGAGGTTCGGTGAGCAAATGAAGACCCTTTGAAGTCATATTGCATGGTACGCATTACACGGGTCTCAACTCTCCAGGTTTAAGGTATTCTTCCTTCAGCTAAAACATGCATGTGGAACCTAGAGTATGATCAACCATGTGATCGGGAGACGTGTTCAAATATGTCTCAGTTTTCCTCCCCTGGTACTCGGGTGCAACATTCCAGACGCTTTACTAACACTCTCCCGACTTGGAGAGTCAGTCCCTTTAACCTCCTGTTTGGCCCAGTTTGCAATTTCTGCGGAAGATGAACAGGAATAGCGAGAACCAATGAGAGACTAGCTGGAGGTGTCTGGACGGGCAAATTTAACTCTCATTTCTCACCAGGAAGAGGAATTAACCAAAGGCTCAGCGTGCCATGCCAGAACCAGATTAGGGCCTGAAGCCATCCTGCGGTGTTGCGGCCAGGTCACAAGAAAGCGAGTTGAAGAAAGGAGCTCAGGGGCACTGTAATTCACAAACCTGCAGACTTATAAATGACAGCTATCGTCCAAAAATAGACTGAAGTAAGGCTGCCAAGAGGACTTGAAAGCGGGGCAGAATTGCAGGAAACCGATTTCAGGAGGTAGACTGGAATTGCATTGAAAGCATAGGAAAAGAGGCAGAACGTCCACAATGATGCACTTGGCCAAAAAGGGCGTATGCGTTTTTTCCTGAATATATTCAGGAAAAAACGCATACGCCCTTTTTGGCCAACCAAGCAAGCTTGCAAAGGAAATCTGCACTACAATGAAGTCTCACTTCCCCCCGGTCAAAAGGGCCATCTGAAAAAAGTGTAAAATCCAGAAAGACAAGACAGGCCATGGAGAACTGGGAGCCTTGTTATGCTGATGGGCGGGATGTAAATTGCCAACAACCACTCGGGAGAAGTGTATGGTGTTTCCTGAAACATCTAAAAAACAAAGCAACAGAACCTAGGGCACTTCCACTTATGGTCCTATAGCTTAGGGAAATTAAAATCAAAAAGACACAGCCACCCCAAAGTTTGGAACGGCTCTGTTTACAAGAACCTCGTTTACAGTACAAGTTCAACATCGCAGAAAGTGAAAAATGGATCAAGAAGTTGTGGTATTTACTTACAAAGCAATATCACTCAGCAATGAAATCTGTGTCATCAGGCCCTTAGCAGCACAATGAGTGGATTCAGGTACGATGATTCTAACTGAAATAAGTCACACAGAAAAAGAAACATCATAAGATATCACTAATACACGGAATGTAAACTTGGCTACACAGGAACTGAATTCCAAAACAGAACAGTGTCTCAAATTTAGAAAAGCAACTTATGCTTGCTTAAGGGTAAAGGTGAGTTGGGGTGCTGCATAAAACCAGAGATTGAAATGAGCACAGATAAAGTTCCTTAAGCCAAATATGGAATAGACAAGAGCTACTCCTTGCTCAACGAAATGGACTCAACACCCCATATTAAACGCCTAAGAATGTACCTGACTAGTAGGTATCTTAAAACCTATGGATTGCTATGTCTCCAAAAGAGAATCAAGCGTGTGTACAGGGGCATAAACGCAGCAGTGATAGGATTGGAGAGGTTCGGTGAGCAAATGAAAACCCTTTGAAGTCATATTGCATGGTACCCATTCCACGGGTCTCAACTCTCCAGGTTTAAGGTATTCTTCCTTCAGCTAAAACATGCATGTGGAACCCAAGTATGATCAACCATGTGAATGGGAGACGTGTTCAAATATGTCTCAGTTTTCCTCCCCTGGTACTCGGGTGCAACATTCCAGACGCTTTACTAACACTCTCCCCACTTGGAGAGTCAGCGCCTTTAACCTCCTGTTTGGCCCAGTTTGCAATTTCTGCGGAAGATGAACAGGAATAGCGAGAACCAATGAGAGGCTAGCTGGAGGTGTCTGGACGGGCAAATTTAACTCTCATTTCCCACCAGGAAGAGGAAATAACCAAAGGCTCAGTGTGCCGTACCGGAACCAGATTAGCGCCTGAAGACATCCTGCGGTGTTGCAGCCAGGTCACAAGAAAGCGAGTTGAAGAAAGGAGCTCAGGGGCACTGTAATTCACAAACCTGCAGAGTTATAAATGACAGCTATCGTCCAAAAATAGACTGAAGTAAGGCTGCCAAGAGGACTTGAAAGCGGGGCAGAATTGCAGGAAACCGATTTCAGGAGGTAGACTGGAATTGCATTGAAAGCATAGGAAAAGAGGCAGAACGTCCACAATGATGCACTTGGCCAAAAAGGGCGTATGCGTTTTTTCCTGAATATATTCAGGAAAAAACGCATACGCCCTTTTTGGCCAACCAAGCAAGCTTGCAAAGGAAATCTGCACTACAATGAAGTCTCACTTCCCCCCGGTCAAAAGGGCCATCTGAAAAAAGTGTAAAATCCAGAAAGACAAGACAGGCCATGGAGAACTGGGAGCCTTGTTATGCTGATGGGCGGGATGTAAATTGCCAACAACCACTCGGGAGAAGTGTATGGTGTTTCCTGAAACATCTAAAAAACAAAGCAACAGAACCTAGGGCACTTCCACTTATGGTCCTATAGCTTAGGGAAATTAAAATCAAAAAGACACAGCCACCCCAAAGTTTGGAACGGCTCTGTTTACAAGAACCTCGTTTACAGTACAAGTTCAACATCGCAGAAAGTGAAAAATGGATAAAGAAGTTGTGGTATTTACTTACAAAGCAATATCACTCAGCAATGAAATCTGTGTCATCAGGCCCTTAGCAGCACAATGAGTGGATTCAGGTATGATGATTCTAACTGAAATAAGTCACACAGAAAAAGAAACATCATAAGATATCACTAATACACGGAATGTAAACTTGGCTACACAGGAACTGAATTACAGAACAGAACAGGGTCTCAAATTTAGAAAAGCAACTTATGCTTGCTTAAGGGGAAAGGTGAGTTGGGGTGCTGCATAAAACCAGAGATTGAAATGAGCACAGATAAAGTTCCTTAAGCCAAATATGGAATAGACAAGAGCTACTCCTTGCTCAACGAAATGGACTCAACACCCCATATTAAATGCCTAAGAATGTACCTGACTAGTAAGTATCGGAAAACCTATGGATTGCTATGTCTCCAAAAGAGAATCAAGCATGTGTACAGGGGCATAAACGCAGCAGTGATAGGATTGGAGAGGTTCGGTGAGCAAATGAAGACCCTTTGAAGTCATATTGCATGGTACCCATTACACGGGTCTCAACTCTCCAGGTTTAAGGTATTCTTCCTTCAGCTAAAACATGCATGTGGAACCTAGAGTATGATCAACCATGTGATCGGGAGACGTGTTCAAATATGTCTCAGTTTTCCTCCCCTGGTACTCGGGTGCAACATTCCAGACGCTTTACTAACACTCTCCCGACTTGGAGAGTCAGTCCCTTTAACCTCCTGTTTGGCCCAGTTTGCAATTTCTGCGGAAGATGAACAGGAATAGCGAGAACCAATGAGAGACTAGCTGGAGGTGTCTGGACGGGCAAATTTAACTCTCATTTCTCACCAGGAAGAGGAATTAACCAAAGGCTCAGCGTGCCATGCCAGAACCAGATTAGGGCCTGAAGCCATCCTGCGGTGTTGCGGCCAGGTCACAAGAAAGCGAGTTGAAGAAAGGAGCTCAGGGGCACTGTAATTCACAAACCTGCAGACTTATAAATGACAGCTATCGTCCAAAAATAGACTGAAGTAAGGCTGCCAAGAGGACTTGAAAGCGGGGCAGAATTGCAGGAAACCGATTTCAGGAGGTAGACTGGAATTGCATTGAAAGCATAGGAAAAGAGGCAGAACGTCCTCAATGATGCACTTGGCCAAAAAGGGCGTATGCGTTTTTTCCTGAATATATTCAGGAAAAAACGCATACGCCCTTTTTGGCCAACCAAGCAAGCTTGCAAAGGAAATCTGCACTACAATGAAGTCTCACTTCCCCCCGGTCAAAAGGGCCATCTGAAAAAAGTGTAAAATCCAGAAAGACAAGACAGGCCATGGAGAACTGGGAGCCTTGTTATGCTGATGGGCGGGATGTAAATTGTCAACAACCACTCGGGAGAAGTGTATGGTGTTTCCTGAAACATCTAAAAAACAAAGCAACAGAACCTAGGGCACTTCCACTTATGGTCCTATAGCTTAGGGAAATTAAAATAAAAAAGACACAGCCTCCCCAAAGTTTGGAACGGCTCTGTTTACAAGAACCTCGTGTACAGTACAAGTTCAACATCGCAGAAAGTGAAAAATGGATAAAGAAGTTGTGGTATTTACTTACAAAGCAATATCACTCAGCAATGAAATCTGTGTCATCAGGCCCTTAGCAGCACAATGAGTGGATTCAGGTACGATGATTCTAACTGAAATAAGTCACACAGAAAAAGAAACATCATAAGATATCACTAATACACGGAATGTAAACTTGGCTACACAGGAACTGAATTACAGAACAGAACAGTGTCTCAAATTTAGAAAAGCAACTTATGCCTGCTTAAGGGGAAAGGTGAGTTGGGGTGCTGCATAAAACCAGAGATTGAAATGAGCACAGATAAAGTTCCTTAAGCCAAATATGGAATAGACAAGAGCTACTCCTTGCTCAACGAAATGGACTCAACACCCCATATTAAACGCCTAAGAATGTACCTGACTAGTAAGTATCTTAAAACCTATGGATTGCTATGTCTCCAAAAGAGAATCAAGCGTGTGTACAGGGGCATAAACGCAGCAGTGATAGGATTGGAGAGGTTCGGTGAGCAAATGAAGACCCTTTGAAGTCATATTGCATGGTACCCATTCCACGGGTCTCAACTCTCCAGGTTTAAGGTATTCTTCCTTCAGCTAAAACATGCATGTGGAACCCAGAGTATGATCAACCATGTGAACGGGAGACGTGTTCAAATATGTCTCAGTTTTCCTCCCCTGGTACTCGGGTGCAAGATTCCAGACGCTTTACTAACACTCTTCCGACTTGGAGAGTCAGTCCCTTTAACCTCCTGTTTGGCCCAGTTTGCAATTTCTGCGGAAGATGAACAGGAATAGCGAGAACCAATGAGAGACTAGCTGGAGGTGTCTGGACGGGCAAATTTAACTCTCATTTCCCACCAGGAAGAGGAATTAACCAAAGGCTCAGCGTGCCGTGCCGGAACCAGATTAGGGCCTGAAGCCATCCTGCGGTGTTGCGGCCAGGTCACAAGAAAGCGAGTTGAAGAAAGGAGCTCAGGGGCACTGTAATTCACAGACCTGCGGAGTTATAAATGACAGCTATCCTCCAAAAATAGACTGAAGTAAGGCTGCCAAGAGGACTTGAAAGCGGGGCAGAATTGCAGGAAACCGATTTCAGGAGGTAGACTGGAATTGCATTGAAAGCATAGGAAAAGAGGCAGAACGTCCACAATGATGCACTTGGCCAAAAAGGGCGTATGCGTTTTTTCCTGAATATATTCAGGAAAAAACGCATACGCCCTTTTTGGCCAACCAAGCAAGCTTGCAAAGGAAATCTGCACTACAATGAAGTCTCACTTCCCCCCGGTCAAAAGGGCCATCTGAAAAAAGTGTAAAATCCAGAAAGGCAGGACAGGCCATGGACAACTGGGAGCCTTGTTATGCTGATGGGCGGGATGTAAATTGCCAACAGACACTCGGGAGAAGTGTATGGTGTTTCCTGAAACATCTAAAAAACAAAGCAACAGAGCCTAGGGCACTGCCACTTATGGTCCTATAGCTTAGGGAAATTAAAATCAAAAAGACACAGCCACCCCAAAGTTTGGAACGGCTCTGTTTACAAGAACCTCGTTTACAGTACAAGTTCAACATCGCAGAAAGTGAAAAATGGATAAAGAAGTTGTGGTATTTACTTACAAAGCAATATCACTCAGCAATGAAATCTGTGTCATCAGGCCCGTAGCAGCACAATGAGTGGATTCAGGTATGATGATTCTAACTGAAATAAGTCACACAGAAAAGAAACATCATAAGATATCAGTAATACATGGAATGTAAACTTGGCTACACAGGAACTGAATTACAGAACAGAACAGGGTCTCAAATTTAGAAAAGCAACTTATGCTTGCTTAAGGGTAAAGGTGAGTTGGGGTGCTGCATAAAACCAGAGATTGAAATGAGCACAGATAAAGTTCCTTAAGCCAAATATGGAATAGACAAGAGCTACTCCTTGCTCAATGAAATGTACTCAACACCGCATATTAAACGCCTAAGAATGTACCTGACTAGTAAGTATCGGAAAACCTATGGATTGCTATGTCTCCAAAAGAGAATCAAGCATGTGTACAGGGGCATAAACGCAGCAGTGATAGGATTGGAGAGGTTCGGTGAGCAAATGAAGACCCTTTGAAATCATATTGCATGGTACGCATTACACGGGTCTCAACTCTCCAGGTTTAAGGTATTCTTCCTTCAGCTAAAACATGCATGTGGAACCTAGAGTATGATCAACCATGT
The DNA here is from genome assembly GCF_951394435.1 of Stenella coeruleoalba. Lineage (NCBI taxonomy): Eukaryota > Metazoa > Chordata > Mammalia > Artiodactyla > Delphinidae > Stenella > Stenella coeruleoalba. The sequence continues at coordinate 907,194 of NW_027646118.1, read as the reverse complement.
GATCGGGAGACGTGTTCAAATATGTCTCAGTTTTCCTCCCCTGGTACTCGGGTGCAACATTCCAGACGCTTTACTAACACTCTCCCGACTTGGAGAGTCAGTCCCTTTAACCTCCTGTTTGGCCCAGTTTGCAATTTCTGCGGAAGATGAACAGGAATAGCGAGAACCAATGAGAGACTAGCTGGAGGTGTCTGGACGGGCAAATTTAACTCTCATTTCTCACCAGGAAGAGGAATTAACCAAAGGCTCAGCGTGCCGTGCCAGAACCAGATTAGGGCCTGAAGCCATCCTGCGGTGTTGCGGCCAGGTCACAAGAAAGCGAGTTGAAGAAAGGAGCTCAGGGGCACTGTAATTCACAAACCTGCAGACTTATAAATGACAGCTATCGTCCAAAAATAGACTGAAGTAAGGCTGCCAAGAGGACTTGAAAGCGGGGCAGAATTGCAGGAAACCGATTTCAGGAGGTAGACAGGAATTGCATTGAAAGCATAGGAAAAGAGGCAGAACGTCCACAATGATGCACTTGGCCAAAAAGGGCGTATGCGTTTTTTCCTGAATATATTCAGGAAAAAACGCATACGCCCTTTTTGGCCAACCAAGCAAGCTTGCAAAGGAAATCTGCACTACAATGAAGTCTCACTTCCCCCCGGTCAAAAGGGCCATCTGAAAAAAGTGTAAAATCCAGAAAGACAGGACAGGCCATGGAGAACTGGGAGCCTTGTTATGCTGATGGGCGGGATGTAAATTGCCAACAACCACTCGGGAGAAGTGTATGGTGTTTCCTGAAACATCTAAAAAACAAAGCAACAGAACCTAGGGCACTTCCACTTATGGTCCTATAGCTTAGGGAAATTAAAATCAAAAAGACGCAGCCACCCCAAAGTTTGGAACGGCTCTGTTTACAAGAACCTCGTTTACAGTACAAGTTCAACATCGCAGAAAGTGAAAAATGGATCAAGAAGTTGTGGTATTTACTTACAAAGCAATATCACTCAGCAATGAAATCTGTGTCATCAGGCCCTTAGCAGCACAATGAGTGGATTCAGGTACGATGATTCTAACTGAAATAAGTCACACAGAAAAAGAAACATCATAAGATATCACTAATACACGGAATGTAAACTTGGCTACACAGGAACTGAATTCCAAAACAGAACAGTGTCTCAAATTTAGAAAAGCAACTTATGCTTGCTTAAGGGTAAAGGTGAGTTGGGGTGCTGCATAAAACCAGAGATTGAAATGAGCACAGATAAAGTTCCTTAAGCCAAATATGGAATAGACAAGAGCTACTCCTTGCTCAACGAAATGGACTCAACACCCCATATTAAACGCCTAAGAATGTACCTGACTAGTAGGTATCTTAAAACCTATGGATTGCTATGTCTCCAAAAGAGAATCCAGCGTGTGTACAGGGGCATAAACGCAGCAGTGATAGGATTGGAGAGGTTCGGTGAGCAAATGAAAACCCTTTGAAGTCATATTGCATGGTACCCATTCCACGGGTCTCAACTCTCCAGGTTTAAGGTATTCTTCCTTCAGCTAAAACATGCATGTGGAACCCAAGTATGATCAACCATGTGAATGGGAGACGTGTTCAAATATGTCTCAGTTTTCCTCCCCTGGTACTCGGGTGCAACATTCCAGACGCTTTACTAACACTCTCCCCACTTGGAGAGTCAGCGCCTTTAACCTCCTGTTTGGCCCAGTTTGCAATTTCTGCGGAAGATGAACAGGAATAGCGAGAACCAATGAGAGGCTAGCTGGAGGTGTCTGGTCGGGCAAATTTAACTCTCATTTCCCACCAGGAAGAGGAAATAACCAAAGGCTCAGCGTGCTGTGCCGGAACCAGATTAGGGCCTGAAGCCATCCTGCGGTGTTGCGGCCAGCTCACAAGAAAGCGAGTTGAAGAAAGGAGCTCAGGGGCACTGTAATTCACAAACCTGCAGAGTTATAAATGACAGCTATCGTCCAAAAATAGACTGAAGTAAGGCTGCCAAGAGGACTTGAAAGCGGGGCAGAATTGCAGGAAACCGATTTCAGGAGGTAGACTGGAATTGCATTGAAAGCATAGGAAAAGAGGCAGAACGTCCACAATGATGCACTTGGCCAAAAAGGGCATATGCGTTTTTTCCTGAATATATTCAGGAAAAAACGCATACGCCCTTTATGGCCAACCAAGCAAGCTTGCAAAGGAAATCTGCACTACAATGAAGTCTCACTTCCCCCTGGTCAAAAGGGCCATCTGAAAAAAGTGTAAAATCCAGAAAGGCAGGACAGGCCATGGAGAACTGGGAGCCTTGTTATGCTGATGGGCGGGATGTAAATTGCCAACAACCACTCGGGAGAAGTGTATGGTGTTTCCTGAAACATCTAAAAAACAAAGCAACAGAACCTCGGGCACTTCCACTTATGGTCCTATAGCTTAGGGAAATTAAAATCAAAAAGACACAGCCACCCCAAAGTTTGAAACGGCTCTGTTTACAAGAACCTCGTTTACAGTACAAGTTCAACATCGCAGAAAGTGAAAAATGGATAAAGAAGTTGTGGTATTTACCTACCAAGCAATATCACTCAGCAATGAAATCTGTGTCATCAGGCCCTTAGCAGCACAATGAGTGGATTCAGGTATGATGATTCTAACTGAAATAAGTCACACAGAAAAAGTAACATCATAAGATATCAGTAATACACGGAATGTAAAATTGACTACACAGGAACTAAATTACAGAACAGAACAGGGTCTCAAATTTAGAAAACCAACTTATGCTTGCTTAAGGGTAAAGGTGAGTTGGGGTGCTGCATAAAACCAGAGATTGAAATGAGCACAGATAAAGTTCCTTAAGTCAAATATGGAATAGACTAGAGCTACTCCTTGCTCAACGAAATGGACTCAACACCGCATATTAAACGCCTAAGAATGTACCTGACTAGTAAGTATCTTAAAACCTATGGATTGCTATGTCTCCGAAAGAGAATCAAGCATGTGTACAGGGGCATAAACGCAGCAGTGATAGGATTGGAGAGGTTCGGTGAGCAAATGAAGACCCTTTGAAGTCATATTGCATGGTACCCATTACACGGATCTTAACTCTCCAGGTTTAAGGTATTCTTCCTTCAGCTAAAACATGCATGTGGAACCTAGAGTATGATCAACCATGCGATCGGGAGACGTGTTCAAATATGTCTCAGTTTTCGTACCCTGGTACTCGGGTGCAACATTCCAGACGCTTTACTAACACTCTCCCCACTTGGAGAGTCAGTCCCTTTAACCTCCTGTTTGGCCCAGTTTGCAATTTCTGCGGAAGATGAACAGGAATAGCGAGAACCAATGAGAGACTAGCTGGAGGTGTCTGGACAGGCAAATTTAACTCTCATTTCCCACCAGGAAGAGGAATTAACCAAAGGCTCAGCGTGCCGTGCCGGAACTAGATTAGGGCCTGAAGCCATCCTGCGGTGTTGCGGCCAGCTCACAAGAAAGCGAGTTGAAGAAAGGAGCTCAGGGGCACTGTAATTCACAAACCTGCAGAGTTATAAATGACAGCTATCGACCAAAAATAGACTGAAGTAAGGCTGCCAAGAGGACTTGAAAGCGGGGCAGAATTGCAGGAAACCGATTTCAGGAGGTAGACTGGAATTGCATTGAAAGCATAGGAAAAGAGGCAGAACGTACACAATGATGCACTTGGCCAAAAAGGGCGTATGCGTTTTTTCCTGAATATATTCAGGAAAAAACGCATACGCCCTTTTTGGCCAACCAAGCAAGCTTGCAAAGGAAGTCTGCACTACAATGAAGTTTCACTTCCCCCCGGTCAAAAGGGCCATCTGAAAAAAGTGTAAAATCCAGAAAGGCAGGACAGGCCATGGAGAACTGGGAGCCTTGTTATGCTGATGGGCGGGATGTAAATTGCCAACAACCACTCGGGAGAAGTGTATGGTGTTTCCTGAAACATCTAAAAAACAAAGCAACAGAGCCTAGGGCACTTCCACTTATGGTCCTATAGCTTAGGGAAATTAAAATCAAAAAGACACAGCCACCCCAAATTTGGGACTCCTCCGTTTACAAGAACCTCGTTTACCGTACAAGTTCAATATCACAGAAAGTGAAAAATGGATAAAGAACTTGTGGTACTTACGTACAATGCAGTATCACTCAGCAATGAAATCTATGTCATCAGGCCCGTAGCAGCATAATGAGTGGATTCAGGTACGATGATTCTAACTGAAATAAGTCACACAGAAAAAGAAACATCATAAGATATCACTAATACACGGAATGTAAACTTGGCTACACAGGAACTGCATTCCAAAACAGAACAGGGTCTCAAATTTAGAAAACCAACTTATGCTTGCTTAAGGGGAAAGGTGAGTTGGGGTGCTGCATAAAACCAGAGATTGAAATGAGCACAGATAAAGTTCCTTAAGCCAAATATGGAATAGACAAGAGCTACTCCTTGCTCAACGAAATGGACTCAAAACCCCATATTAAACGCCTAAGAATGTACCTGACTAGTAAGTATCTTAAAACCTATGGATTGCTATGTCTCCGAAAGAGAATCAAGCATGTGTACAGGGGCATAAACGCAGCAGTGATAGGATTGGAGAGGTTCGGTGAGCAAATGAAGACCCTTTGAAGTCATATTGCATGGTACCCATTCCACGGGTTTCAACTACCCAGGTTTAAGGTATTCTTCCTTCAGCTAAAACATGCATGTGGAACCCAAGTATGATCAACCATGTGAACGGGAGACGTGTTCAAATATGTCTCAGTTTTCCTCCCCTGGTACTCGGGTGCAACATTCCAGACACTTTACTAACACTCTCCCCACTTGGAGAGTCAGCGCCTTTAACCTCCTGTTTGGCCCAGTTTGCAATTTCTGCGGAAGATGAACAGGAATAGCGAGAACCAATGAGAGGCTAGCTGGAGCTGTCTGGATGGGCAAATTTAACTCTCATTTCCCACCAGGAAGAGGAAATAACCAAAGGCTCAGCGTGCCGTGCCGGAACCAGATTAGGGCCTGAAGCCATCCTGCGGTGTTGCGGCCAGGTCACAAGAAAGCGAGTTGAAGAAAGGAGCTCAGGGGCACTGTAATTCACAAACCTGCAGAGTTATAAATGACAGCTATCGTCCAAAAATATACTGAAGTAAGGCTGCCAAAAGGACTTGAAAGCGGGGCAGAATTGCAGGAAACCGATTTCAGGAGGTAGACTGGAATTGCATTGAAAGCATAGGAAAAGAGGCAGAACGTCCACAATGATGCACTTGGCCAAAAAGGGCGTATGCGTTTTTTCCTGAATATATTCAGGAAACAACGCATACGCCCTTTTTGGCCAACCAAGCAAGCTTCCAAAGGAAATCTGCACTACAATGAAGTCTCACTTCCCCCCGGTCAAAAGGGCCATCTGAAAAAAGTGTAAAATCCAGAAAGGCAGGACAGGCCACGGAGAAGTGGGAGCCTTGTTATGCTGATGGGCGGGATGTAAATTGCCAACAGACACTCGGGAGAAGTGTATGGTGTTTCCTGAAACATCTAAAAAACAAAGCAACAGAGCCTAGGGCACTGCCACTTATGGTCCTATAGCTTAGGGAAATTAAAATCAAAAAGACACAGCCACCCCAAAGTTTGGGACGCCTCTGTTTACAAGAACCTCGTTTACAGTACAAGTTCAACATCGCAGAAATTGAAAAATGGATAAAGAAGTTGTGGTATTTACTTACAAAGCAATATCACTCAGCAATGAAATCTATGTCATCAGGCCCTTAGCAGAATAATGAGTGGATTCAGGTATGATGATTCTAACTGAAATAAGTCACACAGAAAAAGAAACATCATAAGATATCAGTAATACACGGAATGTAAACTTGGCTACACAGGAACTGAATTACAGAACAGAACAGGGTCTCAAATTTAGAAAACCAACTTATGCTTGCTTAAGGGGAAAGGTGAGTTGGGGTGCTGCATAAAACCAGAGATTGAAATGAGCACAGATAAAGTTACTTAAGCCAAATATGGAATAGACAAGAGCTACTTCTTGCTCAACGAAATGGACTCAACACCGCATATTAAACGCCTAAGAATGTACCTGACTAGTAAGTATCTTAAAACCTATGGATTGCTATGTCTCCGAAAGTGAATCAAGCATGTGTACAGGGGCATGAACGCAGCAGTGATAGGATTGGAGAGGTTCGGTGAGCAAATGAAGACCCTTTGAAGTCATATTGCATGGTACCCATTACACGGGTCTCAACTCTCCAGGTTTAAGGTATTCTTCCTTCAGCTAAAACATGCATGTGGAACCCCGCGTATGATCAACCGTGTGAACGGGAGACGTGTTCAAATATGTCTCAGTTTTCCTCCCCTGGTACTCGGGTGCAACATTCCAGACCCTTTACTAACACTCTCCCGACTTGGAGAGTCAGCGCCTTTAACCTCCTGTTTGGCCCAGTTTGCAATTTCTGCGGAAGATGAACAGGAATAGGGAGAACCAATGAGAGACTAGCTGGAGGTGTCTGGACGGGCAAATTTAACTCTCATTTCCCACCAGGAAGAGGAAATAACCAAAGGCTCAGCATGCCGTGCCGGAACCATATTAGGGCCTGAAGCCATCCTGCGGTGTTGCGGCCAGCTCAAAAGAAAGCGAGTTGAAGAAAGGAGCTCAGGGTCTCTGTAATTCACAAACCTGCAGAGATATAAATGACAGCTATCGTCCAAAAATAGACTGAAGTAAGGCTGCCAAGAGGACTTGAAAGCGGGGCAGAATTGCAGGATACCGATTTCAGGAGGTAGACTGGAATTGCATTGAAAGCATAGGAAAAGAGGCAGAACGTTCACAATGATGCACTTTGCCAAAAGGGCGTATGCGTTTTTTCCTGAATATATTCAGGAAAAAACGCATACGCCCTTTTTGGCCAACCAAGCAAGCTTGCAAAGGAAATCTGCACTACAATGAAGTCTCACTTCCCCCCGGTCAAAAGGGCCATCTGAAAAAAGTGTAAAACCCAGAAAGGCAGGACAGGCCATGGAGAACTGGGAGCCTTGTTATGCTGATGGGCGGGATGTAAATTGCCAACAGACACTCGGGAGATGTGTATGGTGTTTCCTGAAACATCTAAAAAACAAAGCAACAGAGCCTAGGGCACTTCCACTTATGGTCCTATAGCTTAGGGAAATTAATATCAAAAAGACACAGCAACCCCAAAATTTGGGATGGCTCTTTTTACAGAAATCTCTTCTACGGCACAAGTTAAATATCCCAGAGAGCAAATAATGGATAAAGAAGTTGCGGTACTTATGTACAACAGAATACCACTCAGCAATGAAATCTATGTCACCAGGCCCGTACCAGCATAATGAGTGCATTGAGGCACGATGATTCTAAGTGAAATAAGTCACACAGAAAAAGAAACATCATAAGGTATCACTAATACACGGAATGTGAACTTGGCTACACATGAACTGAATTACAAAACAGAACAGGGTCTCAAGTTTAGAAAACCAACTTATGCCTGCTTAAGGGGGAAGGTGAGTTGGGGTGCTGCATAAAAGCAGAGTTTGAAATTAGCACAGATACCGTTCCATAAGCCAAATATGTAATAGACAAGAGCTACCCCTTGCTCAACGAAATGGATTCAACAATGAGGTATCACCTCACACCTGGTAGAATAGGCATCATTGAAAATCTACAAACAAAAAATGCTGCAAAGGGTGTGGAGAAAAGGAACCCTCTTCCACTATTGTTGGGAATATAAATTGATACAGTCATTATGGAGAACAATATGGAATTTCTTAAGAAACTAACAATAGAATTACCATATGATACAGCAATCCCAGTACTGGACATATACCCAGACAAAACCATAAATCAAAAAGAGTCATTCACCGCAATGTTCATTGCATCACTATTTACAATATCGAGGTAATGGAAGCAACCTAAATGCCCACAGACAGACGAATGCATAAAGCTGTGGTACATATATAAAATGGAATAATACTCAGCCATGAAAAGGAATGAAATTGGGTCATTTGTAGAGACGTCGATGGATCTAGAGACTGTCATACAGAGTGAAGTAAGTCAGAAAGAGAAAAACAAATCTTGTATATTCATGCATATATGTGGAACCTAGAAAAACTGTACAGATTAACCATTTTGCAAGGCATAAATAGAGCAACAGATGTAGACAACAAACGTATGGACAACAAGGGGGGAAAGCTGTTGGGGGGGTGGTGGTGGGAGGAGTTGAGAGACTGGGATTGGCATGTATACATTTATATGTATAAAATAGATAACCAATAAGAACCTGCTGTATAAAAATATAAAATAAAATTCAAAATTAAAAAGAAGTAAAATTTAAAAAATAAAACAGAAAAAACAATTATTCCCTGCACATACATGTATTTATATGAATAAATTATTTCCATGCTTATATCTGTAAATACAAAAAAGATGAATAAAATCTACCTTGAACCAAAAACGAAAAAGAGAAAAAAAACACAGAACCCACCAGTTCCACAGAGGAAAACCATATCAGGGCACTTGCTCCAGTTGTAAACAATTCTGAAGTTGGTCAGTGGTGGGGAATCGTCTCCCATTCAGCCAGCAGCCCCCACGCAACAAGCGTCCTCATTGCAAAGCTGGGGCACCGTGCCGAGGCATCTGTGAGTAAACGTGAGCTGAGCCCCAGGCCAGTTGCTGCTGAACTATTCCCACCCGTCCCAGGTAAAACACCTGAATATATACAAGGACTTGAAAGCCTAGAGGAAGGGCCATAGAGCCACACGAGTGACAGCATGCCGGCCGACTTGGTGCCTGCAGGCCAGCCAGGATGGTCCTGGCCCTGGGTGCTCTTCTGGAAGATTTCCATTTCCCTGCCTGAGATACCCGTCCTGTCCCTGCCCCCACTGCTTTTTTCCTTCCTCACCTCTGCCCAGGGAGAAATTCCAGCAGCAGGTATGGGTGACACATCCTCTTCTTTAGCAGGTGGCAGCCTGGCAACTGCTGCAGAAAGTCCAGCAGAGCCCCACTCACACTGGGCCACCCACAAAGCCGTGGCCTCTCACTCCCTCCCACCAGCCCAGCCCCGAGACTGCTGACAGGGCAGAGAAAATGGCGTCAGGCACGGCTGCAGGGGCTCTTGCTGCCTGGAGTGGTATTTATATTGATCTCAACCCAGGCACACCTGGGGAGGGCTGGCCGGCACGGTAAGGCTGCCCAGGTCAGCCAATCATCACCCCTCAGGGGCTCACAGTTGCAGAAAATGGAACTTGCTGAACCGGCCAGGTCCAAGGAACAGGTGTGGGCTCCTGAGAGTCAGGATAGACAAGGGGCTGCAGCTTTGGCTTGTTTTCTAATCATTTTATCTGGCCCATGAGTGGGAGACAACTTCAAGAAAACCCTCTCCTAATGAGAGGAACCCAGGAGTCAGGCAGAGGAGGGGTGGGTGGTGGTTGGAGACAGAGGCCTGGTGCCCCGGGTGCAGTGGAAGTCTCTGGAAGACCAGGTGGAGGGAGGCCTCACGGAGTGATGCCCAGGGTCACAGACTTGTCGCAGCTGCTGTTTGTTAGTTCAAGTCCTGCTCTGAGGTGCTCTGTGTCAGCTCTGAGCGACAGGTGAGCTGGGGGTGCTCTGCAATGAGGGCTATGTGCACGGTTCCTGTGTGCCCAGCCCTGCCACGGTACCTGCAAGGGTAGCTCTGTATCCTGGGAGGGGCCTGACCACGAGAGCCCCGTGGGCTGGGGTGGGGGTGGGGTACCTGCCCAGGTGAGCTCCATATTCTGGGATTGGTCTGACCACGAGAGCCCCATGGGCTGCTGGGGACCTGGTAAAGGATGTCAGGACAGTCAGTGAAGCCACCGAGGATATACCTCCAGTTGCTCCTAATTCCTACACCCTGCTGGTCATTCTACCAACCACCAGGACATGGTATTCTGTATTAGTCTTCAATGATGCCTTCTTTTGTATTCCATTAGTCCCAGAGTCACAAGAAATTTTGGCTTGTGAGTGGCAGGACTCAACATACAACTAAAACAATACTTCCGGGCCGTCTGGCCCCAAGGGTGCAAAAATTCCCACACCATCTTTGGGGAAAGCTTAGCTAAAGACCTAAAAGTTCTACCTCTGGAAAAGGAAACCCTCCTTCAATATGCAGACGACATTCTGATCACCAGCCCTACTAAGGAGGCCTCTGAACTACCAAGCCAATAAAGGATAGAAGTTGTCCAAGAAAAAGCTCAAATATCACAGACTGCGGTGACCTGCCTGGGCTTCATTCTCACAGAAGGTCAGAGAAGCCCATCCCAGGAAAGGGAAGAAACCATTTTCAGCCTTACCCCTTTCTAAAACTAGAAGACAGCTTAGGGGTTCCTGGGGAGGCCAGGGTTTGCTGCTTCTGGATCCCTAGCTACAGTCTACTAGCTGGGCCTCTATATGAAACACTGAAAGGAAAAGATGATGATCCTTTTGAATAGAATCCAGAAGTGGCCTTTCAAGAATGGAAAGAGCAGTCAATTCAGACCCTTGCCCTGGAACTCCCTAATTTAGCTAAACCCTTTGACCTTTACATTCCCGGTGAAAGGTGAATCGCCATTGGAGAATTAGTGCAAAAACTGGGACCACTTGAAATGGAACAATGCAAGAATGCCATCCAGGTAGGATAAACTACGGTCACTAAGGGGCTTGGCCCACTGCCACATCTGGCCAAGATACTGGCGGTATCTAAAAACCTGGAAATCAGCAGCCCAAAAGGCCACCTCCCTCCTAAGGGAAAAGGACCCCACGTGGTGATCCTAACCACCAACCATGCCCTGAAGTTGCAGGGTTCGCTCCGTGGGCACACCGACCTCGAGTGAGGAGGCCCTCCAACTCCAACATCCAGAGAGATAACCGGGGGCAACAGGGCACCATGACGACTCGTGTGAACATCACTTGACCTGGAGTTTCTCTCATAAAACAACAAGAGTGTGTCCCAAAAGAGTAGACTACTGCTTGCAGGACTTACTGCACCCAGAGGGGAGCTAATAATCTTGGCGGGGGAACAGTATACCACACTGTCACCATAGAAAAGCCTACAGACACCATGATGATGGTGGCCAATAAGACCGGCTGGACTCCTGTTTACTTCAAAAGGCTGTTGACTCAGTAGCCATCATGGTCCTTGATCACCACTGACCCTGGACTGTCTGGGAGTTGAGCGGGCAGGGCTCTGACACCTGGTGCTGTTTGTACGTTAATTCAGGGGCCTAACTGAAGAAAGCGCAGACTACTGGTCAGAGCATCTAGGCTGGCAGAGACGGTCAGCCTAAGGTGGCCGAACAAATGTGGGGCGGGGTGAAACCGGCCCCCACAGCGTCTCTGCACATCTCTTTCCTGGACCCTTAAAGGTCATTAGAATCTATAACACTTCCAATGCTGGTGCTCAGGTGGACGAGCAGGGAGGCAGGGGTCCTGGGGACAATCAACGTCACCGGGAGGCTGCTGGGGAGAAGCTCTGACCCTCGCCCCAGGGTATGAGGGCTCCCAACTCAGCACTCAGCAGTTACAGAAGAAGGGTCTGCACCCTCAGCACTCCAAGAATGAGGAACGGGACAAAAGGCAGAGGAGGGGTTTGTCCCCAGCAAAGCCCATTAAAAATCCCTGGGAGATAAAAATAGAATCTGGGCAATAAAGTCAAGTCTAACCTTTTTTATCCTTTGTGCTTTGTCTAATTTCACGTGCTCCTAGGGTCCCGCATGCAGAGGTTCCACACCCGGCACTTCAGACCAGATTTCCTAGTGCAGAATGGCTGGGTCGACACCTCAGCTCCTGGGGCCCAGTGCAGACTCCACGATATAGAGCCTGAGCTACAGCCAACCCAGCCCTCGAGAGCTCCGCCGCCTCCCTCCCTCCCACTGACTCTGACAGGATCTCTACACAGCAGCCCAGCCCACAGCCCACGGGGTAGTGCATGCTCTCACCTCTCCATTCTCTGATCAAAATATAAAGTTTCCTTTGCTTGTGAACCAAACTCAGTCTCGATCTCTTGGCCCCAATGACACTGGGCAGGGGGACACTTGTTGGGGTCCACTCTGGAGGATCAATAACAGAAATTGAGACTATTGTAACCTCAATGAACAGATGTGTGAGCCAAACTGTAGTTAACATAGAACAGTGTATAAGGCTCGGGTAAAATAAGATGTTTTTAACACTTCCATTTGATATTTCCATCACTTTTTATAAGCAAGTTCAGTGAAAAGGTTTGTCTTATTTGTCAGGTCAATATTAGAGAAACGAAGTGATTTCTTTCCAAGGATGTACAGCTAATAATCTTGGTTAAACCTTCAATCTTGTTTTAAATGCTTTTCCATTGAAAATGATACCTCTCTTTCAGCTCCCCCATTTCTGAGAAGTATAAAATCTTATAATTTATTATTACCAAAGGGGAAAGGTGGGAGGAGGGATAAATTAACAGTTTGGAATGAACACATACACACTGCTATGTATAAAATAGATCATCAACAAGGAACTACTGTATAGCACAGGGAACTACACTCAACATTTTGCAATAACCTATAAGGGGAAATAATCTGAAAAAGAATAGATATTTTTATTGACATCATCTATCAATGACAGTTAAAGTGTAGCCTAAGGGAAGCTGGTGGTGAGTGCTTCTGACCCTGAAGACTTCAATCATCTAAAGTTTGGACTCTGCCTACTCCCCAAGGCCCTTAATGAACATATGTGTAGCCGTAGCTTAAAAACTTCCCCAGTTTGGGTTTTGGAGAGACACTGATTTTGAAAAAGCCCTGGTGTTCTCCTTACATGAATGGGACTCTTCCTACTGCTAAAACATGTCTGTCACACCCAGAGGATGGTATACCATCTGATCGGGAAGAGTTTGGAAAAGGCATCTCATCTCCTCATCTCCTGGTGCTCGGGTTCACCCCTCCAGCGTCTTTACTAACAGTCTCCCCACTTGGAGATGTCAGCACTGTCAACATCCTGTTGCGTACAGTTTGGAATTTGTCCAGAGGATGAAGCGGAAGGATGAGGAACAATGAGAGACAAGTCCTAGGTGTTCAGACAGGCACATGTCACTCTAATTTCCAATCAGGAAGACGAATTGACCAAAGGCTAGGGTTGCCCATGGAAACAGTATAGGGCTTGAGGAAATCCCGCTGCTTTGTGGCCAGTTCCCATAAACACGAGTTGAACAATGGAACTCAGGGGCAGTAAAATTCACAAAACTGCAGAGTTGAAAATATCCATCACTGAAAAATGTCTTGAGGAAAGTCAGAGAAAAGGACTTGTAAGCAAGGGAGAATGGCAGGAAAGGGATTTGAGGAGGTAGAAAGGACTCGCCATTAAGCACAAGAAAAGGAGCTGAACATTGCCAACATTGCAGTTGGCCAAAAAGGGTGTATGCGTTCTTTTCTGTATATATTCAAGAAAAGGGCATACACTTTTTTAGCCAACCAAACAGGTGGGCACTGGAAGTCAATACTACAAAAGATATCACTTCGCATCAGTCAGAAGAGCCATCCTCATAAAGCGTAAACAACAGAAATGCAGGACAGGGCAACGAGAAGAGGGAGCCCTGTGAGACTTATAGTGGAAATGTATATTGCCAACGGCCATTCTGGAGAAGTGTATTGTGTTTACTAAAGCATCTAAAAAATGAGCTACAGAGCATAGGGCACTTGCACTCATGGGCGTATATCTTGGGAAAAACAAAAATCGAGAGGACACAGGCACCCCAATGTTTACCCCCTCTCTGTTTAAAAGATCCTCGACTAGGATATAACTTAAATGTCTCTGGAGGGAAAAAATGGATAGAGATGTGGTACTTAGGTAGAGTGGAATATTATTCAGCCTGGAAATCAATGAAATATGGCCAGTTGTAACGACTCCGGAGGAGTTACGTATGATCATTCTAAGTGACAGAATTCAAAAAGAAAAAGACACATATCATAAGATATCACTTAAAGGTGGAATCCAAAATGGCTACACATGAAATAAATTACAAAACAAAAACATAGTCAAATATGTAGAAAACACGCATAAGGCTGCTAAACGGGAAAGGTGGGGAGGGGTGAGGCATCATCCAGGAGGTTGAAATTAGCAAAGATACCATTCCAAATACCAAACTGATAATCAACAAGGCCTACACGGTAGCTAAAAGAACTGCACTCAGCACACTCAAGTCACCGGAAAAGAATATATACGACTGGTAAGAATCTGAAAAAGAATTTATTGATGTCTCTCTGTACGCGAATCAAGTGGATGTACAGCAGCAAGAAACAGAGCTTTGAAAATCAGCTGTAACCAATATAGTAATAAATTGAAAAAAATAAACGACAGAGAGACAGAGAAAACCTCTTACAACTTTTCCTCAGGGACGGTGATGCAACATGGATTGAACACATCTAGACCCACAGCAGGATGAGACATAAGGCTGGAAACTGTTTGCGCTAAGAGAAATGTGAGGTTGGGTGAGGAAATGCACACCCTTTAAAGTAATACTACCTGGTACCCATTCAATGGGTCCCAAATCTGCAGGTTCAAGGGATCTTCCTACAGCTAAAACATGCATGGAAAACCCAGAGGACTGTACACCATGTGATCGGGAGATGTGTCTAAAATGCACCTCATTTATCCTCTCCTGGTGCTCCTGTTCACCATTCCAGCCACGCTACTTAGAATCTCCCCACTTGGAGAATCAGCACATTTAAACTTCTGTTTCACACATTTTGCAAATTGTGAGGAGGATGAACGGGAAGAGGGGGAACCAATGAGAGAAGAGTTGTAGGGGTTTGGACGGGCACATATCACTCTAATTTCCCATTAAGAATAAGAATTAAAGAAAGGCTCAGCCTGCCTCGCCGAAGCCAAAATAGGGCCTGAAGCAATCCTGCGGGTTTGAGGCCAGCTCACAAAAGAGCAACTTAAAAAATGGAGCTCAGGGTCACTGCAATTCACAAACCTGCAGAGTTATAAATGAAAACTAACGTCCAAAAATATGTTGAGGTAAGGCAAAGAAGAGGATCTGAATGCAAGACAGAATTGCAAGAAACAGATTTCAAGAGATAGATTGGACTCGTCTTTAACGCACATGAAAAGCGGCAGAATTTCGACAATGATGCAGTTGGCCCAAAAGGGCGTATGCGTTTTTTCCTGATTATATCCAGGAAAAAACGCATACGCACTTTATGGGCAACGAAGCAAGCAAGCAATGCAAATGTGCACAACAAAGAAGTCTCACTTCCCACCGGTCAAAAGGGCCATCCTAAAAAATTGTAAAAACCAGAAATGCAGGACAGGCCATGGAGAACAGGGAGCCTTTATACGCTGATGGGCAGTGTGTGAACTGCCGAGAGCCACTCTGGAGAAGTGTATGGTGGTTCCTAAATCATCTAAAAAACAGAGCTACAGAGCATAGGACACTTCCAATCATGGGAGTATATCTAGGGAAGTCTAAAAATCAACAAGACACAAGCACACCACAGTTTAGGGCTACTCTGTTTACAAGAACCTCAACTTCAGTACACCTTAAATATCCCAGGAAAGAGAACAATGGATAAAGAAGATGTGGTACTTATGTACAATGGAATATCTCTTCACCATGAAATCAATGTAATAAGGCTAGTAGAAGGATAAAGAGTGGATTTAGGTCCGATAATACTACTTGAAATAAGTCAAACAGAAAAAGAAACATATCATAAGATATCACTTATAGAGGGAGGGTAAATATGGCTGCACAAGAAATGAATTACAGAACAGAACAGTGTCTCACATTTAGAAAACACACTTATGTCAGCTTAAGGGGAAAGGAGAGGTGGGGTGATGCATAAAACCAGAGTTTGAAATTAGCACAGATACCGTTCAATAAACCAAATAGGTATTAGACAAGATCTACACCTTGCTCAATGAACAGGCCTCAACACACCCTATACACCGCAGAGAAATATATCTGAGGAATAAGAATCTTAAAACCCATGTATTGATATATCTCCATAAGGGAATCAAGTGTGTGCAGAGCGGCACAAACACAGCAGTGAAAAGGAGCTAAACCCCATTATAGAAATAAATTTTAAAAACAAAACGCTGAAACAATGAAAGAGAGAAAAATTCTTACAAAATTCGCTCAGGGGCTGTGATGCAACCTGGATTGACCACATATAAACCCACAGCTGGATAAGACATAAGGCTGGACACTTGGGGCTGACAGGATTGGTGAGCTTTGGTGAGCAACCGCCGAAAGTTTAATGCAATACTTCATGCTACTCAGTCCAAGGGTCCCAACACTCCAGGTTGAAGGGAATCTTCCTACAGCTAAACCATGCTTGGGAAACCCAGCGACTGGTATACCATATGATCGGGAAAGGTTTCTAAAACGCACCTCATTTTTCCTCTCCTGGGGCTCCGGATCGACATTCCAGCCGCTTTACTAACAACATCCCCACATGGAGTCAATGCCTTTAAGTTCTGGTATCGCACAGTCTGCAGTTAGTGCAGAGGATGAATGGGAATAGGGGGAACCAGTGAGAAACTAGCTGTAGCGGTTTCAATGGGCACATGTCACTCTAATATCACATCAGTAAGAAGAATTAACCGAAGGCACAGCAGGTGCCCCAGAAGAAAAATAGGGCTTCAAGGAATCCTGTGGTTATGGGGCAATACCACAAAAATAAGAGCTAAAAAATGGAGCTAAGGGCCACTGCAATTCAAAAACCTGCAGAGTTATAAAGGCCAACTATTTTTAAAAAATATATTGAGGTAAGGCTATGAAGAGGCATTGAAAGCAAGGCAGAATTGCAGGAAACCGATTTCAGGAGGTAGACTGGAATGGCATTGAAAGCATATGAAGAGAGTCAGAAACTCGACAATGATGCACTTGGCCAAAAAGGGCGTATGTGTTTTTTCCTGAATATATTCAGGAAAAAACGCATACGCACTTTTTGGCCAACCAAGCAAGCTTGCAAAGGAAATCTGCACTACAATGAAGTCTCATTTCCACCTGGTCAAAAGGGCCATCTGAAAAAAGTGTAAAATCCATAAAGGCACGACAGGCCATGGAGAACTGGGAGCCTTCTTATGCTGATGGGCGGGATGTAAATTGCCAACAGCCACTCTGGAGAAGTGTATGGTGTTTCCTGAAACATCTAAAAAACAAAGCAACAGAACCTAGGGCACTTCCACTTATGGTCCTATAGCTTAGGGAAATTAAAATCAAAAAGACACAGCCACCCCAAAGTTTGGGACGGCTCTGTTTACAAGAACCTCGTTTACAGTACAAGTTCAATATCGCAGAAAGTGAAAAATGGATAAAGAACTTGTGGTACTTACGTACAATGCAATATCACTCAGCAATGAAATCTATGTCATCAGGCCCGTAACAGCATAATGAGTGGATTCAGGTATGATGATTCTAACTGAAATAAGTCACACAGAAAAGAAACATCATAAGGTATCACTAATACACAGAATGTGAACTTGGCTACACATGAACTGAATTACAAAACAGAACAGTGTCTCAAGTTTAGAAAACCAACTTATGCTTGCTTAAGGGGGAAGGTGAGTTGGGGTGCTGCATAAAACCAGAGATTGAAATGAGCACAGATAAAGATCCTTAAGTCAAATATGGAATAGACAAGAGCTACTCCTTGCTCAACGAAATGGACTCAACACCCCATATTAAACGCCTAAGAATGTACCTGACTAGTAAGTATCTTAAAACCTATGGATTGCTATGTCTCCAAAAGAGAATCAAGCATGTGTACAGGGGCATAAACGCAGCAGTGATAGGATTGGAGAGGTTCGGTGAGCAAATGAAGACCCTTTGAAGTCATATTGCATGATACCCATTACACGGGTCTCAACTCTCCAGGTTTAAGGTATTCTTCCTTCAGCTAAAACATGCATGTGGAACCCAGAGTATGATCAACCGTGTGAACGGGAGACGTGTTCAAATATGTCTCAGTTTTCCTCCCCTGGTACTCGGGTGCAACATTCCAGACGCTTTACTAACACTCTCCCCACTTGGAGAGTCAGCACCTTTAACCTCCTGTTTGGCCCCGTTTGCAATTTCTGCGGAAGATGAACAGGAATAGGGAGAACCAATGAGAGACTAGCTGGAGGTGTCTGGACGGGCAAATTTAACTCTCATTTCCCACCAGGAAGAGGAAATAACCAAAGGCTCAGCATGCCGTGCCGGAACCAGATTAGGGCCTGAAGCCATCCAGCGGTGTTGCAGCCAGCTCACAAGAAAACGAGTTGAAGAAAGGAGCTCAGGGGCACTGTAACTCACAAACCTGCAGAGTTATAAATGACAGCTATCGTCCAAAAATAGACTGAAGTAAGGCTGCCAAGAGGACTTGAAAGCGGGGCAGAATTGCAGGAAACCGATTTCAGGAGGTAGACTGGAATTGCATTGAAAGCATAGGAAAAGAGGCAGAACGTCCACAATGATGCACTTGGCCAAAAAGGGCGTATGCGTTTTTTCCTGAATATATTCAGGAAAAAACGCATACGCCCTTTTTGGCCAACCAAGCAAGCTTGCAAAGGAAATCTGCACTACAATGAAGTCTCACTTCCCCCCGGTCAAAAGGGCCATCTGAAAAAAGTGTAAAATCCAGAAAGGCAGGACAGGCCATGGAGAACTGGGAGCCTTGTTATGCTGATGGGCGGGATGTAAATTGCCAACAACCACTCGGGAGAAGTGTATGGTGTTTCCTGAAACATCTAAAAAACAAAGCAACAGAGCCTAGGGCACTTCCACTTATGGTCCTATAGCTTAGGGAAATTAAAATCAAAAAGACACAGCCACCCCAAAGTTTGGGACGGCTCTGTTTACAAGAACCTCGTTTACAGTACAAGTTCAACATCGCAGAAAGTGAAAAATGGATAAAGAAGTTGTGGTATTTACTTACAAAGCAATATCACTCAGCAATGAAATCTATGTCATCAGGCCCTTAGCAGCACAATGAGTGGATTCAGGTATGATGATTCTAACTGAAATAAGTCACACAGAAAAAGAAACATCATAAGATATCAGTAATACACGGAATGTAAACTTGGCTACACAGGAACTGAATTACAGAACAGAACAGGGTCTCAAATTTAGAAAACCAACTTATGCTTGCTTAAGGGGAAAGGTGAGTTGGGGTGCTGCATAAAACCAGAGATTGAAATGAGCACAGATAAAGTTCCTTAAGCCAAATATGGAATAGACAAGAGCTACTCCTTGCTCAACAAAATGGACTCAACACCGCATATTAAACGCCTAAGAATGTACCTGACTTGTAAGTATCTTAAAACCTATGGATTGCTATGTCTCCGAAAGAGAATCAAGCATGTGTACAGGGGCATAAACGCAGCAGTGATAGGACTGGAGAGGTTCGTGAGCAAATGAAGACCCTTTGAAGTCATATTGCATGGTACCCATTCCACGGGTTTCAACTACCCAGGTTTAAGGTATTCTTCCTTCAGCTAAAACATGCATGTGGAACCTAGAGTATGATCAACCATGTGATCGGGAGACGTGTTCAAATATGTCTCAGTTTTCGTACCCTGGTACTCGGGTGCAACATTCCAGACGCTTACTAACACTCTCCCCACTTGGAGAGTCAGTCCCTTTAACCTCCTGTTTGGCCCAGTTTGCAATTTCTGCGGAAGATGAACAGGAATAGCGAGAATCAATGAGAGACTAGCTGGAGGTGTCTGGATGGGCAAATTTAACTCTCATTTCCCACCAGGAAGAGGAATTAACCAAAGGCTCAGCGTGCCGTGCCAGAACCAGATTAGGGCCTGAAGACATCCTGCGGTGTTGCGGCCAGGTCACAAGAAAGCGAGTTGAAGAAAGGAGCTCAGGGGCACTGTAATTCACAAACCTGCAGAGTTATAAATGACAGCTATCGTCCAAAAATATACTGAAGTAAGGCTGCCAAGAGGACTTGAAAGCGCGGCAGAATTGCAGGAAACCGATTTCAGGAGGTAGACTGGAATTGTATTGAAAGCATAGGAAAAGAGGCAGAACGTCCACAATGATGCACTTGGCCAAAAAGTGCGTATGCGTTTTTTCCTGAATATATTCAGGAAAAAACGCATACGCACTTTTTGGCCAACCAAGCAAACTTGCAAAGGAAATCTGCACTACAATGAAGTCTCACTTCTCCCCGGTTAAAAGGGCCATCTGAAAAAACTGTAAAATCCAAAAAGGCAGGACAGGCCATGGAGAACTGGGAGCCTTGTTATGCTGATGGGCGGGATGTAAATTGCCAACAGACACTCAGGAGAAGTGTATGGTGTTTCCTGAAACATCTAAAAAACAAAGCAACAGACCCTAGGGCACTTCCACCTATGGTCCTAGAGCTTATGGAAATTAAAATCAAAAAGACACAGCCACCCCAAAGTTTGGGACGCCTCCGTTTACAAGAACCTCGTTTACCGTACAAGTTCAATATCACAAAAGTGAAAAATGGATAAGGAACTTGAGGTACTTACGTACAATGCAGTATCACTCAGCAATGAAATCTATGTCATCAGGCCCGTAGCAGCATAATGAGTGGATTCAGGTACGATGATTCTAACTGAAATAAGTCACACGGAAAAAGAAACATCGTAAGATATCAGTAATACACGGAATGTAAACTTGGCTACACAGGAACTGAATTACAAAACAGAACAGGGTCTCAAATTTAGAAAACCAACTTATTCTTGCTTAAGGGTAAAGGAGAGTTGGGGTGGTGCATAAAACCAGAGATTGAAATGAGCACAGATAAAGTTCCTTAAGCCAAATATGGAATAGACAAGAGCTACTCCTTGCTCAACGAAATGGACTCAACACCCCATATTAAAAGCCTAAGAATGTACCTGACTAGTAAGTATCTTAAAACCTATGGATTGCTATGTCTCCGAAAGAGAATCAAGCATGTGTACAGGGGCATAAACGCAGCAGTGATAGGATTGGAGAGGTTCGGTGAGCAAATGAAGACCCTTTGAAGTCATATTGCATGGTACCCATTCCACGGGTTTCAACTACCCAGGTTTAAGGTATTCTTCCTTCAGCTAAAACATGCATGTGGAACCTAGAGTATGATCAACCATGTGATCGGGAGACGTGTTCAAATATGTCTCAGTTTTCGTACCCTGGTACTCGGGTGCAACATTCCAGACGCTTTACTAACACTCTCCCGACTTGGAGAGTCAGTCCCTTTAACCTCCTGTTTGGCCCAGTTTGCAATTTCTGCGGAAGATGAACAGGAATAGCGAGAACCAATGAGAGACTAGCTGGAGGTGTCTGGACGGGCAAATTTAACTCTCATTTCCCACCAGGAAGAGGAATTAACCAAAGGCTCAGCGTGCCGTGCCGGAACCAGATTAGGGCCTGAAGCCATCCTGCGGTGTTGCGGCCAGCTCACAAGAAAGCGAGTTGAAGAAAGGAGCTCAGGGGCACTGTAATTCACAAACCTGCAGAGTTATAAATGACAGCTATCGTCCAAAAATAGACTGAAGTAAGGCTGCCAAGAGGACTTGAAAGCGGGGCAGAATTGCAGGAAACCGATTTCAGGAGGTAGACTGGAATTGCATTGAAAGCATAGGAAAAGAGGCAGAACGTCCACAATGATGCACTTGGCCAAAAAGGGCGTATGCGTTTTTTCCTGAATATATTCAGGAAAAAACGCATACGCCCTTTTTGGCCAACCAAGCAAGCTTGCAAACGAAATCTGCACTACAATGAAATCTCACTTCCCCCCGGTCAAAAGGGCCATCTGAAAAAAGTGTAAAATCCAGAAAGGCAGGACAGGCCATGGAGAACTGGGAGCCTTGTTACGCTGATGGGCGGGATGTAAATTGCCAACAACCACTCGGGAGAAGTGTATGGTGTTTCCTGAAACATCTAAAAAACAAAGCAACAGAACCTAGGGCACTTGCACTTATGGTCCTATAGCTTAGGGAAATTAAAATCAAAAAGACACAGCCACCCCAAAGTTTGGAACGGCTCTGTTTACAAGAACCTCGTTTACAGAACAAGTTCAACATCGCAGAAAGTGAAAAATGGATAAAGAAGTTGTGGTATTTACTTACAAAGCAATATCACTCAGCAATGAAATCTGTGTCATCAGGCCCTTAGCAGCACAATGAGTGGATTCAGGTATGATGATTCTAACTGAAATAAGTCACACAGAAAAAGAAACATCATAAGATATCAGTAATACACGGAATGTAAACCTGGCTACACAGGAACTGAATTACAGAACAGAACAGGGTGTCAAATTTAGAAAACCAACTTATGCTTGCTTAAGGGGAAAGGTGAGTTGGGGTGCTGCATAAAACCAGAGATTGAAATGAGCACAGATAAAGTTCCTTAAGCCAAATATGGAATAGACAAGAGCTACTCCTTGCTCAACGAAATGGACTCAACACCGCATATTAAACGCCTAAGAATGTACCTGACTAGTAAGTATCGTAAAACCTATGGATTGCTATGTCTCCGAAAGAGAATCAAGCATGTGTACAGGGGCATAAACGCAGCAGTGATAGGATTGGAAAGCTTCGGTGAGCAAATGAAGACCCTTTGAAGTCATATTGCATGGTACCCATTCCACGGGTTTCAACTACCCAGGTTTTAGGTATTCTTCCTTCAGCTAAAACATGCATGTGGAACCCAGAGTATGATCAACCATGTGATCGGGAGACGTGTTCAAATATGTCTCAGTTTTCGTACCCTGGTACTCAGGTGCAACATTCCAGACGCTTTACTAACACTCTCCCGACTTGGAGAGTCAGTCCCTTTAACCTCCTGTTTGGCCCAGTTTGCAATTTCTGCGGAAGATGAACAGGAATAGCGAGAACCAATGAGAGACTAGCTGGAGGTGTCTGGACGGGCAAATTTAACTCTCATTTCCCACCAGGAAGAGGAATTAACCAAAGGCTCAGCGTGCCGTGCCGGAACCAGATTAGGGCCTGAAGCCATCCTGCGGTGTTGCGGCCAGCTCACAAGAAAGCGAGTTGAAGAAAGGAGCTCAGGGGCACTGTAATTCACAAACCTGCAGAGTTATAAATGACAGCTATCGTCCAAAAATAGACTGAAGTAAGGCTGCCAAGAGGACTTGAAAGCGGGGCAGAATTGCAGGAAACCGATTTCAGGAGGTAGACTGGAATTGCATTGAAAGCATAGGAAAAGAGGCAGAACGTCCACAATGATGCACTTGGCCAAAAAGGGCGTATGCGTTTTTTCCTGAATATATTCAGGAAAAAACGCATACGCCCTTTTTGGCCAACCAAGCAAGCTTGCAAACGAAATCTGCACTACAATGAAATCTCACTTCCCCCCGGTCAAAAGGGCCATCTGAAAAAAGTGTAAAATCCAGAAAGGCAGGACAGGCCATGGAGAACTGGGAGCCTTGTTATGCTGATGGGCGGGATGTAAATTGCCAACAACCACTCGGGAGAAGTGTATGGTGTTTCCTGAAACATCTAAAAAACAAAGCAACAGAACCTAGGGCACTTCCACTTATGGTCCTATAGCTTAGGGAAATTAAAATCAAAAAGACACAGCCACCCCAAAGTTTGGAACGGCTCTGTTTACAAGAACCTCGTTTACAGTACAAGTTCAACATCGCAGAAAGTGAAAAATGGATAAAGAAGTTGTGGTATTTACTTACAAAGCAATATCACTCAGCAATGAAATCTGTGTCATCAGGCCCTTAGCAGCACAATGAGTGGATTCAGGTATGATGATTCTAACTGAAATAAGTCACACAGAAAAAGAAACATCATAAGATATCAGTAATACACGGAATGTAAACTTGGCTACACAGGAACTGAATTACAGAACAGAACAGGGTCTCAAATTTAGAAAACCAACTTATTCTTGCTTAAGGGTAAAGGTGAGTTGGGTTGCTGCATAAAACCAGAGATTGAAATGAGCACAGATAAAGTTCCTTAAGCCAAATATGGAATAGACAAGAGCTACTCCTTGCTCAACGAAATGGACTCAACACCGCATATTAAACGCCTAAGAATGTACCTGTCTAGTAAGTATCTTAAAACCTATGGATTGCTATCTCTCTGAAAGAGAATCAAGCATGTGTACAGGGGCATAAACGCAGCAGTGATAGGTTTGGAGAGGTTCGGTGAGCAAATGAAGACCCTTTGAAGTCATATTGCATGGTACCCATTCCACGGGTTTCAACTACCCAGGTTTAAGGTATTCTTCCTTCAGCTAAAACATGCATGTGGAACCTAGAGTATGATCAACCATGTGATCGGGAGACGTGTTCAAATATGTCTCAGTTTTCCTCCCCTGGTACTCGGGTGCAACATTCCAGACGCTTTACTAACACTCTCCCCACTTGGAGAGTCAGTCCCTTTAACCTCCTGTTTGGCCCAGTTTGCAATTTCTGCGGAAGATGAACAGGAATAGCGAGAATCAATGAGAGACTAGCTGGAGGTGTCTGGACGGGCAAATTTAACTCTCATTTCCCACCAGGAAGAGGAAATAACCAAAGGCTCAGGGTGCTGTGCCGGAACTAGATAAGGGCCTGAAGCCATCCTGCAGTTTTGCGGCCAGCTCACAAGAAAGCGAGTTGAAGAAAGGAGCTCAGGGGCACTGTAATTCACAAACCTGCAGAGTTATAAATGACAGCTATCGTCCAAAAATATACTGAAGTAAGCCTGCCGAGAGGACTTGAAAGCGGGGCAGAATTGCAGGAAACCGATTTCAGGAGGTAGACTGGAATTGCATTGAAAGCATAGGAAAAGAGGCAGAACGTCCACAATGATGCACTTGGCCAAAAAGGGCGTATGCGTTTTTTCCTGAATATATTCAGGAAAAAACGCATACGCGCTTTTTGGCCAACCAAGCAAGCTTGCAAAGGAAATCTGCACTACAATGAAGTCTCACTTCCCTCTGGTCAAAAGGGCCATCTGAATAAAGTGTAAAATCCAAAAAGGCAGGACAGGCCATGGAGAACTGGGAGCCTTGTTATGCTGATGGGCGGGATGTAAATTGCCAACAGACACTGGGGAGAAGTGTATGGTGTTTCCTGAAACATCTAAAAAACAAAGCAACAGAGCCTAGGGCACTTCCACTTATGGTCCTATAGCTTAGGGAAATTAAAATCAAAAAGACACAGCCACCCCAAAATTTGGAACGGCTCTGTTTGCAACAACCTCATTTACAGTACAAGTTCAACATCGCAGAAAGTGAAAAATGGATAAAGAAGTTGTGGTATTTACTTACAAAGCAATATCACTCAGCAATGAAATCTGTGTCATCAGGCCCTTAGCAGCACAATGAGTGGATTCAGGTATGATGATTCTAACTGAAGTAAGTCACACAGAAAAAGAAACATCATAAGATATCAGTAATACACGGAATGTAAACTTGGCTACAGAGGAACTGAATTACAGAACAGAACAGGGTCTCAAATTTAGAAAACCAACTTATGCTTGCTTAAGGGTAAAGGTGAGTTGGGGTGCTGCATAAAACCAGAGATTGAAATGAGCACAGATAAAGTTCCTTAAGCCAAATATGGAATAGACAAGAGCTACTCCTTGCTCAACGAAATGGACTCAACACCGCATATTAAACGCCTAAGAATGTACCTGAGTAGTAAGTATCTTAAAACCTATGGATTGCTATGTCTCCGAAAGAGAATCAAGCATGTGTACAGGGGCATAAACGCAGCAGTGATAGGATTGGAGAGGTTCGGTGAGCAAATGAAGACCCTTTGAAGTCATATTGCATGGTACCCATTCCACGGGTTTCAACTACCCAGGTTTTAGGTATTCTTCCTTCAGCTAAAACATGCATGTGGAACCCAGAGTATGATCAACCATGTGATCGGGAGACGTGTTCAAATGTCTCAGTTTTCGTACCCTGGTACTCGGGTGCAACATTCCAGACGCTTAACTAACACTCTCCCGACTTGGAGAGTCAGTCCCTTTAACCTCCTGTTTGGCCCAGTTTGCAATTTCTGCGGAAGATGAACAGGAATAGCGAGAACCAATGAGAGGCTAGCTGGAGGTGTCTGAACGGGCAAATTTAACTCTCATTTCCCACCAGGAAGAGGAATTAACCAAAGGCTCAGCGTGCCGTGCCGGAACCAGATTAGGGCCTGAAGCCATCCTGCGGTGTTGCGGCCAGGTCACAAGAAAGCGAGTTGAAGAAAGGAGCTCAGGGGCACTGTAATTCACAAACCTGCAGAGTTATAAATGACAGCTATCGTCCAAAAATAGACTGAAGTAAGGCTGCCAAGAGGACTTGAAAGCGGGGCAGAATTGCAGGAAACCGATTTCAGGAGGTAGACTGGAATTGCATTGAAAGCATAGGAAAAGAGGCAGAACGTCCACAATGATGCACTTGGCCAAAAAGGGCGTATGCGTTTTTTCCTGAATATATTCAGGAAAAAACGCATACGCCCTTTTTGGCCAACCAAGCAAGCTTGCAAAGGAAATCTGCACTACAATGAAGTCTCACTTCCCCCCGGTCAAAAGGGCCATCTGAAAAAAGTGTAAAATCCAGAAAGGCAGGACAGGCCATGGAGAACTGGGAGCCTTGTTATGCTGATGGGCGGGATGTAAATTACCAACAACCACTCGGGAGAAGTGTATGGTGTTTCCTGAAACATCTAAAAAACAAAGCAACAGAACCTAGGGCACTTCCACTTATGGTCCTATAGCTTAGGGAAATTAAAATCAAAAAGACACAGCCACCCCAAAGTTTGGAACGGCTCTGTTTACAAGAACCTCGTTTACAGTACAAGTTCAACATCGCAGAAAGTGAAAAATGGATAAAGAAGTTGTGGTATTTACTTACAAAGCAATATCACTCAGCAATGAAATCTGTGTCATCAGGCCCTTAGCAGCACAATGAGTGGATTCAGGTATGATGATTCTAACTGAAATAAGTCACACAGAAAAAGAAACATCATAAGATATCAGTAATACACGGAATGTAAACTTGGCTACACAGGAACTGAATTACAGAACAGAACAGGGTCTCAAATTTAGAAAACCAACTTATGCTTGCTTAAGGGTAAAGGTGAGTTGGGGTGCTGCATAATACCAGAGATTGAAATGAGCACAGATAAAGTTCCTTAAGCCAAATATGGAATAGACAAGAGCTACTCCTTGCTCAACGAAATGGACTCAACACCCCATATTAAACGCCTAAGAATGTTCCTGTGTATTAAGTATCTTAAAACCTATGGATTGCTATGTCTCCGAAAGAGAATCAAGCATGTGTACAGGGGCATAAACGCAGCAGTGATAGGATTGGAGAGGTTCGTGAGCAAATGAAGACCCTTTGAAGTCATATTGCATGGTACCCATTACAAGGGTTTCAACTACCCAGGTTTAAGGTATTCTTCCTTCAGCTAAAACATGCATGTGGAACCAAGAGTATGATCATCCGTGTGAACGGGAGACGTGTTCAAATATGTCTCAGTTTTCGTACCCTGGTACTCGGGTGCAACATTCCAGACGCTTTACTAACACTCTCCCGACTTGGAGAGTCAGCGCCTTTAACCTCCTGTTTGGCCCAGTTTGCAATTTCTGCGGAAGATGAACAGGAATAGCGAGAACCAATGAGAGACTAGCTGGAGGTGTCTGGACGGGCAAATTTAACTCTCATTTCCCACCAGGAAGAGGAAATAACCAAAGGCTCAGCGTGCCGTGCCGGTACCAGATAAGGGCCTGAAGCCATCCTGCGGTGTTGCGGCCAGCTCACAAGAAAGCGAGTTGAAGAAAGGAGCTCAGGGGCACTGTAATTCACAAACCTGCAGAGTTAGAAATGACAGCTATCGTCCAAAAATATACTGAAGTAAGGCTGCCAAGAGGACTTGAAAGCGGGGCATAATTGCAGGAAACCGATTTCAGGAGGTAGACTGGAATTGCATTGAAAGCATAGGAAAAGAGGCAGAACGTCCACAATGATGCACTTGGCCAAAAAGGGCGTATGCGTTTTTTCCTGAATATATTCAGGAAAAAACGCATACGCCCTTTTTGGCCAACCAAGCAAACTTGCAAAGGAAATCTGCACTACAATGAAGTCTCACTTCCCTCTGGTCAAAAGGGCCATCTGAAAAAAGTGTAAAATCCAGAAAGGCAGGACAGGCCATGGAGAACTGGAAGCCTTGTTATGCTGATGGGCGGGATGTAAATTGCCAACAGACACTCGGGAGAAGTGTATGGTGTTTCCTGAAACATCTAAAAAACAAAGCAACAGAGCCTAGGGCACTTCCACTTATGGTCCTATAGCTTAGGGAAATTAAAATCAAAAAGACACAGCCACCCCAAAATTTGGAACGGCTCTGTTTACAACAACCTCGTTTACAGTACAAGTTCAACATCGCAGAAAGTGAAAAATGGATAAAGAAGTTGTGGTATTTACTTACAAAGCAATATCACTCAGCAATGAAATCTGTGTCATCAGGCCCTTAGCAGCACAATGAGTGGATTCAGGTATGATGATTCTAACTGAAATAAGTCACACAGAAAAAGAAACATCATAAGATATCAGTAATACACGGAATGTAAACTTGGCTACACAGGAACTGAATTACAGAACAGAACAGGGTCTCAAATTTAGAAAAGCAACTTATTCTTGCTTAAGGGTAAAGGAGAGTTGGGGTGCTGCATAAAACCAGAGATTGAAATGAGCACAGATAATGTTCCTTAAGCCAAATATGGAATAGACAAGAGCTACTCCTTGCTCAACGAAATGGACTCAACACCCCATATTAAACGCCTAAGAATGTACCTGACTAGTAAGTATCTTAAAACCTATGGATTGCTATGTCTCCGAAAGAGAATCAAGCATGTGTACAGGGGCATAAACGCAGCAGTGATAGGATTGGAGAGGTTCGGTGAGCAAATGAAGACCCTTTGAAGTCATATTGCATGGTACCCATTCCACGGGTTTCAACTACCCAGGTTTAAGGTATTCTTCCTTCAGCTAAAACATGCATGTGGAACCTAGAGTATGATCAACCATGTGATCGGGAGACGTGTTCAAATATGTCTCAGTTTTCGTACCCTGGTACTCGGGTGCAACATTCCAGACGCTTTACTAACACTCTCCCGACTTGGAGAGTCAGTCCCTTTAACCTCCTGTTTGGCCCAGTTTGCAATTTCTGCGGAAGATGAACAGGAATAGCGAGAACCAATGAGAGGCTAGCTGGAGGTGTCTGAACGGGCAAATTTAACTCTCATTTCCCACCAGGAAGAGGAATTAACCAAAGGCTCAGCGTGCCGTGCCGGAACCAGATTAGGGCCTGAAGCCATCCTGCGGTGTTGCGGCCAGGTCACAAGAAAGCGAGTTGAAGAAAGGAGCTCAGGGGCACTGTAATTCACAAACCTGCAGAGTTATAAATGACAGCTATCGTCCAAAAATAGACTGAAGTAAGGCTGCCAAGAGGACTTGAAAGCGGGGCAGAATTGCAGGAAACCGATTTCAGGAGGTAGACTGGAATTGCATTGAAAGCATAGGAAAAGAGGCAGAACGTCCACAATGATGCACTTGGCCAAAAAGGGCGTATGCGTTTTTTCCTGAATATATTCAGGAAAAAACGCATACGCCCTTTTTGGCCAACCAAGCAAGCTTGCAAAGGAAATCTGCACTACAATGAAGTCTCACATCCCCCCGGTCAAAAGGGCCATCTGAAAAAAGTGTAAAATCCAGAAAGGCAGGACAGGCCATGGAGAACTGGGAGCCTTGTTATGCTGATGGGCGGGATGTAAATTACCAACAACCACTCGGGAGAAGTGTATGGTGTTTCCTGAAACATCTAAAAAACAAAGCAACAGAACCTAGGGCACTTCCACTTATGGTCCTATAGCTTAGGGAAATTAAAATCAAAAAGACACAGCCACCCCAAAGTTTGGAACGGCTCTGTTTACAAGAACCTCGTTTACAGTACAAGTTCAACATCGCAGAAAGTGAAAAATGGATAAAGAAGTTGTGGTATTTACTTACAAAGCAATATCACTCAGCAATGAAATCTGTGTCATCAGGCCCTTAGCAGCACAATGAGTGGATTCAGGTATGATGATTCTAACTGAAATAAGTCACACAGAAAAAGAAACATCATAAGATATCAGTAATACACGGAATGTAAACTTGGCTACACAGGAACTGAATTACAGAACAGAACAGGGTCTCAAATTTAGAAAACCAACTTATGCTTGCTTAAGGGTAAAGGTGAGTTGGGGTGCTGCATAAAACCAGAGATTGAAATGAGCACAGATAAAGTTCCTTAAGCCAAATATGGAATAGACAAGAGCTACTCCTTGCTCAACGAAATGGACTCAACACCCCATATTAAACGCCTAAGAATGTTCCTGTGTATTAAGTATCTTAAAACCTATGGATTGCTATGTCTCCGAAAGAGAATCAAGCATGTGTACAGGGGCATAAACGCAGCAGTGATAGGATTGGAGAGGTTCGTGAGCAAATGAAGACCCTTTGAAGTCATATTGCATGGTACCCATTACAAGGGTTTCAACTACCCAGGTTTAAGGTATTCTTCCTTCAGCTAAAACATGCATGTGGAACCAAGAGTATGATCATCCGTGTGAACGGGAGACGTGTTCAAATATGTCTCAGTTTTCGTACCCTGGTACTCGGGTGCAACATTCCAGACGCTTTACTAACACTCTC
Organism: Stenella coeruleoalba; assembly: GCF_951394435.1. Classification (NCBI taxonomy): domain Eukaryota; kingdom Metazoa; phylum Chordata; class Mammalia; order Artiodactyla; family Delphinidae; genus Stenella; species Stenella coeruleoalba. The sequence continues at coordinate 876,557 of NW_027646118.1, read as the reverse complement.
CCGACTTGGAGAGTCAGCGCCTTTAACCTCCTGTTTGGCCCAGTTTGCAATTTCTGCGGAAGATGAACAGGAATAGCGAGAACCAATGAGAGACTAGCTGGAGGTGTCTGGACGGGCAAATTTAACTCTCATTTCCCACCAGGAAGAGGAAATAACCAAAGGCTCAGCGTGCCGTGCGGGAACCAGATAAGGGCCTGAAGCCATCCTGCGGTGTTGCGGACAGCTCACAAGAAAGCGAGTTGAAGAAAGGAGCTCAGGGGCACTGTAATTCACAAACCTGCAGAGTTAGAAATGACAGCTATCGTCCAAAAATATACTGAAGTAAGGCTGCCAAGAGGACTTGAAAGCGGGGCATAATTGCAGGAAACCGATTTCAGGAGGTAGACTGGAATTGCATTGAAAGCATAGGAAAAGAGGCAGAACGTCCACAATGATGCACTTGGCCAAAAAGGGCGTATGCGTTTTTTCCTGAATATATTCAGGAAAAAACGCATACGCCCTTTTTGGCCAACCAAGCAAGCTTGCAAAGGAAATCTGCACTACAATGAAGTCTCACTTCCCCCTGGTCAAAAGGGCCATCTGAAAAAAGTGTAAAATCCAGAAAGGCAGGACAGGCCATGGAGAACTGGGAGCCTTGTTATGCTGATGGGCGGGATGTAAATTGCCAACAACCACTCGGGAGAAGTGTATGGTGTTTCCTGAAACATCTAAAAAACAAAGCAACAGAACCTAGGGCACTTCCACTTATGGTCATATAGCTTAGGGAAATTAAAATCAAAAAGACACAGCCACCCCAAAGTTTGGAACGGCTCTGTTTACAAGAACCTAGTTTACAGTACAAGTTCAACATCGCAGAAAGTGAAAAATGGATAAAGAAGTTGTCGTATTTACTTACAAAGCAATATCACTCAGCAATGAAATCTGTGTCATCAGGCCCTTAGCAGCACAATGAGTGGATTCAGGTATGATGATTCTAACTGAAATAAGTCACACAGAAAAAGAAACATCATAAGATATCAGTAATACACCGAATGTAAACTTGGCTACACAGGAACTGAATTACAGAACAGAACAGGGTCTCAAATTTAGAAAACCAACTTATGCTTGCTTAAGGGGAAAGGTGAGTTGGGGTGCTGCATAAAACCAGAGATTGAAATGAGCACAGATAAAGTTCCTTAAGCCAAATATGGAATAGACAAGAGCTACTCCTTGCTCAATGAAATGGACTCAACACCCCATATTAAACGCCTAAGAATGTACCTGACTAGTAAGTATCTTAAAACCTATGGATTGCTATGTCTCCGAAAGAGAATCAAGCATGTGTACAGGGGCATAAACGCAGCAGTGATAGGATTGGAGAGGTTCGGTGAGCAAATGAAAACCCTTTGAAGTCATATTGCATGGTACCCATTCCACGGGTTTCAACTACCCAGGTTTAAGGTATTCTTCCTTCAGCTAAAACATGCATGTGGAACCCAGAGTATGATCAACCATGTGATCGGGAGTCGTGTTCAAATATGTCTCAGTTTTCCTCCCCTGGTACTCGGGTGCAACATTCCAGACGCTTTACTAACACTCTCCCCACTTGGAGAGTCAGTCCCTTTAACCTCCTGTTTGGCCCAGTTTGCAATTTCTGCGGAAGATGAACAGGAATAGCGAGAACCAATGAGAGGCTAGCTGGAGGTGTCTGGACGGGCAAATTTAACTCTCATTTCCCACCAGGAAGAGGAAATAACCAAAGGCTCAGCGTGCCGTACCGGAACCAGATTAGGGCCTGAAGCCATCCTGCGGTGTTGCGGCCACCTCAAAAGAAACCGAGTTGAAGAAAGGAGCTCAGGGGCACTATAATTCACAAACCTGTAGAGTTATAAATGACAGCTATCGTCCAAAAATAGACTGAAGTAAGGCTGCCAAGAGGACTTGAAAGCGGGGCAGAATTGCAGGAAACCGATTTCAGGAGGTAGACTGGAATTGCATTGAAAGCATAGGAAAAGAGGCAGAACGTCCACAATGATGCACTTGGCCAAAAAGGGCGTATGCGTTTTTTCCTGAATATATTCAGGAAAAAACGCATACGCCCTTTTTGGCCAACCAAGCAAGCTTGCAAAGGAAATCTGCACTACAATGAAGTCTCACTTCCCCCCGGTCAAAAGGGCCATCTGAAAAAAGTGTAAAATCCAGAAAGGCAGGACAGGCCATGGAGAACTGGGAGTCTTGTTATGCTGATGGGCGGGATGTAAATTGCCAACAACCACTCGGGAGAAGTGTATGGTGTTTCCTGAAACATCTAAAAAACAAAGCAACAGAACCTAGGGCACTTCCACTTATGGTCCTATAGTATAGGGAAATTAAAATCAAAAAGACACAGCCACCCCAAAGTTTGGAACGGCTCTGTTTACAAGAACCTCGTTTACAGTACAAGTTCAACATCGCAGAAAGTGAAAAATGGATAAAGAAGTTGTGGTATTTACTTACAAAGCAATATCACTCAGCAATGAAATCTGTGTCATCAGGCCCTTAGCAGCACAATGAGTGGATTCAGGTATGATGATTCTAACTGAAATAAATCACACAGAAAAAGAAACATCATAAGATATCAGTAATACACGGAATGTAAACTTGGCTACACAGGAACTGAATTACAGAACAGAACAGGGTCTCAAATTTAGAAAACCAACTTATTCTTGCTTAAGGGTAAAGGTGAGTTGGGGTGCTGCATAAAACCAGAGATTGAAATGAGCACAGATAAAGTTCCTTAAGCCAAATATGGAATAGACAAGAGCTACTCCTTGCTCAACGAAATGGACTCAACACCGCATATTAAACGCCTAAGAATGTACCTGACTAGTAAGTATCTTAAAACCTATGGATTGCTATGTCTCCGAAAGAGAATCAAGCATGTGTACAGGGGCATAAACGCAGCAGTGATAGGATTGGAGAGGTTCGGTGAGCAAATGAAGACCCTTTGAAGTCATATTGCATGGTACCCATTCCACGGGTTTCAACTACCCAGGTTTAAGGTATTCTTCCTTCAGCTAAAACATGCATGTGGAACCCAGAGTATGATCAACCATGTGATCGGGAGTCGTGTTCAAATATGTCTCAGTTTTCCTCCCCTGGTACTCGGGTGCAACATTCCAGACGCTTTACTAACACTCTCCCCACTTGGAGAGTCAGTCCCTTTAACCTCCTGTTTGGCACAGTTTGCAATTTCTGCGGAAGATGAACAGGAATAGCGAGAACCAATGAGAGACTAGCTGGAGGTGTCTGGACGGGCAAATTTAACTCTCATTTCCCACCAGGAAGAGGAAATAACCAAAGGCTCAGCGTGCCGTGCCGGAACCAGATTAGGGCCTGAAGCCATCCTGCGGTGTTGCGGCCAGGTCACAAGAAAGTAAGTTGAAGAAAGGAGCTCAGGGGCACTGTAATGCACAAACCTGCAGAGTTATAAATGACAGCTATCATCCAAAAATAGACTGAAGTAAGGCTGCCAAGAGGACTTGAAAGCGGGGCAGAATTGCAGGAAACCGATTTCAGGAGGTAGACTGGAATTGCATTGAAAGCATAGGAAAAGAGGCAGAACGTCCACAATGATGCCCTTGGCCAAAAAGGGCGTATGCGTTTTTTCCTGAATATATTCAGGAAAAAACGCATACGCCCTTTTTGGCCAACCAAGCAAGCTTGCAAAGGAAATCTGCACTACAATGAAGTCTCACTTCACCCCGGTCAAAAGGGCCATCTGAAAAAAGTGTAAAATCCAGAAAGGCAGGACAGGCCATGGAGAACTGGGAGCCTTGTTATGCTGATGGGCGGGATGTAAATTGCCAACAACCACTCGGGAGAAGTGTATGGTGTTTCCTGAAACATCTAAAAAACAAAGCAACAGAGCCTAGGGCACTTCCACTTATGGTCCTATAGCTTAGGGAAATTAAAATCAAAAAGACACAGCCACCCCAAAGTTTGGGACGCCTCCGTTTACAAGAACCTCGTTTCCCGTACAAGTTCAATATCACAGAAAGTGAAAAATGGATAAAGAACTTGTGGTACTTACGTACAATGCAGTATCACTCAGCAATGAAATCTATGTCATCAGGCCCGTAGCAGCATAATGAGTGGATTCAGGTACGATGATTCTAACTGAAATAAGTCACACAGAAAAAGAAACATCATAAGATATCACTAATACACGGAATGTAAACTTGGCTACACAGGAACTGCATTCCAAAACAGAACAGGGTCTCAAATTTAGAAAACCAACTTATGCTTGCTTAAGGGGAAAGGTGAGTTGGGGTGCTGCATAAAACCAGAGATTGAAATGAGCACAGATAAAGTTCCTGAAGCCAAATATGGAATAGACAAGAGCTACTCCTTGCTCAACGAAATGGACTCAACACCGCATATTAAACGCCTAAGAATGTACCTGACTAGTAAGTATCTTAAAACCTATGGATTGCTATGTCTCCGAAAGAGAATCAAGCATGTGTACAGGGGCATAAACGCAGCAGTGATAGGATTGGAGAGGTTCGGTGAGCAAATGAAGACCCTTTGAAGTCATATTGCATGGTACCCATTCCACGGGTTTCAACTACCCAGGTTTTAGGTATTCTTCCTTCAGCTAAAATATGCATGTGGAACCCAGAGTATGATCAACCATGTGATCGGGAGACGTGTTCAAATATGTCTCAGTTTTCCTCCCCTGGTACTCGGGTGCAACATTCCAGACGCTTTACTAACACTCTCCCGACTTGGAGAGTCAGTCCCTTTAACCTCCTGTTTGGCCCAGTTTGCAATTTCTGCGGAAGATGAACAGGAATAGCGAGAACCATTGGAGACTAGCTGGAGGTGTCTGGACGGGCAAATTTAACTCTCATTTCCTAACAGGAAGAGGAATTAACCAAAGGCTCAGCGTGCCATGCCAGAATCAGATTAGGGCCTGAAGCCATCATGTGGTGTTGCGGCCAGCTCACAAGAAAGCGAGTTGAAGAAAGGAGCTCAGGGGCACTGTAATTCACAAACCTGCAGAGTTATAAATGACAGCTATCGTCCAAAAATAGACTGAAGTAAGGCTGCCAAGAGGACTTGAAAGCGGGGCAGAATTGCAGGAAACCGATTTCAGGAGGTAGACTGGAATTGCATTGAAAGCATAGGAAAAGAGGCAGAACGTCCACAATGATGCACTTGGCCAAAAAGGGCGTATGCGTTTTTTCCTGAATATATTCAGGAAAAAACGCATACGCACTTTTTGGCCAACCAAGCAAGCTTGCAAAGGAAATCTGCACTACAATGAAGTCTCACTTCCCCCCGGTCAAAAGGGCCATCTGAAAAAAGTGTAAAATCCAGAAAGGCAGGACAGGCCATGGAGAACTGGGAGCCTTGTTATGCTGATGGGCGGGATGTAAATTGCCAGCAGACACTCGGGAGAAGTGTATGGTGTTTCCTGAAACATCTAAAAAACAAAGCAACAGAGCCTAGGGCACTGCCACTTATGGTCCTATAGCTTAGGGAAATTAAAATCAAAAAGACACAGCCACCCCAAAGTTTGGGACGCCTCTGTTTACAAGAACCTCGTTTACAGTACAAGTTCAACATCGCAGAAAGTGAAAAATGGATAAAGAAGTTGTGGTATTTACTTACAAAGCAATATCACTCAGCAATGAAATCTGTGTCATCATGCCCTTAGCAGCACAATGAGTGGATGCAGGTATGATGATTCTAACTGAAATAAGTCACACAGAAAATGAAACATCATAAGATATCAGTAATACACGGAATGTAAACTTGGCTACACAGGAACTGAATTACAGAACAGAACAGGGTCTCAAATTTAGAAAACCAACTTATGCTTGCTTAAGGGTAAAGGTGAGTTGGGGTGCTGCATAAAACCAGAGATTGAAATGAGCACAGATAAAGTTCCTTAAGTCAAATATGGAATAGACAAGAGCTACTCCTTGCTCAACGAAATGGACTCAACACCGCATATTAAACGCCTAAGAATGTACCTGACTAGTAAGTATCTTAAAACCTATGGATTGCTATGTCTCCGAAAGAGAATCAAGCATGTGTACAGGGGCATAAACGCAGCAGTGATAGGATTGGAAAGCTTCGGTGAGCAAATGAAGACCCTTTGAAGTCATATTGCATGGTACCCATTCCACGGGTCTCAACTCTCCAGGTTTAAGGTATTCTTCCTTCAGCTAAAACATGCATGTGGAACCCAAGTATGATCAACCATGTGAACGGGAGACGTGTTCAAATATGTCTCAGTTTTCCTCCACTGGTACTCGGTTGCAACATTCCAGACGCTTTACTAACACTCTCCCCACTTGGAGAGTCAGCGCCTTTAACCTCCTGTTTGGCCCAGTTTGCAATTTCTGCGGAAGATGAACAGGAATAGCGAGAACCAATGAGAGGCTAGCTGGAGGTGTCTGGACGGGCAAATTTAACTCTCATTTCCCACCAGGAAGAGGAAATAACCAAAGGCTCAGCGTGCCGTACCGGAACCAGATTAGAGCCTGAAGCCATCCTGCGGTGTTGCGGCCAGCTCAAAAGAAAGCGAGTTGAAGAAAGGAGCTCAGGGGCACTGTAATTCACAAACCTGCAGAGTTATAAATGACAGCTATCGTCCAAAAATAGACTGAAGTAAGGCTGCCAAGAGGACTTGAAAGCGGGGCAGAATTGCAGGAAACCGATTTCAGGAGGTAGACTGGAATTGCATTGAAAGCATAGGAAAAGAGGCAGAACGTCCACAATGATGCACTTGGCCAAAAAGGGCGTATGCGTTTTTTCCTGAATATATTCAGGAAAAAACGCATACGCCCTTTTTGGCCAACCAAGCAAGCTTGCAAAGGAAATCTGCACTACAATGAAGTCTCACTTCCCCCCGGTCAAAAGGGCCATCTGAAAAAAGTGTAAAATCCAGAAAGGCAGGACAGGCCATGGAGAACTGGGAGCCTTGTTATGCTGATGGGCGGGATGTAAATTGCCAACAACCACTCGGGAGAAGTGTATGGTGTTTCCTGAAACATCTAAAAAACAAAGCAACAGAACCTAGGGCACTTCCACTTATGGTCCTATAGCTTAGGGAAATTAAAATCAAAAAGACACAGCCACCCCAAAGTTTGGAACGGCTCTGTTTACAAGAACCTCGTTTACAGTACAAGTTCAACATCGCAGAAAGTGAAAAATGGAGAAAGAAGTTGTGGTATTTACTTACAAAGCAATATCACTCAGCAATGAAATCTGTGTCATCAGGCCCTTAGCAGCACAATGAGTGGATTCAGGTATGATGATTCTAACTGAAGTAAGTCACACAGAAAAAGAAACATCATAAGATATCAGTAATACACGGAATGTAAACTTGGCTACACAGGAACTGAATTACAGAACAGAACAGGGACTCAAATTTAGAAAAACAACTTATGCTTGCTTAAGGGTAAAGGTGAGTTGGGGTGCTGCATAAAACCAGAGATTGAAATGAGCACAGATAAAGTTCCTTAAGCCAAATACGGAATAGACAAGAGCTACTCCTTGCTCAACGAAATGGACTCAACACCCCATATTAAACGCCTAAGAATGTACCTGACTACTAAGTATCTTAAAACCTATGGATTGCTATGTCTCCGAAAGAGAATCAAGCATGTGTACAGGGGCATAAACGCAGCAGTGATAGGATTGGAGAGGTTGGGTGAGCAAATGAAGACCCTTTGAACTCATATTGCATGGTACCCATTCCACGTGTTTCAACTACCTAGGTTTAAGGTATTCTTCCTTCATCTAAAACATGCATGTGGAACCTAGAGTATGATCAACCATGTGATCGGGAGACGTGTTCAAATATGTCTCAGTTTTCGTACCCTGGTACTCGGGTGCAACATTCCAGACGCTTTACTAACACTCTCCCCACTTGGAGAGTCAGTCCCTTTAACCTCCTCTTTGGCCCAGTTTGCAATTTCTGCGGAAGATGAACAGGAATAGCGAGAACCAATGGAGACTAGCTGGAGGTGTCTGGACGGGCAAATTTAACTCTCATTTCCTACCAGGAAGAGGAATTAACCAAAGGCTCAGCGTGCCATGCCAGAATCAGATTAGGGCCTGAAGCCATCCTGCGGTGTTGCGGCCAGGTCACAAGAAAGCGAGTTGAAGAAAGGAGCTCAGGGGCACTGTAATTCACAAACCTGCAGAGTTATAAATGACAGCTATCGTCCAAAAATAGACTGAAGTAAGGCTGCCAAGAGGACTTGAAAGCGGGGCAGAATTGCAGGAAACCGATTTCAGGAGGTAGACTGGAATTGCATTGAAAGCATAGGAAAAGAGGCAGAACGTCCACAATGATGCACTTGGCCAAAAAGGGCATATGTGTTTTTTCCTGAATATATTCAGGAAAAAACGCATACGCCCTTTTTGGCCAACCAAGCAAGCTTGCAAAGGAAATCTGCACTACAATGAAGTCTCACTTCCCCCCAGTCAAAAGGGCCATCTGAAAAAAGTGTAAAATCCAGAAAGGCAGGACAGGCCATGGAGAACTGGGAGCCTTGTTATGCTGATGGGCGGGATGTAAATTGCCAGCAGACACTCGGGAGAAGTGTATGGTGTTTCCTGAAACATCTAAAAAACAAAGCAACAGAGCCTAGGGCACTGCCACTTATGGTCCTATAGCTTAGGGAAATTAAAATCAAAAAGACACAGCCACCCCAAAGTTTGGGACGCCTCTGTTTACAAGAACCTCGTTTACAGTACAAGTTCAACATCGCAGAAAGTGAAAAATGGATAAAGAAGTTGTGGTATTTACTTACAAAGCAATATCACTCAGCAATGAAATCTGTGTCATCAGGCCCTTAGCAGCACAATGAGTGGATGCAGGTATGATGATTCTAACTGAAATAAGTCACACAGAAAATGAAACATCATAAGATATCAGTAATACACGGAATGTAAACTTGGCTACACAGGAACTGAATTACAGAACAGAACAGGGTCTCAAATTTAGAAAACCAACTTATGCTTGCTTAAGGGTAAAGGTGAGTTGGGGTGCTGCATAAAACCAGAGATTGAAATGAGCACAGATAAAGTTCCTTAAGTCAAATATGGAATAGACAAGAGCTACTCCTTGCTCAACGAAATGGACTCAACACCGCATATTAAACGCCTAAGAATGTACCTGACTAGTAAGTATCTTAAAACCTATGGATTGCTATGTCTCCGAAAGAGAATCAAGCATGTGTACAGGGGCATAAACGCAGCAGTGATAGGATTGGAGAGGTTCGGTGAGCCAATGAAGACCCTTTGAAGTCATATTGCATGGTACCCATTCCACGGGTCTCAACTCTCCAGGTTTAAGGTATTCTTCCTTCAGCTAAAACATGCATGTGGAACCCAAGTATGATCAACCATGTGAACGGGAGACGTGTTCAAATATGTCTCAGTTTTCCTCCCCTGGTACTCGGTTGCAACATTCCAGACGCTTTATTAACACTCTCCCCACTTGGAGAGTCAGCGCCTTTAACCTCCTGTTTGGCCCAGTTTGCAATTTCTGCGGAAGATGAACAGGAATAGCGAGAACCAATGAGAGGCTAGCTGGAGGTGTCTGGACGGGCAAATTTAACTCTCATTTCCCACCAGGAAGAGGAAATAACCAAAGGCTCAGCGTGCCGTACCGGAACCAGATTAGAGCCTGAAGCCATCCTGCGGTGTTGCGGCCAGCTCAAAAGAAAGCGAGTTGAAGAAAGGAGCTCAGGGGCACTGTAATTCACAAACCTGCAGAGTTATAAATGACAGCTATCATCCAAAAATAGACTGAAGTAAGGCTGCCAAGAGGACTTGAAAGCGGGGCAGAATTGCAGGAAACCGATTTCAGGAGGTAGACTGGAATTGCATTGAAAGCATAGGAAAAGAGGCAGAACGTCCACAATGATGCACTTGGCCAAAAAGGGCGTATGCGTTTTTTCCTGAATATATTCAGGAAAAAACGCATACGCCCTTTTTGGCCAACCAAGCAAGCTTGCAAAGGAAATCTGCACTACAATGAAGTCTCACTTCCCCCCGGTCAAAAGGGCCATCTGAAAAAAGTGTAAAATCCAGAAAGGCAGGACAGGCCATGGAGAACTGGGAGCCTTGTTATGCTGATGGGCGGGATGTAAATTGCCAACAACCACTCGGGAGAAGTGTATGGTGTTTCCTGAAACATCTAAAAAACAAAGCAACAGAACCTAGGGCACTTCCACTTATGGTCCTATAGCTTAGGGAAATTAAAATCAAAAAGACACAGCCACCCCAAAGTTTGGAACGGCTCTGTTTACAAGAACCTCGTTTACAGTACAAGTTCAACATCGCAGAAAGTGAAAAATGGAGAAAGAAGTTGTGGTATTTACTTACAAAGCAATATCACTCAGCAATGAAATCTGTGTCATCAGGCCCTTAGCAGCACAATGAGTGGATTCAGGTATGATGATTCTAACTGAAGTAAGTCTCACAGAAAAAGAAACATCATAAGATATCAGTAATACACGGAATGTAAACTTGGCTACACAGGAACTGAATTACAGAACAGAACAGGGACTCAAATTTAGAAAAACAACTTATGCTTGCTTAAGGGTAAAGGTGAGTTGGGGTGCTGCATAAAACCAGAGATTGAAATGAGCACAGATAAAGTTCCTTAAGCCAAATATGGAATAGACAAGAGCTACTCCTTGCTCAACGAAATGGACTCAACACTGCATATTAAACGCCTAAGAATGTACCTGACTTGTAAGTATCTTAAAACCTATGGATTGCTATGTCTCCAAAAGAGAATCAAGCATGTGTACAGGGGCATAAACGCAGCAGTGATAGGATTGGAGAGGTTCGGTGAGCAAATGAAAACCCTTTGAACTCATATTGCATGGTACCCATTCCACGGGTTTCAACTACCCAGGTTTAAGGTATTCTTCCTTCAGCTAAAACATGCATGTGGAACCTAGAGTATGATCAACCATGTGATCGGGAGACGTGTTCAAATATGTCTCAGTTTTCGTACCCTGGTACTCGGGTGCAACATTCCAGAAGCTTTACTAACACTCTCCCGACTTGGAGAGTCAGTCCCTTTAACATCCTGTTTGGCCCAGTTTGCAATTTCTGCGGAAGATGAACAGGAATAGCGAGAACCAATGAGAGGCTAGCTGGAGGTGTGTGGACGGGCAAATTTAACTCTCATTTCCCAACAGGAAGAGGAAATAACCAAAGGCTCAGCGTGCCGTACCGGAACCAGATTAGGGCCTGAAGCCATCCTGCGGTGTTGCGGCCAGGTCACAAGAAAGCGAGTTGAAGAAAGGAGCTCAGGGGCACTGTAATTCACAAACCTGCAGAGTTATAAATGACAGCTATCGTCCAAAAATAGACTGAAGTAAGGCTGCCAAGAGGACTTGAAAGCGGGGCAGAATTGCAGGAAACCGATTTCAGGAGGTAGACTGGAATTGCATTGAAAGCATAGGAAAAGAGGCAGAACGTCCACAATGATGCACTTGGCCAAAAAGGGCGTATGCGTTTTTTCCTGAATATATTCAGGAAAAAACGCATACGCCCTTTTTGGCCAACCAAGCAAGCTTGCAAAGGAAATCTGCACTACAATGAAGTCTCACTTCCCCCCGGTCAAAAGGGCCATCTGAAAAAAGTGTAAAATCCAGAAAGGCAGGACAGGCCATGGAGAACTGGGAGCCTTGTTATGCTGATGGGCGGGATGTAAATTGCCAACAGACACTCGGGAGAAGTGTATGGTGTTTCCTGAAACATCTAAAAAACAAAGCAACAGAGCCTAGGGCACTGCCACTTATGGTCCTATAGCTTAGGGAAATTAAAATCAAAAAGACACAGCCACCCCAAAGTTTGGGACGCCTCTGTTTACAAGAACCTCGTTTACAGTACAAGTTCAACATCGCAGAAAGTGAAAAATGGATAAAGAAGTTGTGGTATTTACTTACAAAGCAATATCACTCAGCAATGAAATCTGTGTCATCAGGCCCTTAGCAGCACAATGAGTGGATGCAGGTATGATGATTCTAACTGAAATAAGTCACACAGAAAATGAAACATCATAAGATATCAGTAATACACGGAATGTAAACTTGGCTACACAGGAACTGAATTACAGAACAGAACAGGGTCTCAAATTTAGAAAACCAACTTATGCTTGCTTAAGGGTAAAGGTGAGTTGGGGTGCTGCATAAAACCAGAGATTGAAATGAGCACAGATAAAGTTCCTTAAGTCAAATATGGAATAGACAAGAGCTACTCCTTGCTCAACGAAATGGACTCAACACCGCATATTAAACGCCTAAGAATGTACCTGACTAGTAAGTATCTTAAAACCTATGGATTGCTATGTCTCCGAAAGAGAATCAAGCATGTGTACAGGGGCATAAACGCAGCAGTGATAGGATTGGAGAGGTTCGGTGAGCCAATGAAGACCCTTTGAAGTCATATTGCATGGTACCCATTCCACGGGTCTCAACTCTCCAGGTTTAAGGTATTCTTCCTTCAGCTAAAACATGCATGTGGAACCCAAGTATGATCAACCATGTGAACGGGAGACGTGTTCAAATATGTCTCAGTTTTCCTCCCCTGGTACTCGGTTGCAACATTCCAGACGCTTTATTAACACTCTCCCCACTTGGAGAGTCAGCGCCTTTAACCTCCTGTTTGGCCCAGTTTGCAATTTCTGCGGAAGATGAACAGGAATAGCGAGAACCAATGAGAGGCTAGCTGGAGGTGTCTGGACGGGCAAATTTAACTCTCATTTCCCACCAGGAAGAGGAAATAACCAAAGGCTCAGCGTGCCGTACCGGAACCAGATTAGAGCCTGAAGCCATCCTGCGGTGTTGCGGCCAGCTCAAAAGAAAGCGAGTTGAAGAAAGGAGCTCAGGGGCACTGTAATTCACAAACCTGCAGAGTTATAAATGACAGCTATCATCCAAAAATAGACTGAAGTAAGGCTGCCAAGAGGACTTGAAAGCGGGGCAGAATTGCAGGAAACCGATTTCAGGAGGTAGACTGGAATTGCATTGAAAGCATAGGAAAAGAGGCAGAACGTCCACAATGATGCACTTGGCCAAAAAGGGCGTATGCGTTTTTTCCTGAATATATTCAGGAAAAAACGCATACGCCCTTTTTGGCCAACCAAGCAAGCTTGCAAAGGAAATCTGCACTACAATGAAGTCTCACTTCCCCCCGGTCAAAAGGGCCATCTGAAAAAAGTGTAAAATCCAGAAAGGCAGGACAGGCCATGGAGAACTGGGAGCCTTGTTATGCTGATGGGCGGGATGTAAATTGCCAACAACCACTCGGGAGAAGTGTATGGTGTTTCCTGAAACATCTAAAAAACAAAGCAACAGAACCTAGGGCACTTCCACTTATGGTCCTATAGCTTAGGGAAATTAAAATCAAAAAGACACAGCCACCCCAAAGTTTGGAACGGCTCTGTTTACAAGAACCTCGTTTACAGTACAAGTTCAACATCGCAGAAAGTGAAAAATGGATAAAGAAGTTGTGGTATTTACTTACAAAGCAATATCACTCAGCAATGAAATCTGTGTCATCAGGCCCTTAGCAGCACAATGAGTGGATTCAGGTATGATGATTCTAACTGAAGTAAGTCTCACAGAAAAAGAAACATCATAAGATATCAGTAATACACGGAATGTAAACTTGGCTACACAGGAACTGAATTACAGAACAGAACAGGGACTCAAATTTAGAAAAACAACTTATGCTTGCTTAAGGGTAAAGGTGAGTTGGGGTGCTGCATAAAACCAGAGATTGAAATGAGCACAGATAAAGTTCCTTAAGCCAAATATGGAATAGACAAGAGCTACTCCTTGCTCAACGAAATGGACTCAACACTGCATATTAAACGCCTAAGAATGTACCTGACTTGTAAGTATCTTAAAACCTATGGATTGCTATGTCTCCAAAAGAGAATCAAGCATGTGTACAGGGGCATAAACGCAGCAGTGATAGGATTGGAGAGGTTCGGTGAGCAAATGAAAACCCTTTGAAATCATATTGCATGGTACCCATTCCACGGGTTTCAACTACCCAGGTTTAAGGTATTCTTCCTTCAGCTAAAACATGCATGTGGAACCTAGAGTATGATCAACCATGTGATCGGGAGACGTGTTCAAATATGTCTCAGTTTTCGTACCCTGGTACTCGGGTGCAACATTCCAGAAGCTTTACTAACACTCTCCCGACTTGGAGAGTCAGTCCCTTTAACATCCTGTTTGGCCCAGTTTGCAATTTCTGCGGAAGATGAACAGGAATAGCGAGAACCAATGAGAGGCTAGCTGGAGGTGTGTGGACGGGCAAATTTAACTCTCATTTCCCAACAGGAAGAGGAAATAACCAAAGGCTCAGCGTGCCGTACCGGAACCAGATTAGGGCCTGAAGCCATCCTGCGGTGTTGCGGCCAGGTCACAAGAAAGCGAGTTGAAGAAAGGAGCTCAGGGGCACTGTAATTCACAAACCTGCAGAGTTATAAATGACAGCTATCGTCCAAAAATAGACTGAAGTAAGGCTGCCAAGAGGACTTGAAAGCGGGGCAGAATTGCAGGAAACCGATTTCAGGAGGTAGACTGGAATTGCATTGAAAGCATAGGAAAAGAGGCAGAACGTCCACAATGATGCACTTGGCCAAAAAGGGCGTATGCGTTTTTTCCTGAATATATTCAGGAAAAAACGCATACGCCCTTTTTGGCCAACCAAGCAAGCTTGCAAAGGAAATCTGCACTACAATGAAGTCTCACTTCCCCCCGGTCAAAAGGGCCATCTGAAAAAAGTGTAAAATCCAGAAAGGCAGGACAGGCCATGGAGAACTGGGAGCCTTGTTATGCTGATGGGCGGGATGTAAATTGCCAACAGACACTCGGGAGAAGTGTATGGTGTTTCCTGAAACATCTAAAAAACAAAGCAACAGAGCCTAGGGCACTGCCACTTATGGTCCTATAGCTTAGGGAAATTAAAATCAAAAAGACACAGCCACCCCAAAGTTTGGGACGCCTCTGTTTACAACAACCTCGTTTACAGTACAAGTTCAACATCGCAGAAAGTGAAAAATGGATAAAGAAGTTGTGGTATTTACTTACAAAGCAATATCACTCAGCAATGAATTCTATGTCATCAGGCCCTTAGAATCACAATGAGTGGATTCAGGTATGATGATTCTAACTGAAATAAGTCACACAGAAAAAGAAACATCATAAGATATCAGTAATACACGGAATGTAAACTTGGCTACACAGGAACTGAATTACAGAACAGAACAGGGTCTCAAATTTAGAAAACCAACTTATGCTTGCTTAAGGGGAAAGGTGAGTTGGGGTGCTGCATAAAACCAGAGATTGAAATGAGCACAGATAAAGTTCCTTAAGCCAAATATGGAATAGACAAGAGCTACTCCTTGCTCAACGAAATGGACTCAATACCCCATATTAAACCCCTAAGAATGTACCTGACTAGTAAGTATCTTAAAACCTATGGATTGCTATGTCTCCAAAAGAGAATCAAGCATGTGTACAGGGGCATAAACGCAGCAGTGCTAGGATTGGAGAGGTTCGGTGAGCAAATGAAGACCCTTTGAAGTCATATTGCATGGTACCCATTCCACAGGTTTCAACTACCCAGGTTTAAGGTATTCTTCCTTCAGCTAAAACATGCATGTGGAACCTAGAGTATGATCAACCATGTGATCGGGAGACGTGTTCAAATATGTCTCAGTTTTCCTCCCCTGGTACGCGGGTGCAACATTCCAGACGCTTTACTAACACTCTCCCCACTTGGAGAGTCAGTCCCTTTAACCTCCTGTTTGGCCCAGTTTGCAATTTCTGCGGAAGATGAACAGGAATAGCGAGAACCAATGAGAGGCTAGCTGGAGGTGTCTGGACGGGCAAATTTAACTCTCATTTCCCACCAGGAAGAGGAATTAACCAAAGGCTCAGCATGCCGGGCCGGAACCAGATTAGGGCCTGAAGCCATCCTGCGGTGTTGCGGCCAGCTCACAAGAAAGCGAGTTGAAGAAAGGAGCTCAGGGGCACTGTAATTCACAAACCTGCAGAGTTATAAATGACAGCTATCGTCCAAAAATAGACTGAAGTAAGGCTGCCAAGAGGACTTGAAAGCGGGGCAGAATTGCAGGAAACCGATTTCAGGAGGTAGACTGGAATTGCATTGAAAGCATAGGAAAAGAGGCAGAACGTCCACAATGATGCACTTGGCCAAAAAGGGCGTATGCGTTTTTTCCTGAATATAATCAGGAAAAAACGCATACGCCCTTTTTGGCCAACCAAGCAAGCTTGCAAAGGAAATCTGCACTACAATGAAGTCTCACTTCCCCCCGGTCAAAAGGGCCATCTGAAAAAAGTGTAAAATCCAGAAAGGCAGGACAGGCCATGGAGAACTGGGAGCCTTGTTATGCTGATGGGCGGGATGTAAATTGCCAACAGACACTCGGGAGAAGTGTATGGTGTTTCCTGAAACATCTAAAAAACAAAGCAACAGAGCCTAGGGCACTGCCACTTATGGTCCTATAGCTTAGGGAAATTAAAATCAAAAAGACACAGCCACCCCAAAGTTTGGGACGCCTCTGTTTACAAGAACCTCGTTTACAGTACAAGTTCAACATCGCAGAAAGTGAAAAATGGATAAAGAAGTTGTGGTATTTACTTACAAAGCAATATCACTCAGCAATGAAATCTATGTCATCAGGCCCTTAGCATCACAATGAGTGGATTCAGGTATGATGATTCTAACTGAAATAAGTCACACAGAAAAAGAAACATCATAAGATATCAGTAATACACGGAATGTAAACTTGGCTACACAGGAACTGAATTACAGAACAGAACAGGGTCTCAAATTTAGAAAACCAACTTATGCTTGCTTAAGGGGAAAGGTGAGTTGGGGTGCTGCATAAAACCAGAGATTGAAATGAGCACAGATAAAGTTCCTTAAGTCAAATATGAAATAGACAAGAGCTACTCCTTGCTCAACGAAATGGACTCAACACCGCATATTAAACGCCTAAGAATGTACCTGACTAGTAAGTATCGTAAAACCTATGGATTGCTATGTCTCCGAAAGAGAATCAAGCATGTGTACAGGGGCATAAACGCAGCAGTGATAGGATTGGAGAGGTGCGGTGAGCAAATGAAGACCCTTTGAAGTCATATTGCATGGTACCCATTTCACGGGTCTCAACTCTCCAGGTTTAAGGTATTCTTCCTTCAGCTAAAACATGCATGTGGAACCCAAGTATGATCAACCATGTGAACGGGAGACGTGTTCAAATATGTCTCAGTTTTCCTCCCCTGGTACTCGGGTGCAACATTCCAGACGCTTTACTAACACTCTCCCCACTTGGAGAGTCAGCCCCTTTAACCTCCTGTTTGGCCCAGTTTGCAATTTCTGCGGAAGATGAACAGGAATAGCGAGAACCAATGAGAGGCTAGCTGGAGGTGTCTGGACGGGCAAATTTAACTCTCATTTCCCACCAGGAAGAGGAAATAACCAAAGACTCAGCGTGCCGTACCGGAACCAGATTAGGGCCTGAAGCCATCCTGCGGTGTTGCGGCCAGCTCTAAAGAAACCGAGTTGAAGAAAGGAGCGCAGGGGCCCTGTAATTCACAAACCTGCAGAGTTATAAATGACAGCTATCGTCCAAAAATAGACTGAAGTAAGGCTGCCAAGAGGACTTGAAAGCGGGGCAGAATTGCAGGAAACCGATTTCAGGAGGTAGACTGGAATTGCATTGAAAGCATAGGAAAAGAGGCAGAACGTCCACAATGATGCACTTGGCCAAAAAGGGCGTATGCGTTTTTTCCTGAATATATTCAGGAAAAAACGCATACGCCCTTTTTGGCCAACCAAGCAAGCTTGCAAAGGAAATCTGCACTACAATGAAGTCTCACTTCCCCCCGGTCAAAAGGGCCATCTGAAAAAAGTGTAAAATCCAGAAAGGCAGGACAGGCCATGGAGAACTAGGAGCCTTGTTATGCTGATGGGCGGGATGTAAATTGCCAACAACCACTCGGTAGAAGTGTATGGTGTTTCCTGAAACATCTAAAAAACAAAGCAACAGAGCCTAGGGCACTTCCACTTATGGTCCTATAGCTTAGGGAAATTAAAATCAAAAAGACACAGCCACCCCAAAGTTTGGAACGGCTCTGTTTACAAGAACCTCGTTTACAGTACAAGTTCAACATCGCAGAAAGTGAAAAATGGATAAAGAAGTTGTGGTATTTACTTACAAAGCAATATCACTCAGCAATGAAATCTGTGTCATCAGGCCCTTAGCAGCACAATGAGTGGATTCAGGTATGATGATTCTAACTGAAATAAGTCACACAGAAAAAGAAACATCATAAGATATCAGTAATACACGGAATGTAAACTTGGCTACACAGGAACTGAATTACAGAATAGAACAGGGTCTCAAATTTAGAAAACCAACTTATTCTTGCTTAAGGGTAAAGGTGAGTTGGGGTGCTGCATAAAACCAGAGATTGAAATGAGCACAGATAAAGTTCCTTAAGTCAAATATGGAATAGACAAGAGCTACTCCTTGCTCAACGAAATGGACTCAACACCGCATATTAAACGCCTAAGAATGTACCTGACTAGTAAGTATCGTAAAACCTATGGATTGCTATGTCTCCAAAAGAGAATCAAGCATGTGTACAGGGGCATAAACGCAGCAGTGCTAGGATTGGAGAGGTTCGGTGAGCAAATGAAGACCCTTTGAAGTCATATTGCATGGTACCCATTCCACAGGTTTCAACTACCCAGGTTTAAGGTATTCTTCCTTCAGCTAAAACATGCATGTGGAACCCAGAGTATGATCAACCATGTGATCGGGAGACGTGTTCAAATATGTCTCAGTTTTCCTCCCCTGGTACTCGGGTGCAACATTCCAGACGCTTTACTAACACTCTCCCCACTTGGAGAGTCAGTCCCTTTAACCTCCTGTTTGGCTCAGTTTGCAATTTCTGTGGAAGATGAACAGGAATAGCGAGAACCAATGAGAGGCTAGCTGGAGGTGTCTGGACGGGCAAATTTAACTCTCATTTCCCACCAGGAAGAGGAATTAACCAAAGGCTCAGCATGCCGGGCCGGAACCAGATTAGGGCCTGAAGCCATCCTGCGGTGTTGCGGCCAGGTCACAAGAAAGCGAGTTGAAGAAAGGAGCTCAGGGGCACTGTAATTCACAAACCTGCAGACTTATAAATGACAGCTATCGTCCAAAAATAGACTGAAGTAAGGCTGCCAAGAGGACTTGAAAGCGGGGCAGAATTGCAGGAAACCGATTTCAGGAGGTAGACTGGAATTGCATTGAAAGCATAGGAAAAGAGGCAGAACGTCCACAATGATGCACTTGGCCAAAAAGGGCGTATGCGTTTTTTCCTGAATATATTCAGGAAAAAACGCATACGCCCTTTTTGGCCAACCAAGCAAGCTTGCAAAGGAAATCTGCACTACAATGAAGTCTCACTTCCCCCCGGTCAAAAGGGCCATCTGAAAAAAGTGTAAAATCCAGAAAGGCAGGACAGGCCATGGAGAACTGGGAGCCTTGTTATGCTGATGGGCGGGATGTAAATTGCCAACAACCACTCGGGAGAAGTGTATGGTGTTTCCTGAAACATCTAAAAAACAAAGCAACAGAACCTAGGGCACTTCCACTTATGGTCCTATAGCTTAGGGAAATTAAAATCAAAAAGACACAGCCACCCCAAAGTTTGGAACGGCTCTGTTTACAAGAAACTCATTTACAGTACAAGTTCAACATCGCAGAAAGTGAAAAATGGATAAAGAACTTGTGGTACTTACGTACAATGCAGTATCACTCAGCAATGAAATCTATGTCATCAGGCCCGTAGCAGCATAATGAGTAGATTCAGGTACGATGATTCTAACTGAAATAAGTCACACAGAAAAAGAAACATCATAAGATATCACTAATACACGGAATGTAAACTTGGCTACACAGGAACTGAATTCCAAAACAGAACAGGTTCTCAAATTTAGAAAACCAACTTATGCTTGCTTAAGGGGAAAGGTGAGTTGGGTTGCTGCATAAAACCAGAGATTGAAATGAGCACAGATAAAGTTCCTTAAGCCAAATATGGAATAGACAAGAGCTACTCCTTGCTCAACGAAATGGACTCAACACCGCATATTAAACGCCTAAGAATGTACCTGACTAGTAAGTATCTTAAAACCTATGGGTTGCTATCTCTCCGAAAGAGAATCAAGGATGTGTACAGGGGCATAAACGCAGCAGTGATAGGATTGGAGAGGTTCGGTGAGCAAATGAAGACCCTTTGAAGTCATATTGCATGGTACCCATTCCACGGGTTTCAACTACCCAGGTTTTAGGTATTCTTCCTTCAGCTAAAACATGCATGTGGAACCCAGAGTATGATCAAACATGTGATCGGGAGACGTGTTCAAATATGTCTCAGTTTTCCTCCCCTGGTACTCGGGTGCAACATTCCAGACGCTTTACTAACACTCTCCCCACTTGGAGAGTCAGCGCCTTTAACCTCCTGTTTGGCCCAGTTTGCAATTTCTGCGGAAGATGAACAGGAATAGCGAGAACCAATGAGAGGCTAGCTGGAGGTGTGTGGACGGGCAAATTTAACTCTCATTTCCCAACAGGAAGAGGAAATAACCAAAGGCTCAGCGTGCCGTACCGGAACCAGATTAGGGCCTGAAGCCATCCTGCGGTGTTGCGGCCAGGTCACAAGAAAGCGAGTTGAAGAAAGGAGCTCAGGGGCACTGTAATTCACAAACCTGCAGACTTATAAATGACAGCTATCGTCCAAAAATAGACTGAAGTAAGGCTGCCAAGAGGACTTGAAAGCGGGGCAGAATTGCAGGAAACCGATTTCAGGAGGTAGACTGGAATTGCATTGAAAGCATAGGAAAAGAGGCAGAACGTCCACAATGATGCACTTGGCCAAAAAGGGCGTATGCGTTTTTTCCTGAATATATTCAGGAAAAAACGCATACGCCCTTTTTGGCCAACCAAGCAAGCTTGCAAAGGAAATCTGCACTACAATGAAGTCTCACTTCCCCCGGTCAAAAGGGCCATCTGAAAAAAGTGTAAAATCCAGAAAGGCAGGACAGGCCATGGAGAACTGGGAGCCTTGTTATGCTGATGGGCGGGATGTAAATTGCCAACAGACACTTGGGAGAAGTGTATGGTGTTTCCTGAAACATCTAAAAAACAAAGCAACAGAGCCTAGGGCACTGCCACTTATGGTCCTATAGCTTAGGGAAATTAAAATCAAAAAGACACAGCCACCCCAAAGTTTGGGACGCCTCTGTTTACAACAACCTCGTTTACAGTACAAGTTCAACATCGCAGAAAGTGAAAAATGGATAAAGAAGTTGTGGTATTTACTTACAAAGCAATATCACTCAGCAATGAATTCTATGTCATCAGGCCCTTAGAATCACAATGAGTGGATTCAGGTATGATGATTCTAACTGAAATAAGTCACACAGAAAAAGAAACATCATAAGATATCAGTAATACACGGAATGTAAACTTGGCTACACAGGAACTGAATTACAGAACAGAACAGGGTCTCAAATTTAGAAAACCAACTTATGCTTGCTTAAGGGGAAAGGTGAGTTGGGGTGCTGCATAAAACCAGAGATTGAAATGAGCACAGATAAAGTTCCTTAAGCCAAATATGGAATAGACAAGAGCTACTCCTTGCTCAACGAAATGGACTCAAAACCCCATATTAAACCCCTAAGAATGTACCTGACTAGTAAGTATCTTAAAACCTATGGATTGCTATGTCTCCAAAAGAGAATCAAGCATGTGTACAGGGGCATAAACGCAGCAGTGCTAGGATTGGAGAGGTTCGGTGAGCAAATGAAGACCCTTTGAAGTCATATTGCATGGTACCCATTCCACAGGTTTCAACTACCCAGGTTTAAGGTATTCTTCCTTCAGCTAAAACATGCATGTGGAACCTAGAGTATGATCAACCATGTGATCGGGAGACGTGTTCAAATATGTCTCAGTTTTCCTCCCCTGGTACGCGGGTGCAACATTCCAGACGCTTTACTAACACTCTCCCCACTTGGAGAGTCAGTCCCTTTAACCTCCTGTTTGGCCCAGTTTGCAATTTCTGCGGAAGATGAACAGGAATAGCGAGAACCAATGAGAGGCTAGCTGGAGGTGTCTGGACGGGCAAATTTAACTCTCATTTCCCACCAGGAAGAGGAATTAACCAAAGGCTCAGCATGCCGGGCCGGAACCAGATTAGGGCCTGAAGCCATCCTGCGGTGTTGCGGCCAGGTCACAAGAAAGCGAGTTGAAGAAAGGAGCTCAGGGGCACTGTAATTCACAAACCTGCAGAGTTATAAATGACAGCTATCGTCCAAAAATAGACTGAAGTAAGGCTGCCAAGAGGACTTGAAAGCGGGGCAGAATTGCAGGAAACCGATTTCAGGAGGTAGACTGGAATTGCATTGAAAGCATAGGAAAAGAGGCAGAACGTCCACAATGATGCACTTGGCCAAAAAGGGCGTATGCGTTTTTTCCTGAATATAATCAGGAAAAAACGCATACGCCCTTTTTGGCCAACCAAGCAAGCTTGCAAAGGAAATCTGCACTACAATGAAGTCTCACTTCCCCCCGGTCAAAAGGGCCATCTGAAAAAAGTGTAAAATCCAGAAAGGCAGGACAGGCCATGGAGAACTGGGAGCCTTGTTATGCTGATGGGCGGGATGTAAATTGCCAACAGACACTCGGGAGAAGTGTATGGTGTTTCCTGAAACATCTAAAAAACAAAGCAACAGAGCCTAGGGCACTGCCACTTATGGTCCTATAGCTTAGGGAAATTAAAATCAAAAAGACACAGCCACCCCAAAGTTTGGGACGCCTCTGTTTACAAGAACCTCGTTTACAGTACAAGTTCAACATCACAGAAAGTGAAAAATGGATAAAGAAGTTGTGGTATTTACTTACAAAGCAATATCACTCAGCAATGAAATCTATGTCATCAGGCCCTTAGCATCACAATGAGTGGATTCAGGTATGATGATTCTAACTGAAATAAGTCACACAGAAAAAGAAACATCATAAGATATCAGTAATACACGGAATGTAAACTTGGCTACACAGGAACTGAATTACAGAACAGAACAGGGTCTCAAATTTAGAAAACCAACTTATGCTTGCTTAAGGGGAAAGGTGAGTTGGGGTGCTGCATAAAACCAGAGATTGAAATGAGCACAGATAAAGTTCCTTAAGTCAAATATGGAATAGACAAGAGCTACTCCTTGCTGAACGAAATGGACTCAACACCGCATATTAAACGCCTAAGAATGTACCTGACTAGTAAGTATCGTAAAACCTATGGATTGCTATGTCTCCGAAAGAGAATCAAGCATGTGTACAGGGGCATAAACGCAGCAGTGATAGGATTGGAGAGGTGCGGTGAGCAAATGAAGACCCTTTGAAGTCATATTGCATGGTACCCATTTCACGGGTCTCAACTCTCCAGGTTTAAGGTATTCTTCCTTCAGCTAAAACATGCATGTGGAACCCAAGTATGATCAACCATGTGAACGGGAGACGTGTTCAAATATGTCTCAGTTTTCCTCCCCTGGTACTCGGGTGCAACATTCCAGACGCTTTACTAACACTCTCCCCACTTGGAGAGTCAGCGCCTTTAACCTCCTGTTTGGCCCAGTTTGCAATTTCTGCGGAAGATGAACAGGAATAGCGAGAACCAATGAGAGGCTAGCTGGAGGTGTCTGGACGGGCAAATTTAACTCTCATTTCCCAACAGGAAGAGGAAATAACCAAAGACTCAGCGTGCCGTACTGGAACCAGATTAGGGCCTGAAGCCATCCTGCGGTGTTGCGGCCAGCTCTAAAGAAACCGAGTTGAAGAAAGGAGCGCAGGGGCCCTGTAATTCACAAACCTGCAGAGTTATAAATGACAGCTATCGTCCAAAAATAGACTGAAGTAAGGCTGCCAAGAGGACTTGAAAGCGGGGCAGAATTGCAGGAAACCGATTTCAGGAGGTAGACTGGAATTGCATTGAGAGCATAGGAAAAGAGGCAGAACGTCCACAATGATGCACTTGGCCAAAAAGGGCGTATGCGTTTTTTCCTGAATATATTCAGGAAAAAACGCATACGCCCTTTTTGGCCAACCAAGCAAGCTTGCAAAGGAAATCTGCACTACAATGAAGTCTCACTTCCCCCCGGTCAAAAGGGCCATCTGAAAAAAGTGTAAAATCCAGAAAGGCAGGACAGGCCATGGAGAACTGGGAGCCTTGTTATGCTGATGGGCGGGATGTAAATTGCCAACAACCACTCGGGAGAAGTGTATGGTGTTTCCTGAAACATCTAAAAAACAAAGCAACAGAGCCTAGGGCACTTCCACTTATGGTCCTATAGCTTAGGGAAATTAAAATCAAAAAGACACAGCCACCCCAAAGTTTGGAACGGCTCTGTTTACAAGAACCTCGTTTACAGTACAAGTTCAACATCGCAGAAAGTGAAAAATGGATAAAGAAGTTGTGGTATTTACTTACAAAGCAATATCACTCAGCAATGAAATCTGTGTCATCAGGCCCTTAGCAGCACAATGAGTGGATTCAGGTATGATGATTCTAACTGAAATAAGTCACACAGAAAAAGAAACATCATAAGATATCAGTAATACACGGAATGTAAACTTGGCTACACAGGAACTGAATTACAGAATAGAACAGGGTCTCAAATTTAGAAAACCAACTTATTCTTGCTTAAGGGTAAAGGTGAGTTGGGGTGCTGCATAAAACCAGAGATTGAAATGAGCACAGATAAAGTTCCTTAAGTCAAATATGGAATAGACAAGAGCTACTCCTTGCTCAACGAAATGGACTCAACACCGCATATTAAACGCCTAAGAATGTACCTGACTAGTAAGTATCGTAAAACCTATGGATTGCTATGTCTCCAAAAGAGAATCAAGCATGTGTACAGGGGCATAAACGCAGCAGTGCTAGGATTGGAGAGGTTCGGTGAGCAAATGAAGACCCTTTGAAGTCATATTGCATGGTACCCATTCCACAGGTTTCAAATACCCAGGTTTAAGGTATTCTTCCTTCAGCTAAAACATGCATGTGGAACCCAGAGTATGATCAACCATGTGATCGGGAGACGTGTTCAAATATGTCTCAGTTTTCCTCCCCTCGTACTCGGGTGCAACATTCCAGACGCTTTACTAACACTCTCCCCACTTGGAGAGTCAGTCCCTTTAACCTCCTGTTTGGCTCAGTTTGCAATTTCTGTGGAAGATGAACAGGAATAGCGAGAACCAATGAGAGGCTAGCTGGAGGTGTCTGGACGGGCAAATTTAACTCTCATTTCCCACCAGGAAGAGGAATTAACCAAAGGCTCAGCATGCCGGGCCGGAACCAGATTAGGGCCTGAAGCCATCCTGCGGTGTTGCGGCCAGGTCACAAGAAAGCGAGTTGAAGAAAGGAGCTCAGGGGCACTGTAATTCACAAACCTGCAGACTTATAAATGACAGCTATCGTCCAAAAATAGACTGAAGTAAGGCTGCCAAGAGGACTTGAAAGCGGGGCAGAATTGCAGGAAACCGATTTCAGGAGGTAGACTGGAATTGCATTGAAAGCATAGGAAAAGAGGCAGAACGTCCACAATGATGCACTTGGCCAAAAAGGGCGTATGCGTTTTTTCCTGAATATATTCAGGAAAAAACGCATACGCCCTTTTTGGCCAACCAAGCAAGCTTGCAAAGGAAATCTGCACTACAATGAAGTCTCACTTCCCCCCGGTCAAAAGGGCCATCTGAAAAAAGTGTAAAATCCAGAAAGGCAGGACAGGCCATGGAGAACTGGGAGCCTTGTTATGCTGATGGGCGGGATGTAAATTGCCAACAGACACTCGGGAGAAGTGTATGGTGTTTCCTGAAACATCTAAAAAACAAAGCAACAGAGCCTAGGGCACTTCCACTTATGGTCCTATAGCTTAGGGAAATTAAAATCAAAAAGACACAGCCACCCCAAAGTTTGGAACGGCTCTGTTTACAAGAACCTCGTTTACAGTACAAGTTCAACATCGCAGAAAGTGAAAAATGGATAAAGAACTTGTGGTACTTACGTACAATGCAGTATCGCTCAGCAATGAAATCTATGTCATCAGTCCCGTAGCAGCATAATGAGTAGATTCAGGTACGATGATTCTAACTGAAATAAGTCACACAGAAAAAGAAACATCATAAGATATCACTAATACACGGAATGTAAACTTGGCTACACAGGAACTGAATTCCAAAGCAGAACAGATTCTCAAATTTAGAAAAACAACTTATGCTTGCTTAAGGGGAAAGGTGAGTTGGGTTGCTGCATAAAACCAGAGATTGAAATGAGCACAGATAAAGTTCCTTAAGCCAAATATGGAATAGACAAGAGCTACTCCTTGCTCAACGAAATGGACTCAACACCGCATATTAAACGCCTAAGAATGTACCTGACTAGTAAGTATCTTAAAACCTATGGGTTGCTATCTCTCCGAAAGAGAATCAAGGATGTGTACAGGGGCATAAACGCAGCAGTGATAGGATTGGAGAGGTTCGGTGAGCAAATGAAGACCCTTTGAAGTCATATTGCATGGTACCCATTCCACGGGTTTCAACTACCCAGGTTTTAGGTATTCTTCCTTCAGCTAAAACATGCATGTGGAACCCAGAGTATGATCAAACATGTGATCGGGAGACGTGTTCAAATATGTCTCAGTTTTCCTCCCCTGGTACTCGGGTGCAACATTCCAGACGCTTTACTAACACTCTCCCCACTTGGAGAGTCAGCGCCTTTAACCTCCTGTTTGGCCCAGTTTGCAATTTCTGCGGAAGATGAACAGGAATAGCGAGAACCAATGAGAGGCTAGCTGGAGGTGTGTGGACGGGCAAATTTAACTCTCATTTCCCAACAGGAAGAGGAAATAACCAAAGGCTCAGCGTGCCGTACCGGAACCAGATTAGGGCCTGAAGCCATCCTGCGGTGTTGCGGCCAGGTCACAAGAAAGCGAGTTGAAGAAAGGAGCTCAGGGGCACTGTAATTCACAAACCTGCAGACTTATAAATGACAGCTATCGTCCAAAAATAGACTGAAGTAAGGCTGCCAAGAGGACTTGAAAGCGGGGCAGAATTGCAGGAAACCGATTTCAGGAGGTAGACTGGAATTGCATTGAAAGCATAGGAAAAGAGGCAGAACGTCCACAATGATGCACTTGGCCAAAAAGGGCGTATGCGTTTTTTCCTGAATATATTCAGGAAAAAACGCATACGCCCTTTTTGGCCAACCAAGCAAGCTTGCAAAGGAAATCTGCACTACAATGAAGTCTCACTTCCCCCCGGTCAAAAGGGCCATCTGAAAAAAGTGTAAAATCCAGAAAGGCAGGACAGGCCATGGAGAACTGGGAGCCTTGTTATGCTGATGGGCGGGATGTAAATTGCCAACAGACACTTGGGAGAAGTGTATGGTGTTTCCTGAAACATCTAAAAAACAAAGCAACAGAGCCTAGGGCACTGCCACTTATGGTCCTATAGCTTAGGGAAATTAAAATCAAAAAGACACAGCCACCCCAAAGTTTGGGACGCCTCTGTTTACAACAACCTCGTTTACAGTACAAGTTCAACATCGCAGAAAGTGAAAAATGGATAAAGAAGTTGTGGTATTTACTTACAAAGCAATATCACTCAGCAATGAAATCTGTGTCATCAGGCCCTTAGCAGCACAATGAGTGGATTCAGGTATGATGATTCTAACTGAAATAAGTCACACAGAAAAAGAAACATCATAAGATATCAGTAATACACGGAATGTAAACTTGGCTACACAGGAACTGAATTACAGAATAGAACAGGGTCTCAAATTTAGAAAACCAACTTATTCTTGCTTAAGGGTAAAGGTGAGTTGGGGTGCTGCATAAAACCAGAGATTGAAATGAGCACAGATAAAGTTCCTTAAGTCAAATATGGAATAGACAAGAGCTACTCCTTGCTCAACGAAATGGACTCAACACCGCATATTAAACGCCTAAGAATGTACCTGACTAGTAAGTATCGTAAAACCTATGGATTGCTATGTCTCCAAAAGAGAATCAAGCATGTGTACAGGGGCATAAACGCAGCAGTGCTAGGATTGGAGAGGTTCGGTGAGCAAATGAAGACCCTTTGAAGTCATATTGCATGGTACCCATTCCACAGGTTTCAAATACCCAGGTTTAAGGTATTCTTCCTTCAGCTAAAACATGCATGTGGAACCCAGAGTATGATCAACCATGTGATCGGGAGACGTGTTCAAATATGTCTCAGTTTTCCTCCCCTCGTACTCGGGTGCAACATTCCAGACGCTTTACTAACACTCTCCCCACTTGGAGAGTCAGTCCCTTTAACCTCCTGTTTGGCTCAGTTTGCAATTTCTGTGGAAGATGAACAGGAATAGCGAGAACCAATGAGAGGCTAGCTGGAGGTGTCTGGACGGGCAAATTTAACTCTCATTTCCCACCAGGAAGAGGAATTAACCAAAGGCTCAGCATGCCGGGCCGGAACCAGATTAGGGCCTGAAGCCATCCTGCGGTGTTGCGGCCAGGTCACAAGAAAGCGAGTTGAAGAAAGGAGCTCAGGGGCACTGTAATTCACAAACCTGCAGACTTATAAATGACAGCTATCGTCCAAAAATAGACTGAAGTAAGGCTGCCAAGAGGACTTGAAAGCGGGGCAGAATTGCAGGAAACCGATTTCAGGAGGTAGACTGGAATTGCATTGAAAGCATAGGAAAAGAGGCAGAACGTCCACAATGATGCACTTGGCCAAAAAGGGCGTATGCGTTTTTTCCTGAATATATTCAGGAAAAAACGCATACGCCCTTTTTGGCCAACCAAGCAAGCTTGCAAAGGAAATCTGCACTACAATGAAGTCTCACTTCCCCCCGGTCAAAAGGGCCATCTGAAAAAAGTGTAAAATCCAGAAAGGCAGGACAGGCCATGGAGAACTGGGAGCCTTGTTATGCTGATGGGCGGGATGTAAATTGCCAACAGACACTCGGGAGAAGTGTATGGTGTTTCCTGAAACATCTAAAAAACAAAGCAACAGAGCCTAGGGCACTTCCACTTATGGTCCTATAGCTTAGGGAAATTAAAATCAAAAAGACACAGCCACCCCAAAGTTTGGAACGGCTCTGTTTACAAGAACCTCGTTTACAGTACAAGTTCAACATCGCAGAAAGTGAAAAATGGATAAAGAACTTGTGGTACTTACGTACAATGCAGTATCGCTCAGCAATGAAATCTATGTCATCAGTCCCGTAGCAGCATAATGAGTAGATTCAGGTACGATGATTCTAACTGAAATAAGTCACACAGAAAAAGAAACATCATAAGATATCACTAATACACGGAATGTAAACTTGGCTACACAGGAACTGAATTCCAAAGCAGAACAGATTCTCAAATTTAGAAAAACAACTTATGCTTGCTTAAGGGGAAAGGTGAGTTGGGTTGCTGCATAAAACCAGAGATTGAAATGAGCACAGATAAAGTTCCTTAAGCCAAATATGGAATAGACAAGAGCTACTCCTTGCTCAACGAAATGGACTCAACACCGCATATTAAACGCCTAAGAATGTACCTGACTAGTAAGTATCTTAAAACCTATGGATTGCTATGTCTCCAAAAGAGAATCAAGCATGTGTACAGGGGCATAAACGCAGCAGTGATAGGATTGGAGAGGTTCGGTGAGCAAATGAAGACCCTTTGAAGTCATATTGCATGGTACCCATTCCACGGGTTTCAACTACCCAGGTTTTAGGTATTCTTCCTTCAGCTAAAACATGCATGTGGAACCCAGAGTATGATCAACCATGTGATCGGGAGACGTGTTCAAATATGTCTCAGTTTTCCTCCCCTGGTACTCGGGTGCAACATTCCAGACGCTTTACTAACACTCTCCCCACTTGGAGAGTCAGCGCCTTTAACCTCCTGTTTGGCCCAGTTTGCAATTTCTGCGGAAGATGAACAGGAATAGCGAGAACCAATGAGAGGCTAGCTGGAGGTGTCTGGACGGGCAAATTTAACTCTCATTTCCCAACAGGAAGAGGAAATAACCAAAGGCTCAGCGTGCCGTACCGGAAAAAGTTTAGGGCCTAAAGT
Source organism: Stenella coeruleoalba (assembly GCF_951394435.1). Taxonomy (NCBI): domain Eukaryota; kingdom Metazoa; phylum Chordata; class Mammalia; order Artiodactyla; family Delphinidae; genus Stenella; species Stenella coeruleoalba. The sequence goes on along the minus strand of NW_027646118.1, from coordinate 846,344 downwards.
CATCCTGCGGTGTTGCGGCCAGCTCAAAAGAAACCGAGTTGAAGAAAGGAGCGGAGGGGCACTGTAATTCACAAACCTGCAGAGTTATAAATGACAGCTATCGTCCAAAAATAGACTGAAGTAAGGCTGCCAAGAGGACTTGAAAGCGGGGCAGAATTGCAGGAAACCGATTTCAGGAGGTAGACTGGAATTGCATTGAAAGCATAGGAAAAGAGGCAGAACGTCCACAATGATGCACTTGGCCAAAAAGGGCGTATGCGTTTTTTCCTGAATATAATCAGGAAAAAACGCATACGCCCTTTTTGGCCAACCAAGCAAGCTTGCAAAGGAAATCTGCACTACAATGAAGTCTCACTTCCCCCCGGTCAAAAGGGCCATCTGAAAAAAGTGTAAAATCCAGAAAGGCAACAGGCCATTGAGAACTGGGAGCCTTGTTATGCTGATGGGCGGGATGTAAATTGCCAACAACCACTCGGGAGAAGTGTATGGTGTTTCCTGAAACATCTAAAAAACAAAGCAACAGAGCCTAGGGCACTTCCACTTATGGTCCTATAACTTAGGGAAATTAAAATCAAAAAGACACAGCCACCCCAAAATTTGGAACGGCTCTGTTTACAAGAACCTCGTTTACAGTACAAGTTCAACATCGCAGAAAGTGAAAAATGGATAAAGAAGTTGTGGTATTTACTTACAAAGCAATATCACTCAGCAATGAAATCTGTCTCATCAGGCCCTTAGCAGCACAATGAGTGGATTCAGGTATGATGATTCTAACTGAAATAAGTCACACAGAAAAAGAAACATCATAAGATATCAGTAATACGCGGAATGTAAACTTGGCTACACAGGAACTGAATTACAGAACAGAACAGGGTCTCAAATTTAGAAAACCAACTTATGCTTGCTTAAGGGTAAAGGTGAGTTGGGGTGCTGCATTAAACCAGAGATTGAAATGAGCACAGATAAAGTTCCTTAAGCCAAATATGGAATAGACAAGAGCTACTCCTTGCTCAACGAAATGGACTCAACACCCCATATTAAACGCCTAAGAATGTACCTGACTAGTAAGTATCTTAAAACCTATGGATTGCTATGTCTCCGAAAGAGAATCAAGCATGTGTACAGGGGCATAAACGCAGCAGTGATAGGATTGGAGAGGTTCGGTGAGCAAATGAAGACCCTTTGAAGTCATATTGCATTGTACCCATTCCACAGGTTTCAACTACCCAGGTTTTAGGTATTCTTCCTTCAGCTAAAATATGCATGTGGAACCCAGAGTATGATCAACCATGTGATCGGGAGATGTGTTCAAATATGTCTCAGTTTTCCTCCCCTGGTACTCGGGTGCAACATTCCAGACGCTTTACTAACACTCTCCCCACTTGGAGAGTCAGCGCCTTTAACCTCCTGTTTGGCCCAGTTTGCAATTTCTGCGGAAGATGAATAAAATAGCGAGAGCCAATGAGAGGCTAGCTGGAGGTGTCTGGACGGGCAAATTTAACTCTCATTTCCCACCAGGAAGAGGAAATAACCAAAGGCTCAGCGTGCCGTACCGGAACCAGATTAGGGCCTGAAGCCATCCTGCGGTGTTGCGGCCAGCTCAAAAGAAAGCGAGTTGAAGAAAGGAGCTCAGGGGCACTGTAATTCACAAACCTGCAGAGTTATAAATGACAGCTATCGTCCAAAAATATACTGAAGTAAGGCTGCCAAGAGGACTTGAAAGCGGGGCAGAATTGCAGGAAACCGATTTCAGGAGGTAGACTGGAATTGCATTGAAAGCATAGGAAAAGAGGCAGAACGTCCACAATGATGCACTTGGCCAAAAAGGGCGTATGCGTTTTTTCCTGAATATATTCAGGAAAAAACGCATACGCCCTTTTTGGCCAACCAAGCAAGCTTGCAATGGAAAACTGCACTACAATGAAGTCTCACTTCCCCCCGGTCAAAAGGGCCATCTGAAAAATGTGTAAAATCCAGAAAGGCAGGACTGGCCATGGAGAACTGGGAGCCTTGTTATGCTGATGGGCGGGATGTAAATTGCCAACTACCACTCGGGAGAAGTGTATGGTGTTTCCTGAAACATCTAAAAAACAAAGCAACAGAACCTAGGGCAGTTCCACTTATGGTCCTATAGCTTAGGGAAAATAAAATCAAAAAGACACAGCCACCCCAAAGTTTGGAACGGCTCTGTTTACAAGAACCTCGTTTACAGTACAAGTTCAACATCGCAGAAAGTGAAAAATGGATAAAGAAGTTGTGGTATTTACTTACAAAGCAATATCACTCAGCAATGAAATCTGTGTCATCAGGCCCTTAGCAGCACAATGAGTGGATTCAGGTATGATGATTCTAACTGAAATAAGTCACACAGAAAAAGAAACATCATAAGATATCAGTAATACACGGAATGAAAACTTGGCTACACAGGAACTGAATTACAGAACAGAACAGGGTCTCAAATTTAGAAAACCAACTTATGCTTGCTTAAGGGGAAAGGTGAGTTGGGGTGCTGCATAAAACCAGAGATTGAAATGAGCACAGATAAAGTTCCTTAAGCCAAATATGGAATAGACAAGAGCTACTCCTTGCTCAACGAAATGGACTCAACACCCCATATTAAACGCCTAAGAATGTACCTTACTAGTAAGTATCTTAAAACCTATGGATTGCTATGTCTCCAAAAGAGAATCAAGCATGTGTACAGGGGCATAAACGCAGCAGTGATAGGATTGGAGAGGTTCGGTGAGCAAATGAAGACCCTTTGAAGTCATATTGCATGGTACCCATTCCACGGGTTTCAACTACCCAGGTTTAAGGTATTCTTCCTTCAGCTAAAACATGCATGTGGAACCTAGAGTATGATCAACCATGTGATCGGGAGACGTGTTCAAATATGTCTCAGTTTTCCTCCCCTGGTACTCGGGTGCAACATTCCAGACGCTTTACTAACACTCTCCCCACTTGGAGAGTCAGTCCCTTTAACCTCCTGTTTGGCCCAGTTTGCAATTTCTGCGGAAGATGAACAGGAATAGCGAGAACCAATGAGAGGCTAGCTGGAGGTGTCTGGACGGGCAAATTTAACTCTCATTTCCCACCAGGAAGAGGAATTAACCAAAGGCTCAGCGTGCCCTGCCGGAACCCGATTAGGGCCTGAAGCCATCCTGCGGTGTTGCGGCCAGCTCACAAGAAAGCGAGTTGAAGAAAGGAGCTCAGGGGCACTGTAATTCACAAACCTGCAGAGTTATCAATGACAGCTATCGTCCAAAAATAGACTGAAGTAAGGCTGCCAAGAGGACTTCAAAGCGGGGCAGAATTGCAGGAAACCGATTTCAGGAGGTAGACTGGAATTGCATTGAATGCATAGGAAAAGAGGCAGAACGTCCACAATGATGCACTTGGCCAAAAAGGGCGTATGCGTTTTTTCCTGAATATATTCAGGAAAAAACGCATACGCCCTTTTTGGCCAACCAAGCAAGCTTGCAAAGGAAATCTGCACTAAAATGAAGTCTCACTTCCCCCCGGTCAAAAGGGCCATCTGAAAAAAGTGTAAAATCCAGAAAGGCAGGACAGGCCATGGAGAACTGGGAGCCTTGTTATGCTGATGGGCGGGATGTAAATTGCCAACAACCACTCGGGAGAAGTGTATGGTGTTTCCTGAAACATCTAAAAAACAAAGCAACAGAACCTAGGGCACTTCCACTTATGGTCCTATAGCTTAGGGAATTCAAAATCAAAAAGACACAGCCACCCCAAAGTTTGGAACGGCTCTGTTTACAAGAACCTCGTTTACAGTACAAGTTCAACATCGCAGAAAGTGAAAAATGGATAAAGAAGTTGTGGTATTTACTTACAAAGCAATATCACTCAGCAATGAAATCTGTGTCATCAGGCCCTTAGCAGCACAATGAGTGGATTCAGGTATGATGATTCTAACTGAAATAAGTCACACAGAAAAAGAAACATCATAAGATATCAGTAATACACGGAATGTAAACTTGGCTACACAGGAACTGAATTACAGAACAGAACAGGGTCTCAAATTTAGAAAACCAACTTATGCTTGCTTAAGGGGAAAGGTGAGTTGGGGTGCTGCATAAAACCAGAGATTGAAATGAGCACAGATAAAGTTCCTTAAGCCAAATATGGAACAGACAAGAGCTACTCCTTGCTCAACGAAATGGACTCAACACCGCATATTAAACGCCTAAGAATGTACCTGACTAGTAAGTATCTTAAAACCTATGGATTGCTATGTCTCCGAAAGAGTATCAAGCATGTGTACAGGGGCATAAACGCAGCAGTGATAGGATTGGAGAGGTTCGGTGAGCAAATGAAGACCCTTTGAAGTCATATTGCATGGTACCCATTCCACGGGTTTCAACTACCCAGGTTTTAGGTATTCTTCCTTCAGCTAAAACATGCATATGGAATCCAAGTATGATCAACCACGTGAACCGGAGACGTGTTCAAATATGTCTCAGTTTTCCTCCCCTGGTACTCGGGTGCAACATTCCAGACGCTTTACTAACACTCTCCCCACTTGGAGAGTCAGTCCCTTTAACCTCCTGTTTGGCCCAGTTTGCAATTTCTGCGGAAGATGAACAGGAATAGCGAGAACCAATGAGAGGCTAGCTGGAGGTGTCTGGACGGGCAAATTTAACTCTCATTTCCCACCAGGAAGAGGAAATAACCAAAGGCTCAGCGTGCCGTACCGGAACCAGATTAGGGCCTGAAGCCATCCTTCGGTGTTGCGGCCAGCTCACAAGAAAGCGAGTTGAAGAAAGGAGCTCAGGGGCACTGTAATTCACAAACCTGCAGAGTTATAAATGACAGCTATCGTCCAAAAATAGACTGAAGTAAGGCTGCCAAGAGGAGTTGAAAGTGGGGCAGAATTGCAGGAAACCGATTTCAGGAGGTAGACTGGAATTGCATTGAAAGCATAGGAAAAGAGGCAGAACGTCCACAATGATGCACTTGGCCAAAAAGGGCGTATGCGTTTTTTCCTGAATATATTCAGGAAAAAACGCATACGCCCTTTTTGGCCAACCAAGCAAGCTTGCAAAGGAAATCTGCACTACAATGAAGTCTCACTTCCCCCCGGTCAAAAGGGCCATCTGAAAAAAGTGTAAAATCCAGAAAGGCAGGACAGGCCATGGAGAACTGGGAGCCTTGTTATGCTGATGGGCGGGATGTAAATTGCCAACAACCACTCGGGAGAAGTGTATGGTGTTTCCTGAAACATCTAAAAAACAAAGCAACAGAGCCTAGGGCACTTCCACTTATGGTCCTATAGCTTAGGGAATTTAAAATCAAAAAGACACAGCCACCCCAAAGTTTGGAACGGCTCTGTTTACAAGAACCTCGTTTACAGTACAAGTTCAACATCGCAGAAAGTGAAAAATGGATAAAGAAGTTGTGGTATTTACTTACAAAGCAATATCACTCAGCAATGAAATCTGTGTCATCAGGCCCTTAGCAGCACAATGAGTGGATTCAGGTATGATGATTCTAACTGAAATAAGTCACACAGAAAAAGAAACATCATAAGATATCAGTAATACACGGAATGTAAACTTGGCTACACAGGAACTGAATTACAGAACAGAACAGGGTCTCACATTTCGAAAACCAACTTATGCTTGCTTAAGGGGAAAGGTGAGTTGGGGTGCTGCATAAAACCAGAGATTGAAATGAGCACAGATAAAGTTCCTTAAGCCAAAAATGGAATAGACAAGAGCTACTCCTTGCTCAACGAAATGGACTCAACACCGCATATTAAACGCCTAAGAATGTACCTGACTAGTAAGTATCTTAAAACCTATGGATTGCTATGTCACCGAAAGAGAATCAAGCATGTGTACAGGGGCATAAACGCAGCAGTGATAGGATTGGAGAGGTTCGGTGAGCAAATGAAGACCCTTTGAAGTCATATTGCATGGTACCCATTCCACGGGTTTCAACTACCCAGGTTTTAGGTATTCTTCCTTCAGCTAAAACATGCATGTGGAACCCAAGTATGATCAACCATGTGAACGGGAGACGTGTTCAAATATGTCTCAGTTTTCCTCCCCTGGTACTCGGGTGTAACATTCCAGACGCTTTACTAACACTCTCCCCACTTGGAGAGTCAGCGCCTTTAACCTCCTGTTTGGCCCAGTTTGCAATTTCTGCGGAAGATGAACAGGAATAGTGAGAACCAATGAGAGGCTAGCTGGAGGTGTCTGGACGGGCAAATTTAACTCTCATTTCCCACCAGGAAGAGGAAATAACCAAAGGCTCAGCGTGCCGTACCGGAACCAGATTAGGGCCTGAAAACATCCTGCGGTATTGCGGCCAGCTCAAAAGAAAGCGAGTTGAAGAAAGGAGCTCAGGGGCACTGTAATTCACAAACCTGCAGAGTTATAAATGACAGCTATCGTCCAAAAATATACTGAAGTAAGGCTGCCAAGAGGAGTTGAAAGTGGGGCAGAATTGCAGGAAACCGATTTCAGGAGGTAGACTGGAATTGCATTGAAAGCATAGGAAAAGAGGCAGAACGTCCACAATGATGCACTTGGCCAAAAAGGGCGTATGCGTTTTTTCCTGAATATATTCAGGAAAAAACGCATACGCCCTTTTTGGCCAACCAAGCAAGCTTGCAAAGGAAATCTGCACTACAATGAAGTCTCACTTCCCCCCGGTCAAAAGGGCCATCTGAAAAAAGTGTAAAATCCAGAAAGGCAGGACAGGCCATGGAGAACTGGGAGCCTTGTTATGCTGATGGGCGGGATGTAAATTGCCAACAACCACTTGGGAGAAGTGTATGGTGTTTCCTGAAACATCTTAAAAACAAAGCAACAGAGCCTAGGGCACTGCCACTTATGGTCCTAAGGCTTAGGGAATTTAAAATCAAAAAGACACAGCCACCCCAAAGTTTGGAACGGCTCTGTTTACAAGAACCTCGTTTACAGTACAAGTTCAACATCGCAGAAAGTGAAAAATGGATAAAGAAGTTGTGGTATTTACTTACAAAGCAATATCACTCAGCAATGAAATCTGTGTCATCAGGCCCTTAGCAGCACAATGAGTGGATTCAGGTATGATGATTCTAACTGAAATAAGTCACACAGAAAAAGAAACATCATAAGATATCAGTAATACACGGAATGTAAGCTTGGCTACACAGGAACTGAATTACAGAACAGAACAGGGTCTCAAATTTAGAAAACCAACTTATGCTTGCTTAAGGGAAAAGGTGAGTTGGGGTGCTGCATAAAACCAGAGATTGAAATGAGCACAGATAAAGTTCCTTAAGCCAAATATGGAATAGACAAGAGCTACTCCTTGCTCAACGAAATGGACTCAACACCGCATATTAAATGCCTAAGAATGTACCTGACTAGAAAGTATCTTAAAACCTATGGATGGCTATGTCTCCAAAAGAGAATCAAGCATGTGTACAGGGGCATAAACGCAGCAGTGATAGGATTGGAGAGGTTCGGTGAGCAAATGAAGACCCTTTGAAGTCATATTGCATGGTACCCATTCCACGGGTTTCAACTACCCAGGTTTAAGGTATTCTTCCTTCAGCTAAAACATGCATATGGAACCCAAGTATGATCAACCACGTGAACGGGAGACGTGTTCAAATATGTCTCAGTTTTCCTCCCCTGGTACTCGGGTGCAACATTCCAGATGCTTTACTAACACTCTCCCCACTTGGAGAGTCAGTCCCTTTAACCTCCTGTTTGGCCCAGTTTGCAATTTCTGCGGAAGATGAACAGGAATAGCGAGAACCAATGAGAGGCTAGCTGGAGGTGTCTGGACGGGCAAATTTAACTCTCATTTCCCACCAGGAAGAGGAAATAACCAAAGGCTCAGCGTGCCGTGCCGGAACCAGATTAGGGCCTGAAGCCATCCTGCGGTGTTGCGGCCAGCTCACAAGAAAGCGAGTTGAAGAAAGGAGCTCAGGGGCACTGTAATTCACAAACCTGCAGAGTTATAAATGACAGCTATCGTCCAAAAATAGACTGAAGTAAGGCTGCCAAGAGGACTTGAAAGCGGGGCAGAATTGCAGGAAACCGATTTTAGGAGGTAGACTGGAATTGCATTGAAAGCATAGGAAAAGAGGCAGAACGTACACAATGATGCACTTGGCCAAAAAGGGCGTATGCGTTTTTTCCTGAATATATTCAGGAAAAAACGCATACGCCCTTTTTGGCCAACCAAGCAAGCTTGCAAAGGAAATCTGCACTACAATGAAGTCTCACTTCCCCCCGGTCAAAAGGGCCATCTGAAAAAAGTGTAAAATCCAGAAAGGCAGGACAGGCCATGGAGAACTGGGAGCCTTGTTATGCTGATGGGCGGGATGTAAATTGCCAACAGACACTTGGGAGAAGTGTATGGTGTTTCCTGAAACATCTAAAAAACAAAGCAACAGAACCTAGGGCACTTCCACTTATGGTCCTATAGCTTAGGGAAATTAAAATCAAAAAGACACAGCCACCCCAAAGTTTGGAACGGCTCTGTTTACAAGAACCTCGTTTACAGTACAAGTTCAACATCGCAGAAAGTGAAAAATGGATAAAGAAGTTGTGGTATTTACTTACAAAGCAATATCACTCAGCAATGAAATCTGTGTCATCAGGCCCTTAGCAGCACAATGAGTGGATTCAGGTATGATGATTCTAACTGAAATAAGTCACACAGAAAAAGAAACATCATAAGATATCAGTAATACACGGAATGTAAACTTGGCTACACAGGAACTGAATTACAGAACAGAACAGGGTCTCAAATTTAGAAAACCAACTTATGCTTGCTTAAGGGGAAAGGTGAGTTGGGGTGCTGCATAAAACCAGAGATTGAAATGAGCACAGATAAAGTTCCTTAAGCCAAATATGGAATAGACAAGAGCTACTCCTTGCTCAACGAAATGGACTCAACACCGCATATTAAACGCCTAAGAATGTACCTGACTAGTAAGTATCTTAAAACCTATGGATTGCTATGTCTCCGAAAGAGAATCAAGCATGTGTACAGGGGCATAAACGCAGCAGTGATAGGATTGGAGAGGTTCGGTGAGCAAATGAAGACCCTTTGAAGTCATATTGCATGGTACCCATTCCACGGGTTTCAACTACCCAGGTTTTAGGTATTCTTCCTTCAGCTAAAACATGCATGTGGAACCCAAGTATGATCAACCATGTGAACGGGAGACGTGTTCAAATATGTCTCAGTTTTCCTCCCCTGGTACTCGGGTGTAACATTCCAGACGCTTTACTAACACTCTCCCCACTTGGAGAGTCAGCGCCTTTAACCTCCTGTTTGGCCCAGTTTGCAATTTCTGCGGAAGATGAACAGGAATAGTGAGAACCAATGAGAGGCTAGCTGGAGGTGTCTGGACGGGCAAATTTAACTCTCATTTCCCACCAGGAAGAGGAAATAACCAAAGGCTCAGCGTGCCGTACCGGAACCAGATTAGGGCCTGAAACCATCCTGCGGTATTGCGGCCAGCTCAAAAGAAAGCGAGTTGAAGAAAGGAGCTCAGGGGCACTGTAATTCACAAACCTGCAGAGTTATAAATGACAGCTATCGTCCAAAAATATACTGAAGTAAGGCTGCCAAGAGGAGTTGAAAGTGGGGCAGAATTGCAGGAAACCGATTTCAGGAGGTAGACTGGAATTGCATTGAAAGCATAGGAAAAGAGGCAGAACGTCCACAATGATGCACTTGGCCAAAAAGGGCGTATGCGTTTTTTCCTGAATATATTCAGGAAAAAACGCATACGCCCTTTTTGGCCAACCAAGCAAGCTTGCAAAGGAAATCTGCACTACAATGAAGTCTCACTTCCCCCCGGTCAAAAGGGCCATCTGAGAAAAGTGTAAAATCCAGAAAGGCAGGACAGGCCATGGAGAACTGGGAGCCTTGTTATGCTGATGGGCGGGATGTAAATTGCCAACAACCACTTGGGAGAAGTGTATGGTGTTTCCTGAAACATCTTAAAAACAAAGCAACAGAGCCTAGGGCACTGCCACTTATGGTCCTAAGGCTTAGGGAATTTAAAATCAAAAAGACACAGCCACCCCAAAGTTTGGAACGGCTCTGTTTACAAGAACCTCGTTTACAGTACAAGTTCAACATCGCAGAAAGTGAAAAATGGATAAAGAAGTTGTGGTATTTACTTACAAAGCAATATCACTCAGCAATGAAATCTGTGTCATCAGGCCCTTAGCAGCACAATGAGTGGATTCAGGTATGATGATTCTAACTGAAATAAGTCACACAGAAAAAGAAACATCATAAGATATCAGTAATACACGGAATGTAAACTTGGCTACACAGGAACTGAATTACAGAACAGAACAGGGTCTCAAATTTAGAAAACCAACTTATGCTTGCTTAAGGGAAAAGGTGAGTTGGGGTGCTGCATAAAACCAGAGATTGAAATGAGCACAGATAAAGTTCCTTAAGCCAAATATGGAATAGACAAGAGCTACTCCTTGCTCAACGAAATGGACTCAACACCGCATATTAAATGCCTAAGAATGTACCTGACTAGAAAGTATCTTAAAACCTATGGATGGCTATGTCTCCAAAAGAGAATCAAGCATGTGTACAGGGGCATAAACGCAGCAGTGATAGGATTGGAGAGGTTCGGTGAGCAAATGAAGACCCTTTGAAGTCATATTGCATGGTACCCATTCCACGGGTTTCAACTACCCAGGTTTAAGGTATTCTTCCTTCAGCTAAAACATGCATATGGAACCCAAGTATGATCAACCACGTGAACGGGAGACGTGTTCAAATATGTCTCAGTTTTCCTCCCCTGGTACTCGGGTGCAACATTCCAGATGCTTTACTAACACTCTCCCCACTTGGAGAGTCAGTCCCTTTAACCTCCTGTTTGGCCCAGTTTGCAATTTCTGCGGAAGATGAACAGGAATAGCGAGAACCAATGAGAGGCTAGCTGGAGGTGTCTGGACGGGCAAATTTAACTCTCATTTCCCACCAGGAAGAGGAAATAACCAAAGGCTCAGCGTGCCGTGCCGGAACCAGATTAGGGCCTGAAGCCATCCTGCGGTGTTGCGGCCAGCTCACAAGAAAGCGAGTTGAAGAAAGGAGCTCAGGGGCACTGTAATTCACAAACCTGCAGAGTTATAAATGACAGCTATCGTCCAAAAATAGACTGAAGTAAGGCTGCCAAGAGGACTTGAAAGCGGGGCAGAATTGCAGGAAACCGATTTTAGGAGGTAGACTGGAATTGCATTGAAAGCATAGGAAAAGAGGCAGAACGTACACAATGATGCACTTGGCCAAAAAGGGCGTATGCGTTTTTTCCTGAATATATTCAGGAAAAAACGCATACGCCCTTTTTGGCCAACCAAGCAAGCTTGCAAAGGAAATCTGCACTACAATGAAGTCTCACTTCCCCCCGGTCAAAAGGGCCATCTGAAAAAAGTGTAAAATCCAGAAAGGCAGGACAGGCCATGGAGAACTGGGAGCCTTGTTATGCTGATGGGCGGGATGTAAATTGCCAACAGACACTTGGGAGAAGTGTATGGTGTTTCCTGAAACATCTAAAAAACAAAGCAACAGAACCTAGGGCACTTCCACTTATGGTCCTATAGCTTAGGGAAATTAAAATCAAAAAGACACAGCCACCCCAAAGTTTGGAACGGCTCTGTTTACAAGAACCTCGTTTACAGTACAAGTTCAACATCGCAGAAAGTGAAAAATGGATAAAGAAGTTGTGGTATTTACTTACAAAGCAATATCACTCAGCAATGAAATCTGTGTCATCAGGCCCTTAGCAGCACAATGAGTGGATTCAGGTATGATGATTCTAACTGAAATAAGTCACACAGAAAAAGAAACATCATAAGATATCAGTAATACACGGAATGTAAACTTGGCTACACAGGAACTGAATTACAGAACAGAACAGGGTCTCAAATTTAGAAAACCAACTTATGCTTGCTTAAGGGGAAAGGTGAGTTGGGGTGCTGCATAAAACCAGAGATTGAAATGAGCACAGATAAAGTTCCTTAAGCCAAATATGGAATAGACAAGAGCTACTCCTTGCTCAACGAAATGGACTCAACACCGCATATTAAATGCCTAAGAATGTACCTGACTAGTAAGTATCTTAAAACCTATGGATGGCTATGTCTCCAAAAGAGAATCAAGCATGTGTACAGGGGCATAAACGCAGCAGTGATAGGATTGGAGAGGTTCGGTGAGCAAATGAAGACCCTTTGAAGTCATATTGCATGGTACCCATTCCACGGGTTTCAACTACCCAGGTTTAAGGTATTCTTCCTTCAGCTAAAACATGCATATGGAACCCAAGTATGATCAACCACGTGAACGGGAGACGTGTTCAAATATGTCTCAGTTTTCCTCCCTTGGTACTCGGGTGCAACATTCCAGATGCTTTACTAACACTCTCCCCACTTGGAGAGTCAGTCCCTTTAACCTCCTGTTTGGCCCAGTTTGCAATTTCTGCGGAAGATGAACAGGAATAGCGAGAACCAATGAGAGGCTAGCTGGAGGTGTCTGGACGGGCAAATTTAACTCTCATTTCCCACCAGGAAGAGGAAATAACCAAAGGCTCAGCGTGCAGTGCCGGAACCAGATTAGGGCCTGAAGCCATCCTGCGGTGTTGCGGCCAGCTCACAAGAAAGCGAGTTGAAGAAAGGAGCTCAGGGGCACTGTAATTCACAAACCTGCAGAGTTATAAATGACAGCTATCGTCCAAAAATAGACTGAAGTAAGGCTGCCAAGAGGACTTGAAAGCGGGGCAGAATTGCAGGAAACCGATTTCAGGAGGTAGACTGGAATTGCATTGAAAGCATAGGAAAAGAGGCAGAACGTACACAATGATGCACTTGGCCAAAAAGGGCGTATGCGTTTTTTCCTGAATATATTCAGGAAAAAACGCATACGCCCTTTTTGGCCAACCAAGCAAGCTTGCAAAGGAAATCTGCACTACAATGAAGTCTCACTTCCCCCCGGTCAAAAGGGCCATCTGAAAAAAGTGTAAAATCCAGAAAGGCAGGACAGGCCATGGAGAACTGGGAGCCTTGTTATGCTGATGGGCGGGATGTAAATTGCCAACAACCACTGGGGAGAAGTGTATGGTGTTTCCTGAAACATCTAAAAAACAAAGCAACAGAGCCTAGGGCACTTCCACTTATGGTCCTATAGCTTAGGGAATTTAAAATCAAAAAGACACAGCCACCCCAAAGTTTGGAACGGCTCTGTTTACAAGAACCTCGTTTACAGTACAAGTTCAACATCGCAGAAAGTGAAAAATGGATAAAGAAGTTGTGGTATTTACTTACAAAGCAATATCACTCAGCAATGAAATCTGTGTCATCAGGCCCTTAGCAGCACAATGAGTGGATTCAGGTATGATGATTCTAACTGAAATAAATCACACAGAAAAAGAAACATCATAAGATATCAGTAATACACGGAATGTAAACTTGGCTACACAGGAACTGAATTACAGAACAGAACAGGGTCTCACATTTCGAAAACCAACTTATGCTTGCTTAAGGGGAAAGGTGAGTTGGGGTGCTGCATAACACCAGAGATTGAAATGAGCACAGATAAAGTTCCTTAAGCCAAATATGGAATAGATAAGAGCTACTCCTTGCTCAACGAAATGGACTCAACACCGCATATTAAACGCCTAAGAATGTACCTGACTAGTAAGTATCTTAAAACCTATGGATTGCTATGTCTCCGAAAGAGAATCAAGCATGTGTACAGGGGCATAAACGCAGCAGTGATAGGATTGGAGAGGTTCGGTGAGCAAATGAAGACCCTTTGAAGTCATATTGCATGGTACCCATTCCACGGGTTTCAACTACCCAGGTTTTAGGTATTCTTCCTTCAGCTAAAACATGCATGTGGAACCCAAGTATGATCAACCATGTGAACGGGAGACGTGTTCAAATATGTCTCAGTTTTCCTCCCCTGGTACTCGGGTGCCACATTCCAGATGCTTTACTAACACTCTCCCCACTTGGAGAGTCAGTCCCTTTAACCTCCTGTTTGGCCCAGTTTGCAATTTCTGCGGAAGATGAACAGGAATAGCGAGAACCAATGAGAGGCTAGCTGGAGGTGTCTGGACGGGCAAATTTAACTCTCATTTCCCACCAGGAAGAGGAAATAACCAAAGGCTCAGCGTGCCGTGCCGGAACCAGATTAGGGCCTGAAGCCATCCTGCGGTGTTGCGGCCAGCTCACAAGAAAGCGAGTTGAAGAAAGGAGCTCAGGGGCACTGTAATTCACAAACCTGCAGAGTTATAAATGACAGCTATCGTCCAAAAATAGACTGAAGTAAGGCTGCCAAGAGGACTTGAAAGCGGGGCAGAATTGCAGGAAACCGATTTTAGGAGGTAGACTGGAATTGCATTGAAAGCATAGGAAAAGAGGCAGAACGTACACAATGATGCACTTGGCCAAAAAGGGCGTATGCGTTTTTTCCTGAATATATTCAGGAAAAAACGCATACGCCCTTTTTGGCCAACCAAGCAAGCTTGCAAAGGAAATCTGCACTACAATGAAGTCTCACTTCCCCCCGGTCAAAAGGGCCATCTGAAAAAAGTGTAAAATCCAGAAAGGCAGGACAGGCCATGGAGAACTGGGAGCCTTGTTATGCTGATGGGCGGGATGTAAATTGCCAACAGACACTTGGGAGAAGTGTATGGTGTTTCCTGAAACATCTAAAAAACAAAGCAACAGAACCTAGGGCACTTCCACTTATGGTCCTATAGCTTAGGGAAATTAAAATCAAAAAGACACAGCCACCCCAAAGTTTGGAACGGCTCTGTTTACAAGAACCTCGTTTACAGTACAAGTTCAACATCGCAGAAAGTGAAAAATGGATAAAGAAGTTGTGGTATTTACTTACAAAGCAATATCACTCAGCAATGAAATCTGTGTCATCAGGCCCTTAGCAGCACAATGAGTGGATTCAGGTATGATGATTCTAACTGAAATAAGTCACACAGAAAAAGAAACATCATAAGATATCAGTAATACACGGAATGTAAACTTGGCTACACAGGAACTGAATTACAGAACAGAACAGGGTCTCAAATTTAGAAAACCAACTTATGCTTGCTTAAGGGGAAAGGTGAGTTGGGGTGCTGCATAAAACCAGAGATTGAAATGAGCACAGATAAAGTTCCTTAAGCCAAATATGGAATAGACAAGAGCTACTCCTTGCTCAACGAAATGGACTCAACACCGCATATTAAATGCCTAAGAATGTACCTGACTAGTAAGTATCTTAAAACCTATGGATGGCTATGTCTCCAAAAGAGAATCAAGCATGTGTACAGGGGCATAAACGCAGCAGTGATAGGATTGGAGAGGTTCGGTGAGCAAATGAAGACCCTTTGAAGTCATATTGCATGGTACCCATTCCACGGGTTTCAACTACCCAGGTTTAAGGTATTCTTCCTTCAGCTAAAACATGCATATGGAACCCAAGTATGATCAACCACGTGAACGGGAGACGTGTTCAAATATGTCTCAGTTTTCCTCCCTTGGTACTCGGGTGCAACATTCCAGATGCTTTACTAACACTCTCCCCACTTGGAGAGTCAGTCCCTTTAACCTCCTGTTTGGCCCAGTTTGCAATTTCTGCGGAAGATGAACAGGAATAGCGAGAACCAATGAGAGGCTAGCTGGAGGTGTCTGGACGGGCAAATTTAACTCTCATTTCCCACCAGGAAGAGGAAATAACCAAAGGCTCAGCGTGCAGTGCCGGAACCAGATTAGGGCCTGAAGCCATCCTGCGGTGTTGCGGCCAGCTCACAAGAAAGCGAGTTGAAGAAAGGAGCTCAGGGGCACTGTAATTCACAAACCTGCAGAGTTATAAATGACAGCTATCGTCCAAAAATAGACTGAAGTAAGGCTGCCAAGAGGACTTGAAAGCGGGGCAGAATTGCAGGAAACCGATTTCAGGAGGTAGACTGGAATTGCATTGAAAGCATAGGAAAAGAGGCAGAACGTACACAATGATGCACTTGGCCAAAAAGGGCGTATGCGTTTTTTCCTGAATATATTCAGGAAAAAACGCATACGCCCTTTTTGGCCAACCAAGCAAGCTTGCAAAGGAAATCTGCACTACAATGAAGTCTCACTTCCCCCCGGTCAAAAGGGCCATCTGAAAAAAGTGTAAAATCCAGAAAGGCAGGACAGGCCATGGAGAACTGGGAGCCTTGTTATGTTGATGGGCGGGATGTAAATTGCCAACAACCACTGGGGAGAAGTGTATGGTGTTTCCTGAAACATCTAAAAAACAAAGCAACAGAGCCTAGGGCACTTCCACTTATGGTCCTATAGCTTAGGGAATTTAAAATCAAAAAGACACAGCCACCCCAAAGTTTGGAACGGCTCTGTTTACAAGAACCTCGTTTACAGTACAAGTTCAACATCGCAGAAAGTGAAAAATGGATAAAGAAGTTGTGGTATTTACTTACAAAGCAATATCACTCAGCAATGAAATCTGTGTCATCAGGCCCTTAGCAGCACAATGAGTGGATTCAGGTATGATGATTCTAACTGAAATAAATCACACAGAAAAAGAAACATCATAAGATATCAGTAATACACGGAATGTAAACTTGGCTACACAGGAACTGAATTACAGAACAGAACAGGGTCTCACATTTCGAAAACCAACTTATGCTTGCTTAAGGGGAAAGGTGAGTTGGGGTGCTGCATAACACCAGAGATTGAAACGAGCACAGATAAAGTTCCTTAAGCCAAATATGGAATAGACAAGAGCTACTCCTTGCTCAACGAAATGGACTCAACACCGCATATTAAACGCCTAAGAATGTACCTGACTAGTAAGTATCTTAAAACCTATGGATTGCTATGTCTCCGAAAGAGAATCAAGCATGTGTACAGGGGCATAAACGCAGCAGTGATAGGATTGGAGAGGTTCGGTGAGCAAATGAAGACCCTTTGAAGTCATATTGCATGGTACCCATTCCACGGGTTTCAACTACCCAGGTTTTAGGTATTCTTCCTTCAGCTAAAACATGCATGTGGAACCCAAGTATGATCAACCATGTGAACGGGAGACGTGTTCAAATATGTCTCAGTTTTCCTCCCCTGGTACTCGGGTGCAACATTCCAGACGCTTTACTAACACTCTCCCCACTTGGAGAGTCAGCGCCTTTAACCTCCTGTTTGGCCCAGTTTGCAATTTCTGCGGAAGATGAACAGGAATAGTGAGAACCAATGAGAGGCTAGCTGGAGGTGTCTGGACGGGCAAATTTAACTCTCATTTCCCACCAGGAAGAGGAAATAACCAAAGGCTCAGCGTGCCGTACCGGAACCAGATTAGGGCCTGAAACCATCCTGCGGTATTGCGGCCAGCTCAAAAGAAAGCGAGTTGAAGAAAGGAGCTCAGGGGCACTGTAATTCACAAACCTGCAGAGTTATAAATGACAGCTATCGTCCAAAAATATACTGAAGTAAGGCTGCCAAGAGGAGTTGAAAGTGGGGCAGAATTGCAGGAAACCGATTTCAGGAGGTAGACTGGAATTGCATTGAAAGCATAGGAAAAGAGGCAGAACGTCCACAATGATGCACTTGGCCAAAAAGGGCGTATGCGTTTTTTCCTGAATATATTCAGGAAAAAACGCATACGCCCTTTTTGGCCAACCAAGCAAGCTTGCAAAGGAAATCTGCACTACAATGAAGTCTCACTTCCCCCCGGTCAAAAGGGCCATCTGAAAAAAGTGTAAAATCCAGAAAGGCAGGACAGGCCATGGAGAACTGGGAGCCTTGTTATGCTGATGGGCGGGATGTAAATTGCCAACAACCACTTGGGAGAAGTGTATGGTGTTTCCTGAAACATCTTAAAAACAAAGCAACAGAGCCTAGGGCACTGCCACTTATGGTCCTAAGGCTTAGGGAATTTAAAATCAAAAAGACACAGCCACCCCAAAGTTTGGAACGGCTCTGTTTACAAGAACCTCGTTTACAGTACAAGTTCAACATCGCAGAAAGTGAAAAATGGATAAAGAAGTTGTGGTATTTACTTACAAAGCAATATCACTCAGCAATGAAATCTGTGTCATCAGGCCCTTAGCAGCACAATGAGTGGATTCAGGTATGATGATTCTAACTGAAATAAGTCACACAGAAAAAGAAACATCATAAGATATCAGTAATACACGGAATGTAAACTTGGCTACACAGGAACTGAATTACAGAACAGAACAGGGTCTCAAATTTAGAAAACCAACTTATGCTTGCTTAAGGGAAAAGGTGAGTTGGGGTGCTGCATAAAACCAGAGATTGAAATGAGCACAGATAAAGTTCCTTAAGCCAAATATGGAATAGACAAGAGCTACTCCTTGCTCAACGAAATGGACTCAACACCGCATATTAAATGCCTAAGAATGTACCTGACTAGAAAGTATCTTAAAACCTATAGATTGCTATGTCTCCAAAAGAGAATCAAGCATGTGTACAGGGGCATAAACGCAGCAGTGATAGGATTGGAGAGGTTCGGTGAGCAAATGAAGACCCTTTGAAGTCATATTGCATGGTACCCATTCCACGGGTTTCAACTACCCAGGTTTAAGGTATTCTTCCTTCAGCTAAAACATGCATATGGAACCCAAGTATGATCAACCACGTGAACGGGAGACGTGTTCAAATATGTCTCAGTTTTCCTCCCCTGGTACTCGGGTGCAACATTCCAGATGCTTTACTAACACTCTCCCCACTTGGAGAGTCAGTCCCTTTAACCTCCTGTTTGGCCCAGTTTGCAATTTCTGCGGAAGATGAACAGGAATAGCGAGAACCAATGAGAGGCTAGCTGGAGGTGTCTGGACGGGCAAATTTAACTCTCATTTCCCACCAGGAAGAGGAAATAACCAAAGGCTCAGCATGCCGTGCCGGAACCAGATTAGGGCCTGAAGCCATCCTGCGGTGTTGCGGCCAGCTCACAAGAAAGCGAGTTGAAGAAAGGAGCTCAGGGGCACTGTAATTCACAAACCTGCAGAGTTATAAATGACAGCTATCGTCCAAAAATAGACTGAAGTAAGGCTGCCAAGAGGACTTGAAAGCGGGGCAGAATTGCAGGAAACCGATTTTAGGAGGTAGACTGGAATTGCATTGAAAGCATAGGAAAAGAGGCAGAACGTACACAATGATGCACTTGGCCAAAAAGGGCGTATGCGTTTTTTCCTGAATATATTCAGGAAAAAACGCATACGCCCTTTTTGGCCAACCAAGCAAGCTTGCAAAGGAAATCTGCACTACAATGAAGTCTCACTTCCCCCCGGTCAAAAGGGCCATCTGAAAAAAGTGTAAAATCCAGAAAGGCAGGACAGGCCATGGAGAACTGGGAGTCTTGTTATGCTGATGGGCGGGATGTAAATTGCCAACAGACACTTGGGAGAAGTGTATGGTGTTTCCTGAAACATCTAAAAAACAAAGCAACAGAACCTAGGGCACTTCCACTTATGGTCCTATAGCTTAGGGAAATTAAAATCAAAAAGACACAGCCACCCCAAAGTTTGGAACGGCTCTGTTTACAAGAACCTCGTTTACAGTACAAGTTCAACATCGCAGAAAGTGAAAAATGGATAAAGAAGTTGTGGTATTTACTTACAAAGCAATATCACTCAGCAATGAAATCTGTGTCATCAGGCCCTTAGCAGCACAATGAGTGGATTCAGGTATGATGATTCTAACTGAAATAAGTCACACAGAAAAAGAAACATCATAAGATATCAGTAATACACGGAATGTAAACTTGGCTACACAGGAACTGAATTACAGAACAGAACAGGGTCTCAAATTTAGAAAACCAACTTATGCTTGCTTAAGGGGAAAGGTGAGTTGGGGTGCTGCATAAAACCAGAGATTGAAATGAGCACAGATAAAGTTCCTTAAGCCAAATATGGAATAGACAAGAGCTACTACTTGCTCAACGAAATGGACTCAACACCGCATATTAAATGCCTAAGAATGTACCTGACTAGTAAGTATCTTAAAACCTATGGATGGCTATGTCTCCAAAAGAGAATCAAGCATGTGTACAGGGGCATAAACGCAGCAGTGATAGGATTGGAGAGGTTCGGTGAGCAAATGAAGACCCTTTGAAGTCATATTGCATGGTACCCATTCCACGGGTTTCAACTACCCAGGCTTAAGGTATTCTTCCTTCAGCTAAAACATGCATATGGAACCCAAGTATGATCAACCACGTGAACGGGAGACGTGTTCAAATATGTCTCAGTTTTCCTCCCCTGGTACTCGGGTGCAACATTCCAGATGCTTTACTAACACTCTCCCCACTTGGAGAGTCAGTCCCTTTAACCTCCTGTTTGGCCCAGTTTGCAATTTCTGCGGAAGATGAACAGGAATAGCGAGAACCAATGAGAGGCTAGCTGGAGGTGTCTGGACGGGCAAATTTAACTCTCATTTCCCACCAGGAAGAGGAAATAACCAAAGGCTCAGCGTGCCGTGCCGGAACCAGATTAGGGCCTGAAGCCATCCTGCGGTGTTGCGGCCAGCTCACAAGAAAGCGAGTTGAAGAAAGGAGCTCAGGGGCACTGTAATTCACAAACCTGCAGAGTTATAAATGACAGCTATCGTCCAAAAATAGACTGAAGTAAGGCTGCCAAGAGGACTTGAAAGCGGGGCAGAATTGCAGGAAACCGATTTCAGGAGGTAGACTGGAATTGCATTGAAAGCATAGGAAAAGAGGCAGAACGTACACAATGATGCACTTGGCCAAAAAGGGCGTATGCGTTTTTTCCTGAATATATTCAGGAAAAAACGCATACGCCCTTTTTGGCCAACCAAGCAAGCTTGCAAAGGAAATCTGCACTACAATGAAGTCTCACTTCCCCCTGGTCAAAAGGGCCATCTGAAAAAAGTGTAAAATCCAGAAAGTCAGGACAGGCCATGGAGAACTGGGAGCCTTGTTATGCTGATGGGCGGGATGTAAATTGCCAACAGACACTCGGGAGAAGTGTATGGTGTTTCCTGAAACATCTAAAAAACAAAGCAACAGAACCTAGGGCACTTCCACTTATGGTCCTATAGCTTAGGGAATTTAAAATCAAAAAGACACAGCCACCCCAAAGTTTGGAATGGCTCTGTTTACAAGAACCTCGTTTACAGTACAAGTTCAACATCGCAGAAAGTGAAAAATGGATAAAGAAGTTGTGGTATTTACTTACAAAGCAATATCACTCAGCAATGAAATCTGTGTCATCAGGCCCTTAGCAGCACAATGAGTGGATTCAGGTATGATGATTCTAACTGAAATGAGTCACACAGAAAAAGAAACATCATAAGATATCAGTAATACACGGAATGTAAACTTGGCTACACAGGAACTGAATTACAGAACAGAACAGGGTCTCAAATTTAGAAAACCAACTTATGCTTGCTTAAGGGGAAAGGTGAGTTGGGGTGCTGCATAAAACCAGAGATTGAAATGAGCACAGATAAAGTTCCTTAAGCCAAATATGGAATAGACAAGAGCTACTCCTTGCTCAACGAAATGGACTCAACACCGCATATTAAACGCCTAAGAATGTACCTGACTAGTAAGTATCTTAAAACCTATGGATTGCTATGTCTCCGAAAGAGAATCAAGCATGTGTACAGGGGCATAAACGCAGCAGTGATAGGATTGGGGAGGTTCGGTGAGCAAATGAAGACCCTTTGAAGTCATATTGCATGGTACCCATTCCACGGGTTTCAACTACCCAGGTTTTAGGTATTCTTCCTTCAGCTAAAACATGCATGTGGAACCCAAGTATGATCAACCATGTGAACGGGAGACGTGTTCAAATATGTCTCAGTTTTCCTCCCCTGGTACTCGGGTGCAACATTCCAGACGCTTTACTAACACTCTCCCGACTTGGAGAGTCAGCGCCTTTAACCTCCTGTTTGGCACAGTTTGCAATTTCTGCGGAAGATGAACAGGAATAGCGAGAACCAATGAGAGGCTAGCTGGAGGTGTCTGGACGGGCAAATTTAACTCTCATTTCCCACCAGGAAGAGGAAATAACCAAAGGCTCAGTGTGCCATACCGGAACCAGATTAGGGCCTGAAGCCATCCTGCGGTGTTGCGGCCAGCTCACAAGAAAGCGAGTTGAAGAAAGGAGCTCAGGGGCACTGTAATTCACAAACCTGCAGAGTTATAAATGACAGCTATCGTCCAAAAATAGACTGAAGTAAGGCTGCCAAGAGGACTTGAAAGCGGGGCAGAATTGCAGGAAACCGATTTTAGGAGGTAGACTGGAATTGCATTGAATGCATAGGAAAAGAGGCAGAACGTCCACAATGATGCACTTGGCCAAAAAGGGCGTATGCGTGTTTTCCTGAATATATTCAGGAAAAAACGCATACGCCCTTTTTGGCCAACCAAGCAAGCTTGCAAAGGAAATCTGCACTACAATGAAGTCTCACTTCCCCCCGGTCAAAAGGGCCATCTGAAAAAAGTGTAAAATCCAGAAAGGCAGGACAGGCCATGGAGAACTGGGAGCCTTGTTATGCTGATGGGCGGGATGTAAATTGCCAACAACCACTTGGAAGAAGTGTATGGTGTTTCCTGAAACATCTAAAAAACAAAGCAACAGAGCCTAGGGCACTGCCACTTATGGTCCTAAGGCTTAGGGAATTTAAAATCAAAAAGACACAGCCACCCCAAAGTTTGGAACGGCTCTGTTTACAAGAACCTCGTTTACAGTACAAGTTCAACATCGCAGAAAGTGAAAAATGGATAAAGAAGTTGTGGTATTTACTTACAAAGCAATATCACTCAGCAATGAAATCTGTGTCATCAGGCCCTTAGCAGCACAATGAGTGGATTCAGTTATGATGATTCTAACTGAAATAAGTCACACAGAAAAAGAAACATCATAAGATATCAGTAATACACGGAATGTAAACTTGGCTACACAGGAACTGAATTACAGAACAGAACAGGGTCTCAAATTTAGAAAACCAACTTATGCTTGCTTAAGGGAAAAGGTGAGTTGGGGTGCTGCATAAAACCAGAGATTGAAATGAGCACAGATAAAGTTCCTTAAGCCAAATATGGAATAGACAATAGCTACTCCTTGCTCAACGAAATGGACTCAACACCGCATATTAAATGCCTAAGAATGTACCTGACTAGTAAGTATCTTAAAACCTATGGATGGCTATGTCTCCAAAAGAGAATCAAGCATGTGTACAGGGGCATAAACGCAGCAGTGATAGGATTGGAGAGGTTCGGTGAGCAAATGAAGACCCTTTGAAGTCATATTGCATGGTACCCATTCCACGGGTTTCAACTACCCAGGTTTAAGGTATTCTTCCTTCAGCTAAAACATGCATGTGGAACCTAGAGTATGATCAACCATGTGATCGGGAGACGTGTTCAAATATGTCTCAGTTTTCCTCCCCTGGTACTCGGGTGCAACATTCCAGACGCTTTACTAACACTCTCCCCACTTGGAGAGTCAGTCCCTTTAACCTCCTGTTTGGCCCAGTTTGCAATTTCTGCGGAAGATGAACAGGAATAGCGAGAACCAATGAGAGGCTAGCTGGAGGTGTCTGGACGGGCAAATTTAACTCTCATTTCCCACCAGGAAGAGGAATTAACCAAAGGCTCACCATGCCGGGCCGGAACCAGATTAGGGCCTGAAGCCATCCTGCGGTGTTGCGGCCAGGGCACAAGAAAGCGAGTTGAAGAAAGGAGCTCAGGGGCACTGTAATTCACAAACCTGCAGAGTTATAAATGACAGCTATCGTCCAAAAATAGACTGAAGTAAGGCTGCCAAGAGGACTTGAAAGCGGGGCAGAATTGCAGGAAACCGATTTCAGGAGGTTGACTGGAATTGCATTGAAAGCATAGGAAAAGAGGCAGAACGTCCACAATGATGCACTTGGCCAAAAAGGGCGTATGCGTTTTTTCCTGAATATATTCAGGAAAAAACGCATACGCCCTTTTTGGCCAACCAAGCAAGCTTGCAAAGGAAATCTGCACTACAATGAAGTCTCACTTCCTCCTGGTCAAAAGGGCCATCTGAAAAAAGTGTAAAATCCAGAAAGGCAGGACAGGCCATGGAGAACTGGGAGCCTTGTTATGCTGATGGGTGGAATGTAAATTGCCAACAGACACTCGGGAGAAGTTTATGGTGTTTCCTGAAACATCTAAAAAACAAAGCAACAGAGCCTAGGGCACTGCCACTTATGGTCCTATAGCTTAGGGAAATTAAAATCAAAAAGACACAGCCACCCCAAAGTTTGGGACGCCTCTGTTTACAAGAACCTCGTTTACAGTACAAGTTCAACATCGCAGAAAGTGAAAAATGGATAAAGAAGTTGTGGTATTTACTTACAAAGCAATATCACTCAGCAATGAAATCTATGTCATCAGGCCCTTAGCATAACAATGAGTGGATTCAGGTATGATGATTCTAACTGAAATAAGTCACACAGAAAAAGAAACATCATAAGTTATCAGTAATACACGGAATGTAAACTTGGCTACACAGGAACTGAATTACAGAACAGAACAGGGTCTCAAATTTAGAAAACCAACTTATGCTTGCTTAAGGGGAGAGGTGAGTTGGGGTGCTGCATAAAACCAGAGATTGAAATGAGCACAGATAAAGTTCCTTAAGCCAAATATGGAATAGACAAGATCTACTCCTTGCTCAACGAAATGGACTCAACACCGCATATTAAACGCCTAAGAATGTACCTGACTAGTAAGTATCTTAAAACCTATAGATTGCTATGTCTCCGAAAGAGAATCAAGCATGTGTACAGGGGCATAAACGCAGCAGTGATAGGATTGGAGAGGTTCGGTGAGCAAATGAAGACCCTTTGAAGTCATATTGCATGGTACCCATTCCACGGGTTTCAACTACCCAGGTTTTAGGTATTCTTCCTTCAGCTAAAACATGCATGTGGAACCCAAGTATGATCAACCATGTGAACGGGAGACGTGTTCAAATATGTCTCAGTTTTCCTCCCCTGGTACTCGGGTGCAACATTCCAGACGCTTTACTAACACTCTCCCCACTTGGAGAGTCAGCGCCTTTAACCTCCTGTTTGGCCCAGTTTGCAATTTCTGTGGAAGATGAACAGGAATAGCGAGAACCAATGAGAGGCTAGCTGGAGGTGTCTGGACGGGCAAATTTAACTCTCATTTCCCACCAGGAAGAGGAAATAACCAAAGGCTCAGCGTGCCGTACCGGAACCAGATTAGGGCCTGAAGCCATCCTGCGGTATTGCGGCCAGCTCAAAAGAAAGCGAGTTGAAGAAAGGAGCTCAGGGGCACTGTAATTCACAAACCTGCAGGGTAATAAATGACAGCTATCGTCCAAAAATATACTGAAGTAAGGCTGCCAAGAGGAGTTGAAAGTGGGGCAGAATTGCAGGAAACCGATTTCAGGAGGTAGACTGGAATTGCATTGAAAGCATAGGAAAAGAGGCAGAACGTCCACAATGATGCACTTGGCCAAAAAGGGCGTATGCATTTTTTCCTGAATATATTCAGGAAAAAACGCATACGCCCTTTTTGGCCAACCAAGCAAGCTTGCAAAGGAAATCTGCACTACAATGAAGTCTCACTTCCCCCCGGTCAAAAGGGCCATCTGAAAAAAGTGTAAAATCCAGAAAGGCAGGACAGGCCATGGAGAACTGGGAGCCTTGTTATGCTGATGGGCGGGATGTAAATTGCCAACAACCACTTGGAAGAAGTGTATGGTGTTTCCTGAAACATCTAAAAAACAAAGCAACAGAGCCTAGGGCACTGCCACTTATGGTCCTAAGGCTTAGGGAATTTAAAATCAAAAAGACACAGCCACCCCAAAGTTTGGAACGGCTCTGTTTACAAGAACCTCGTTTACAGTACAAGTTCAACATCGCAGAAAGTGAAAAATGGATAAAGAAGTTGTGGTATTTACTTACAAAGCAATATCACTCAGCAATGAAATCTGTGTCATCAGGCCCTTAGCAGCACAATGAGTGGATTCAGGTATGATGATTCTAACTGAAATAAGTCACACAGAAAAAGAAACATCATAAGATATCAGTAATACACGGAATGTAAACTTGGCTACACAGGAACTGAATTACAGAACAGAACAGGGTCTCAAATTTAGAAAACCAACTTATGCTTGCTTAAGGGAAAAGGTGAGTTGGGGTGCTGCATAAAACCAGAGATTGAAATGAGCACAGATAAAGTTCCTTAAGCCAAATATGGAATAGACAATAGCTACTCCTTGCTCAACGAAATGGACTCAACACCGCATATTAAATGCCTAAGAATGTACCTGACTAGTAAGTATCTTAAAACCTATGGATGGCTATGTCTCCAAAAGAGAATCAAGCATGTGTACAGGGGCATAAACGCAGCAGTGATAGGATTGGAGAGGTTCGGTGAGCAAATGAAGACCCTTTGAAGTCATATTGCATGGTACCCATTCCACGGGTTTCAACTACCCAGGTTTAAGGTATTCTTCCTTCAGCTAAAACATGCATGTGGAACCTAGAGTATGATCAACCATGTGATCGGGAGACGTGTTCAAATATGTCTCAGTTTTCCTCCCCTGGTACTCGGGTGCAACATTCCAGACGCTTTACTAACACTCTCCCCACTTGGAGAGTCAGTCCCTTTAACCTCCTGTTTGGCCCAGTTTGCAATTTCTGCGGAAGATGAACAGGAATAGCGAGAACCAATGAGAGGCTAGCTGGAGGTGTCTGGACGGGCAAATTTAACTCTCATTTCCCACCAGGAAGAGGAATTAACCAAAGGCTCACCATGCCGGGCCGGAACCAGATTAGGGCCTGAAGCCATCCTGCGGTGTTGCGGCCAGGGCACAAGAAAGCGAGTTGAAGAAAGGAGCTCAGGGGCACTGTAATTCACAAACCTGCAGAGTTATAAATGACAGCTATCGTCCAAAAATAGACTGAAGTAAGGCTGCCAAGAGGACTTGAAAGCGGGGCAGAATTGCAGGAAACCGATATCAGGAGGTTGACTGGAATTGCATTGAATGCATAGGAAAAGAGGCAGAACGTCCACAATGATGCACTTGGCCAAAAAGGGCGTATGCGTTTTTTCCTGAATATATTCAGGAAAAAACGCATACGCCCTTTTTGGCCAACCAAGCAAGCTTGCAAAGGAAATCTGCACTACAATGAAGTCTCACTTCCTCCTGGTCAAAAGGGCCATCTGAAAAAAGTGTAAAATCCAGAAAGGCAGGACAGGCCATGGAGAACTGGGAGCCTTGTTATGCTGATGGGCGGAATGTAAATTGCCAACAGACACTCGGGAGAAGTTTATGGTGTTTCCTGAAACATCTAAAAAACAAAGCAACAGAGCCTAGGGCACTGCCACTTATGGTCCTATAGCTTAGGGAAATTAAAATCAAAAAGACACAGCCACCCCAAAGTTTGGGACGCCTCTGTTTACAAGAACCTCGTTTACAGTACAAGTTCAACATCGCAGAAAGTGAAAAATGGATAAAGAAGTTGTGGTATTTACTTACAAAGCAATATCACTCAGCAATGAAATCTATGTCATCAGGCCCTTAGCATAACAATGAGTGGATTCAGGTATGATGATTCTAACTGAAATAAGTCACACAGAAAAAGAAACATCATAAGTTATCAGTAATACACGGAATGTAAACTTGGCTACACAGGAACTGAATTACAGAACAGAACAGGGTCTCAAATTTAGAAAACCAACTTATGCTTGCTTAAGGGGAGAGGTGAGTTGGGGTGCTGCATAAAACCAGAGATTGAAATGAGCACAGATAAAGTTCCTTAAGCCAAATATGGAATAGACAAGATCTACTCCTTGCTCAACGAAATGGACTCAACACCGCATATTAAACGCCTAAGAATGTACCTGACTAGTAAGTATCTTAAAACCTATAGATTGCTATGTCTCCGAAAGAGAATCAAGCATGTGTACAGGGGCATAAACGCAGCAGTGATAGGATTGGAGAGGTTCAGTGAGCAAATGAAGACCCTTTGAAGTCATATTGCATGGTACCCATTCCACGGGTTTCAACTACCCAGATTTTAGGTATTTTTCCTTCAGCTAAAACATGCATGTGGAACCCAGAGTATGATCAACCATGTGATCGGGAGACGTGTTCAAATATGTCTCAGTTTTCCTCCCCTGGTACTCGGGTGCAACATTCCAGACGCTTTACTAACACTCTCCCCACTTGGAGAGTCAGCGCCTTTAACCTCCTGTTTGGCCCAGTTTGCAATTTCTGCGGAAGATGAACAGGAATAGTGAGAACCAATGAGAGGCTAGCTGGAGGTGTCTGGACGGGCAAATTTAACTCTCATTTCCCACCAGGAAGAGGAAATAACCAAAGGCTCAGCGTGCCGTACCGGAACCAGATTAGGGCCTGAAGCCATCCTGCGGTGTTGCGGCCAGGTCACAAGGAAGCGAGTTGAAGAAAGGAGCTCGGGGGCACTGTAATTCACAAACCTGCAGAGTTATAAATGACAGCTATCGTCCAAAAATAGACTGAAGTAAGGCTGCCAAGAGGACTTGAAAGCGGGGCAGAATTGCAGGAAGCCGATTTCAGGAGGTAGACTGAAATTGCATTGAAAGCATAGGAAAAGAGGCAGAACGTCCACAATGATGCACTTGGCCAAAAAGGGCGTATGCGTTTTTTCCTGAATATATTCAGGAAAAAACGCATACGCCCTTTTTGGCCAACCAAGCAAGCTTGCAAAGGAAATCTGCACTACAATGAAGTCTCACTTCCCCCCGGTCAAAAGGGCCATCTGAAAAAAGTGTAAAATCCAGAAAGGCAGGACAGGCCATGGAGAACTGGGAGCCTTGTTATGCTGAAGGGCGGGATGTAAATTGCCAACAACCACTCGGGAGAAGTGTATGGTGTTTCCTGAAACATCTAAAAAACAAAGCAACAGAACCTAGGGCACTTCCACTTATGGTCCTATAGCTTAGGGAAATTAAAATCAAAAAGACACAGCCACCCCAAAGTTTGGAACAGCTCTGTTTACAAGAACCTCGTTTACAGTACAAGTTCAACATCGCAGAAAGTGAAAAATGGATAAAGAAGTTGTGGTATTTACTTACAAAGAAATATCACTCAGCAATGAAATCTGTGTCATCAGGCCCTTAGCAGCACAATGAGTGGATTCAGGTATGATGATTCTAACTGAAGTAAGTCACACAGAAAAAGAAACATCATAAGATATAAGTAATACACGGAATGTAAACTTGGCTACACAGGAACTGAATTACAGAACAGAACAGGGTCTCAAATTTAGAAAACCAACTTATGCTTGCTTAAGGGTAAAGGTGAGTTGGGGTGCTGCATAAAACCACAGATTGAAATGAGCACAGATAAAGTTCCTTAAGTCAAATATGGAATAGACAAGAGCTACTCCTTGCTCAACGAAATGGACTCAACACCGCATATTAAACGCCTAAGAATGTACCTGACTAGTAAGTATCTTAGAACCTATGGATTGCTATGTCTCCGAAAGAGAATCAAGCATGTGTACAGGGGCATAAACGCAGCAGTGATAGGATTGGAGAGGTTCGGTGAGCAAATGAAGACCCTTTGAAGTCATATTGCATGGTACCCATTCCACGGGTTTCAACTACCCAGGTTTTAGGTATTCTTCCTTCAGCTAAAACATGCATGTGGAACCCAGAGTATGATCAACCATGTGATCGGGAGACGTGTTCAAATATGTTTCAGTTTTCGTACCCTGGTACTCGGGTGCAACATTCCAGACGCTTTACTAACACTCTCCCGACTTGGAGAGTCAGTGTCTTTAACCTCCTGTTTGGCCCAGTTTGCAATTTCTGCGGAAGATGAACAGGAATAGCGAGAACCAATGAGAGACTAGCTGGAGGTGTCTGGACGGGCAAATTTAACTCTCATTTCCCACCAGGAATAGGAATTAACCAAAGGCTCAGCGTGCCGTGCCGGAACCAGATTAGGGCCTGAAGCCATCCTGCGGTGTTGCGGCCAGCTCACAAGAAAGCGAGTTGAAGAAAGGAGCTCAGGGGCACTGTAATTCACAAACCTGCAGAGTTATAAATGACAGCTATCGTCCAAAATTAGACTGAAGTAAGGCTGCCAAGAGGACTTGAAAGCGGGGCAGAATTGCAGGAAACCGATTTCAGGAGGTAGACTGGAATTGCATTGAAAGCATAGGAAAAGAGGCAGAACGTCCACAATGATGCACTTGGCC
The DNA here is from genome assembly GCF_951394435.1 of Stenella coeruleoalba. NCBI lineage: Eukaryota > Metazoa > Chordata > Mammalia > Artiodactyla > Delphinidae > Stenella > Stenella coeruleoalba. The sequence goes on along the minus strand of NW_027646118.1, from coordinate 816,096 downwards.
AAAAAGGGCGTATGCGTTTTTTCCTGAATATATTCAGGAAAAAACGCATACGCCCTTTTTGGCCAACCAAGCAAGCTTGCAAAGGAAATCTGCACTACAATGAAGTCTCACTTCCCCCCCGGTCAAAAGGGCCATCTGAAAAAAGTGTAAAATCCAGAAAGGCAGGACAGGCCATGGAGAACTGGGAGCCTTGTTATGGTGATGGGTGGGATGTAAATTGCCAACAGACACTCGGGAGAAGTGTATGGTGTTTCCTGAAACATCTAAAAAACAAAGCAACAGAGCCTAGGGCAATTCCACTTATGGTCCTATAGCTTAGGGAAATTAAAATCAAAAAGACACAGCCACCCCAAAGTTTGGGACGCCTCTGTTTACAGGAACCTCGTTTACAGTACAAGTTCAACATCGCAGAAGGTGAAAAATGGATAAAGAAGTTGTGGTATTTACTTACAAAGCAATATCACTCAGCAATGAAATCTGTGTCATCAGGCCCTTAGCAGCACAATGAGTGGATTCAGGTATGATGATTCTAACTGAAATAAGTCACACAGAAAAAGAAACATCATAAGATATCAGTAATACACGGAATGTAAACTTGGCTACACAGGAACTGAATTACAGAACAGAACAGGGTCTCAAATTTAGAAAACCAACTTATGCTTGCTTAAGGGGAAAGGTGAGTTGGGGTGCTGCATAAAACCAGAGATTGAAATGAGCACAGATAAAGTTCCTTAAGCCAAATATGAAATAGAAAAGAGCTACTCCTTGCTCAACGAAATGGACTCAACAACGCATATTAAACGCCTAAGAATGTACCTGACTAGTAAGTATCTTAAAACCTATGGATTGCTATGTCTCCGAAAGAGAATCAAGCATGTGTACAGGGGCATAAACGCAGCAGTGATAGGATTGGAGAGATTCGGTGAGCAAATGAAGACCCTTTGAAGTCATATTGCATGGTACCCATTCCACGGGTTTCAACTACCCAGGTTTTAGGTATTCTTCCTTCAGCTAAAACATGCATATGGAACCCAAGTATGATCAACCACGTGAACGGGAGACGTGTTCAAATATGTCTCAATTTTCCTCCCCTGGTACTCGGGTGCAACATTCCAGACGCTTTACTAACACTCTCCCCACTTGGAGAGTCAGTCCCTTTAACCTCCTGTTTGGCCCAGTTTGCAATTTCTGCGGAAGATGAACAGGAATAGCGAGAACCAATGAGAGGCTAGCTGGAGGTGTCTGGACGGGCAAATTTAACTCTCATTTCCCACCAGGAAGAGGAAATAACCAAAGGCTCAGTGTGCCGTGCCGGAATCAGATTAGGGCCTGAAGCCATCCTGCGGTGTTGCGGCCAGGTCACAAGAAAGCGAGTTGAAGAAAGGAGCTCAGTGGCACTGTAATTCACAAACCTGCAGAGTTATAAATGACAGCTATCGTCCAAAAATAGACTGAAGTAAGGCTGCCAAGAGGACTTGAAAGCGGGGCAGAATTGCAGGAAACCGATTTCAGGAGGTAGACTGGAATTGCATTGAAAGCATAGGAAAAGAGGCAGAACGTCCACAATGATGCACTTGGCCAAAAAGGGCGTATGCGTTTTTTCCTGAATATATTCAGGAAAAAACGCATACGCCCTTTTTGGCCAACCAAGCAAGCTTGCAAAGGAAATCTGCACTACAATGAAGTCTCACTTCCCCCTGGTCAAAAGGGCCATCTGAAAAATGTGTAAAATCCAGAAAGGCAGGACAGGCCCTGGAGAACTGGGAGCCTTGTTATGCTGATGGGCGGGATGTAAATTGCCAACAACCACTCGGGAGAAGTGTATGGTGTTTCCTGAAACATCTAAAAAACAAAGCAACAGAACCTAGGGCACTTCCACTTATGGTCCTATAGCTTAGGGAAATGAAAATCAAAAAGACACAGCCACCCCAAAGTTTGGAACGGCTCTGTTTACAAAAACCTCGTTTACAGTACAAGTTCAACATCGCAGAAAGTGAAAAATGGATAAAGAAGTTGTGGTATTTACTTACAAAGCAATATCACTCAGCAATGAAATCTGTGTCATCAGGCCCTTAGCAGCACAATGAGTGGATTCAGGTATGATGATTCTAACTGAAATAAGTCACACAGAAAAAGAAACATCATAAGATATCAGTAATACACGGAATGTAAACTTGGCTACACAGGAACTGAATTACAGAACAGAACAGGGTCTCAAATTTAGAAAACCAACTTATGCTTGCTTAAGGGGAAAGGTGAGTTGGGGTGCTGCATAAAACCAGAGATTGAAATGAGCACAGATAAAGTTCCTTAAGCCAAATATGGAATAGACAAGAGCTACTCCTTGCTCAACGAAATGGACTCAACACCGCATATTAAACGCCTAAGAATGTACCTGACTAGTAAGTATCTTAAAACCTATGGATTGCTATGTCTCCGAAAGAGAATCAAGCATGTGTACAGTGGCATAAATGCAGCAGTGATAGGATTGGGGAGGTTTGGTGAGCAAATGAAGACCCTTTGAAGTCATAATGCATGGTACCCATTCCACGGGTTTCAACTACCCAGGTTTTAGGTATTCTTCCTTCAGCTAAAACATGCATGTGGAACCCAGAGTATGATCAACCATGTGATCGGGAGACGTGTTCAAATATGTTTCAGTTTTCGTACCCTGGTACTCGGGTGCAACATTCCAGACGCTTTACTAACACTCTCCCGACTTGGAGAGTCAGTGTCTTTAACCTCCTGTTTGGCCCAGTTTGCAATTTCTGCGGAAGATGAACAGGAATAGCGAGAACCAATGAGAGACTAGCTGGAGGTGTCTGGACGGGCAAATTTAACTCTCATTTCCCACCAGGAAGAGGAAATAACCAAAGGCTCAGTGTGCCGTGCCGGAACCAGATTAGGGCCTGAAGCCATCCTGCGTTGTTGCGGCCAGGTCACAAGAAAGCGAGTTGAAGAAAGGAGCTCAGGGGCACTGTAATTCACAAACCTGCAGAGTTATAAATGACAGCTATCGTCCAAAAATAGACTGAAGTAAGGCTGCCAAGAGGACTTGAAAGCGGGGCAGAATTGCAGGAAACCGATTTCAGGAGGTAGACTGGAATTGCATTGAAAGCATAGGAAAAGAGGCAGAAAGTCCACAATGATGCACTTGGCCAAAAAGGGCGTATGCGTTTTTTCCTGAATATATTCAGGAAAAAACGCATACGCCCTTTTTGGCCAACCAAGCAAGCTTGCAAAGGAAATCTGCACTACAATGAAGTCTCACTTCCCCCCGGTCAAAAGGGCCATCTGAAAAAAGTGTAAAATCCAGAAAGGCAGGACAGGCCATGGAGAACTGGGAGCCTTGTTATGCTGATGGGCGGGATGTAAATTGCCAACAACCACTCGGGAGAAGTGTATGGTGTTTCCTGAAACATCTAAAAAACAAAGCAACAGAACCTAGGGCACTCTCACTTATGGTCCTATAGGTTAGGGAATTGAAAATCAAAAAGACACAGCCACCCCAAAGTTTGGAACGGCTCTGTTTACAAGAACCTCGTTTACAGTACAAGTTCAACATCGCAGAAAGTGAAAAATGGATAAAGAAGTTGTGGTATTTACTTACAAAGCAATATCACTCAGCAATGAAATCTGTGTCATCAGGCCCTTAGCAGCACAATGAGTGGATTCAGGTATGATGATTCTAACTGAAATAAGTCACACAGAAAAAGAAACATCATAAGATATCATTAATAAACGGAATGTAAACTTGGCTACACAGGAACTGAATTACAGAACAGAACAGGGTCTCAAATTTAGAAAACCAACTTATGCTTGCTTAAGGGGAAAGGTGAGTTGGGGTGCTGCATAAAACCAGAGATTGAAATGAGCACAGATAAAGTTCCTTAAGCCAAATATGGAATAGACAAGAGCTACTCCTTGCTCAACGAAATGGACTCAACACCGCATATTAAACGCCTAAGAATGTACCTGACTAGTAAGTATCTTAAAACCTATGGATTGCTATGTCTCCGAAAGAGAATCAAGCATGTGTACAGGCGCATAAACGCAGCAGTGATAGGATTGGGGAGGTTCGGTGAGCAAATGAAGACCCTTTGAAGTCATATTGCATGGTACCCATTCCACGGGTTTCAACTACCCAGGTTTTAGGTATTCTTCCTTCAGCTAAAACATGCATGTGGAACCCAAGTATGATCAACCATGTGAACGGGAGACGTGTTCAAATATGTCTCAGTTTTCCTCCCCTGGTACTCTGGTGCAACATTCCAGACGCTTTACTAACACTCTCCCCACTTGGAGAGTCAGCGTCTTTAACCTCCTGTTTGGCACAGTTTGCAATTTCTGCGGAAGATGAACAGGAATAGCGAGAACCAATGAGAGGCTAGCTGGAGGTGTCTGGACGGGCAAATTTAACTCTCATTTCCCACCAGGAAGAGGAAATAACCAAAGGCTCAGTGTGCCGTGCCGGAACCAGGTTAGGGCCTGAAGCCATCCTGCGGTGTTGCGGCCAGCTCACAAGAAAGCGAGTTGAAGAAAGGAGCTCAGGGGCACTGTAATTCACAAACCTGCAGAGTTATAAATGACAGCTATCGTCCAAAAATAGACTGAAGTAAGGCTGCCAAGAGGACTTGAAAGCGGGGCAGAATTGCAGGAAACCGATTTCAGGCGTAGACTGGAATTGCATTGAATGCATAGGAAAAGAGGCAGAACGTCCACAATGATGCACTTGGCCAAAAAGGGCGTATGCGTTTTTTCCTGAATATATTCAGGAAAAAACGCATACGCCCTTTTTGGCCAACCAAGCAAGCTTGCAAAGGAAATCTGCACTACAATGAAGTCTCACTTTCCCCCGGTCAAAAGGGCCATCTGAAAAAAGTGTAAAATCCAGAAAGGCAGGACAGGCCATGGAGAACTGGGAGCCTTGTTATGCTGATGGGCGGGATGTAAATTGCAAACAACCACTCGGGAGAAGTGTATGGTGTCTCCTGAAATATCTAAAAAACAAAGCAACAGAGCCTAGGGCACTTCCACTTATGGTCCTATAGCTTAGGGAAATTAAAATCAAAAAGACACAGCCACCCCAAAGTTTGGGACGGCTCTGTTTACAAGAACCTCGTTTACAGTACAAGTTCAACATCGCAGAAAGTGAAAAATGGATAAAGAAGTTGTGGTATTTACTTACAAAGCAATATCACTCAGCAATGAAATCTGTGTCATCAGGCCCTTAGCAGCACAATGAGTGGATTCAGGTATGATGATTCTAACTGAAATAAGTCACACAGAAAAAGAAACATCATAAGATATCAGTAATACACGGAATGTAAACTTGGCTACACAGGAACTGAATTACAGAACAGAACAGGGTCTCAAATTTAGAAAACCAACTTATTCTTGCTTAAGAGTAAAGGTGAGTTGGGGTGCTGCATAAAACCAGAGATTGAAATGAGCACAGATAAAGTTCCTTAAGCCAAATATGGAATAGACAAGAGCTACTCCTTGCTCTACGAAATGGACTCAACACCGCATATTAAACGCCTAAGAATGTACCTGACTAGTAAGTATCTTCAAACCTATGGATTGCTATGTCTCCGAAAGAGAATCAAGCATGTGTACAGGGGCCTAAACGCAGCAGTGATAGGATTGGAGAGGTTCGGTGAGCAAATGAAGACCCTTTGAAGTCGTATTGCATGGTACCCATTCCACGGGTTTCAACTACCCAGGTTTAAGGTATTCTTCCTTCAGCTAAAACATGCATGTGGAACCTAGAGTATGATCAACCATGTGATCGGGAGACGTGTTCAAATATGTCTCAGTTTTCCTACCCTGGTACTCGGGTGCAACATTCCAGACGCTTTACTAACACTCTCCCCACTTGGAGAGTCAGTCCCTTTAACCTCCTGTTTGGCCCAGTTTGCAATTTCTGCGGAAGATGAACAGGAATAGCGAGAACCAATGAGAGGCTAGCTGGAGGTGTCTGGACGGGCAAATTTAACTCTCATTTCCCACCAGGAAGAGGAAATAACCAAAGGCTCAGCGTGTCGGGCCGGAACCAGATTAGGGCCTGAAGCCATCCTGCGGTGTTGCGGCCAGGTCACAAGAAAGCGAGTTGAAGAAAGGAGTTCAGGGGCACTGTAATTCACAAACCTGCAGAGTTATAAATGACAGCTATCGTCCAAAAATAGACTGAAGTAAGGCTGCCAAGAGGACTTGAAAGCGGGGCAGAATTGCAGGAAACCGATTTCAGGAGGTAGACTGGAATTGCATTGAAAGCATAGGAAAAGAGGCAGAACGTCCACAATGATGCACTTGGCCAAAAAGGGCGTATGCGTTTTTTCCTGAATATATTCAGGAAAAAACGCATACGCCCTTTTTGGCCAACCAAGCAAGCTTGCAAAGGAAATCTGCACTACAATGAAGTCTCACTTCCCCCCGGTCAAAAGGGCCATCTGAAAAAAGTGTAAAATCCAGAAAGTCAGGACAGGCCATGGAGAACTGGGAGCCTTGTTATGCTGATGGGCGGGATGTAAATTGCCAACAGACACTCGGGAGAAGTGTATGGTGTTTCCTGAAACATCTAAAAAACAAAGCAACAGAGCCTAGGGCACTTCCACTTATGGTCCTATAGCTTAGGGAAATTAAAATCAAAAAGACACAGCCACCCCAAAGTTTGGGACGCCTTTGTTTACAAGAACCTCGTTTACAGTACAAGTTCAACATCGCAGAAAGTGAAAAATGGATAAAGAAGTTGTGGTATTTACTTACAAAGCAATATCACTCAGCAATGAAATCTGTGTCATCAGGCCCTTAGCAGCACAATGAGTGGATTCAGGTATGATGATTCTAACTGAAATAAATCACAAAGAAAAAGAAACATTATAAGATATCAGTAATACACGGAATGGAACCTTGGCTACACAGGAACTGAATTACAGAACAGAACAGGGTCTCAAATTTAGAAAACCAACTTATGCTTGCTTAAGGGGAAAGGTGAGTTGGGGTGCTGCATAAAACCAGAGATTGAAATGAGCACAGATAAAGTTCCTTAAGCCAAATATGGAATAGACAAGAGCTACTCCTTGCTCAACGAAATGGACTCAACACCGCATATTAAACGCCTAAGAATGTACCTGACTAGTAAGTATCGTAAAACCTATGGATTGCTATGTCTCCAAAAGAGAATCAAGCATGTGTACAGGGGCATAAACGCAGCAGTGATAGGATTGGAGAGGTTCGGTGAGCAAATGAAGACCCTTTGAAGTCATATTGCATGGTACCCATTACACGGGTCTCAACTCTCCAGGTTTAAGGTATTCTTCCTTCAGCTAAAACATGCATGTGGAACCCAAGTATGATCAACCATGTGAACGGGAGACGTGTTCAAATATGTCTCAGTTTTCCTCCCCTCGTACTCGGGTGCAACATTCCAGACGCTTTACTAACACTCTCCCCACTTGGAGAGTCAGTCCCTTTAACCTCCTGTTTGGCCCAGTTTGCAATTTCTGCGGAAGATGAACAGGAATAGCGAGAACCAATGAGAGGCTAGCTGGAGGTGTCTGGACGGGTCAATTGAACTCTCATTTCCCACCAGGAAGAGGAATTAACCAAAGGCTCAGTGTGCCGTGCCGAAACCAGATTAGGGCCTGAAGCCATCCTGCGGTGTTGCGGCCAGGTCACAAGAAAGCGAGTTGAAGAAAGGAGCTCAGGGGCACTGTAATTCACAAACCTGCAGACTTATAAATGACAGCTATCGTCCAAAAATAGACTGAAGTAAGGCTGCCAAGAGGACTTGAAAGCGGGGCAGAATTGCAGGAAACCGATTTCAGGAGGTAGACTGGAATTGCATTGAAAGCATAGGAAAAGAGGCAGAACGTCCACAATGATGCACTTGGCCAAAAAGGGCGTATGCGTTTTTTCCTGAATATATTCAGGAAAAAACGCATACGCCCTTTTTGGCCAACCAAGCAAGCTTGCAAAGGAAATCTGCACTACAATGAAGTCTCACTTCCCCCCGGTCAAAAGGGCCATCTGAAAAAAGTGTAAAATCCAGAAAGGCAGGACAGGCCATGGAGAACTGGGAGCCTTGTTATGCTGATGGGCGGGATGTAAATTGCCAACAACCACTGGGGAAAAGTGTATGGTGTTTCCTGAAACATCTAAAAAACAAAGCAACAGAGCCTAGGGCACTTCCACTTATGGTCCTATAGCTTAGGGAATTCAAAATCAAAAAGACACAGCCACCCCAAAGTTTGGAACGGCTCTGTTTACAAGAACCTCGTTTACAGTACAAGTTCAACATCGCAGAAAGTGAAAAATGGATAAAGAATTTGTGGTATTTACTTACAAAGCAATATCACTCAGCAATGAAATCTGTGTCATCAGGCCCTTAGCAGCACAATGAGTGGATTCAGGTATGATGATTCTAACTGAAATAAGTCACACAGAAAAAGAAACATCATAAGATATCAGTAATACACGGAATGTAAACTTGGCTACACAGGAACTGAATTACAGAACAGAACAGGGTCTCAAATTTCGAAAACCAACTTATGCTTGCTTAAGGGGAAAGGTGAGTTGGGGTGCTGCATAAAACCAGAGATTGAAATGAGCACAGATAAAGTTCCTTAAGCCAAATATGAAATAGACAAGAGCTACTCCTTGCTCAACGAAATGGACTCAACACCGCATATTAAACGCCTAAGAATGTACCTGACTAGTAAGTATCTTAAAACCTATGGATTGCTATGTCTCCGAAAGAGAATCAAGCATGTGTACAGGCGCATAAACGCAGCAGTGATAGGATTGGGGAGGTTCGGTGAGCAAATGAAGACCCTTTGAAGTCATATTGCATGGTACCCATTCCACGGGTTTCAACTACCCAGGTTTTAGGTATTCTTCCTTCAGCTAAAACATGCATGTGGAACCCAAGTATGATCAACCACGTGAACGGGAGACGTGTTCAAATATGTCTCAGTTTTCCTCCCCTGGTACTCGGGTGCAACATTCCAGACGCTTTACTAACACTCTCCCCACTTGGAGAGTCAGTCCCTTTAACCTCCTGTTTGGACCAGTTTGCAATTTCTGCGGAAGATGAACAGGAATAGCGAGAACCAATGAGAGGCTAGCTGGAGGTGTCTGGACGGGCAAATTTAACTCTCATTTCCCACCAGGAAGAGGAAATAACCAAAGGCTCAGTGTGCCGTGCCGGAACCAGGTTAGGGCCTGAAGCCATCCTGCGGTGTTGCGGCCAGGTCACAAGAAAGCGAGTTGAAGAAAGGAGCTCAGGGGCACTGTAATTCACAAACCTGCAGAGTTATAAATGACAGCTATCGTCCAAAAATAGACTGAAGTAAGGCTGCCAAGAGGACTTGAAAGCGGGGCAGAATTGCAGGAAACCGATTTCAGGAGGTAGACTGGAATTGCATTGAAAGCATAGGAAAAGAGGCAGAACGTCCACAATGATGCACTTGGCCAAAAAGGGCATATGCGTTTTTTCCTGAATATATTCAGGAAAAAACGCATACGCCCTTTTTGGCCAACCAAGCAAGCTTGCAAAGGAAATCTGCACTACAATGAAGTCTCACTTCCCCCCGGTCAAAAGGGCCATCTGAAAAAAGTGTAAAATCCAGAAAGGCAGGACAGGCCATGGAGAACTGGGAGCCTTGTTATGCTGATGGGCGGGATGTAAATTGCCAACAACCACTCGGGAGAAGTGTATGGTGTTTCCTGAAACATCTAAAAATCAAAGCAACAGAACCTAGGGCACTTCCACTTATGGTCCTATAGCTTAGGGAAATTAAAATCAAAAAGACACAGCCACCCCAAAGTTTGGAACGGCTCTGTTTACAAGAACCTCGTTTACAGTACAAGTTCAACATCGCAGAAAGTGAAAAATGGATAAAGAAGTTGTGGTATTTACTTACAAAGCAATATCACTCAGCAATGAAATCTGTGTCATCAGGCCCTTAGCAGCACAATGAGTGGATTCAGGTATGATGATTCTAACTGAAATAAGTCACACAGAAAAAGAAACATCATAAGATATCAGTAATACACGGAATGTAAACTTGGCTACACAGGAACTGAATTACAGAACAGAACAGGGTCTCAAATTTCGAAAACCAACTTATGCTTGCTTAAGGGGAAAGGTGAGTTGGGGTGCTGCATAAAACCAGAGATTGAAATGAGCACAGATAAAGTTCCTTAAGCCAAATATGGAATAGACAAGAGCTACTCCTTGCTCAACGAAATGGACTCAACACCGCATATTAAACGCCTAAGAATGTACCTGACTAGTAAGTATCTTAAAACCTATGGATTGCTATGTCTCCGAAAGAGAATCAAGCATGTGTACAGGCGCATAAACGCAGCAGTGATAGGATTGGGGAGGTTCGGTGAGCAAATGAAGACCCTTTGAAGTCATATTGCATGGTACCCATTCCACGGGTTTCAACTACCCAGGTTTTAGGTATTCTTCCTTCAGCTAAAACATGCATGTGGAACCCAAGTATGATCAACCATGTGAACGGGAGACGTGTTCAAATATGTCTCAGTTTTCCTCCCCTGGTACTCGGGTGCAACATTCCAGACGCTTTACTAACACTCTCCCAACTTGGAGAGTCAGCGCCTTTAACCTCCTGTTTGGCACAGTTTGCAATTTCTGCGGAAGATGAACAGGAATAGCGAGAACCAATGAGAGGCTAGCTGGAGGTGTCTGGACGGGCAAATTTAACTCTCATTTCCCACCAGGAAGAGGAAATAACCAAAGGCTCAGTGTGCCGTGCCGGAACCAGGTTAGGGCCTGAAGCCATCCTGCGGTGTTGCGGCCAGCTCACAAGAAAGCGAGTTGAAGAAAGGAGCTCAGGGGCACTGTAATTCACAAACCTGCAGAGTTATAAATGACAGCTATCGTCCAAAAATAGACTGAAGTAAGGCTGCCAAGAGGACTTGAAAGCGGGGCAGAATTGCAGGAAACCGATTTCAGGAGGTAGACTGGAATTGCATTGAAAGCATAGGAAAAGAGGCAGAACGTCCACAATGATGCACTTGGCCAAAAAGGGCGTATGCGTTTTTTCCTGAATATATTCAGGAAAAAACGCATACGCCCTTTTTGGCCAACCAAGCAAGCTTGCAAAGGAAATCTGCACTACAATGAAGTCTCACTTCCCCCTGGTCAAAAGGGCCATCTGAAAAAAGTGTAAAATCCAGAAAGGCAGGACAGGCCATGGAGAACTGGGAGCCTTGTTATGCTGATGGGCGGGATGTAAATTGCCAACAACCACTCGGGAGAAGTGTATCTTGTTTCCTGAAACATCTAAAAAACAAAGCAACAGAACCTAGGGCACTTCCACTTATGGTCCTATAGCTTAGGGAAATGAAAATCAAAAAGACACAGCCACCCCAAAGTTTGGAACGGCTCTGTTTACAAGAACCTCGTTTACAGTACAAGTTCAACATCGCAGAAAGTGAAAAATGGATAAAGAAGTTGTGGTATTTACTTACAAAGCAATATCACTCAGCAATGAAATCTGTGTCATCAGGCCCTTAGCAGCACAATGAGTGGATTCAGGTATGATGATTCTAACTGAAATAAGTCACACAGAAAAAGAAACATCATAAGATATCAGTAATACACGGAATGTAAACTTGGCTACACAGGAACTGAATTACAGAACAGAACAGGGTCTCAAATTTAGAAAACCAACTTATGCTTGCTTAAGGGGAAAGGTGAGTTGGGGTGCTGCATAAAACCAGAGATTGAAATGAGCACAGATAAAGTTCCTTAAGCCAAATATGGAATAGACAAGAGCTACTCCTTGCTCAACGAAATGGACTCAACACCGCATATTAAACGCCTAAGAATGTACCTGACTAGTAAGTATCTTAAAACCTATGGATTGCTATGTCTCCGAAAGAGAATCAAGCATGTGTACAGGCGCATAAACGCAGCAGTGATAGGATTGGGGAGGTTCGGTGAGCAAATGAAGACCCTTTGAAGTCATATTGCATGGTACCCATTCCACGGGTTTCAACTACCCAGGTTTTAGGTATTCTTCCTTCAGCTAAAACATGCATGTGGAACCCAAGTATGATCAACCATGTGAACGGGAGACGTGTTCAAATATGTCTCAGTTTTCCTCCCCTGGTACTCGGGTGCAACATTCCAGACGCTTTACTAACACTCTCCCAACTTGGAGAGTCAGCGCCTTTAACCTCCTGTTTGGCCCAGTTTGCAATTTCTGCGGAAGATGAACAGGAATAGCGAGAACCAATGAGAGGCTAGCTGGAGGTGTCTGGACGGGCAAATTTAACTCTCATTTCCCACCAGGAAGAGGAAATAACCAAAGGCTCAGTGTGCCGTGCCGGAACCAGGTTAGGGCCTGAAGCCATCCTGCGGTGTTGCGGCCAGGTCACAAGAAAGCGAGTTGAAGAAAGGAGCTCAGGGGCACTGTAATTCACAAACCTGCAGAGTTATAAATGACAGCTATCGTCCAAAAATAGACTGAAGTAAGGCTGCCAAGAGGACTTGAAAGTGGGGCAGAATTGCAGGAAACCGATTTCAGGAGGTAGACTGGAATTGCATTGAAAGCATAGGAAAAGAGGCAGAACGTCCACAATGATGCACTTGGCCAAAAAGGGCGTATGCGTTTTTTCCTGAATATATTCAGGAAAAAACGCATACGCCCTTTTTGGCCAACCAAGCAAGCTTGCAAAGGAAATCTGCACTACAATGAAGTCTCACTTCCCCCCGGTCAAAAGGGCCATCTGAAAAAAGTGTAAAATCCAGAAAGGCAGGACAGGCCATGGAGAACTGGGAGCCTTGTTATGCTGATGGGCGGGATGTAAATTGCCAACAACCACTCGGGAGAAGTGTATGGTGTTTCCTGAAACATCTAAAAAACAAAGCAACAGAACCTAGGGCACTTCCACTTATGGTCCTATAGCTTAGGGAAATGAAAATCAAAAAGACACAGCCACCCCAAAGTTTGGAATGGCTCTGTTTACAAGAACCTCGTTTACAGTACAAGTTCAACATCACAGAAAGTGAAAAATGGATAAAGAAGTTGTGGTATTTACTTACAAAGCAATGTAACTCAGCAATGAAATCTGTGTCATCAGGCCCTTAGCAGCACAATGAGTGGATTCAGGTATGATGATTCTAACTGAAATAAGTCACACAGAAAAAGAAATATCATAAGATATCAGTAATACACGGAATGTAAACTTGGCTACACAGGAACTGAATTACAGAACAGAACAGGGTGTCAAATTTAGAAAACCAACTTATGCTTGCTTAAGGGGAAAGGTGAGTTGGGGTGCTGCATAAAACCAGAGATTGAAATGAGCACAGATAAAGTTCCTTAAGCCAAATATGGAATAGACAAGAGCTACTCCTTGCTCAACGAAATGGACTCAACACCGCATATTAAACGCCTAAGAATGTACCTGACTAGTAAGTATCTTAAAACCTATGGATTGCTATGTCTCCGAAAGAGAATCAAGCATGTGTACAGGTGCATAAATGCAGCAGTGATAGGATTGGGGAGGTTCGGTGAGCAAATGAAGACCCTTTGAAGTCATATTGCATGGTACCCATTCCACGGGTTTCAACTACCCAGGTTTTAGGTATTATTCCTTCAGCTAAAACATGCATGTGGAACCCAAGTATGATCAACCATGTGAACGGGAGACGTGTTCAAATATCTCAGTTTTCCTCCCCTGGTACTCGGGTGCAACATTCCAGACGCTTTACTAACACTCTCCCCACTTGGAGAGTCAGCGCCTTTAACCTCCTGTTTGGCCCAGTTTGCAATTTCTGCGGAAGATGAACAGGAATAGTGAGAACCAATGAGAGGCTAGCTGGAGGTGTCTGGACGGGCAAATTTAACTCTCATTTCCCACCAGGAAGAGGAAATAACCAAAGGCTCAGTGTGCCGTGCCGGAACCAGATTAGGGCCTGAAGCCATCCTGCGGTGTTGCGGCCAGCTCACAAGAAAGCGAGTTGAAGAAAGGAGCTCAGGGGCACTGTAATTCACAAACCTGCAGAGTAATAAATGACAGCTATCGTCCAAAAATAGACTGAAGTAAGGCTGCCAAGAGGAGTTGAAAGTGGGGCAGAATTGCAGGAAACCGATTTCAGGAGGTAGACTGGAATTGCATTGAAAGCATAGGAAAAGAGGCAGAACGTCCACAATGATGCACTTGGCCAAAAAGGGCGTATGCGTTTTTCCCTGAATATATTCAGGAAAAAACGCATACACACTTTTTGGCCAACCAAGCAAGCTTGCAAAGAAATCTGCACTACAATGAAGTCTCACTTCCCCCCGGTCAAAAGGGCCATCTGAAAAATGTGTAAAATCCAGAAAGGCAGGACAGGCCATGGAGAACTGGGAGCCTTGTTATGCTGAAGGGCGGGATGTAAATTGCCAACAACCACTAGGGAGAAGTTTATGGTGTTTCCTGAAATATCTAAAAAACAAAGCAACAGAGCCTAGGGCAGTTCCACTTATGGTCCTATAGCTTAGGGAAATTAAAATCAAAAAGACACAGCCACCCCAAAGTTTGGGACGGCTCTGTTTACAAGAACCTCGTTTACAGTACAAGTTCAACATCGCAGAAAGTGAAAAATGGATAAAGAAGTTGTGGTATTTACTTACAAAGCAATATCACTCAGCAATGAAATCTGTGTCATCAGGCCCTTAGCAGCACAATGAGTGGATTCAGGTATGATGATTCTAACTGAAATAAGTCACACAGAAAAAGAAACATCATAAGATATCAGTAATACACGGAATGTAAACTTGGCTACACAGGAACTGAATTACAGAACAGAACAGGGTCTCAAATTTAGAAAACCAACTTATTCTTGCTTAAGAGTAAAGGTGAGTTGGGGTGCTGCATAAAACCAGAGATTGAAATGAGCACAGATAAAGTTCCTTAAGCCAAATATGGAATAGACAAGAGCTACTCCTTGCTCTACGAAATGGACTCAACACCGCATATTAAACGCCTAAGAATGTACCTGACTAGTAAGTATCTTCAAACCTATGGATTGCTATGTCTCCGAAAGAGAATCAAGCATGTGTACAGGGGCCTAAACGCAGCAGTGATAGGATTGGAGAGGTTCGGTGAGCAAATGAAGACCCTTTGAAGTCATATTGCATGGTACCCATTCCACGGGTTTCAACTACCCAGGTTTAAGGTATTCTTCCTTCAGCTAAAACATGCATGTGGAACCTAGAGTATGATCAACCATGTGATCGGGAGACGTGTTCAAATATGTCTCAGTTTTCCTCCCCTGGTACTCGGGTGCAACATTCCAGACGCTTTACTAACACTCTCCCCACTTGGAGAGTCAGTCCCTTTAACCTCCTGTTTGGCCCAGTTTGCAATTTCTGCGGAAGATGAACAGGAATAGTGAGAACCAATGAGAGGCTAGCTGGAGGTGTCTGGACGGGCAAATTTAACTCTCATTTCCCAACAGGAAGAGGAAATAACCAAAGGCTCAGCGTGCCGTGCCGGAACCAGATTAGGGCCTGAAGCCATCCTGCGGTGTTGCGGCCAGCTCAAAAGAAAGCGAGTTGAAGAAAGGAGCTCAGGGGCACTGTAATTCACAAACCTGCAGAGTTATAAATGACAGCTATCGTCCAAAAATAGACTGAAGTAAGGCTGCCAAGAGGACTTGAAAGCGGGGCAGAATTGCAGGAAACCGATTTCAGGAGGTAGACTGGAATTGCATTGAAAGCATAGGAAAAGAGGCAGAACGTCCACAATGATGCACTTGGCCAAAAAGGGCGTATGCGTTTTTTCCTGAATATATTCAGGAAAAAACGCATACGCCCATTTTGGCCAACCAAGCAAGCTTGCAAAGGAAATCTGCACTACAATGAAGTCTCACTTCCCCCTGGTCAAAAGGGCCATCTGAAAAAAGTGTAAAATCCAGAAAGGCAGGACAGGCCATGGAGAACTGGGAGCCTTGTTATGCTGATGGGCGGGATGTAAATTGCCAACAACCACTCGGGAGAAGTGTATGGTGTTTCCTGAAACATCTAAAAAACAAAGCAACAGAACCTAGGGCACTTCCACTTATGGTCCTATAGCTTAGGGAAATTAAAATCAAAAAGACACAGCCACCCCAAAGTTTGGGACGCCTCTGTTTACAAGAACCTCGTTTACAGTACAAGTTCAACATCGCAGAAAGTGAAAAATGGATAAAGAAGTTGTGGTATTCACTTACAAAGCAATATCACTCAGCAATGAAATCTGTGTCATCAGGCCCTTAGCAGCACAATGAGTGGATTCAGGTATGATGATTCTAACTGAAATAAGTCACACAGAAAAAGGAACATCATAAGATATCAGTAATACACGGAATGGAAACTTGGCTACACAGGAACTGAATTACAGAACAGAACAGTGTCTCAAATTTAGAAAAACAACTTATGCTTGCTTAAGGGTAAAGGTGAGTTGGGGTGCTGCATAAAACCAGAGATTGAAATGAGCACAGATAAAGTTCCTTAAGCCAAATATGGAATAGACAAGAGCTACTCCTTGCTCAACGAAATGGACTCAACACCGCGTATTAAACGCCTAAGAATGTACCTGACTTGTAAGTATCTTAAAACCTATGGATTGTTATGTCTCCGAAAGAGAATCAAGCATGTGTACAGGGGCATAAAGGCAGCAGTGATAGGATTGGAGAGGTTCGGTGAGCAAATGAAGACCCTTTGAAGTCATATTGCATGGTACCCATTCCACGGGTTTCAACTACCCAGGTTTAAGGTATTCTTCCTTCAGCTAAAACATGCATGTGGAACCTAGAGTATGATCAACCATGTGATCGGGAGACATGTTCAAATATGTCTCAGTTTTCCTCCCCTGGTACTCGGGTGCAACATTCCAGACACTTTACTAACACTCTCCCCACTTGGAGAGTCAGTCCCTTTAACCTCCTGTTTGGCCCAGTTTGCAATTTCTGCGGAAGATGAACAGGAATAGCGAGAACCAATGAGAGGCTAGCTGGAGGTGTCTGGACGGGCAAATTTAACTCTCATTTCCCACCAGGAAGAGGAATTAACCAAAGGCTCAGCGTGCCGGGCCGGAACCAGATTAGGGCCTGAAGCCATCCTGCGATGTTGCGGCCAGGGCACAAGAAAGCGAGTTGAAGAAAGGAGCTCAGGGGCACTGTAATTCACAAACCTGCAGAGTTATAAATGACAGCTATCGTCCAAAAATAGACTGAAGTAAGGCTGCCAAGAGGACTTGAAAGCGGGGCAGAATTGCAGGAAACCGATTTCAGGAGGTAGACTGGAGTTGCATTGAAAGCATAGGAAAAGAGGCAGAACGTCCACAATGATGCACTTGGCCAAAAAGGGCGTATGCGTTTTTTCCTGAATATATTCAGGAAAAAACGCATACGCCCTTTTTGGCCAACCAAGCAAGCTTGCAAAGGAAATCTGCACTACAATGAAGTCTCACTTCCCCCCGGTCAAAAGGGCCATCTGAAAAAAGTGTAAAATCCAGAAAGGCAGGACAGGCCATGGAGAACTGGGAGCCTTGTTATGCTGATGGGCAGGATGTAAATTGCCAACAACCACTCGGGAGAAGTGTATGGTGTTTCCTGAAACATCTAAAAAACAAAGCAACAGAACCTAGGGCACTTCCACTTATGGTCCTATAGCTTAGGGAAATTAAAATCAAAAAGACACAGCCACCCCAAAGTTTGGAACGGCTCTGTTTACAAGAACCTCGTTTACAGTACAAGTTCAACATCGCAGAAAGTGAAAAATGGATAAAGAAGTTGTGGTATTTACTTACAAAGCAATATCACACAGCAATGAAATCTGTGTCATCAGGCCCTTAGCAGCACAATGAGTGGATTCAGGTATGATGATTCTAACTGAAATAAGTCACACAGAAAAAGAAACATCATAAGATATCAGTAATACACGGAATGTAAACTTGGCTACACAGGAACTGAATTACAGAACAGAACAGGGTCTCAAATTTAGAAAACCAACTTATTCTTGCTTAAGGGTAAAGGTGAGTTGGGGTGCTGCATAAAACCAGAGATTGAAATGAGCACAGATAAAGTTCCTTAAGCCAAATATGGAATAGACAAGAGCTACTCCTTGCTCAACGAAATGGACTCAACACCCCATATTAAACGCCTAAGAATGTACCTGACTAGTAAGTATCTTAAAACCTATGGATTGCTATGTCTCCGAAAGAGAATCAAGCATGTGTACAGGGGCATAAACGCAGCAGTGATAGGATTGGAGAGGTTCAGTGAGCAAATGAAGACCCTTTGAAGTCATATTGCATGGTACCCATTCCACGGGTTTCAACTACCCAGGTTTAAGGTATTCTTCCTTCAGCTAAAACATGCATGTGGAACCTAGAGTATGATCAACCATGTGATCGGGAGTCGTGTTCAAATATGTCTCAGTTTTCCTACCCTGGTACTCGGGTGCAACATTCCAGACGCTTTACTAACACTCTCCCCACTTGGAGAGCCAGTCCCTTTAACCTCCTGTTTGGCCCAGTTTGCAATTTCTGCGGAAGATGAACAGGAATAGCGAGAACCAATGAGAGACTAGCTGGAGGTGTCTGGACGGGCAAATTTAACTCTCATTTCCCACCAGGAAGAGGAAATAACCAAAGGCTCAGTGTGCCGTGCCGGAACCAGGTTAGGGCCTGAAGCCATCCTGCGGTGTTGCGGCCAGCTCACAAGAAAGCGAGTTGAAGAAAGGAGCTCAGGGGCACTGTAATTCACAAACCTGCAGAGTTATAAATGACAGCTATCGTCCAAAAATAGACTGAAGTAAGGCTGCCAAGAGGACTTGAAAGCGGGGCAGAATTGCAGGAAACCGATTTCAGGAGGTAGACTGGAATTGCATTGAAAGCATAGGAAAAGAGGCAGAACGTCCACAATGATGCACTTGGCCAAAAAGGGCGTATGCGTTTTTTCCTGAATATATTCAGGAAAAAACGCATACGCCCTTTTTGGCCAACCAAGCAAGCTTGCAAAGGAAATCTGCACTACAATGAAGTCTCACTTCCCCCTGGTCAAAAGGGCCATCTGAAAAAAGTGTAAAATCCAGAAAGGCAGGACAGGCCATGGAGAACTGGGAGCCTTGTTATGCTGATGGGCGGGATGTAAATTGCCAACAACCACTCGGGAGAAGTGTATCTTGTTTCCTGAAACATCTAAAAAACAAAGCAACAGAACCTAGGGCACTTCCACTTATGGTCCTATAGCTTAGGGAAATGAAAATCAAAAAGACACAGCCACCCCAAAGTTTGGAACGGCTCTGTTTACAAGAACCTCGTTTACAGTACAAGTTCAACATCGCAGAAAGTGAAAAATGGATAAAGAAGTTGTGGTATTTACTTACAAAGCAATATCACTCAGCAATGAAATCTGTGTCATCAGGCCCTTAGCAGCACAATGAGTGGATTCAGGTATGATGATTCTAACTGAAATAAGTCACACAGAAAAAGAAACATCATAAGATATCAGTAATACACGGAATGTAAACTTGGCTACACAGGAACTGAATTACAGAACAGAACAGGGTCTCAAATTTAGAAAACCAACTTATGCTTGCTTAAGGGGAAAGGTGAGTTGGGGTGCTGCATAAAACCAGAGATTGAAATGAGCACAGATAAAGTTCCTTAAGCCAAATATGGAATAGACAAGAGCTACTCCTTGCTCAACGAAATGGACTCAACACCGCATATTAAACGCCTAAGAATGTACCTGACTAGTAAGTATCTTAAAACCTATGGATTGCTATGTCTCCGAAAGAGAATCAAGCATGTGTACAGGCGCATAAACGCAGCAGTGATAGGATTGGGGAGGTTCGGTGAGCAAATGAAGACCCTTTGAAGTCATATTGCATGGTACCCATTCCACGGGTTTCAACTACCCAGGTTTTAGGTATTCTTCCTTCAGCTAAAACATGCATGTGGAACCCAAGTATGATCAACCATGTGAACGGGAGACGTGTTCAAATATGTCTCAGTTTTCCTCCCCTGGTACTCGGGTGCAACATTCCAGACGCTTTACTAACACTCTCCCAACTTGGAGAGTCAGCGCCTTTAACCTCCTGTTTGGCCCAGTTTGCAATTTCTGCGGAAGATGAACAGGAATAGCGAGAACCAATGAGAGGCTAGCTGGAGGTGTCTGGACGGGCAAATTTAACTCTCATTTCCCACCAGGAAGAGGAAATAACCAAAGGCTCAGTGTGCCGTGCCGGAACCAGGTTAGGGCCTGAAGCCATCCTGCGGTGTTGCGGCCAGGTCACAAGAAAGCGAGTTGAAGAAAGGAGCTCAGGGGCACTGTAATTCACAAACCTGCAGAGTTATAAATGACAGCTATCGTCCAAAAATAGACTGAAGTAAGGCTGCCAAGAGGACTTGAAAGTGGGGCAGAATTGCAGGAAACCGATTTCAGGAGGTAGACTGGAATTGCATTGAAAGCATAGGAAAAGAGGCAGAACGTCCACAATGATGCACTTGGCCAAAAAGGGCGTATGCGTTTTTTCCTGAATATATTCAGGAAAAAACGCATACGCCCTTTTTGGCCAACCAAGCAAGCTTGCAAAGGAAATCTGCACTACAATGAAGTCTCACTTCCCCCCGGTCAAAAGGGCCATCTGAAAAAAGTGTAAAATCCAGAAAGGCAGGACAGGCCATGGAGAACTGGGAGCCTTGTTATGCTGATGGGCGGGATGTAAATTGCCAACAACCACTCGGGAGAAGTGTATGGTGTTTCCTGAAACATCTAAAAAACAAAGCAACAGAACCTAGGGCACTTCCACTTATGGTCCTATAGCTTAGGGAAATGAAAATCAAAAAGACACAGCCACCCCAAAGTTTGGAACGGCTCTGTTTACAAGAACCTCGTTTACAGTACAAGTTCAACATCACAGAAAGTGAAAAATGGATAAAGAAGTTGTGGTATTTACTTACAAAGCAATGTAACTCAGCAATGAAATCTGTGTCATCAGGCCCTTAGCAGCACAATGAGTGGATTCAGGTATGATGATTCTAACTGAAATAAGTCACACAGAAAAAGAAATATCATAAGATATCAGTAATACACGGAATGTAAACTTGGCTACACAGGAACTGAATTACAGAACAGAACAGGGTGTCAAATTTAGAAAACCAACTTATGCTTGCTTAAGGGGAAAGGTGAGTTGGGGTGCTGCATAAAACCAGAGATTGAAATGAGCACAGATAAAGTTCCTTAAGCCAAATATGGAATAGACAAGAGCTACTCCTTGCTCAACGAAATGGACTCAACACCGCATATTAAACGCCTAAGAATGTACCTGACTAGTAAGTATCTTAAAACCTATGGATTGCTATGTCTCCGAAAGAGAATCAAGCATGTGTACAGGTGCATAAATGCAGCAGTGATAGGATTGGGGAGGTTCGGTGAGCAAATGAAGACCCTTTGAAGTCATATTGCATGGTACCCATTCCACGGGTTTCAACTACCCAGGTTTTAGGTATTATTCCTTCAGCTAAAACATGCATGTGGAACCCAAGTATGATCAACCATGTGAACGGGAGACGTGTTCAAATATCTCAGTTTTCCTCCCCTGGTACTCGGGTGCAACATTCCAGACGCTTTACTAACACTCTCCCCACTTGGAGAGTCAGCGCCTTTAACCTCCTGTTTGGCCCAGTTTGCAATTTCTGCGGAAGATGAACAGGAATAGTGAGAACCAATGAGAGGCTAGCTGGAGGTGTCTGGACGGGCAAATTTAACTCTCATTTCCCACCAGGAAGAGGAAATAACCAAAGGCTCAGTGTGCCGTGCCGGAACCAGATTAGGGCCTGAAGCCATCCTGCGGTGTTGCGGCCAGCTCACAAGAAAGCGAGTTGAAGAAAGGAGCTCAGGGGCACTGTAATTCACAAACCTGCAGAGTAATAAATGACAGCTATCGTCCAAAAATAGACTGAAGTAAGGCTGCCAAGAGGAGTTGAAAGTGGGGCAGAATTGCAGGAAACCGATTTCAGGAGGTAGACTGGAATTGCATTGAAAGCATAGGAAAAGAGGCAGAACGTCCACAATGATGCACTTGGCCAAAAAGGGCGTATGCGTTTTTCCCTGAATATATTCAGGAAAAAACGCATACACACTTTTTGGCCAACCAAGCAAGCTTGCAAAGGAAATCTGCACTACAATGAAGTCTCACTTCCCCCCGGTCAAAAGGGCCATCTGAAAAATGTGTAAAATCCAGAAAGGCAGGACAGGCCATGGAGAACTGGGAGCCTTGTTATGCTGAAGGGCGGGATGTAAATTGCCAACAACCACTAGGGAGAAGTTTATGGTGTTTCCTGAAATATCTAAAAAACAAAGCAACAGAGCCTAGGGCAGTTCCACTTATGGTCCTATAGCTTAGGGAAATTAAAATCAAAAAGACACAGCCACCCCAAAGTTTGGGACGGCTCTGTTTACAAGAACCTCGTTTACAGTACAAGTTCAACATCGCAGAAAGTGAAAAATGGATAAAGAAGTTGTGGTATTTACTTACAAAGCAATATCACTCAGCAATGAAATCTGTGTCATCAGGCCCTTAGCAGCACAATGAGTGGATTCAGGTATGATGATTCTAACTGAAATAAGTCACACAGAAAAAGAAACATCATAAGATATCAGTAATACACGGAATGTAAACTTGGCTACACAGGAACTGAATTACAGAACAGAACAGGGTCTCAAATTTAGAAAACCAACTTATTCTTGCTTAAGAGTAAAGGTGAGTTGGGGTGCTGCATAAAACCAGAGATTGAAATGAGCACAGATAAAGTTCCTTAAGCCAAATATGGAATAGACAAGAGCTACTCCTTGCTCTACGAAATGGACTCAACACCGCATATTAAACGCCTAAGAATGTACCTGACTAGTAAGTATCTTCAAACCTATGGATTGCTATGTCTCCGAAAGAGAATCAAGCATGTGTACAGGGGCCTAAACGCAGCAGTGATAGGATTGGAGAGGTTCGGTGAGCAAATGAAGACCCTTTGAAGTCATATTGCATGGTACCCATTCCACGGGTTTCAACTACCCAGGTTTAAGGTATTCTTCCTTCAGCTAAAACATGCATGTGGAACCTAGAGTATGATCAACCATGTGATCGGGAGACGTGTTCAAATATGTCTCAGTTTTCCTCCCCTGGTACTCGGGTGCAACATTCCAGACGCTTTACTAACACTCTCCCCACTTGGAGAGTCAGTCCCTTTAACCTCCTGTTTGGCCCAGTTTGCAATTTCTGCGGAAGATGAACAGGAATAGTGAGAACCAATGAGAGGCTAGCTGGAGGTGTCTGGACGGGCAAATTTAACTCTCATTTCCCAACAGGAAGAGGAAATAACCAAAGGCTCAGCGTGCCGTGCCGGAACCAGATTAGGGCCTGAAGCCATCCTGCGGTGTTGCGGCCAGCTCAAAAGAAAGCGAGTTGAAGAAAGGAGCTCAGGGGCACTGTAATTCACAAACCTGCAGAGTTATAAATGACAGCTATCGTCCAAAAATAGACTGAAGTAAGGCTGCCAAGAGGACTTGAAAGCGGGGCAGAATTGCAGGAAACCGATTTCAGGAGGTAGACTGGAATTGCATTGAAAGCATAGGAAAAGAGGCAGAACGTCCACAATGATGCACTTGGCCAAAAAGGGCGTATGCGTTTTTTCCTGAATATATTCAGGAAAAAACGCATACGCCCATTTTGGCCAACCAAGCAAGCTTGCAAAGGAAATCTGCACTACAATGAAGTCTCACTTCCCCCTGGTCAAAAGGGCCATCTGAAAAAAGTGTAAAATCCAGAAAGGCAGGACAGGCCATGGAGAACTGGGAGCCTTGTTATGCTGATGGGCGGGATGTAAATTGCCAACAACCACTCGGGAGAAGTGTATGGTGTTTCCTGAAACATCTAAAAAACAAAGCAACAGAACCTAGGGCACTTCCACTTATGGTCCTATAGCTTAGGGAAATTAAAATCAAAAAGACACAGCCACCCCAAAGTTTGGGACGCCTCTGTTTACAAGAACCTCGTTTACAGTACAAGTTCAACATCGCAGAAAGTGAAAAATGGATAAAGAAGTTGTGGTATTCACTTACAAAGCAATATCACTCAGCAATGAAATCTGTGTCATCAGGCCCTTAGCAGCACAATGAGTGGATTCAGGTATGATGATTCTAACTGAAATAAGTCACACAGAAAAAGGAACATCATAAGATATCAGTAATACACGGAATGGAAACTTGGCTACACAGGAACTGAATTACAGAACAGAACAGTGTCTCAAATTTAGAAAAACAACTTATGCTTGCTTAAGGGTAAAGGTGAGTTGGGGTGCTGCATAAAACCAGAGATTGAAATGAGCACAGATAAAGTTCCTTAAGCCAAATATGGAATAGACAAGAGCTACTCCTTGCTCAACGAAATGGACTCAACACCGCGTATTAAACGCCTAAGAATGTACCTGACTTGTAAGTATCTTAAAACCTATGGATTGTTATGTCTCCGAAAGAGAATCAAGCATGTGTACAGGGGCATAAAGGCAGCAGTGATAGGATTGGAGAGGTTCGGTGAGCAAATGAAGACCCTTTGAAGTCATATTGCATGGTACCCATTCCACGGGTTTCAACTACCCAGGTTTAAGGTATTCTTCCTTCAGCTAAAACATGCATGTGGAACCTAGAGTATGATCAACCATGTGATCGGGAGACATGTTCAAATATGTCTCAGTTTTCCTCCCCTGGTACTCGGGTGCAACATTCCAGACACTTTACTAACACTCTCCCCACTTGGAGAGTCAGTCCCTTTAACCTCCTGTTTGGCCCAGTTTGCAATTTCTGCGGAAGATGAACAGGAATAGCGAGAACCAATGAGAGGCTAGCTGGAGGTGTCTGGACGGGCAAATTTAACTCTCATTTCCCACCAGGAAGAGGAATTAACCAAAGGCTCAGCGTGCCGGGCCGGAACCAGATTAGGGCCTGAAGCCATCCTGCGATGTTGCGGCCAGGGCACAAGAAAGCGAGTTGAAGAAAGGAGCTCAGGGGCACTGTAATTCACAAACCTGCAGAGTTATAAATGACAGCTATCGTCCAAAAATAGACTGAAGTAAGGCTGCCAAGAGGACTTGAAAGCGGGGCAGAATTGCAGGAAACCGATTTCAGGAGGTAGACTGGAGTTGCATTGAAAGCATAGGAAAAGAGGCAGAACGTCCACAATGATGCACTTGGCCAAAAAGGGCGTATGCGTTTTTTCCTGAATATATTCAGGAAAAAACGCATACGCCCTTTTTGGCCAACCAAGCAAGCTTGCAAAGGAAATCTGCACTACAATGAAGTCTCACTTCCCCCCGGTCAAAAGGGCCATCTGAAAAAAGTGTAAAATCCAGAAAGGCAGGACAGGCCATGGAGAACTGGGAGCCTTGTTATGCTGATGGGCAGGATGTAAATTGCCAACAACCACTCGGGAGAAGTGTATGGTGTTTCCTGAAACATCTAAAAAACAAAGCAACAGAACCTAGGGCACTTCCACTTATGGTCCTATAGCTTAGGGAAATTAAAATCAAAAAGACACAGCCACCCCAAAGTTTGGAACGGCTCTGTTTACAAGAACCTCGTTTACAGTACAAGTTCAACATCGCAGAAAGTGAAAAATGGATAAAGAAGTTGTGGTATTTACTTACAAAGCAATATCACACAGCAATGAAATCTGTGTCATCAGGCCCTTAGCAGCACAATGAGTGGATTCAGGTATGATGATTCTAACTGAAATAAGTCACACAGAAAAAGAAACATCATAAGATATCAGTAATACACGGAATGTAAACTTGGCTACACAGGAACTGAATTACAGAACAGAACAGGGTCTCAAATTTAGAAAACCAACTTATTCTTGCTTAAGGGTAAAGGTGAGTTGGGGTGCTGCATAAAACCAGAGATTGAAATGAGCACAGATAAAGTTCCTTAAGCCAAATATGGAATAGACAAGAGCTACTCCTTGCTCAACGAAATGGACTCAACACCCCATATTAAACGCCTAAGAATGTACCTGACTAGTAAGTATCTTAAAACCTATGGATTGCTATGTCTCCGAAAGAGAATCAAGCATGTGTACAGGGGCATAAACGCAGCAGTGATAGGATTGGAGAGGTTCAGTGAGCAAATGAAGACCCTTTGAAGTCATATTGCATGGTACCCATTCCACGGGTTTCAACTACCCAGGTTTAAGGTATTCTTCCTTCAGCTAAAACATGCATGTGGAACCTAGAGTATGATCAACCATGTGATCGGGAGTCGTGTTCAAATATGTCTCAGTTTTCCTACCCTGGTACTCGGGTGCAACATTCCAGACGCTTTACTAACACTCTCCCCACTTGGAGAGTCAGTCCCTTTAACCTCCTGTTTGGCCCAGTTTGCAATTTCTGCGGAAGATGAACAGGAATAGCGAGAACCAATGAGAGGCTAGCTGGAGGTGTCTGGACGGGCAAATTTAACTCTCATTTCCCACCAGGAAGAGGAAATAACCAAAGGCTCAGCGTGCCGGGCCGGAACCAGATTAGGGCCTGAAGCCATCCTGCGGTGTTGCGGCCAGGTCACAAGAAAGCGAGTTGAAGAAAGGAGCTCAGGGGCACTGTAATTCACAAACCTGCAGAGTTATAAATGACAGCTATCGTCCAAAAATAGACTGAAGTAAGGCTGCCAAGAGGACTTGAAAGCGGGGCAGAATTGCAGGAAACCGATTTCAGGAGGTAGACTGGAATTGCATTGAAAGCATAGGAAAAGAGGCAGAACGTCCACAATGATGCACTTGGCCAAAAAGGGCGTATGCGTTTTTTCCTGAATATATTCAGGAAAAAACGCATACGCCCTTTTTGGCCAACCAAGCAAGCTTGCAAAGGAAATCTGCACTACAATGAAGTCTCACTTCCCCCCGGTCAAAAGGGCCATCTGAAAAAAGTGTAAAATCCAGAAAGGCAGGACAGGCCATGGAGAACTGGGAGCCTTGTTATGCTGATGGGCGGGATGTAAATTGCCAACAGACACTCGGGAGAAGTGTATGGTGTTTCCTGAAACATCTAAAAAACAAAGCAACAGAGCCTAGGGCACTTCCACTTATGGTCCTATAGCTTAGGGAAATTAAAATCAAAAAGACACAGCCACCCCAAAGTTTGGGACGCCTCTGTTTACAAGAACCTCGTATACAGTACAAGTTCAACATCGCAGAAAGTGAAAAATGGATAAAGAAGTTGTGGTATTTACTTACAAAGCAATATCACTCAGCAATGAAATCTATGTCATCAGGCCCTTAGCAGCACAATGAGTGGATTCAGGTATGATGATTCTAACTGAAATAAATCACACAGAAAAAGAAACATCATAAGATATCAGTAATACACGGAATGGAACCTTGGCTACACAGGAACTGAATTACAGAACAGAACAGGGTCTCAAATTTAGAAAACCAACTTATTCTTGCTTAAGGGGAAAGGTGAGTTGGGGTGCTGCATAAAACCAGAGATTGAAATGAGCACAGATAAAGTTCCTTAAGCCAAATATGGAATAGACAAGAGCTACTCCTTGCTCAACGAAATGGACTCAACACCGCATATTAAACGCCTAAGAATGTACCTGACTAGTAAGTATCGTAAAACCTATGGATTGCTATGTCTCCAAAAGCGAATCAAGCATGTGTACAGGGGCATAAACGCAGCAGTGATAGGATTGGAGAGGTTCGGTGAGCAAATGAAGACCCTTTGAAGTCATATTGCATGGTACCCATTACACGGGTCTCAACTCTCCAGGTTTAAGGTATTCTTCCTTCAGCTAAAACATGCATGTGGAACCCAAGTATGATCAACCATGTGAACGGGAGACGTGTTCAAATATGTCTCAGTTTTCCTCCCCTCGTACTCGGGTGCAACATTCCAGACGCTTTACTAACACTCTCCCCACTTGGAGAGTCAGTCCCTTTAACCTCCTGTTTGGCCCAGTTTGCAATTTCTGCGGAAGATGAACAGGAATAGCGAGAACCAATGAGAGGCTAGCTGGAGGTGTCTGGACGGGCCAATTGAACTCTCATTTCCCACCAGGAAGAGGAATTAACCAAAGGCTCAGTGTGCCGTGCCGAAACCAGATTAGGGCCTGAAGCCATCCTGCGGTGTTGCGGCCAGGTCACAAGAAAGCGAGTTGAAGAAAGGAGCTCAGGGGCACTGTAATTCACAAAGCTGCAGAGTTATAAATGACAGCAATCGTCCAAAAATAGACTGAAGTAAGGCTGCCAAGAGGACTTGAAAGCGGGGCAGAATTGCAGGAAACCGATTTCAGGAGGTAGACTGGAATTGCATTGAAAGCATAGGAAAAGAGGCAGAACGTCCACAATGATGCACTTGGCCAAAAAGGGCGTATGCGTTTTTTCCTGAATATATTCAGGAAAAAACGCATACGCCCTTTTTGGCCAACCAAGCAAGCTTGCAAAGGAAATCTGCACTACAATGAAGTCTCACTTCCCCCCGGTCAAAAGGGCCATCTGAAAAAAGTGTAAAATCCAGAAAGGCAGGACAGGCCATGGAGAACTGGGAGCCTTGTTATGCTGAAGGGCGGGATGTAAATTGCCAACAACCACTCGGGAGAAGTGTATGGTGTTTCCTGAAACATCTAAAAAACAAAGCAACAGAGCCTAGGGCACTTCCACTTATGGTCCTATAGCTTAGGGAATTTAAAATCAAAAAGACACAGCCACCCCAAAGTTTGGAACGGCTCTGTTTACAAGAACCTCGTTTACAGTACAAGTTCAACATCGCAGAAAGTGCAAAATGGATAAAAAAGTTGTGGTATTTACTTACAAAGCAATATCACTCAGCAATGAAATCTGTGTCATCAGGCCCTTAGCAGCACAATGAGTGGATTCAGGTATGATGATTCTAACTGAAATAAGTCACACAGAAAAAGAAACATCATAAGATATCAGTAGGGCGGAGGTCGGGGCTGCGTAGTGGGAGGCGGACTGGCGAGGGTCGCCGGAAGAGCTGCAGGTGCGGCCCAGCGGCCGATTCCGCGGGCCCGCCGAGCCAGGAGGTACTGAGCCGCCGCCGCCGCCGCCGCCGCCCTCGGCCCGGCCTGCAGCGGGGTATGGGGGCGGTGCGGCCCCTCGGCCCCCTCCCCCTCTCTCCCTCCTCTCCACCCCTCCCCTTCCCGTGGTCCCGGGCTCCCGGACCCTCCCCCAGGGCCGCATTCTCCTCTCCCCGTCTTCCTGTCCTCTTCCGCTGTCCTCTCATTCCCCACCCCCAAGCATAAACACCCCTCCGCGTCCCAGGCGTCTCCCGTCGCCCCTCCCCCCTCCCCGGGGGTCCGCCCTCCAGCGTTCCGGGGGTTCCCGAGGTCTCTCCAGCGGCAGCTTTCTGTAAGCGCGGTCCCGAAGATGGGAGGCGCGGTGAGTGCTGGTGAAGACAACGACGAGCTGATAGACCATCTGAAGGCGGTGCAGTACATCTGCTCCGAGCTGGTGGAGCAGGCCTTCCGAGCTGTTGACCGCGCCGACTATTACCTCGAGGAGTTTAAGGAGAACGCGTACAAGGACCTGGCGTGGAAGCACGGGAACATCCACCTCTCTGCTCCGTGCATCTATTCGGAGGTGATGGAGGCCCTGGACCTGCAGCCTGGCCTTTCCTTCCTGAACCTGGGCAGCGGCACCGGCTACCTCAGCTCCATGGTGGGGCTCATCCTCGGTCCTTTTGGTGTGAACCACGGGGTGGAACTCCATTCAGATGTGACAGAGTATGCGAAGCAGAAGCTGGACTTTTTCATCAGGACGAGTGACAGCTTCGACAAGTTTGACTTCTGCGAGCCCTCCTTCGTCACCGGCAATTGCCTGGAGATCTCTCCAGGCTGCTCTCAGTATGACCGGGTGTACTGCGGGGCAGGCGTGCAGAAGCAGCACGAGGGGTACATGAAGAGCCTCCTCAAAGTCGGGGGCGTCCTGGTCATGCCGCTGGAAGAGAAGTTGACTAAGATAACTCGGACGGGTCCTTCCGCCTGGGAAACCAAAAAGATTCTGGCTGTGTCTTTTGCTCCACTCGTCCAGCCCTGCCAGTCGGAGTCAGGAGAATCACGACTTGTCCACACCCCTGGCGGTTCGCAGCCTCCAGGACCTGGCGCGCATTGCCATCCGGGGCACCATTAAGAAGGTCATCCACCAGGAAGCTGTGAACAAAAACGGGAACGGACTGAAGAACACTCCCAGGTTTAAACGGAGGAGAGTTCGCCGCCACCGAATGGAAACGATTGTCTTTTTGGACAAAGAGGTGTTTGCCAGTCGGCTCTCCAACCCCTCTGATGACACCAGCTGCGGAGACCTGGAAGACGAGCGGCAAGAAGAAGAGGTGACAACCCCGCCGGACACCAAGCCCGAGCCCCCGGTGAACTTCCTGCGTGAGAAGGTCCTGAGCCTCCCTCTGCCAGATCCCCTGAAGTACTACCTGCTTTATTACAGAGAAAAGTAAGTCTGTGGTCCAGGGGAGGAGGCCAAGCCTTCCTGGAGGGCTGCCCGCAGCAGGTGCACTGGAGGAGGAAGGGGCTCCCGCTCTGCATCTCGTCTTCTCGTCTGTCCTTGACTGTCCTGTAGAGTTTTCATCCAGTCATCTGATTTCTGTAAACATAGTCTGACAAACATAAGGTGCAAGGGGGAATGTCTCAAAAGGGCGAGAGTCTCCTGGAGGAGGGGTTGACTTCACACTCTCAGGAAATGCTGAGGTCTACACGTGGAGGTGGCCTGGAGACCGTTTCTTACACAAGGTACACGTGTCTGCATCAGAAAGGAAAACTGAAGTTGAAATTAATCTGTGTTTCTTATAAAAGGTGAGACAAAAAGCACAAGTTGCTAAGTGTATGAAATCTTTTCTGAGTGGGACACGCCTATGTGCAAGTTTGAATTTTACGGAATCAACCTCTTAATTACTGGCACCGAGTAATTAAAGATTTATTAAAAGATTAATTTAAAAGATTTAACTAAATGTTTTAGTTATTTGGAACGTGGATACTTGATTGAAAAGCCCTCTCTTATTTTAAGTAAATTAATTACATCTTACGTGAGTTGTCAATTGTAATTTTAAAAAACAAAAATTGTGATGGGGAGAGGAATGAACGTATCAGATTGCCAGGTGTCTTTGTGGAATTGCAAAAGAATTCCAAGGCATTTTTTTCTGACACCTTTTGTTACCTTTAAAGTAACCAACATTGAGTAATCCCGTCAAAGAAAGTCCTGAAGAATGAAACAAGTGTTGTGTGTAAGTAATGAGCTGCATTACTTTTGCCCCAGAGACAGAGAGTACTGTTGACTCAACTTTAAATACAGTCAACGGTGTCTAAGGCTCAGTCCTCAGAGCAGGTGGGAAGTACTGGCTGCAGGAAATGGATTGGGGACGGTGTAGACGGCCTGTGGGTTGGTGTTTTGTTTTTTTTTTCAGTTGGCTATTGTTCTATAATCACATAACAGTACTGATTCATAGATTTTATCTTTTATAATTCTGGAGAAAAATATTTGTTAGTTTTGTAATTTTTCCTAAGAACAAACGCGTGTTTGGTACATTGCATTAGAACAGTTTCACTCAAGTTTGACTTGTGGAATCCATCTTCTCCAGCGCTGTGTGTTGAGAGCTTCCTGTCTTATTAAGTCGTGGGTCTAGAAGAAGAGGCCGTCCTTTTAGTTAGGTGGCAGGATGTTTACAAGTGACACTGCTTCTTCCAAAACATTGGTTCTTTTCAGACTTTTCAGTTTTAACCAAAGTTAAACCCCAAATCAGAGTCATCCAGATTTTATGATTCATTTGATCTCTCAGCCTCTCAGGAGTTGCTGGATTTCAGTGTCTTTGTGGTTTTACCAGCTTCGCGGAGTTCTGGTTATTTTGTTTTGCCATTTATGCTTTTTTAAAGTAACTGAGTCATTTTATCACAGAAAACTGCGTGCACACATAGCTGGGAAAGCGGGTGTATTGCCCTAAATGGGTACCGTTAAGCTGTTGTAAAGAAGGGTTTCTTCATAGTCGTGTTTACCTGCCTTTAACTGAACGTCAAGCCTCATTGTCTCAGAGAGAAAAGCATGAGTCACGTTTACTTGCTAAGACTTCGGTTTGCAGATCTTGTTGACGTCATTCTAATTGATTTGTAGAGACCTCTGCAACACGTGGACGTTTTTGGACATGATATCTGAAATATTTTATATTAGGTGGCTTGACTAAATGTTTTTCTGTAATTGTATATGGATTTCCTTTTTTTTCAACCACATTTGCCTTTATGCTAGATTGTAGAAAGTCTTTGCGAGGCATAAGACATGTTTTCCCCTATGTATGTTAAACCTTTCCTAACATTTTGTATTTACATGTTGGTTTGTGACTTTTAAACCAGAATTTGGTTACAAGATATATATATATAGATATTGAATATAATATATGTGAAATAATTTGGTATTGATCTATCTAATAAACATAAAGGAGAATCATCAGTGAGTTTCCCTGTGTGTCAGCACCTTTCTCCGGAGTCAGTATGAGACACTACTTTCTGTTTTCAGACAGATGACTTATATATATAGTCTGTGTTGTCTGCAAGCTCTGTATTGTAAACCACATTCTAGACAATGGCTGACTTTTGTGTTTCGATTAGTCTGTATTTTTATATGTGACTTTCGTCTTCCAAGTAGTGCAGCCATAGACATGTGCAAAACAAACAACAAACGTATAATATTAAGCACATAAGACAGAAGCCAGCTGCGTATTTAAAAGTATTTTTGCCCATCTGGAACTTTCAGGGGATTAAGGCGAAAAATATGAAACAAAGGTTTTGATGAACTGATACACAAGCGATACCAATAAAGGTAGTTACGGCAAAAAAAAAAAAAGATATCAGTAATACACGGAATGTAAACTTGGCTACACAGGAACTGAATTACAGAACAGAACAGGGTCTCAAATTTAGAAAACCAACTTATGCTTGCTTAAGGGGAAAGGTGAGTTGGGGTGCTGCATAAAACCAGATTGAAATGAGCACAGATAAAGTTCCTTAAGCCAAATATGGAATAGACAAGAGCTACTCCTTGCTCAACGAAATGGACTCAACACCCCATATTAAACGCCTAAGAATGTACCTGACTAGTAAGTATCTTAAAACCTATGGATTGCTATGTCTCCGAAAGAGAATCAAGCATGTGTACAGGGGCATAAACGCAGCAGTGATAGGATTGGAGAGGTTCGGTGAGCAAATGAAGACCCTTTGAAGTCATATTGCATGGTACCCATTCCACGGGTTTCAACTACCCAGGTTTAAGGTATTCTTCCTTCAGCTAAAACATGCATGTGGAACCCAAGTATGATCAACCATGTGAACGGGAGACGTGTTCAAATATGTCTCAGTTTTCCTCCCCTGGTACTCGGGTGCAACATTCCAGACGCTTTACTAACACTCTCCCCACTTGGAGAGTCAGCGCCTTTAACCTCCTGTTTGGCCCAGTTTGCAATTTCTGCGGAAGATGAACAGGAATAGCGAGAACCAATGAGAGACTAGCTGGAGGTGTCTGGACGGGCAAATTTAACTCTCATTTCCCACCAGGAAGAGGAATTAACCAAAGGCTCAGCGTGCCGTGCCGGAACCAGATTAGGGCCTGAAGCCATCCTGCGGTGTTTCGGCCAGCTCACAAGAAAGCGAGTTGAAGAAAGGAGCTCAGGGGCACTGTAATTCACAAACCTGCAGAGTTATAAATGACAGCTATCGTCCAAAAATAGACTGAAGTAAGGCTGCCAAGAGGACTTGAAAGCGGGGCAGAATTGCAGGAAACCGATTTCAGGAGGTAGACTGGAATTGCATTGAAAGCATAGGAAAAGAGGCAGAACGTCCACAATGATGCACTTGGCCAAAAAGGGCGTATGCGTTTTTTCCTGAATATATTCAGGAAAAAACGCATACGCCCTTTTTGGCCAACCAAGCAAGCTTGCAAAGGAAATCTGCACTACAATGAAGTCTCACTTCCCCCCGGTCAAAAGGGCCATCTGAAAAAAGTGTAAAATCCAGAAAGGCAGGACAGGCCATGGAGAACTGGGAGCCTTGTTATGCTGATGGGCGGGATGTAAATTGCCAACAACCACTCGGGAGAAGTGTATGGTGTTTCCTGAAACATCTAAAAAACAAAGCAACAGAACCTAGGGCACTTCCACTTATGGTCCTATAGCTTAGGGAAATGAAAATCAAAAAGACACAGCCACCCCAAAGTTTGGAACGGCTCTGTTTACAAGAACCTCGTTTACAGTACAAGTTCAACATCGCAGAAAGTGAAAAATGGATAAAAAAGTTGTGGTATTTACTTACAAAGCAATATCACTCAGCAATGAAATCTGTGTCATCAGGCCCTTAGCAACACAATGAGTGGATTCAGGTATGATGATTCTAACTGAAATAAGTCACACAGAAAAAGAAACATCATAAGATATCAGTAATACACGGAATGTAAACTTGGCTACACAGGAACTGAATTACAGAACAGAACAGGGTCTCAAATTTAGAAAACCAACTTATGCTTGCTTAAGGGGAAAGGTGAGTTGGGGTGCTGCATAAAACCAGAGATTGAAATGAGCACAGATAAAGTTCCTTAAGCCAAATATGGAATAGACAAGAGCTACTCCTTGCTCAACGAAATGGACTCAACACCCCATATTAAACGCCTAAGAATGTTCCTGACTATTAAGTATCTTAAAACCTATGGATTGCTATGTCTCCGAAAGAGAATCAAGCATGTGTACAGGGGCATAAATGCAGCAGTGATAGGATTGGAGAGGTTCGTGAGCAAATGAAGACCCTTTGAAGTCATATTGCATGGTACCCATTCCACGGGTTTCAACTACCCAGGTTTAAGGTATTCTTCCTTCAGCTAAAACATGCATGTGGAACCTAGAGTATGATCAACCATGTGATCGGGAGACGTGTTCAAATATGTCTCAGTTTTCGTACGCTGGTACTCGGGTGCAACATTCCAGACGCTTTACTAACACTCTCCCCACTTGGAGAGTCAGTCCCTTTAACCTCCTGTTTGGCCCAGTTTGCAATTTCTGCGGAAGATGAACAGGAATAACGAGAACCAATGAGAGGCTAGCTGGAGGTGTCTGGATGGGCAAATTTAACTCTCATTTCCCACCAGGAAGAGGAATTAACCAAAGGCTCAGCGTGCCGTGCCAGAACCAGATTAGGGCCTGAAGACATCCTGCGGTGTTGCGGCCAGGTCACAAGAAAGCGAGTTGAAGAAAGGAGCTCAGGGGCACTGTAATTCACAAACCTGCAGAGTTATAAATGACAGCTATCGTCCAAAAATAGACTGAAGTAAGGCTGCCAAGAGGACTTGAAAGCAGGGCAGAATTGCAGGAAACCGATTTCAGGAGGTAGACTGGAATTGCATTGAAAGCATAGGAAAAGAGGCAGAACGTCCACAATGATGCACTTGGCCAAAAAGGGCGTATGCGTTTTCTCCTGAATATATTCAGGAAAAAACGCATACGCCCTTTTTGGCCAACCAAGCAAGCTTGCAAAGGAAATCTGCACTACAATGAAGTCTCACTTCCCCCCGGTCAAAAGGGCCATCTGAAAAAAGTGTAAAATCCAGAAAGGCAGGACAGGCCATGGAGAACTGGGAGCCTTGTTATGCTGAAGGGCGGGATGTAAATTGCCAACAACCACTCGGGAGAAGTGTATGGTGTTTCCTGAAACATCTAAAAAACAAAGCAACAGAGCCTAGGGCAGTTCCACTTATGGTCCTATAGCTTAGGGAATTTAAAATCAAAAAGACACAGCCACCCCAAAGTTTGGAACGGCTCTGTTTACAAGAACCTCGTTTACAGTACAAGTTCAACATCGCAGAAAGTGAAAAATGGATAAAGAAGTTGTGGTATTTACTTACAAAGCAATGTCACTCAGCAATGAAATCTGTGTCATCAGGCCCTTAGCAGCACAATGAGTGGATTCAGGTATGATGATTCTAACTGAAATAAGTCACACAGAAAAAGAAACATCATAAGATATCAGTAATACACGGAATGTAAACTTGGCTGCACAGGAACTGAATTACAGAACAGAACAGGGTCTCAAATTTAGAAAACCAACTTATGCTTGCTTAAGGGTAAAGGTGAGTTGGGGTGCTGCATAAAACCAGAGATTGAAATGAGCACAGATAAAGTTCCTTAAGCCAAATATGGAATAGACAAGAGCTACTCCTTGCTCAACGAAATGGACTCAACACCCCATATTAAACGCCTAAGAATGTTCCTGACTAGTAAGTATCTTAAAACCTATGGATTGCTATGTCTCCGAAAGAGAATCAAGCATGTGTACAGGGGCATAAACGCAGCAGTGATAGGATTGGAGAGGTTCGTGAGCAAATGAAGACCCTTTGAAGTCATATTGCATGGTACCCATTCCACGGGTTTCAACTACCCAGGTTTAAGGTATTCTTCCTTCAGCTAAAACATGCATGTGGAACCTAGAGTATGATCAACCATGTGATCGGGAGACGTGTTCAAATATGTCTCAGTTTTCCTACCCTGGTACTCGGGTGCAACATTCCAGACGCTTTACTAACACTCTCCCGACTTGGAGAGTCAGTCCCTTTAACCTCCTGTTTGGCCCAGTTTGCAATTTCTGCGGAAGATGAACAGGAATAGCGAGAACCAATGAGAGGCTAGCTGCAGGTGTCTGGAAGGGCAAATTTAACTCTCATTTCCCACCAGGAAGAGGAATTAACCAAAGGCTCAGCATGCCGGGCCGGGACCAGATTAGGGCCTGAAGCCATCCTGCGGTGTTGCGGCCAGCTCACAAGAAAGCGAGTTGAAGAAAGGAGCTCAGGGGCACTGTAATTCACAAACCTGCAGAGTTATAAATGACAGCTATCGTCCAAAAATAGACTGAAGTAAGGCTGCCAAGAGGACTTGAAAGCGGGGCAGAATTGCAGAAACCGATTTCAGGAGGTAGACTGGAATTGCATTGAAAGCATAGGAAAAGAGGCAGAACGTCCACAATGATGCACTTGGCCAAAAAGGGCGTATGCGTTTTTTCCTGAATATATTCAGGAAAAAACGCATACGCCCTTTTTGGCCAACCAAGCAAGCTTGCAAAGGAAATCTGCACTACAATGAAGTCTCACTTCCCCCCGGTCAAAAGGGCCATCTGAAAAAAGTGTAAAATCCAGAAAGGCAGGACAGGCCATGGAGAACTGGGAGCCTTGTTATGCTGAAGGGCGGGATGTAAATTGCCAACAAACACTCGGGAGAAGTGTATGGTGTTTCCTGAAACATCTAAAAAACAAAGCAACAGAGCCTAGGGCACTTCCACTTATGGTCCTATAGCTTAGGGAAATTAAAATCAAAAAGACACAGCCACCCCAAAGTTTGGAACGGCTCTGTTTACAAGAACCTCGTTTACAGTACAAGTTCAACATCGCAGAAAGTGAAAAATGGATAAAAAAGTTGTGGTATTTACTTACAAAGCAATATCCCTCAGCAATGAAATCTGTGTCATCAGGCCCTTAGTAGCACAATGAGTGGATTCAGGTATGATGATTCTAACTGAAATAAGTCACACAGAAAAAGAAACATCATAAGATATCAGTAATACACGGAATGTAAACTTGGCTACACAGGAACTGAATTACAGAACAGAACAGGGTCTCAAATTTAGAAAACCAACTTATGCTTGCTTAAGGGGAAAGGTGAGTTGGGGTGCTGCATAAAACCAGAGATTGAAATGAGCACAGATAAAGATCCTTAAGCCAAATATGGAATAGACAAGAGCTACTCCTTGCTCAAAGAAATGGACTCAACACTGCATATTAAATGCCTAAGAATGTACCTGACTAGTAAGTATCTTAAAACCTATGGATTGCTATGTCTCCGAAAGAGAATCAAGCATGTGTACAGGGTCATAAACGCAGCAGTGATAGGATTGGAGAGGTTCGGTGAGCAAATGAAGACCCTTTGAAGTCATATTGCATGGTACCCATTCCACGGGTTTCAACTACCCAGGTTTTAGGAATTCTTCCTTCAGCTAAAACATGCATGTGGAACCCAGAGTATGATCAACCATGTGATCGGGAGACGTGTTCAAATATGTCTCAGTTTTCCTCCCCTGGTACTCGGGTGCAACATTCCAGACGCTTTACTAACACTCTCCCCACTTGGAGAGTCAGCGCCTTTAACCTCCTGTTTGGCCCAGTTTGCAATTTCTGCGGAAGATGAACAGGAATAGCGAGAACCAATGAGAGACTAGCTGGAGGTGTCTGGACAGGCAAATATAACTCTCATTTCCCACCAGAAGAGGAAATAACCAGAGGCTCAGCGTGCCGTGCCGGAACCAGATTAGGGCCTGAAGCCATCCTGCGGTGTTGCGGCCAGGTCACAAGAAAGCCAGTTGAAGAAAGGAGCTCAGGGGCACTGTAATTCACAAACCTGCAGAGTTATAAATGACAGCTATCGTCCAAAAATAGACTGAAGTAAGGCTGCCAAGAGAACTTGAAAGCGGGGCAGAATTGCAGGAAACCGATTTCAGGAGGTAGACTGGAATTGCATTGAAAGCATAGGAAAAGAGGCAGAACGTCCACAATGATGCACTTGGCCAAAAAGGGCGTATGCGTTTTTTCCTGAATATATTCAGGAA
This sequence comes from Stenella coeruleoalba, assembly GCF_951394435.1. Taxonomy (NCBI): domain Eukaryota; kingdom Metazoa; phylum Chordata; class Mammalia; order Artiodactyla; family Delphinidae; genus Stenella; species Stenella coeruleoalba. The sequence continues at coordinate 777,389 of NW_027646118.1, read as the reverse complement.
AAAACGCATACGCCCTTTTTGGCCAACCAAGCAAGCTTGCAAAGGAAATCTGCACTACAATGAAGTCTCACTTCCCCCCGGTCAAAAGGGCCATCTGAAAAAAGTGTAAAATCCAGAAAGGCAGGACAGGCCATGGAGAACTGGGAGCCTTGTTATGCTGATGGGCGGGATGTAAATTGCCAACAACCACTCGGGAGAAGTGTATGGTGTTTCCTGAAACATCTAAAAAACAAAGCAACAGAGCCTAGGGCACTGCCACTTATGGTCCTATAGCTTAGGGAAATTAAAATCAAAAAGACACAGCCACCCCAAAGTTTGGGACGCCTCTGTTTACAAGAACCTCGTTTACAGTACAAGTTCAACATCGCAGAAAGTGAAAAATGGATAAAGAAGTTGTGGTATTCACTTACAAAGCAATATCACTCAGCAATGAAATCTATGTCATCAGGCCCTTAGCAGCACAATGAGTGGATTCAGGTATGATGATTCTAACTGAAATAAGTCACACAGAAAAAGAAACATCATAAGATATCAGTAATACACGGAATGTAAACTTGGCTACACAGGAACTGAATTACAGAACAGAACAGGGTCTCAAATTTAGAAAACCAACTTATGCTTGCTTAAGGGGAAAGGTGAGTTGGGGTGCTGCATAAAACCAGAGATTGAAATGAGCACAGATAAAGTTCCTTAAGCCAAATATGGAATAGACAAGAGCTACTCCTTGCTCAACGAAATGGACTCAACACCGCATATTAAACGCCTAAGAATGTACCTGACTAGTAAGTATCTTAAAACCTATGGATTGCTATGTCTCCGAAAGAGAATCAAGCATGTGTACAAGGGCATAAACGCAGCAGTGATAGGATTGGAGAGGTTCGTGAGCAAATGAAGACCCTTTGAAGTCATATTGCATGGTACCCATTACACGGGTCTTAACTCTCCAGGTTTAAGGTATTCTTCCTTCAGCTAAAACATGCATGTGGAACCCAAGTATGATCAACCATGTGAACGGGAGACGTGTTCAAATATGTCTCAGTTTTCCTCCCCTGGTACTCGGGTGCAACATTCCAGACGCTTTACTAACACTCTCCCCACTTGGAGAGTCAGTCCCTTTAACCTCCTGTTTGGCCCAGTTTGCAATTTCTGCGGAAGATGAACAGGAATAGCGAGAACCAATGAGAGGCTAGCTGCAGGTGTCTGGACGGGCAAATTTAACTCTCATTTCCCACCAGGAAGAGGAATTAACCAAAGGCTCAGGATGCCGGGCCGGAACCAGATTAGGGCCTGAAGCCATCCTGCGGTGTTGCGGCCAGGTCACAAGAAAGCGAGTTGAAGAAAGGAGCTCAGGGGCACTGTAATTCACAAACCTGCAGAGTTATAAATGACAGCTATCGTCCAAAAATAGACTGAAGTAAGGCTGCCAAGAGGACTTGAAAGCGGGGCAGAATTGCAGGAAACCGATTTCAGGAGGTAGACTGGAATTGCATTGAAAGCATAGGAAAAGAGGCAGAACGTCCACAATGATGCACTTGGCCAAAAAGGGCGTATGCGTTTTTTCCTGAATATATTCAGGAAAAAACGCATACGCCCTTTTTGGCCAACCAAGCAAGCTTGCAAAGGAAATCTGCACTACAATGAAGTCTCACTTCCCCCCGGTCAAAAGGGCCATCTGAAAAAAGTGTAAAATCCAGAAAGTCAGGACAGGCCATGGAGAACTGGGAGCCTTGTTATGCTGATGGGCGGGATGTAAATTGCCAACAGACACTCGGGAGAAGTGTATGGTGTTTCCTGAAACATCTAAAAAACAAAGCAACAGAGCCTAGGGCACTTCCACTTATGGTCCTATAGCTTAGGGAAATTAAAATCAAAAAGACACAGCCACCCCAAAGTTTGGGACGCCTCCGTTTACAAAAACCTCGTTTACCGTACAAGTTCAATATCACAGAAAGTGAAAAATGGATAAAGAACTTGTGGTACTTACGTACAATGCAGTATCAGTCAGCAATGAAATCTATGTCATCAGGCCCATAGCAGCATAATGAGTGGATTCAGGTACGATGATTCTAACTGAAATAAGTCACACAGAAAAAGAAACATCATAAGATATCACTAATACACGGAATGTAAACTTGGCTACACAGGAACTGCATTCCAAAACAGAACAGGGTCTCAAATTTAGAAAACCAACTTATGCTTGCTTAAGGGGAAAGGTGAGTTGGGGTGCTGCGAAAACCAGAGATTGAAATGAGCACAGATAAAGTTCCTTAAGCCAAATATGGAATAGACAAGAGCTACTCCTTGCTCAACGAAATGGACTCAACACCCCATATTAAACGCCTAAGAATGTACCTGACTAGTAAGTATCTTAAAACCTATGGATTGCTATGTCTCCAAAAGAGAATCAAGCGTGTGTACAGGGGCATAAACGCAGCAGTGATAGGATTGGAGAGGTTCGGTGAGCAAATGAAGACCCTTTGAAGTCATATTGCATGGTACCCATTACACCTGTTTCAACTACCCAGGTTTAAGGTATTCTTCCTTCAGCTAAAACATGCATGTGGAACCTAGAATATGATCAACCATGTGATCGGGAGACGTGTTCAAATATGTCTCAGTTTTCGTACCCTGGTACTCGGGTGCAATATTCCAGACGCTTTACTAACACTCTCCCCACTTGGAGAGCCAGTCCCTTTAACCTCCTGTTTGGCCCAGTTTGCAATTTCTGCGGAAGATGAACAGGAATAGCGAGAACCAATGAGAGACTAGCTGGAGGTGTCTGGACGGGCAAATTTAACTCTCATTTCCCACCAGGAAGAGGAATTAACCAAAGGCTCAGGGTGCCGTGCCGGAACCAGATTAGGGCCTGAAGCCATCCTGCGGTGTTGCGGCCAGCTCACAAGAAAGCGAGTTGAAGAAAGGAGCTCAGGGGCACTGTAATTCACAAACCTGCAGAGTTATAAATGACAACTATCGTCCAAAAATAGACTGAAGTAAGGCTGCCAAGAGGACTTGAAAGCAGGGCACAATTGTAGGAAACTGATTTCAGGAGGTAGACTGGAATTGCATTGAAAGCATAGGAAAAGAGGCCTAAGGTCCACAATGATGCACTTGTCCAAAAAGGGCGTATGCGTTTTTTCCTGAATATATTCAGGAAAAAACGCATACGCCCTTTTTGGCCAACCAAGCAAGCTTGCAAAGGAAATCTGCACTACAATGAAGTCTCACTTCCCCCCGGTCAAAAGGGCCATCTGAAAAAAGTGTAAAATCCAGAAAGTCAGGACAGGCCATGGAGAACTGGGAGCCTTGTTATGCTGATGGGCGGGATGTAAATTGCCAACAACCACTCGGTAGAAGTGTATGGTGTTTCCTGAAACATCTAAAAAACAAAGCAACAGAACCTAGGGCACTTCCACTTATGGTCCTATAGCTTAGGGAAATTAAAATCAAAAAGACACAGCCACCCCAAAGTTTGGAACGGCTCTGTTTACAAGAACCTCGTTTACAGTACAAGTTCAACATCGCAGAAAGTGAAAAATGGATAAAGAAGTTGTGGTATTCACTTACAAAGCAATATCACTCAGCAATGAAATCTATGTCATCAGGCCCGTAGCAGCATAATGAGTGGATTCAGGTACGATGATTCTAACTGAAATAAGTCACACAGAAAAAGAAACATCATAAGATATCACTAATACACGGAATGTAACCTTGGCTACACAGGAACTGCATTCCAAAACAGAACAGGGTCTCAAATTTAGAAAACCAACTTATGCTTGCTTAAGGGTAAAGGTGAGTTGGGGTGCTGCATAACACCAGAGATTGAAATGAGCACAGATAAAGTTCCTTAAGCCAAATATGGAATAGACAAGAGCTACTCCTTGCTCAATGAAATGGACTCAACACCCCATATTAAACGCCTAAGAATGTACCTGACTAGTAAGTATCTTAAAACCTATGGATTGCTATGTCTCCAAAAGAGAATCAAGCGTGTGTACAGGGGCATAAACGCAGCAGTGATAGGATTGGAGAGGTTCGGTGAGCAAATGAAGACCCTTTGAACTCATATTGCATGGTACCCATTACACGGGTCTCAACTCTCCAGGTTTAAGGTATTCTTCCTTCAGCTAAAACATGCATGTGGAACCCAAGTATGATCAACCATGTGAACGGGAGACGTGTTCAAATATGTCTCAGTTTTCCTCCCCTGGTACTCGGGTGCAACATTCCAGACGCTTTACTAACACTCTCCCCACTTGGAGAGTCAGCGCCTTTAACCTCCTGTTTGGCCCAGTTTGCAATTTCTGCGGAAGATGAACAGGAATAGCGAGAACCAATGAGAGGCTAGCTGGAGGTGTCTGGACGGGCAAATTTAACTCTCAATTCCCACCAGGAAGAGGAATTAACCAAAGGCTCAGCGTGCCGTACCGGAACCAGTTTAGGGTCTGAAGCCATCCTGCGGTGTTGCGGCCAGCTCAAAAGAAAGCGAGTTGAAGAAAGGAGCTCAGGGGCACTGTAATTCACAAACCTGCAGAGTTATAAATGACAGCTATCGTCCAAAAATAGACTGAAGTAAGGCTGCCAAGAGGACTTGAAAGCGGGGCAGAATTGCAGGAAACCGATTTCAGGAGGTAGACTGGAATTACATTGAAAGCATAGGAAAAGAGGCAGAACGTCCACAATGATGCACTTGGCCAAAAAGGGCGTATGCGTTTTTTCCTGAATATATTCAGGAAAAAACGCATACGCCCTTTTTGGCCAACCAAGCAAGCTTGCAAAGGAAATCTGCACTACAATGAAGTCTCACTTCCCCCCAGTCAAAAGGGCCATCTGAAAAAAGTGTAAAATCCAGAAAGGCAGGACAGGCCATGGAGAACTGGGAGCCTTGTTATGCTGATGGGCGGGATGTAAATTGCCAACAACCACTCGGGAGAAGTGTATGGTGTTTCCTGAAACATCTAAAAAACAAAGCAACAGAACCTAGGGCACTTCCACTTATGGTCCTATAGCTTAGGGAAATTAAAATCAAAAAGACACAGCCACCCCAAAGTTTGGAATGGCTCTGTTTACAAGAACCTCGTTTACAGTACAAGTTCAACATTGCAGAAAGTGAAAAATGGATAAAGAAGTTGTGGTATGTACTTACAAAGCAATATCACTCAGCAATGAAATCTGTGTCATCAGGCCCTTAGCAGCACAATGAGTGGATTCAGGTATGATGATTCTAACTGAAGTAAGTCACACAGAAAAAGAAACATCATAAGATATCAGTAATACACGGAATGTAAACTTGGCTACACAGGAACTGAATTACAGAACAGAACAGGGACTCAAATTTAGAAAACCAACTTATGCTTGCTTAAGGGTAAAGGTGAGTTGGGGTGCTGCATAACACCAGAGATTGAAATGAGCACAGATAAAGTTCCTTAAGCCAAATATGGAATAGACAAGAGCTACTCCTTGCTCAATGAAATGGACTCAACACCCCATATTAAACGCCTAAGAATGTACCTGACTAGTAAGTATCTTAAAACCTATGGATTGCTATGTCTCCAAAAGAGAATCAAGCGTGTGTACAGGGGCATAAACGCAGCAGTGATAGGATTGGAGAGGTTCGGTGAGCAAATGAAGACCCTTTGAACTCATATTGCATGGTCCCCATTACACGGGTCTCAACTCTCCAGGTTTAAGGTATTCTTCCTTCAGCTAAAACATGCATGTGGAACCCAAGTATGATCAACCATGTGAACGGGAGACGTGTTCAAATATGTCTCAGTTTTCCTCCCCTGGTACTCGGGTGCAACATTCCAGACGCTTTACTAACACTCTCCCCACTTGGAGAGTCAGCGCCTTTAACCTCCTGTTTGGCCCAGTTTGCAATTTCTGCGGAAGATGAACAGGAATAGCGAGAACCAATGAGAGGCTAGCTGGAGGTGTCTGGACGGGCAAATTTAACTCTCAATTCCCACCAGGAAGAGGAATTAACCAAAGGCTCAGCGTGCCGTACCGGAACCAGTTTAGGGCCTGAAGCCATCCTGCGGTGTTGCGGCCAGGTCACAAGAAAGCGAGTTGAAGAAAGGAGCTCAGGGGCACTGTAATTCACAAACCTGCAGAGTTATAAATGACAGCTATCGTCCAAAAATAGACTGAAGTAAGGCTGCCAAGAGGACTTGAAAGCGGGGCAGAATTGCAGGAAACCGATTTCAGGAGGTAGACTGGAATTGCATTGAAAGCATAGGAAAAGAGGCAGAACGTCCACAATGATGCACTTGGCCAAAAAGGGCGTATGCGTTTTTTCCTGAATATATTCAGGAAAAAACGCATACGCCCTTTTTGGCCAACCAAGCAAGTTTGCAAAGGAAATCTGCACTACAATGAAGTCTCACTTCCCCCCGGTCAAAAGGGCCATCTGAAAAAAGTGTAAAATCCAGAAAGGCAGGACAGGCCATGGAGAACTGGGAGCCTTGTTATGCTGATGGGCGGAATGTAAATTGCCAACAACCACTCGGGAGAAGTGTATGGTGTTTCCTGAAACATCTAAAAAACAAAGCAACAGAACCTAGGGCACTTCCACTTATGGTCCTATAGCTTAGGGAAATTAAAATCAAAAAGACACAGCCACCCCAAAGTTTGGAACGGCTCTGTTTACAAGAACCTCGTTTACAGTACAAGTTCAACATCGCAGAAAGTGAAAAATGGAGAAAGAAGTTGTGGTATTTACTTACAAAGCAATATCACTCAGCAATGAAATCTGTGTCATCAGGCCCTTAGCAGCACAATGAGTGGATTCAGGTATGATGATTCTAACTGAAGTAAGTCACACAGAAAAAGAAACATCATAAGATATCAGTAATACACGGAATGTAAACTTGGCTACACAGGAACTGAATTACAGAACAGAACAGGGACTCAAATTTAGAAAAACAACTTATGCTTGCTTAAGGGTAAAGGTGAGTTGGGGTGCTGCATAAAACCAGAGATTGAAATGAGCACAGATAAAGTTCCTTAAGCCAAATATGGAAGAGACAAGAGCTACTCCTTGCTCAACGAAATGGACTCAACACTGCATATTAAACGCCAAAGAATGTACCTGACTTGTAAGTATCTTAAAACCTATGGATTGCTATGTCTCCAAAAGAGAATCAAGCATGTGTACAGGGGCATAAACGCAGCAGTGATAGGATTGGAGAGGTTCGGTGAGCAAATGAAGACCCTTTGAAGTCATATTGCATGGTACCCATTCCACGGGTTTCAACTACCCAGGTTTAAGGTATTCTTCCTTCAGCTAAAACATGCATGTGGAACCTAGAGTATGATCAACCATGTGATCGGGAGACGTGTTCAAATATGTCTCAGTTTTCGTACCCTGGTACTCGGGTGCAACATTCCAGACGCTTTACTAACACTCTCCCGACTTGGAGAGTCAGTCCCTTTAACCTCCTGTTTGGCCCAGTTTGCAATTTCTGCGGAAGATGAACAGGAATAGCGAGAACCAATGGAGACTAGCTGGAGGTGTCTGGACGGGCAAATTTAACTGTCATTTCCTACCAGGAAGAGAAATTAACCAAAGGCTCAGCGTGCCATGCCAGAATCAGATTAGGGCCTGAAGCCATCCTGCGGTGTTGCGGCCAGCTCAAAAGAAAGCGAGTTGAAGAAAGGAGCTCAGGGGCACTGTAATTCACAAACCTGCAGAGTTATAAATGACAGCTATCGTCCAAAAATAGACTGAAGTAAGGCTGCCAAGAGGACTTGAAAGCGGGGCAGAATTGCAGGAAACCGATTTCAGGAGGTAGACTGGAATTGCATTGAAAGCATAGGAAAAGAGGCAGAACGTCCACAATGATGCACTTGGCCAAAAAGGGCGTATGCGTTTTTTCCTGAATATATTCAGGAAAAAACGCATATGCCCTTTTTGGCCAACCAAGCAAGCTTGCAAAGGAAATCTGCACTACAATGAAGTCTCACTTCCCCTCGGTCAAAAGGGCCATCTGAAAAAAGTGTAAAATCCAGAAAGGCAACAGGCCATTGAGAACTGGGAGCCTTGTTATGCTGATGGGCGGGATGTAAATTGCCAACAGACACTCGGGAGAAGTGTATGGTGTTTCCTGAAACATCTAAAAAACAAAGCAACAGAGCCTAGGGCACTTCCACTTATGGTCCTATAGCTTAGGGAAATTAAAATCAAAAAGACACAGCCACCCCAAAGTTTGGAACGGCTCTGTTTACAAGAACCCCGTTTACAGTACAAGTTCAACATCGCAGAAAGTGAAAAATGGATAAAGAACTTGTGGTACTTACGTACAATGCAGTATCACTCAGCAATGAAATCTATGTCATCAGGCCCGTAGCAGCATAATGAGTAGATTCAGGTACGATGATTCTAACTGAAATAAGTCACACAGAAAAAGAAACATCATAAGATATCACTAATACACGGAATGTAAACTTGGCTACACAGGAACTGAATTCCAAAACAGAACAGGTTCTCAAATTTAGAAAACCAACTTATGCTTGCTTAAGGGGAAAGGTGAGTTGGGTTGCTGCATAAAACCAGAGATTGAAATGAGCACAGATAAAGTTCCTTAAGCCAAATATGGAATAGACAAGAGCTACTCCTTGCTCAACGAAATGGACTCAACACCGCATATTAAACGCCTAAGAATGTACCTGACTAGTAAGTATCTTAAAACCTATGGATTGCTATGTCTCCAAAAGAGAATCAAGCATGTGTACAGGGGCATAAACGCAGCAGTGATAGGATTGGAGAGGTTCGGTGAGCAAATGAAGACCCTTTGAAGTCATATTGCATGGTACCCATTCCACGGGTTTCAACTACCCAGGTTTTAGGTATTCTTCCTTCAGCTAAAACATGCATGTGGAACCCAGAGTATGATCAACCATGTGATCGGGAGACGTGTTCAAATATGTCTCAGTTTTCCTCCCCTGGTACTCGGGTTCAACATTCCAGACGCTTTACTAACACTCTCCCCACTTGGAGAGTCAGTCCCTTTAACCTCCTGTTTGGCCCAGTTTGCAATTTCTGCGGAAGATGAACAGGAATAGCGAGAACCAATGAGAGACTAGCTGGAGGTGTCTGGACGGGCAAATTTAACTCTCATTTCCCACCAGGAAGAGGAAATAACCAAAGGCTCAGCATGCCGGGCCGGAACCAGATTAGGGCCTGAAGCCATCCTGCGGTGTTGCCGCCAGGTCACAAGAAAGCGAGTTGAAGAAAGGAGCTCAGGGGCACTGTAATTCACAAACCTGCAGAGTTATAAATGACAGCTATCGTCCAAAAATAGACTGAAGTAAGGCTGCCAAGAGGACTTGAAAGCGGGGCAGAATTGCAGGAAACCGATTTCAGGAGGTAGACTGGAATTGCATTGAAAGCATAGGAAAAGAGGCAGAACGTCCACAATGATGCACTTGGCCAAAAAGTGCGTATGCGTTTTTTCCTGAATATATTCAGGAAAAAACGCATACGCCCTTTTTGGCCAACCAAGCAAGCTTGCAAAGGAAATCTGCACTACAATGAAGTCTCACTTCCCCCCGGTCAAAAGGGCCATCTGAAAAAAGTGTAAAATCCAGAAAGGCAGGACAGGCCATGGAGAACTGGGAGCCTTGTTATGCTGATGGGCGGGATGTAAATTGCCAACAACCACTCGGGAGAAGTGTATGGTGTTTCCTGAAACATCTAAAAAACAAAGCAACAGAACCTAGGGCACTTCCACTTATGGTCCTATAGCTTAGGGAAATTAAAATCAAAAAGACACAGCCACCCCAAAGTTTGGAACGGCTCTGTTTACAAGAACCTCGTTTACAGTACAAGTTCAACATCGCAGAAAGTGAAAAATGGATAAAGAAGTTGTGGTATTTACATACAAAGCAATATCACTCAGCAATGAAATCTATGTCATCAGGCCCTTAGCATCACAATGAGTGGATTCAGGTATGATGATTCTAACTGAAATAAGTCACACAGAAAAAGAAACATCATAAGATATCAGTAATACACGGAATGTAAACTTGGCTACACAGGAACTGAATTACAGAACAGAACAGGGTCTCAAATTTAGAAAACCAACTTATGCTTGCTTAAGGGTAAAGGTGAGTTGGGGTGCTGCATAAAACCAGAGATTGAAATGAGCACAGATAAAGTTCCTTAAGCCAAATATGGAATAGACAAGAGCTACTCCTTGCTCAACGAAATGGACTCAACACCGCATATTAAACGCCTAAGAATGTACCTGACTTGTAAGTATCTTAAAACCTATGGATTGCTATGTCTCCAAAAGAGAATCAAGCATGTGTACAGGGGCATAAACGCAGCAGTGATAGGATTGGAGAGGTTCGGTGAGCAAATGAAGACCCTTTGAAGTCATATTGCATGGTACCCATTCCACGGGTTTCAACTACCCAGGTTTAAGGTATTCTTCCTTCAGCTAAAACATGCATGTGGAACCTAGAGTATGATCAACCATGTGATCGGGAGACATGTTCAAATATGTCTCAGTTTTCGTACCCTGGTACTCGGGTGCAACATTCCAGACGCTTTACTAACACTCTCCCGACTTGGAGAGTCAGTCCCTTTAACCTCCTGTTTGGCCCAGTTTGCAATTTCTGCGGAAGATGAACAGGAATAGCGAGAACCAATGGAGACTAGCTGGAGGTGTCTGGACGGGCAAATTTAACTCTCATTTCCCACCAGGAAGAGGAATTAACCAAAGGCTCAGCATGCCGGGCCGGAACCAGATTAGAGCCTGAAGCCATCCTGCGGTGTTGCGGCCAGGTCACAAGAAAGCGAGTTGAAGAAAGGAGCTCAGGGGCACTGTAATTCACAAACCTGCAGAGTTATAAATGACAGCTATCGTCCAAAAATAGACTGAAGTAAGGCTGCCAAGAGGACTTGAAAGCGGGGCAGAATTGCAGGAAACCGATTTCAGGAGGTAGACTGGAATTGCATTGAAAGCATAGCAAAAGAGGCAGAACGTCCACAATGATGCACTGGGCCAAAAAGGGCGTATGCGTTTTTTCCTGAATATATTCAGGAAAAAACGCATACGCCCTTTTTGGCCAACCAAGCAAGCTTGCAAAGGAAATCTGCACTACAATGAAGTCTCACTTCCCCCCGGTCAAAAGGGCCATCTGAAAAAAGTGTAAAATCCAGAAAGGCAGGACAGGCCATTGAGAACTGGGAGCCTTGTTATGCTGATGGGCGGGATGTAAATTGCCAACAGACACTCCGGAGAAGTGTATGGTGTTTCCTGAAACATCTAAAAAACAAAGCAACAGAGCCTAGGGCACTGCAACTTATGGTCCTATAGCTTAGGGAAATTAAAATCAAAAAGACACAGCCACCCCAAAGTTTGGAACGGCTCTGTTTACAAGAACCCCGTTTACTGTAGAAGTTCAACATCGCAGAAAGTGAAAAATGGATAAAGAACTTGTGGTACTTACGTACAATGCAGTATCACTCAGCAATGAAATCTATGTCATCAGGCCCTTAGCATCACAATGAGTGGATTCAGGTACGATGATTCTAACTGAAGTAAGTCACACAGAAAAAGAAACATCATAAGATATCACTAATACACGGAATGTAAACTTGGCTACACAGGAACTGAATTCCAAAACAGAACAGGTTCTCAAATTTAGAAAACCAACTTATGCTTGCTTAAGGGGAAAGGTGAGTTGGGTTGCTGCATAAAACAAGAGATTGAAATGAGCACAGATAAAGTTCCTTAAGCCAAATATGGAATAGACAAGAGCTACTCCTTGCTCAACGAAATGGACTCAACACCGCATATTAAACGCCTAAGAATATACCTGACTAGTAAGTATCTTAAAACCTATGGATTGCTATGTCTCCGAAAGAGAATCAAGCATGTGTACAGGGGCATAAACGCAGCAGTGATAGGATTGGAGAGGTTTGGTGAGCAAATGAAGACCCTTTGAAGTCATATTGCATGGTACCCATTCCACGGGTTTCAACTACCCAGGTTTTAGGTATTCTTCCTTCAGCTAAAACATGCATGTGGAACCCAGAGTATGATCAACCATGTGATCGGGAGACGTGTTCAAATATATCTCAGTTTTCCTCCCCTGGTACTCGGGTGCAACATTCCAGACGCTTTACTAACACTCTCCCCACTTGGAGAGTCAGTCCCTTTAACCTCCTGTTTGGCCCAGTTTGCAATTTCTGCGGAAGATGAACAGGAATAGCGAGAACCAATGAGAGGCTAGCTGGAGGTGTCTGGACGGGCAAATTTAACTCTCATTTCCCAACAGGAAGAGGATATAACCAAAGGCTCAGCGTGCCGTACCGGAACCAGATTAGGGCCTGAAGCCATCCTGCGGTGTTGCGGCCAGGTCACAAGAAAGCGAGTTGAAGAAAGGAGCTCAGGGACACTGTAATTCACAAACCTGCAGAGTTATAAATGACAGCTATCGTCCAAAAATAGACTGAAGTAAGGCTGCCAAGAGGACTTGAAAGGGGGGCAGAATTGCAGGAAACCGATTTCAGGAGGTAGACTGGAATTGCATTGAAAGCATAGGAAAAGAGGCAGAACGTCCACAATGATGCACTTGGCCAAAAAGGGCGTATGCGTTTTTTCCTGAATATATTCAGGAAAAAACGCATACACCCTTTTTGGACAACCAAGCAAGCTTGCAAAGGAAATCTGCACTACAATGAAGTCTCACTTCCCCGCGGTCAAAAGGGCCATCTGAAAAAAGTGTAAAATCCAGAAAGGCAGGACAGGCCATGGAGAACTGGGAGCCTTGTTATGCTGATGGGCGGGATGTAAATTGCCAACAACCACTCGGGAGAAGTGTATGGTGTTTCCTGAAACATCTAAAAAACAAAGCAACAGAGCCTAGGGCACTGCCACTTATGGTCCTATAGCTTAGGGAAATTAAAATCAAAAAGACACAGCCACCCCAAAGTTTGGGACGGCTCTGTTTACAAGAACCTCGTTTACAGTACAAGTTCAACATCGCAGAAAGTGAAAAATGGATAAAGAAGTTGTGGTATTTACATACAAAGCAATATCACTCAGCAATGAAATCTATGTCATCAGGCCCTTAGCATCACAATGAGTGGATTCAGGTATGATGATTCTAACTGAAATAAGTCACACAGAAAAAGAAACATCATAAGATATCAGTAATACACGGAATGTAAACTTGGCTACACAGGAACTGAATTACAGAACAGAACAGGGTCTCAAATTTAGAAAACCAACTTATGCTTGCTTAAGGGTAAAGGTGAGTTGGGGTGCTGCATAAAACCAGAGATTGAAATGAGCACAGATAAAGTTCCTTAAGCCAAATATGGAATAGACAAGAGCTACTCCTTGCTCAACGAAATGGACTCAACACCGCATATTAAACGCCTAAGAATGTACCTGACTTGTAAGTATCTTAAAACCTATGGATTGCTATGTCTCCAAAAGAGAATCAAGCATGTGTACAGGGGCATAAACGCAGCAGTGATAGGATTGGAGAGGTTCGGTGAGCAAATGAAGACCCTTTGAAGTCATATTGCATGGTACCCATTCCACGGGTTTCAACTACCCAGGTTTAAGGTATTCTTCCTTCAGCTAAAACATGCATGTGGAACCTAGAGTATGATCAACCATGTGATCGGGAGACGTGTTCAAATATGTCTCAGTTTTCGTACCCTGGTACTCGGGTGCAACATTCCAGACGCTTTACTAACACTCTCCCGACTTGGAGAGTCAGTCCCTTTAACCTCCTGTTTGGCCCAGTTTGCAATTTCTGCGGAAGATGAACAGGAATAGCGAGAACCAATGGAGACTAGCTGGAGGTGTCTGGACGGGCAAATTTAACTCTCATTTCCCACCAGGAAGAGGAATTAACCAAAGGCTCAGCATGCCGGGCCGGAACCAGATTAGAGCCTGAAGCCATCCTGCGGTGTTGCGGCCAGGTCACAAGAAAGCGAGTTGAAGAAAGGAGCTCAGGGGCACTGTAATTCACAAACCTGCAGAGTTATAAATGACAGCTATCGTCCAAAAATAGACTGAAGTAAGGCTGCCAAGAGGACTTGAAAGCGGGGCAGAATTGCAGGAAACCGATTTCAGGAGGTAGACTGGAATTGCATTGAAAGCATAGCAAAAGAGGCAGAACGTCCACAATGATGCACTGGGCCAAAAAGGGCGTATGCGTTTTTTCCTGAATATATTCAGGAAAAAACGCATACGCCCTTTTTGGCCAACCAAGCAAGCTTGCAAAGGAAATCTGCACTACAATGAAGTCTCACTTCCCCCCGGTCAAAAGGGCCATCTGAAAAAAGTGTAAAATCCAGAAAGGCAGGACAGGCCATTGAGAACTGGGAGCCTTGTTATGCTGATGGGCGGGATGTAAATTGCCAACAGACACTCCGGAGAAGTGTATGGTGTTTCCTGAAACATCTAAAAAACAAAGCAACAGAGCCTAGGGCACTTCCACTTATGGTCCTATAGCTTAGGGAAATTAAAATCAAAAAGACACAGCCACCCCAAAGTTTGGAACGGCTCTGTTTACAAGAACCCCGTTTACTGTAGAAGTTCAACATCGCAGAAAGTGAAAAATGGATAAAGAACTTGTGGTACTTACGTACAATGCAGTATCACTCAGCAATGAAATCTATGTCATCAGGCCCTTAGCATCACAATGAGTGGATTCAGGTACGATGATTCTAACTGAAGTAAGTCACACAGAAAAAGAAACATCATGAGATATCACTAATACACGGAATGTAAACTTGGCTACACAGGAACTGAATTCCAAAACAGAACAGGTTCTCAAATTTAGAAAACCAACTTATGCTTGCTTAAGGGGAAAGGTGAGTTGGGTTGCTGCATAAAACAAGAGATTGAAATGAGCACAGATAAAGTTCCTTAAGCCAAATATGGAATAGACAAGTGCTACTCCTTGCTCAACGAAATGGACTCAACACCGCATATTAAACGCCTAAGAATATACCTGACTAGTAAGTATCTTAAAACCTATGGATTGCTATGTCTCCGAAAGAGAATCAAGCATGTGTACAGGGGCATAAACGCAGCAGTGATAGGATTGGAGAGGTTTGGTGAGCAAATGAAGACCCTTTGAAGTCATATTGCATGGTACCCATTCCACGGGTTTCAACTACCCAGGTTTTAGGTATTCTTCCTTCAGCTAAAACATGCATGTGGAACCCAGAGTATGATCAACCATGTGATCGGGAGACGTGTTCAAATATATCTCAGTTTTCCTCCCCTGGTACTCGGGTGCAACATTCCAGACGCTTTACTAACACTCTCCCCACTTGGAGAGTCAGTCCCTTTAACCTCCTGTTTGGCCCAGTTTGCAATTTCTGCGGAAGATGAACAGGAATAGCGAGAACCAATGAGAGGCTAGCTGGAGGTGTCTGGACGGGCAAATTTAACTCTCATTTCCCAACAGGAAGAGGATATAACCAAAGGCTCAGCGTGCCGTACCGGAACCAGATTAGGGCCTGAAGCCATCCTGCGGTGTTGCGGCCAGGTCACAAGAAAGCGAGTTGAAGAAAGGAGCTCAGGGACACTGTAATTCACAAACCTGCACAGTTATAAATGACAGCTATCGTCCAAAAATAGACTGAAGTAAGGCTGCCAAGAGGACTTGAAAGGGGGGCAGAATTGCAGGAAACCGATTTCAGGAGGTAGACTGGAATTGCATTGAAAGCATAGGAAAAGAGGCAGAACGTCCACAATGATGCACTTGGCCAAAAAGGGCGTATGCGTTTTTTCCTGAATATATTCAGGAAAAAACGCATACACCCTTTTTGGACAACCAAGCAAGCTTGCAAAGGAAATCTGCACTACAATGAAGTCTCACTTCCCCGCGGTCAAAAGGGCCATCTGAAAAAAGTGTAAAATCCAGAAAGGCAGGACAGGCCATGGAGAACTGGGAGCCTTGTTATGCTGATGGGCGGGATGTAAATTGCCAACAACCACTCGGGAGAAGTGTATGGTGTTTCCTGAAACATCTAAAAAACAAAGCAACAGAACCTAGGGCACTTCCACTTATGGTCCTATAGCTTAGGGAAATTAAAATCAAAAAGACACAGCCACCCCAAAGTTTGGAACGGCTCTGTTTACAAGAACCTCGTTTACAGTACAAGTTCAACATCGCAGAAAGTGAAAAATGGAGAAAGAAGTTGTGGTATTTACTTACAAAGCAATATCACTCAGCAATGAAATCTGTGTCATCAGGCCCTTAGCAGCACAATGAGTGGATTCAGGTATGATGATTCTAACTGAAATAAGTCACACAGAAAAAGAAACATCATAAGATATCAGTAATACACGGAATGTAAACTTGGCTACACAGGAACTGAATTACAGAACAGAACAGGGTCTCAAATTTAGAAAACCAACTTATTCTTGCTTAAGGGTAAAGGTGAGTTGGGGTGCTGCATAAAACCAGAGATTGAAATGAGCACAGATAAAGTTCCTTAAGCCAAATATGGAATAGACAAGAGCTACTCCTTGCTCAACGAAATGGACTCAACACCTCATATTAATCGCCTAAGAATGTACCTGACTAGTAAGTATCTTAAAACCTATGGATTGCTATGTCTCCGAAAGAGAATCAAGCATGTGTACAGGGGCATAAACGCAGCAGTGATAGGATTGGAGAGGTTCGGTGAGCAAATGAAGACCCTTTGAAGTCATATTGCATGGTACCCATTCCACGGGTTTCAACTACCCAGGTTTAAGTTATTCTTCTTTCAGCTAAAACATGCATGTGGAACCTAGAATATGATCAACCATGTGATCGGGAGATGTGTTCAAATATGTCTCAGTTTTCCTCCCCTGGTACTCGGGTGCAACATTCCAGACGCTTTACTAACACTCTCCCCACTTGGAGAGTCAGTCCCTTTAACCTCCTGTTTGGCCCAGTTTGCAATTTCTGCGGAAGATGAACAGGAATAGCGAGAACCAATGAGAGGCTAGCTGGAGGTGTCTGGACGGGCAAATTTAACTCTCATTTCCCACCAGGAAGAGGAATTAACCAAAGGCTCAGCGTGCCATGCCAGAATCAGATTAGGGCCTGAAGCCATCCTGCGGTGTTGCGGCCAGCTCAAAAGAAAGCGAGTTGAAGAAAGGAGCTCAGGGGCACTGTAATTCACAAACCTGCAGAGTTATAAATGACAGCTATCGTCCAAAAATAGACTGAAGTAAGGCTGCCAAGAGGACTTGAAAGCGGGGCAGAATTGCAGGAAACCGATTTCAGGAGGTAGACTGGAATTGCATTGAAAGCATAGGAAAAGAGGCAGAACGTCCACAATGATGCACTTGGCCAAAAAGGGCGTATGCGTTTTTTCCTGAATATATTCAGGAAAAAACGCATACGCCCTTTTTGGCCAACCAAGCAAGCTTGCAAAGGAAATCTGCACTACAATGAAGTCTCACTTCCCCCCGGTCAAAAGGGCCATCTGAAAAAAGTGTAAAATCCAGAAAGGCAGGACAGGCCATGGAGAACTGGGAGCCTTGTTATGCTGATGGGCGGGATGTAAATTGCCAACAGACACTCGGGAGAAGTGTATGGTGTTTCCTGAAACATCTAAAAAACAAAGCAACAGAGCCTAGGGCACTGCCATTTATGGTCCTATAGCTTAGGGAAATTAAAATCAAAAAGACACAGCCACCCCAAAGTTTGGAACGGCTCTGTTTACAAGAACCTCGTTTACAGTACAAGTTCAACATCGCAGAAAGTGAAAAATGGATAAATAAGTTGTGGTATTTACTTACAAAGCAATATCACTCAGCAATGAAATCTGTGTCATCAGGCCCTTAGCAGCACAATGAGTGTATTCAGGTATGATGATTCTAACTGAAATAAGTCACACAGAAAAAGAAACATCATAAGATATCAGTAATACACGGAATGTAAACTTGGCTACACAGGAACTGAATTACAGAACAGAACAGGGTCTCAAATTTAGAAAACCAACTTATGCTTGCTTAAGGGTAAAGGTGAGTTGGGGTGCTGCATAAAACCAGAGATTGAAATGAGCACAGATAAAGTTCCTTAAGTCAAATATGGAATAGACAAGAGCTACTCCTTGCTCAACGAAATGCACTCAACACTGCATATTAAACGCCTAAGAATGTACCTGACTAGTAAGTATCTTAAAACCTATGGATTGCTATGTCTCCGAAAGAGAATCAAGCATGTGTACAGGGGCATAAACGCAGCAGTGATAGGATTGGAGAGGTTCGGTGAGCAAATGAAGACCCTTTGAAGTCATATTGCATGGTACCCATTACACGGGTCTTAACTCTCCAGGTTTAAGGTATTCTTCCTTCAGCTAAAACATGCATGTGGAACCCAAGTATGATCAACCATGTGAACGGGAGACGTGTTCAAATATGTCTCAGTTTTCCTCCCCTGGTACTCGGGTGCAACATTCCAGACGCTTTACTAACACTCTCCCCACTTGGAGAGTCAGCGCCTTTAACCTCCTGTTTGGCCCAGTTTGCAATTTCTGCGGAAGATGAACAGGAATAGTGAGAACCAATGAGAGACTAGCTGGAGGTGTCTGGACGGGCAAATTTAACTCTCATTTCCCACCAGGAAGAGGAAATAACCAAAGGCTCAGCGTGCCGTGCCGGAACCAGATTAGGGCCTGAAGCCATCCTGCAGTGTTGCGGCCAGGTCACAAGAAAGCAAGTTGAAGAAAGGAGCTCAGGGGCACTGTAATTCACAAACCTGCAGAGTTATAAATGACAGCTATCGTCCAAAAATAGACTGAAGTAAGGCTGCCAAGAGGACTTGAAAGCGCGGCAGAATTGCAGGAAACCGATTTCAGGAGGGAGACTGGAATTGCATTGAAAGCATAGGAAAAGAGGCAGAACGTCCACAATGATGCACTTGGCCAAAAAGGGCGTATGCGTTTTTTCCTGAATATATTCAGGAAAAAACGCATACGCCCTTTTTGGCCAACCAAGCAAGCTTGCAAAGGAAATCTGCACTACAATGAAGTCTCACTTCCCCCGGGTCAAAACGGCCATCTGAAAAAAGTGTAAAATCCAGAAAGGCTGGACAGGCCATGGAGAACTGGGAGCCTTGTTATGCTGATGGGCGGGATGTAAATTGCTAACAACCACTCAGGAGAAGTGTATGGTGTTTCCTGAAACATCTAAAAAACAAAGCAACAGAGCCTAGGGCACTTCCACTTATGGCCCTATAGCTTAGGGAAATTAAAATCAAAAAGACACAGCCACCCCAAAGTTTGGGACGCCTCCGTTTACAAGAACCTTGTTTACCGTACAAGTTCAATATCACAGAAAGTGAAAAATGGATAAAGAACTTGTGGTACTTACGTACAATGCAGTATCACTCAGCAATGAAATCTATGTCATCAGGCCCGTAGCAGCATAATGAGTGGATTCAGGTACGATGATTCTAACTGAAATAAGTCACACAGAAAAAGAAACATCATAAGATATCACTAATACACGGAATGTAAATTTGGCTACACAGGAACTGCATTCCAAAACAGAACAGGGTCTCAAATTTAGAAAACCAACTTATGCTTGCTTAAGGGGAAAGGTGAGTTGGGGTGCTGCATAAAACCAGAGATTGAAATGAGCACAGATAAAGTTCCTTAAGTCAAATATGGAATAGACAAGAGCTACTCCTTGCTCAACGAAATGGACTCAACACCGCATATTAAACGCCTAAGAATGTACCTGACTAGTAAGTATCTTAAAACCTATGGATTGCTATGTCTCCGAAAGAGAATCAAGCATGTGTACAGGGGCATAAACGCAGCAGTGATAGGATTGGAGAGGTTCGGTGAGCAAATGAAGACCCTTTGAAGTCATACTGCATGGTACCCATTCCACGGGTTTCAACTACCCAGGTTTTAGGTATTCTTCCTTCAGCTAAAATATGCATGTGGAACCCAGAGTATGATCAACCATGTGATCGGGAGACGTGTTCAAATATGTCTCAGTTTTCGTACCCTGGTACTCGGGTGCAACATTCCAGACGCTTTACTAACACTCTCCCGACTTGGAGAGTCAGTCCCTTTAACCTCCTGTTTGGCCCAGTTTGCAATTTCTGCGGAAGATGAACAGGAATAGCGAGAACCAATGGAGACTAGCTGGAGGTGTCTGGACGGGCAAATTTAACTCTCATTTCCCACCAGGAAGAGGAATTAACCAAAGGCTCAGCATGCCGGGCCGGAACCAGATTAGAGCCTGAAGCCATCCTGCGGTGTTGCGGCCAGGTCACAAGAAAGCGAGTTGAAGAAAGGAGCTCAGGGGCACTGTAATTCACAAACCTGCAGAGTTATAAATGACAGCTATCGTCCAAAAATAGACTGAAGTAAGGCTGCCAAGAGGACTTGAAAGCGGGGCAGAATTGCAGGAAACCGATTTCAGGAGGTAGACTGGAATTGCATTGAAAGCATAGCAAAAGAGGCAGAACGTCCACAATGATGCACTGGGCCAAAAAGGGCGTATGCGTTTTTTCCTGAATATATTCAGGAAAAAACGCATACGCCCTTTTTGGCCAACCAAGCAAGCTTGCAAAGGAAATCTGCACTACAATGAAGTCTCACTTCCCCCCGGTCAAAAGGGCCATCTGAAAAAAGTGTAAAATCCAGAAAGGCAGGACAGGCCATTGAGAACTGGGAGCCTTGTTATGCTGATGGGCGGGATGTAAATTGCCAACAGACACTCCGGAGAAGTGTATGGTGTTTCCTGAAACATCTAAAAAACAAAGCAACAGAACCTAGGGCACTTCCACTTATGGTCCTATAGCTTAGGGAAATTAAAATCAAAAAGACACAGCCACCCCAAAGTTTGGAACGGCTCTGTTTACAAGAACCCCGTTTACTGTAGAAGTTCAACATCGCAGAAAGTGAAAAATGGATAAAGAACTTGTGGTACTTACGTACAATGCAGTATCACTCAGCAATGAAATCTATGTCATCAGGCCCTTAGCATCACAATGAGTGGATTCAGGTACGATGATTCTAACTGAAGTAAGTCACACAGAAAAAGAAACATCATAAGATATCACTAATACACGGAATGTAAACTTGGCTACACAGGAACTGAATTCCAAAACAGAACAGGTTCTCAAATTTAGAAAACCAACTTATGCTTGCTTAAGGGGAAAGGTGAGTTGGGTTGCTGCATAAAACAAGAGATTGAAATGAGCACAGATAAAGTTCCTTAAGCCAAATATGGAATAGACAAGAGCTACTCCTTGCTCAACGAAATGGACTCAACACCGCATATTAAACGCCTAAGAATATACCTGACTAGTAAGTATCTTAAAACCTATGGATTGCTATGTCTCCGAAAGAGAATCAAGCATGTGTACAGGGGCATAAACGCAGCAGTGATAGGATTGGAGAGGTTTGGTGAGCAAATGAAGACCCTTTGAAGTCATATTGCATGGTACCCATTCCACGGGTTTCAACTACCCAGGTTTTAGGTATTCTTCCTTCAGCTAAAACATGCATGTGGAACCCAGAGTATGATCAACCATGTGATCGGGAGACGTGTTCAAATATATCTCAGTTTTCCTCCCCTGGTACTCGGGTGCAACATTCCAGACGCTTTACTAACACTCTCCCCACTTGGAGAGTCAGTCCCTTTAACCTCCTGTTTGGCCCAGTTTGCAATTTCTGCGGAAGATGAACAGGAATAGCGAGAACCAATGAGAGGCTAGCTGGAGGTGTCTGCACGGGCAAATTTAACTCTCATTTCCCAACAGGAAGAGGATATAACCAAAGGCTCAGCGTGCCGTACCGGAACCAGATTAGGGCCTGAAGCCATCCTGCGGTGTTGCGGCCATGTCACAAGAAAGCGAGTTGAAGAAAGGAGCTCAGGGACACTGTAATTCACAAACCTGCAGAGTTATAAATGACAGCTATCGTCCAAAAATAGACTGAAGTAAGGCTGCCAAGAGGACTTGAAAGGGGGGCAGAATTGCAGGAAACCGATTTCAGGAGGTAGACTGGAATTGCATTGAAAGCATAGGAAAAGAGGCAGAACGTCCACAATGATGCACTTGGCCAAAAAGGGCGTATGCGTTTTTTCCTGAATATATTCAGGAAAAAACGCATACGCCCTTTTTGGCCAACCAAGCAAGCTTGCAAAGGAAATCTGCACTACAATGAAGTCTCACTTCCCCCCGGTCAAAACGGCCATCTGAAAAAAGTGTAAAATCCAGAAAGGCAGGACAGGCCATGGAGAACTGGGAGCCTTGTTATGCTGATGGGCGGGATGTAAATTGCTAACAACCACTCAGGAGAAGTGTATGGTGTTTCCTGAAACATCTAAAAAACAAAGCAACAGAGCCTAGGGCACTTCCACTTATGGCCCTATAGCTTAGGGAAATTAAAATCAAAAAGACACAGCCACCCCAAAGTTTGGGACGCCTCCGTTTACAAGAACCTTGTTTACCGTACAAGTTCAATATCACAGAAAGTGAAAAATGGATAAAGAACTTGTGGTACTTACGTACAATGCAGTATCACTCAGCAATGAAATCTATGTCATCAGGCCCGTAGCAGCATAATGAGTGGATTCAGGTACGATGATTCTAACTGAAATAAGTCACACAGAAAAAGAAACATCATAAGATATCACTAATACACGGAATGTAAATTTGGCTACACAGGAACTGCATTCCAAAACAGAACAGGGTCTCAAATTTAGAAAACCAACTTATGCTTGCTTAAGGGGAAAGGTGAGTTGGGGTGCTGCATAAAACCAGAGATTGAAATGAGCACAGATAAAGTTCCTTAAGTCAAATATGGAATAGACAAGAGCTACTCCTTGCTCAAAGAAATGGACTCAACACCGCATATTAAACGCCTAAGAATGTACCTGACTAGTAAGTATCTTAAAACCTATGGATTGCTATGTCTCCGAAAGAGAATCAAGCATGTGTACAGGGGCATAAACGCAGCAGTGATAGGATTGGAGAGGTTCGGTGAGCAAATGAAGACCCTTTGAAGTCATATTGCATGGTACCCATTCCACGGGTTTCAACTACCCAGGTTTTAGGTATTCTTCCTTCAGCTAAAATATGCATGTGGAACCCAGAGTATGATCAACCATGTGATCGGGAGACGTGTTCAAATATGTCTCAGTTTTCGTACCCTGGTACTCGGGTGCAACATTCCAGACGCTTTACTAACACTCTCCCGACTTGGAGAGTCAGTCCCTTTAACCTCCTGTTTGGCCCAGTTTGCAATTTCTGCGGAAGATGAACAGGAATAGCGAGAACCAATGAGAGGCTAGCTGGAGGTGTCTGGACGGGCAAATTTAACTCTCATTTCCTACCAGGAAGAGGAATTAACCAAAGGCTCAGCGTGCCATGCCAGAATCAGATTAGGGCCTGAAGCCATCCTGCGGTGTTGCGGCCAGCTCAAAAGAAAGCGAGTTGAAGAAAGGAGCTCAGGGGCACTGTAATTCACAAACCTGCAGAGTTATAAATGACAGCTATCGTCCAAAAATAGACTGAAGTAAGGCTGCCAAGAGGACTTGAAAGCGGGGCAGAATTGCAGGAAACCGATTTCAGGAGGTAGACTGGAATTGCATTGAAAGCATAGGAAAAGAGGCAGAACGTCCACAATGATGCACTTGGCCAAAAAGGGCGTATGCGTTTTTTCCTGAATATATTCAGGAAAAAACGCATACGCCCTTTTTGGCCAACCAAGCAAGCTTGCAAAGGAAATCTGCACTACAATGAAGTCTCACTTCCCCCCGGTCAAAAGGGCCATCTGAAAAAAGTGTAAAATCCAGAAAGGCAGGACAGGCCATGGAGAACTGGGAGCCTTGTTACGCTGATGGGCGGGATGTAAATTGCCAACAACCACTCGGGAGAAGTGTATGGTGTTTCCTGAAACATCTAAAAAACAAAGCAACAGAACCTAGGGCACTTCCACTTATGGTCCTATAGCTTAGGGAAATTAAAATCAAAAAGACACAGCCACCCCAAAGTTTGGAACGGCTCTGTTTACAAGAACCTCGTTTACAGTACAAGTTCAACATCGCAGAAAGTGAAAAATGGATAAAGAAGTTGTGGTATGTACTTACAAAGCAATATCACTCAGCAATGAAATCTGTGTCATCAGGCCCTTAGCAGCACAATGAGTGGATTCAGGTATGATGATTCTAACTGAAGTAAGTCACACAGAAAAAGAAACATCATAAGATATCAGTAATACACGGAATGTAAACTTGGCTACACAGGAACTGAATTACAGAACAGAACAGGGACTCAAATTTAGAAAAACAACTTATGCTTGCTTAAGGGTAAAGGTGAGTTGGGGTGCTGCATAAAACCAGAGATTGAAATGAGCACAGATAAAGTTCCTTAAGCCAAATATGGAATAGACAAGAGCTACTCCTTGCTCAACGAAATGGACTCAACACTGCATATTAAACGCCTAAGAATGTACCTGACTTGTAAGTATCTTAAAACCTATGGATTGTTATGTCTCCAAAAGAGAATCAAGCATGTGTACAGGGGCATAAACGCAGCAGTGATAGGATTGGAGAGGTTCGGTGAGCAAATGAAGACCCTTTGAAGTCATATTGCATGGTACCCATTCCACGGGTTTCAACTACCCAGGTTTAAGGTATTCTTCCTTCAGCTAAAACATGCATGTGGAACCTAGAGTATGATCAACCATGTGATCGGGAGATGTGTTCAAATATGTCTCAGTTTTCCTCCCCTGGTACTCGGGTGCAACATTCCAGACGCTTTACTAACACTCTCCCGACTTGGAGAGTCAGTCCCTTTAACCTCCTGTTTGGCCCAGTTTGCAATTTCTGCGGAAGATGAACAGGAATAGCGAGAACCAATGGAGACTAGCTGGAGGTGTCTGGACGGGCAAATTTAACTCTCATTTCCTACCAGGAAGAGTAATTAACCAAAGGCTCAGCGTGCCATGCCAGAATCAGATTAGGGCCTGAAGCCATCCTGCGGTGTTGCGGCCAGCTCAAAAGAAAGCGAGTTGAAGAAAGGAGCTCAGGGGCACTGTAATTCACAAACCTGCAGAGTTATAAATGACAGCTATCGTCCAAAAATAGACTGAAGTAAGGCTGCCAAGAGGACTTGAAAGTGGGGCAGAATTGCAGGAAACCGATTTCAGGAGGTAGACTGGAATTGCATTGAAAGCATAGGAAAAGAGGCAGAACGTCCACAATGATGCACTTGGCCAAAAGGGCGTATGCGTTTTTTCCTGAATATATTCAGGAAAAAACGCATACGCACTTTTTGGACAACCAAGCAAGCTTGCAAAGGAAATCTGCACTACAATGAAGTCTCACTTCCCCCCGGTCAAAAGGGCCATCTGAAAAAAGTGTAAAATCCAGAAAGGCAGGACAGGCCATGGAGAACTGGGAGCCTTGTTATGCTGATGGGAGGGATGTAAATTGCCAACAGACACTCAGGAGAAGTGTATGGTGTTTCCTGAAACATCTAAAAAACAAAGCAACAGAGCCTAGGGCACTTCCACTTATGGTCCTATAGCTTAGGGAAATTAAAATCAAAAAGACACAGCCACCCCAAAGTTTGGGACGCCTCCGTTTACAAGAACCTCGTTTACCATACAAGTTCAATATCACAGAAAGTGTAAAATGGATAAAGAACTTGTGGTACTTACGTACAATGCAGTATCAGTCAGCAATGAAATCTATGTCATCAGGCCCGTAGCAGCATAATGAGTGGATTCAGGTACGATGATTCTAACTGAAATAAGTCACACTGAAAAAGAAACATCATAAGATATCACTAATACACGGAATGTAAACTTGGCTACACAGGAACTGCATTCCAAAACAGAACAGGGTCTCAAATTTAGAAAACCAACTTATGCTTGCTTCAGGGGAAAGGTGAGTTGGGTTGCTGCATAAAACCGGAGATTGAAATTAGCACAGATAAAGTTCCTTAAGCCAAATATGGAATAGACAAGAGCTACTCCTTGCTCAACGAAATGGACTCAACACCCCATATTAAACGCCTAAGAATGTACCTGACTAGTAAGTATCTTAAAACCTATGGATTGCTATGTTTCCAAAAGACAATCAAGCGTGTGTACAGGGGCATAAACGCAGCAGTGATAGGATTGGAGAGGTTCGGTGAGCAAATGAAGACCCTTTGAAGTCATATTGCATGGTACCCATTCCACGGGTCTCAACTCTCCAGGTTTAAGGTATTCTTCCTTCAGCTAAAACATGCATGTGGAACCCAGTGTATGATCAACCATGTGAATGGGAGACGTGTTCAAATATGTCTCAGTTTTCCTCCCCTGGTACTCGGGTGCAACATTCCAGACGCTTTACTAACACTCTCCCCACTTGGAGAGTCAGTCCCTTTAACCTCCTGTTTGGCCCAGTTTGCAATTTCTGCGGAAGATGAACAGGAATAGCGAGAACCAATGAGAGGCTAGCTGGAGGTGTCTGGACGGGCAAATTTAACTCTCATTTCCCACCAGGAAGAGGAATTAACCAAAGGCTCAGCATGCCGGGCCGGAACCAGATTAGGGCCTGAAGCCATCCTGCGGTGTTGCGGCCAGGTCACAAGAAAGCGAGTTGAAGAAAGGAGCTCAGGGGCACTGTAATTCACAAACCTGCAGAGTTATAAATGACAGCAATCGTCCAAAAATAGACTGAAGTAAGGCTGCCAAGAGGACTTGAAAGCGGGGCAGAATTGCAGGAAACCGATTTCAGGAGGTAGACTGGAATTGCATTGAAAGCATAGGAAAAGAGGCAGAACGTCCACAATGATGCACTTGGCCAAAAAGGGCGTATGCGTTTTTTCCTGAATATATTCAGGAAAAAACGCATACGCCCTTTTTGGCCAACCAAGCAAGCTTGCAAAGGAAATCTGCACTACAATGAAGTCTCACTTCCCCTCGGTCAAAAGGGCCATCTGAAAAAAGTGTAAAATCCAGAAAGGCAACAGGCCATTGAGAACTGGGAGCCTTGTTATGCTGATGGGCGGGATGTAAATTGCCAACAGACACTCGGGAGAAGTGTATGGTGTTTCCTGAAACATCTAAAAAACAAAGCAACAGAGCCTAGGGCACTTCCACTTATGGTCCTATAGCTTAGGGAAATTAAAATCAAAAAGACACAGCCACCCCAAAGTTTGGAACGGCTCTGTTTACAAGAACCTCGTTTACAGTACAAGTTCAACATCGCAGAAAGTGAAAAATGGATAAAGAACTTGTGGTACTTACGTACAATGCAGTATCACTCAGCAATGAAATCTATGTCATCAGGCCCGTAGCAGCATAATGAGTAGATTCAGGTACGATGATTCTAACTGAAATAAGTCACACAGAAAAAGAAACATCATAAGATATCACTAATACACGGAATGTAAACTTGGCTACACAGGAACTGAATTCCAAAACAGAACAGGTTCTCAAATTTAGAAAACCAACTTATGCTTGCTTAAGGGGAAAGGTGAGTTGGGTTGCTGCATAAAACCAGAGATTTAAATGAGCACAGATAAAGTTCCTTAAGCCAAATATGGAATAGACAAGAGCTACTCCTTGCTCAACGAAATGGACTCAACACCGCATATTAAACGCCTAAGAATGTACCTGACTAGTAAGTATCTTAAAACCTATGGATTGCTATGTCTCCGAAAGAGAATCAAGCATGTGTACAGGGGCATAAACGCAGCAGTGATAGGATTGGAGAGGTTCGGTGAGCAAATGAAGACCCTTTGAAGTCATATTGCATGGTACCCATTCCACGGGTTTCAACTACCCAGGTTTTAGGTATTCTTCCTTCAGCTAAAACATGCATGTGGAACCCAGAGTATGATCAACCATGTGAACGGGAGACGTGTTCAAATATGTCTCAGTTTTCCTCCCCTGGTACTCGGGTGCAACATTCCAGACGCTTTACTAACACTCTCCCCACTTGGAGAGTCAGTCCCTTTAACCTCCTGTTTGGCCCAGTTTGCAATTTCTGCGGAAGATGAACAGAAATAGCGAGAACCAATGAGAGGCTAGCTGGAGGTGTCTGGACGGGCAAATTTAACTCTCATTTCCCACCAGGAAGAGGAATTAACCAAAGGCTCAGCATGCCGGGCCGGAACCAGATTAGGGCCTGAAGCCATCCTGCGGTGTTGCGGCCAGGTCACAAGAAAGCGAGTTGAAGAAAGGAGCTCAGGGGCACTGTAATTCACAAACCTGCAGAGTTATAAATGACAGCAATCGTCCAAAAATAGACTGAAGTAAGGCTGCCAAGAGGACTTGAAAGCGGGGCAGAATTGCAGGAAACCGATTTCAGGAGGTAGACTGGAATTGCATTGAAAGCATAGGAAAAGAGGCAGAACGTCCACAATGATGCACTTGGCCAAAAAGGGCGTATGCGTTTTTTCCTGAATATATTCAGGAAAAAACGCATACGCCCTTTTTGGACAACCAAGCAAGCTTGCAAAGGAAATCTGCACTACAATGAAGTCTCACTTCCCCCCGGTCAAAAGGGCCATCTGAATAAAGTGTAAAATCCAGAAAGGCAAGACAGGCCATGGAGAACTGGGAGCCTTGTTATGCTGATGGGAGGGATGAAAATTGCCAACAGACACTCGGGAGAAGTGTATGGTGTTTCCTGAAACATCTAAAAAACAAAGCAACAGAGCCTAGGGCACTGCCACTTATGGTTCTATAGCTTAGGGAAATTAAAATCAAAAAGACACAGCCACCCCAAAGTTTGGGACGCCTCTGTTTACAAGAACCTCGTTTACAGTACAAGTTCAACATCGCAGAAAGTGAAAAATGGATAAAGAAGTTGTGGTATTTACTTACAAAGCAATATCACTCAGCAATGAAATCTATGTCATCAGGCCCTTAGCATCACAATGAGTGGATTCAGGTATGATGATTCTAACTGAAATAAGTCACACAGAAAAAGAAACATCATAAGATATCAGTAATACACGGAATGTAAACTTGGCTACACAGGAACTGAATTACAGAACAGAACAGGGTCTCAAATTTAGAAAACCAACTTATGCTTGCTTAAGGGTAAAGGTGAGTTGGGGTGCTGCATAAAACCAGAGATTGAAATGAGCACAGATAAAGTTCCTTAAGTCAAATGTGGAATAGACAAGAGCTACTCCTTGCTCAACGAAATGGACTCAACACCGCATATTAAACGCCTAAGAATGTACCTGACTAGTAAGTATCTTAAAACCTATGGATTGCTATGTCTCCGAAAGAGAATCAAGCATGTGTACAGGGGCATAAACGCAGCAGTGATAGGATTGGAGAGGTTCGGTGAGCAAATGAAGACCCTTTGAGGTCATATTGCATGGTACCCATTACACGGGTCTCAACTCTCCAGGTTTAAGGTATTCTTCCTTCAGCTAAAACATGCATGTGGAACCCAAGTATGATCAACCATGTGAACGGGAGACGTGTTCAAATATGTCTCAGTTTTCCTCCCCTGGTACTCGGGTGCAACATTCCAGACGCTTTACTAACACTCTCCCCACTTGGAGAGTCAGCGCCTTTAACCTCTTGTTTGGCCCAGTTTGCAATTTCTGCGGAAGATGAACAGGAATAGCGAGAACCAATGAGAGGCTAGCTGGAGGTGTCTGGACGGGCAAATTTAACTCTCATTTCCCACCAGGAAGAGGAAATAACCAAAGGCTCAGCGTGCCGTACCGGAACCAGATTAGGGCCTGAAGCCATCCTGCGGTGTTGCGGCCAGGTCACAAGAAAGCGAGTTGAAGAAAGGAGCTCAGGGGCACTGTAATTCACAAACCTGCAGAGTTATAAATGACAGCTATCGTCCAAAAATATACTGAAGTAAGGCTGCCAAGAGGACTTGAAAGCGGGGCAGAATTGCAGGAAACTGATTTCAGGAGGTAGACTGGAATTGCATTGAAAGCATAGGAAAAGAGGCAGAACGTCCTCAATGATGCACTTGGCCAAAACGGGCGTATGCGTTTTTTCCTGAATATATTCAGGAAAAAACGCATACGCCCTTTTTGGCCAACCAAGCAAGCTTGCAAAGGAAATCTGCACTACAATGAAGTCTCACTTCCCCCCGGTCAAAACGGCCATCTGAAAAAAGTGTAAAATCCAGAAAGGCAGGACAGGCCATGGAGAACTGGGAGCCTTGTTATGCTGATGGGCGGGATGTAAATTGCCAACAACCACTCGGGAGAAGTGTATGGTGTTTCCTGAAACATCTAAAAAACAAAGCAACAGAACCTAGGGCACTTCCACTTATGGTCCTATACATTAGGGAAATTAAAATCAAAAAGACACAGCCACCCCAAAGTTTGGAACGGCTCTGTTTACAAGAACCTCGTTTACAGTACAAGTTCAACATCGCAGAAAGTGAAAAATGGATAAAGAAGTTGTGGTATTTACTTACAAAGCAATATCACTCAGCAATGAAATCTGTGTCATCAGGCCCTTAGCAGCACAATGAGTGGATTCAGGTATGATGATTCTAACTGAAGTAAGTCACACAGAAAAAGAAACATCATAAGATATCAGTAATACACGGAATGTAAACTTGGCTACACAGGAACTGAATTACAGAACAGAACAGGGACTCAAATTTAGAAAACCAACTTATGCTTGCTTAAGGGGAAAGGTGAGTTGGGGTGCTGCATAAAACCAGAGATTGAAATGAGCACAGATAAAGTTCCTTAAGCCAAATATGGAATAGACAAGAGCTACTCCTTGCTCAACGAAATGGACTCAACACCGCATATTAAACGCCTAAGAATGTATCTGACTTGTAAGTATCTTAAAACCTATGGATTGCTATGTCTCCAAAAGAGAATCAAGCATGTGTACAGGGGCATAAACGCAGCAGTGATAGGATTGGGGAGGTTCGGTGAGCAAATGAAGACCCTTTGAAGTCATATTGCATGGTACCCATTCCACGGGTTTCAACTACCCAGGTTTAAGGTATTCTTCCTTCAGCTAAAACATGCATGTGGAACCTAGAGTATGATCAACCATGTGATCGGGAGACGTGTTCAAATATGTCTCAGTTTTCCTCCCCTGGTACTCGGGTGCAACATTCCAGACGCTTTACTAACACTCTCCCCACTTGGAGAGTCAGTCCCTTTAACCTCCTGTTTGGCCCAGTTTGCAATTTCTGCGGAAGATGAACAGGAATAGCGAGAACCAATGAGAGGCTAGCTGGAGGTGTCTGGACGGGCAAATTTAACTCTCATTTCCCACCAGGAAGAGGAATTAACCAAAGGCTCAGCATGCCGGGCCGGAACCAGATTAGGGCCTGAAGCCATCCTGCGGTGTTGCGGCCAGGTCACAAGAAAACGAGTTGAAGAAAGGAGCTCAGGGGCACTGTAATTCACAAACCTGCAGAGTTATAAATGACAGCTATCGTCCAAAAATAGACTGAAGTAAGGCTGCCAAGAGGACTTGAAAGCGGGGCAGAATTGCAGGAAACCGATTTCAGGAGGTAGACTGGAATTGCATTGAAAGCATAGGAAAAGAGGCAGAACGTCCACAATGATGCACTTGGCCAAAAAGGGCGTATGCGTTTTTTCCTGAATATATTCAGGAAAAAACGCATACGCCCTTTTTGGCCAACCAAGCAAGCTTGCAAAGGAAATCTGCACTACAATGAAGTCTCACTTCCCTCTGGTCAAAAGGGCCATCTGAAAAAAGTGTAAAATCCAGAAAGGCAACAGGCCATTGAGAACTGGGAGCCTTGTTATGCTGATGGGCGGGATGTAAATTGCCAACAGACACTTGGGAGAAGTGTATGGTGTTTCCTGAAACATCTAAAAAACAAAGCAACAGAGCCTAGGGCACTTCCACTTATGGTCCTATAGCTTAGGGAAATTAAAATCAAAAAGACACAGCCACCCCAAAGTTTGGAACGGCTCTGTTTACAAGAACCTCATTTACAGTACAAGTTCAACATCGCAGAAAGTGAAAAATGGATAAAGAAGTTGTGGTATTCACTTACAAAGCAATATCACTCAGCAATGAAATCTATGTCATCAGGCCCTTAGCAGCACAATGAGTGGATTCAGGTATGATGATTCTAACTGAAATAAGTCACACAGAAAAAGAAACATCATAAGATATCAGTAATACACGGAATGTAAACTTGGCTACACAGGAACTGAATTACAGAACAGAACAGGGTCTCAAATTTAGAAAACCAACTTATGCTTGCTTAAGGGTAAAGGTGAGTTGGGGTGCTGCATAAAACCAGAGATTGAAATGAGCACAGATAAAGTTCCTTAGGCCAAATATGGAATAGACAAGAGCTACTCCTTGCTCAACGAAATGGACTCAACACCGCATATTAAACGCCTAAGAATGTACCTGACTAGTAAGTATCGTAAAACCTATGGATTGCTATGTCTCCGAAAGAGAATCAAGCATGTGTACAGGGGCATAAATGCAGCAGTGATAGGATTGGAGAGGTTCGGTGAGCAAATGAAGACCCTTTGAAGTCATATTGCATGGTACCCATTACACGGGTCTCAACTCTCCAGGTTTAAGGTATTCTTCCTTCAGCTAAAACATGCATGTGGAACCCAAGTATGATCAACCATGTGAACGGGAGACGTGTTCAAATATGTCTCAGTTTTCCTCCCCTGGTACTCGGGTGCAACATTCCAGACGCTTTACTAACACTCTCCCCACTTGGAGAGTCAGCGCCTTTAACCTCCTGTTTGGCCCAGTTTGCAATTTCTGCGGAAGATGAACAGGAATAGCGAGAACCAATGAGAGGCTAGCTGGAGGTGTCTGGACGGGCAAATTTAACTCTCATTTCCCACCAGGAAGAGGAAATAACCAAAGGCTCAGCGTGCCGTACCGGAACCAGATTAGGGCCTGAAGCCATCCTGCGGTGTTGCGGCCAGCTCAAAAGAAAGCGAGTTGAAGAAAGGAGCTCAGGGGCACTGTAATTCACAAACCTGCAGAGTTATAAATGACAGCTATCGTCCAAAAATAGACTGAAGTAAGGCTGCCAAGAGGACTTGAAAGCGGGGCAGAATTGCAGGAAACCGATTTCAGGAGGTAGACTGGAATTGCATTGAAAGCATAGGAAAAGAGGCAGAACGTCCACAATGATGCACTTGGCCAAAAAGGGCGTATGCGTTTTTTCCTGAATATATTCAGGAAAAAACGCATACGCCCTTTTTGGCCAACCAAGCAAGCTTGCAAAGGAAATCTGCACTACAATGAAGTCTCACTTCCCCCCGGTCAAAAGGGCCATCTGAAAAAAGTGTAAAATCCAGAAAGGCAGGACAGGCCATGGAGAACTGGGAGCCTTGTTATGCTGATGGGCGGGATGTAAATTGCCAACAACCACTCGGGAGAAGTGTATGGTGTTTCCTGAAACATCTAAAAAACAAAGCAACAGAACCTAGGGCGCTTCCACTTATGGTCCTATAGCTTAGGGAAATTAAAATCAAAAAGACATAGCCACCCCAAAGTTTGGAACGGCTCTGTTTACAAGAACCTCGTTTACAGTACAAGTTCAACATCGCAGAAAGTGAAAAATGGATAAAGAAGTTGTGGTATTTACTTACAAAGCAATATCACTCAGCAATGAAATCTGTGTCATCAGGCCCTTAGCAGCACAATGAGTGGATTCAGGTATGATGATTCTAACTGAAGTAAGTCACACAGAGAAAGAAACATCATAAGATATCAGTAATACACGGAATGTAAACTTGGCTACACAGGAAATGAATTACAGAACAGAACAGGGTCTCAAATTTAGAAAAACAACTTATGCTTGCTTAAGGGGAAAGGTGAGTTGGGATGCTGCATAAAACCAGAGATTGAAATGAGCACAGATAAAGTTCCTTAAGCCAAATATGGAATAGACAAGAGCTACTCCTTGCTCAACGAAATGGACTCAACACCGCATATTAAACGCCTAAGAATGTACCTGACTAGTAAGTATCTTAAAACCTATGGATGGCTATGTCTCCGAAAGAGAATCAAGCATGTGTACAGGGGCATAAAAGCAGCAGTGATAGGATTGGAGAGGTTCGGTGAGCAAATGAAGACCCTTTGAAGTCATATTGCATGGTACCCATTCCACGGGTTTCAACTACCCAGGTTTAAGGTATTCTTCCTTCAGCTAAAACATGCATGTGGAACCTAGAGTATGATCAACCATGTGATCGGGAGACGTGTTCAAATATGTCTCAGTTTTCCTCCCCTGGTACTCGGGTGCAACATTCCAGACGCTTTACTAACACTCTCCCCACTTGGAGAGTCAGTCCCTTTAACCTCCTGTTTGGCCCAGTTTGCAATTTCTGCGGAAGATGAACAGGAATAGCGAGAACCAATGAGAGGCTAGCTGGAGGTGTCTGGACGGGCAAATTTAACTCTCATTTCCCACCAGGAAGAGGAATTAACCAAAGGCTCAGCATGCCGGGCCGGAACCAGATTAGGGCCTGAAGCCATCCTGCGGTGTTGCGGCCAGGTCACAAGAAAACGAGTTGAAGAAAGGAGCTCAGGGGCACTGTAATTCACAAACCTGCAGAGTTATAAATGACAGCTATCGTCCAAAAATAGACTGAAGTAAGGCTGCCAAGAGGACTTGAAAGCGGGGCAGAATTGCAGGAAACCGATTTCAGGAGGTAGACTGGAATTGCATTGAAAGCATAGGAAAAGAGGCAGAACGTCCACAATGATGCACTTGGCCAAAAAGGGCGTATGCGTTTTTTCCTGAATATATTCAGGAAAAAACGCATACGCCCTTTTTGGCCAACCAAGCAAGCTTGCAAAGGAAATCTGCAGTACAATGAAGTCTCACTTCCCTCTGGTCAAAAGGGCCATCTGAAAAAAGTGTAAAATCCAGAAAGGCAACAGGCCATTGAGAACTGGGAGCCTTGTTATGCTGATGGGCGGGATGTAAATTGCCAACAGACACTTGGGAGAAGTGTATGGTGTTTCCTGAAACATCTAAAAAACAAAGCAACAGAGCCTAGGGCACTTCCACTTATGGTCCTATAGCTTAGGGAAATTAAAATCAAAAAGACACAGCCACCCCAAAGTTTGGAACGGCTCTGTTTACAAGAACCTCGTTTACAGTACAAGTTCAACATCGCAGAAAGTGAAAAATGGATAAAGAAGTTGTGGTATTCACTTACAAAGCAATATCACTCAGCAATGAAATCTATGTCATCAGGCCCTTAGCAGCACAATGAGTGGATTCAGGTATGATGATTCTAACTGAAATAAGTCACACAGAAAAAGAAACATCATAAGATATCAGTAATACACGGAATGTAAACTTGGCTACACAGGAACTGAATTACAGAACAGAACAGGGTCTCAAATTTAGAAAACCAACTTATGCTTGCTTAAGGGTAAAGGTGAGTTGGGGTGCTGCATAAAACCAGAGATTGAAATGAGCACAGATAAAGTTCCTTAGGCCAAATATGGAATAGACAAGAGCTACTCCTTGCTCAACGAAATGGACTCAACACCGCATATTAAACGCCTAAGAATGTACCTGACTAGTAAGTATCGTAAAACCTATGGATTGCTATGTCTCCGAAAGAGAATCAAGCATGTGTACAGGGGCATAAATGCAGCAGTGATAGGATTGGAGAGGTTCGGTGAGCAAATGAAGACCCTTTGAAGTCATATTGCATGGTACCCATTACACGGGTCTCAACTCTCCAGGTTTAAGGTATTCTTCCTTCAGCTAAAACATGCATGTGGAACCCAAGTATGATCAACCATGTGAACGGGAGACGTGTTCAAATATGTCTCAGTTTTCCTCCCCTGGTACTCGGGTGCAACATTCCAGACGCTTTACTAACACTCTCCCCACTTGGAGAGTCAGCGCCTTTAACCTCCTGTTTGGCCCAGTTTGCAATTTCTGCGGAAGATGAACAGGAATAGCGAGAACCAATGAGAGGCTAGCTGGAGGTGTCTGGACGGGCAAATTTAACTCTCATTTCCCACCAGGAAGAGGAAATAACCAAAGGCTCAGCGTGCCGTACCGGAACCAGATTAGGGCCTGAAGCCATCCTGCGGTGTTGCGGCCAGCTCAAAAGAAAGCGAGTTGAAGAAAGGAGCTCAGGGGCACTGTAATTCACAAACCTGCAGAGTTATAAATGACAGCTATCGTCCAAAAATAGACTGAAGTAAGGCTGCCAAGAGGACTTGAAAGCGGGGCAGAATTGCAGGAAACCGATTTCAGGAGGTAGACTGGAATTGCATTGAAAGCATAGCAAAAGAGGCAGAACGTCCACAATGATGCACTGGGCCAAAAAGGGCGTATGCGTTTTTTCCTGAATATATTCAGGAAAAAACGCATACGCCCTTTTTGGCCAACCAAGCAAGCTTGCAAAGGAAATCTGCACTACAATGAAGTCTCACTTCCCCCCGGTCAAAAGGGCCATCTGAAAAAAGTGTAAAAT
This sequence comes from Stenella coeruleoalba, assembly GCF_951394435.1. Lineage (NCBI taxonomy): Eukaryota > Metazoa > Chordata > Mammalia > Artiodactyla > Delphinidae > Stenella > Stenella coeruleoalba. The sequence goes on along the minus strand of NW_027646118.1, from coordinate 740,960 downwards.
CCAGAAAGGCAGGACAGGCCATGGAGAACTGGGAGCCTTGTTATGCTGATGGGCGGGATGTAAATTGCCAACAACCACTCGGGAGAAGTGTATGGTGTTTCCTGAAACATCTAAAAAACAAAGCAACAGAACCTAGGGCACTTCCACTTATGGTCCTATAGCTTAGGGAAATTAAAATCAAAAAGACATAGCCACCCCAAAGTTTGGAACGGCTCTGTTTACAAGAACCTCGTTTACAGTACAAGTTCAACATCGCAGAAAGTGAAAAATGGATAAAGAAGTTGTGGTATTTACTTACAAAGCAATATCACTCAGCAATGAAATCTGTGTCATCAGGCCCTTAGCAGCACAATGAGTGGATTCAGGTATGATGATTCTAACTGAAGTAAGTCACACAGAGAAAGAAACATCATAAGATATCAGTAATACACGGAATGTAAACTTGGCTACACAGGAAATGAATTACAGAACAGAACAGGGTCTCAAATTTAGAAAACCAACTTATGCTTGCTTAAGGGTAAAGGTGAGTTGGGGTGCTGCATAAAACCAGAGATTGAAATGAGCACAGATAAAGTTCCTTAAGTCAAATATGGAATAGACAAGAGCTACTCCTTGCTCAACGAAATGGACTCAACACCGCATATTAAACGCCTAAGAATGTACCTGACTAGAAAGTATCTTAAAACCTATGGATTGCTATGTCTCCAAAAGAGAATCAAGCATGTGTACAGGGGCATAAACGCAGCAGTGATAGGATTGGAGAGGTTCGGTGAGCAAATGAAGACCCTTTGAAGTCATATTGCATGGTACCCATTCCACGGGTTTCAACTACCCGGGTTTAAGGTATTCTTCCTTCAGCTAAAACATGCATGTGGAACCTAGAGTATGATCAACCATGTGATCGGGAGACGTGTTCAAATATGTCTCAGTTTTCGTACCCTGGTACTCTGGTGCAACATTCCAGACGCTTACTAACACTCTCCCCACTTGGAGAGTCAGTCCCTTTAACCTCCTGTTTGGCCCAGTTTGCAATTTCTGCGGAAGATGAACAGGAATAGCGAGAACCAATGAGAGGCTACCTGGAGGTGTCTGGATGGGCAAATTTAACTCTCATTTCCCACCAGGAAGAGGAATTAACCAAAGGCTCAGCAGCCGTGCCAGAACCAGATTAGGGCCTGAAGACATCCTGCGGTGTTGCGGCCAGCTCACAAGAAAGCGAGTTGAAGAAAGGAGCTCAGGGGCACTGTAATTCACAAACCTGCAGAGTTATAAATGACAGCTATCGTCCAAAAATAGACTGAAGTAAGGCTGCCAAGAGGACTTGAAAGCGGGGCAGAATTGCAGGAAACCGATTTCAGGAGGTAGACTGGAATTGCATTGAAAGCATAGCAAAAGAGGCAGAACGTCCACAATGATGCACTGGGCCAAAAAGGGCGTATGCGTTTTTTCCTGAATATATTCAGGAAAAAACGCATACGCCCTTTTTGGCCAACCAAGCAAGCTTGCAAAGGAAATCTGCACTACAATGAAGTCTCACTTCCCCCCGGTCAAAAGGGCCATCTGAAAAAAGTGTAAAATCCAGAAAGGCAGGACAGGCCATGGAGAACTGGGAGCCTTGTTATGCTGATGGGCGGGATGTAAATTGCCAACAACCACTCGGGAGAAGTGTATGGTGTTTCCTGAAACATCTAAAAAACAAAGCAACAGAACCTAGGGCACTTCCACTTATGGTCCTATAGCTTAGGGAAATTAAAATCAAAAAGACATAGCCACCCCAAAGTTTGGAACGGCTCTGTTTACAAGAACCTCGTTTACAGTACAAGTTCAACATCGCAGAAAGTGAAAAATGGATAAAGAAGTTGTGGTATTTACTTACAAAGCAATATCACTCAGCAATGAAATCTGTGTCATCAGGCCCTTAGCAGCACAATGAGTGGATTCAGGTATGATGATTCTAACTGAAGTAAGTCACACAGAGAAAGAAACATCATAAGATATCAGTAATACACGGAATGTAAACTTGGCTACACAGGAAATGAATTACAGAACAGAACAGGGTCTCAAATTTAGAAAACCAACTTATGCTTGCTTAAGGGTAAAGGTGAGTTGGGGTGCTGCATAAAACCAGAGATTGAAATGAGCACAGATAAAGTTCCTTAAGTCAAATATGGAATAGACAAGAGCTACTCCTTGCTCAACGAAATGGACTCAACACCGCATATTAAACGCCTAAGAATGTACCTGACTAGAAAGTATCTTAAAACCTATGGATTGCTATGTCTCCAAAAGAGAATCAAGCATGTGTACAGGGGCATAAACGCAGCAGTGATAGGATTGGAGAGGTTCGGTGAGCAAATGAAGACCCTTTGAAGTCATATTGCATGGTACCCATTCCACGGGTTTCAACTACCCAGGTTTAAGGTATTCTTCCTTCAGCTAAAACATGCATGTGGAACCTAGAGTATGATCAACCATGTGATCGGGAGACGTGTTCAAATATGTCTCAGTTTTCGTACCCTGGTACTCTGGTGCAACATTCCAGACGCTTACTAACACTCTCCCCACTTGGAGAGTCAGTCCCTTTAACCTCCTGTTTGGCCCAGTTTGCAATTTCTGCGGAAGATGAACAGGAATAGCGAGAACCAATGAGAGGCTACCTGGAGGTGTCTGGATGGGCAAATTTAACTCTCATTTCCCACCAGGAAGAGGAATTAACCAAAGGCTCAGCAGCCGTGCCAGAACCAGATTAGGGCCTGAAGACATCCTGCGGTGTTGCGGCCAGCTCACAAGAAAGCGAGTTGAAGAAAGGAGCTCAGGGGCACTGTAATTCACAAACCTGCAGAGTTATAAATGACAGCTATCGTCCAAAAATAGACTGAAGTAAGGCTGCCAAGAGGACTTGAAAGCCGGGCAGAATTGCAGGAAACCGATTTCAGGAGGTAGACTGGAATTGCATTGAAAGCATAGGAAAAGAGGCAGAACGTCCACAATGATGCACTTGGCCAAAAAGGGCGTATGCGTTTTTTCCTGAATATATTCAGGAAAAAACGCATACGCCCTTTTTGGCCAACCAAGCAAGCTTGCAAAGGAAATCTGCACTACAATGAAGTCTCACTTCCCCCCGGTCAAAAGGGCCATCTGAAAAAAGTGTAAAATCCAGAAAGTCAGGACAGGCCATGGAGAACTGGGAGCCTTGTTATGCTGATGGGCGGGATGTAAATTGCCAACAGACACTGGGGAGATGTGTATGGTGTTTCCTGAAACATCTAAAAAACAAAGCAACAGAGCCTAGGGCACTTCCACTTATGGTCCTATAGCTTAGGGAAATTAAAATCAAAAAGACACAGCCACCCCAAAATTTGGGACGGCTCTGTTTACAGGAACCTCTTCTGCAGCACAAGTTAAATATGCCAGAGAGCAAATAATGCATAAAGAAGTTGCGGTACTTACGTACAACAGAATACCTCTCAGCAATGAAAACTATGTCACCAGGCCTGTACCAGCATAATGAGTGCATTGAGGCACGGTGATTCTAAATGAAAAAAGTCACACAGAAAAAGAAACATCATAAGGTATCACTAATACATGGAATGAGAACTTGGCTACACATGAACTGAATTACCAAATAGAACAGGGTCTCATGTTTAGAAAACCAACTTATGCTTGCTTAAGGGGGAAGGTGAGTTGGGGTGCTGCATAAAACCAGAGTTTGAAATTAGCACAGATACCGTTCCATAAGCCACATATGTAATAGCCAAGACCTACCCCTTGCTCAACAAAATGGACTCAACAATGAGGTATCACCTCACATCTGATTGAATGCACATCATCAGAAAATCTACAAACAAAAAATGCTGGAAAGGGTGTGGAGAAAAGGAACCCTCTTCCACTATTGTTGGGAATATAAATTGATACAGTCACTATGGAGAACAATATGGAGTTTCTTAAGAAACTAACGGTAGAATTACCATATGATACAGCAATCCCAGTTCTGGACATATACCCAGACAAAACCATAAATCAGAAAGAGACATTCACCGCAATGTTCATTGCCTCACTCTTTACAATATCGAGGTAATGGAAGCAACCTAAATGCCCACAGACAGACGAATGCATAAAGCTGTGGTACATATATAAAATGGAATATTACTAAGCCATGAAAAGGAATGAAATTGGGTCATTTGTAGAGACGTCGATGGATCTAGAGACTGTCATACAGAGTGAAGTAAGTCAGAAAGAGGAAAACAAATCTTGTATATTCATGCATATATGTGGAACCTAGAAAAACTGTACAGATTAACCATTTTGCAAGGCATAAATAGAGCAACAGATGTAGACAACAAACGTATGGACAACAAGGGGGGAAAGCTCTTGGGGGGGTGGTGGTGGGAGGAGTTGAGAGACTGGGATTGGCATGTATACATTTATATGTATAAAATAGATAACCAATAAGAACCTGCTGTATAAAAATATAAAATAAAATTCAAAATTAAAAAGAAATAAAATTTAAAAAATAAAACAGAAAAAACAATTATTCCCTGCACATACATGTATTTATATGAATAAATTATTTCCATGCTTATATCTGTAAATACAAAAAAGAGGAATAAAATCTACCTTGAACCAAAAACGAAAAAGAGAAAAAAAACACAGAACCCACCAGTTACACAGAGGAAAACCGTATCAGGGCACTTGCTCCAGTTGTAAACAATTCTGAAGTTGGTCAGTGGTGGGGAATCGTCTCCAATTCAGCCAGCAGCCCCCACGCAACAAGCGTCCTCATTGCAAAGCTGGGGCACCGTGCCGAGGCATCTGTGAGTAAACGTGAGCTGAGCCCCAGGCCAGTTGCTGCTGAACTATTCCCACCCGTCCCAGGTAAAACACCTGAATATATACAAGGACTTGAAAGCCTAGAGGAAGGGCCATAGAGCCACACGAGTGACAGCATGCCGGCCGACTTGGTGCCTGCAGGCCAGCCAGGATGGTCCTGGCCCTGGGTGCTCTTCTGGAAGATTTCCATTTGCCTGCCTGAGATACCCGTCCTGTCCCTGCCCCCACTGCTTTTTTCCTTCCTCACCTCTGCCCAGGGAGAAATTCCAGCAGCTGGTATGGGTGACACATCCTCTTCTTTAGCAGGTGGCAGCCTGGCAACTGCTGCAGAAAGTCCAGCAGAGCCCCACTCATACTGGGCCACCCACAAAGCCGTGGCCTCTCACTCCCTCCCACCAGCCCAGCCCCGAGACTGCTGACAGGGCAGAGAAAATGGCGTCAGGCACGGCTGCAGGGGCTCTTGCTGCCTGGAGTGGTATTTATATTGATCTCAACCCAGGCACACCTGGGGAGGGCTGGCCGGCACGGTAAGGCTGCCCAGGTCAGCCAATCATCACCCCTCAGGGGCTCACAGTTGCAGAAAATGGAACTTGCTGAACCGGCCAGGTCCAAGGAACAGGTGTGGGCTCCTGAGAGTCAGGATAGACAAGGGGCTGCAGCTTTGGCTTGTTTTCTAATCATTTTATCTGGCCCATGAGTGGGAGACAACTTCAAGAAAACCCTCTCCTAATGAGAGGAACCCAGGAGTCAGGGAGAGGAGGGGTGGGTGGTGGTTGGAGACAGAGGCCTGGTGCCCCGGGTGCAGTGGAAGTCTCTGGAAGACCAGGTGGAGGGAGGCCGTACAGAGTGATGCCCAGGGTCACAGACCTGTCACAGCTGCTGTTTGTTAGTTCAAGTCCTGCTCTGAGGTGCTCTGTGTCAGCTCTGAGCGACAGGTGAGCTGGGGGTGCTCTGCAATGAGGGCTGTGTGCACGGTTCCTGTGTGCCCAGCCCTGCCACGGTACCTACAAGGGTAGCTCTGTATCCTGGGAGGGGCCTGACCACGAGAGCCCCATGGGCTGGGGTGGGGGTGGGGTACCTGCCCAGGTGAGCTCCATATTCTGGGATTGGTCTGACCACGAGAGCCCCATGGGCTGCTGGGGACCTGGTAAAGGATGTCAGGACAGTCAGTGAAGCCACCGAGGATATACCTCCAGCTGCTCCTAATTCCTACACCCTGCTGGTCATTCTACCAACCACCAGGACATGGTATTCTGTATTAGTCTTCAATGATGCCTTCTTTTGTATTCCATTAGTCCCAGAGTCACAAGAAATTTTGGCTTGTGAGTGGCAGGACTCAACATACAACTAAAACAATACTTCCGGGCCGTCTTGCCCCAAGGGTGCAAAAATTCCCACACCATCTTTGGGGAAAGCTTAGCTAAAGACCTAAAAGTTCTACCTCTGGAAAAGGAAACCCTCCTTCAGTACGCAGATGACATTCTGATCACCAGCCCTACTAAGGAGGCCTCTGAACTACCAAGCCAATAAAGGATAGAAGTTGTCCAAGAAAAAGCTCAAATATCACAGACTGCGGTGATCTGCCTGGGCTTCATTCTCACAGAAGGTCAGAGAAGCCCATCCCAGGAAAGGGAAGAAACCATTTTCAGCCTTACCCCTTTCTAAAACTAGAAGACAGCTTAGGGGTTCCTGGGGAGGCCAGGGTTTGCTGCTTCTGGATCCCTAACTACAGTCTACTAGCTGGGCCTCTATATGAAACACTGAAAGGAAAAGATGATGATCCTTTTGAATAGAATCCAGAAGTGGCCTTTCAAGAATGGAAAGAGCAGTCAATTCAGACCCTTGCCCTGGAACTCCCTAATTTAGCTAAACCCTTTGACCTTTACATTCCCGGTGAAAGGTGAATCGCCATTGGAGAATTAGTGCAAAAACTGGGACCACTTGAAATGGAACAATGCAAGAATGCCATCCAGGTAGGATAAACTACGGTCACCAAGGGGCTTGGCCCACTGCCACATCTGGCCAAGATACTGGCGGTATCTAAAAACCTGGAAATCAGCAGCCCAAAAGGCCACCTCCCTCCTAAGGGAAAAGGACCTCACGTGGTGATCCTAACCACCAACCATGCCCTGAAGTTGCAGGGTTCGCTCCGTGGGCACACCAACCTCGAGTGAGGAGGCCCTCCAACTCCAACATCCAGAGAGATAACCGGGGGCAACAGGGCACCATGACGACTCGTGTGAACATCACTTGACCTGGAGTTTCTCTCATAAAACAACAAGAGTGTGTCCCAAAAGAGTAGACTACTGCTTGCAGGACTTACTGCACCCAGAGGGGAGCTAATAATCTTGGCGGGGGAACCGTATATCACACTGTCACCATAGAAAAGCATACAGACACCATGATGATGGTGGCCAATAAGACCGGCTGGACTCCTGTTTACTTCAAAAGGCTGTTGACTCAGTGGCCATCATGGTCCTTGATCACCACTGACCCTGGACTGTCTGGGAGTTGAGTGGCCAGGGCTCTGACACCTGGTGCTGTTTGTACGTTAATTCAGGGGCCTAATTGAAGAAAGCGCAGACTACTGGTCAGAGCATCTAGGCTGGCAGAAACGGTCAGCCTAAGGTGGCCGAACAAATGTGGGGCGGGGTGAAACCGGCCCCCACAGCGTCTCTGCACATCTCTTTCCTGGACCCTTAAAGGTCATTAGAATCTATAACACTTCCAATGCTGGTGCTCAGGTGGACGAGCAGGGAGGCAGGGGGCCTGGGGACAATCAATGTCACCTGGAGGCTGCTGGGGAGAAGCTCTGACCCTCGCCACCAGGTATGAGGGCTCCCAACTCAGCACTCAGCAGTTACAGAAGAAGGGTCTGCACCCTCAGCACTCCAAGAATGAGGAACGGGACAAAAGACAGAGGAGGGGTTTGTCCCCAGCAAAGCCCATTAAAAATCCCTGGGAGATAAAAATAGAATCTGGGCAATAAAGTCAAGTCTAACCTTTTTTATCCTTTGTGCTTTGTCTAATTTCATGTGCTCCTAGGGTCCCGCATGCAGAGGTTCCACACCTGGCACTTCAGACCAGATTTCCTAGTGCAGAATGGCTGGGACGACACCTCAGATCCTGGGACCCAGTGCAGACTCCGCGATATAGAGCCTGAGCTGCAGCCAACCTGGCCCTCGAGAGCTCCGCCCCCTCCCTCCCACTGACTCTGACAGGATCTCTACACAGCAGCCCAGCCCACAGCCCACGGGGTAGTGCATGCTCTCACCTCTCCATTCTCTGATCAAAATATAAAGTTTCCTTTGCTTGTGAACCAAACTCAGTCTCGATCTGTTGGCCCCAATGACACTGGGCAGGGGGACACTTGTTGGGGTCCACTCTGGAGGATCAGTAACAGAAATTGAGACTATTGTAACCTCAATGAACAGATGTGTGAGCCAAACTGTAGTTAACATAGAACAGTGTATAAGGCTCAGGTAAAATAAGATGTTTCTAACACTTCCATTTGATATTTCCATCACTTTATTATAAGCAAGTTCAGTGAAAGGGTTTGTCTTATTTGTCAGGTCAATATTAGAGAAACGAAGTGATTTCTTTCCAAGGATGTACATCTAATAATCTTGGTTAAAGCTTCAATCTTGTTTTAAATGCTTTTCCATTGAAAATGATACCTCTCTTTCAGCTCCCCCATTTCTGAGAAGTATAAAATCTTATAATTTATTATTACCAAAGGGGAAAGGTGGGAGGAGGGATAAATTAACAGTTTGGGATTAACACATACACACTGTTATGTATAAAATAGATCATCAACAAGGAACTACTGTATAGCACAGGGAACTACACTCAACATTTTGCAATAACCTATAAGGGGAAATAATCTGAAAAAGAATAGATATTTTTATTGACATCATCTATCAATGACAGTTAAAGTGTAACCTAAGGGAAGCTGGTGGTGAGTGCTTCTGACCCTGAAGACTTCAATCATCTAAAGTTTGGACTCTGCCTACTTCCCAAGGCCCTTAATGAACATATGTGTAGCCGTAGCTTAAAAACTTCCCCAGTTTGGGTTTCGGGGAGACACTGATTTTGAAAAAGCCCTGGTGTTCTCCTTACATGAATGGGACTCTTCCTACTGCTAAAACATGTCTGTCACACCCAGAGGATGGTATACCGTCTGATCGGGAAGAGTTTGGAAAAGGCATCTCATCTCCTCATCTCCTGGTGCTCGGGTTCACCCCTCCAGCGTCTTTACTAACAGTCTCCCCACTTGGAGATGTCAGCACTGTCAACATCCTGTTGCGTACAGTTTGGAATTTGTCCAGAGGATGAAGCGGAAGGATGAGGAACAATGAGAGACAAGTCCTAGGTGTTCAGACAGGCACATGTCACTCTAATTTCCAATCAGGAAGACGAATTGACCAAAGGCTAGGGTTGCCCATGGAAACAGTATAGGGCTTGAGGAAATCCCGCTGCTTTGTGACCAGTTCCCATAAACACAAGTTGAACAATGGAACTCAGGGGCAGTAAAATTCACGAAACTGCAGAGTTGAAAATATCCATCACTGAAAAATGTCTTGAGGAAAGTCAGAGAAAAGGACTTGTAAGCAAGGGAGAATGGCAGGAAAGGGATTTGAGGAGGTAGAAAGGACTCGCCATTAAGCACAAGAAAAGGAGCTGAACATTGCCAACATTGCAGTTGGCCAAAAAGGGTGTATGCGTTTTTTTCTGTATATATTCAAGAAAAGGGCATACACTTTTTTAGCCAACCAAACAGGTGGGCACTGGAAGTCAATACTACAAAAGATATCACTTCGCATCAGTCAGAAGAGCCATCCTCATAAAGCGTAAACAACAGAAATGCAGGACAGGGCAACGAGAAGAGGGAGCCCTGTGAGACTTATAGTGGAAATGTATATTGCCAACGGCCATTCTGGAGAAGTGTATTGTGTTTACTAAAGCATCTAAAAAATGAGCTACAGAGCATAGGGCACTTGCACTCATGGGCGTATATCTTGGGAAAAACAAAAATCGAGAGGACACAGGCACCCCAATGTTTACCCACTCTCTGTTTAAAAGATCCTCGACTAGGATATAACTTAAATGTCTCTGGAGGGAAAAAATGGATAGAGATGTGGTACTTATGTAGAGTGGAATATTATTCAGCCTGGAAATCAATGAAATATGGCCAGTTGTAACAACTCCGGAGGAGTTACATATGATCTTTCTAAGTGACATAATTCAAAAAGAAAAAGACACATATCATAAGATATCACTTAAAGGTGGAATCCAAAATGGCTACACATGAAATAAATTACAAAACAAAAACATAGTCAAATATGTAGAAAACACGCATAAGGCTGCTAAACGGGAAAGGTGGGGAGGGGTGAGACATCATCCAGGAGGTTGAAATTAGCAAAGATACCATTCCAAATACCAAACTGATAATCAACAAGGCCTACACGGTAGCTAAAAGAACTGCACTCAGCACACTCAAGTCACCGGAAAAGAATATATATGACTGGTAAGAATCTGAAAAAGAATTTACTGATGTCTCTCTGTACGTGAATCAAGTGGATGTACAGCAGCAAGAAACAGAGCTTTGAAAATCAGCTGTAACCAATATAGTAATAAATTGAAAAAAATAAACGACAGAGAGACAGAGAAAACCTCTTACAACTTTTCCTCAGGGACGGTGATGCAACATGGATTGAACACATCTAGACCCACAGCAGGATGAGACATAAGGCTGGAAACTGTTTGCGCTAAGAGAAATGTGAGGTTGGGTGAGGAAATGCACACCCTTTAAAGTAATACTACCTGGTGCCCATTCAATGGGTCCCAAATCTGCAGGTTCAAGGGATCTTCCTACAGCTAAAACATGCATGGAAAACCCAGAGGACTGTACACCATGTGATCGGGAGATGTGTCTAAAATGCAGCTCATTTATCCTCTCCTGGTGCTCCTGTTCACCATTCCAGCCACGTTACTTAGAATCTCCCCACTTGGAGAATCAGCACATTTCAACTTCTGTTTCACACATTTTGCAAATTGTGAGGAGGATGAACGGGAAGAGGGGGAACCAATGAGAGAATAGTTGTAGGGGTTTGGACGGGCACATATCACTCTAATTTCCCATTAAGAATAAGAATTGAAAAAAGGCTCAGCCCGCCTCGCCGGAGCCAAAATAGGGCCTGAAGCAATCCTGCGGGTTTGAGGCCAGCTCACAAAAGAGCAACTTAAAAAATGGAGCTCAGGGTCACTGCAATTCACAAACCTGCAGAGTTATAAATGAAAACTAACGTCCAAAAATATGTTGAGGTAAGGCAAAGAAGAGGATCTGAATGCAAGACAGAATTGCAAGAAACAGATTTCAAGAGATAGATTGGACTCGTCTTTAACGCACATGAAAAGCGGCAGAATTTCGACAATGATGCAGTTGGCCCAAAAGGGCGTATGCGTTTTTTCCTGATTATATCCAGGAAAAAACGCATACGCACTTTATGGACAACGAAGCAAGCAAGCAATGCAAATGTGCACAACAAAGAAGTCTCATTTCCCACCGGTCAAAAGGGCCATCCTAAAAAATTGTAAAAACCAGAAATGCAGGACAGGCCATGGAGAACAGGGAGCCTTTATACGCTGATGGGCAGTGTGTGAACTGCCGAGAGCCACTCTGGAGAAGTGTATGGTGGTTCCTAAATCATCTAAAAAACAGAGCTACAGAGCATAGGACACTTCCAATCATGGGAGTATATCTAGGGAAGTCTAAAAATCAACAAGACACAAGCACACCACAGTTTAGGGCTACTCTGTTTACAAGAACCTCAACTTCAGTACACCTTAAATATCCCAGGAAAGAGAACAATGGATAAAGAAGATGTGGTACTTATGTACAATGGAATATCTCTTCACCATGAAATCAATGTAATAAGGCTAGTAGAAGGATAAAGAGTGGATTTAGGTCCGATAATACTACTTGAAATAAGTCAAACAGAAAAAGAAACATATCATAAGATATCACCTATAGAGGGAGGGTAAATATGGCTGCACAAGAAATGAATTACAGAACAGAACAGTGTCTCACATTTAGAAAACACACTTATGTCAGCTTAAGGGGAAAGGAGAGGTGGGGTGATGCATAAAACCAGAGTTTGAAATTAGCACAGATACCGTTCAATAAACCAAATAGATATTAGACAAGATCTACACCTTGCTCAATGAACTGGCCTCAACACACCCTATACACCGCAGAGAAATATATCTGAGTAATAAGAATCTTAAAACCCATGTATTGATATATCTCCATAAGGGAATCAAGTGTGTGCAGAGCGGCACAAACACAGCAGTGAAAATGAGCTAAACCCCATTATAGAAATAAATTTTAAAAACAAAATGCAGAAACAATGAAAGAGAGAAAAATTCTTACAAAATTTGCTCAGGGGCTGTGATGCAACCTGGATTGACCACATATAAACCCACAGCTGGATAAGACATAAGGCTGGACACTTGGGGGTGAGAGGATTGGTGAGCTTTGGTGAGCAACTGCCAAAAGTTTAATGCAATACTTCATGCTACTCATTCCAAGGGTCCCAACACTCCAGGTTGAAGGGAATCTTCCTACAGCTAAACCATGCTTGGGAAACCCAGCGACTGGTATACCATATGATCGGGAAAGGTTTCTAAAACGCACCTCATTTTTCCTCTCCTGGGACTCCAGATCGACATTCCAGCCACTTTACTAAAAACATCCCCTCATGGAGAGTCAATGCCTTTAAGTTCTGGTATCGCACAGTCTGCAGTTAGTGCGGAGGATGAATGGGAATAGGGGGAACCAGTGAGAAACTAGCTGTAGCGGTTTCAATGGGCACATGTCACTCTAATTTCACATCAGTAAGAAGAATTAACCAAAGGCACAGCAAGGTGCCCCAGAAGAAGAATAGGGCCTGAAGGAATCCTGTGGTTATGAGGCAAGATCACAAAAATAAGAGCTGAAAAATGGAGCTAAGGGCCACTGCAAGTCAAAAACCTGCAGAGTTATAAAGGCCAACTATTTTCAAAAAATATATTGAGGTAAGGCTATGAAGTGGCAATGAAATGAAGGCAGAATTGCAGAAAAACCAATTTCAGGAGGTAGACTGGAAATGCACTGAAAACATATGAAGAAAGTCAGAACCTCGACAATGATGCACTTGGCCAAAAAGGGCGTATGCGTTTTTCCCTGAATATATTCAGGGAAAAACGCATACGCCCTTTTTGGCCAACCAAGCAAGCTTGCAAAGGAAATCTGCACTACAATGAAGTCTCACTTCCCCCCGGTCAAAAGGGCCATCTGAAAAAAGTGTAAAATGCAGAAAGGCAGGACAGGCCATGGAGAACTGGGAGCCTTGTTATGCTGATGGGTGGGATGTAAATTGCCAACAGACACTCGGGAGAAGTGTATGGTGTTTCCTGAAACATCTAAAAAACAAAGCAACAGAGCCTAGGGCACTTCCACTTATGGTCCTATAGCTTAGGGAAATTAAAATCAAAAAGACACAGCCACCCCAAAGTTTGGGACGGCTCTGTTTACAAGAACCTCGTTTACGGTACAAGTTCAATATCGCAGAAAGCGAAAAATGGATAAAGAATTTGTGGTACTTACGTACAATGCAATATCACTCAGCAATGAAATCTATGTCATCAGGCCCGAAGCAGCATAATGAGTGGATTCAGGTATGATGATTCTAACTGAAATAAGTCACAGAGAAAAAGAAACATCATAAGATATCACTAATACACGGAATGTAAACTTGGCTACACAGGAACTGGATTACAAAAGAGAACAGGGTTTCAAATTTAGAAAACGAACTTATGATTGCTTAAGGGGAAAGGTGAGTTGGGGTGCTGCATAAAACCAGAGATTGAAACGAGCACAGATAAAGTTCCTTAAGCCAAATATGTAATAGACAAGAGCTACTCCTTGCTACACGAAATGGACTCAACACCCCATATTAAACGCCTAAGAATGTACCTGACTAGTAAGTATCTTAAAACCTATGGATTGCTATGTCTCTGAAAGAGAATCAAGCGTGTGTACAGGGGCATAAACGCAGCAATGATAGGATTGGAGAGCTTCGGTGAGCAAATGAAGACCCTTTGAAGTCATATTGCATGGTACCCATTCCACGGGTCTCAACTCTCCAGGTTTAAGGGATTCTTCCTTCAGCTAAAACATGCATGTGGAACCCAGAATATGATCCACCCTAAACCTTCCCCGAAGCCTTACCCTCACCCGTTCCCTAGTCCTAACCCGTACGCTAACACTAACCCATGCCCTCACACGTACGCTCACCCTAAACCGTTTTCGTAACCGCACCTGGACCCTAAACCGTACTCAAACCCTAACCCTAACCCTCGCCCGAACCCTAACCCTAACACTTCCCCGGAGCCTTCCCCTCACCCGTCACCTAATCCTAACGCGTACGCGAACACTAAACCGTGCCCTCACACGTACGCTCCCCCTAAACCGTTGCCGTACCCTCATCTGGACCCTAAACCGTCCCCGTCCCCTACCCCTAACCCTAGACCGAACCCTAACCCTAACCCTTCCCCGAAGCCTTCCCCTCACACGTCCCCTAATCCTAACCTGTACGCTAACACTAACCCATGCCCTCACACGTACAATCCCCCTGAAACGTTGTCATAACCTCACCTGGACCCGAAACCGTCCCCGTCCCCTAACCCTAACTCTAGCCCGAACCCTAACCCTAAACCTTCCCCGAAGCCTTCCCCTCACACGTCCCCTAATCCTAACCCTTACGCTAACACTAACCCATGCCCTCACACGCACGCTCCCCCTAAACCATTGTCGTACCCTCACCTGGACCCTAAACCGTCCCCGTCCCCTAACCCTAACCCTAGCCCAAACCCTAACCGTAACACTTCCCAGAAGCCTGACCCTCACCCGTTCCCTAATCCTAACCCGTACACTAACACTAACACGTGCACTCACACGTACGCTCCCCCTAAACCGTTGTCGTAACCTCATCTGGACCCTAAACCGTACCCTTCCCTTAAGACTAATTATAGCCCGATCCCTAACCCTAACCCTTCCCCGAAGCCTTACCCTCACCCGTCCCCTAATCCTAACCCGTATGGTAACACTAACCCATGCCCTCACACGTACGCTCCCCCTAACCCGTCGTCGTACCCTCACCTGGACCCTAAACCGTCCCCGTCCCCTAACCCTAACCCTAGCCCGAACCCTAACCCTAACCCTTCCCCTAATCCTCACCCTCACCCGTGCCCTAATCCTAACCCGTACGCTAACACTAACCCGTGCTCTCACACGTACGCTCCCCCTAAACCGTTGTCGTACCCTCAACTGGACGCTAAACCGTCCCCTTCCCCTAACCCTAACCCTAGCCCGAACACTAACCCTAAGACTTCCCCGAAGCCTACCCCTCATCCGTCCCCTAATCCTAACCCGTACGCTCACACTAACCCGTGCCCTCACACATACGCTCCCCCTAAACCGTTGTCATACCCTCACTTGGACCCTAAACCGTCCCTATCCCCAAACCCTAACCCTAGCCGGAACCCTAACCCTAACCCTTCCCAGGAGCCTTCCCCTCACCCGTCCCCTAATCCGAACCCGTACGCTAACACTAACCCGTGCCCTACACGTACGCTCCCCGTGAACCATTGTCGTACCCTCACCTGGACCCTAAACCGTCCCCGTACCCTAACCCTAACCCTAGCCCGAACCCTAAACATAACCCTTCCCGAAGCCTTCCCCTCATCCGTCCCCTATTCCTAAGCCGTACGCTAACACTAACCCGTGCCCTCACAGGTACGCTCCCCCTAAAATGTTGTCGTACACTCACTTGGACCCTAAACTGTCCCCGTCCCCTAACCCTAACCCTAGCCCGAACCGTAACCCTAACTATTCCCCGAACCCTTCCCCTCACCCGTCCCCTAATCCTAAGCCGTATGCTAACACTAACCCATTCCCTCACAAGTACGCTCCCCCTAAAAGGTTGTCGTACCCTCACCTGGAACCTAAACCGTCCCCGTCCCCTAACCCGAGTCCTAGCTGGAAACCTAACCCTAACACTTCCCCGAAGCCTGACCCTCACCCGTCCCCTAATCCTAACCCGTACGCTAACACTAACCCGCGCCCTCACACGTACGCTCCCCCTAAAGCGTTGTCGTACCCTCACCTGGACCCTAAACCGTCCCCGTCCCCTAACCCTAACCCTAGCCCGAACCCTAACCCTAACCCTTCCCCGAAGCCTGACCCTCACCCGTCCCCTAATCCTAACCCGTACGCTAACGCTAACCCGCGCCCTCACACATACACTCCCCCTAAAGCGTTGTCGTACCCTCACCTGGACCCTAAACCGTCCCCGTCCCCTAACCCTAGCCCGAACCCTAACCCTAACCCTTCCCCGAAGCCTGACCCTCACCCGTCCCCTAATCCTAACCCGTACGCTAACACTAACCCGCGCCCTCACACGAACACTCCCCATAAAGCGTTGTCGTACCCTCACCTGGACCCTAAACCGTCCCCGACCTTAACCCTAACCCTAGCCCGAACCCTAACCCTAACCCTTCCCCGAAGCCTGACCTTCACCCGTCCCCTAATCCTAACCGGTACGCTAACACTAACCCACGCCCTCACACGTACGCTCCCCCTAAAGCGTTGTCGTACCCTCCCCTGGACTCTAAACTGTCCCCTAGCCCTAACCCTAACCCTAGTCCGAACCCTAACCCTAACCCTTCCCCGAATCCTGACCCTCACCCGTCCCCTAATCCTAACCCGTACGCTAACACTAACCCCCGCCCTCACACGTACGCTCCCCCTAAAGCGTTGTCGTACCCTCACCTGGACCCTAAACCGTCCCCGACCTTAACCCTAACCCTAGCACGAACCCTAACCCTAAACCTTCCCCGAAGCCTGACCCTCACCCGTCCCCTAATCCAAACCGGTACGCTAACACTAACCCGCGCCGTCACACGCACGCTCCCCCTAAAGCGTTGTCGTACCCTCCCCTGGACCCTAAACCGTCCACTAACCCTAACCCTAACCCTAGCTCGAACCCTAACCCTAACCCTTCCCCGAAGCCTGACCCTCACCCGTCCCCTAATCCTAACCCGTACGCTAACACTAACCCGCGCCCTCACAGGTTCGCTCCCCCTAAAGCGTTGTCGTACCCTCACCTGGAATCTAAACCGTCCCCGTCCCCTAACCCTAACCCTAGCCCGAACACTAACCCTAACCCTTCCCCGAAGCCTAACCCTCACCCGTCCCCTAATCCTAACCCGTACGCTAACACTAACCCGCACCCTCACACGTACGCTCCCCCTAAAGCGTTGTCGTACCCTCACCTGGACCATAAACCGTCCCCGTCCCCTAACCCTAACTCTAGCCCGAACCCTAACCCTAACCCTTCCCCGAAGCCTGACCCTCACACGTCCCCTATTCCTAACCCGTACGCTAACCCGAACACGCGCCCTCACACGTACGGTCACCCTAAAGCATTGTCGTACCCTCCCCTGGAACCTACACCGTCCCCGTCCCCTAACCCTAACCCTAGCCCGAACCCTAACCCTAACCCTTCTCCGAAGCCTGACCCTCACCCGTCCCATAATCCTAACCCGTACGCTGACACTAACTGGCGCCCTCACACGTACGCTCCCCCTAAAGCGTTGTCGTACCCTCACCTGGACCCTAAACCGTCCCCGTCCCCTAACCCTAACCCTAGCCCGAACCCTACCCTAACCCTTCCCCGAAGCCTGACCCTCACCCGTCCCCTAATCCTAACCAGTACGCTAACACTAACCCGCTCCCTCACATGAACGCTCCCACTAAAGCATTGTCGTACCCTCACCTGGACCCTAAACCGTCCCCGTCCCCTAACCCTAGCCCGAACCCTAACCCTACCCCTTCCCCGAAGCCTGACCCTCACCCGTCCCCTAATCCTAACCCGTACGCTAACACTAACCCGCGCCCTCACACGAACGCTCCCCCTAAAGCGTTGTCGTACCCTTCCCTGGACCCGAAACCGTCCCCGTCCCCTAACCCTAACCCTAGCCCGAACCCCAGCCCTAACCCTTCCCCGAAGCCTGACCCTCACCCGTTCCCTAATCCTAACCCGTATGCTAACACTAACCCGTGCCCTCATACGTACGCTCACCTAAACCGTTGTCGTAACCTCACCTGGACCCTAAACCGTCCCTGTCCCCTAACCGTAACCCTAGCCCGAACCCTAAACCTAACACTTCCCCGAAGACTTCTCCTCACCCGTCCCCTAATCCTAACCCGTACCCTAACACTAAAACTTGCCCTCACATGTACGCTCCACCTAAACCGTTGTCGTACCCTCACCTAGACCCTAAACCGTCCCAGTCTCCTAACCCTAACCCGAGCCCGAACCCTAACCCTAACCCTTCCCTGAAGCCTTCCCCTCACCCGTCCCCATCCTAACCCTTACTCTAACACTAACCCGTGCCCTCACATGTACGCTCCCCCTAAACCATTGTCGTACCCTCACCTGGACCCTAAACTTTCCCCGTTCCCTAAACCTAACCCTAACCCTAACCCTAACCCTAACCCTAACCCTAACCCTCACCTGGACCCTAAACCGTCTCCATCCCCTAACCCTAACTCTAGCCCGAACCCAGCCCTAACCCTTCCCCGAAGCCTGACCCTCACCCGTCCCCTAATCCTAACCCGTACGCTAACACTAACCCGCGCCCTCACACGCACGCTCCCCCTAAAGCGTTGCCGTACCCTCACCTGGACCCTAAACCGTCCCCGTCCCCTAACCCTAACCCTAGCCCGAACCCTAACCCTAACCCTTCCCCGAAGCCTGACCCTCACCCGTCCCCTAATCCTAACCCGTACGCTAACACTAACCCGCGCCCTCACACGCACGCTCCCCCTAAAGCGTTGCCGTACCTTCACCTGGACCCTCAACCGTCCCCGTCCCCTAGCCCTAACCCTAGCCCGAACCCTAACCCTAACCCTTCCCCGAAGCCTGACCCTCACCCGTCCCCTAATCCTATCCCGTACGCTAACACTAACCCGCGCCCTCACACGCACGCTCCCCCTAAAGCGTTGCCGTACCCTCACCTGGACGCTAAACCGTCCCCATCCCCTAACCCTAACCCTAGCCCGAACCCTAACCCTAACCCTTCCCCGAAGCCTGACCCTCACCCGTCCCCTAATCCTAACCCGTACGCTAACACTAACCCGTGCCCTCACACGCACGCTCCCCCTAAAGCGTTGCCGTACCCTCACCTGGACTCTAAACCGTCCCCGTCCCCTAACCCTAACCCTAGCCCGAACCCTAACCCTAACCCTTCCCCGAAGCCTGACCCTCACCCGTCCCCTAATCCTAACCCGTACGCTAACACTAACCCGCGCCCTCACACGCACGCTCCCCCTAAAGCGTTGCCGTACCCTCACCTGGACCCTAAACTGTCCCCGTCCCCTAACCCTTACACTAGCCCTAACCCTAACCCTAACCCCTCCCCGAAGCCTGACCCTCACCCGTGCCCTAATCCTAACTCGTACGCTAACACTAACCCGCGCCCTCACACGTACGCTCCCCCTAAAGCGTTGCCGTACCCTCACCTGGACCCTAAACCGTCCCCGTCCCCTAACCCTAACCCTAGACCGAACCCTAACCCTAACACTTCCCCGAAGCCTGACCCTCACCCGTCCCCTAATCCTAACCCGTACGCTAACACTAACCCACGCCCTCACACGCACGCTCCCCCTAAAGCGTTGCCGTTCCCTCACCTGGACCCTAAACCGTCCCCGTCCCCTAACCCTAACCCTAGCCCGAACCCTAACCCTAACCCTTCCCCGAAGCCTGACCCTCACCCGTCCCCTAATCCTAACCCGTACGCTAACACTAACCCACGCCCTCACACGCACGCTCCCCCTAAAGCGTTGCCGTACCCTCACCTGGACCCTAAACCGTCTCCGTCCCCGTCCCCTAACCCTAGCCCGAACCCTAACCCTAAACCTTCCCCGAAGCCTGACCCTCACCCGTCCCCTAATCCTAACCCGTACGCTAACACTAACCCGCGCCCTCACACGAACGCTCCCCCTAAAGCGTTGTCGTACCCTCCCCTGGACCCGAAACCGTCCCCGTCCCCTAACCCTAACCCTAGCCCGAACCCCAGCCCTAACCCTTCCCCGAAGCCTGACCCTCACCCGTCCCCTAATCCTAACCCGTACGCTAACACTAACCCGTGCCCTCACACGCACGCTCCCCCTAAAGCGTTGCCGTACCCTCACCTGGACTCTAAACCGTCCCCGTCCCCTAACCCTAACCCTAGCCCGAACCCTAACCCTAACCCTTCCCCGAAGCCTGACCTTCACCCGTCCCCTAATCCTAACCGGTACGCTAACACTAACCCACGCCCTCACACGTACGCTCCCCCTAAAGCATTGTCGTACCCTCCCCTGGACTCTAAACTGTCCCCTAGCCCTAACCCTAACCCTAGTCCGAACCCTAACCCTAACCCTTCCCCGAATCCTGACCCTCACCCGTCCCCTAATCCTAACCCGTACGCTAACACTAACCCCCGCCCTCACACGTACGCTCCCCCTAAAGCGTTGTCGTACCCTCACCTGGACCCTAAACCGTCCCCGACCTTAACCCTAACCCTAGCACGAACCCTAACCCTAAACCTTCCCCGAAGCCTGACCCTCACCCGTCCCCTAATCCAAACCGGTACGCTAACACTAACCCGCGCCGTCACACGCACGCTCCCCCTAAAGCGTTGTCGTACCCTCCCCTGGACCCTAAACCGTCCACTAACCCTAACCCTAACCCTAGCTCGAACCCTAACCCTAACCCTTCCCCGAAGCCTGACCCTCACCCGTCCCCTAATCCTAACCCGTACGCTAACACTAACCCGCGCCCTCACAGGTTCGCTCCCCCTAAAGCGTTGTCGTACCCTCACCTGGAATCTAAACCGTCCCCGTCCCCTAACCCTAACCCTAGCCCGAACACTAACCCTAACCCTTCCCCGAAGCCTAACCCTCACCCGTCCCCTAATCCTAACCCGTACGCTAACACTAACCCGCACCCTCACACGTACGCTCCCCCTAAAGCGTTGTCGTACCCTCACCTGGACCATAAACCGTCCCCGTCCCCTAACCCTAACTCTAGCCCGAACCCTAACCCTAACCCTTCCCCGAAGCCTGACCCTCACACGTCCCCTATTCCTAACCCGTACGCTAACCCGAACACGCGCCCTCACACGTACGGTCACCCTAAAGCATTGTCGTACCCTCCCCTGGAACCTACACCGTCCCCGTCCCCTAACCCTAACCCTAGCCCGAACCCTAACCCTAACCCTTCTCCGAAGCCTGACCCTCACCCGTCCCATAATCCTAACCCGTACGCTGACACTAACTGGCGCCCTCACACGTACGCTCCCCCTAAAGCGTTGTCGTACCCTCACCTGGACCCTAAACCGTCCCCGTCCCCTAACCCTAACCCTAGCCCGAACCCTACCCTAACCCTTCCCCGAAGCCTGACCCTCACCCGTCCCCTAATCCTAACCAGTACGCTAACACTAACCCGCTCCCTCACATGAACGCTCCCACTAAAGCATTGTCGTACCCTCACCTGGACCCTAAACCGTCCCCGTCCCCTAACCCTAGCCCGAACCCTAACCCTACCCCTTCCCCGAAGCCTGACCCTCACCCGTCCCCTAATCCTAACCCGTACGCTAACACTAACCCGCGCCCTCACACGAACGCTCCCCCTAAAGCGTTGTCGTACCCTTCCCTGGACCCGAAACCGTCCCCGTCCCCTAACCCTAACCCTAGCCCGAACCCCAGCCCTAACCCTTCCCCGAAGCCTGACCCTCACCCGTTCCCTAATCCTAACCCGTATGCTAACACTAACCCGTGCCCTCATACGTACGCTCACCTAAACCGTTGTCGTAACCTCACCTGGACCCTAAACCGTCCCTGTCCCCTAACCGTAACCCTAGCCCGAACCCTAAACCTAACACTTCCCCGAAGACTTCTCCTCACCCGTCCCCTAATCCTAACCCGTACCCTAACACTAAAACTTGCCCTCACATGTACGCTCCACCTAAACCGTTGTCGTACCCTCACCTAGACCCTAAACCGTCCCAGTCTCCTAACCCTAACCCGAGCCCGAACCCTAACCCTAACCCTTCCCTGAAGCCTTCCCCTCACCCGTCCCCATCCTAACCCTTACTCTAACACTAACCCGTGCCCTCACATGTACGCTCCCCCTAAACCATTGTCGTACCCTCACCTGGACCCTAAACTTTCCCCGTTCCCTAAACCTAACCCTAACCCTAACCCTAACCCTAACCCTAACCCTAACCCTCACCTGGACCCTAAACCGTCTCCATCCCCTAACCCTAACTCTAGCCCGAACCCAGCCCTAACCCTTCCCCGAAGCCTGACCCTCACCCGTCCCCTAATCCTAACCCGTACGCTAACACTAACCCGCGCCCTCACACGCACGCTCCCCCTAAAGCGTTGCCGTACCCTCACCTGGACCCTAAACCGTCCCCGTCCCCTAACCCTAACCCTAGCCCGAACCCTAACCCTAACCCTTCCCCGAAGCCTGACCCTCACCCGTCCCCTAATCCTAACCCGTACGCTAACACTAACCCGCGCCCTCACACGCACGCTCCCCCTAAAGCGTTGCCGTACCTTCACCTGGACCCTCAACCGTCCCCGTCCCCTAGCCCTAACCCTAGCCCGAACCCTAACCCTAACCCTTCCCCGAAGCCTGACCCTCACCCGTCCCCTAATCCTATCCCGTACGCTAACACTAACCCGCGCCCTCACACGCACGCTCCCCCTAAAGCGTTGCCGTACCCTCACCTGGACGCTAAACCGTCCCCATCCCCTAACCCTAACCCTAGCCCGAACCCTAACCCTAACACTTTCCCGAAGCCTGACCCTCACCCGTCCCCTAATCCTAACCCGTACGCTAACACTAACCCGTGCCCTCACACGCACGCTCCCCCTAAAGCGTTGCCGTACCCTCACCTGGACTCTAAACCGTCCCCGTCCCCTAACCCTAACCCTAGCCCGAACCCTAACCCTAACCCTTCCCCGAAGCCTGACCCTCACCCGTCCCCTAATCCTAACCCGTACGCTAACACTAACCCGCGCCCTCACACGCACGCTCCCCCTAAAGCGTTGCCGTACCCTCACCTGGACCCTAAACTGTCCCCGTCCCCTAACCCTTACACTAGCCCTAACCCTAACCCTAACCCCTCCCCGAAGCCTGACCCTCACCCGTGCCCTAATCCTAACTCGTACGCTAACACTAACCCGCGCCCTCACACGTACGCTCCCCCTAAAGCGTTGCCGTACCCTCACCTGGACCCTAAACCGTCCCCGTCCCCTAACCCTAACCCTAGACCGAACCCTAACCCTAACACTTCCCCGAAGCCTGACCCTCACCCGTCCCCTAATCCTAACCCGTACGCTAACACTAACCCACGCCCTCACACGCACGCTCCCCCTAAAGCGTTGCCGTTCCCTCACCTGGACCCTAAACCGTCCCCGTCCCCTAACCCTAACCCTAGCCCGAACCCTAACCCTAACCCTTCCCCGAAGCCTGACCCTCACCCGTCCCCTAATCCTAACCCGTACGCTAACACTAACCCACGCCCTCAC
The DNA here is from genome assembly GCF_951394435.1 of Stenella coeruleoalba. Classification (NCBI taxonomy): domain Eukaryota; kingdom Metazoa; phylum Chordata; class Mammalia; order Artiodactyla; family Delphinidae; genus Stenella; species Stenella coeruleoalba. Next base: position 717,442 of record NW_027646118.1, on the reverse strand, counting down.
ACGCACGCTCCCCCTAAAGCGTTGCCGTACCCTCACCTGGACCCTAAACCGTCTCCGTCCCCGTCCCCTAACCCTAGCCCGAACCCTAACCCTAAACCTTCCCCGAAGCCTGACCCTCACCCGTCCCCTAATCCTAACCCGTACGCTAACACTAACCCGCGCCCTCACACGAACGCTCCCCCTAAAGCGTTGTCGTACCCTCCCCTGGACCCGAAACCGTCCCCGTCCCCTAACCCTAACCCTAGCCCGAACCCCAGCCCTAACCCTTCCCCGAAGCCTGACCCTCACCCGTTCCCTAATCCTAACCCGTATGCTAACACTAACCCGTGCCCTCATACGTACGCTCACCTAAACCGTTGTCGTAACCTCAGCTGGACCCTAAACCGTCCCTGTCCCCTAACCGTAACCCTAGCCCGAACCCTAAACCTAACACTTCCCCGAAGACTTCTCCTCACCCGTCCCCTAATCCTAACCCGTACCCTAACACTAAAACTTGCCCTCACATGTACGCTCCACCTAAACCGTTGTCGTACCCTCACCTAGACCCTAAACCGTCCCAGTCTCCTAACCCTAACCCGAGCCCGAACCCTAACCCTAACCCTTCCCTGAAGCCTTCCCCTCACCTGTCCCCATCCTAACACTTACTCTAACACTAACCCGTGCCCTCACATGTACGCTCCCCCTAAACCATTGTCGTACCCTCACCTGGACCCTAAACTTTCCCCGTTCCCTAAACCTAACCCTAACCCTAACCCTAACCCTAACCCTAACCCTAACCCTCACCTGGACCCTAAACCGTCTCCATCCCCTAACCCTAACTCTAGCCCGAACCCAGCCCTAACCCTTCCCCGAAGCCTGACCCTCACCCGTCCCCTAATCCTAACCCGTACGCTAACACTAACCCGCGCCCTCACACGCACGCTCCCCCTAAAGCGTTGCCGTACCCTCACCTGGACCCTAAACCGTCCCCGTCCCCTAACCCTAACCCTAGCCCGAACCCTAACCCTAACCCTTCCCCGAAGCCTGACCCTCACCCGTCCCCTAATCCTAACCCGTACGCTAACACTAACCCGCGCCCTCACACGCACGCTCCCCCTAAAGCGTTGCCGTACCTTCACCTGGACCCTCAACCGTCCCCGTCCCCTAGCCCTAACCCTAGCCCGAACCCTAACCCTAACCCTTCCCCGAAGCCTGACCCTCACCCGTCCCCTAATCCTATCCCGTACGCTAACACTAACCCGCGCCCTCACACGCACGCTCCCCCTAAAGCGTTGCCGTACCCTCACCTGGACGCTAAACCGTCCCCATCCCCTAACCCTAACCCTAGCCCGAACCCTAACCCTAACCCTTCCCCGAAGCCTGACCCTCACCCGTCCCCTAATCCTAACCCGTACGCTAACACTAACCCGTGCCCTCACACGCACGCTCCCCCTAAAGCGTTGCCGTACCCTCACCTGGACTCTAAACCGTCCCCGTCCCCTAACCCTAACCCTAGCCCGAACCCTAACCCTAACCCTTCCCCGAAGCCTGACCCTCACCCGTCCCCTAATCCTAACCCGTACGCTAACACTAACCCGCGCCCTCACACGCACGCTCCCCCTAAAGCGTTGCCGTACCCTCACCTGGACCCTAAACTGTCCCCGTCCCCTAACCCTTACACTAGCCCTAACCCTAACCCTAACCCCTCCCCGAAGCCTGACCCTCACCCGTGCCCTAATCCTAACTCGTACGCTAACACTAACCCGCGCCCTCACACGTACGCTCCCCCTAAAGCGTTGCCGTACCCTCACCTGGACCCTAAACCGTCCCCGTCCCCTAACCCTAACCCTAGACCGAACCCTAACCCTAACCCTTCCCCGAAGCCTGACCCTCACCCGTCCCCTAATCCTAACCCGTACGCTAACACTAACCCACGCCCTCACACGCACGCTCCCCCTAAAGCGTTGCCGTTCCCTCACCTGGACCCTAAACCGTCCCCGTCCCCTAACCCTAACCCTAGCCCGAACCCTAACCCTAACCCTTCCCCGAAGCCTGACCCTCACCCGTCCCCTAATCCTAACCCGTACGCTAACACTAACCCACGCCCTCACACGCACGCTCCCCCTAAAGCGTTGCCGTACCCTCACCTGGACCCTAAACCGTCTCCGTCCCCTAACCCTAACCCTAGCCCGAACCCTAACCCTAAACCTTCCCCGAAGCCTGACCCTCACCCGTCCCCTAATCCTAACCCGTACGCTCACACTAACCCACGCCCTCACACGCACGCTCCCCCTAAAGCTTTGCCGTACCCTCACCTGGACCCTAAACCCTCCCCGTCTCCTAACCCTAACCCTAGCCCGAACCCTAACCCTAACCCTTCCCCGAAGCCTGAAATTCACCCGTCCCCTAATCCTAACCCGTACGCTAACACTAACCCGTGCCCTCACATGCATGCTCCCCCTAAAGTATTGCCGTACCCTCAGCTGGACCCTAAACCGTCCCCGTCCCCCAACCCTAACCCTAGCCCGAACCCTAACCCTAACCCTTCCCCGAAGCCTGACCCTCACCCGTCCCCTAATCCTAACCCGTACGCTAACACTAACCCGCGCCCTCACAAGCACACTCCCCCTAAAGCGTTGCCGTACCCTCACCTGGACCCTAAACCGTCCCCGTCTCCTAACCCTAACCCTAGCCCGAACCCTAACCCTAACCCTTCCCCGAAGCCTGACCCTCACCCGTCCCCTAATCCTAACCCGTACGCTAACACTAACCCGCGCCCTCACATGCATGCTCCCCCTAAAGTGTTGCCGTACCCTCAACTGGACCCTAAACCGTCCCCGTCCCCTAACCCTAACTCTAGCCCGAACCCTAACCCTGACACTTCCCCGAAGCCTGACCCTCACCCGTCCCCTAATCCTATCCCGTACGCTAACACTAACCAGCGCCCTCACACGCACGCTCCCCCTAAAGCGTTGCCGAACCCTCACCTGGACCCTAAACCGTCCCGGTCCCCTAACCCTAACCCTAGCCCGAACCCTAACCCTGACCCTTCCCCAAAGCCTGACCCTCACACGTCCCCTAATCCTAACCCGTAAGCTAACACTTACCCGCGCCCTCACACGCACGCTCCTCCTAAATCGTTGCCGTACCCTCACCTGGACCCTAAACCGTCCCCGTCCCCTAACCCTGACCCTAGCCTGAACCCTAACCCTGACCCTTTCCCGAAGCCTGACCCTCACCCGTCCCCTAATCCTAACCCGTACGCTAACACTAACCCGCGCCCTCACACGCACGCTCCCCCTAAAGCGTTGCCGAATCCTCAGCTGGACCCTAAACCGTCCCCGTCCCTTAACCCTAACCCTAGCCCGAACCCTAACCCTAACCCTTCCCCGAAGCCTGACCCTCACCCGTCCCCTAATCCTAACCCGTACGCTAACACTAACCCGCGCCCTCACACGCACGCTCCCCCTAAAGCGTTGCCGTACCCTCACCTGGACCCTAAACCGTCCCCCTCCCCTAACCCTAACCCTAGCCCGAACCCTAACCCTAACCCTTCCCCGAAGCCTGACCCTCACCCGTCCCCTAATCCTAACCCGTACGCTAACACTAACCTGCGCCCTCACACGCACGCTCCCCCTTAAGCGTTGCTGTACCCTCACCTGGACCCTAAACCGTCCCCGTCCCCTATCCCTAACCCTAGCCTGAACCCTAACCCTGACCCTTCCCCGAAGTCTGACCCTCACACGTCCCCTAATCCTAACCCGTACGCTAACACTAACCCACGCCCTCACACGCACGCTCCCCCTAAAGCGTTGCCGTAGCCTCACCTGGACCCTAAACCGTCCCCATCCCCTAACCCTAACCCTAGCCCGAACCCTAACCCTAACCCTTTCCCGAAGCCTGACCCTCACCCGTCCCCTAATCCTAACCCATACGCTAACACTAACCCGCGCCCTCACACGCACGCTCCCCCTAAAGCGTTGCCGTACCCTCAGCTGGACCATAAACAGTCCCCGTTCCCTAACCCTAACCCTAGCCCGAACCCTAACCCTAACCCTTCCCCGAAGCCTGACCCTCACCCGTCCCCTAATCGTAACCCGTACGCTAACACTAACCCGCGCCCTCACACGCACGCTCCCCCTAAAGCGTTGCCGTACCCTCACCTGGACCCTAAACCGTCCTCGTTCCCTAACCCTAACCCTAGCCCGAACCCTAACCCTAACCCTTCCCCGAAGCCTGACCCTCACCCGTCCCCTAATCGTAACCCGTACGCTAACACTAAGCCGCGCCCTCACACGCACGCTCACCCTAAAGCGTTGCCGTACCCCCACCTGGACCCTAAACCGTCCCTGTCCCCTAACCCTAACCCTAGCCCGAACCCTAACCCTAACCCTTCCCCGAAACCTGACCCTCAACCGTCCCCTAATCCTAACCTGTACACTCACACTAACCCGCGCCCTCAACGCACGCTCCCCCTAAAGCGTTGCCGTACCCTCACCTGGACCCTAAACCGTCCCCGTCCCCTAACCCTAACCCTAGCCCGAACCCTAACCCTAACCCTTCCCCGAAGCCTGACCCTCACCCGTCCCCTAATCCTAACCCGTACGCTCACACTAACCCGCGCCCTCACACGCACGCTCCCCCTAAAGCGTTGCCGTACCCTCACCTGGACCCTAAACCGTCCCCGTCCCCTAACCCTAACCCTAGACCGAACCCTAACCCTAACCCTTCCCCGAAGCCTGACCCTCACCCGTCCCCTAATCCTAACCCGTACACTAACACTAACCCGCGCCCTCACACGCACGCTCCCCCTAAAGCGTTGCCATACCCTCACCTGTACCCTAAACCGTCCCCGTCCCCTAACCCTAACCCTAGCCCGAACCCTAACCCTAACCCTTCCCAGAAGCCTGACCCTCACCCGTCCCCTAATCCTAACCCGTACGCTCACATTAACCCGCGCCCTCACACGCACGCTCCCCCTAAAGCGTTGCCGTACCCTCACCTGGACCCTAAACCGTCCCCGTCCCCTAACCCTAACCCTAGCCCGAACCCTAACCCTAACACTTCCCCGAAGCCTGACCCTCACCAGTCCCCTAATCCTAACCCGTACGCTCACACTAACCCGCGCCGTCACACGCACGCTCCCCCTAAAGCGTTGCCGTACCCTCACCTGGACCCTAAACCGTCCCCGTCCCTTAACCCTAACCCTAGCCCGAACCCTAACCCTAACCCTTCCCCGAAGCCTGACCCTCAACCGTCCCCTAATCCTAACCCGTACGCTAACACTAACCCGCGCCCTCACACGCACGCTCCCCCTAAAGCGTTGCCGTACCCTCACCTGGACCCTAAACCGTCCCCGTCCCCTAACCCTAACCCTAGCCCGAACCCTAACCCTAACCCTTCCCCGAAGCCTGACCATCACCCGTCCCCTAATCCTAACCCGTACGCTAACACTAACCCACACCCTCACACGCACGCTCCCCCTAAAGCGTTGCCGTACCCTCACCTGGACCCTAAACCGTCCCCGTCCCCTAACCCTAACCCTAGCTCGAACCCTAACCCTAACCCTTCCCTGAAGCCTGACCCTCACCCGTCCCCTAATCCTAACCCGTACGCTAACACTAACCCACGCCCTCACACGCACGCTCCCCCTAAAGCGTTGCCGTACCCTCACCTGGACCCTAAACCGTCTCCATCCCCTAACCCTAACCCTAGCCCGAACCCAGCCCTAACCCTTCCCCGAAGCCTGACCCTCACCCGTCCCCTAATCCTAACCCGTACGCTAACACTAACCCGCGCCCTCACACGCACGCTCCCCCTAAAGCGTTGCCGTACCCTCACCTGGACCCTAAACCGTCCCCGTCCCCTAACCCTAACCCTAGCCCGAACCCTAACCCTAACCCTTCCCCGAAGCCTGACCCTCACCCGTCCCCTAATCCTAACCCGTACGCTAACACTAACCTGCGCCCTCACACGCACGCTCCCCCTAAAGCGTTGCCGTACCCTCACCTGGACCCTAAACCGTCCCCGTCCCCTAACCCTAACCCTAGCCCGAACCCTAACCCTAACCCTTCCCCGAAGCCTGACCCTCACCCGTCCCCTAATCCTAACCCGTACGCTAACACTAACCCACACCCTCACACGCACGCTCCCCCTAAAGCGTTGCCGTTCCCTCACCTGGACCCTAAACCGTCCCCGTCCCCTAACCCTAACCCTAGCCCGAACCCTAACCCTAAACCTTCCCCGAAGCCTGACCCTCACCCGTCCCCTAATCCTAACCCGTACGCTAACACTAACCCGCGCCCTCACATGCATGCTCCCCCTAAAGTGTTGCCGTACCCTCAACTGGACCCTAAACCGTCCCCGTCCCCTAACCCTAACTCTAGCCCGAACCCTAACCCTGACACTTCCCCGAAGCCTGACCCTCACCCGTCCCCTAATCCTATCCCGTACGCTAACACTAACCAGCGCCCTCACACGCACGCTCCCCCTAAAGCGTTGCCGTACCCTCACCTGGACGCTAAACCGTCCCGGTCCCCTAAACCTAACCCTAGCCCGAACCCTAACCCTGACCCTTCCCCAAAGCTTGACCCTCACACGTCCCCTAATCCTAACCCGTACGCTAACACTTACCCGCGCCCTCACACGCATGCTCCTCCTAAATCGTTGCCGTACCCTCACCTGGACCCTAAACCGTCCCCGTCCCCTAACCCTAACCCTAGCCCGAACCCTAACCCTGACCCTTTCCCGAAGCGTGACACTCACCTGTCCCCTAATCCTAACCCGTACGCTAACACTAACCCGCGCCCTCACACGCACGCTCCCCCTAAAACGTTGCCGGATCCTCAGCTGGACCCTAAACCGTCCCCGTCCCTTAACCCTAACCCTAGCTCGAACCCTAACCCTAACCCTTCCCCGAAGCCTGACCCTCACCCGTCCCCTAATCCTAACCCGTACGCTAACACTAACCCGCGCCCTCACACGCACGCTCCCCCTAAAGCATTGCCGTACCCTCACCTGGACCCTAAACCGTCCCCCTCCCCTAACCCTAACCCTAGCCCGAACCCTAACCCTAACCCTTCCCCGAAGCCTGACCCTCACCCGTCCCCTAATCCTAACCCGTACGCTAACACTAACCTGCGCCCTCACACGCACGCTCCCCCTAAGGCGTTGCTGTACCCTCACCTGGACCCTAAACCGTCCCTGTCCCCTATCCCTAACCCTAGCCTGAACCCTAACCCTGACCCTTCCCCGAAGCCTGACCCTCACACGTCCCCTAATCCTAACCCGTACGCTAACACTAACCCGCGCCCTCACACGCACGCTCCCCCTAAAGCGTTGCCGTAGCCTCACCTGGACCCTAAACCGTCCCCATCCCCTAACGCTAACCCTAGCCCGAACCCTAACCCTAACCCTTTCCCGAAGCCTGACCCTCACCCGTCCCCTAATCCTAACCCGTACGCTAACGCTAACCCGCGCCCTCACACGCACGCTCCCCCTAAAGCGTTGCCGTACCCTCAGCTGGACCCTAAACAGTCCCCGTTCCCTAACCCTAACCCTAGCCCGAACCCTAACCCTAACACTTCCCCGAAGCCTGACCCTCACCCGTCCCCTAATCGTAACCCGTACGCTAACACTAACCCGCGCCCTCACACGCACGCTCCCCCTAAAGCGTTGCCGTACCCTCACCTGGACCCTAAACCGTCCCCGTCCACTAACCCTAACCCTAGCCCGAACCCTAACCCTAACCCTTCCCCGAAGCCTGACCCCCACCCGTCCCCTAATCGTAACCCGTACGCTAACACTAAGCCGCGCCCTCACACGCACGCTCACCCTAAAGCGTTGCCGTACCCTCACCTGGACCCTAAACCGTCCCTGTCCCCTAACCCTAACCCTAGCCCGAACCCTAACCCTAAACCTTCCCCGAAACCTGACCCTCAACTGTCCCCTAATCCTAACCTGTACACTCACACTAACCCGCGCCCTCAACGCACGCTCCCCCTAAAGCGTTGCCGTACCCTCACCTGGACCCTAAACCGTCCCCGTCCCCTAATCCTAACCCTAGCCCGAACCCTAACCCTAACCCTTCCCCGAAGCCTGACCCTCACCCGTCCCCTAATCCTAAGCCGTACGCTCACACTAACCCGCGCCCTCACACGCACGCTCCCCCTAAAGCGTTGCCGTACCCTCACCTGGACCCTAAACCGTCCCCGTCCCCTAACCCTAACTCTAGCCCGAACCCTAACCCTGACCCTTCCCCGAAGCCTGACCCTCACCCGTCCACTAATCCTATCCCGTACGCTAACACTAACCAGCGCCCTCACACGCACGCTACCCCTAAAGCGTTGCCGTACCCTCACCTGGACCCTAAACCGTCCCCGTCCCCTAACCCTAACCCTAGCCCGAACCCTAACCCTGACCCTTCCCCAAAGCCTGACCCTCACACGTCCCCTAATCCTAACCCGTACGCTAACACTTACCCGCGCCATCACACGCACGCTCCTCCTAAATCGTTGCCGTACCCTCACCTGGACCCTAAACCGTCCCCGTCCCCTAACCCTAACCCTAGCCCGAACCCTAACCCTGACCCTTTCCCGAAGCCTGACCCTCACCTGTCCCCTAATCCTAACCCGTACGCTAACACTAACCCGCGCCCTCACACGCACGCTCCCCCTAAAGCGTTGCCGAACCCTCAGCTGGACCCTAAACCGTCCCCGTCCCTTAACCCTAACCCTAGCCCGAACCCTAACCCTAACCCTTCCCCGAAGCCTGACCCTCACCCGTCCCCTAATCCTAACCCGTACGCTAACACTAAACCGCGCCCTCACACGCATGCTCCCCCTAAAGCGTTGCTGTACCCTCACCTGGACCCTAAACCGTCCCCGTCCCCTATCCCTAACCCTAGCCTGAACCCTAACCCTGACCCTTCCCCGAAACCTGACCCTCACACGTCCCCTAATCCTAACCCGTACGCTAACACAAACCCGCGCCCTCACACACACGCTCCCCCTAAAGCGTTGCCGTACCCTCACCTGGACCCTAAACCGTCCCCATCCCATAACCCTAACCCTAGCCCGAACCCTAACCCTAACACTTTCCCGAAGCCTGACACTCAACCGTCCCCTAATCCTAACCCGTACGCTTACACTAACCCGCGCCCTCCCACGCACGCTCCCCCTAAAGCGTTGCCGTAACCTCAGCTGGACCCTAAACAGTCCCCGTCCTCTAACCCTAACCCTAGCCCGAACCCTAACCCTAACCCTTCCCCGAAGCCTGACCCTCACCCGTCCCCTAATCGTAACCCGTACGCTAACACTAACCCGTGCCCTCACACGCACGCTCCCCCTAAAGCGTTGCCGTACCCTCACCTGGACCCTAAACCGTCCCCGTCCCCTAACCCTAACCCTAGCCCGAACCCTAACCCTAACCCTTCCCCGAAGCCTGACCCTCACCCGTCCCCTAATCGTAACCCGTACGCTAACACGAAGCCGCGCCCTCACACGCACGCTCCCCCTAAAGCGTTGCCGTACCCTCACCTGGACCCTAAACCGTCCCCGTCCCCTAACCCTAACCCTATCCCGAACACTAACCCTAACCCTTCCCCGAAGCCTGACCCTCACCCGTCCCCTAATCGTAACCCGTACGCTAACATTAACCCACGCCCTCACACGCACGCTCCCCCTAAAGCGTTGCCGTACCCTCACCTGGACCCTAAACCGTCCCCGTCCCCTAACCCTAACCCTTGTCCGAACCCTAACCCTAACCCTTCACCGAAGCCTGACCCTCACACGACCCCTAATCCTAACCCGTACGCTAACACTAACCCGCGCCCTCACACGCACGCTCCCCCTAAAGCGTTGCCGTACCCTCACCTGGACCCTAAACCGTCCCCGTCCCCTAACCCTAACCCTAGCCCGAACCCTAACCCTGACACTTCCCTGAAGCCTGACCCTCACCCGTCCCCTAATCCTATCCCGTACGCTAACATTAACCAGCGCCCTCACACGCACGCTCCCCCTAAAGCGTTGCCGTACCCTCACCTGGACCCTAAACGGTCCCCCTCCCCTAACCCTAACCCTAGCCCGAACCCTAACCCTAACCCTTCCCCGAAGCCTGACCCTCACCCGTCCCCTAATCCTAACCCGTACGCTAACACTAACCCGCGCCCTCACACGCACGCTCCCCCTAAAGCGTTGCCGTACCCTCACCTGGACCCTAAACCGTCCCCGTCCCCTAACCCTAACCCTAGCCCGAACACTAACCCTAACCCTTTCCCGAAGCCTGACCCTCACCCGTCCCCTAATGCTAACCCGTACGCTAACACTAACCCGCGCCCTCACACGCACGCTCCCCCTAAAGCGTTGCCGTACCCTCAGCTGGACCCTAAACCGTCCCCGTCCACTAACCCTAACCCTAGCCCGAACCCTAACCCTAACCATTCCCCGAAGCCTGACCCTCACCCGTCCCCTAATCCTAACCCGTACGCTAACACTAACCCACGCCCTCACACGCACGCTCCCCCTAAAGCGTTGCCGTACCCTCACCTGGACCCTAAACCGTCCCCGTCCCCTAACCCTAACCCTAGCCCGAACCCTAACCCTAACCCTTCCCCGAAGCCTGACCCTTACCCGTCCCCTAATCCTAACCCGTACGCTTACACTAACCCGCGCCCCCACATGCACGCTCCCCCTAATGCGTTGCCGTACCCTCAGCTGGACCCTAAACCGTCCCCGTCCCCTAACCCTAACCCTAGCCCGAACCCTAACCCTGACCCTTCCCAGAAGCCTGACCCTCACCCGTCCCCTAATCCTATCACGTACGCTAACACTAACCCGCGCCCTCACACGCACGCTCCCCCTAAAGCGTTGCAGTACCCTCAACTGGACCCTAAACCGTCCCCGTCCCCTAACCCTAACCCTAGCCCGAACCCTAACCCTAACCCTTCCCCGAAGCCTGACCCTCACCCGTCCCCTAATCCTAACCCGTACGCTAACACTAAACCGCGACCTCACACGCACGCTCCCCCTAAAGCATTGCCGTACCCTCACCTGGATCCTAAACCGTCCCCGTCCCCTAACCCTAACCCTAGCCCGAACCCTAACCCTAACCCTTCCCCGAAGCCTGACCCTCACCCGTCCCCTAATCCTAACCCGTACGCTTACACTAACCCGCGCCCTCACACGCACGCTCCCCCTAAAGCGTTGCCATACCCTCACCTGGACTCTAAACCGTCCCCGTCCCCTAACCCTAACCCTAGCCCGAACCCTAACCCTGACCCTTCCCCGAAGCCTGACCCTCACCCGTGCCCTAATCCTAACCCGTACGCTAACACTAACCCGCGCCCTCACACGCACGCTCCCCCTAAAGCGTTGCCGTACCCTCACCTGGACCCTAAACCGTCCCCGTCCCCTAACCCTAACACTAGCCCGAACCCTAACCCTAACCCTTCCCCGAAGCCTGACCCTCACCCGTCCCCTAAATCTAACCCGTACGCTAACACTAACCCGCGCCCTCACACGCACGCTCCCCCTAAAGCGTTGCCGTACCCTCACCTGGACCCTAAACCGTCCCCGTCCCCTAACCCTAACCCTAGCCCGAACCCTAACCCTAACCCTTCCCCGAAGCCTGACCCTCACCCGTCCCCTAATCCTAACCCGTATGCTTACACTAACCCGCGCCCTCACACACACGCTCCCCCTAAAGCATTGCCGTACCCTCACCTGGACCCTAAACCGTCCCCGTCCCCTAAGCCTAACCCTAGCTCTAACCCTAACCCTGACCATTCCCCGAAGCCTGACCCTCACCCGTCCCCTAATCCTAACACTTACGCTAACACTAACCCGCGCCCTCACACGCACGCTCCCCCTAAAGCGTTGCCGTACCCTCACCTGGACCCTAAACCGTCCCCTAACCCTAACCCTAGCCCGAACCCTAGCCCTAACCCTTCCCCGAAGCCTGACCCTCACCCGTCCCCTAATCCTAACCCGTACGCTAACGCTATCCCGCGGCCTCACACGCATGCTCCCCCTAAAGCGTTGCCGTACCCTCACCTGGACCCTAAACCGTCCCCGTCCCCTAACCCTAACCCTAGCCCAAACCCTAACCCTGACCCTTCCCCGAAGCCTGACCCTCACCCTTCCTCTAATCCTATCCCGTACGCTAACACTAACCAGCGCCCTCACACGCACGCTCCCCCTAAAGCGTTGCCGTACCCTCACCTGGACCCTAAACCGTCCCCGTCCCCTAACCCTAGCCCTAGCCCGAACCCTAACCCTAACCCTTCTCCGAAGCCTGACCCTCACCCGTCCCCTAATCCTAAGCCGTACGCTAACACTAACCCGCGCCCTCACACGCACGCTCCCCCTAAAGCGTTGCCGTACCCTCACCTGGACCCTAAACCGTGCCCGTCCCCTAACCCTAACCCTAGACCGAACCCTAACCATTACCCTTCCCCGAAGCCTGACCCTCACCCGTCCCCTAATCCTAAGCCGAACGCTAACACTAACCCGCGCCCTCACACGCACGCTCCCCCTAAAGCGTTGCCGTACCCTCACCTGGACCCTAAACCGTCCCCGTCCCCTAACCCTAACCCTAGCCCGAACCCTCACCCTAACCCTTCCCCGAAGCCTGACCCTCACCCGTCCCCTAATCCTAACCCGTACGCTAACACTAACCCGCGCCCTCACACGCACGCTCCCCCTAAAGCGTTCCCGTACCCTCACCTGGACCCTAAACCGTCCCCGTCCCCTAACCCTAACCCTAGCCCGAACCCTAACCCTAACCCTTCCCCGAAGCCTGACCCTCACCCGTCCCCTAATCCTAACCCGTACGCTAACACTAACCCGCGCCCTCACACGCACGCTCCCCCTAAAGCGTTGCCGTACCCTCACCTGGACCCTAAACCGTCCCCGTCCCCTAACCCTAACCCTAGCCCGAACCCTAACCCTAACCCTTCCCCGAAGCCTGACCCTCACCCGTCCCCTAATCCTAACCCGTACGCTAACACTAACCCGCGCCCTCACACGCACGCTCCCCCTAAAGCGTTGCCGTACCCTCACCTGGACCCTAAACCGTCCCCGTCCCCTAACCCTAACCCTAGCCCGAACCCTAACCCTGACCCTTCCCCGAAGCCTGACCCTCACACGTCCCCTAATCCTAACCCGTACGCTAACACTAACCCGCGCCCTCACACGCACGCTCCCCCTAAAGCGTTGCCGTACCCTCACCTGGACCCTAAACCGTCCCCGTCCCCTAACCCTAACGCTAGCCCAAACCCTAACCCTAACCCTTCCCCGAAGCCTGACCCTCACCCGTCCCCTAATCCTAACACTTACGCTAACACTAAACGGCGCCCTCACACGCACGCTCCCCCTAAAGCGTTGCCGTACCCTCACCTGGACCCTAAACCGTCCCCTAACCCTAACCCTAGCCCGAACCCTAGCCCTAACACTTCCCCGAAGCCTAACCCTCACCCGTCCCCTAATCCTAACCCGTACGCTAACGCTATCCCGCGGCCTCACACGCACGCTCCCCCTAAAGCGTTGCCGTACCCTCACCTGGACCCTAAACCGTCCCCGTCCCCTAACCCTAACCCTAGCCCAAACCCTAACCCTGACCCTTCCCCGAAGCCTGACCCTCACCCGTCCCCTAATCCTATCACGTACGCTAACACTAACCCGCGCCCTCACACGCATGCTCCCCCTAAAGCGTTGCAGTACCCTCAACTGGACCCTAAACCGTCCCCGTCCCCTAACCCTAACCCTAGCCCGAACCCTAACCCTAACCCTTCCCCGAAGCCTGACCCTCACCCGTCCCCTAATCCTAACCCGTACGCTAACACTAACCCGCGCCCTCACACGCACGCTCCCCCTAAAACGTTGCCGTACCCTCACCTGGACCCGAAACCGTCCCCGTCCCCTAACCCTAACCCTAGCCCGAACCCTAACCCTAACCCTTCCCTGAAGCCTGACCCTCACCCGTCCCCTAATCCTAACCCGTACGCTAACACTAACCCGCGCCCTCACACGCACGCTCCCCCTAAAGCGTTGCCGTACCCTCACCTGGACCCGAAACCGTCCCCGTCCCCTAACCCTAACCCTAGCCCGAACCCTAACCCTAACCCTTCCCCGAAGCCTGACCCTCACCCGTCCCCTAATCCTTAGCCGTACGCTAACACTAACCCGCGCCCTCACACGCACGCTCCCCCTAAAGCGTTGCCGTACCCTCACCTGGACCCTAAACCGTCCCCGTCCCCTAACCCTAACCCTAGCCCGAACCCTAACCCTAACCCTTCCCCGAAGCCTGACCCTCACCCGTCCCCTAATCCTAAGCCGTACGCTAACACTAACCCGTGCCCTCACACGCACGCTCCCCCTAAAGCGTTGCCGTACCCTCACCTGGACCCTAAACCGTCCCCGTCCCCTAACCCTAACCCTAGCCCGAACCCTAACCCTAACCCTTCCCCGAAGCCTGACCCTCACCCGTCCCCTAATCCTAAGCCGTACGCTAACACTAACCCGCGCCCTCACACGCACGCTCCCCCTAAAGCGTTGCCGTACCCTCACCTGGACCCTAAACCGTCCCCGTCCCCTAACCCTAACCCTAGCCCGAACCCTAACCCTAACCCTTCACCGAAGCCTGACCCTCACCCGTCCCCTAATCCTAACCCGGACGCTAACACTAACCCGCGCCCTCACAGGCACGCTCCCCCTAAAGCGTTGCCGTACCCTCACCTGGACACTAAACTGTCCCCGTCCGTAACCCTAACCCTAGCCCGAACCCTAACCCTAACCCTTCCCCGAAGCCTGACCCTCACCCGTCCCCTAATCTTAACCCGTACGCTAACACTAACCCGCGCCCTCACACGCACGCTCCCCCTAAAGCGTTGCCGTACCCTCACCTGGACCCTAAACCGTCCCCGTCCCCTAACCCTAACCCTAGCCCGAACCCTAACCCTAACCCTTCCCCGAAGCCTGACCCTCACACGTCCCCTAATCCTAACCCGTATGCTAACACTAACCCGCGCCCTCACACGCACGCTCCCCCTAAAGCGTTGCCGTACCCTCACCTGGACCCTAAACCGTCCCCGTCCCCTAACCCTAACCCTAGACCGAACCCTAACCCTAACCCTTCCCCGAAGCCTGACCCTCACCCGTCCCCTAATCCTAAGCCGTACGCTAACACTAACCCGCGCCCTCACACGCACGCTCCCCCTAAAGCGTTGCCGTACCCTCACCTGGACCCTAAACCGTCCCCGTCCCCTAACCCTAACCCTAGCCCGAACCCTAACCCTAACCCTTCCCCGAAGCCTGACCCTCACCCGTCCCCTAATCCTAACCCGTACGCTAACACTATCACGCGTCCTCACACGCACGCTCCCCCTAAAGCGTTGCCGTACCCTCACCTGGACCCTAAACCGTCCCCGTCCCCTAACCCTAACCCTAGCCCGAACCCTAACCCTAACCCTTCCCCGAAGCCTGACCCTCACCCGTCCCCTAATCCTAAGCCGTACGCTAACACTAACCCGCGCCCTCACACGCACGCTCCCCCTAAAGCGTTCCCGTACCCTCACCTGGACCCTAAACCGTCCCCGTCCCCTAACCCTAACCCTAGCCCGAACCCTAACCCTAACCCTTCCCCGAAGCCTGACCCTCACCCGTCCCCTAATCCTAACCCGTACGCTAACACTAACCAGCACCCTCACACGCACGCTCCCCCTAAAGCGTTGCCGTACCCTCACCTGGACCCTAAACCGTCCCCGTCCCCTAACCCTAACCCTAGCCCGAACCCTAACCCTAACCCTTCCCCGAAGCCTGACCCTCACCCGTCCCCTAATCTTAACCCGTACGCTAACACTAACCCGCGCCCTCACACGCACTCTCCCCCTAAAACGTTGCCGTACACTCACCTGGACCCTAAACCGTCCCCGTCCCCTAACCCTAACCCTAGACCGAACCCTAACCCTAACCCTTCCCCGAAGCCTGTTACCCTCACCCGTCCCCTAATCCTAAGCCGTACGCTAACACTAACCCGCGCCCTCACACGCACGCTCCCCCTAAAGCGTTGCCGTACCCTCACCTGGACCCTAAACCGTCCCCGTCCCCTAACCCTAACCCTAGACCGAACCCTAACCCTAACCCTTCCCCGAAGCCTGACCCTCACCCGTCCCCTAATCCTAAGCCGTACGCTAACACTAACCCGCGCCCTCACACGCACGCTCCCCCTAAAGCGTTGCCGTACCCTCACCTGGACCCGAAACCGTCCCCGTCCCCTAACCCTAACCCTAGCCCGAACCGTAACCCTAACCCTTCCCCGAAGCCTGACCCTCACCCGTCCCGTAATCCTAAGCCGTACGCTAACACTAACCCGCGCCCTCACACGCACGCTCCCCCTAAAACGTTGCCGTACCCTCACCTGGACCCTAAACCGTCCCCGTCCCCTAACCCTAACCCTAGCCCGAACCCTAACCCTAACCCTTCCCCGAAGCCTGACCCTCACCCGTCCCCTAATCATAAGCCGTACGCTAACACTAACCCGCGCCCTCACACGCACGCTCCCCCTAAAGCGTTGCCGTACCCTCACCTGGACCCTAAACCGTCCCCGTCCCCTAACCCTAACCCTAGCCCGAACCCTAATCCTAACCCTTCCCCGAAGCCTGACCCTCACCCGTCACCTAATCCTAAGCCGTACGCTAACACTAACGCGCGCCCTCACACGCACGCTCCCCCTAAAGCGTTGCCGTACCCTCACCTGGACCCTAAACCGTCCCCGTCCCCTAACCCTAACCCTAGCCCGAACCCTAACCCTAACCCTTCCCCGAAGCCTGACCCTCACCCGTCCCCTAATCCTAAGCCGTACGCTAACACTAACCCGCGCCCTCACACGCACGCTCCGCCTAAAGCGTTGCCGTACCCTCACCTGGACCCTAAACCGTCCCCGTCCCCTAATCCTAACCCTAGCCCGAACCCTAACCCTAACCCTTCCCCGAAGCCTGACCCTCACCCGTCCCCTAATCCTAACCCGGACGCTAACACTAACCCGCGCCCTCACACGCACGCTCCCCCTAAAGCGTTGCCGTACCCTCACCTGGACCCTAAACCGTCCCCGTCCCCTAACCCTAACCCTAGCCCGAACCCTAACCCTAACCCTTCCCCGAAGCCTGACCCTCACCCGTCCCCTAATCTTAACCCGTATGCTAACACTAAGCCGCGCCCTCACACGCACGCTCCCCCTAAAGCGTTGCCGTACCCTCACCTGGACCCTAAACCGTCCCCGTCCCCTAACACTAACCCTAGCCCGAACCCTAACCCTAACCCTTCCCCGAAGCCTGACCCTCACCCGTCCCCTAATCCTAACCCGTACGCTAACACTAACCCGCGCCCTCACACGCACGCTCCCCCTAAAGCGTTGCCGTACCCTCACCTGGACCCTAAACCGTCCCCGTCCCCTAACCCTAACCCTAGCCCGAACCCTAACCCTAACCCTTCCCCGAACCCTGACCCTCACCCGTCCCCTAATCCTAACCCGTACGCTAACAATAACCCACGCCCTCAAACGCACGCTCCCCCTAAAGCGTTGCCGTACCCTCACCTGGACCCTAAACCGTCCCCGTCCCCTAACCCTAACCCTAGCCCGAACCCTAACCCTAACCCTTCCCCGAAGCCTGACCCTCACCCGTCCCCTAATCCTAACCCGTACGCTAACACTAACCCGCGCCCTCACACGCACGCTCCCCCTAAAGCGTTGCCGTACCCTCACCTGGACCCGAAACCGTCCCCGTCCCCTAACCCTAACCCTAGCCCGAACCCTAACCCTAACCTTTCCCCGAAGCCTGACCCTCACCCGTCCCCTAATCCTAAGCCGTACGCTAACACTAACGCGCGCCCTCACACGCACGCTCCCCCTAAAGCGTTGCCGTACCCTCACCTGGACCCTAAACCGTCCCCGTCCCCTAACCCTAACCCTAGCCCGAACCCTAACCCTAACCCTTCCCCGAAGCCTGACCCTCACCCGTCCCCTAATCCTAAGCCGTACGCTAACACTAACCCGCGCCCTCACACGCACGCTCCCCCTAAAGCGTTGCCGTACCCTCACCTGGACCCTAAACCGTCCCCTTCCCCTAACCCTAACCCTAGCCCGAACCCTAACCCTAACCCTTCCCCGAAGCCTGACCCTCACCCGTCCCCTAATCCTAACCCGTACGCTAACACTAACCCTCGCCCTCACAGGCACGCTCCCCCTAAAGTGTTGCCGTACCCTCACCTGGACCCTAAACCGTCCCCGTCCCCTAACCCTAACCCTAGCCCGAACCCTAACCCTAACCCTTCCCCAAAGCCTGACCCTCACCCGTCCCCTAATCCTAACCCGTACGCTAACACTAACCCGCGCCCTCACACGCACGCTCCCCCTAAAACGTTGCCGTACCCTCACCTGGACCCTAAACCGTCCCCATCCCCTAACCCTAACCCTAGCCCGAACCCTAACCCTAACCCTTCCCCGAAGCCTGACCCTCACCCGTCCCCTAATCCTAACCCGTACGCTAACACTAACCCGCGCCCTCACACGCAGGCTCCCCCTAAAGCGTTGCCGTACCCTCACCTGGTCCCTAAACCTTCCCCGTCCCCTAACCCTAACCCTAGCCCGAACCCTAACCCTAACCCTTCCCCGAAGCCTGACCCTCACCCGTCCCCTAATCCTAACCCGTACGCTAACACTAACCCGCGCCCTCACACGCACGCTCCCCCTAAAGCGTTGCCGTACCCTCACCTGGACCCTAAACCGTCCCCATCCCCTAACCCTAACCCTAGCCCGAACCCTAACCCTAACCCTTTCCCGAAGCCTGACCCTCACCCGTACCCTAATCCTAAGCCGTACGCTAACACTAACGCGTGCCCTCACACGCACGCTCCCCCTAAAGCGTTGCCGTACCCTAACCTGGACCCTAAACCGTCCCCGTCCGCTAACCCTAACCCTAGCCCGAACCCTAACCCTAACCCTTCCCCGAAGCCTGACCCTCACCGTCACCTAATCCTAACCCGTACGCTAACACTAACCTGGGCCCTCACACGCACGCTCCCCCTAAAGCATTGCCGTACCCTCACCTGGACCCTAAGCCGTCCCCGTCCCCTAACCCTAACCCTAGCCCGAACCCTAACCCTAACCCTTCCCCGAAGCCTGACCCTCACCCGTCCCCTAATCCTAACCCGTACGCTAAAACTAACCCGCGGCCTCACAGGCACGCTCCCCTTAAAGTGTTGCCGTACCCTCACCTGGACCCTAAACCGTCCCCGTCCCCTAACCCTAACCCTAGCCCGAACCCTAACCCTAACCCTTCCCCGAAGCCTGACCCTCACCCGTCCCCTAATCCTAACCCGTACGCTAACACTAACCCTTGCCCTCACACGCACGCTCCCCCTAAAACGTTGCCGTACCCTCACCTGGACCCTAAACCGTCCCCGTCCCCTAACCCTAACCCTAGCCCGAACCCTAACCCTAACCCTTCCCCGAAGCCTGACCCTCACCCGTCCCCTAATCCTAACCCGTACGCTAACACTAACCCGCGCCCTCACACGCACGCTCCCCCTAAAGCGTTGCCGTACCCTCACCTGGTCCCTAAACCGTCCCCGTCCCCTAACCCTAACCCTAGCCCGAACCCTAACCCTAACCCTTCCCCGAAGCCTGACCCTCACCCGTCCCCTAATCCTAACCCGTACGCTAACACTAACCCGCACCCTCACACGCACGCTCCTCCTAAAGCGTTGCCGTACCCTCACCTGGACCCTAAACCGTCCCCGTCCCCTAACCCTAACCCTAGCCCGAACCCTAACCCTAACCCTTCCCCGAAGCCTGACCCTCACCCGTCCCCTAATCCTAACCCGTACGCTAACAATAAACCGCGCCCTCACACGCACGCTCCCCCTAAAGCGTTGCCGTACCCTCACCTGGACCCTAAACCGTCCCCGTCCCCTAACCCTAACCCTAGCCCGAACCCTAACCCTAACCCTTCCCCGAAGCCTGACCCTCACCCGTCCCCTAATCCTAACCCGTACGCTAACACTAACCCGCGCCCTCACACGCACGCTCCCCTTAAAGCGTTGCCGTACCCTCACCTGGACCCGAAACCGTCCCCGTCCCCTAACCCTAACCCTAGCCCGAACCCTAACCCTAACCTTTCCCCGAAGCCTGACCCTCACCCGTCCCCTAATCCTAAGCCGTACGCTAACACTAACGCGCGCCCTCACACGCACGCTCCCCCTAAAGCGTTGCCGTACCCTCACCTGGACCCTAAACCGTCCCCGTCCCCTAACCCTAACCCTAGCCCGAACCCTAACCCTAACACTTGCCCGAAGCCTGACCCTCACCCGTCCCCTAATCCTAAGCCGTACGCTAACACTAACCCGGGCCCTCACACACACGCTCCCCCTAAAGCGTTGCCGTACCCTCACCTGGACCCTAAACCGTCCCCGTCCCCTAACCCTAACCCTAGCCCGAAACCTAACCCTAACACTTCCCTGAAGCCTGACCCTCACCCGTCCCCTAATCCTAACCCGTACGCTAACACTAACCCTCGCCCTCACAGGCACGCTCCCCCTAAAGTGTTGCCGTACCCTCACCTGGACCCTAAACCGTCCCCGTCCCCTAACCCTAACCCTAGCCCGAACCCTAACCCTAACCCTTCCCCGAAGCCTGACCCTCACCCGTCCCCTAATCCTAACCCGTACGCTAACACTAACCCGCGCCCTCACACGCACGCTCCCCCTAAAGCGTTGCCGTACCCTCACCTGGACCCTAAACCGTCCCCATCCCCTAACCCTAACCCTAGCCCGAACCCTAACCCTAACCCTTTCCCGAAGCCTGACCCTCACCCGTACCCTAATCCTAAGCCGTACGCTAACACTAACGCGTGCCCTCACACGCACGCTCCCCCTAAAGCGTTGCCGTACCCTCACCTGGACCCTAAACCGTCCCCGTCCGCTAACCCTAACCCTAGCCCGAACCCTAACCTTAACCCTTCCCCGAAGCCTGACCCTCACCGTCACCTAATCCTAACCCGTACGCTAACACTAACCCGCGCCCTCACACGCACGCTCCCCCTAAAGCATTGCCGTACCCTCACCTGGACCCTAAACCGTCCCCGTCCCCTAGCCCTAACCCTAGCCCGAACCCTAACCCTAACCCTTCCCCGAAGCCTGACCCTCACCCGTCCCCTAATCCTAACCCGTACGCTAAAACTAACCCGCGCCCTCACAGGCACGCTCCCCTTAAAGTGTTGCCGTACCCTCACCTGGACCCTAAACCGTCCCCGTCCCCTAACCCTAACCCTAGCCCGAACCCTAACCCTAACCCTTCCCCGAAGCCTGACCCTCACCCGTCCCCTAATCCTAACCCGTACGCTAACACTAACCCTTGCCCTCACACGCACGCTCCCCCTAAAACGTTGCCGTACCCTCACCTGGACCCTAAACCGTCCCCGTCCCCTAACCCTAACCCTAGCCCGAACCCTAACCCTAACCCTTCCCCGAAGCCTGACCCTCACCCGTCCCCTAATCCTAACCCGTACGCTAACACTAACCCGCGCCCTCACACACACGCTCCCCCGAAAGCGTTGCCGTACCCTCACCTGGACCCTAAACCGTCCCCGTCCCCTAACCATAACCCTAGCCCGAACCCTAACCCTAACCCTTCCCCGAAGCCTGACCCTCACCCGTCCGCTAATCCTAACCCGTACGCTAACACTAACCCGCGCCCTCACACGCACGCTCCCCCTAAAGCGTTGCCGTACCCTCACCTGGGCCGTAAACAGTCCCCATCCCCTAACCCTAACCCTAGCCCGAACCCTAACCCTAACCCTTTCCCGAAGCCTGACCCTCACCCGTCCCCTAATCCTAAGCCGTACGCTAAGAATAATGCGCGCCCTCACACGCACGCTCCCCCTAAAGCGTTGCCGTACCCTCACCTGGACCCTAAACCGTCCCCGTCCCCTAACCCTAACCCTAGCCCGAACCCTAACCCTAACCCTTCCCCGAAGCCTAACCCTCACCCGTCCCCTAATCCTAAGCCATACACTAACACTAACGCACGCCCTCACACGCACGCTCCCCCTAAAGCGTTGCCGTACCCTCACCTGGACCCTAAACCGTCCCCGTCCCCTAACCCTAACCCTAGCCCGAACCCTAACCCTAACCCTTCCCCGAAGCCTGACCCTCACCCGTCCCCTAATCCTAAGCCGTACGCTAACACTAACCCACGCCCTCACACGCACGCTCCCCCTAAAGCGTTGCCGTACCCTCACCTGGACCCTAAACCGTCCCCGTCCCCTAACCCTAACCCTAGCCCGAACCCTAACCCTAACCCTTCCCCGAAGGCTGACCCTCACCCGTCCCCTAATTCTAACCCGTACGCTAACACTAACCCGCGCCCTCACACGCACGCTCCCCCTAAAGCGTTGCCGTACCCTCACCTGGACCGTAAACCGTCCCCGTCCCCTAACCCTAACCCTACCCCGAACCCTAACCCTAACCCTTCCCCGAAGCCTGACCCTCACCCGTCCCCTAATCCTAACCCGTACGCTAACACTAACCCGCGCCGTCACACGCACGCTCCCCCTAAAGCGTTGCTGTACGCTCACCTGGACCCTAAACCGTCCCCGTCCCCTAACCCTAACCCTAGCCCGAACCCTAACCCTAACCCTTCCCCGAAGCCTGACCCACACCCGTTCCCTAATCCTAACCCGTACGCTAACACTAACCCGCGCCCTCACACGCACGCTCCCCCTAAAGCGTTGCCGTACCCTCACCTGGACCCTAAACCGTCCCCGTCCCCTAACCCTAACCCTAGCCCGAACCCTAACCCTAACCCTTCCCCGAAGCCTGACCCTCACCCGTCCCCTAATCCTAACCCGTACGCTAACACTAACCCCCGCCCTCACACGCACGCTCCCCCTAAAGCGTTGCCGTACCCTCACCTGGACCCTAAACCGTCCCCGTCCCCTAACCCTAACCCTAGACCGAACCCTAACCCTAACCCTTCCCCGAAGCCTGACACTCACCCGTCCCCTAATCCTAACCCGTACGCTAACACTAACCCGCGCCCTCACACGCACGCTCCCCCTAAAGCGTTGCCGTACCCTCACCTGGACCCGAAACCGTCCCCGACCCCTAACCCTAACCCTAGCCCGAACCCTAACCCTAACCATTCCCCGAAGCCTGACCCTCACCCGTCCCCTAATCCTAACCCGTACGCTAACACTAACCCACACCCTCACACGCACGCTCCCCCTAAAGCGTTGCCGTACCCTCACCTGGACCCTAAACCGTCCCCGTCCCCTAACCCTAACCCTAGCCCGAACCCTAACCCTAACCCTTCCCCGAAGCCTGACCCTCACCCGTCCCCTAATCGTAACACGTACGCTAACACTAACCCGCGCCCTCACACGCACGCTCCCCCTAAAGCGTTGCCGTACCCTCACCTGGACCCTAAACCGTCCCCGTCCCCTAACCCTAACCCTAGCCCGAACCCTAACCCTAACCCTTCCCCGAAGCCTGACCCTCACCCGTCCGCTAATTCTAACCCGTACGCTAACACTAACCCGCGCCCTCACACGCACGCTCCCCCTAAAGCGTTGCCGTACCCTCACCTGGACCCTAAACCGTCCCCGTCCCCTAACCCTAACCCTAGCCCGAACCCTAACCCTAACACTTCCCCGAAGGCTGACCCTCACCCGTCCCCTAATTCTAACCCGTACGATAACACTAACCCGCGCCCTCACACGCACGCTCCCCCTAAAGCGTTGCCGTACCCTCACCTGGACCCTAAACCGTCCCCGTCCCCTAACCCTAACCCTAGCCCGAACCCTAACCCTAACCCTTCCCCGAAGCCTGACCCTCACCCGTCCCCTAATCCTAACCCGTACGCTAACACTAACCCGCGCCCTCACACGCACGCTCCCCCTAAAGCGTTGCTGTACGCTCACCTGGACCCTAAACCGTCCCCGTCCCCTAACCCTAACCCTAGCCCGAACCCTAACCCTAACCCTTCCCCGAAGCCTGACCCACACCCGTTCCCTAATCCTAACCCGTACGCTAACACTAACCCGCGCCATCACACGCACGCTCCCCCTAAAGCGTTGCCGTACCCTCACCTGGACCCTAAACCGTCCCCGTCCCCTAACCCTAACCCTAGCCCGAACCCTAACCCTAACCCTTCCCCGAAGCCTGACCCTCACCCGTCCCCTAATCCTAACCCGTACGCTAACACTAACCCGCGCCCTCACACGCACGCTCCCCCTAAAGCGTTGCCGTACCCTCACCTGGACCCTAAACCGTCCCCGTCCCCTAACCCTAACCCTAGACCGAACCCTAACCCTAACCCTTCCCCGAAGCCTGACACTCACCCGTCCCCTAATCCTAACCCGTACGCTAACACTAACCCGCGCCCTCACACGCACGCTCCCCCTAAAGCGTTGCCGTACCCTCACCTGGACCCGAAACCGTCCCCGACCCCTAACCCTAACCCTAGCCCGAACCCTAACCCTAACCCTTCCCCGAAGCCTGACCCTCACCCGTCCCCTAATCCTAACCCGTACGCTAACACTAACCCACACCCTCACACGCACGCTCCCCCTAAAGCGTTGCCGTACCCTCACCTTGACCCTAAACCGTCCCCGTCCCCTAACCCTAACCCTAGCCCGAACCCTAACCCTAACCCTTCCCCGAAGCCTGACCCTCACCCGTCCCCTAATCCTAACCCGTACGCTAACACTAACCCGCGCCCTCACACGCACGCTCCCCCTAAAGCGTTGCCGTACCCTCACCTGGACCCTAAACCGTCCCCGTCCCCTAACCCTAACCCTAGCCCGAACCCTAACCCTAACCCTTCCCCGAAGCCTGACCCTCACCCGTCCCCAAATCCTAACCCGTACGCTAACACTAACCAGCGCCCTCACACGCACGCTCCCCCTAAAGCGTTGCCGTACCCTCACCTGGACCCTAAACAGTCCCCATCCCCTAAGCCTAACCCTAGCCCGAACCCTAACCCTAACCCTTTCCCGAAGCCTGACCCTCACCCGTCCCCTAATCCTAAGCCGTACGCTAACAATAACGCGCGCCCTCACACGCACGCTCCCCCTAAAGCGTTGCCGTACCCTCACCTGGACCCTAAACCGTCCCCGTCCCCTAACCCTAAACCTAGCCCGAACCCTAACCCTAACACTTCCCCGAAGCCTGACCCTCACCCGTCCCCTAATCCTAAGCCGTACGCTAACACTAACCCGCGCCCTCACACGCACGCTCCCCCTAAAGTGTTGCCGTACCCTCACCTGGACCATAAACCGTCCCCGTCCCCTAACCCTAACCCTAGCCCGAACCCTAACCCTAACTCTTCCCCGAAGCCTGACCCTCACCCGTCCCCTAATCCTAACCCGTACGCTAACACTAACCCGCGCCCTCACACGCACGCTCCGCCTAAAACGTTGCCGTACCCTCACCTGGACCCTAAACCGTCCCCATCCCCTAACCCTAACCCTAGACCGAACCCTAACCCTAACCCTTCCCCGAAGCCTGACCCTCACCCGTCCCCTAATCCTAACCCGTACGCTAACACTAACCCGCGCCCTCACACGCACGCTCCCCCTAAAGCGTTGCCGTACCGTCACCTGGACCCGAAACCGTCCCCGACCCCTAACCCTAACCCTAGCCCGAACCCTAACCCTAACCCTTCCCCGAAGCCTGACCCTCACCCGTCCCCTAATCCTAACCCGTACGCTAACACTAACCCGCGCCCTCACACGCACGCTCCCCTTAAAGCGTTGCCGTACCCTCACCTGGACCCGAAACCGTCCCCGTCCCCTAACCCTAACCCTAGCCCGAACCCTAACCCTAACCTTTCCCCGAAGCCTGACCCTCACCCGTCCCCTAATCCTAAGCCGTACGCTAACACTAACGCGCGCCCTCACACGCACGCTCCCCCTAAAGCGTTGCCGTACCCTCACCTGGACCCTAAACCGTCCCCGTCCCCTAACCCTAACCCTAGCCCGAACCCTAACCCTAACACTTGCCCGAAGCCTGACCCTCACCCGTCCCCTAATCCTAAGCCGTACGCTAACACTAACCCGGGCCCTCACACGCACGCTCCCCCTAAAGCGTTGCCGTACCCTCACCTGGACCCTAAACCGTCCCCGTCCCCTAACCCTAACCCTAGCCCGAAACCTAACCCTAACACTTCCCTGAAGCCTGACCCTCACCCGTCCCCTAATCCTAACCCGTACGCTAACACTAACCCTCGCCCTCACAGGCACGCTCCCCCTAAAGTGTTGCCGTACCCTCACCTGGACCCTAAACCGTCCCCGTCCCCTAACCCTAACCCTAGCCCGAACCCTAACCCTAACCCTTCCCCGAAGCCTGACCCTCACCCGTCCCCTAATCCTAACCCGTACGCTAACACTAACCCGCGCCCTCACACGCACGCTCCCCCTAAAGCGTTGCCGTACCCTCACCTGGACCCTAAACCGTCCCCATCCCCTAACCCTAACCCTAGCCCGAACCCTAACCCTAACCCTTTCCCGAAGCCTGACCCTCACCCGTACCCTAATCCTAAGCCGTACGCTAACACTAACGCGTGCCCTCACACGCACGCTCCCCCTAAAGCGTTGCCGTACCCTCACCTGGACCCTAAACCGTCCCCGTCCGCTAACCCTAACCCTAGCCCGAACCCTAACCTTAACCCTTCCCCGAAGCCTGACCCTCACCGTCACCTAATCCTAACCCGTACGCTAACACTAACCCGCGCCCTCACACGCACGCTCCCCCTAAAGCATTGCCGTACCCTCACCTGGACCCTAAACCGTCCCCGTCCCCTAGCCCTAACCCTAGCCCGAACCCTAACCCTAACCCTTCCCCGAAGCCTGACCCTCACCCGTCCCCTAATCCTAACCCGTACGCTAAAACTAACCCGCGCCCTCACAGGCACGCTCCCCTTAAAGTGTTGCCGTACCCTCACCTGGACCCTAAACCGTCCCCGTCCCCTAACCCTAACCCTAGCCCGAACCCTAACCCTAACCCTTCCCCGAAGCCTGACCCTCACCCGTCCCCTAATCCTAACCCGTACGCTAACACTAACCCTTGCCCTCACACGCACGCTCCCCCTAAAACGTTGCCGTACCCTCACCTGGACCCTAAACCGTCCCCGTCCCCTAACCCTAACCCTAGCCCGAACCCTAACCCTAACCCTTCCCCGAAGCCTGACCCTCACCCGTCCCCTAATCCTAACCCGTACGCTAACACTAACCCGCGCCCTCACACACACGCTCCCCCGAAAGCGTTGCCGTACCCTCACCTGGACCCTAAACCGTCCCCGTCCCCTAACCATAACCCTACCCCGAACCCTAACCCTAACCCTTCCCCGAAGCCTGACCCTCACCCGTCCGCTAATCCTAACCCGTACGCTAACACTAACCCGCGCCCTCACACGCACGCTCCCCCTAAAGCGTTGCCGTACCCTCACCTGGGCCGTAAACAGTCCCCATCCCCTAACCCTAACCCTAGCCCGAACCCTAACCCTAACCCTTTCCCGAAGCCTGACCCTCACCCGTCCCCTAATCCTAAGCCGTACGCTAAGAATAATGCGCGCCCTCACACGCACGCTCCCCCTAAAGCGTTGCCGTACCCTCACCTGGACCCTAAACCGTCCCCGTCCCCTAACCCTAACCCTAGCCCGAACCCTAACCCTAACCCTTCCCCGAAGCCTAACCCTCACCCGTCCCCTAATCCTAAGCCATACACTAACACTAACGCACGCCCTCACACGCACGCTCCCCCTAAAGCGTTGCCGTACCCTCACCTGGACCCTAAACCGTCCCCGTCCCCTAACCCTAACCCTAGCCCGAACCCTAACCCTAACCCTTCCCCGAAGCCTGACCCTCACCCGTCCCCTAATCCTAAGCCGTACGCTAACACTAACCCACGCCCTCACACGCACGCTCCCCCTAAAGCGTTGCCGTACCCTCACCTGGACCCTAAACCGTCCCCGTCCCCTAACCCTAACCCTAGCCCGAACCCTAACCCTAACCCTTCCCCGAAGGCTGACCCTCACCCGTCCCCTAATTCTAACCCGTACGCTAACACTAACCCGCGCCCTCACACGCACGCTCCCCCTAAAGCGTTGCCGTACCCTCACCTGGACCATAAACCGTCCCCGTCCCCTAACCCTAACCCTACCCCGAACCCTAACCCTAACCCTTCCCCGAAGCCTGACCCTCACCCGTCCCCTAATCCTAACCCGTACGCTAACACTAACCCGCGCCGTCACACGCACGCTCCCCCTAAAGCGTTGCTGTACGCTCACCTGGACCCTAAACCGTCCCCGTCCCCTAACCCTAACCCTAGCCCGAACCCTAACCCTAACCCTTCCCCGAAGCCTGACCCACACCCGTTCCCTAATCCTAACCCGTACGCTAACACTAACCCGCGCCCTCACACGCACGCTCCCCCTAAAGCGTTGCCGTACCCTCACCTGGACCCTAAACCGTCCCCGTCCCCTAACCCTAACCCTAGCCCGAACCCTAACCCTAACCCTTCCCCGAAGCCTGACCCTCACCCGTCCCCTAATCCTAACCCGTACGCTAACACTAACCCCCGCCCTCACACGCACGCTCCCCCTAAAGCGTTGCCGTACCCTCACCTGGACCCTAAACCGTCCCCGTCCCCTAACCCTAACCCTAGACCGAACCCTAACCCTAACCCTTCCCCGAAGCCTGACACTCACCCGTCCCCTAATCCTAACCCGTACGCTAACACTAACCCGCGCCCTCACACGCACGCTCCCCCTAAAGCGTTGCCGTACCCTCACCTGGACCCGAAACCGTCCCCGACCCCTAACCCTAACCCTAGCCCGAACCCTAACCCTAACCATTCCCCGAAGCCTGACCCTCACCCGTCCCCTAATCCTAACCCGTACGCTAACACTAACCCACACCCTCACACGCACGCTCCCCCTAAAGCGTTGCCGTACCCTCACCTGGACCCTAAACCGTCCCCGTCCCCTAACCCTAACCCTAGCCCGAACCCTAACCCTAACCCTTCCCCGAAGCCTGACCCTCACCCGTCCCCTAATCGTAACACGTACGCTAACACTAACCCGCGCCCTCACACGCACGCTCCCCCTAAAGCGTTGCCGTACCCTCACCTGGACCCTAAACCGTCCCCGTCCCCTAACCCTAACCCTAGCCCGAACCCTAACCCTAACCCTTCCCCGAAGCCTGACCCTCACCCGTCCGCTAATTCTAACCCGTACGCTAACACTAACCCGCGCCCTCACACGCACGCTCCCCCTAAAGCGTTGCCGTACCCTCACCTGGACCCTAAACCGTCCCCGTCCCCTAACCCTAACCCTAGCCCGAACCCTAACCCTAACACTTCCCCGAAGGCTGACCCTCACCCGTCCCCTAATTCTAACCCGTACGATAACACTAACCCGCGCCCTCACACGCACGCTCCCCCTAAAGCGTTGCCGTACCCTCACCTGGACCCTAAACCGTTCCCGTCCCCTAACCCTAACCCTAGCCCGAACCCTAACCCTAACCCTTCCCCGAAGCCTGACCCTCACCCGTCCCCTAATCCTAACCCGTACGCTAACACTAACCCGCGCCCTCACACGCACGCTCCCCCTAAAGCGTTGCTGTACGCTCACCTGGACCCTAAACCGTC
Organism: Stenella coeruleoalba; assembly: GCF_951394435.1. NCBI lineage: Eukaryota > Metazoa > Chordata > Mammalia > Artiodactyla > Delphinidae > Stenella > Stenella coeruleoalba. Next base: position 687,764 of record NW_027646118.1, on the reverse strand, counting down.
CCCGTCCCCTAACCCTAACCCTAGCCCGAACCCTAACCCTAACCCTTCCCCGAAGCCTGACCCACACCCGTTCCCTAATCCTAACCCGTACGCTAACACTAACCCGCGCCATCACACGCACGCTCCCCCTAAAGCGTTGCCGTACCCTCACCTGGACCCTAAACCGTCCCCGTCCCCTAACCCTAACCCTAGCCCGAACCCTAACCCTAACCCTTCCCCGAAGCCTGACCCTCACCCGTCCCCTAATCCTAACCCGTACGCTAACACTAACCCGCGCCCTCACACGCACGCTCCCCCTAAAGCGTTGCCGTACCGTCACCTGGACCCGAAACCGTCCCCGACCCCTAACCCTAACCCTAGCCCGAACCCTAACCCTAACCCTTCCCCGAAGCCTGACCCTCACCCGTCCCCTAATCCTAACCCGTACGCTAACACTAACCCACACCCTCACACGCACGCTCCCCCTAAAGCGTTGCCGTACACTCACCTGGACCCTAAACCGTCCCCGTCCCCTAACCCTAACCCTAGCCCGAACCCTAACCCTAACCCTTCCCCGAAGCCTGACCCTCACCCGTCCCCTAATCCTAACCCGTACGCTAACACTAACACACGCCCTCACACGCACGCTCCCCCTAAAGCGTTGCCGTACCCTCACCTGGACCCTAAACCATCCCCGTCCCCTAACCCTAACCCTAGCCCGAACCCTAACCCTAACCCTTCCCCGAAGCCTGACCCTCACCCGTCCCCTAATCCTAACCCGTACGCTAACACTAACCCGCGCCCTCACACGCACGCTCCCCCTAAAGCGTTGCCATACGCTCACCTGGACCCTAAACCGTCCCTGTCCCCTAACCCTAACCCTAGCCCGAACCCTAACCCTAACCCTTCCCCGAAGCCTGACCCACACCCATCCCCTAATCCTAACCCGTACGCTAACACTAACCCGCGCCATCACACGCACGCTCCCCCTAAAGCGTTGCCGTACCCTCACCTGGACCCTAAACCGTCCCCGTCCCCTAACCCTAACCCTAGCCCGAACCCTAACCCTAACCCTTCCCCGAAGCCTGACCCTCACCCGTCCCCTAATCCTAACCCGTACGCTAACACTAACCCGCGCCCTCACACGCACGCTCCCCCTAAAGCGTTGCCGTACCCTCACCTGGACCCTAAACCGTCCCCGTCCCCTAACCCTAACCCTAGACCGAACCGTAACCCTAACCCTTCCCCGAAGCCTGACCCTCACCCGTCCCCTAATCCTAACCCGTACGCTAACACTAACCCGCGCCCTCACACGCACGCTCCCCCTAAAGCGTTGCCGTACCCTCACCTGGACCCGAAACCGTCCCCGACCCCTAACCCTAACCCTAGCCCGAACCCTAACCCTAACCCTTCCCCGAAGCCTGACCCTCACCCGTCCCCTAATCCTAACCCGTACGCTAACACTAACCCACACCCTCACACGCACGCTCCCCCTAAAGCGTTGCCGTACACTCACCTGGACCCTAAACCGTCCCCGTCCCCTAACCCTAACCCTAGCCCGAACCCTAACCCTAACCCTTCCCCGAAGCCTGACCCTCACCCGTCCCCTAATCCTAACCCGTACGCTAACACTAACACACGCCCTCACACGCACGCTCCCCCTAAAGCGTTGCCGTACCCTCACCTGGACCCTAAACCGTCCCCGTCCCCTAACCCTAACCCTAGCCCGAACCCTAACCCTAACCCTTCCCCGAAGCCTGACCCTCACCCGTCCCCTAATCCTAACCCGTACGCTAACACTAACCCGCGCCCTCACACGCACGCTCCCCCTAAAGCGTTGCCGTACACTCACCTGGACCCTAAACCGTCCCCGTCCCCTAACCCTAACCCTAGCCCGAACCCTAACCCTAACCCTTCCCCGAAGCCTGACCCTCACCCGTCGCCTAATCCTATCCCGTACGCTAACACTAACCCGCGCCCTCACACGCACGCTCCCCCTAAAGCGTTGCCGTACCCTCACCTGGACCCTAAACCGTCCCCGTCCCCTAACCCTAACCCTAGCCCGAACCCTAACCCTAACTCTTCCCCGAAGCCTGACCCTCACCCGTCCCATAATACTACCCCGTACGCTAACACTAACCCGCGCCCTCACACGCACGCTCCCCCTAAAGTGTTGCCGTACCCTCACCTGGACCCTAAACCGTCCCCGTCCCCTAACCCTAACCCTAGCCCGAACCCTAACCCTAACCCTTCCCCGAAGCCTGACCCTCACCCGTCCCCTAATTCTAACCCGTACGCTAACACTAACCCGCGCCCTCACACGCACGCTCCCCCTAAAGCGTTGCCGTACCCTCACCTGGACCCTAAACCGTCCCCGTCCCCTAACCCTAACCCTAGCCCGAACCCTAACACTAACCCTTCCCCGAAGCCTGACCCTCACCCGTCCCCTAATCCTAACCCGTACGCTAACACTAACCCGCGCCCTCACACGCACGCTCCCCCTAAAGCGTTGCCGTACGCTCACCTGGACCCTAAACCGTCCCCGTCCCCTAACCCTAACCCTAGCCCGAACCCTAACCCTAACCCTTCCCCGAAGCCTGACCCACACCCGTTCCCTAATCCTAACCCGTACGCTAACACTAACCCGCGCCATCACACGCACGCTCCCCCTAAAGCGTTGCCGTACCCTCACCTGGACCCTAAACCGTCCCCGTCCCCTAACCCTAACCCTAGCCCGAACCCTAACCCTAACCCTTCCCCGAAGCCTGACCCTCACCCGTCCCCTAATCCTAACCCGTACGCTAACACTAACCCGCGCCCTCACACGCACGCTCCCCCTAAAGCGTTGCCGTACCCTCACCTGGACCCGAAACCGTCCCCTACCCCTAACCCTAAACCTAGCCCGAACCCTAACCCTAACCCTTCCCCGAAGCCTGACCCTCACCCGTCCCCTAATCCTAACCCGTACGCTAACACTAACCCACACCCTCACACGCACGCTCCCCCTAAAGCGTTGCCGTACCCTCACCTGGACCCTAAACCGTCCCCGTCCCCTAACCCTAACCCTAGACCGAACCCTAACCCTAACCCTTCCCCGAAGCCTGACCCTCACCCGTCCCCTAATCCTAACCCGTACGCTAACACGAACACACGCCCTCACACGCACGCTCCCCCTAAAGCATTGCCGTACCCTCACCTGGACCCTAAACCGTCCCCGTCCCCTAACCCTAACCCTAGCCCGAACCCTAACCCTAACCCTTCCCCGAAGCCTGACTCTCACCCGTCCCATAATCCTAACCCGTACGCTAACACTAACCCGCGCCCTCACACGCAAGCTCCCCCTAAAGCGTTGCCGTACACTCACCTGGACCCTAAACCGTCCCCGTCCCCTAACCCTAACCCTAGCCCGAACCCTAACCCTAACCCTTCCCCGAAGCCTGACCCTCACCCGTCCCCTAATCCTAAGCCGTACGCTAACACTAACCCGCGCCCTCACACGCACGCTCCCCCTAAAGCGTTGCCGTACCCTCACCTGAACCCTAAACCGTCCCCGTCCCCTAACCCTAACCCTAGCCCGAACCCTAACCCTAACCCTTCCCCGAAGCCTGACCCTCACCCGTCCCCTAATCCTAACCCGTACGCTAACACTAACCCGCGCCCTCTCACGCACGCTCCCCCTAAAGCGTTGCCGTACCCTCACCTGGACCCTAAACCGTCCCCGTCCCCTAACCCTAACCCTAGCCCGAACCCTAACCCTAACCCTTCCCCGAAGCCTGACCCTCACCCGTCCCCTAATCCTAACCCGTACGCTAACACTAACCCGCGCCCTCACATGCACGCTCCCCCTAAAGCGTTGCCGTACCCTCACCTGGACCCTAAACCGTCCCCGTCCCCTAACCCTAACCCTAGCCCGAACCCTAACCCTAACCCTTCCCAGAAGGCTGACCCTCACCCGTCCCCTAATCCTAACCCGTACGCTAACACTAACCCGCGCCCTCACACACACGCTCCCCCTAAAGCGTTGCCGTACCCTCACCTGTACCCTAAACCGTCCCCGTCCCCTAACCCTAACCCTAGCCCGAACCCTAACCCTAACCCTTCCCCGAAGCCTGACCCTCACCCGTCCCCTAATCCTAAGGCGTACGCTACCACTAACCCGCGCCCTCACACGCACGCTCCCCCTAAAGCGTTGCCGTACCCTCACCTAGACCCTAAACCGTCCCCGTCCCCTAACCCTAAACCTAACCCGAACCCTAACCCTAACCCTTCCCCGAAGCCTGACCCTCACCCGTCTCCTAATCCTAACCCGTACGCTAACACTAACCCGCGCCCTCACACGCACGCTCCCCGTAAAGCGTTGCCGTACCCTCACCTGGACCCTAAACCGTCCCCGTCCCCTAACCCTAACCCTAGCCCGAACCCTAACCCTAACCCTTCCCCGAAGCCTGACCCTCACCCGTCCCCTAATCCTAACCCGTACGCTAACACTAACCCGCGCCCTCACACGCACGCTCCCCCTAAAGCGTTGCCGTACCCTCACCTGGACCCTAAACCGTCCCCGTCCCCTAACCCTAACCCTAGCCCGAACCCTAACCCTAACCCTTCCCCGAAGCCTGACGCTCACCCGTCCCCTAATCCTAAGCCGTACGCTAACACTAACCCGCGCCCTCACACGCACGCTCCCCCTAAAGCGTTGCCGTACCCTCACCTGGACCCTAAACCGTCCCCGTCCCCTAACCCTATCCCTAGCCCGAAACCTAACCCTAACCCTTCCCCGAAGCCTGACCCTCAACCGTCCCCTAATCCTAAGCCGTACGCTAACACTAACGCGCGCCCTCACACGCACGCTCCCCCTAAAGTGTTGCCGTACCCTCACCTGGACCCTAAACCGTCCCCGTCCCCTAACCTTAACCCTAGCCCGAACCCTAACCCTAACCCTTCCCCAAAGCCTGACCCTCACCCGTCCCCTGATCCTAACCCGTACGCTAACACTAACCCGCGCCCTCACACGCACGCTCCCCCTAAAGCGTTGCCGTACCCTCACCTGGACCCTAAACTGTCCCCGTCCCCTAACCCTAACCCTAGCCCGAACCCTAACCCTAACCCTTCCCCGAAGCCTGACCCTCACCCGTCCCTTAATCCTAACCCGTACACTAACACTAACACGCGCCCTCACACGCAAGCTCCCCCTAAAGGGTTGCCGTACACTCACCTGGACCCTAAACCGTCCCCGTCCCCTAACCCTAACCCTAGCCCGAACCCTAACCCTAACCCTTCCCCGAAGCCTGACCCTCACCCGTCCCCTAATCCTAACCCTTACGCTAACACTACCCCGCGCCCTCACACGCACGCTCCCCCTAAAGCGTTTCCGTACCCTCACCTAGAAACTAAACGGTCCCCGTCACCTAACCCTAACCCTAGCCCGAACCCTAACCCTAACCCTTCCCCGAAGCATGACCCTCAACCGTCCCCTAATCCTAACCCGTACGCTAACACTAACCCGCACCCTCACACGCACGCTCCCCCTAAAGCGTTGCCGTACCCTCACCTGGACCCTAAACCGTCCCCGTCCCCGTACCCTAACCCTAACCCTAACCCGAACCCTAACCCTAACCCTTCCCCGAAGCCTGATCCTCACCCGTCCCCTAATCCTAACCCGTACGCTAACACTAACCCGCGCCCTCACACGCACGCTCCCCCTAAAGCGTTGCCGTACCCTCACCTGGACCCTAAACCGTCCCCGTCCCCTAACCCTAACCCTAGCCCGAACCCTAAACCTAACCCTTCCCCGAAGCCTGACCCTCACCCGTCCCCTAATCCTAAGCCGTACACTAACACTAACGCGCGCCCTCACACGCACGCTCCCCCTAAAGCGTTGCCGTACCCTCACCTGGACCCTAAACCGTCCCCTAACCCTAACCCTAACCCTAGCCCGAACCCTAACCCTAACCCTTCCCCGAAGCCTGACCCTCACCCGTCCCCTAATCCTAAGCCGTACGCTAACACTAACGCGCGCGCTCACACGCACGCTCCCCCTAAAGCGTTGCCGTACCCTCACCTGGACCCTAAACCGTCCCCGTCCCCTAACCCTAACCCTAGCCCGAACTCTAACCCTAACCCTTCCCCAAGCCTGACCCTCACCCGTCCCCTAATCCTAAGCCGTACGCTAACACTAACCCACGCCCTCACACGCACGCTCCCCCTAAAGCGTTGCCGTACCCTCACCTGGACCCTAAACCGTCCCCGTCCCCTAACCCTAACCCTAGCCCGAACCCTAACCCTAACCCTTCCCCAAAGCCTGACCCTCACCCGTCCCCTAATCCTAACCCGTACGCTAACACTAACCCGCGCCCTCACACGCACGCTCCCCCTAAAGCGTTGCCGTACCCTCACCTGGACCCGAAACCGTCCCCGACCCCTAACCCTAAACCTAGCCCGAACCCTAACCCTAACCCTTCCCCGAAGCCTGACCCTCACCCGTCCCCTAATCCTAACCCGTACGCTAACACTAACCCACACCCTCACACGCACGCTCCCCCTAAAGCGTTGCCGTACCCTCACCTGGACCCTAAACCGTCCCCGTCCCCTAACCCTAACCCTAGACCGAACCCTAACCCTAACCCTTCCCCGAAGCCTGACCCTCACCCGTCCCCTAATCCTAACCCGTACGCTAACACGAACACACGCCCTCACACGCACGCTCCCCCTAAAGCGTTGCCGTACCCTCACCTGGACCCTAAACCGTCCCCGTCCCCTAACCCTAACCCTAGCCCGAACCCTAACCCTAACCCTTCCCCGAAGCCTGACTCTCACCCGTCCCATAATCCTAACCCGTACGCTAACACTAACCCGCGCCCTCACACGCACGCTCCCCCTAAAGCGTTGCCGTACACTCACCTGGACCCTAAACCGTCCCCGTCCCCTAACCCTAACCCTAGCCCGAACCCTAACCCTAACCCTTCCCCGAAGCCTGACCCTCACCCGTCCCCTAATCCTAAGCCGTACGCTAACACTAACCCGCGCCCCCACACGCACGCTCCCCCTAAAGCGTTGCCGTACCCTCACCTGAACCCTAAACCGTCCCCGTCCCCTAACCCTAACCCTAGCCCGAACCCTAACCCTAACCCTTCCCCGAAGCCTGACCCTCACCCGTCCCCTAATCCTAACCCGTACGCTAACACTAACCCGCGCCCTCACACGCACGCTCCCCCTAAAGCGTTGCCGTACCCTCACCTGGACCCTAAACCGTCCCCGTCCCCTAACCCTAACCCTAGCCCGAACCCTAACCCTAACCCTTCCCCGAAGCCTGACCCTCACCCGTCCCCTAATCCTAACCCGTACGCTAACACTAACCCGCGCCCTCACATGCACGCTCCCCCTAAAGCGTTGCCGTACCCTCACCTGGACCCTAAACCGTCCCCGTCCCCTAACCCTAACCCTAGCCCGAACCCTAACCCTAACCCTTCCCAGAAGCCTGACCCTCACCCGTCCCCTAATCCTAACCCGTACGCTAACACTAACCCGCGCCCTCACACACACGCTCCCCCTAAAGCGTTGCCGAACCCTCACCTGTACCCTAAACCGTCCCCGTCCCCTAACCCTAACCCTAGCCCGAACCCTAACCCTAACCCTTCCCCGAAGCCTGACCCTCACCCGTCCCCTAATCCTAAGCCGTACGCTACCACTAACCCGCGCCCTCACACGAACGCTCCCCCTAAAGCGTTGCCGTACCCTCACCTAGACCCTAAACCGTCCCCGTCCCCTAACCCTAAACCTAACCCGAACCCTAACCCTAACCCTTCCCCGAAGCCTGACCCTCACCCGTCCCCTAATCCTAACCCGTACGCTAACACTACCCCGCGCCGTCACACGCACGCTCCCCCTAAAGCGTTTCCGTACCCTCACCTAGAAACTAAACGGTCCCCGTCACCTAACCCTAACCCTAGCCCGAACCCTAACCCTAACCCTTCCCCGAAGCATGACCCTCAACCGTCCCCTAATCCTAACCCGTACGCTAACACTAACCCGCACCCTCACACGCACGCTCCCCCTAAAGCGTTGCCGTACCCTCACCTGGACCCTAAACCGTCCCCGTCCCCGTACCCTAACCCTAACCCTAACCCGAACCCTAACCCTAACCCTTCCCCGAAGCCTGATCCTCACCCGTCCCCTAATCCTAACCCGTACGCTAACACTAACCCGCGCCCTCACACGCACGCTCCCCCTAAAGCGTTGCCGTACCCTCACCTGGACCCTAAACCGTACCCGTCCCCTAACCCTAACCCTAGCCCGAACCCTAACCCTAACCCTTCCCCGAAGCCTGACCCTCACCCGTCCCCTAATCCTAAGCCGTACACTAACACTAACGCGCGCCCTCACACGCACGCTCCCCCTAAAGCGTTGCCGTACCCTCACCTGGACCCTAAACCGTCCCCTAACCCTAACCCTAACCCTAGCCCGAACCCTAACCCTAACCCTTCCCCGAAGCCTGACCCTCACCCGTCCCCTAATCCTAAGCCGTACGCTAACACTAACGCGCGCGCTCACACGCACGCTCCCCCTAAAGCGTTGCCGTACCCTCACCTGGACCCTAAACCGTCCCCGTCCCCTAACCCTAACCCTAGCCCGAACCCTAACCCTAACACTTCCCCGAAGCCTGACCCTCACCCGTCCCCTAATCCTAAGCCGTACGCTAACACTAACCCACGCCCTCACACGCACGCTCCCCCTAAAGCGTTGCCGTACCCTCACCTGGACCCTAAACCGTCCCCGTCCCCTAACCCTAACCCTAGCCCGAACCCTAACCCTAACCCTTCCCCAAAGCCTGACCCTCACCCGTCCCCTAATCCTAACCCGGACGCTAACACTAACCCGCGCCCTCACACGCACGCTCCCCCTAAAGCGTTGCCGTACCCTCACCTGGACACTAAACCGTCCCCGTCCGTAACCCTAACCCTAGCCCGAACCCTAACCCTAACCCTTCCCCGAAGCCTGACCCTCACCCGTTCCCTAATCTTAACCCGTACGCTAACACTAACCCGCGCCCTCACACGCACGCTCCCCCTAAAGAGTTGCCGTACCCTCACCTGGACCCTAAACCGTCCCCGTCCCCTAACCCTAACCCTAGCCCGAACAATAACCCTAACCCTTCCCCGAAGCCTGACCCTCACCCGTCCCCTAATCCTAACCCGTATGCTAACACTAACCCGCGCCCTCACACGCACGCTCCCCCTAAAGCGTTGCCGTACCCTCACCTGGACCCTAAACCGTCCCCGTCCCCTAACCCTAACCCTTTCCCGAAGCCTGACCCTCACCCGTCCCCTAATCCTAAGCCGTACGCTAACACTAACGCGTGCCCTCACACGCACACTCCCCCTAAAGCGTTGCCGTACCCTCACCTGGACCCTAAACCGTCCCCGTCCCCTAACCCTAACCCTAGCCCGAACCCTAACCCTAACCCTTCCCCGAAGCCTGACCCTCACCTGTCCCCTAATCTTAAGCCATACACTAACACTAACGCGCGCCGTCACACGCACGCTCCCCCTAAAGCGTTGCCGTACCCTCACCTGGATCCTAAACCGTCCCCGTCCCCTAACCCTAACCGTAGCCCGAACCCTAACCCTAACCCTTCCCCGAAGCCTGACCCTCACCCGTCCCCTAATCCTAACCCGTACGCTAACACTAACCCGCGCCCTCACACGCACGCTCCCCCTAAAGCGTTGCCGTACCCTCACCTGGACCCTAAACCGTCCCCGTCCCCTAACACTAACCCTAGCCCGAACCCTAACCCTAACCCTTCCCCGAAGCCTGACCCTCACCCGTCCCCTAATCCTAAGCCGTACGCTAACACTAACTCGCGCCCTCACACCCACGCTCCCCCTAAAGCGTTGCCGTACCCTCACCTGGACACTAAACCGTCCCCGTCCCCTAACCCTAACCCTAGCCCGAACCCTAACCCTAACACTTCCCCGAAGCCTGACTCTCACCCATCCCCTAATCCTAACCCGTACGCTAACACTAACCCGCGCCCTCACACGCACGCTCCCCCTAAAGCATTGCCGTACCCTCACCTGGACCCGAAACCGTCCCCGTCCCCTAATCCTAACCCTAGCCCGAACCCTAACCCTAACCCTTCCCCGAAGCCTGACCCTCATCCGTCCCCTAATCCTAACCCGTACACTAACACTAACCCGCGCCCTCACACGCACACTCCCCCTAAAGCATTGCCGTACCCTCACCTGGACCCTAAACCGTCCCCGTCCCCTAAGCCTAACCCTAGCCCGAACCCTAACCCTAACCCTTCCCCGAAGCCTGACCCTCACCCGTCCCCTAATCCTAACCCGTACGCTAACACTAACCCGCGCCCTCACATGCACGCTCCCCCTAAAGCGTTGCCGTACCCTCACCTGGACCCTAAACCGTCCCCGTCACCTAACCCTAACCCTAGCCCGAACCCTAACCCTAACCCTTCCCCGAAGCCTGACCCTCACCCGTCCCCTAATCCTAACCCGTACGCTAACACTAACCCGCGCCCTCACACGCACGCTCCCCCTAAAACGTTGCCGTACCCTCACCTGGACCCTAAACCGTCCCCGTCCCCTAACCCTAACCCTAGCGCGAACCCTAACCCTAACCCTTCCCCGAAGCCTGACCCTCACCCGTCCCCTAATCCTAACCCGTACGCTAACACTAACCCGCGCCCTCACACGCACGCTCCCCCTAAAGCGCTGCCGTACCCTCACCTGGACCCTAAACCGTCCCCGTCCCCTAACCCTAACCCTAGCCCGAACCCTAACCCTAACCCTTCCCCGAAGCCTGACCCTCACCCGTCCCCTAATCCTAACCCGTACGCTAACACTAACGCGCGCCCTCACACGCACGCTCCCCCTAATGCGTTGCCGTACCCTCACCTGGACCCTAAACCGTCCCCGTCCCCTAACCCTAACCCTAGCCCGAACCCTAACCCTAACCCTTCCCCGAAGCCTGACCCTCACCCGTCCCCTAATCCTAACCCGTACGCTAACACTAACCCGCGCCCTCACACGCACGCTCCCCCTAAAGCGTTGCCGTACCCTCACCTGGACCCTAAACCGTCCCCGTCCCCTAACCCTAACCCTAGCCCGAACCCTAACCCTAACCCTTCCCCGAAGCCTGACCCTCACCCGTCCCCTAATCCTAACCCGTACGCTAACACTAACCCGCGCCTTCACACGCACGGTCCCCCTAAAACGTTGCCGTACCCTCACCTGGACCCTAAACCGTCCCTGTCCCCTAACCCTAACCCTAGCCCGAACCCTAACCCTAACCCTTCCCCGAAGCCTGACCCTCACCCGTCCCCTAATCGTAAGACGTACGCTAACACTAACCCGCGCCCTCACACGCACGCTCCCCCTAAAGCGTTGCCGTACCCTCACCTGGACCCTAAACCGTCCCCGTCCCCTAACCCTAACCCTAGCCCGAACCCTAACCCTAACCCTTCCCCGAAGCCTGACCCTTACCCGTCCGCTAATCCTAACCCGTACGCTAACACTAACCCGCGCCCTCACACGCACGCTCCCCCTAAAGCGTTGCCGTACCCTCACCTGGGCCGTAAACAGTCCCCATCCCCTAACCCTAACCCTAGACCGAACCCTAACCCTAACCCTTTCCCGAAGCCTGACCCTCACCCGTCCCCTAATCCTAAGCCGTACGCTAAGAATAACGCGCGCCCTCACACGCACGCTCCCCCTGAAGCGTTGCCGTACCCTCACCTGGACCCTAAACCGTCCCCGTCCCCTAACCCTAACCCTAGCCCGAACCCTAACCCTAACCCTTCCCCGAAGCCTGACCCTCACCCGTCCCCTAATCCTAAGCCGTACGCTAACACTAACCCGCGCCCTCACACGCACGCTCCCCCTAAAGCGTTGCCGTACCCTCACCTGGACCCTAAACCGTCCCCGTCCCCTAACCCTAACCCTAGCCCGAACCCTAACCCTAACCCTTCCCCGAAGGCTGACCCTCACCCGTCCACTAATTCTAACCCGTACGCTAACACTAACCCGCGCCCTCACACGCACGCTCCCCCTAAAGGGTTGCCGTACCCTCACCTGGACCCTAAACCGTCCCCGTCCCCTAACCCTAACCCTAGCCCGAACCCTAACCCTAACCCTTCCCCGAAGCCTGACCCTCACCCGTCTCCTAATCCTAACCCGTACGCTAACACTAACCCGCGCCCTCACACGCACGCTCCCCCTAAAGCGTTGCCGTACCCTCACCTGGACCCTAAACAGTCCCCATCCCCTAACCCTAACCCTAACCCTAGCCCGAACCCTAACCCTAACCCTTTCCCGAAGCCTGACCCTCACCCGTCCCCTAATCCTAAGCCGTACGCTAACAATAACGCGCGCCCTCACACGCACGCTCTCCCTAAAGCGTTGCCGTACCCTCACCTGGACCCTAAACCGTCCCCGTCCCCTAACCCTAACCCTAGCCCGAACCCTAATCCTAACCCTTCCCCGAAGCCTAACCCTCACCCGTCCCCTAATCCTAACCCGTACACTAACACTAACGCGCGCCCTCACACGCACGCTCCCCCTAAAGCGTTGCCGTACCCTCACCTGGACCCTAAACCGTCCCCGTCCCCTAACCCTAACCCTAGCCCGAACCCTAACCCTAACCCTTCCCCGAAGCCTGACCCTCACCCGTCCCCTAATCCTAACCCGTACGCTAACACTAACCCGCGCCCTCACACGCACGCTCCCCCTAAAGCGTTGCCGTACCCTCACCTGGACCCTAAACCGTCCCCGTCCCCTAACCCTAACCCTAGCCCGAACCCTAACCCTAACCCTTCCCCGAAGCCTGACCCTCACCCGTCCCCTAATTCTAACCCGTACGCTAACACTAATCCGCGCCCTCACACGCACGCTCCCCCTAAAGCGTTGCCGTACCCTCACCTGGACCCTAAACCGTCCCCGTCCCCTAACCCTAACCCTAGCCCGAACCCTAACCCTAACCCTTCCCCGAAGCCTCACCCTCACCCGTCCCCTAATCCTAACCCGTACGCTAACACTAACCCGCGCCCTCACACGCACGCTCCCCCTAAAGCGTTGCCATACGCTCACCTGGACCCTAAACCGTCCCCGGCCCCTAACCCTAACCCTAGCCCGAACCCTAACCCTAACCCTTCCCCGAAGCCTGACCCTCACCCGTCCCCTAATCCTAACCCGTACGCTAACACTAACCCGCGCCCTCACACGCACGCTCCCCCTAAAGCGTTGCCATACGCTCACCTGGACCCTAAACCGTCCCCGTCCCCTAACCCTAACCCTAGCCCGAACCCTAACCCTAACCCTTCCCCGAAGCCTGACCCACACCCGTCCCCTAATCCTAACCCGTACGCTAACACTAACCCGCGCCATCACACGCACGCTCCCCCTAAAGCGTTGCCGTACCCTCACCTGGACCCTAAACCGTCCCCGTCCCCTAACCCTAACCCTAGCCCGAACCCTAACCCTAACCCTTCCCCGAAGCCTGACCCTCACCCGTCCCCTAATCCTAACCCGTACGCTAACACTAACCCGCGCCCTCACACGCATGCTCCCCCTAAAGCGTTGCCGTACCCTCACCTGGACCCTAAACCGTCCCCGTCCCCTAACCCTAACCCTAGACCGAACCGTAACCCTAACCCTTCCCCGAAGCCTGACCCTCACCCGTCCCCTAATCCTAACCCGTACGCTAACACTAACCCGCGCCCTCACACGCACGCTCCCCCTAAAGCGTTGCCGTACCCTCACCTGGACCCGAAACCGTCCCCGACCCCTAACCCTAACCCTAGCCCGAACCCTAACCCTAACCCTTCCCCGAAGCCTGACCCTCACCCGTCCCCTAATCCTAACCCGTACGCTAACACTAACCCACGCCCTCACACGCACGCTCCCCCTAAAGCGTTGCCGTACACTCACCTGGACCCTAAACCGTCCCCGTCCCCTAACCCTAACCCTAGCCCGAACCCTAACCCTAACCCTTCCCCGAAGCCTGACCCTCACCCGTCCCCTAATCCTAACCCGTACGCTAACACTAACACACGCCCTCACACGCACGCTCCCCCTAAAGCGTTGCCGTACCCTCACCTGGACCCTAAACCGTCCCCGTCCCCTAACCCTAACCCTAGCCCGAACCCTAACCCTAACCCTTCCCCGAAGGCTGACGCTCACCCGTCCACTAATTCTAACCCGTACGCTAACACTAACCCGCGCCCTCACACGCACGCTCCCCCTAAAGGGTTGCCGTACCCTCACCTGGACCCTAAACCGTCCCCGTCCCCTAACCCTAACCCTAGCCCGAACCCTAACCCTAACCCTTCCCCGAAGCCTGACCCTCACCCGTCTCCTAATCCTAACCCGTACGCTAACACTAACCCGCGCCCTCACACGCACGCTCCCCCTAAAGCGTTGCCGTACCCTCACCTGGACCCTAAACAGTCCCCATCCCCTAACCCTAACCCTAACCCTAGCCCGAACCCTAACCCTAACCCTTTCCCGAAGCCTGACCCTCACCCGTCCCCTAATCCTAAGCCGTACGCTAACAATAACGCGCGCCCTCACACGCACGCTCTCCCTAAAGCGTTGCCGTACCCTCACCTGGACCCTAAACCGTCCCCGTCCCCTAACCCTAACCCTAGCCCGAACCCTAATCCTAACCCTTCCCCGAAGCCTAACCCTCACCCGTCCCCTAATCCTAAGCCGTACACTAACACTAACGCGCGCCCTCACACGCACGCTCCCCCTAAAGCGTTGCCGTACCCTCACCTGGACCCTAAACCGTCCCCGTCCCCTAACCCTAACCCTAGCCCGAACCCTAACCCTAACCCTTCCCCGAAGCCTGACCCTCACCCGTCCCCTAATCCTAAGCCGTACGCTAACACTAACCCGCGCCCTCACACGCACGCTCCCCCTAAAGCGTTGCCGTACCCTCACCTGGACCCTAAACCGTCCCCGTCCCCTAACCCTAACCCTAGCCCGAACCCTAACCCTAACCCTTCCCCGAAGCCTGACCCTCACCCGTCCCCTAATTCTAACCCGTACGCTAACACTAATCCGCGCCCTCACACGCACGCTCCCCCTAAAGCGTTGCCGTACCCTCACCTGGACCCTAAACCGTCCCCGTCCCCTAACCCTAACCCTAGCCCGAACCCTAACCCTAACCCTTCCCCGAAGCCTGACCCTCACCCGTCCCCTGATCCTAACCCGTACGCTAACACTAACCCGTGCCCTCACACGCACGCTCCCCTAAAGCGTTGCCGTACCCTCACCTGGACCCTAAACCGTCCCCGTCCCCTAACCCTAACCCTAGCCCAAACCCTAACCCTAACCCTTCCCCGAAGCCTGACCCTCACCCGTCCCTTAATCCTAACCTGTACACTAACACTAACCCGCGCCCTCACACGCACGCTCCCCCTAAAGCGTTGCCGTACCCTCACCTGGACCCTAAACCGTCCCCATCCCCTAACCCTAACCCTAGCCCGAACCCTAACACTAACCCTTCCCCGAAGCCTGACCCTCACCCGTCCCCTAATCCTAAGCCGTACGCTAACACTAACCCGCGCCCTCACACGCACGCTCCCCCTAAAGCGTTGCCGTACCCTCACCTGGACCCGAAACCGTCCCCGTCCCCTAACCCTAACCCTAGCCCGAACCCTAACCCTAACCCTTTCCCGAAGCCTGACCCTCACCCGTCCCCTAATCCTAACCCGTACGCTAACACTAACCCGGGCCCTCACACGCACGCTCCCCCTAAAGCGTTGCCGTACCCTCACCTGGACCCTAAACCGTCCCCGTCCCCTAACCCTAACCCTAGCCCGAACCCTAACCCTAACCCTTCCCCGAAGCCTGACCCTCACCCGTCCCCTAATCTTAACCCGTACGCTAACACTAACCCGCGCCCTCACACGCACGCTCCCCCTAAAGCGTTGCCGTACCCTCACCTGGACCCTAAACCGTCCCCGTCCCCTAACCCTAACCCTAGCCCGAACCCTAACCCTAACACTTCCCCGAAGCCTGACCCTCACCCGTCCCCTAATCCTAACCCGTACGCTAACACTAACCAGCACCCTCACACGCACGCTCCCCCTAAAGCGTTGCCGTACCCTCACCTGGACCCTAAACCGTCCCCGTCCCCTAACCCTAACCCTAGCCCGAACCCTAACCCTAACCCTTCCCCGAAGCCTGACCCTCACCCGTCCCCTAATCCTAACCCGTACGCTAACACTAACCCGCGCCCTCACACGCACGCTCCCCCTAAAGCGTTGCCGTACCCTCACCTGGACCCTAAACCGTCCCCGTCCCCTAACCCTAACCCTAGCCCGAACCCTAACCCTAACCCTTCCCCGAAGCCTGACCCTCACCCGTCCCCTAATCCTAAGCCGTACGCTAACACTAACGCACGCCCTCACACGCACGCTCCCCCTAAAGCGTTGCCGTACCCTCACCTGGACCCTAAACCCTCCCCGTCCCCTAACCCTAACCCTAGCCCGAACCCTAACCCTAACCCTTCCCCGAAACCTGACCCTCACCCGTCCCCTAATCCTAAGCCGTACGCTAACACTAACGCACGCCCTCACACGCACGCTCCCCCTAAAGCGTTGCCGTACCCTCACCTGGACCCTAAACCCTCCCCGTCCGCAAACCCTAACCCTAGCCCGAACCCTAACCCTAACCCTTCCGCGAAGCCTGACCCTCACCCGTCCCCTAATCCTAAGCCGTACGCTAACACTAACCCGGGCCCTCACACGCACACTCCCCCTAAAGCGTTGCCGTACCCTCACCTGGACCCTAAACCGTCCCCGTCCCCTAACCCTAACCCTAGCCCGAACCCTAACCCTAACCCTTCCCCGAAGCCTGACCCTCACCCGTCCCCTAATCCTAACCCGTACGCTAACACTACCCCGCGCCCTCACATGCACGCTCCCCCTAAAGCGTTGCCGTACCCTCACCTGGACCCTAAACCGTCCCCGTCACCTAACCTTAACCCTAGCCCGAACCCTAACTCTAACCCTTCCCCGAAGCATGACCCTCACCCATCTCCTAATCCTAAGCCATACGCTAACACTAACCCGCGCCCTCACACGCACGCTCCCCCTAAAGCGTTGCCGTACCCTCACCTGGACCCTAAACCGTCCCCGTCCCCTAACCCTAACCCTAGCCCGAACCCTAACCCTAACCCTTCCCCGAAGCCTGACCCTCACCCGTCCCCTAATCCTAACCAGTACGCTAACACTACCCCGCGCCCTCACATGCACGCTCCCCCTAAAGCGTTGCCGTACCCTCACCTGGACCCTAAACCGTCCCCGTCACCTAACCCTAACCCTAGCCCGAACCCTAACCCTAACCCTTCCCCGAAGCCTGACCCTCAACCGTCCCCTAATCCTAACCCGTACGCTAACACTAACCCACGCCCTCACACGCACGCTCCCCCTAAAGCATTGCCGTACCCTCACCTGGACCCTAAACCGTCCCCGTCCCCTAACCCTAACCCTAGACCGAACCCTAACCCTAACCCTTCCCCGAAGCCTGACCCTCACCCGTCACCTAATCCTAAGCCGTACGCTAACACTAACCCGCGCCCTCACACGCACGCTCCCTCTAAATCGTTGCCGTACCCTCACCTGGACCCTAAACCGTCCCCGTCCCCTATCCCTAACCCTAGCCCGAACCCTAACCCTAACCCTTCCCCGAAGCCTGACCCTCACCCGTCCCTTAATCCTAACCCGTACGCTAACACTAACCCGCGCCCTCACACGCACGCTCCCCCTAAAGCGTTGCCGTACCCTCACCTGGACCCTAAACCGTCCCCGTCCCCTAACCCTAACTCTAGCCCGAACCCTAACCCTAATCCTTCCCCGAAGAATGACCCTCACCCGTCCCCTAATCGTAACCCGTACGCTAACACTAACCAGCGCCCTCACACGCACGCTCCCCCTAAAGCGTTGCCGTACCCTCACCTGGACCCTAAACCGTCCCCGTCCCCTAACCCTAACCCTAGCCCGAACCCTAACCCTAACTCTTCCCCGAAGCCTGACCCTCACACGTCCCCTAATCCTAACACGTACGCTAACACTAACCCGCGCCCTCACACGCACGCTCCCCCTAAAGCGTTGCCGTACCCTCACCTGGACCCTAAACCGTCCCCGTCCCCTAACCCTAACCCTAGCCCGAACCCTAAGCCTAACGCTTCCCCGAAGCCTGACCCTCACCCGTCCCCTAATCCTAACCCGTACGCTAACACTAACCCGCGTCCTCACACGCACGCTCCACCTAAAGCATTGCCGTACCCTCACCTGGACCCTAAACCGTCCCCGTCCCCTAAGCCTAACCCTAGCCCGAACCCTAACCCTAACCCTTCCCCGAAGCCTGACCCTCACCCGTCCCCTAATCCTAACCCGTACGCTAACACTAACCCGCGCCCTCACACGCACGCTCCCCCTAAAGCGTTGCCGTACCCTCACCTGGACCCTAAACCGTCCCCGTCCCCTAACCCTAACCCTAGCCCGAACCCTAAACCTAACCCTTCCCCGAAGCCAGACCCTCACCCGTCCCCTAATCCTAAGCCGTACGCTAACACTAACCCGCGCCCTCACACTCACGCTCCTACTAAAGCGTTGCCGTACCCTCACCTGGACCCTAAACCGTCCCCGTCCCCTAACCCTAACCCTAGCCCGAACCCTAACCCTAACCCTTCCCCGAAGCCTGACCCTCACCCGTCCCCTAATCGTAAGCCGTACGCTAACACTAACCCGCGCCCTCACACGCACGCTCCCCGTAAAGCGTTGCCGTACCCTCACCTGGACCCTAAACCGTCCCCGTCCCCTAACCCTAACCCTAGCCCGAACCCTAACCCTAACCCTTCCCCGAAGCCTGACCCTCACCCGTCCCCTAATCCTAATCCGTACGCTAACACTAACGCGCGCCCTCACACGCACACTCCCCCTAAAGCATTGCCGTACCCTCACCTGGACCCTAAACCGTCCCCGTCCCCTAACCCTAACCCTAGCCCGAACCCTAACCCTAACCCTTCCCCGAAGCCTGACCCTCACCCGTCCCCTAATCCTAACCCGTACGCTAACACTAACGCACGCCCTCACACGCACGCTCCCCCTAAAGCGTTGCCGTACCCTCAACTGGACGCAAAACCGTCCCCGTCCCCTAACCCTAACCCTAGCCCGAACCCTAACCCTAACCCTTCCCCGAAGCCTGACCCTCACCCGTCCCCTAATCCTAACCAGTAGGCTAACACTAACCCGCGCCCTCACACGCATGCTCCCCCTAAAGCGTTGCCTTACCCTCACCTGGACCCTAAACCGTCCCCGTCCCCTAACCCTAACCCTAGCCCGAACCCTAACCCTAACCCTTCCCCGAAGCCTGACCCTCACCCGTCCCCTAATCCTAACCCGTACGCTAACACTAACCCGCGCCCTCACACGCACGCTCCCCCTAAAGCGTTGCCGTACCCTCACCTGGACCCTAAACCGTCCCCGTCCCCTAAGCCTAACCCTAGCCCTAACCCTAACCCTAACCCTTCCCCGAAGCCTGACCCTCACCCGTCCCCTAATCCTAACCCGTACGCTAACACTAACCCGTGCCCTCACACGCACGCTCCCCCTAAAGCGTTGCCGTACCCTCACCTGGACCCTAAACCGTCCCCGTCCCCTAACCCTAACCCTAGCCCGAACCCTAACCCTAACCCTTCCCCGAAGCCTGACCCTCACCCGTCCCCTAATCCTAACCCGTACGCTAACACTAACCCGCGCCCTCACACGCACGCTCCCCCTAAAGCGTTGCCGTACCCTCACCTGGACCCTAAACCGTCCCCGTCCCCTAAGCCTAACCCTAGCCCGAACCCTAACCCTAACCCTTCCCCGAAGCCTGACCCTCACCCGTCCCCTAATCCTAACCCGTACGCTAACACTAACCCGCGCCCTCACACACACGCTCCCCCTAAAGCGTTGCCGTACCCTCACCTGGACCCTAAACCGTCCCCGTCCCCTAACCCTAACCCTAGCCCGAACCCTAACCCTAACCCTTCCCCGAAGCCTGACCCTCACCCGTCCCCTAATCCTAACCCGTACGCTAACACTAACCCGCGCCCTCACACGCACGCTCCCCCTAAAGCGTTGCCGTACCCTCACCTGGACCCTAAACCTTCCCCGTCCCCTAACCCTAACCCTAGCCCGAACCCTAACCCTAACCCTTCCCCGAAGCCTGACCCTCACCCGTCCCCTAATCCTAAGCCGTACGCTGACACTAACCCGCGCCCTCACACGCACGCTCCCCCTAAAGCGTTGCCGTACCCTCACCTGGACCCTAAACCGTCCCCGTCCCCTAACCCTAACCCTAGCCCGAACCCTAACCCTAACCCTTCCCCGAAGCCTGACCCTCACCCGTCCCCTAATCCTAATCCGTACGCTAACACTAACGCGCGCCCTCACACGCACACTCCCCCTAAAGCATTGCCGTACCCTCACCTGGACCCTAAACCGTCCCCGTCCCCTAACCCTAACCCTAGCCCGAACCCTAACCCTAACCCTTCCCCGAAGCCTGACCCTCACCCGTCCCCTAATCCTAACCCGTACGCTAACACTAACGCACGCCCTCACACGCACGCTCCCCCTAAAGCGTTGCCGTACCCTCAACTGGACGCAAAACCGTCCCCGTCCCCTAACCCTAACCCTAGCCCGAACCCTAACCCTAACCCTTCCCCGAAGCCTGACCCTCACCCGTCCCCTAATCCTAACCCGTAGGCTAACACTAACCCGCGCCCTCACACGCATGCTCCCCCTAAAGCGTTGCCTTACCCTCACCTGGACCCTAAACCATCCCCGTCCCCTAACCCTAACCCTAGCCCGAACCCTAACCCTAACCCTTCCCCGAAGCCTGACCCTCACCCGTCCCCTAATCCTAACCCGTACGCTAACACTAACCCGCGCCCTCACACGCACGCTCCCCCTAAAGCGTTGCCGTACCCTCACCTGGACCCTAAACCGTCCCCGTCCCCTAACCCTAACCCTAGCCCGAACCCTAACCCTAACCCTTCCCCAAAGCCTGACCCTCACCCGTCCCCTAATCCTAACCCGTACGCTAACACTAACCCGCGCCCTCACACGCACGCTCCCCCTAAAGCGTTGCCGTACCCTCACCTGGACCCTAAACCTTCCCCGTCCCCTAACCCTAACCCTAGCCCGAACCCTAACCCTAACCCTTCCCCGAAGCCTGACCCTCACCCGTCCCCTAATCCTAAGCCGTACGCTGACACTAACCCGCGCCCTCACACGCACGCTCCCCCTAAAGCGTTGCCGTACCCTCACCTGGACCCTAAACCGTCCCCGTCCCCTAACCCTAACCCTAGCCCGAACCCTAACCCTAACCCTTCCCCGAAGCCTGACCCTCACCCGTCCCCTAATCCTAACCCGTACGCTAACACTAACCCGCGCCCTCACACGCACGCTCCCCCTAAAGCATTGCTGTACCCTCACCTGGACCCTAAACCGTCCCCGTCCCCTAACCCTAACCCTAGCCCGAACCCTAACCCTAACCCTTCCCCGAAGCCTGACCCTCACCCGTCCCCTAATCCTAACCCGTACGCTAACACTAACACGCGCCCTCACACGCACGCTCCCCCTAAAGCGTTGCCGTACCCTCACCTGGACCCTAAACCGTCCCCGTCCCCTAACCCTAACCCTAGCCCGAACCCTAACCCTAACCCTTCCCCGAAGCCTGACCCTCACCCGTCCCCTAATCCTAAGCCGTACGCTAACACTAACCCGCGCCCTCACACGCACGCTCCCCCTAAAGCGTTGCCGTACCCTCACCTGGACCCTAAACCGTCCCCGTCCCCTAACCCTAACCCTAGCCCGAACCCTAACCATAACCCTTCCCCGAAGCCTGACCCTCACCCGTCCCCTAATCCTAAGCCGTACGCTAACACTAACGCGCGCCCTCACACACATGCTCCCCCTAAAGCGTTGCCGTACCCTCACCTGGACCCTAAACCGTCCCAGTCCCCTAACCCTAACCCTAGCCCGAACCCTAACCCTAACACTTCCCCGAAGCCTGACCCTCACCCGTCCCCTAATCCTAACCCGTACGCTAACACTAACCCGCGCCCTCACACGCACGCTCCCCCTAAAGTGTTGCCGTACCCTCACCTGGACCCTAAACCGTCCCCATCCCCTAACCCTAACCCTAGCCCGAACCCTAACCCTAACCCTTCCCCGAAGCCTGACCCTCACCCGTCCCCTAATCCTAAACCGTACGCTAACACTAACCCGCGCCCTCACATGCACGCTCCCCCTAAAGCGTTGCTGTACCCTCACCTGGACCCTAAACCGTCCCCGTTCCCTAACCCTAACCCTAGCCCGAACCTTAACCCTAACCCTTCCCCGATGCCTGACCCTCACCCGTCCCCTAATCCTAACCCGTACGCTAACACTAACCCGTGCCATCACACGCACGCTCCCCCTAAAGCGTTGCCGTACCCTCACCTGGACCCTAAACCGTCCCCGTCCCCTAACCCTAACCCTAGCCGGAACCCTAACCCTAACCCTTCCCCGAAGCCTGACCCTCACCCGTCCCCTAATCCTAACCCGTACGCTAACACTAACCCACGCCCTCACACGCACGCTCCCCGTAAAGCGTTGCCGTACCCTCACCTGGACCCTAAACCGTGCCCGTCCCCTAACCCTAACCCTAGCCCGAACCCTAACCCTAACCCTTCCCCAAAGCCTGACCCTCACCCATCCCCTAATCCTAACCCGTACGCTAACACTAACCCGCGCCCTCACACGCACGCTCCCCCTAAAGCGTTGCCGTACCCTCACTTGGACCCTAAACCGTCCCCGTCCCCTAACCCTAACCCTAGCCCGAACCCTAAGCCTAACCCTTCCCCGAAGCCTGACCGTCACCCGTCCCCTAATCCTAACCCGTACGCTAACACTAACCCGCACCCTCACACGCACGCTCCCCCTAAAGCGTTGCCGTAACCTCACCTGGACCCTAAACCGTCCCCGTCCCCTAACCCTAACCCTAGCCCGAACCCTAACCCTAACCCTTCCCCGAAGCCTGACCCTCACCCGTCCCCTAATCCTAACCCGTACGCTAACACTAACCCGCGCCCTCACACGCACGCTCCCCCTAAAGCGTTGCCGTACCCTCACCTGGACCCTAAACCGTCCCCGTCCCCTAACCCTAACCCTAGCCCGAACCCTAACCCTAACCCTTCCCCGAAGCCTGACCCTCACCCGTCCCCTAATCCTAACCCGTACGCTAACACTAACCCGCGCCCTCACACGCACGCTCCTACTAAAGCGTTGCCATACACTCACCTGGACCCTAAACCGTCCCCGTCCCCTAAACCTAACCCTAGCCCGAACCCTAACCCTAACCCTTCCCCGAAGCCTGACCCTCACCTGTCCCCTAATCCTAAGCCGTACGCTAACACTAACCCGCACCCTCACACGCACGCTCCCCCTAAAGCGTTGCCGTACCCTCACCTGGACCCTAAACCGTCCCCGTCCCCTAACCCTAACCCTAGCCCAAACCCTAACCCTAACCCTTCCCCGAAGCCTGACCCTACCCGTCCCCTAATCCTAACCTGTACGCTAACACTAACCCGCGCCCTCACACGCACGCTCCCCCTAAAGGGTTGCCGTACCCTCACCTGGACCCTAAACCGACCCCGTCCCCTAACCCTAACCCTAGCCCGAACTTTAACCCTAACCCTTCCCCGAAGCCTGACCCTCACCCGTCCCCTAATCCTAACCCGTACACTAACGCTATCGCGCGCCCTCACACGCACGCTCCCCCTAAAGCATTGCCGTACCCTCACCTGGACCCTAAACCGTCCCCGTCCCCTAACCCTAACCCTAGCCAGAACCCTAACCCTAACCCTTCCCCGAAGCCTGACCCTCACCCGTCCCCTAATCCTAACCCGTACGCTAACACTAACCCACGCCCTCACACGCACGCTCCCCCTAATGCGTTGCCGTACCCTCAACTGGACCCTAAACCGTCCCCGTCCCCTAACCCTAACCCTAGCCCGAACCCTAACCCTAACCCTTCCCCGAAGCCTGACCCTCACCCGTCCCCTAATCCTAACCCGTACGCTAACACTAACCCACGCCCTCACACGCACGCTCCCCCTAAAGCGTTGCCGTACCCTCACCTGGACCCTAAACCGTCCCCGTCCCCTAACCCTATCCCTAGCCCGAACCCTAACCCTAACCCTTCCCCGAAACCTGACCCTCACCCGTCCCCTAATCCTAACCCGTACGCTAACACTAACCCACGCCCTCACACGCACGTTCCCCCTAAAGCGTTGCCGTACCCTCACCTGGACCCTAAACCGTCCCCGTCCCCTAACCCTAACCCTAGCCCGAACCCTAACCCTAACCCTTCCCCGAAGCCTGACCCTCACCCGTCCCCTAATCCTAACCCGTACGCTAACACTAACCCGCGCCCTCACACGAACGCTCCCCCTAAAGCGTTGCCGTACCCTCACCTGGACCCTAAACCGTCCCCGTCCCCTAACCCTAACCCTAGCCCGAACCCTAACCCTAACCCTTCCCCGAAGCCTGACCCTCACCCGTCCCTTAATCCTAACCCGTACGCTAACACTAACCCGCGCCCTCACACGCACGCTCCTCCTAAAGCGTTGCCGTACCCTCACCTGGACCCTAAAACGTGCCCGTCCCCTAACCCTAACCCTAGCCCGAACCCTAACCCTAACCCTTCCCCGAAGCCTGACCCTCACCCGTTCCCTAATCCTAAGACGTACGCTAACACTAACCCGCGCCCTCACACGCATGCTCCCCCTAAAGCGTTGCCGTACCCTCACATGGACCCTAAACCGTCCCCGTCCCCTAACCCTAACCCTAGCCCGAACCCTAACCCTAACCCTTCCACGAAGCCTGACCCTCACCCGTCCCCTAATCCTAACCCGTACGCTAACACTAACCCGCGCCCTCACACGCACGCTCCCCCTAAAGCGTTGCCGTACCCTCACCTGGACCCTAAACCGTCCCCGTCCCCTAACCCTAACCCTAGCCCGAACCCTAACCCTAACCCTTCCCCGAAGCCTGACCCTCACCCGTCCCCTAATCCTAACCCGTACGCTAACACTAACGCGCGCCCTCACACGCACGCTCCACCTAAAGCGTTGCCGTACCCTCAACTGGACCCTAAACCGTCCCCGTCCCCTAACCCTAACCCTAGCCCGAACCCTAACCCTAACCCTTCCCCGAAGCCTGACCCTCACCCGTCCCCTAATCCTAACCCGTACGCTAACACTAACCCGCGCCCTCACACGCACGCTCCCCCTAAAGCGTTGCCGTACCCTCACCTGGACCCTAAACCGTCCCCATCCCCTAACCCTAACCCTAGCCCGAACCTTAACCCTAACCCTTCCCCGAAGCCTGACCCTCACCCGTCTCCTAATCCTAACCCGTACGCTAACACTAAACCGCGCCCTCACACGCACGCTCCCCCTAAAGCATTGCCGTACCCTCACCTGGACCCTAAACCGTCCCCGTCCCCTAACCCTAACCCTAGCCCGAACCCTAACCCTAACCCTTCCCCGAAGCCTGACCCTCACCCGTCCACTAATCCTAACCCGTACGCTAACAATAACCCGCGCCCTCACACGCACGCTCCCCCTAAAGCGTTGCCGTACCCTCACCTGGACCCTAAACCGTCCCCGTCCCCTAACCCTAACCCTAGCCCGAACCCTCACCCTAACCCTCCCCGAAGCCTGACCCTCACCCGTCCCCTAATCCTAACCCATACGCTAACACTAACCCGCGCCCTCACACGCACGCTCCCACTAAAGCGTTGCCGTACCCTCACCTGGACCCTAAACCGTCCCCGTCCCCTAACCCTAACCCTAGCCCGAACCCTAAACCTAACCCTTCCCCGAAGCCTGACCCTCACCCGTCCCCTAATCCTAACCCGTACGCTAACACTAACCCGCGCCCTCACACGCACGCTCCCCCTAAAGCGTTGCCGTACCCTCACCTGGACCCTAAACCGTCCCCGTCCCCTAACCCTAACCCTAGCCCGAACCCTAACCCTAACCCTTCCCCGAAGCCTGAACCTCACCCGTCCCCTAATCCTAACCCGTACGCTAACACTAACCCACGCTCTCACACGCACGCTCCCCCTAAAGCGTTGCCGTACCCTCACCTGGACCCTAAACCGTCCCCGTCCCCTAACCCTAACCCTAGCCCGAACCCTAACCCTAACCCTTCCCCGAAGCCTGACCCTCACCCGTCCCCTAATCCTAACCCGTACGCTAACACTAACCCGCGCCCTCACACGCACGCTCCCCCTAAAGCGTTGCCGTACCCTCACCTGGACCCTAAACCGTCCCCGTCCCCTAACCCTAACCCTAGCCCGAAACCTAACCCTAACCCTTCCCCGAAGCCTGACCCTCACCCGTCCCCTAATCCTAACCCGTACGCTAACACTAACCCGCGCCCTCACACGCACGCTCCCCCTAAAGCGTTGCCGTACCCTCACCTGGACCCGAAACCGTCCCCGTCCCCTAACCCTAACCCTAGCCCGAACCCTAACCCTAAACCTTCCCCGAAGCCTGACCCTCACCCGTCCCCTAATCCTAACCCGTACGCTAACGCTATCGCGCGCCCTCACACGCACGCTCCCCCTAAAGCGTTGCCGTACCCTCACCTGGACCCTAAACCGTCCCCGTCCCCTAACCCTAACCCTAGCCCGAACCCTAACCCTAACCCTTCCCCGAAGCCTGACCCTCACCCGTCCCCTAATCCTAACCCGTACGCTAACACTAACCCGCGCCCTCACACGCACGTTCCCCCTAAAGCGTTGCCGTACCCTCACCTGGACCCTAAACCGTCCCCGTCCCCTAACCCTAACCCTAGCCCGAACCCTAACCCTAACCCTTCCCCGAAGCCTGACCCTCACCCGTCCCCTAATCCTAACCCGTACGCTAACACTAACCCGCGCCCTCACACGAACGCTCCCCCTAAAGCGTTGCCGTACCCTCACCTGGACCCTAAACCGTCCCCGTCCCCTAACCCTAACCCTAGCCCGAACCCTAACCCTAACCCTTCCCCGAAGCCTGACCCTCACCCGTCCCCTAATCCTAACCCGTACGCTAACACTAACCCGCGCCCTCACACGCACGCTCCTCCTAAAGCGTTGCCGTACCCTCACCTGGACCCTAAACCGTCCCCGTCCCCTAACCCTAACCCTAGCCCGAACCCTAACCCTAACCCTTCCCCGAAGCCTGACCCTCACCCGTTCCCTAATCCTAAGCCGTACGCTAACACTAACCCGCGCCGTCACACGCACGCTCCCCCTAAAGCGTTGCCGTACCCTCACATGGACCCTAAACCGTCCCCGTCCCCTAACCCTAACCCTAGCCCGAACCCTAACCCTAACCCTTCCCCGAAGCCTGACCCTCACCCGTCCCCTAATCCTAACCCGTACGCTAACACTAATGCGCGCCCTCACACGCACGCTCCCCCTAAAGCGTTGCCGTACCCTCACCTGGACCCTAAACCGTCCCCGTCCCCTAACCCTAACCCTAGCCAGAACCCTAACCCTAACCCTTCCCCGAAGCCTGACCCTCACCCTTCCATTAATCCTAACCCGTACGCTAACACTAACGCGCGCCCTCACACGCACGCTCCCCCTAAAGAGTTGCCGTACCCTCAACTGGACCCTAAACCGTCCCCGTCCCCTAACCCTAACCCTAGCCCGAACCCTAACCCTAACCCTTCCCCGAAGCCTGACCCTCACCCGTCCCCTAATCCTAACCCGTACGCTAACACTAACCCGCGCCCTCACACGCACGCTCCCCCTAAAGCGTTGCCGTACCCTCACCTGGACCCTAAACCGTCCCCGTCCCCTAACCCTAACCCTAGCCCGAACCTTAACCCTAACCCTTCCCCGAAGCCTGACCCTCACCCGTCTCCTAATCCTAACTCGTACGCTAACACTAACCCGCGCCCTCACACGCACGCTCCCCCTAAAGCGTTGCCGTACCCTCACCTGGACCCTAAACCGTCCCCGTCCCCTAACCCTAACCCTAGCCCGAACCCTAACCCTAACCCTTCCCCGAAGCCTGACCCTCACCCGTCCCCTAATCCTAACCCGTACGCTAACAATAACCCGCGCCCTCACACGCACGCTTCCCCTAAAGCGTTGCCGTACCCTCACCTGGACCCTAAACCGTCCCCGTCCCCTAACCCTAACCCTAGCCCGAACCCTCACCCTAACCCTCCCCGAAGCCTGATCCTCACCCGTCCCCTAATCCTAACCCGTACCCTAACACTAACCCGCGCCCTCACACGCACGCTCCCACTAAAGCGTTGCCGTACCCTCACCTGGACCCTAAACCGTCCCCGTCCCCTAACCCTAACCCTAGCCCGAACCCTAACCCTAACCCTTCCCCGAAGCCTGACCCTCACCCGTCCCCTAATCCTAACCCGTACGCTAACACTAACCCGCGCCCTCACACACACGCTCCCCCTAAAGCGTTGCCGTACCCTCACCTGGACCCTAAACCGTCCCCGTCCCCTAACCCTAACCCTAGCCCGAACCCTAACCCTAACCCTTCCCCGAAGCCTGACCCTCACCCGTCCCCTAATCCTAACCCGTACGCTAACACTAACCCACGCCCTCACACGCACGCTCCCCCTAAAGCGTTGCCGTACCCTCACCTGGACCCTAAACCATCCCCGTCCCCTAACCCTAACCCTAGCCCGAACCCTAACCCTAACCCTTCCCCGAAACCTGACCCTCACCCGTCCCCTAATCCCAACCCGTACGCTAACACTAACCCGCGCCCTCACACGCACGCTCCCCCTAAAGCGTTGCCGTACCCTCACCTGGACCCTAAACCGTCCCCGTCCCCTAACCCTAACCCTAGCCCGAACCCTAACCCTAACCCTTCCCCGAAGCCTGACCCTCACCCGTCGCCTAATCCTAACCCGTACGCTAACACTAACCCGCGCCCTCACACGCACGCTCCCCCTAAAGCGTTGCCGTACCCTCACCTGGACCCGAAACCGTCCCTGTCCCCTAACCCTAACCCTAGCCCGAACCCTAACCCTAACCCTTCCCCGAAGCCTGACCCTCACCCGTCCCCTAATCCTAACCCGTACGCTAACACTAACCCGCGCCCTCACACGCACGCTCCCCCTAAAGCATTGCCGTACCCTCACCTGGACCCTAAACCGTCCCCGTCCCCTAACCCTAACCCTAGCCCGAACCCTAACCCTAACACTTTCCCGAAGCCTGACCCTCACCCGTCCCCTAATCCTAAACCGTACGCTAACACTAACCCGCGCCCTCACACGCACGCTCCCCCTAAAGCGTTATCGTACCCTCACCTGGACCCTAAACCGTCCCCGTCCCCTAACCCTAACCCTAGCCCGAACCCTAACCCTAACCCTTCCCCGAAGCCTGACCCTCACCCGTCTCCTAATCCTAACCCGTACGCTAACACTAACCCGCGCCCTCACACGCACGCTCCCCCTAAAGCGTTGCCGTACCCTCACCTGGACCCTAAACCGTCCCCGTCCCCTAACCCTAACCCTAGCCCGAACCCTAACCCTAACCCTTCCCCGAAGCCTGAACCTCACCCGTCCCCTAATCCTAACCCGTACGCTAACACTAACCCGCGCTCTCACACGCACGCTCCCCCTAAATCGTTGCCGTACCCTCACCTGGACTCTAAACCGTCCCCATCCCCTAACCCTAACCCTAGCCCGAACCCTAACCCTAACCCTTCCCCGAAGCCTGACCCTCACCCGTCCCCTAATCCTAACCCGTACGCTAACACTAAGCCGCGCCCTCACACGCACGCTCCCCCTAAAGCGTTGCCGTACCCTCACCTGAACCCTAAACCGTCCCCGTCCCCTAACCCTAACCCTAGCCCGAACCCTAACCCTAACCCTTCCCCGAAGCCTGACCCTCACCCGTCCCCTAATCCTAACCCGTACGCTAACACTAACCCGCGCCCTCACTTGCACGCTCCCCCTAAAGCGTTGCCGTACCCTCACCTGGACCCTAAACCGTCCCCGTCCCCTAACCCTAACCCTAGCCCGAACCCTAACCCTAACCCTTCCCCGAAGCCTGACCCTCACCCGTCCCCTAATCCTAACCCGTACGCTAACACTAACCCGCGCCCTCACACGCACGCTCCCCCTAAAGCGTTGCCGTACCCTCACCTGGACCCTAAACCGTCCCCGTCCCCTATCCCTAACCCTAGCCCGAACCCTAACCCTAACCCTTCCCCAAAGCCTGACCCTCACCCGTCCCCTAATCCTAACCCGTACGCTAACACTAACCCGCGCCCTCACACGCACTCTCCCCCTAAAGCGTTGCCGTACCCTCACCTGGACCCTAAACCGTCCCCGTCCCCTAACCCTAACCCTAGCCCGAACCCTAACCCTAACCCTTCCCCGAAGCCTGACCCTCACCCGTCCCCTAATCCTAACCCGTACGCTAACACTAACCCGCGCCCTCACACGCTCGCTCCCCCTAAAGCGTTGCCGTACCTTCACCTGGACCCTGTACCGTCCCCGTCCCCTAACCCTAACCCTAGCCCGAACCCTAACCCTAACCCTTCCCCGAAGCCTGACCCTCACCCGTCCCCTAATCCTAACCCGTACGCTAACACTAACCCGCGCCCTCACACGCACGCTCCCCCTAAAGCGTTGCCGTACCCTCACCTGGACCCTAAACCGTCCCCGTCCCCTAACCCTAACCCTAGCCGGAACCCTAACCCTAACCCTTCCCCGAAGCCTGACCCTCACCCGTCCCCTAATCCTAACCCGTACGCTAACACTAACCCGCGCCCTCACACGCACGCTCCCCCTAAAGCGTTGCCGTACCCTCACCTGGACCCTAAACCGTGCCCGTCCCCTAACCCTAACCCTAGCCCGAACCCTAACCCTAACACTTCCCTAAAGCCTGACCCTCACCCGTCCCCTAATCCTAACCCGTACGCTAACACTAACCCGCGCCCTCACACGCACGCTCCCCCTAAAGCGTTGCCGTACCCTCACTTGGACCCTAAACCGTCCCCGTCCCCTAACCCTAACCCTAGCCCGAACCCTAAGCCTAACCCTTCCCCGAAGCCTGACCGTCACCCGTCCCCTAATCCTAATCCGTACGCTAACACTAACCCGCACCCTCACACGCACGATCCCCCTAAAGCGTTGCCGTACCCTCACCTGGACCCTAAACCGTCCCCGTCCCCTAACCCTAACCCTAGCCCGAACCCTAACCCTAACCCTTCCCCGAAGCCTGACCCTCACCCGTCCCCTAATCCTAACCCGTACGCTAACACTAACCCGCGCCCTCACACGCACGCTCCCCCTAAAGCGTTGCCGTACCCTCACCTGGACCCTAAACCGTCCCCGTCCCCTAACCCTAACCCTAGCCCGAACCCTAACCCTAACCCTTCCCCGAAGCCTGAACCTCACCCGTCCCCTAATCCTAACCCGTACGCTAACACTAACCCACGCCCTCACACGCACGCTCCCCCTAAAGCGTTGCCGTACCCTCACCTGGACCCTAAACCGTCCCCGTCCCCTAACCCTAACCCTAGCCCGAACCCTAACCCTAACCCTTCCCCGAAGCCTGACCCTCACCCGTCCCCTAATCCTAACCCGTACGCTAACACTAACCCGCGCCCTCACACGCACGCTCCCCCTAAAGCGTTGCCGTACCCTCACCTGGACCCTAAACCGTCCCCGTCCCCTAACCCTAACCCTAGCCCGAACCCTAACCCTAACCCTTCCCCGAAGTCTGACCCTCACCCGCCCCTAATCCTAACCCGTACGCTAACACTAACCCGCGCCCTCACACGCACGCTCCCCCTAAAGCGTTGCCGTACCCTCACCTGGACCCGAAACCGTCCCCGTCCCCTAACCCTAACCCTAGTCCGAACCCTAACCCTAACCCTTCCCCGAAGCCTGACCCTCACCCATCCCCTAATCCTAACCCGTACGCTAACACTAACCCGCGCCCTCACACGCACGCTCCCCCTAAAGCGTTGCCGTACCCTCACCTGGACCCTAAACCGTCCCCGTCCCCTAACCCTAACCCTAGCCCGAACCCTAACCCTAACCCTTCCCCGAAGCCTGACCCTCACCCGTCCCCTAATCCTAACCCGTACGCTAACACTAACCCGCGCCCTCACACGCACGCTCCCCCTAAAGCGTTGCCGTACCCTCACCTGGACCCTAAACCGTCCCCGTCCCCTAACCCTAACCCTAGCCCGAACCCTAACCCTAACACTTGCCCGAAGCCTGACCCTCACCCGTCCCCTAATCCTAAACCGTACGCTAACACTAACCCGCGCCCTCACACGCACGCTCCCCCTAAAGCGTTGCCGTACCCTCACCTGGACCCTAAACCGTCCCCGTCCCCTAACCCTAACCCTAGCCCGAACCCTAACCCTAACACTTTCCCGAAGTCTGACCCTCACCCGTCCCCTAATCCTAAACCGTACGCTAACACTAACCCGCGCCCTCACACGCACGCTCCCCCTAAAGCGTTACCGTACCCTCACCTGGACCCTAAACCGTCCCCGTCCCCTAACCCTAACCCTAGCACGAACCCTAACCCTAACCCTTCCCCGAAGCCTGACCCTCACCCGTCCCCTAATCCTAACCCGTACGCTAACACTAACCCGCGCCCTCACACGCACGCTCCCCCTAAAGCGTTTCCGTACCCTCACCTGCACCCTAAACCGTCCCCGTCCCCTAACCCTAACCCTAGCCCGAACCCTAACCCTAACCCTTCCCCGAAGCCTGACCCTCACCCGTCCCCTAATCCTAACCCGTACGCTAACACTAACCAGCGCCCTCACACGCACGCTCCCCCTAAAGCGTTGCCGTACCCTCACCTGGACCCTAAACCGTCCCCGTCCCCTAACCCTAACCCTAGCCCGAACCCTAACACTAACCCTTCCCCGAAGCCTGAACCTCACCCGTCCCCTAATCCTAACCCGTACACTAACACTAACCCACGCCCTCACACGCACGCTCCCCCTAAAGCGTTGCCGTACCCTCACCTGGACTCTAAACCGTCCCCGTCCCCTAACCCTAACCCTAGCCCGAACCCTAACCCTAACCCTTCCCCGAAGCCTGACCCTCACCCGTCCCCTAATCCTAACCCGTACGCTAACACTAAGCCGCGCTCTCACACGCACGCTCCCCCTAAAGCGTTGCCGTACCCTCACCTGAACCCTAAACCGTCCCCGTCCCCTAACCCTAACCCTAGCCCGAACCCTAACCCTAACCCTTCCCCGAAGCCTGACCCTCACCCGTCCCCTAATCCTAACCCGTACGCTAACACTAACCCGCGCCCTCACTTGCACGCTCCCCCTAAAGCGTTGCCGTACCCTCACCTGGACCCGAAACCGTCCCCGTCCCCTAACCCTAACCCTAGCCCTAACACTAACCCTAACCCTTCCCCGAAGCCTGACCCTCACCCGTCCCCTAATCCTAACCCGTACGCTAACACTAACCCGCGCCCTCACACGCACGCTCCCCCTAAAGCGTTGCCGTACCCTCACCTGGACCCTAAACCGTCCCCGTCCCCTAACCCTAACCCTAGCCCGAACCCTAACCCTAACCCTTCCCCAAAGCCTGACCCTCACCCGTCCCCTAATCCTAACCCGTACGCTAACACTAACCCGCGCCCTCACACGCACACTCCCCCTAAAGCGTTGCCGTACCCTCACCTGGACCCTAAACCGTCCCCGTCCTCTAACCCTAACCCTAGCCCGAACCCTAACCCTAAGCCTTCCCCGAAGCCTCACCCTCACCCGTCCCCTAATCCTAACCCGTACGCTAACACTAACCCGCGCCCTCACACGCTCGCTCCCCCTAAAGCGTTGCCGTACCTTCACCTGGACCCTGAACCGTCCCCGTCCCCTAACCCTAACCCTAGCCCGAACCCTAACCCTAACCTTTCCCCGAAGCCTGACCCTCACCCGTCCCCTAATCCTAACCCGTACGCTAACACTAACACGCGCCCTCACACGCACGCTCCCCCTAAAGCGTTGCCGTACCCTCACCTGGACCCTAAACCGTCCCCGTCCCCTAACCCTAACCCTAGCCCGAACCCTAACCCTAAACCTTCCCCGAAGCCTGACCCTCACCCGTCCCCTAATCCTAACCCGTACGCTAACACTAACCCGCGCCCTCACACGCACGCTCCCACTAAAGCGTTGCCGTACCCTCACCTGGACCCTAAACCGTCCCCGTCCCCTAACCCTAACCCTAGCCCGAACCCTAACCCTAACCCTTCCCCGAAGCCTGACCCTCACCCGTCCCCTAATCCTAAACCGTACGCTAACACTAACCCGTGCCCTCACACGCACGCTCCCCCTAAAGCGTTGCCGTACCCTCACCTTGACCCTAAACCGTCCCCGTCCCCTAACCCTAACCCTAGCCCGAACCCTAAGCCTAACCCTAACCCTTCCCCGAAGCCTGACCCTCACCCGTCCCCTAATCCTAACCCGTACGCTAACACTAACCCGCGCCCTCACACACACGCTCCCCCGAAAGCGTTGCCGTACCCTCACCTGGACCCTAAACCGTCCCCGTCCCCTAACCCTAACCCTAGCCCGAACCCTAACCCTAACCCTTCCCCGAAGCCTGACCCTCACCCGTCCCCTAATCCTAACCCGTACGCTAACACTAACCCGCGCCCTCACACGCACGCTCCCCCTAAAGCGTTGCCGTACCCTCACCTGGACCCTAAACCGTCCCCGTCCCCTAACCCTAACCCTAGCCCGAACCCTAACCCTAACCCTTCCCCGAAGCCTGACCCTCACCCGTCCCCTAATCCTAACCCGTACGCTAACACTAACCCGCGCCCTCACACGCACGCTCCCCCTAAAGCGTTGCCGTACCCTCACCTGGACCCTAAACCGTCCCCGTCCCCTAACCCTAACCCTAGCCCGAACCCTAACCCTAACCCTTCCCCGAAGCCTGACCCTCACCCGTCCCCTAATCCTAACCCGTACGCTAACACTAACCCGCGCCCTCACACGCACGCTCCCCCTAAAGCGTTGCCGTACCCTCACCTGGACCCTAAACCGTCCCCGTCCCCTAACCCTAACCCTAGCCCGAACCCTAACCCTAACCCTTCCCCGAAGCCTGACCCTCACCCGTCCCCTAATCCTAACCCGTACGCTAACACTAACCCGCGCCCTCACACGCACGCTCCCCCTAAAGCGTTGCCGTACCCTCACCTGGACCCTAAACCGTCCCCGTCCCCTAAACCTAACCCTAGCCCGAACGCTAACCCTAACCCTTCCCCGAAGCCTGACCCTCACCCGTCCCCTAATCCTAAGCCGTACGCTAACACTAACCCACGCCCTCACACGCACGCTCCCCCTAAAGCGTTGCCGTACCCTCACCTGGCCCCTAAACCGTCCCCGTCCCCTAACCCTAACCCTAGCCCAAACCCTAACCCTGACCCTTCCCCGAAGCCTGACCCTACCCGTCCCCTAATCCTAACCCGTACGCTAACACTAACCCACGCCCTCACACGCATGCTCCCCCTAAAGGGTTGCCGTACCCTCACCTGGACCCTAAACCGACCCCGTGCCCTAACCCTAACCCTAGCCCGAACTTTAACCCTAACCCTTCCCCGAAGCCTGACCCTCACCCGTCCCCTAATCCTAACCCGTACGCTAACGCTATCGCGCGCCCTCACACGCACGCTCCCCCTAAAGCGTTGCCGTACCCTCACCTGGACCCTAAACCGTCCCCGTCCCCTAACCCTAACCCTAGCACGAACCCTAACCCTAACCCTTCCCCGAAGCCTGACCCTCACCCGTCCCCTAATCCTAACCCGTACGCTAACACTAACCCGCGCCCTCACACGCACGCTCCCCCTAAAGCGTTGCCGTACCCTCAACTGGACCCTAAACCGTCCCCGTCCCCTAACCCTAACCCTAGCCCGAACCCTAAACCTAACCCTTCCCCGAAGCCTGACCCTCACCCGTCCCCTAATCCTAACCCGTACGCTAACACTAACCCGCGCCCTCACACCCACGCTCCCCCTAAAGCGTTGCCGTACCCTCACCTGGACCCTAAACCGTCCCCGTCCCCTAACCCTAACCCTAGCCCGAACCCTAACCCTAACCCTTCCCCGAAGCCTGACCCTCACCCGTCCCCTAATCCTAACCCGTACGCTAACACTAACCCGCGCCCTCACACGCACGTTCCCCCTAAAGCGTTGCCGTACCCTCACCTGGATCCTAAACCGTCCCCGTCCCCTAACCCTAACCCTAGCCCGAACCCTAACCCTAACCCTTCCCCGAAGCCTGACCCTCACCCGTCCCCTAATCCTAACCCGTACGCTAACACTAACCCGCGCCCTCACACGCACGCTCCCCCTAAAGCGTTGCCGTACCCTCACCTGGACCCTAAACCGTCCCCGTCCCCTAACCCTAACCCTAGCCCGAACCCTAACCCTAACCCTTCCCCGAAGCCTGACCCTCACCCGTCCCCTAATCCTAACCCGTACGCTAACACTAACCCGCGCCCTCACACGCACGCTCCCCCTAAAGCGTTGCCGTACCCTCACCTGGACCCTAAACCGTCCCCGTCCCCTAACCCTAACCCTAGCCCGAACCCTAACCCTAACCCTTCCCCGAAGCCTGACCCTCACCCGTTCCCTAATCCTAAGCCGTACGCTAACACTAACCCGCGCCCTCACACGCACGCTTCCCCTAAAGCGTTGCCGTACCCTCACATGGACCCTAAACCGTCCCCGTCCCCTAACCCTAACCCTAGCCCGAACCCTAACCCTAACCCTTCCCCGAAGCCTGACCCTCACCCGTCCCCTAATCCTAACCCGTACGCTAACACTAACGCGCGCCCTCACACGCACGCTCCCCCTAAAGCGTTGCCGTACCCTCACCTGGACCCTAAACCGTCCCCGTCCCCTAACCCTAACCCTAGCCCGAACGCTAACCCTAACCCTTCCCCGAAGCCTGACCCTCACCCGTCCCCTAATCCTAACCCGTACGCTAACACTAACGCACGCCCTCACACGCACGCTCCCCCTAAAGCGTTGCCGTACCCTCAACTGGACCCTAAACCGTCCCCGTCCCCTAACCCTAACCCTAGCCCGAACCCTAACCCTAACCCTTCCCCGAAGCCTGACCCTCACCCGTCCCCTAATCCTAACCCGTACGCTAACACTAACCCGCGCCCTCACACGCACGCTCCCCCTAAAGCGTTGCCGTACCCTCACCTCGACCCTAAACCGTCCCCGTCCCCTAACCCTAACCCTAGCCCGAACCCTCACCCTAACCCTCCCCGAAGCCTGACCCTCACCCGTCCCCTAATCCTAACCCGTACCCTAACACTAACCCGCGCCCTCACACGCACGCTCCCCCTAAAGCGTTGCCGTACCCTCACCTGGACCCGAAACCGTCCCCGTCCCCTAACCCTAACCCTAGCCCGAACCCTAACCCTAACCCTTCCCCGAAGCCTGACCCTCACCCGTCCCCTAACCCTAACCCGTACGCTAACACTAACCCGCGCCCTCACACGCACGCTCCCCCTAAAGCGTTGCCGTACCCTCACCTGGACCCTAAACCGTCCCCGTCCCCTAACCCTAACCCTAGCCCGAACCCTAACCCTAACCCATCCCCGAAGCCTGACCCTCACCCGTCCCCTAATCCTAACCCGTACGCTAACACTAACCCGCGCCCTCACACGCACGCTCCCCCTAAAGCTTTGCCGTACCCTCACCTGGACCCTAAACCGTCCCCGTCCCCTAACCCTAACCCTAGCCCGAACCCTAACCCTAACACTTTCCCGAAGCCTGACCCTCACCCGTCCCCTAATCCTAAACCGTACGCTAACACTAACCCGCGCCCTCACACGCACGCTCCCCCTAAAGCGTTACCGTACCCTCACCTGGACCCTAAACCGTCCCCGTCCCCTAACCCTAACCCTAGCCCGAACCCTAACCCTAACCCTTCCCCGAAGCCTGACCCTCACCCGTCCCCTAATCCTAACCCGTACGCTAACACTAACCCGCGCCCTCACACGCACGCTCCCCCTAAAGCGTTGCCGTACCCTCACCTGGACCCTAAACCGTCCCCGTCCCCTAACCCTAACCCTAGCCTGAACCCTAACCCTAACCCTTCCCCGAAGCCTGAACCTCACCCGTCCCCTAATCCTAACCCGTACGCTAACACTAACCCGCGCCCTCACACGCACGCTCCCCCTAAAGCGTTGCCGTACCCTCACCTGGACTCTAAACCGTCCCCATCCCCTAACCCTAACCCTAGCCCGAACCCTAACCCTAACCCTTCCCCGAAGCCTGACCCTCACCCGTCCCCTAATCCTAACCCGTACGCTAACACTAAGCCGCGCCCTCACACGCACGCTCCCCCTAAAGCGTTGCCGTACCCTCACCTGAACCCTAAACCGTCCCCGTCCCCTAACCCTAACCCTAGCCCGAACCCTAACCCTAACCCTTCCCCGAAGCCTGACCCTCACCCGCCCCCTAATCCTAACCCGTACGCTAACACTAACCCGCGCCCTCACTTGCACGCTCCCCCTAAAGCGTTGCCGTACCCTCACCTGGACCCGAAACCGTCCCCGTCCCCTAACCCTAACCCTAGCCCTAACCCTAACCCTAACCCTTCCCCGAAGCCTGACCCTCACCCGTCCCCTAATCCTAACCCGTACGCTAACACTAACCCGCGCCCTCACACGCACGCTCCCCCTAAAGCGTTGCCGTACCCTCACCTGGACCCTAAACCGTCCCCGTCCCCTAACCCTAACCCTAGCCCGAACCCTAACCCTAACCCTTCCCCAAAGCCTGACCCTCACCCGTCCCCTAATCCTAACCCGTACGCTAACACTAACCCGCGCCCTCACACGCACACTCCCCCTAAAGCGTTGCCGTACCCTCACCTGGACCCTAAACCGTCCCCGTCCCCTAACCCTAACCCTAGCCCGAACCCTAACCCTAACCCTTCCCCGAAGCCTGACCCTCACCCGTCCCCTAATCCTAAACCGTACGCTAACACTAACCCGTGCCCTCACACGCACGCTCCCCCTAAAGCGTTGCCGTACCCTCACCTTGACCCTAAACCGTCCCCGTCCCCTAACCCTAACCCTAGCCCGAACCCTAACCCTAACCCTAACCCTTCCCCGAAGCCTGAACCTCACCCGTCCCCTAATCCTAACCCGTACGCTAACACTAACCCGCGCCCTCACACACACGCTCCCCCTAAAGCGTTGCCGTACCCTCACCTAGACCCTAAACCGTCCCCGTCCCCTAACCCTAACCCTAGCCCGAACCCTAACCCTAACCCTTCCCCGAAGCCTGACCCTCCCCCGTCCCCTAATCCTAACCCGTACGCTAACACTAACCCGCGCCCTCACACGCACGCTCCCCCTAAAGCGTTGCCGTACCCTCACCTGGACCCTAAACCGTCCCCGTCCCCTAACCCTAACCCTAGCCCGAACCCTCAGCCTAACCCTCCCCGAAGCCTGACCCTCACCCGTCCCCTAATCCTAACCCGTACCCTAACACTAACCCGCGCCCTCACACGCACGCTCCCCCTAAAGCGTTGCCGTACCCTCACCTGGACCCTAAACCGTCCCCGTCCCCTAACCCTAACCCTAGCCCGAACCCTAACCCTAACCCTTCCCCGAAGCCTGACCCTCACCCGTCCCCTAATCCTAACCCGTACGCTAACACTAACCCGCGCCCTCACACGCACGCTCCCCCTAAAACGTTGCCGTACCCTCACCTGGACCCGAAACCGTCCCCGTCCCCTAACCCTAACCCTAGCCCGAACCCTAACCCTAACCCTTCCCCGAAGCCTGACCCTCACCCGTCCCCTAATCCTAACCCGTACGCTAACACTAACCCGCGCCCTCACACGCACGTTCCCCCTAAAGCGTTGCCGTACCCTCACCTGGACCCTAAACCGTCGCCGTCCCCTAACCCTAACCCTAGCCCGAACCCTAACCCTAACCCTTCCCCGAAGCCTGACCCTCACCCGTCCCCTAATCCTAACCCGTACGCTAACACTAACCCGCGCCCTCAGACGCACGCTCCCCCTAAAGCGTTGCCGTACCCTCACCTGGACCCTAAACCGTCCCCGTCCCCTAACCCTAACCCTAGCCCGAACCCTAACCCTAACCCTTCCCCGAAGCCTGAACATCACCCGTCCCCTAATCCTAACCCGTACGCTAACACTAACCCGCGCCCTCACACGCATGCTCCCCCTAAAGCGTTGCCGTACCCTCACCTGGACTCTAAACCGTCCCCATCCCCTAACCCTAACCCTAGCCCGAACCCTAACCCTAACCCTTCCCCGAAGCCTGACCCTCACCCGTCCCCTAATCCTAACCCGTACGCTAACACTAACCCGCGCCCTCACACGCACGCTCCCCCTAAAGCGTTGCCGTACCCTCACCTG
This sequence comes from Stenella coeruleoalba, assembly GCF_951394435.1. Lineage (NCBI taxonomy): Eukaryota > Metazoa > Chordata > Mammalia > Artiodactyla > Delphinidae > Stenella > Stenella coeruleoalba. The sequence continues at coordinate 647,288 of NW_027646118.1, read as the reverse complement.
AACCCTAAACCGTCCCCGTCCCCTAACCCTAACCCTAGCCCGAACCCTAACCCTAACCCTTCCCCGAAGCCTGACCCTCACCCGTCCCCTAATCCTAACCCGTACGCTAACACTAACCCGCGCCCTCACTTGCACGCTCCCCCTAAAGCGTTGCCGTACCCTCACCTGGACCCGAAACCGTCCCCGTCCCCTAACCCTAACCCTAGCCCTAACCCTAACCCTAACCCTTCCCCGAAGCCTGACCCTCACCCGTCCCCTAATCCTAACCCGTACGCTAACACTAACCCGCGCCCTCACACGCACGCTCCCCCTAAAGCGTTGCCGTACCCTCACCTGGACCCTAAACCGTCCCCGTCCCCTAACCCTAACCCTAGCCCGAACCCTAACCCTAACCCTTCCCCAAAGCCTGACCCTCACCTGTCCCCTAATCCTAACCCGTACGCTAACACTAACCCGCGCCCTCACACGCACACTCCCCCTAAAGTGTTGCCGTACCCTCACCTGGACCCTAAACCGTCCCCGTCCCCTAACCCTAACCCTAGCCCGAACCCTAACCCTAACCCTTCCCCGAAGCCTGACCCTCACCCGTCCCCTAATCCTAACCTGTACGCTAACACTAACCCGCGCCCTCACACGCTCGCTCCCCCTAAAGCGTTGCCGTACCCTCACCTGGACCCTAAACCGTCCCCGTCCCCTAACCCTAACCCTAGCCCGAACCCTAACCCTAACCCTTCCCCGAAGCCTGACCCTCACCCGTCCCCTAATCCTAACCCGTATGCTAACACTAACCCACGCCCTCACAAGCACGCTCCCCTTAAAGCGTTGCCGTACCCTCACCTGGACCCTAAACCGTCCCCGTCCCCTAACCCTAACCCTAGCCCGAACCCTAACCCTAACCCTTCCCCGAAGCCTGAACCTCACCCGTCCCCTAATCCTAACCCGTACGTTAACACTAACCCGCGCCCTCACACGCACGCTCCCCCTAAAGCGTTGCCGTACCCTCACCTGGACTCTAAACCGTCCCCATCCCCTAACCCTAACCCTAGCCCGAACCCTAACCCTAACCCTTCCCCGAAGCCTGACCCTCACCCGTCCCCTAATCCTAACCCGTACGCTAACACTAACCCGCGCCCTCACACGCACGCTCCCCCTAAAGCGTTGCCGTACCCTCACCTGGACCCTAAACCGTCCCCGTCCCCTAACCCTAACCCTAGCCCGAACCCTAACACTAACCCTTCCCCGAAGCCTGACCCTCACCCGTCCCCTAATCCTAACCCGTACGCTAACACTAACCCGCGTCCTCACACGCTCACTCCCCCTAAAGCGTTGCCGTACCTTCACCTGGACCCTGAACCGTCCCCGTCCCCTAACCCTTACCCTAGCCCGAACCCTAACCCTAACCCTTCCCCGAAGCCTGACCCTCACCCGTCCCCTAATCCTAACCCGTACGCTAACACTAACCCGCGCCCTCACACGCACGCTCCCCCTAAAGCGTTGCCGTACCCTCACCTGGACCCTAAACCGTCCCCGTCCCCTAACCCTAACCCTAGCCCGAACCCTAACCCTAACCCTAACCCTTCCCCGAAGCCTGAACCTCACCCGTCCCCTAATCCTAACCCGTACGCTAACACTAACCCGCGCCCTCACACACACGCTCCCCCTAAAGCGTTGCCGTACCCTCACCTGGACCCTAAACCGTCCCCGTCCCCTAACCCTAACCCTAGCCCGACCCCTAACCCTAACCCTTCCCCGAAGCCTGACCCTCACCCGTCCCCTAATCCTAACCCGTACGCTAACACTAACCCGCGCCCTCACACGCACGCTCCCCCTAAAGCGTTGCCGTACCCTCACCTGGACCCTAAACCGTCCCCGTCCCCTAACCCTAACCCTAGCCCGAACCCTAACCCTAACCCTTCCCCGAAGCCTGACCCTCACCCGTCCCCTAATCCTAACCCGTACGCTAACACTAACCCGCGCCCTCACACGCACGCTCCCCCTAAAGCGTTGCCGTACCCTCGCCTGGACTCTAAACCGTCCCCATCCCCTAACCCTAACCCTAGCCCGAACCCTAACCCTAACCCTTCCCCGAAGCCTGACCCTCACCCGTCCCCTAATCCTAACCCGTACGCTAACACTAACCCGCGCCCTCACACGCACGCTCCCCCTAAAGCGTTGCCGTACCCTCACCTGAACCCTAAACCGTCCCCGTCCCCTAACCCTAACCCTAGCCCGAACCCTAACCCTAACCCTTCCCCGAAGCCTGACCCTCACCCGTCCCCTAATCCTAACCCGTACGCTAACACTAACCCGCGCCCTCACTTGCACGCTCCCCCTAAAGCGTTGCCGTACCCTCACCTGGACCCGAAACCGTCCCCGTCCCCTAACCCTAACCCTAGCCCTAACCCTAACCCTAACCCTTCCCCGAAGCCTGACCCTCACCCGTCCCCTAATCCTAACCCGTACGCTAACACTAACCCGCGCCCTCACACGCACGCTCCCCCTAAAGCGTTGCCGTACCCTCACCTGGACCCTAAACCGTCCCCGTCCCCTAACCCTAACCCTAGCCCGAACCCTAACCCTAACCCTTCCCCAAAGCCTGACCCTCACCTGTCCCCTAATCCTAACCCGTACGCTAACACTAACCCGCGCCCTCACACGCACACTCCCCCTAAAGTGTTGCCGTACCCTCACCTGGACCCTAAACCGTCCCCGTCCCCTAACCCTAACCCTAGCCCGAACCCTAACCCTAACCCTTCCCCGAAGCCTGAACCTCACCCGTCCCCTAATCCTAACCTGTACGCTAACACTAACCCGCGCCCTCACACGCTCGCTCCCCCTAAAGCGTTGCCGTACCCTCACCTGGACCCTAAACCGTCCCCGTCCCCTAACCCTAACCCTAGCCCGAACCCTAACCCTAACCCTTCCCCGAAGCCTGACCCTCACCCGTCCCCTAATCCTAACCCGTATGCTAACACTAACCCACGCCCTCACACGCACGCTCCCCTTAAAGCGTTGCCGTACCCTCACCTGGACCCTAAACCGTCCCCGTCCCCTAACCCTAACCCTAGCCCGAACCCTAACCCTAACCCTTCCCCGAAGCCTGAACCTCACCCGTCCCCTAATCCTAACCCGTACGCTAACACTAACCCGCGCCCTCACACGCACGCTCCCCCTAAAGCGTTGCCGTACCCTCACCTGGACTCTAAACCGTCCCCATCCCCTAACCCTAACCCTAGCCCGAACCCTAACCCTAACCCTTCCCCGAAGCCTGACCCTCACCCGTCCCCTAATCCTAACCCGTACGCTAACACTAACCCGCGCCCTCACACGCACGCTCCCCCTAAAGCGTTGCCGTACCCTCACCTGGACCCTAAACCGTCCCCGTCCCCTAACCCTAACCCTAGCCCGAACCCTAACACTAACCCTTCCCCGAAGCCTGACCCTCACCCGTCCCCTAATCCTAACCCGTACGCTAACACTAACCCGCGCCCTCACACGCTCACTCCCCCTAAAGCGTTGCGGTACCTTCACCTGGACCCTGAACCGTCCCCGTCCCCTAACCCTAACCCTAGCCCGAACCCTAACCCTAACCCTTCCCCGAAGCCTGACCCTCACCCGTCCCCTAATCCTAACCCGTACGCTAACACTAACCCGCGCCCTCACACGCACGCTCCCCCTAAAGCGTTGCCGTACCCTCACCTGGACCCTAAACCGTCCCGGTCCCCTAACCCTAACCCTAGCCCGAACCCTAACCCTAACCCTAACCCTTCCCCGAAGCCTGAACCTCACCCGTCCCCTAATCCTAACCCGTACGCTAACACTAACCCGCGCCCTCACACACACGCTCCCCCTAAAGCGTTGCCGTACCCTCACCTGGACCCTAAACCGTCCCCGTCCCCTAACCCTAACCCTAGCCCGACCCCTAACCCTAACCCTTCCCCGAAGCCTGACCCTCACCCGTCCCCTAATCCTAACCCGTACGCTAACACTAACCCGCGCCCTCACACGCACGCTCCCCCTAAAGCGTTGCCGTACCCTCACCTGGACCCTAAACCGTCCCCGTCCCCTAACCCTAACCCTAGCCCGAACCCTAACCCTAACCCTTCCCCGAAGCCTGACCCTCACCCGTCCCCTAATCCTAACCCGTACGCTAACACTAACCCGCGCCCTCACACGCACGCTCCCCCTAAAGCGTTGCCGTACCCTCACCTGGACCCTAAACCGTCCCCATCCCCTAACCCTAACCCTAGCCCGAACCCTAACCCTAACCCTTCCCCGAAGCCTGACCCTCACCCGTCCCCTAATCCTAACCCGTACGCTAACACTAACCCGCGCCCTCACACGCACGCTCCCCCTAAAGCGTTGCCGTACCCTCACCTGGACCCTAAACCGTCCCCGTCCCCTAACCCTAACCCTAGACCAAACCCTAACCCTAACCCTAACCCTTCCCCGAAGCCTGACCCTCACCCGTCCCCTAATCCTAAGCCGTACGCTAACACTAACCCGCGCCCTCACACGCACGCTCCCCCTAAAGCGTTGCCGTACCCTCACCTGGACCCTAAACCGTCCCCGTCCCCTAACCCTAACCCTAGCCCGAACCCTAACCATAACCCTTCCCCGAAGCCTGACCCTCACCCGTCCCCTAATCCTAAGCCGTACGCTAACACTAACGCGCGCCCTCACACGCACGCTCCCCCTAAAGCGTTGCCGTACCCTCACCTGGACCCTAAACCGTCCCAGTCCCCTAACCCTAACCCTAGCCCGAACCCTAACCCTAACCCTTCCCCGAAGCCTGACCCTCACCCGTCCCCTAATTCTAACCCGTATGCTAACACTAACCCGCGCCCTCGCACGCACGCTCCCCCTAAAGCGTTGCCGTACCCTCACCTGGACCCTAAACCGTCCCCATCCCCTAACCCTAACCCTAGCCCGAACCCTAACCCTAACCCTTCCCCGAAGCCTGACCCTCACCCGTCCCCTAATCCTAACCCGTACGCTAACACTAACCCACGCCCTCACATGCACGCTCCCCCTAAAGCGTTGCTGTACCCTCACCTGGACCCTAAACCGTCCCCGTCCCCTAACCCTAACCCTAGCCCGAACCTTAACCCTAACCCTTCCCCGATGCCTGACCCTCACCCGTCCCCTAATCCGAACCCGTACGCTAACACTAACCCGCGCCCTCACACGCACGCTCCCCCTAAAGCGTTGCCGTACCCTCACCTGGACCCTAAACCGTCCCCGTCCCCTAACCCTAACCCTAGCCGGAACCCTAACCCTAACCCTTCCCCGAAGCCTGACCCTCACCCGTCCCCTAATCCTAACCCGTACGCTAACACTAACCCGCGCCCTCACACGCACGCTCCCCCTAAAGCGTTGCCGTACCCTCACCTGGACCCTAAACCGTGCCCGTCCCCTAACCCTAACCCTAGCCCGAACCCTAACACTAACCCTTCCCCGAAGCCTGACCCTCACCCGTCCCCTAATCCTAACCCGTACGCTAACACTAACCCGTGCCCTCACACGCACGCTCCCCCTAAAGCGTTGCCGTACCCTCACTTGGACCCTAAACCGTCCCCGTCCCCTAACCCTAACCCTAGCCCGAACCCTAAGCCTAACCCTTCCCCGAAGCCTGACCGTCACCCGTCCCCTAATCCTAACCCGTACGCTAACACTAACCCGCACCCTCACACGCACGCTCCCCCTAAAGCGTTGCCGTACCCTCACCTGGACCCTAAACCGTCCCCGTCCCCTAACCCTAACCCTAGCCCGAACCCTAACCCTAACCCTTCCCCGAAGCCTGACCCTCACCCGTCCCCTAATCCTAACCCGTACGCTAACACTAACCCGCGCCCTCACACGCACGCTCCCACTAAAGCGTTGCCGTACCCTCACCTGGACCCTAAACCGTCCCCGTCCCCTAACCCTAACCCTAGCCCGAACCCTAACCCTAACCCTTCCCCGAAGCCTGACCCTCACCCGTCCCCTAATCCTAACCCGTACGCTAACACTAACCCGCGCCCTCACACGCACTCTCCCCCTAAAGGGTTGCCGTACCCTCACCTGGACCCTAAACCGACCCCGTCCCCTAACCCTAACCCTAGCCCGAACTTTAACCCTAACCCTTCCCCGAAGCCTGACCCTCACCCGTCCCCTAATCCTAACCCGTACGCTAACGCTATCGCGCGCCCTCACAAGCACGCTCCCCCTAAAGCGTTGCCGTACCCTCAACTGGACCCTAAACCGTCCCCGTCCCCTAACCCTAACCCTAGCCAGAACCCTAACCCTAACCTTTCCCCGAAGCCTGACCCTCACCCGTCCCCTAATCCTAACCCGTACGCTAACACTAACCCGCGCCCTCACACGCACGCTCTCCCTAAAGCGTTGCCGTACCCTCAACTGGACCCTAAACCGTCCCCGTCCCCTAACCCTAACCCTAGCCCGAACCCTAACCCTAACCCTTCCCCGAAGCCTGACCCTCACCCGTCCCCTAATCCTAACCCGTACGCTAACACTAACCCGCGCCCTCACACGCACGCTCCCCCTAAATCGTTGCCGTACCCTCACCTGGACCCTAAACCGTGCCCGTCCCCTAACCCTAACCCTAGCCCGAACCCTAACCCTAACCCTTCCCCGAAGCCTGACCCTCACCCGTCCCCTAATCCTAACCCGTACGCTAACACTAACCCGCGCCCTCACACGCTCGCTCCCCCTAAAGCGTTGCCGTACCCTCACCTGAACCCTAATCCGTCCCCGTCCCCTAACCCTAACCCTAGCCCGAACCCTAACCCTAACCCTTCCCCGAAGCCTGACCCTCACCCGTCCCCTAATCCTAACCCGTACGCTAACACTAACCCGCGCCCTCACACGCACGCTCCCCCTAAAGCGTTGCCGTACCCTCACCTGGACCCTAAACCGTCCCCGTCCCCTAACCCTAACCCTAGCCCGAACCCTAACCCTAACCCTTCCCCGAAGCCTGACCCTCACCCGTCCCCTAATCCTAACCCGTACGCTAACACTAACCCGCGCCCTCACACGCACGCTCCCCCTAAAGCGTTTCCGTACCCTCACCTGGACCCTAAACCATCCCCGTCCCCTAACCCTAACCCTAGCCCGAACCCTAACCCTAACACTTTCCCGAAGCCTGACCCTCACCCGACCCCTAATCCTAAACCGTACGCTAACACTAACCCGCGCCCTCACACGCACGCTCCCCCTAAAGCGTTACCGTACCCTCACCTGGACCCTAAACCGTCCCCGTCCCCTAACCCTAACCCTAGCCCGAACCCTAACCCTAACCCTTCCCCGAAGCCTGACCCTCACCCGTCCCCTAATCCTAACCCGTACGCTAACACTAACCCACGCCCTCACACGCACGCTCCCCCTAAAGCGTTGCCGTACCCTCACCTGGACCCTAAACCGTCCCCGTCCCCTAACCCTAACCCTAGCCCGAACCCTAACCCTAACCCTTCCCCAAAGCCTGACCCTCACCCGTCCCCTAATCCTAACCCGTACGCTAACACTAACCCGCGCCCTCACACGCACGCTCCCCCTAAAGCGTTGCCGTACCCTCACCTGGACCCTAAACCGTCCCCGTCCCCTAACCCTAACCCTAGCCCGAACCCTAAACCTAACCCTTCCCCGAAGCCTGACCCTCACCCGTCCCCTAATCCTAACCCGTACGCTAACACTAACCCGCGCCCTCACACGCACTCTCCCCCTAAAGGGTTGCCGTACCCTCACCTGGACCCTAAACCGACCCCGTCCCCTAACCCTAACCCTAGCCCGAACTTTAACCCTAACACTTCCCCGAAGCCTGACCCTCACCCGTCCCCTAATCCTAACCCGTACGCTAACGCTATCGCGCGCCCTCACACGCACGCTCCCCCTAAAGCGTTGCCGTACCCTCAACTGGACCCTAAACCGTCCCCGTCCCCTAACCCTAACCCTAGCCAGAACCCTAACCCTAACCTTTCCCCGAAGCCTGACCCTCACCCGTCCCCTAATCCTAACCCGTACACTAACACTAACCCGCGCCCTCACACGCACGCTCTCCCTAAAGCGTTGCCGTACCCTCAACTGGACCCTAAACCGTCCCCGTCCCCTAACCCTAACCCTAGCCCGAACCCTAACCCTAACCCTTCCCCGAAGCCTGACCCTCACCCGTCCCCTAATCCTAACCCGTACGCTAACACTAACCCGCGCCCTCACACGCACGCTCCCCCTAAAGCGTTGCCGTACCCTCACCTGGACCCTAAACCGTCCCCGTCCCCTAACCCTAACCCTAGCCCGAACCCTAACCCTAACCCTTCCCCGAAGCCTGACCCTCACCCGTCCCCTAATCCTAACCCGTACGCTAACACTAACCCACGCCCTCACACGCACGCTCCCCCTAAAGCGTTGCCGTACCCTCACCTGGACCCTAAACCGTCCCCGTCCCCTAACCCTAACCCTAGCCCGAACCCTAACCCTAACCCTTCCCCAAAGCCTGACCCTCACCCGTCCCCTAATCCTAAACCGTACACTAACACTAACCCGTGCCCTCACACGCACGCTCCCCCTAAAGCGTTGCCGTACCCTCACCTGGACCCTAAACCGTCCCCGTCCCCTAACCCTAACCCTAGCCCGAACCCTAACCCTAACCCTAACCCTTCCCCGAAGCCTGACCCTCACCCGTCCCCTAATCCTAACCCGTACGCTAACACTAACCCGCGCCCTCACACGCACGCTCCCCCTAAAGCGTTGCCGTACCCTCACCTGGACCCTAAACCGTCCCCGTCCCCTAAGCCTAACCCTAGCCCGAACCCTAACCCTAACCCTTCCCCGAAGCCTGACCCTCACCCGTCCCCTAATCCTAACCCGTACGCTAACACTAACCCACGCCCTCACACGCACGCTCCCCCTAAAGCGTTGCCGTACCCTCACCTGGACCCTAAACCGTCCCCGTCCCCTAACCCTAACCCTAGCCCGAACCCTAACCCTAACCCTTCCCCGAAGCCTGACCCTCACCCGTCCCCTAATCCTAACCCGTACGCTAACACTAACCCGCGCCCTCACACGCACGCTCCCCCTAAAGCGTTGCCGTACCCTCACCTGGACCCTAATCCGTCCCCGTCCCCTAACCCTAACCCTAGCCCGAACCCTAACCCTAACCCTTCCCCGAAGCCTGACACTCACCCGTCCCGTAATACTAACCCGTACGCTAACACTAACCCGCGCCCTCACACGCACGCTCCCCCTAAAGCGTTGCCGTACCCTCACCTGGACCCTAAACCGTCCCCGTCCCCTAACCCTAAACCTAGCCCGAACCCTAACCCTAACCCTTCCCCGAAGCCTGACCCTCACCCGTCCCCTAATCCTAAGCCGTACGCTAACACTAACGCGCGCCCTCACACGCACGCTCCCCCTAAAGCGTTGCCGTACCCTCACCTGGACCCGAAACCGTCCCCGTACCCTAACCCTAACCCTAGCCCGAACCCTAACCCTAACCCTTCCCCGAAGCCTGACCCTCACCCGTCCCCTAATCCTAACCCGTACGCTAACACTAACCCGCGCCCTCACACGCACGCTCCCCCTAAAGCGTTGCCGTACCCTCACCTGGACCCTAAACCGTCCCCGTCCCCTAACCCTAAACCTAGCCCGAACCCTAACCCTAACCCTTCCCCGAAGCCTGACCCTCACCCGTCCCCTAATCCTAACCCGTACGCTAACACTAACCCGCGCCCTCACACGCACGCTCCCCCTAAAGCGTTGCCGTACCCTCACCTGGACCCTAAACCGTCCCCGTCCCCTAACCCTAACCCTAGCCCGAACCCTAACCCTAACCTTTCCCCGAAGCCTGACCCTCACCCATCCCCTAATCCTAACCCGTACGCTAACACTAACCCGCGCCCTCACACGCACGCTCCCCCTAAAGCGTTGCCATATCCTCACCTGGACCCTAAACCGTCCCCGTCCCCTAACCCTAACCCTAGCCCGAACCCTAACCCTAACCCTTCCCCGAAGCCTGACCCTCACCCGTCCCCTAATCCTAACCCGTACGCTAACACTAACCCGCGCCCTCACACGCACGCTCCCCCTAAAGCGTTGCCGTACCCTCACCTGGACCCTAAACCGTCCCCGTCCCCTAACCCTAACCCTAGCCCGAACCCTAACCCTAACACTTCCCCGAAGCCTGACCCTCACCCGTCCCCTAATCCTAACCCGTACGCTAACACTAACCCACGCCCTCACACGCACGCTCCCCCTAAAGCGTTGCCATACCCTCACCTGGACCCGAAACCGTCCCCGTCCCCTAACCCTAACCCTAGCCCGAAACCTAACCCTAACCCTTCCCCGAAGCCTGACCCTCACCCGTCCCCTAATCCTAAGCCGTACGCTAACACTAACCCGCGCCCTCACACGCACGCTCCCCCTAAAGCGTTGCCGTACCCTCACCTGGACTCTAAACCGTCCCCGTCCCCTAACCCTAACCCTAGCCCGAACCCTAACCCTAACCCTTCCGCGAAGCCTGACCCTCACCCGTCCCCTAATCCTAACCCGTACGCTAACACTAACCCGCGCCCTCACACGCACGCTCCCCCTAAAGCATTGCCGTACCCTCACCTGGACCCTAAACCATCCCCGTCCCCTAACCCTAACCCTAGCCCGAACCCTAACCCTAACCCTTCCCCGAAGCCTGACCCTCACCCGTCCCCTAATCCAAACCCGTACGCTAACACTAACCCGCGCGCTCACATGCACGCTCCCCGTAAAGCGTTGCCGTACCCTCAGCTGGACCCGAAACCGTCCCCGTCCCCTAACCCTAACCCTAGCCCGAACCCTAACCCTAACCCTTCCCCGAAGCCTGACCCTCACCCGTCCCCTAATCCTAACCCGTACGGTAACACTAACCCGCGCCCTCACACGCACGCTCCCCCTAAAGCGTTGCCGTACCCTCACCTGGACCCTAAATCGTCCCCGTCCCTTAACCCTAACCCTAGCCCGAACCCTAACCCTAACCCTTCCCCGAAGCCTGACCCTCACCCGTCCCCTAATCCTAACCCGTACGCTAACACTAACCCGTGCCCTCACACGCTCGCTCCCCCTAAAGCGTTGCCGTACCCTCACCTGGACCCTAAACCGTCCCCGTCCCCTAACCCTAACCCTAGCCCGAACCCTAACCCTACCCCTTCCCCGAAGCCTGACCCTCACCCGTCCCCTAATCCTAACCCGTATGCTAACACTAACCCGCGCCCTCACACGCACGCTCCCTCTAAAGCGTTGCCGTACCCTCACCTGGACCCTAAACCGTCCCCGTCCCCTAACCCTAACCCTAGCCCGAACCCTAACCCTAACCCTTCCCCGAAGCCTGAACCTCACCCGTCCCCTAATCCTAACCCGTACGCTAACACTAACCCGCGCCCTCACACGCACGCTCCCCCTAAAGCGTTGCCGTACCCTCACCTGGACTCTAAACCGTCCCCATCCCCTAACCCTAACCCTAGCCCGAACCCTAACCCTAACCCTTCCCCGAAGCCTGACCCTCACCCGTCCCCTAATCCTAACCCGTACGCTAACACTAACCCGCGCCCTCACACGCACGCTCCCCCTAAAGCGTTGCCGTACCCTCACCTGGACCCTAAACCGTCCCCGTCCCCTAACCCTAACCCTAGCCCGAACCCTAACCCTAACCCTTCCCCGAAGCCTGACCCTCACCCGTCCCCTAATCCTAACCCGTACGCTAACACTAACCCGCGCCCTCACACGCTCACTCCCCCTAAAGCGTTGCCGTACCTTCACCTGGACCCTGAACCGTCCCCGTCCCCTAACCCTAACCCTAGCCCGAACCCTAACCCTAACCCTTCCCCGAAGCCTGACCCTCACCCGTCCCCTAATCCTAACCCGTACGCTAACACTAACACGCGCCCTCACACGCACGCTCCCCCTAAAGCGTTGCCGTACCCTCACCTGGACCCTAAACCGTCCCCGTCCCCTAACCCTAACCCTAGCCCGAACCCTAACCCTAACCCTTCCCCGAAGCCTGACCCTCACCCGTCCCCTAATCCTAACCCGTACGCTAACACTAACCCGCGCCCTCACACGCACGCTCCCCCTAAAGCGTTGCCGTACCCTCACCTGGACCCTAAACCGTCCCCGTCCCCTAACCCTAACCCTAGCCCGAACCCTAACCCTAACCCTTCCCCGAAGCCTGACCCTCACCCATCCCCTAATCCTAACCCGTACGCTAACACTAACCCGCGCCCTCACACGCACGCTCCCCCTAAAGCGTTGCCGTACCCTCACCTGGACCCTAAACCGTCCCCGTCCCCTAACCCTAACCCTAGCCCGAACCCTAACCCTAACCCTTCCCAGAAGCCTGACCCTCACCCGTCCCCTAATCCTAAACCGTACGCTAACACTAACCCGTGCCCTCACACGCACGCTCCCCCTAAAGCGTTGCCGTACCCTCACCTTGACCCTAAACCGTCCCGGTCCCCTAACCCTAACCCTAGCCCGAACCCTAACCCTAACCCTAACCCTTCCCCGAAGCCTGAACCTCACCCGTCCCCTAATCCTAACCCGTACGCTAACACTAACCCGCGCCCTCACACACACGCTCCCCCTAAAGCGTTGCCGTACCCTCACCTGGACCCTAAACCGTCCCCGTCCCCTAACCCTAACCCTAGCCCGACCCCTAACCCTAACCCTTCCCCGAAGCCTGACCCTCACCCGTCCCCTAATCCTAACCCGTACGCTAACACTAACCCGCGCCCTCACACGCACGCTCCCCCTAAAGCGTTGCCGTACCCTCACCTGGACCCTAAAACGTCCCCGTCCCCTAACCCTAACCCTAGCCCGAACCCTAACCCTAACCCTTCCCCGAAGCCTGAACCTCACCCGTCCCCTAATCCTAACCCGTACGCTAACACTAACCCGCGCCCTCACACGCACGCTCCCCCTAAAGCGTTGCCGTACCCTCACCTGGACCCTAAACCGTCCCCATCCCCTAACCCTAACCCTAGCCCGAACCCTAACCCTAACCCTTCCCCGAAGCCTGACCCTCACCCGTCCCCTAATCCTAACCCGTACGCTAACACTAACCCGCGCCCTCACACGCACGCTCCCCCTAAAGCGTTGCCGTACCCTCACCTGGACCCTAAACCGTCCCCGTCCCCTAACCCTAACCCTAGACCAAACCCTAACCCTAACCCTAACCCTTCCCCGAAGCCTGACCCTCACCCGTCCCCTAATCCTAAGCCGTACGCTAACACTAACCCGCGCCCTCACACGCACGCTCCCCCTAAAGCGTTGCCGTACCCTCACCTGGACCCTAAACCGTCCCCGTCCCCTAACCCTAACCCTAGCCCGAACCCTAACCATAACCCTTCCCCGAAGCCTGACCCTCACCCGTCCCCTAATCCTAAGCCGTACGCTAACACTAACGCGCGCCCTCACACGCACGCTCCCCCTAAAGCGTTGCCGTATCCTCACCTGGACCCTAAACCGTCCCAGTCCCCTAACCCTAACCCTAGCCCGAACCCTAACCCTAACCCTTCCCCGAAGCCTGACCCTCACCCGTCCCCTAATTCTAACCCGTATGCTAACACTAACCCGCGCCCTCGCACGCACGCTCCCCCTAAAGCGTTGCCGTACCCTCACCTGGACCCTAAACCGTCCCCATCCCCTAACCCTAACCCTAGCCCGAACCCTAACCCTAACCCTTCCCCGAAGCCTGACCCTCACCCGTCCCATAATCCTAACCCGTACGCTAACACTAACCCGCGCCCTCACACGCACGCTCCCCCTAAAGCGTTGCCGTACCCTCACCTGGACCCTAAACCGTCCCCGTCCCCTAACCCTAACCCTAGCCGGAACCCTAAGCCTAACCCTTCCCCGAAGCCTGACCGTCACCCGTCCCCTAATCCTAACCCGTACGCTAACACTAACCCGCACCCTCACACGCACGCTCCCCCTAAAGCGTTGCCGTACCCTCACCTGGACCCTAAACCGTCCCCGTCCCCTAACCCTAACCCTAGCCCGAACCCTAACCCTAACCCTTCCCCGAAGCCTGACCCTCACCCGTCCCCTAATCCTAACCCGTACGCTAACACTAACCCGCGCCCTCACACGCACGCTCCCCCTAAAGCGTTGCCGTACCCTCACCTGGACCCTAAACCGTCCCCGTCCCCTAACCCTAACCCTAGCCCGAACCCTAACCCTAACCCTTCCCCGAAGCCTGACCCTCACCCGTCCCCTAATCCTAACCCGTACGCTAACACTAACCCGCGCCCTCACACGCACGCTCCCCCTAAAGCGTTGCCGTACCCTCACCTGGACCCTAAACCGACCCCGTCCCCTAACCCTAACCCTAGCCCGAACTTTAACCCTAACCCTTCCCCGAAGCCTGACCCTCACCCGTCCCCTAATCCTAACCCGTACGCTAACGCTATCGCGCGCCCTCACACGCACGCTCCCCCTAAAGCGTTGCCGTACCCTCAACTGGACCCTAAACCGTCCCCGTCCCCTAACCCTAACCCTAGCCAGAACCCTAACCCTAACCTTTCCCCGAAGCCTGACCCTCACCCGTCCCCTAATCCTAACCCGTACGCTAACACTAACCCGCGCCCTCACACGCACGCTCTCCCTAAAGCGTTGCCGTACCCTCAACTGGACCCTAAACCGTCCCCGTCCCCTAACCCTAACCCTAGCCCGAACCCTAACCCTAACCCTTCCCCGAAGCCTGACCCTCACCCGTCCCCTAATCCTAACCCGTACGCTAACACTAACCCGCGCCCTCACACGCACGCTCCCCCTAAAGCGTTGCCGTACCCTCACCTGGACCCTAAACCGTCCCCGTCCCCTAAACCTAACCCTAGCCCGAACCCTAACCCTAACCCTTCCCCGAAGCCTGACCCTCACCCGTCCCCTAATCCTAACCCGTACGCTAACACTAACCCGCGCCCTCACACGCTCGCTCCCCCTAAAGCGTTGCCGTACCCTCACCTGGACCCTAATCCGTCCCCGTCCCCTAACCCTAACCCTAGCCCGAACCCTAACCCTAACCCTTCCCCGAAGCCTGACCCTCACCCGTCCCCTAATCCTAACCCGTACGCTAACACTAACCCGCGCCCTCACACGCACGCTCCCCCTAAAGCGTTGCCGTACACTCACCTGGACCCTAAACCGTCCCCGTCCCCTAACCCTAACCCTAGCCCGAACCCTAACCCTAACCCTTCCCCGAAGCCTGACCCTCACCCGTCCCCTAATCCTAACCCGTACGCTAACACTAACCCGCGCCCTCACACGCACGCTCCCCCTAAAGCGTTGCCGTACCCTCACCTGGACCCTAAACCGTCCCCGTCCCCTAACCCTAACCCTAGCCCGAACCCTAACCCTAACCCTTCCCCGAAGCCTGACCCTCACCCGTCCCCTAATCCTAACCCGTACGCTAACACTAACCCGCGCCCTCACACGCACGCTCCCCCTAAAGCGTTTCCGTACCCTCACCTGGACCCTAAACCGTCCCCGTCCCCTAACCCTAACCCTAGCCCGAACCCTAACCCTAACACTTTCCCGAAGCCTGACCCTCACCCGACCCCTAATCCTAAACCGTACGCTAACACTAACCCGCGCCCTCACACGCACGCTCCCCCTAAAGCGTTACCGTACCCTCACCTGGACCCTAAACCGTCCCCGTCCCCTAACCCTAACCCTAGCCCGAACCCTAACCCTAACCCTTCCCCGAAGCCTGACCCTCACCCGTCCCCTAATCCTAACCCGTACGCTAACACTAACCCACGCCCTCACACGCACGCTCCCCCTAAAGCGTTGCCGTACCCTCACCTGGACCCTAAACCGTCCCCGTCCCCTAACCCTAACCCTAGCCCGAACCCTAACCCTAACCCTTCCCCAAAGCCTGACCCTCACCCGTCCCCTAATCCTAACCCGTACGCTAACACTAACCCGCGCCCTCACACGCACGCTCCCCCTAAAGCGTTGCCGTACCCTCACCTGGACCCTAAACCGTCCCCGTCCCCTAATCCTAACCCTAGCCCGAACCCTAACCCTAACCCTTCCCCGAAGCCTGACCCTCACCCGTCCCCTAATCCTAACCCGTACGCTAACACTAACCCGCGACCTCACACGCACTCTCCCCCTAAAGGGTTGCCGTACCCTCACCTGGACCCTAAACCGACCCCGTCCCCTAACCCTAACCCTAGCCCGAACTTTAACCCTAACCCTTCCCCGAAGCCTGACCCTCACCCGTCCCCTAATCCTAACCCGTATGCTAACGCTATCGCGCGCCCTCACACGCACGCTCCCCCTAAAGCGTTGCCGTACCCTCAACTGGACCCTAAACCGTCCCCGTCCCCTAACCCTAACCCTAGCCAGAACCCTAACCCTAACCTTTCCCCGAAGCCTGACCCTCACCCGTCCCCTAATCCTAACCCGTACGCTAACACTAACCCGCGCCCTCACACGCACGCTCTCCCTAAAGCGTTGCCGTACCCTCAACTGGACCCTAAACCGTCCCCGTCCCCTAACCCTAACCCTAGCCCGAACCCTAACCCTAACCCTTCCCCGAAGCCTGACCCTCACCCGTCCCCTAATCCTAACCCGTACGCTAACACTAACCCGCGCCCTCACACGCACGCTCCCCCTAAAGCGTTGCCGTACCCTCACCTGGACCCTAAACCGTCCCCGTCCCCTAACCCTAACCCTAGCCCGAACCCTAACCCTAACCCTTCCCCGAAGCCTGACCCTCACCCGTCCCCTAATCCTAACCCGTACGCTAACACTAACCCGCGCCCTCACACGCTCGCTCCCCCTAAAGCGTTGCCGTACCCTCACCTGGACCCTAATCCGTCCCCGTCCCCTAACCCTAACCCTAGCCCGAACCCTAACCCTAACCCTTCCCCGAAGCCTGACCCTCACCCGTCCCCTAATCCTAACCCGTACGCTAACACTAACCCGCGCCCTCACACGCTCGCTCCCCCTAAAGCGTTGCCGTACCCTCACCTGGACCCTAATCCGTCCCCGTCCCCTAACCCTAACCCTAGCCCGAACCCTAACCCTAACCCTTCCCCGAAGCCTGACCCTCACCCGTCCCCTAATCCTAACCCGTATGCTAACACTAACCCGCGCCCTCACACGCTCGCTCCCCCTAAAGCGTTGCCGTACCCTCACCTGGACCCTAAACCGTCCCCGTCCCCTAACCCTAACCCTAGCCCGAACCCTAACCCTAACCCTTCCCCGAAGCCTGACCCTCACCCGTCCCCTAATCCTAACCCGTACGCTAACACTAACCCGCGCCCTCACACGCTCGCTCCCCCTAAAGCGTTGCCGTACCCTCACCTGGACCCTAATCCGTCCCCGTCCCCTAACCCTAACCCTAGCCCGAACCCTAACCCTAACCCTTCCCCGAAGCCTGACCCTCACCCGTCCCCTAATCCTAACCCGTACGCTAACACTAACCCGCGCCCTCACACGCTCGCTCCCCCTAAAGCGTTGCCGTACCCTCACCTGGACCCTAATCCGTCCCCGTCCCCTAACCCTAACCCTAGCCCGAACCCTAACCCTAACCCTTCCCCGAAGCCTGACCCTCACCCGTCCCCTAATCCTAACCCGTATGCTAACACTAACCCGCGCCCTCACACGCTCGCTCCCCCTAAAGCGTTTCCGTACCCTCACCTGGACCCTAATCCGTCCCCGTCCCCTAACCCTAACCCTAGCCCGAACCCTAACCCTAACCCTTCCCCGAAGCCTGACCCTCACCCGTCCCCTAATCCTAACCCGTACGCTAACACTAACCCGCGCCCTCACACGCACGCTCCCCCTAAAGCGTTGCCGTACCCTCACCTGGACCCTAAACCGTCCCCGTCCCCTAACCCTAACCCTAGCCCGAACCCTAACCCTAACCCTTCCCCGAAGCCTGACCCTCACCCGTCCCCAAATCCTAACCCGTACGCTAACACTAACCCGCGCCCTCACACGCACGCTCCCCCTAAAGCGTTGCCGTACCCTCACCTGGACCCTAAACCGTCCCCGTCCCCTAACCCTAACCCTAGCCCGAACCCTAACCCTAACCCTTCCCCGAAGCCTGACCCTCACCCGTCCCCTAATCCTAACCCGTACGCTAACACTAACCCGCGCCCTCACACGCACGTTCCCCCTAAAGCGTTTCCGTACCCTCACCTGGACCCTAAACCGTCCCCGTCCCCTAACCCTAACCCTAGCCCGAACCCTAACCCTAACACTTTCCCGAAGCCTGACCCTCACCCGACCCCTAATCCTAAACCGTACGCTAACACTAACCCGCGCCCTCACACGCACGCTCCCCCTAAAGCGTTACCGTACCCTCACCTGGACCCTAAACCGTCCCCGTCCCCTAACCCTAACCCTAGCCCGAACCCTAACCCTAACCCTTCCCCGAAGCCTGACCCTCACCCGTCCCCTAATCCTAACCCGTACGCTAACACTAACCCACGCCCTCACACGCACGCTCCCCCTAAAGCGTTGCCGTACCCTCACCTGGACCCTAAACCGTCCCCGTCCCCTAAGCCTAACCCTAGCCCGAACCCTAACCCTAACCCTTCCCCAAAGCCTGACCCTCACCCGTCCCCTAATCCTAAACCGTACGCTAACACTAACCCGTGCCCTCACACGCACGCTCCCCCTAAAGCGTTGCCGTACCCTCACCTGGACCCTAAACCGTCCCCGTCCCCTAACCCTAACCCTAGCCCGAACCCTAACCCTAACCCTAACCCTTCCCCGAAGCCTGACCCTCACCCGTCCCCTAATCCTAACCCGTACGCTAACACTAACCCGCGCCCTCACACGCACGCTCCCCCTAAAGCGTTGCCGTACCCTCACCTGGACACTAAACCGTCCCCGTCCCCTAAGCCTAACCCTAGCCCGAACCCTAACCCTAACCCTTCCCTGAAGCCTGACCCTCACCCGTCCCCTAATCCTAACCCGTACGCTAACACTAACCCACGCCCTCACACGCACGCTCCCCCTAAAGCGTTGCCGTACCCTCACCTGGACCCTAAACCGTCCCCGTCCCCTAACCCTAACCCTAGCCCGAACCCTAACCCTAACCCTTCCCCGAAGCCTGACCCTCACCCGTCCCCTAATCCTAACCCGTACGCTAACACTAACCCGCGCCCTCACACGCACGCTCCCCCTAAAGCGTTGCCGTACCCTCACCTGGACCCTAAACCGTCCCCGTCCCCTAACCCTAACCCTAGCCCGAACCCTAACCTTAACCCTTCCCCGAAGCCTGACACTCACCCGTCCCCTAATCCTAACCCGTACGCTAACACTAACCCGCGCCCTCACACGCACGCTCCCCCTAAAGCGTTGCCGTACCCTCACCTGGACCCTAAACCGTCCCCGTCCCCTAACCCTAACCCTAGCCCGAACCCTAACCCTAACCCTTCCCCGAAGCCTGACCCTCACCCGTCCCCTAATCCTAAGCCGTACGCTAACACTAACGCGCGCCCTCACACGCACGCTCCCCCTAAAGCGTTGCCGTACCCTCACCTGGACCCGAAACCGTCCCCGTCCCCTAACCCTAACCCTAGCCCGAACCCTAACCCTAACCCTTCCCCGAAGCCTGACCCTCACCCGTCCCCTAATCCTAACCCGTACGCTAACACTAACCCGCGCCCTCACACGCACGCTCCCCCTAAAGCGTTGCCGTACCCTCACCTGGACCCTAAACCGTCCCCGTCCCCTAACCCTAACCCTAGCCCGAACCCTAACCCTAACCCTTCCCCGAAGCCTGACCCTCACCCGTCCCCTAATCCTAACCCGTACGCTAACACTAACCCGCGCCCTCACACGCACGCTCCCCCTAAAGCGTTGCCGTACCCTCACCTGGACCCTAAACCGTCCCCGTCCCCTAACCCTAACCCTAGCCCGAACCCTAACCCTAACCCTTCCCCGAAGCCTGACCCTCACCCGTCCCATAATCCTAACCCGTACGCTAACACTAACCCGCGCCCTCACACGCACGCTCCCCCTAAAGCGTTGCCGTACCCTCACCTGGACCCTAAACCGTCCCCGTCCCCTAACCCTAACCCTAGCCCGAACCCTAACCCTAACACTTCCCCGAAGCCTGACCCTCACCCGTCCCCTAATCCTAACCCGTACGCTAACACTAACCCGCGCCCTCACACGCACGCTCCCCCTAAAGCGTTGCCGTACCCTCACCTGGACCCTAAACCGTCCCCATCCCCTAACCCTAACCCTAGCCCGAACCCTAACCGTAACCCTTCCCCGAAGCCTGACCCTCACCCGTCCCCTAATCCTAACCCGTACGCTAACACTAACCCGCGCCCTCACACGCACGCTCCCCCTAAAGCGTTGCCGTACCCTCACCTGGACCCTAAACCGTCCCCGTCCCCTAACCCTAACCCTAGCCCGAACCCTAACCCTAACACTTCCCCGAAGCCTGACCCTCACCCGTCCCCTAATCCTAACCCGTACGCTAACACTAACCCGCGCCCTCACACGCACGCTCCCCCTAAAGCGTTGCCGTACCCTCACCTGGACCCTAAACCGTCCCCATCCCCTAACCCTAACCCTAGCCCGAACCCAAACCGTAACCCTTCCCCGAAGCCTGACCCTCACCCGTCCCCTAATCCTAACCCGTACGCTAACACTAACCCGCGCCCTCACACGCACACTCCCCCTAAAGCGTTGCTGTACCCTCACCTGGACCCTAAACCGTCCCCGTCCCCTAACCCTAACCCTAGCCCGAACTTTAACCCTAACCCTTCCCCGATGCCTGACCCTCACCCGTCCCCTAATCCTAACCCGTACGCTAACACTAACCCGCGCCCTCACACGCACGCTCCCCCTAAAGCGTTGCCGTACCCTCACCTGGACCCTAAACCGTCCCCGTCCCCTAACCCTAACCCTAGCCCGAACCCTAACCCTAACCCTTCCGCGAAGCCTGACCCTCACCCGTCCCCTAATCCTAACCCGTACACTAACACTAACCCGCGCCCTCACACACACGCTCCCCCTAAAGGGTTGCAGTACCCTCACCTGGACCCTAAACCGACCCCGTCCCCTAACCCTAACCCTAGCCCGAACCCTAACCCTAACCCTTCCCCGAAGCCTGACCCTCACCCGTCCCCTAATCCTAACCCGTACGCTAACGCTATCGCGCGCCCTCACACGCACGCTCCCCCTAAAGCGTTGCCGTACCCTCACCTGGACCCTAAACCGTCCCCGTCCCCTAACCCTAACCCTAGCCAGAACCCTAACCCTAACCCTTCCCCGAAGCCTGACCCTCACCCGTCCCCTAATCCTAACCCGTACGCTAACACTAACCCGCGCCCTCACACGCACGCTCCCCCTAAAGCGTTGCCGTACCCTCAACTGGACCCTAAACCGTCCCCGTCCCCTAACCCTAACCCTAGCCCGAACCCTAACCCTTCCCCGAAGCCTGACCCTCACCCGTCCCCTAATCCTAACCCGTACGCTAACACTAACCCGCGCCCTCACACGCACGCTCCCCCTAAAGCGTTGCCGTACCCTCACCTGGACCCTAAACCGTCCCCGTCCCCTAACCCTAACCCTAGCCCGAACCCTAACCCTAACCCTTCCCCGAAGCCTGACCCTCACCCGTCCCCTAATCCTAACCCGTACGCTAACACTAACCCGCGCCCTCAAACGCACGTTCCCCCTAAAGCGTTGCCGTACCCTCACCTGGACGCTAAACCATCCCCGTCCCCTAACCCTAACCCTAGCCCGAACCCTAACCCTAACCCTTCCCCGAAGCCTGACCCTCACCCGTCCCCTAATCCTAACCCGTACGCTAACACTAACCCGCGCCCTCACACGAACGCTCCCCCTAAAGCGTTGCCGTACCCTCACCTGGACCCTAAACCGTCCCCGTCCCCTAACCCTAACCCTAGCCCGAACCCTAACCCTAACCCTTCGCCGAAGCCTGACCCTCACCCGTCCCCTAATCCTAACCCGTACGCTAACACTAACCCGCGCCCTCACACGCACGCTCCCCCTAAAGCGTTGCCGTACCCTCACCTGGACCCTAAACCTTCCCCGTCCCCTAACCCTAACCCTAGCCCGAACCCTAACCCTAACCCTTCCCCGAAGCCTGACCCTCACCCGTCCCCTAATCCTAACCCGTACGCTAACACTAACCCGCGCCCTCACACGCACGCTCCCCCTAAAGCGTTGCCGTACCCTCACCTGGACCCTAAACCGACCCCATCCCCTAACCCTAACCCTAGCCCGAACTTTAACCCTAACCCTTCCCCGAAGCCTGACCCTCACCCGTCCCCTAATCCTAACCCGTACGCTAACGCTATCGCGCGCCCTCACACGCACGCTCCCCCTAAAGCGTTGCCGTACCCTCAACTGGACCCTAAACCGTCCCCGTCCCCTAACCCTAACCCTAGCCAGAACCCTAACCCTAACACTTTCCCGAAGCCTGACCCTCACCCGACCCCTAATCCTAAACCGTACGCTAATACTAACCCGCGCCCTCACACGCACGCTCCCCCTAAAGCGTTACCGTACCCTCACCTGGACCCTAAACCGTCCCCGTCCCCTAACCCTAACCCTAGCCCGAACCCTAACCCTAACCCTTCCCCGAAGCCTGACCCTCACCCGTCCCCTAATCCTAACCCGTACGCTAACACTAACCCACGCCCTCACACGCACGCTCCCCCTAAAGCGTTGCCGTACCCTCACCTGGACCCTAAACCGTCCCCGTCCCCTAACCCTAACCCTAGCCCGAACCCTAACCCTAACCCTTCCCCAAAGCCTGACCCTCACCCGTCCCCTAATCCTAACCCGTACGCTAACACTAACCCGCGCCCTCACACGCACGCTCCCCCTAAAGCGTTGCCGTACCCTCACCTGGACCCGAAACCGTCCCCGTCCCCTAACCCTAACCCTAGCCCGAACCCTAACCCTAACCCTTCCCCGAAGCCTGACCCTCACCCGTCCCCTAATCCTAACCCGTACGCTAACACTAACCCGCGCCCTCACACGCACGCTCCCCCTAAAGCGTTGCCGTACCCTCACCTGGACCCTAAACCGTCCCCGTCCCCTAACCCTAACCCTAGCCCGAACCCTAACCCTAACCCTTCCCCGAAGCCTGACCCTCACCCGTCCCCTAATCCTAACCCGTACGCTAACACTAACCCGCGCCCTCACACGCACGCTCCCCCTAAAGCGTTGCCGTACCCTCACCTGGACCCTAAACCGTCCCCGTCCCCTAACCCTAACCCTAGCCCGAACCCTAACCCTAACCTTTCCCCGAAGCCTGACCCTCACCCGTACCCTAATCCTAACCCGTACGGTAACACTAACCCGCGCCCTCACACGCACGCTCCCCCTAAAGCGTTGCCGTACCCTCACCTGGACCCTAAATCGTCCCCGTCCCCTAACCCTAACCCTAGCCCGAACCCTAACCCTAACCCTTCCCCGAAGCCTGACCCTCACCCGTCCCCTAATCCTAACCCGTACGCTAACACTAACCCGCGCCCTCACACGCTCGCTCCCCCTAAAGCGTTGCCGTACCCTCACCTGGACCCTAAACCGTCCCCGTCCCCTAACCCTAACCCTAGCCCGAACCCTAACCCTAACCCTTCCCCGATGCCTGACCCTCACCCGTCCCCTAAACCTAACCCGTACGCTAACACTAACCCGCGTCCTCACACGCACTCTCCCCCTAAAGCGTTGCCGTACCCTCACCTGGACCCTAAACCGTCCCCGTCCCTTAACCCTAACCCTAGCCCGAACCCTAACCCTAAACCTTCCCCGAAGCCTGACCCTCACCCGTCCCCTAATCCTAACCCGTACGCTAACACTAACCCGCGCCCTCACACGCACGCTCCCCCTAAAGCGTTGCCGTACCCTCACCTGGACCCTAAACCTTCCCCATCCCCTAACCCTAACCCTAGCCCGAACCCTAACCCTAACCCTTCCCCGAAGCCTGACCCTCACCCGTCCCCTAATCCTAACCCGTACGCTAACACTAACCCGCGCCCTCACACGCACGCTCCCCCTAAAGCGTTGCCGTACCCTCACCTGGACCCTAAACCGTCCCCGTCCCCTAACCCTAACCCTAGCCCGAACCCTAACCCTAACCCTTCCCCGAAGCCTGACCCTCACCCGTACCCTAATCCTAAGCCGTACGCTAACACTAACGCGCGCCCTCACACGCACGCTCCCCCTAAAGCGTTGCCGTACCCTCACCTGGACCCTAAACCGTCCCAGTCCCCTAACCCTAACCCTAGCCCGAACCCTAACCCTAACCCTTCCCCGAAGCCTGACCCTCACCCGTCCCCTAATCCTAACCCGTACGCTAACACTAACCCGCGCCCTCACACGCACGCTCCCCCTAAAGCGTTGCCGTACCCTCACCTGGACCCTAAACCGTCCCCATCCCCTAACCCTAACCCTAGCCCGAACCCTAACCCTAACCCTTCCCCGAAGCCTGACCCTCACCCGTCCCCTAATCCTAACCCGTACGCTAACACTAACCCGCGCCCTCACACGCACGCTCCCCCTAAAGCGTTGCCGTACGCTCACCTGGACCCTAATCCGTCCCCGTCCCCTAACCCTAACCCTAGCCCGAACCCTAACCCTAACCCTTCCCCGAAGCCTGACCCTCACCCGTCCCCTAATCCTAACCCGTACGCTAACACTAACCCGCGCCCTCACACGCACGCTCCCCCTAAAGCGTTGCCGTACCCTCACCTGGACCCTAAACCGTCCCCGTCCCCTAACCCTAACCCTAGCCCGAACCCTAACCCTAACCCTTTCCCGAAGCCTGACCCTCACCCGTCCCCTAATCCTAACCCGTACGCTAACACTAACCCGCGCCCTCACACGCACGCTCCCCCTAAAGCGTTGCCGTACCCTCACCTGGACCCTAAACCGTCCCCGTCCCCTAACCCTAACCCTAGCCCGAACCCTAACCCTAACCCTTCCCCGAAGCCTGACCCTCACCCGTCCCCTAATCCTAACCCGTACGCTAACACTAACCCGCGCCCTCACACGCACGCTCCCCCTAAAGCGTTTCCGTACCCTCACCTGGACCCTAAACCGTCCCCGTCCCCTAACCCTAACCCTAGCCCGAACCCTAACCCTAACACTTTCCCGAAGCCTGACCCTCACCCGACCCCTAATCCTAAACCGTACGCTAACACTAACCCGCGCCCTCACACGCACGCTCCCCCTAAAGCGTTACCGTACCCTCACCTGGACCCTAAACCGTCCCCGTCCCCTAACCCTAACCCTAGCCCGAACCCTAACCCTAACCCTTCCCCGAAGCCTGACCCTCATCCGTCCCCTAATCCTAACCCGTACGCTAACACTAACCCACGCCCTCACACGCACGCTCCCCCTAAAGCGTTGCCGTACCCTCACCTGGACCCTAAACCGTCCCCGTCCCCTAACCCTAACCCTAGCCCGAACCCTAACCCTAACCCTTCCCCAAAGCCTGACCCTCACCCGTCCCCTAATCCTAACCCGTACGCTAACACTAACCCGCGCCCTCACACGCACGCTCCCCCTAAAGCGTTGCCGTACCCTCACCTGGACCCTAAACCGTCCCCGTCCCCTAACCCTAACCCTAGCCCGAACCCTAACCCTAACCCTTCCCCGAAGCCTGACCCTCACCCGTCCCCTAATCCTAACCCGTACGCTAACACTAACCCGCGCCCTCACACGCACTCTCCCCCTAAAGGGTTGCCGTACCCTCACCTGGACCCTAAACCGACCCCGTCCCCTAACCCTAACCCTAGCCCGAACTTTAACCCTAACCCTTCCCCGAAGCCTGACCCTCACCCGTCCCCTAATCCTAACCCGTACGCTAACGCTATCGCGCGCCCTCACACGCACGCTCCGCCTAAAGCGTTGCCGTACCCTCAACTGGACCCTAAACCGTCCCCGTCCCCTAACCCTAACCCTAGCCAGAACCCTAACCCTAACTTTCCCCGAAGCCTGACCCTCACCCGTCCCCTAATCCTAACCCGTACGCTAACACTAACCCGCGCCCTCACACGCACGCTCTCCCTAAAGCGTTGCCGTACCCTCAACTGGACCCTAAACCGTCCCCGTCCCCTAACCCTAACCCTAGCCCGAACCCTAACCCTAACCCTTCCCCGAAGCCTGACCCTCACCCGTCCCCTAATCCTAACCCGTACGCTAACACTAACCCGCGCCCTCACACGCACGCTCCCCTTAAAGCGTTGCCGTACCCTCACCTGGACCCTAAACCGTCCCCGTCCCCTAACCCTAACCCTAGCCCGAACCCTAACCCTAACCCTTCCCCGAAGCCTGACCCTCACCCGTCCCCTAATCCTAACCCGTACGCTAACACTAACCCGCGCCCTCACACGCTCGCTCCCCCTAAAGCGTTGCCGTACCCTCACCTGGACCCTAATCCGTCCCCGTCCCCTAACCCTAACCCTAGCCCGAACCCTAACCCTAACCCTTCCCCGAAGCCTGACCCTCACCCGTCCCCTAATCCTAACCCGTATGCTAACACTAACCCGCGCCCTCACACGCTCGCTCCCCCTAAAGCGTTGCCGTACCCTCACCTGGACCCTAATCCGTCCCCGTCCCCTAACCCTAACCCTAGCCCGAACCCTAACCCTAACCCTTCCCCGAAGCCTGACCCTCACCCGTCCCCTAATCCTAACCCGTACGCTAACACTAACCCGCGCCCTCACACGCACGCTCCCCCTAAAGCGTTGCCGTACCCTCACCTGGACCCTAAACCGTCCCCGTCCCCTAACCCTAACCCTAGCCCGAACCCTAACCCTAACCCTTCCCCGAAGCCTGACCCTCACCCGTCCCCTAATCCTAACCCGTACGCTAACACTAACCCGCGCCCTCACACGCACGCTCCCCCTAAAGCGTTGCCGTACCCTCACCTGGACCCTAAACCGTCCCCGTCCCCTAACCCTAACCCTAGCCCGAACCCTAACCCTAACCCTTCCCCGAAGCCTGACCCTCACCCGTCCCCTAATCCTAACCCGTACGCTAACACTAACCCGCGCCCTCACACGCACGCTCCCCCTAAAGCGTTTCCGTACCCTCACCTGGACCCTAAACCGTCCCCGTCCCCTAACCCTAACCCTAGCCCGAACCCTAACCCTAACACTTTCCCGAAGCCTGACACTCACCCGACCCCTAATCCTAAACCGTACGCTAACACTAACCCGCGCCCTCACACGCACGCTCCCCCTAAAGCGTTACCGTACCCTCACCTGGACCCTAAACCGTCCCCGTCCCCTAACCCTAACCCTAGCCCGAACCCTAACCCTAACCCTTCCCCGAAGCCTGACCCTCACCCGTCCCCTAATCCTAACCCGTACGCTAACACTAACCCACGCCCTCACACGCACGCTCCCCCTAAAGCGTTGCCGTACCCTCACCTGGACCCTAAACCGTCCCCGTCCCCTAACCCTAATCCTAGCCCGAACCCTAACCCTAACCCTTCCCCAAAGCCTGACCCTCACCCGTCCCCTAATCCTAAACCGTACGCTAACACTAACCCGTGCCCTCACACGCACGCTCCCCCTAAAGCGTTGCCGTACCCTCACCTGGACCCTAAACCGTCCCCGTCCCCTAACCCTAACCCTAGCCCGAACCCTAACCCTAACCCTAACCCTTCCCCGAAGCCTGACCCTCACCCGTCCCCTAATCCTAACCCGTACGCTAACACTAACCCGCGCCCTCACACGCACGCTCCCCCTAAAGCGTTGCCGTACCCTCACCTGGACCCTAAACCGTCCCCGTCCCCTAAGCCTAACCCTAGCCCGAACCCTAACCCTAACCCTTCCCCGAAGCCTGACCCTCACCCGTCCCCTAATCCTAACCCGTACGCTAATACTAACCCACGCCCTCACACGCACGCTCCCCCTAAAGCGTTGCCGTACCCTCACCTGGACCCTAAACCGTCCCCGTCCCCTAACCCTAACCCTAGCCCGAACCCTAACCCTAACCCTTCCCCGAAGCCTGACCCTCACCCGTCCCCTAATCCTAACCCGTACGCTAACACTAACCCGCGCCCTCACACGCACGCTCCCCCTAAAGCGTTGCCGTACCCTCACCTGGACCCTAAACCATCCCCGTCCCCTAACCCTAACCCTAGCCCGAACCCTAACCTTAACCCTTCCCCGAAGCCTGACACTCACCCGTCCCCTAATACTAACCCGTACGCTAACACTAACCCGCGCCCTCACACGCACGCTCCCCCTAAAGCGTTGCCGTACCCTCACCTGGACCCTAAACCGTCCCCGTCCCCTAACCCTAACCCTAGCCCGAACCCTAACCCTAACCCTTCCCCGAAGCCTGACCCTCACCCGTCCCCTAATCCTAAGCCGTACGCTAACACTAACGCGCGCCCTCACACGCACGCTCCCCCTAAAGCGTTGCCGTACCCTCACCTGGACCCGAAACCGTCCCCGTCCCCTAACCCTAACCCTAGCCCGAACCCTAACCCTAACCCTTCCCCGAAGCCTGACCCTCACCCGTCCCCTAATCCTAACCCGTACGTTAACACTAACCCGCGCCCTCACACGCACGCTCCCCCTAAAGCGTTGCCGTACCCTCACCTGGACCCTAAACCGTCCCCGTCCCCTAACCCTAACCCTAGCCCGAACCCTAACCCTAACCCTTCCCCGAAGCCTGACCCTCACCCGTCCCCTAATCCTAACCCGTACGCTAACACTAACCCGCGCCCTCACACGCACGCTCCCCCTAAAGCGTTGCCGTACCCTCACCTGGACCCTAAACCGTCCCCGTCCCCTAACCCTAACCCTAGCCCGAACCCTAACCCTAACCTTTCCCCGAAGCCTGACCCTCACCCGTCCCCTAATCCTAACCCGTACGGTAACACTAACCCGCGCCCTCACACGCACGCTCCCCCTAAAGCGTTGCCGTACCCTCACCTGGACCCTAAATCGTCCCCATCCCCTAACCCTAACCCTAGCCCGAACCCTAACCCTAACCCTTCCCCGAAGCCTGACCCTCACCCGTCCCCTAATCCTAACCCGTACGCTAACACTAACCCGCGCCCTCACACGTACGCTCCCCCTAAAGCGTTGCCGTACCCTCACCTGGACCCTAAACCGTCCCCATCCCCTAACCCTAACCCTAGCCCGAACCCTAACCCTAACCCTTCCCCGATGCCTGACCCTCACCCGTCCCCTAATCCTAACCCGTACGCTAACACTAACCCGCGTCCTCACACGCACTCTCCCCCTAAAGCGTTGCCGTACCCTCACCTGGACCCTAAACCGTCCCCGTCCCTTAACCCTAACCCTAGCCCGAACCCTAACCCTAAACCTTCCCCGAAGCCTGACCCTCACCCGTCCCCTAATCCTAACCCGTACGCTAACACTAACCCGCGCCCTCACACGCACGCTCCCCCTAAAGCGTTGCCGTACCCTCACCTGGACCCTAAACCTTCCCCATCCCCTAACCCTAACCCTAGCCCGAACCCTAACCCTAACCCTTCCCCGAAGCCTGACCCTCACCCGTCCCCTAATCCTAACCCGTACGCTAACACTAACCCGCGCCCTCACACGCACGCTCCCCCTAAAGCGTTGCCGTACCCTCACCTGGACCCTAAACCGTCCCCGTCCCCTAACCCTAACCCTAGCCCGAACCCTAACCCTAACCCTTCCCCGAAGCCTGACCCTCACCCGTACCCTAATCCTAAGCCGTACGCTAACACTAACGCGCGCCCTCACACGCACGCTCCCCCTAAAGCGTTGCCGTACCCTCACCTGGACCCTAAACCGTCCCAGTCCCCTAAACCTAACCCTAGCCCGAACCCTAACCCTAACCCTTCCCCGAAGCCTGACCCTCACCCGTCCCCTAATCCTAACCCGTACGCTAACACTAACCCGCGCCCTCACACGCACGCTCCCCCTAAAGCGTTGCCGTACCCTCACCTGGACCCTAAACCGTCCCCATCCCCTAACCCTAACCCTAGCCCGAACCCTAACCCTAACACTTCCCCGAAGCCTGACCCTCACCCGTCCCCTAATCCTAACCCGTACGCTAACACTAACCCGCGCCCTCACACGCACGCTCCCCCTAAAGCGTTGCCGTACCCTCACCTGGACCCTAAACCGTCCCCATCCCCTAACCCTAACCCTAGCCCGAACCCTAACCGTAACCCTTCCCCGAAGCCTGACCCTCACCCGTCCCCTAATCCTAACCCGTACGCTAACACTAACCCGCGCCCTCACACGCACGCTCCCCCTAAAGCGTTGCTGTACCCTCACCTGGACCCTAAACCGTCCCCGTCCCCTAACCCTAACCCTAGCCCGAACTTTAACCCTAACCCTTCCCCGATGCCTGACCCTCACCCGTCCCCTAATCCTAACCCGTACGCTAACACTAACCCGCGCCCTCACACGCACGCTCCCCCTAAAGCGTTGCCGTACCCTCACCTGGACCCTAAACCGTCCCCGTCCCCTAACCCTAACCCTAGCCCGAACCCTAACCCTAACCCTTCCCCGAAGCCTGACCCTCACCCGTCCCCTAATCCTAACCCGTACACTAACACTAACCCGCGCCCTCACACACACGCTCCCCCTAAAGGGTTGCAGTACCCTCACCTGGACCCTAAACCGACCCCGTCCCCTAACCCTAACCCTAGCCCGAACCCTAACCCTAACCCTTCCCCGAAGCCTGACCCTCACCCGTCCCCTAATCCTAACCCGTACGCTAACGCTATCGCGCGCCCTCACACGCACGCTCCCCCTAAAGCGTTGCCGTACCCTCACCTGGACCCTAAACCGTCCCCGTCCCCTAACCCTAACCCTAGCCAGAACCCTAACCCTAACCCTTCCCCGAAGCCTGACCCTCACCCGTCCCCTAATCCTAACCCGTACGCTAACACTAACCCGCGCCCTCACACGCACGCTCCCCCTAAAGCGTTGCCGTACCCTCAACTGGACCCTAAACTGTCCCCGTCCCCTAACCCTAACCCTAGCCCGAACCCTAACCCTTCCCCGAAGCCTGACCCTCACCCGTCCCCTAATCCTAACCCGTACGCTAACACTAACCCGCGCCCTCACACGCACGCTCCCCCTAAAGCGTTGCCGTACCCTCACCTGGACCCTAAACCGTCCCCGTCCCCTAACCCTAACCCTAGCCCGAACCCTAACCCTAACCCTTCCCCGAAGCCTGACCCTCACCCGTCCCCTAATCCTAACCCGTACGCTAACACTAACCCACGCCCTCAAACGCACGTTCCCCCTAAAGCGTTGCCGTACCCTCACCTGGACCCTAAACCATCCCCGTCCCCTAACCCTAACCCTAGCCCGAACCCTAACCCTAACCCTTCCCCGAAGCCTGACCCTCACCCGTCCCCTAATCCTAACCCGTACGCTAACACTAACCCGCGCCCTCACACGAACGCTCCCCCTAAAGCGTTGCCGTACCCTCACCTGGACCCTAAACCGTCCCCGTCCCCTAACCCTAACCCTAGCCCGAACCCTAACCCTAACCCTTCCCCGAAGCCTGACCCTCACCCGTCCCCTAATCCTAACCCGTACGCTAACACTAACCCGCGCACTCACACGCACGCTCCTCCTAAAGCGTTGCCGTACCCTCACCTGGACCCTAAACCGTCCCCGTCCCCTAACCCTAACCCTAGCCCGAACCCTAACCCTAACCATTCCCCGAAGCCTGACCCTCACCCGTCTCCTAATCCTAAGCCGTACGCTAACACTAACCCGCGCCCTCACACGCACGCTCCCCCTAAAGCGTTGCCGTACCCTCACCTGGACCCTAAACCGTCCCCGTCCCCTAACCCTAACCCTAGCCCGAACCCTAACCCTAACCCTTCCCCGAAGCCTGACCCTCACCTGTCCCCTAATCCTAACCCATACGCTAACACTAACGCGCGCCCTCACACGCACGCTCCCCCTAAAGCGTTTCCGTACCCTCACCTGGACCCTAAACCGTCCCCGTCCCCTAACCCTAACCCTAGCCCGAACCCTAACCCTAACCCTTCCCCGAAGCCTGACACTCACCCGTCCCCTAATCCTAACCCGTACGCTAACACTAACCCGCGCCCTCACACGCACGCTCCCCCTAAAGCGTTGCCGTACCCTCACCTGGACCCTAAACCGTCCCCGTCCCCTAACCCTAACCCTAGCCCGAACCCTAACCCTAACCCTTCCCCGAAGCCTGACCCTCACCCGTACCCTAATCCTAAGCCGTACGCTAACACTAACGCGCGCCCTCACACGCACGCTCCCCCTAAAGCGTTGCCGTACCCTCACCTGGACCCTAAACCGTCCCAGTCCCCTAACCCTAACCCTAGCCCGAACCCTAACCCTAACCCTTCCCCGAAGCCTGACCCTCACCCGTCCCCTAATCCTAACCCGTACGCCTACACTAACCCGCGCCCTCACACGCACGCTCCCCCTAAAGCGTTGCCGTACCCTCACCTGGACCCTAAACCGTCCCCATCCCCTAACCCTAACCCTAGCCCGAACCCTAACCCTAACCCTTCCCCGAAGCCTTACCCTCACCCGTCCCCTAATCCTAACCCGTACGCTAACACTAACCCGCGCCCTCACACGCACGCTCCCCCTAAAGCGTTGCCGTACGCTCACCTGGACCCTAAACCGTCCCCGTCCCCTAACCCTAACCCTAGCCCGAACCCTAACCCTAACACTTCCCCGAAGCCTGACCCTCACCCGTCCCCTAATCCTAACCCGTACGCTAACACTAACCCGCGCCCTCACATGCACGCTCCCCCTAAAGCGTTGCCGTACCCTCACCTGGACCCTAAACCGTCCCCATCCCCTAACCCTAACCCTAGCCCGAACCCTAACCGTAACCCTTCCCCGAAGCCTGACCCTCACCCGTCCCCTAATCCTAACCCGTACGCTAACACTAACCCGCGCCCTCACACGCACGCTCCCCCTAAAGCTTGCTGTACCCTCACCTGGACCCTAAACCGTCCCCGTCCCCTAACCCTAACCCTAGCCCGAACTTTAACCCTAACCCTTCCCCGATGCCTGACCCTCACCCGTCCCCTAATCCTAACCCGTACGCTAACACTAACCCGCGCCCTCACACGCATGCTCCCCCTAAAGCGTTGCCGTACCCTCACCTGGACCCTAAACCGTCCCCGTCCCCTAACCCTAACCCTAGCCCGAACCCTAACCCTAACCCTTCCCCGAAGCCTGACCCTCACCCGTCCCCAAATCCTAACCCGTACGCTAACACTAACCCGCGCCCTCACACGCACTTTCCCCCTAAAGCGTTGCCGTACCCTCACCTGGACCCTAAACCGTCCCCGTCCCCTAACCCTAACCCTAGCCCGAACCCTAACCCTAACCCTTCCCCGAAGCCTGACCCTCACCCGTCCCCTAATCCTAACCCTTACGCTAACACTAACCCGTGCCCTCACACGAACGCTCCCCCTAAAGCGTTGCCGTACCCTCACCTGGACCCTAAACCGTCCCCGTCCCCTAACCCTAACCCTAGCCCGAACCCTAACCCTAACCCTTCCCCGAAGCCTGACCCTCACCCGTCCCCTAATCCTAACCCGTACGCTAACACTAACCCGCGCCCTCACACGCACGCTCCTCCTAAAGCGTTGCCGTACCCTCACCTGGACCCTAAACCGTCCCCGTCCCCTAACCCTAACCCTAGCCCGAACCCTAACCCTAACCCTTCCCCGAAGCCTGACCCTCACCCGTCCCCTAATCCTAAGCCGTACGCTAACACTAACCCGCGCCCTCACACGCACGCTCCCCCTAAAGCGTTGCCGTACCCTCACTTGGACCCTAAACCGTCCCCGTCCCCTAACCCTAACCCTAGCCCGAACCCTAACCCTAACCCTTCCCCGAAGCCTGACCCTCACCTGTCCCCTAATCCTAACCCGTACGCTAACACTAACGCGCGCCCTCACACGCACGCTCCCCCTAAAGCGTTGCCGTACCCTCACCTGGACCCTAAACCGTCCCCGTCCCCTAACCCTAACCCTAGCCCGAATCCTAACCCTAACCCTTCCCCGAAGCCTGACCCTCACCCGTCCCCTAATCCTAACCCGTACGCTAACACTAACGCGCGCCCTCACACGCACGCTCCCCCTAAAGCGTTGCCGTACCCTCAACTGGACCCTAAACCGTCCCCGTCCCCTAACCCTAACCCTAGCCCGAACCCTAACCCTAACCCTTCCCCGAAGCCTGACCCTCACCCGTCCCCTAATCCTAACCCATACGCTAACACTAACGCGCGCCCTCACACGCACGCTCCCCCTAAAGCGTTGCCGTACCCTCACCTGGACCCTAAACCGTCCCCGTCCCCTAACCCTAACCCTAGCCCGAACCTTAACCCTAACCCTTCTCCGAAGCCTGACCCTCACCCGTCTCCTAATCCTAACCCGTACGCTAACACTAACCCGCGCCCTCACACGCACGCTCCCCCTAAAGCATTGCCGTACCCTCACCTGGACCCTAAACCGTCCCCGTCCCCTAACCCTAACCCTAGCCCGAACCCTAACCCTAACCCTTGCCCGAAGCCTGACACTCACCCGTCCCCTAATCCTAACCCGTACGCTAACAATAACCCGCGCCCTCACACGCACGCTCCCCCTAAAGCGTTGCCGTACCCTCACCTGGACCCTAAACCGTCCCCGTCCCCTAACCCTAACCCTAGCCCGAACCCTAACCCTAACCCTCCCCGAAGCCTGACCCTCACCCGTCCCCTAATCCTAACCCGTACGCTAACACTAACCCGCGCCCTCACACGCACGCTCCCACTAAAGCGTTGCCGTACCCTCACCTGGACCCTAAACCGTCCCCGTCCCCTAACCCTAACCCTAGCCCGAACCATAACCCTAACCCTTCCCCAAAGCCTGACCCTCACCCGTCCCCTAATCCTAACCCGTACGCTAACACTAACCCGTGCCCTCACACACACGCTTCCCCTAAAGCGTTGCCGTACCCTCACCTGGACCCTAAACCGTCCCCGTCCCCTAACCCTAACCCTAGCCCGAACCCTAACCCTAACCCTTCCCCGAAGCCTGACCCTCACCCGTCCCCTAATCCTAACCCGTACGCTAACACTAACCCGCGCCCTCACACGCACGCTCCCCCTAAAGCATTGCCGTACCCTCACCTGGACCCTAAACCGTCCCCGTCCCCTAACCCTAACCCTAGCCCGAACCCTAACCCTAACCCTTCCCCGAAGCCTGACACTCACCCGTCCCCTAATCCTAACCCGTACGCTAACACTAACCCGCGCCCTCACACGCACGCTCCCCCTAAAGCGTTGCCGTACCCTCACCTGGACCCTAAACCGTCCCCGTCCCCTAACCCTAACCCTAGCCCGAACCCTAACCGTAACCCTTCCCCGAAGCCTGACCCTCACCCGTCCCCTAATCCTAACCCGTACGCTAACACTAACTCGCGCCCTCACACGCACGCTCCCCCTAAAGCGTTGCTGTACCCTCACCTGGACCCTAAACCGTCCCCGTCCCCTAACCCTAACCCTAGCCCGAACTTTAACCCTAACCCTTCCCCGATGCCTGACCCTCACCCGTCCCCTAATCCTAACCCGTACGCTAACACTAACCCGCGCCCTCACACGCACGCTCCCCCTAAAGCGTTGCCGTACCCTCACCTGGACCCTAAACCGTCCCCGTCCCCGTCCCCTAACCCTAGCCCGAACCCTAACCCTAACCCTTCCCCGAAGCCTGACCCTCACCCGTCCCCTAATCCTAACCCGTACGCTAACACTAACCCGCGCCCTCACACGCACGCTCCCCCTAAAGCGTTGCCGTACCCTCACCTGGACCCTAAACCGTGCCTGTCCCCTAACCCTAACCCTAGCCCGAACCCTAACCCTAACCCTTCCCCGAAGCCTGACACTCACCCGTCCCCTAATCCTAACCCGTACGCTAACACTAACCCGCGCCCTCACACGCACGCTCCCCCTAAAGCGTTGCCGTACCCTCACCTGGACCCTAAACCGTCCCCGTCCCCTAACCCTAACCCTAGCCCGAACCCTAAGCCTAACCCTTCCCCGAAGCCTGACCGTCACCCGTCCCCTAATCCTAACCCGTACGCTAACACTAACCCGCGCCCTCACACACACGCTCCCCCTAAAGCGTTGCCGTACCCTCACCTGGACCCTAAACCGACCCCGTCCCCTAACCCTAACCCTAGCCCGAACCCTAACCCTAACCCTTCCCCGAAGCCTGACCCTCACCCGTCCCCTAATCCTAACCCGTACGCTAACGCTATCGCGCGCCCTCACACGCACGCTCCCCCTAAAGCGTTGCCGTACCCTCACCTGGACCCTAAACCGTCCCCGTCCCCTAACCCTAACCCTAGCCCGAACCCTAACCCTAACCCTTCCCCTTAGCCAGACCCTCACCCGTCCCCTAATCCTAAGCCGTACGCTAACACTAACGCGCGCCCTCACACGCACGCTCCCCCTAAAGCGTTGCCGTACCCTCACCTGGACCCTAAACCGTCCCAGTCCCCTAACCCTAACCCTAGCCCGAACCCTAACCCTAACACTTCCCCGAAGCCTGACCCTCACCCGTCCCCTAATCCTAACCCGTACGCTAACACTAACCCGCGCCCTCACACGCACGCTCCCCCTAAAGCGTTGCCGTACCCTCACCTGGACCCTAAACCGTCCCCATCCCCTAACCCTAACCCTAGCCCGAACCCTAACCCTAACCCTTCCCCGAAGCCTGACCCTCACCCGTCCCCTAATCCTAACCCGTACGCTAACACTAACCCGCGCCCTCACACGCACGTTCCCCCTAAAGCGTTGCCGTACCCTCACCTGGACCCTAAACCGTCCCCGTCCCCTAACCCTAACCCTAGCCCGAACCCTAACCCTAACCCTTCCCCGAAGCCTGACCCTCACCCGTCCCCTAATCCTAACCCGTACGCTAACACTAACCCGCGCCCTCACACGAACGCTCCCCCTAAAGCGTTGCCGTACCCTCACCTGGACCCTAAACCGTCCCCGTCCCCTAACCCTAACCCTAGCCCGAACCCTAACCCTAACCCTTCCCCGAAGCCTGACCCTCACCCGTCCCCTAATCCTAACCCGTACGCTAACACTAACCCGCGCCCTCACACGCACGCTCCTCCTAAAGCGTTGCCGGACCCTCACCTGGACCCTAAACCGTCCCCGTCCCCTAACCCTAACCCTAGCCCGAACCCTAAACCTAACCCTTCCCCGAAGCCTGACCCTCACCCGTCCCCTAATCCTAAGCCGTACGCTAACACTAACCCGCGCCCTCACACGCACGCTCCCCCTAAAGCGTTGCCGTACCCTCACCTGGACCCTAAACCGTCCCCGTCCCCTAACCCTAACCCTAGCCCGAACCCTAACCCTAACCCTTCCCCGAAGCCTGACCCTCACCCGTCCCCTAATCCTAACCCGTACGCTAACACTAACCCACGCCCTCACACGCACGCTCCCCCTAAAGCGTTGCCGTACCCTCACCTGGACCCTAAACCGTCCCCGTCCCCTAACCCTAACCCTAGCCCGAACCCTAACCCTAACCCTTCCCCGAAGCCTGACCCTCACCCGTCCCCTAATCCTAACCCGTACGCTAACACTAACGCGCGCCCTCACACGCACGCTCCCCCTAAAGCGTTGCCGTACCCTCAACTGGACCCTAAACCGTCCCCGTCCCCTAACCCTAACCCTAGCCCGAACCCTAAACCTAACCCTTCCCCGAAGCCTGACCCTCACCCGTCCCGTAATCCTAACCCGTACGCTAACACTAACGCGCGCCCTCACACGCACGCTCCCCCTAAAGCGTTGCCGTACCCTCACCTGGACCCTAAACCGTCCCCGTCCCCTAACCCTAACCCTAGCCCGAACCTTAACCCTAACCCTTCTCCGAAGCCTGACCCTCACCCGTCTCCTAATCCTAACCCGTACGCTAACACTAACCCGCGCTCTCACACGCACGCTCCCCCTAAAGCGTTGCCGTACCCTCACCTGGACCCTAAACCGTCCCCGTCCCCTAACCCTAACCCTAGCCCGAACCCTAACCCTAACCCTTCCCCGAAGCCTGACCCTCACCCGTCCCCTAATCCTAACCCGTACGCTAACAATAACCCGCGCCCTCACACGCACGCTCCCCCTAAAGCGTTGCCGTACCCTCACCTGGACCCTAAACCGTCCCCGTCCCCTAACCCTAACCCTAGCCCGAACCCTAACCCTAACCCTTCCCCGAAGCCTGACCCTCACCCGTCCCCTAATCCTAACCCGTACGCTAACACTAACGCGCGCCCTCACACGCACGCTCCCCCTAAAGCGTTGCCGTACCCTCAACTGGACCCTAAACCGTCCCCGTCCCCTAACCCTAACCCTAGCCCGAACCCTAACCCTAACCCTTCCCCGAAGCCTGACCCTCACCCGTCCCGTAATCCTAACCCGTACGCTAACACTAACGCGCGCCCTCACACGCACGCTCCCCCTAAAGCGTTGCCGTACCCTCACCTGGACCCTAAACCGTCCCCGTCCCCTAACCCTAACCCTAGCCCGAACCTTAACCCTAACCCTTCTCCGAAGCCTGACCCTCACCCGTCTCCTAATCCTAACCCGTACGCTAACACTAACCCGCGCCCTCACACGCACGCTCCCCCTAAAGCGTTGCCGTACCCTCACCTGGACCCTAAACCGTCCCCGTCCCCTAACCCTAACCCTAGCCCGAACACTAACCCTAACCCTTCCCCGAAGCCTGACCCTCACCCGTCCCCTAATCCTAACCCGTACGCTAACAATAACCCGCGCCCTCACACGCACGCTCCCCCTAAAGCGTTGCCGTACCCTCACCTGGACCCTAAACCGTCCCCGTCCCCTAACACTAACCCTAGCCCGAACCCTAACCCTAAACCTCCCCGAAGCCTGACCCTCACCCGTCCCCTAATCCTAACCCGTACGCTAACACTAACCCGCGCCCTCACACGCACGCTCCCACTAAAGCGTTGCCGTACCCTCACCTGGACCCTAAACCGTCCCCGTCCCCTAACCCTAACCCTAGCCCGAACCCTAACCCTAACCCTTCCCCGAAGCCTGACCCTCACCCGTCCCCTAATCCTAACCCGTACGCTAACACTAACCTGCGCCCTCACACGCACGCTCCCCCTAAAGCGTTGCCGTACCCTCACCTGGACCCTAAACCGTCCCCGTCCCCTAACCCTAACCCTAGCCCGAACCCTAACCCTAACCCTTCCCCGAAGCCTGACCCTCACCCGTCCCCTAATCCTAACCCGTACGCTAACACTAACCCGCGCCCTCACACGCACGCTCCCCCTAAAGCGTTGCCGTACCCTCACCTGGACCCTAAACCGTCCCCGTCCCCTAACCCTAACCCTAGCCCGAACCCTAACCCTAACCCTTCCCCGAAGCCTGACCCTCACCCGTCCCCTAATCCTAATCCGTACGCTAACACTAACCCGCGCCCTCACACGCACGCTCCCCCTAAAGCGTTGCCGTACCCTGACCTGGACCCTAAACCGTCCCCGTCCCCTAACCCTAACCCTAGCCCGAACCCTAACCCTAACCCTTCCCCGAAGCCTGACCCTCACCTGTCCCCTAATCCTAACCCGTACGCTAACACTAACCTGCGCCCTCACACGCACGCTCCCCCTAAAGCGTTGCCGTACCCTCACCTGGACCCTAAACCGTCCCCGTCCCCTAACCCTAACCCTAGCCCGAACCTTAACCCTAACCCTTCTCCGAAGCCTGACCCTCACCCGTCTCCTAATCCTAACCCGTACGCTAACACTAACCCGCGCTCTCACACGCACGCTCCCCCTAAAGCGTTGCCGTACCCTCACCTGGACCCTAAACCGTCCCCGTCCCCTAACCCTAACCCTAGCCCGAACCCTAACCCTAACCCTTCCCCGAAGCCTGACCCTCACCCGTCCCCTAATCCTAACCCGTACGCTAACAATAACCCGCGCCCTCACACGCACGCTCCCCCTAAAGCGTTGCCGTACCCTCACCTGGACCCTAAACCGTCCCCGTCCCCTAACCCTAACCCTAGCCCGAACCCTAACCCTAACCCTTCCCCGAAGCCTGACCCTCACCCGTCCCCTAATCCTAACCCGTACGCTAACACTAACGCGCGCCCTCACACGCACGC
Organism: Stenella coeruleoalba; assembly: GCF_951394435.1. Classification (NCBI taxonomy): domain Eukaryota; kingdom Metazoa; phylum Chordata; class Mammalia; order Artiodactyla; family Delphinidae; genus Stenella; species Stenella coeruleoalba. The sequence goes on along the minus strand of NW_027646118.1, from coordinate 607,135 downwards.
TCCCCCTAAAGCGTTGCCGTACCCTCAACTGGACCCTAAACCGTCCCCGTCCCCTAACCCTAACCCTAGCCCGAACCCTAACCCTAACCCTTCCCCGAAGCCTGACCCTCACCCGTCCCGTAATCCTAACCCGTACGCTAACACTAACGCGCGCCCTCACACGCACGCTCCCCCTAAAGCGTTGCCGTACCCTCACCTGGACCCTAAACCGTCCCCGTCCCCTAACCCTAACCCTAGCCCGAACCTTAACCCTAACCCTTCTCCGAAGCCTGACCCTCACCCGTCTCCTAATCCTAACCCGTACGCTAACACTAACCCGCGCCCTCACACGCACGCTCCCCCTAAAGCGTTGCCGTACCCTCACCTGGACCCTAAACCGTCCCCGTCCCCTAACCCTAACCCTAGCCCGAACCCTAACCCTAACCCTTCCCCGAAGCCTGACCCTCACCCGTCCCCTAATCCTAACCCGTACGCTAACAATAACCCGCGCCCTCACACGCACGCTCCCCCTAAAGCGTTGCCGTACCCTCACCTGGACCCTAAACCGTCCCCGTCCCCTAACACTAACCCTAGCCCGAACCCTAACCCTAAACCTCCCCGAAGCCTGACCCTCACCCGTCCCCTAATCCTAACCCGTACGCTAACACTAACCCGCGCCCTCACACGCACGCTCCCACTAAAGCGTTGCCGTACCCTCACCTGGACCCTAAACCGTCCCCGTCCCCTAACCCTAACCCTAGCCCGAACCCTAACCCTAACCCTTCCCCGAAGCCTGACCCTCACCCGTCCCCTAATCCTAACCCGTAAGCTAACACTAACCTGCGCCCTCACACGCACGCTCCCCCTAAAGCGTTGCCGTACCCTCACCTGGACCCTAAACCGTCCCCGTCCCCTAACCCTAACCCTAGCCCGAACCCTAACCCTAACCCTTCCCCGAAGCCTGACCCTCACCCGTCCCCTAATCCTAACCCGTACGCTAACACTAACCCGCGCCCTCACACGCACGCTCCCCCTAAAGCGTTGCCGTACCCTCACCTGGACCCTAAACCGTCCCCGTCCCCTAACCCTAACCCTAGCCCGAACCCTAACCCTAACCCTTCCCCGAAGCCTGACCCTCACCCGTCCCCTAATCCTAACCCGTACGCTAACACTAACCCGCGCCCTCACACGCACGCTCCCCCTAAAGCGTTGCCGTACCCTCACCTGGACCCTAAACCGTCCCCGTCCCCTAACCCTAACCCTAGCCCGAACCCTAACCCTAACCCTTCCCCGAAGCCTGACCCTCACCCGTCCCCTAATCCTAATCCGTACGCTAACACTAACCCGCGCCCTCACACGCACGCTCCCCCTAAAGCGTTGCCGTACCCTGACCTGGACCCTAAACCGTCCCCGTCCCCTAACCCTAACCCTAGCCCGAACCCTAACCCTAACCCTTCCCCGAAGCCTGACCCTCACCTGTCCCCTAATCCTAACCCGTACGCTAACACTAACCTGCGCCCTCACACGCACGCTCCCCCTAAAGCGTTGCCGTACCCTCACCTGGACCCTAAACCGTCCCCGTCCCCTAACCCTAACCCTAGCCCGAACCCTAACCCTAACCCTTCCCCGAAGCCTGACCCTCACCCGTCCCCTAATCCTAACCCGTACGCTAACACTAACCCGCGCCCTCACACGCACGCTCCCCCTAAAGCGTTACCGTACCCTCACCTGGACCCTAAACCGTCCCCGTCCCCTAACCCTAACCCTAGCCCGAACCCTAACCCTAACCCTTCCCCGAAGCCTGACCCTCACCCGTCCCCTAATCCTAACCCGTACGCTAACACTAACCCGCGCCCTCACACGCACGCTCCCCCTAAAGCGTTGCCGTACCCTCACCTGGACCCTAAACCGTCCCCGTCCCCTAACCCTAACCCTAGCCCGAACCCTAACCCTAAACCTTCCCCGAAGCCTGACACTCACCCGTCCCCTAATCCTAACCCGTACGCTAACACTAACCCGCGCCCTCACACGCACGCTCCCCCTAAAGCGTTGCCGTACCCTCACCTGGACCCTAAACCGTCCCCGTCCCCTAACCCTAACCCTAGCCCGAACCCTAACCCTAACCCTTCCCTGAAGCCTGACCCTCACCCGTCCCCTAATCCTAACCCGTACGCTAACACTAACCCGCGCCCTCACACGCACGCTCCCCCTAAAGCGTTGCCGTACCCTCACCTGGACCCTAAACCGTCCCCGTCCCCTAACCCTAACCCTAGCCCGAACCCTAACCCTAACCCTTCCCCGAAGCCTGACCCTCACCCGTCCCCTAATCCTAATCCGTACGCTAACACTAACCCGCGCCCTCACACGCACGCTCCCCCTAAAGCGTTGCCGTACCCTGACCTGGACCCTAAACCGTCCCCGTCCCCTAACCCTAACCCTAGCCCGAACCCTAACCCTAACCCTTCCCCGAAGCCTGACCCTCACCTGTCCCCTAATCCTAACCCGTACGCTAACACTAACCTGCGCCCTCACACGCACGCTCCCCCTAAAGCGTTGCCGTACCCTCACCTGGACCCTAAACCGTCCCCGTCCCCTAACCCTAACCCTAGCCCGAACCCTAACCCTAACCCTTCCCCGAAGCCTGACCCTCACCCGTCCCCTAATCCTAACCCGTACGCTAACACTAACCCGCGCCCTCACACGCACGCTCCCCCTAAAGCGTTACCGTACCCTCACCTGGACCCTAAACCGTCCCCGTCCCCTAACCCTAACCCTAGCCCGAACCCTAACCCTAACCCTTCCCCGAAGCCTGACCCTCACCCGTCCCCTAATCCTAACCCGTACGCTAACACTAACCCGCGCCCTCACACGCATGCTCCCCCTAAAGCGTTGCCGTACCCTCACCTGGACCCTAAACCGTCCCCGTCCCCTAACCCTAACCCTAGCCCGAACCCTAACCCTAAACCTTCCCCGAAGCCTGACACTCACCCGTCCCCTAATCCTAACCCGTACGCTAACACTAACCCGCGCCCTCACACGCACGCTCCCCCTAAAGCGTTGCCGTACCCTCACCTGGACCCTAAACCGTCCCCGTCCCCTAACCCTAACCCTAGCCCGAACCCTAACCCTAACCCTTCCCCGAAGCCTGACCCTCACCCGTCCCCTAATCCTAACCCGTACGCTAACACTAACCCGCGCCCTCACACGCACGCTCCCCCTAAAGCGTTGCCGTACCCTCACCTGGACCCTAAACCGTCCCCGTCCCCTAACCCTAACCCTAGCCCGAACCCTAACCCTAACCCTTCCCCGAAGCCTGACCCTCACCCGTCCCCTAATCCTAACCCGTACGCTAACACTAACCCGCGCCCTCACACGCACGCTCCCCCTAAAGCGTTGCCGTACCCTCACCTGGACCCTAAACCGTCCCCGTCCCCTAACCCTAACCCTAGCCCGAACCCTAACCCTAACCCTTCCCCGAAGCCTGACCCTCACCCGTCCCCTAATCCTAACCCGTACGCTAACACTAACCCGCGCCCTCACACGCACGCTCCCCCTAAAGCGTTGCCGTACCCTCACCTGGACCCTAAACCGTCCCCGTCCCCTAACCCTAACCCTAGCCCGAACCCTAACCCTAACCCTTCCCCGAAGCCTGACCCTCACCCGTCCCCTAATCCTAACCCGTACGCTAACACTAACCCGCGCCCTCACACGCACGCTCCCCCTAAAGCGTTGCCGTACCCTCACCTGGACCCTAAACCGTCCCCGTCCCCTAACCCTAACCCTAGCCCGAACCCTAACCCTAACCCTTCCCCGAAGCCTGACACTCACCCGTCCCCTAATCCTAACCCGTACGCTAACACTAACCCGCGCCCTCACACGCACGCTCCCCCTAAAGCGTTGCCGTACCCTCACCTGGACCCTAAACCGTCCCCGTCCCCTAACCCTAACCCTAGCCCGAACCCTAACCCTAACCCTTCCCCGAAGCCTGACCCTCACCCGTCCCCTAATCCTAAGCCGTACGCTAACACTAACGCGCGCCCTCACACGCACGCTCCCCCTAAAGCCTTGCCGTACCCTCACCTGGACCCGAAACCGTCCCCGTCCCTTAACCCTTACCCTAGCCCGAACCCTAACCCTAACCCTTCCCCGAAGCCTGACCCTCAACCGTCCCCTAATCCTAACCCGTACGCTAACACTAACCCGCGCCCTCACACGCACGCTCCCCCTAAAGCGTTGCCGTACCCTCACCTGGACCCTAAACCGTCCCCGTCCCCTAACCCTAACCCTAGCCCGAACCCTAACCCTAACCCTTCCCCGAAGCCTGACCCTCACCCGTCCCCTAATCCTAACCCGTACGCTAACAGTAACCCGCGCCCTCACACGCACGCTCCCCCTAAAGCGTTGCTGTACCCTCAACTGGACCCTAAACCGTCCCCGTCCCCTAACCCTAACCCTAGCCCGAACCCTAACCCTAACCCTTCCCCGAAGCCTGAGCCTCACCCATCCCCTAATCCTAACCCGTACGCTAACACTAACCCGCGCCCTCACACGCACGCTCCCCCTAAAGCGTTGCCGTACCCTCACTTGGACCCTAAACCGTCCCCGTCCCCTAACCCTAACCCTAGCCCGAACCCTAACCCTAACCCTTCCCCGAAGCCTGACCCTCACCCGTCCCCTAATCCTAACCCGTACGCTAACACTAACCCGCGCCCTCACACGCACGCTCCCCCTAAAGCGTTGCCGTACCCTCACCTGGACCCTAAACCGTCCCCGTCCCCTAACCCTAACCCTAGCCCGAACCCTAACCCTAACCCTTCCCCGAAGCCTGACCCTCACCCGTCCCCTAATCCTAACCCGTACGCTAACACTAACCCGCGCCCTCACACGCACGCTCCCCCTAAAGCGTTGCCGTACCCTCACCTGGACCCTAAACCGTCCCCGTCCCCTAACCCTAACCCTAGCCCGAACCCTAACCCTAACCCTCCCCGAAGCCTGACCCTCACCCGTCCCCTAATCCTAACCCGTACGCTAACACTAACCCGCGCCCTCACACGCACGCTCCCCCTAAAGCGTTGCCGTACCGTCACCTGGACCCTAAACCATCCCCGTCCCCTAACCCTAACCCTAGCCCGAACCCTAACCCTAACCCTTCCCCGAAGCCTGACCCTCACCCGTCCCCTAATCCTAAGCCGTACGCTAACACTAACGCGCGCCCTCACACGCACGCTCCCCCTAAAGCGTTGCCGTACCCTCACCTGGACCCTAAACCTTCCCAGTCCCCTAACCCTAACCCTAGCCCGAACCCTAACCCTAACCCTTCCCCGAAGCCTGACCCTCACCCGTCCCCTAATCCTAACCCGTACGCTAACACTAACCCGCGCCCTCACACGCACGCTCCCCCTAAAGCGTTGCCGTACCCTCACCTGGAACCTAAACCGTCCCCATCCCCTAACCCTAACCCTAGCCCGAACCCTAACCCTAACCCTTCCCCGAAGCCTGACCCTCACCCGTCCCCTAATCCTAACCCGTACGCTAACACTAACCCGCGCCCTCACACGCACGCTCCCCCTAAAGCGTTGCCGTACCCTCACCTGGACCCGAAACCGTCCCCGTCCCCTAACCCTAACCCTAGCCCGAACCCTAACCCTAACCCTTCCCCGAAGCCTGACCCTCACCCGTCCCCTAATCCTAACCCGTACGCTAACACTAACCCGCGCCCTCACACGCACGCTCCCCCTAAAGCGTTGCCGTACCCTCACCTGGACCCTAAACCGTCCCCGTCCCCTAACCCTAACCCTAGCCCGAACCCTAACCCTAACACTTCCCCGAAGCCTGACCCTCACCTGTCCCCTAATCCTAAACCGTACGCTAACACTAAGCCACGCCCTCACACGCACGCTCCCCCTGAAGCGTTACCCTACCCTCACCTGGACCCTAAACCGTCCCCGTCCCCTAACCCTAACCCTAGCCCGAACCCTAACCCTAACCCTTCCCCGAAGCCTGACCCTCACCCGTCCCCTAATCCTAACCCGTACGCTAACACTAACCCGCACCCTCACACGCACGCTCCCCCTAAAGCGTTGCCGTACCCTCACCTGGACCCTAAACCGACCCCGTCCCCTAACCCTAACCCTAGCCCGAACCCTAACCCTAACCCTTCCCCAAAGCCTGACCCTCACCCGTCCCCTAATCCTAAACCGTACGCTAACACTAACCCGCGCCCTCACACGCACGCTCCCCCTAAAGCGTTGCCGTACCCTCACTTGGAACCTAAACCGTCCCCGTCCCCTAACCCTAACCCTAGCCCGAACCCTAAGCCTAACCCTTCCCCGAAGCCTGACCGTCACCCGTCCCCTAATCCTAACCCGTACGCTAACACTAACCCGCACCCTCACACGCACGCTCCCCCTAAAGCGTTGCCGTACCCTCACCTGGACCCTAAACCGTCCCCGTCCCCTAACCCTAACCCTAGCCCGAACCCTAACCCTAACTCTTCCCCGAAGCCTGACCCTCACCCGTCCCCTAATCCTAACCCGTACGCTAACACTAACCCGCGCCCTCACACGCACGCTCCCCCTAAAGCGTTGCCGTACCCTCACCTGGACCCGAAACCGTCCCCGTCCCCTAACCCTAACCCTAGCCCGAACCCTAACCCTAACCCTTCCCCGAAGCCTGACCCTCACCCGTCCCCTAATCCTAACCCGTACGCTAACACTAACCCGCGCCCTCACACGCACGCTCCTACTAAAGCGTTGCCGTACCCTCACCTGGACCCTAAACCGTCCCCGTCCCCTAACCCTAACCCTAGCCCGAACCCTAACCCTAACCCTTCCCCGAAGCCTGACCCTCACCCGTCCCCTAATCCTAAGACGTACGCTAACACTAACCCGCGCCCTCACACGCACGCTCCCCCTCAAGCGTTGCCGTACCCTCACCTGGACCCTAAACCGTCCCCGTCCCCTAACCCTAACCCTAGCCCAAACCCTAACCCTAACCCTTCCCCGAAGCCTGACCCTACCCGTCCCCTAATCCTAAGCCGTACGCTAACACTAACCCGCACCCTCACACGCACGCTCCCCCTAAAGCGTTGCCGTACCCTCACCTGGACCCTAAACCGTCCCCGTCCCCTAACCCTAACCCTAGCCCGAACCCTAACCCTAACCCTTCCACGAAGCCTGACCCTCACCCGTTCCCTAATCCTAAGCCGTACGCTAACACTAACCCGCGCCCTCACACGCACGCTCCCCCTAAAGCGTTGCCGTACCCTCACCTGGACCCTAAACCGTCCCCGTCCCCTAACCCTAACCCTAGCCCGAACCCTAACCCTAACCCTTCCCCGAAGCCTGACCCTCACCCGTCCCCTAAACCTAACCCGTACGCTAACACGAACGCGCGCCCTCACACGCACGCTCCCCCTAAAGCGTTGCCGTACCCTCACCTGGACCCTAAACCGTCCCCGTCCCCTAACCCTAGCCCGAACCCTAACCCTAACCCTTCCCCGAAGCCTGACCCTCACCCGTCCCCTAATCCTAACCCGTACGCTAACACGAACCCGCGCCCTCACACGCACGCTCCCCGTAAAGCGTTGCCGTACCCTCACCTGGACCCGAAACCGTCCCCGTCCCCTAACCCTAACCCTAGCCCGAACCCTAACCCTAACCCTTCCCCGAAGCCTGACCCTCACCCGTCCCCTAATCCTAACCCGTACGCTAACACTAACCCGCGCCCTCACACGCACGCTCCCCCTAAAGCGTTGCCGTACCCTCACCTGGACCCGAAACCGTCCCCGTCCCCTAACCCTAACCCTAGCCCGAACCCTAACCCTAACCCTTCCCCGAAGCCTGACCCTCACCCGTCCCCTAATCCTAACCCGTACGCTAACACTAACCCGCGCCCTCACACGCACGCTCCCCCTAAAGTGTTGCCGTACCCTCACCTGGACCCTAAACCGTCCCCGTCCCCTAACCCTAACCCTAGCCCGAACCCTAACCCTAACCCTTCCCCGAAGCCTGACACTCACCCGTCCCCTAATCCTAACCCGTACGCTAACACTAACCCGCGCCCTCACACGCACGCTCCCCCTAAAGCGTTGCCGTACCCTCACCTGGACCCTAAACCGTCCCCGTCCCCTAACCCTAACCCTAGCCCGAACCCTAACCCTAACCCTTCCCCGAAGCCTGACCCTCACCCGTCCCCTAATCCTAAGCCGTACGCTAACACTAACGCGCGCCCTCACACGCACGCTCCCCCTAAAGCGTTGCCGTACCCTCACCTGGACCCGAAACCGTCCCCGTCCCTTAACCCTTACCCTAGCCCGAACCCTAACCCTAACCCTTCCCCGAAGCCTGACCCTCACCCGTCCCCTAATCCTAACCCGTACGCTAACACTAACCCGCGCCCTCACACGCACGCTCCCCCTAAAGCGTTGCCGTACCCTCACCTGGACCCGAAACCGTCCCCGTCCCCTAACCCTAACCCTAGCCCGAACCCTAACCCTAACCCTTCCCCGAAGCCTGACCCTCACCCGTCCCCTAATCCTAACCCGTACGCTAACACTAACCCGCGCCCTCACACGCACGCTCCCCCTAAAGCGTTGCCGTACCCTCACCTGGACCCTAAACCGTCCCCGTCCCCTAACCCTAACCCTAGCCCGAACCCTAACCCTAACCCTTCCCCGAAGCCTGACCCTCACCCGTCCCCTAATCCTAACCCGTACGCTAACACTAACCCGCGCCCTCACACGCACGCTCCCCCTAAAGCGTTGCCGTACCCTCACCTGGACCCGAAACCGTCCCCGTCCCCTAACCCTAACCCTAGCCCGAACCCTAACCCTAACCCTTCCCCGAAGCCTGACCCTCACCCGTCCCCTAATCCTAACCCGTACGCTAACACTAACCCGCGCCCTCACACGCACGCTCCCCCTAAAGCGTTGCCGTACCCTCACCTGGACCCGAAACCGTCCCCGTCCCCTAACCCTAACCCTAGCCCGAACCCTAACCCTAACCCTTCCCCGAAGCCTGACCCTCACCCGTCCCCTAATCCTAACCCGTACGCTAACACTAACCCGCGCCCTCACACGCACGCTCCCCCTAAAGCGTTGCCGTACCCTCACCTGGACCCTAAACCGTCCCCGTCCCCTAACCCTAACCCTAGCCCGAACCCTAACCCTAACACTTCCCCGAAGCCTGACCCTCACCTGTCCCCTAATCCTAAACCGTACGCTAACACTAAGCCGCGCCCTCACACGCACGCTCCCCCTGAAGCGTTACCCTACCCTCACCTGGACCCTAAACCGTCCCCGTCCCCTAACCCTAACCCTAGCCCGAACCCTAACCCTAACCCTTCCCCGAAGCCTGACCCTCACCCGTCCCCTAATCCTAACCCGTACGCTAACACTAACCCGCGCCCTCACACGCACGCTCCCCCTAAAGCGTTGCCGTACCCTCACCTGGACCCTAAACCGTCCCCGTCCCCTAACCCTAACCCTAGCCCGAACCCTAACCCTAACCCTTCCCCAAAGCCTGACCCTCACCCGTCCCCTAATCCTAAACCGTACGCTAACACTAACCCGCGCCCTCACACGCACGCTCCCCCTAAAGCGTTGCCGTACCCTCACTTGGAACCTAAACCGTCCCCGTCCCCTAACCCTAACCCTAGCCCGAACCCTAAGCCTAACCCTTCCCCGAAGCCTGACCGTCACCCGTCCCCTAATCCTAACCCGTACGCTAACACTAACCCGCACCCTCACACGCACGCTCCCCCTAAAGCGTTGCCGTACCCTCACCTGGACCCTAAACCGTCCCCGTCCCCTAACCCTAACCCTAGCCCGAACCCTAACCCTAACCCTTCCCCGAAGCCTGACCCTCACCCGTCCCCTAATCCTAACCCGTACGCTAACACTAACCCGCGCCCTCACACGCACGCTCCCCCTAAAGCGTTGCCGTACCCTCACCTGGACCCGAAACCGTCCCCGTCCCCTAACCCTAACCCTAGCCCGAACCCTAACCCTAACCCTTCCCCGAAGCCTGACCCTCACCCGTCCCCTAATCCTAACCCGTACGCTAACACTAACCCGCGCCCTCACACGCACGCTCCTACTAAAGCGTTGCCGTACCCTCACCTGGACCCTAAACCGTCCCCGTCCCCTAACCCTAACCCTAGCCCGAACCCTAACCCTAACCCTTCCCCGAAGCCTGACCCTCACCCGTCCCCTAATCCTAAGACGTACGCTAACACTAACCCGCGCCCTCACACGCACGCTCCCCCTCAAGCGTTGCCGTACCCTCACCTGGACCCTAAACCGTCCCCGTCCCCTAACCCTAACCCTAGCCCAAACCCTAACCCTAACCCTTCCCCGAAGCCTGACCCTACCCGTCCCCTAATCCTAAGCCGTACGCTAACACTAACCCGCACCCTCACACGCACGCTCCCCCTAAAGCGTTGCCGTACCCTCACCTGGACCCTAAACCGTCCCCGTCCCCTAACCCTAACCCTAGCCCGAACCCTAACCCTAACCCTTCCACGAAGCCTGACCCTCACCCGTTCCCTAATCCTAAGCCGTACGCTAACACTAACCCGCGCCCTCACACGCACGCTCCCCCTAAAGCGTTGCCGTACCCTCACCTGGACCCTAAACCGTCCCCGTCCCCTAACCCTAACCCTAGCCCGAACCCTAACCCTAACCCTTCCCCGAAGCCTGACCCTCACCCGTCCCCTAAACCTAACCCGTACGCTCACACGAACGCGCGCCCTCACACGCACGCTCCCCCTAAAGCGTTGCCGTACCCTCACCTGGACCCTAAACCGTCCCCGTCCCCTAACCCTAACCCTAGCCCGAACCCTAACCCTAACCCTTCCCCGAAGCCTGACCCTCACCCGTCCCCTAATCCTAACCCGTACGCTAACACTAACGCGCGCCCTCACACGCACGCTCCCCCTAAAGCGTTGCCGTACCCTCACCTGGACCCGAAACCGTCCCCGTCCCCTAACCCTAACCCTAGCCCGAACCCTAACCCTAACCCTTCCCCGAAGCCTGACCCTCACCCGTCCCCTAATCCTAACCCGTACGCTAACACTAACCCGCGCCCTCACACGCACGCTCCCCCTAAAGCGTTGCCGTACCCTCACCTGGACCCTAAACCGTCCCCGTCCCCTAACCCTAACCCTAGCCCGAACCTTATCCCTAACCCTTCTCCGAAGCCTGACCCTCACCCGTCTCCTACTCCTAACCCGTACGCTAACACTAACGCGCGCCCTCACACGCACGCTCCCCCTAAAGCATTGCCGTACCCTCACCTGGACCCTAAACCGTCCCCGTCCCCTAACCCTAACCCTAGCCCGAACCCTAACCCTAACCCTTCCCCGAAGCCTGACCCTCACCCGTCCCCTAATCCTAACCCGTACGCTATCATTAACCCGCGCCCTCACACGCACGCTCCCCCTAAAGCGTTGCCGTACCCTCACCTGGACCCGAAACCGTCCCCGTCCCCTAACCCTAACCCTAGCCCGAACCCTAACCCTAACCCTTCCCCGAAGCCTGACCCTCACCCGTCCCCTAATCCTAACCCGTACGCTAACACTAACCCGCGCCCTCACACGCACGCTCCCCCTAAAGCGTTGCCGTACCCTCACCTGGACCCTAAACCGTCCCCGTCCCCTAACCCTAACCCTAGCCCGAACCCTAACCCTAACCCTTCCCCGAAGCCTGACCCTCACCCGTCCCCTAATCCTAACCCGTACGCTAACACTAACCCGCGCCCTCACACGCACGCTCCCCCTAAAGCGTTGCCGTACCCTCACCTGGACCCTAAACCTTCCCCGTCCCCTAACCCTAACCGTAGCCCGAACCCTAACCCTAACCCTTCCCCGAAGCCTGACCCTCACCCGTCCCCTAATCCTAAGCCGTACGCTAACACTAACCCGCGCCCTCACACGCACGCTCCCGCTAAAGCGTTGCCGTACCCTCACCTGAACCCTAACCGTCCCCGTCCCCTAACCCTAACCCTAGCCCGAACCCTAACCCTAACCTTCCCCGAAGCCTGACCCTCACCCGTCCCCTAATCCTAACCCGTACGCTAACACTAACCCGCGCCCTCACACGCACGCTCCCCCTAAAGCGTTGCCGTACCCTCACCTGGACCCTAAACCGTCCCCGTCCCCTAACCCTAACCCTAGCCCGAACCCTAACCCTAACCCTTCCCCGAAGCCTGACCCTCACCGTCCCCTAATCCTAACCCGTACGCTAACACTAACCCGCGCCCTCACATGCACGCTCCCCCTAAAGCGTTGCCGTACCCTCACCTGGACCCTAAACCGTCCCCGTCCCCTAACCCTAACCCTAGCCCGAACCCTAACCCTAACCCTTCCCCGAAGCCTGACCCTCACCCGTCCCCTAATCCTAAGCCGCACGCTAACACTAACGCGCGCCCTCACACGCACGCTCCCCCTAAAGCGTTGCCGTACCCTCACTTGGACCCTAAACCGTCCCCGTCCCCTAACCCTAACCTTAGCCCGAACCCTAACCCTAACACTTCCCCGAAGCCTGACCCTCACCCGTCCCCTAATCCTAAGCCGTACGATAACACTAACGCGCGCCCTCACACGCACGCTCCCCCTAAAGCGTTGCCGTACCCTCTCCTGGACCCTAAACCGTCCCCGTACCCTAACCCTAACCCTAGCCCGAACCCTAACCCTAACCCTTCCCCGAAGCCTGACCCTCACCCGTCCTCTAATCCTAACACGTACGCTAACACTAACGCGTGCCCTCACACGCACGCTTCCCCTAAAGCGTTGCCGTACCCTCACCTGGACCCGAAACCGTCCCCGTCCCCTAACCCTAACCCTAGCCCGAACCCTAACCCTAACCCTTCCCCGAAGCCTGACCCTCACCCGTCCCCTAATCCTAACCCGTACGCTAACACTAACCCACGCCCTCACACGCACGCTCCCCCTAAAGCGTTGCCGTACCCTCACCTGGACCCTAAACCGTCCCCGTCCCCTAACCCTAACCCTAGCCCGAACCCTAACCCTAACCCTTCCCCGAAGCCTGACCCTCACCCGTCCCCTAATCCTAAGCCGCACGCTAACACTAACGCGCGCCCTCACACGCACGCTCCCCCTAAAGCGTTGCCGTACCCTCACTTGGACCCTAAACCGTCCCCGTCCCCTAACCCTAACCCTAGCCCGAACCCTAACCATAACCCTTCCCCGAAGCCTGACCCTCACCCGTCCCCTAATCCTAAGCCGTACGCTAACACTAACGCGCGCCCTCAGACGCACGCTCCCCCTAAAGCGTTGCCGTACCCTCTCCTGGACCCTAAACCGTCCCCGTCCCCTAACCCTAACACTAGCCCGAACCCTAACCCTAACCCTTCCCCGAAGCCTGACCCTCACCCGTCCCCTAATCCTAACCCGTACGCTAACACTAACGCGTGCCCTCACACGAACGCTCCCCCTAAAGCGTTGCCGTACCCTCACCTGGACCCTAAACCGTCCCCGTCCCCTAACCCTAACCCTAGCCCGAACCCTAACCCTAACCCTTCCCCGAAGCCTGACCCTCACCCGTCCCCTAATCCTAACCCGTACGCTAACACTATCCCGCGCACTCACACGCACGCTCGCCCTAAAGCGTTGCCGTACCCTCACCTGGACCCTAAACCTTCCCCGTCCCCTAACCCTAACCGTAGCCCGAACCCTAACCCTAACCCTTCCCCGAAGCCTGACCCTCACCCGTCCCCTAATCCTAACCCGTACGCTAACACTAACCCGCGCCCTCACACGCACGCTCCCCCTAAAGCGTTGCCGTACCCTCACCTGAACCCTAAACCGTAACCGTCCCCTAACCTTAACCCTAGCCCGAACCCTAACCCTAACCCTTCCCCGAAGCCTGACCCTCACCCGTCCCCTAATCCTAACCCGTACGCTAACACTAACCCGTGCCCTCACACGCACGCTCCCCCTAAAGCGTTGCCGTACCCTCACCTGGACCCTAAACCGTCCCCGTCCCCTAACCCTAACCCTAGCCCGAACCCTAACCCTAACCCTTCCCCGAAGCCTGACCCTCACCCGTCCCCTAATCCTAACCCGTACGCTAACACTAACCCGCGCCCTCACACGCACGCTCCCCCTAAAGCGTTGCCGTACCCTCACCTGGACCCTAAACCTTCCCCGTCCCCTAACCCTAACCGTAGCCCGAACCCTAACCCTAACCCTTCCCCGAAGCCTGACCCTCACCCGTCCCCTAATCCTAAGCCGTACGCTAACACTAACCCGCGCCCTCACACGCACGCTCCCCCTAAAGCGTTGCCGTACCCTCACCTGAACCCTAACCGTCCCCGTCCCCTAACCCTAACCCTAGCCCGAACCCTAACCCTAACCTTCCCCGAAGCCTGACCCTCACCCGTCCCCTAATCCTAACCCGTACGCTAACACTAACCCGCGCCCTCACATGCACGCTCCCCCTAAAGCGTTGCCGTACCCTCACCTGGACCCTAAACCGTCCCTGTCCCCTAACCCTAACCCTAGCCCGAACCCTAACCCTAACCCTTCCCCGAAGCCTGACCCTCACCCGTCCCCTAATCCTAAGCCGCACGCTAACACTAACGCGCGCCCTCACACGCACGCTCCCCCTAAAGCGTTGCCGTACCCTCACTTGGACCCTAAACCGTCCCCGTTCCCTAACCCTAACCTTAGCCCAAACCCTAACCCTAACACTTCCCCGAAGCCTGACCCTCACCCGTCCCCTAATCCTAAGCCGTACGATAACACTAACGTGCGCCCTCACACGCACGCTCCCCCTAAAGCGTTGCCGTACCCTCTCCTGGACCCTAAACCGTCCCCGTACCCTAACCCTAACCCTAGCCCGAACCCTAACCCTAACCCTTCCCCGAAGCCTGACCCTCACCCGTCCTCTAATCCTAACCCGTACGCTAACACTAACGCGTGCCCTCACACGCACGCTTCCCCTAAAGCGTTGCCGTACCCTCACCTGGACCCGAAACCGTCCCCGTCCCCTAACCCTAACCCTAGCCCGAACCCTAACCCTAACCCTTCCCCGAAGCCTGACCCTCACCCGTCCCCTAATCCTAACCCGTACGCTAACACTAACCCGCGCCCTCACACGCACGCTCCCCCTAAAGCGTTGCCGTACCCTCACCTGGACCCTAAACCGTCCCCGTCCCCTAACCCTAACCCTAGCCCGAACCCTAACCCTAACCCTTCCCCGAAGCCTGACCCTCACCCGTCCCCTAATCCTAACCCGTACGCTATCATTAACCCGCGCCCTCACACGCACGCTCCCCCTAAAAAGTTGCCGTACCCTCACCTGGACCCGAAACCGTCCCCGTCCCCTAACCCTAACCCTAGCCCGAACCCTAACCCTAACCCTTCGCCGAAGCCTGACCCTCACCCGTCCCCTAATCCTAACCCGTACGCTAACACTAACCCGCGCCCTCACACGCACGCTCCCCCTAAAGCGTTGCCGTACCCTCACCTGGACCCTAAACCATCCCCGTCCCCTAACCCTAACCCTAGCCCGAACCCTAACCCTAACCCTTCCCCGAAGCCTGACCCTCACCCGTCCCCTAATCCTAACCCGTACGCTAACACTAACCCGCGCCCTCACACGCACGCTCCCCCTAAAGCGTTGCCGTACCCTCACCTGGACCCTAAACCGTCCCCGTCCCCTAACCCTAACCCTAGCCCGAACCCTAACCCTAACCCTTCCCCGAAGCCTGACCCTCACCCGTCCCCTAATCCTAAGCCGTACGCTAACACTAACCCGCGCCCTCACACGCACGCTCCCCCTAAAGCGTTGCCGTACCCTCACCTGGACCCTAAACCGTCCCCGTCCCCTAACCCTAACCCTAGCCCGAACCCTAACCCTAACCCTTCCCCGAAGCCTGACCCTCACCCGTCCCCTAATCCTAAGCCGCACGCTAACACTAACGCGCGCCCTCACACGCACGCTCCCCCTAAAGCGTTGCCGTACCCTCACTTGGACCCTAAACCGTCCCCGTCCCCTAACCCTAACCCTAGCCCGAACCCTAACCCTAACCCTTCCCCGAAGCCTGACCCTCACCCGTCCCCTAATCCTAACCCGTACGCTAACACTAACCCGCGCCCTCACACGCACGCTCCCCCTAAAGCTTTGCCGTACCCTCACCTGGACCCTAAACCGTCCCCGTCCCCTAACCCTAACCCTAGCCCGAACCCTAACCCTAACCCTTCCCCGAAGCCTGACCCTCACCCGTCCCCTAATCCTAACCCGTACGCTAACACTAACCCGCGCCCTCACACGCACGCTCCCCCTAAAGCGTTGCCGTACCCTCACCTGGACCCTAAACCGTCCCCGTCCCCTAACCCTAACCCTAGCCCAAACCCTAACCCTAACACTTCCCCGAAGCCTGACCCTCACCCGTCCCCTAATCCTAAGCCGTACGCTAACACTAACGCGCGCCCTCACACGCACGCTCCCCCTAAAGCGTTGCCGTACCCTCACTTGGACCCTAAACCGTCCCCGTCCCCTAACCCTAACCCTAGCCCGAACCCTAACCCTAACCCTTCCCCGAAGCCTGACCCTCACCCGTCCCCTAATCCTAAGCCGCACGCTAACACTAACGCGCGCCCTCACACGCACGCTCCCCCTAAAGCGTTGCCGTACCCTCACTTGAACCCTAAACCGTCCCCGTCCCCTAACCCTAACCCTAGCCCGAACCCTAACCCTAACCCTTCCCCGAAGCCTGACCCTCACCCGTCCCCTAATCCTAAGCCGTACGCTAACAATAACGCGCGCCCTCACACGCACGCTCCCCCTAAAGCGTTGCCGTACCCTCTCCTGGACCCTAAACCGTCCCCGTACCCTAACCCTAACCCTAGCCCGAACCCTAACCCTAACCCTTCCCCGAAGCCTGACCCTCACCCGTCCCCTAATCCTAACCCGTACGCTAACACTAACGCGTGCCCTCACACGCACGCTCCCCCTAAAGCGTTGCCGTACCCTCACCTGGACCCGAAACCGTCCCCGTCCCCTAACCCTAACCCTAGCCCGAACCCTAACCCTAACCCTTCCCCGAAGCCTGACCCTCACCCGTCCCCTAATCCTAAGCCGTACGCTAACACTAACCCACGCCCTCACACGCACGCTCCCCCTAAAGCGTTGTCGTACCCTCACCTGGACCCTAAACCGTCCCCGTCCCCTAACCCTAACCCTAGCCCGAACCCTAACCCTAACCCTTCCCAGAAGCCTGACCCTCACCCGTACCCTAATCCTAACCCGTACGCTAACACTAACCCGCGCCCTCACACGCACGCTCCCCCTAAAGCGTTGCCGTACCCTCACCTGGACCCTAAACCGTCCCCATCCCCTAACCCTAACCCTAGCCCGAACCCTAACCCTAACACTTCCCCGAAGCCTGACCCTCACCCGTCCCCTAATCCTAAGCCGTACGCTAACACTAACCCGCGCCCTCACACGCACGCTCCCCCTAAAGCGTTGCCGTACACTCACCTGGACCCTAAACCGTCCCCGTCCCCTAACCCTAACCCTAGCCCAAACCCTAACCCTAACCCTTCCCCGAAGCCTGACCCTCACCCGTCCCTTAATCCTAACCCGTACGCTAACACTAACCTGCGCCCTCACACGCACGCTCCCCCTAAAGCGTTGCCGTACCCTCACCTGGACCCTAAACCGTCCCCATCCCCTAACCCTAACCCTAGCCCGAACCCTAACCCTAACCCTTCCCCGAAGCCTGACCCTCACCCGTCCCCTAATCCTAAGCCGCACGCTTACACTAACGCGCGCCCTCACACGCACGCTCCCCCTAAAGCGTTGCCGTACCCTCACTTGGACCCTAAACCGTCCCCGTCCCCTAACCCTAACCCTAGCCCGAACCCTAACCCTAACCCTTCCCCGAAGCCTGACCCTCACCCGTCCCCTAATCCTAAGCCGTACGCTAACACTAACGCGCGCCCTCACACGCACGCTCCCCCTAAAGCGTTGCCGTACCCTCTCCTGGACCCTAAACCGTCCCCGTCCCCTAACCCTAACCCTAGCCCGAACCCTAACCCTAACCCTTCCCCGAAGCCTGACCCTCACCCATCCCCTAATCCTAAGCCGCACGCTAACACTAACGCGCGCCCTCACACGCACGCTCCCCCTAAAGCGTTGCCGTACCCTCACTTGGACCCTAAACCGTCCCCGTCCCCTAACCCTAACCCTAGCCCGAACCCTAACCCTAACCCTTCCCCGAAGCCTGACCCTCACCCGTCCCCTAATCCTAAGCCGCACGCTAACACTAACGCGCGCCCTCACACGCACGCTCCCCCTAAAGCGTTGCCGTACCCTCACTTGAACCCTAAACCGTCCCCGTCCCCTAACCCTAACCCTAGCCCGAACCCTAACCCTAACCCTTCCCCGAAGCCTGACCCTCACCCGTCCCCTAATCCTAAGCCGTACGCTAACAATAACGCGCGCCCTCACACGCACGCTCCCCCTAAAGCGTTGCCGTACCCTCTCCTGGACCCTAAACCGTCCCCGTACCCTAACCCTAACCCTAGCCCGAACCCTAACCCTAACCCTTCCCCGAAGCCTGACCCTCACCCGTCCCCTAATCCTAACCCGTACGCTAACACTAACGCGTGCCCTCACACGCACGCTCCCCCTAAAGCGTTGCCGTACCCTCACCTGGACCCGAAACCGTCCCCGTCCCCTAACCCTAACCCTAGCCCGAACCCTAACCCTAACCCTTCCCCGAAGCCTGACCCTCACCCGTCCCCTAATCCTAAGCCGTACGCTAACACTAACCCACGCCCTCACACGCACGCTCCCCCTAAAGCGTTGTCGTACCCTCACCTGGACCCTAAACCGTCCCCGTCCCCTAACCCTAACCCTAGCCCGAACCCTAACCCTAACCCTTCCCAGAAGCCTGACCCTCACCCGTACCCTAATCCTAACCCGTACGCTAACACTAACCCGCGCCCTCACACGCACGCTCCCCCTAAAGCGTTGCCGTACCCTCACCTGGACCCTAAACCGTCCCCATCCCCTAACCCTAACCCTAGCCCGAACCCTAACCCTAACACTTCCCCGAAGCCTGACCCTCACCCGTCCCCTAATCCTAAGCCGTACGCTAACACTAACCCGCGCCCTCACACGCACGCTCCCCCTAAAGCGTTGCCGTACACTCACCTGGACCCTAAACCGTCCCCGTCCCCTAACCCTAACCCTAGCCCAAACCCTAACCCTAACCCTTCCCCGAAGCCTGACCCTCACCCGTCCCTTAATCCTAACCCGTACGCTAACACTAACCTGCGCCCTCACACGCACGCTCCCCCTAAAGCGTTGCCGTACCCTCACCTGGACCCTAAACCGTCCCCGTCCCCTAACCCTAACCCTAGCCCGAACCCTAACCCTAACCCTTCCCCGAAGCCTGACCCTCACCCGTCCCCTAATCCTAAGCCGCACGCTTACACTAACGCGCGCCCTCACACGCACGCTCCCCCTAAAGCGTTGCCGTACCCTCACTTGGACCCTAAACCGTCCCCGTCCCCTAACCCTAACCCTAGCCCGAACCCTAACCCTAACCCTTCCCCGAAGCCTGACCCTCACCCGTCCCCTAATCCTAAGCCGTACGCTAACACTAACACGCGCCCTCACACGCACGCTCCCCCTAAAGCGTTGCCGTACCCTCTCCTGGACCCTAAACCGTCCCCGTCCCCTAACCCTAACCCTAGCCCGAACCCTAACCCTAACCCTTCCCCGAAGCCTGACCCTCACCCATCCCCTAATCCTAAGCCGCACGCTAACACTAACGCGCGCCCTCACACGCACGCTCCCCCTAAAGCGTTGCCGTACCCTCACTTGGACCCTAAACCGTCCCCGTCCCCTAACCCTAACCCTAGCCCGAACCCTAACCCTAACCCTTCCCCGAAGCCTGACCCTCACCCGTCCCCTAATCCTAACCCGTACGCTAACACTAACCCGCGCCCTCACACGCACGCTCCCCCTAAAGCTTTGCCGTACCCTCACCTGGACCCTAAACCGTCCCCGTCCCCTAACCCTAACCCTAGCCCGAACCCTAACCCTAACCCTTCCCCGAAGCCTGACCCTCACCCGTCCCCTAATCCTAACCCGTACGCTAACACTAACCCGCGCCCTCACACGCACGCTCCCCCTAAAGCGTTGCCGTACCCTCACCTGGACCCTAAACCGTCCCCGTCCCCTAACCCTAACCCTAGCCCGAACCCTAACCCTAACCCTTCCCCGAAGCCTGACCCTCACCCGTCCCCTAATCCTAAGCCGTACGCTAACACTAACCCGCGCCCTCACACGCACGCTCCCCCTAAAGCGTTGCCGTACCCTCACCTGGACCCTAAACCGTCCCCGTCCCCTAACCCTAACCCTAGCCCGAACCCTAACCCTAACCCTTCCCCGAAGCCTGACCCTCACCCGTCCCCTAATCCTAAGCCGCACGCTAACACTAACGCGCGCCCTCACACGCACGCTCCCCCTAAAGCGTTGCCGTACCCTCACTTGAACCCTAAACCGTCCCCGTCCCCTAACCCTAACCCTAGCCCGAACCCTAACCCTAACCCTTCCCCGAAGCCTGACCCTCACCCGTCCCCTAATCCTAAGCCGTACGCTAACAATAACGCGCGCCCTCACACGCACGCTCCCCCTAAAGCGTTGCCGTACCCTCTCCTGGACCCTAAACCGTCCCCGTACCCTAACCCTAACCCTAGCCCGAAACCTAACCCTAACCCTTCCCCGAAGCCTGACCCTCACCCGTCCCCTAATCCTAACCCGTACGCTAACACTAACGCGTGCCCTCACACGCACGCTCCCCCTAAAGCGTTGCCGTACCCTCACCTGGACCCGAAACCGTCCCCGTCCCCTAACCCTAACCCTAGCCCGAACCCTAACCCTAACCCTTCCCCGAAGCCTGACCCTCACCCGTCCCCTAATCCTAAGCCGTACGCTAACACTAACCCACGCCCTCACACGCACGCTCCCCCTAAAGCGTTGCCGTACCCTCACCTGGACCCTAAACCGTCCCCGTCCCCTAACCCTAACCCTAGCCCGAACCCTAACCCTAACCCTTCCCAGAAGCCTGACCCTCACCCGTACCCTAATCCTAACCCGTACGCTAACACTAACCCGCGCCCTCACACGCACGCTCCCCCTAAAGCGTTGCCGTACCCTCACCTGGACCCTAAACCGTCCCCATCCCCTAACCCTAACCCTAGCCCGAACCCTAACCCTAACACTTCCCCGAAGCCTGACCCTCACCCGTCCCCTAATCCTAAGCCGTACGCTAACACTAACCCGCGCCCTCACACGCACGCTCCCCCTAAAGCGTTGCCGTACACTCACCTGGACCCTAAACCGTCCCCGTCCCCTAACCCTAACCCTAGCCCAAACCCTAACCCTAACCCTTCCCCGAAGCCTGACCCTCACCCGTCCCTTAATCCTAACCCGTACGCTAACACTAACCTGCGCCCTCACACGCACGCTCCCCCTAAAGCGTTGCCGTACCCTCACCTGGACCCTAAACCGTCCCCGTCCCCTAACCCTAACCCTAGCCCGAACCCTAACCCTAACCCTTCCCCGAAGCCTGACCCTCACCCGTCCCCTAATCCTAAGCCGCACGCTAACACTAACGCGCGCCCTCACACGCACGCTCCCCCTAAAGCGTTGCCGTACCCTCACTTGGACCCTAAACCGTCCCCGTCCCCTAACCCTAACCCTAGCCCGAACCCTAACCCTAACCCTTCCCCGAAGCCTGACCCTCACCCGTCCCCTAATCCTAAGCCGTACGCTAACACTAACGCGCGCCCTCACACGCACGCTCCCCCTAAAGCGTTGCCGTACCCTCTCCTGGACCCTAAACCGTCCCCGTCCCCTAACCCTAACCCTAGCCCGAACCCTAACCCTAACCCTTCCCCGAAGCCTGACCCTCACCCGTCCCCTAATCCTAACCCGTACGCTAACACTAACGCGTGCCCTCACACGCACGCTCCCCCTAAAGCGTTGCCATACCCTCATCTGGACCCGAAACCGTCCCCGTCCCCTAACCCTAACCCTAGCCCGAACCCTAACCCTAACCCTTCCCCGAAGCCTGACCCTCACCCGTCCCCTAATCCTAAGCCGTACGCTAACACTAACCCGCGCCCTCACACGCACGCTCCCCCTAAAGAGTTGCCGTACCCTCACCTGAACCCTAAACCGTAACCATCCCCTAACCTTAACCCTAGCCCGAACCCTAACCCTAACCCTTCCCCGAAGCCTGACCCTCACCCGTCCCCTAATCCTAACCCGTACGCTAACACTAACCCGCGCCCTCACACGCACGCTCCCCCTAAAGCGTTGCCGTACCCTCACCTGGACCCTAAACCTTCCCCGTCCCCTAACCCTAACCGTAGCCCGAACCCTAACCCTAACCCTTCCCCGAAGCCTGACCCTCACCCGTCCCCTAATCCTAACCCGTACGCTAACACTAACCCGCGCCCTCACACGCACGCTCCCCCTAAAGCGTTGCCGTACCCTCACCTGGACCCTAAACCGTCCCCGTCCCCTAACCATAACCCTAGCCCGAACCCTAACCCTAACACTTCCCCGAAGCCTGACCCTCACCCGTCCCTTAATCCTAAGCCGTACGCTAACACTAACCCGCGCCCTCACACGCACGCTCCCCCTAAAGCGTTGCCGTACCCTCACCTGGACCCTAAACCGTGCCCGTCCCCTAACCCTAACCCTAGCCCGAACCCTAACCCTAACCCTTCCCCGAAGCCTGACCCTCACCCGTCCCCTAATCCTAAGCCGCACGCTAACACTAACGCGCGCCCTCACACGCTCGCTCCCCCTAAAGCGTTGCCGTACCCTCACTTGGACCCTAAACCGTCCCCGTCCCCTAACCCTAACCCTAGCCCGAACCCTAACCCTAACCCTTCCCCGAAGCCTGACCCTCACCCGTCCCCTAATCCTAAGCCGTACGCTAACACTAACGCACGCCCTCACACGCACGCTCCCCCTAAAGCGTTGCCGTACCCTCTCCTGGACCCTAAACCGTCCCCGTCCCCTAACCCTAACCCTAGCCCGAACCCTAACCCTAACCCTTCCCCGAAGCCTGACCCTCACCCGTCCCCTAATCCTAACCCGTACGCTAACACTAACGCGTGCCCTCACACGCACGCTCCCCCTAAAGCGTTGCCGTACCCTCACCTGGACCCGAAACCGTCCCCGTCCCCAAACCCTAACCCTAGCCCGAACCCTAACCCTAACCCTTCCCCGAAGCCTGACCCTCACCCGTCCCCTAATCCTAACCCGTACGCTAACACTAACCCGCGCCCTCACACGCACGCTCCCCCTAAAGCGTTGCCGTACCCTCAGCTGGACCCTAAACCGTCCCCGTCCCCTAACCCTAACCCTAGCCCGAACCCTAACCCTAACCCTTCCCCGAAGCCTGACCCTCACCCGTCCCCTAATCCTAACCCGTACGCTAACACTAACCGGCGCCCTCACACGCCCGCTCCCCCTAAAGCGTTGCCGTGCCCTCACCTGGACCCTAAACCGTCCCCGTCCCCTAACCCTAACCCTAGCCCGAACCCTAACCCTAACCCTTCCCCGAAGCCTGACCCTCACCCGTCCCCTAATCCTAAGCCGTACGCTAACACTAACCCGCGCCCTCACACGCACGCTCCCCCTAAAGCGTTGCCGTACCCTCACCTGAACCCTAAACCGTAACCGTCCCCTAACCTTAACCCTAGCCCGAACCCTAACCCTAACCCTTCCCCGAAGCCTGACCCTCACCCGTCCCCTAATCCTAACCCGTACGTTAACACTAACCCGCGCCCTCACACGCACGCTCCCCCTAAAGCGTTGCCGTACCCTCACCTGGACCCTAAACCGTCCCCGTCCCCTAACCCTAACCCTAGCCCGAACCCTAACCCTAACCCTTCCCCGAAGCCTGACCCTCACCCATCCCCTAATCCTAACCCGTACGCTAACACTAACCCGTGCCCTCACACGCACGCTCCCCCTAAAGCGTTGCCGTACCCTCACCTGGACCCTAAACCGTCCCCGTCCCGTAACCCTAACCCTAGCCCGAACCCTAACCCTAAACCTTCCCCGAAGCCTGACCCTCACCCGTCCCCTAATCCTAACCCGTACGCTAACACTAACCCACGCCCTCACACGCACGCTCCCCCTAAAGCGTTGCCGTACCCTCACCTGAACCCTAACCGTCCCCGTCCCCTAACCCTAACCCTAGCCCGAACCCTAACCCTAACCCTTCCCCGAAGCCTGACCCTCACCCGTCCCCTAATCCTAACCCGTACGCTAACACTAACCCGCGCCCTCACACGCACGCTCCCCCTAAAGCGTTGCCGTACCCTCACCTGGACCCTAAACCTTCCCCGTCCCCTAACCCTAACCGTAGCCCGAACCCTAACCCTAACCCTTCCCCGAAGCCTGACCCTCACCCGTCCCCTAATCCTAAGCCGTACGCTAACACTAACCCGCGCCCTCACACGCACGCTCCCCCTAAAGCGTTGCCGTACCCTCACCTGAACCCTAACCGTCCCCGTCCCCTAACCCTAACCCTAGCCCGAACCCTAACCCTAACCCTTCCCCGAAGCCTGACCCTCACCCGTCCCCTAATCCTAACCCGTACGCTAACACTAACCCGCGCCCTCACACGCACGCTCCCCCTAAAGCGTTGCCGTACCCTCACCTGGACCCTAAACCGTCCCCGTCCCCTAACCCTAACCCTAGCCCAAACCCTAACCCTAACCCTTCCCCGAAGCCTGACCCTCACCCGTCCCTTAATCCTAAGCCGTACGCTAACACTAACCCGCGCCCTCACACGCACGCTCCCCCTAAAGCGTTGCCGTACCCTCTCCTGGACCCTAAACCGTCCCCGTCCCCTAACCCTAACCCTAGCCCGAACCCTAACCCTAACCCTTCCCCGAAGCCTGACCCTCACCCGTCCCCTAATCCTAACCCGTACGCTAACACTAACGCGTGCCCTCACACGCACGCTCCCCCTAAAGCGTTGCCGTACCCTCACCTGGACCCTACACCGTCCCCGTCCCCAAACCCTAACCCTAGCCCGAACCCTAACCCTAACCCTTCCCCGAAGCCTGACCCTCACCCGTCCCCTAATCCTAACCCGTACGCTAACACTAACCCGCGCCCTCACACGCACGCTCCCCCTAAAGCGTTGCCGTACCCTCAGCTGGACCCTAAACCGTCCCCGTCCCCTAACCCTAACCCTAGCCCGAACCCTAACCCTAACCCTTCCCCGAAGCCTGACCCTCACCCGTCCCCTAATCCTAACCCGTACGCTAACACTAACCGGCGCCCTCACACGCCCGCTCCCCCTAAAGCGTTGCCGTGCCCTCACCTGGACCCTAAACCGTCCCCGTCCCCTAACCCTAACCCTAGCCCGAACCCTAACCCTAACCCTTCCCCGAAGCCTGACCCTCACCCGTCCCCTAATCCTAAGCCGTACGCTAACACTAACCCGCGCCCTCACATGCACGCTCCCCCTAAAGCGTTGCCGTACCCTCACCTGAACCCTAAACCGTAACCGTCCCCTAACCTTAACCCTAGCCCGAACCCTAACCCTAACCCTTCCCCGAAGCCTGACCCTCACCCGTCCCCTAATCCTAACCCGTACGTTAACACTAACCCGCGCCCTCACACGCACGCTCCCCCTAAAGCGTTGCCGTACCCTCACCTGGACCCTAAACCGTCCCCGTCCCCTAACCCTAACCCTAGCCCGAACCCTAACCCTAACCCTTCCCCGAAGCCTGACCCTCACCCATCCCCTAATCCTAACCCGTACGCTAACACTAACCCGTGCCCTCACACGCACGCTCCCCCTAAAGCGTTGCCGTACCCTCACCTGGACCCTAAACCGTCCCCGTCCCGTAACCCTAACCCTAGCCCGAACCCTAACCCTAACCCTTCCCCGAAGCCTGACCCTCACCCGTCCCCTAATCCTAACCCGTACGCTAACACTAACCCGCGCCCTCACACGCACGCTCCCCCTAAAGCGTTGCCGTACCCTCACCTGGACCCTAAACCTTCCCCGTCCCCTAACCCTAACCGTAGCCCGAACCCTAACACTAACCCTTCCCCGAAGCCTGACCCTCACCCGTCCCCTAATCCTAAGCCGTACGCTAACACTAACCCGCGCCCTCACACGCACGCTCCCCCTAAAGCGTTGCCGTACCCTCACCTGAACCCTAACCGTCCCCGTCCCCTAACCCTAACCCTAGCCCGAACCCTAACCCTAACCCTTCCCCGAAGCCTGACCTTCACCCGTCCCCTAATCCTAACCCGTACGCTAACACTAACCCGCGCCCTCACACGCACGCTCCCCCTAAAGCGTTGCCGTACCCTCACCTGGACCCTAAACCGTCCCCGTCCCCTAACCCTAACCCTAGCCCGAACCCTAACCCTAACCCTTCCCCGAAGCCTGACCCTCACCCATCCCCTAATCCTAACCCGTACGCTAACACTAACCCGTGCCCTCACACGCACGCTCCCCCTAAAGCGTTGCCGTACCCTCACCTGGACCCTAAACCGTCCCCGTCCCCTAACCCTAACCCTAGCCCGAACCCTAACCCTAACCCTTCCCCGAAGCCTGACCCTCACCCGTCCCCTAATCCTAACCCGTACGCTAACACTAACCCGCGCCCTCACACGCACGCTCCCCCTAAAGCGTTGCCGTACCCTCACCTGGACCCTAAACCTTCCCCGTCCCCTAACCCTAACCGTAGCCCGAACCCTAACCCTAACCCTTCCCCGAAGCCTGACCCTCACCCGTCCCCTAATCCTAAGCCGTACGCTAACACTAACCCGCGCCCTCACACGCACGCTCCCCCTAAAGCGTTGCCGTACCCTCACCTGAACCCTAACCGTCCCCGTCCCCTAACCCTAACCCTAGCCCGAACCCTAACCCTAACCCTTCCCCGAAGCCTGACCCTCACCCGTCCCCTAATCCTAACCCATACGCTAACACTAACCCGCGCCCTCACACGCACGCTCCCCCTAAAGCGTTGCCGTACCCTCACCTGGACCCTAAACCGTCCCCGTCCCCTAACCCTAACCCTAGCCCGAACCCTAACCCTAACCCTTCCCCGAAGCCTGACCCTCACCCGTCCCCTAATCCTAAGCCGCACGCTAACACTAACGCGCGCCCTCACACGCACGCTCCCCCTAAAGCGTTGCCGTACCCTCTCCTGGACCCTAAACCGTCCCCGTCCCCTAACCCTAACCCTAGCCCGAACCCTAACCCTAACCCTTCCCCGAAGCCTGACCCTCACCCGTCCCCTAATCCTAACCCGTACGCTAACACTAACGCGTGCCCTCACACGCACGCTCCCCCTAAAGCGTTGCCGTACCCTCACCTGGACCCGAAACCGTCCCCGTCCCCTAACCCTAACCCTAGCCCGAACCATAACCCTAACCCTTCCCCGAAGCCTGACCCTCACCCGTCCCCTAATCCTAACCCGTACGCTAACACTAACCCGCGCCCTCACACGCACGCTCCCCCTAAAGCGTTGCCATACCCTCAGCTGGACCCTAAACCGTCCCCTAACCCTAACCCTAACCCTAGCCCGAACCCTAACCCTAACCCTTCCCCGAAGCCTGACCCTCACCCGTCCCCTAAACCTAACCCGTACGCTAACACTAACCGGCGCCCTCACACGCCCGCTCCCCCTAAAGCGTTGCCGTGCCCTCACCTGGACCCTAAACCTTCCCCGTCCACTAACCCTAACCGTAGCCCGAACCCTAACCCTAACCCTTCCCCGAAGCCTGACCCTCACCCGTCCCCTAATCCTAAGCCGTACGCTAACACTAACCCGCGCCCTCACACGCACGCTCCCCCTAAAGCGTTGCCGTACCCTCACCTGAACCCTAAACCGTAACCGTCACCTAACCTTAACCCTAGCCCGAACCCTAACCCTAACTCTTCCCCGAAGCCTGACCCTCACCCGTCCCCTAATCCTAACCCGTACGCTAACACTAACCCGCGCCCTCACACGCACGCTCCCCCTAAAGCGTTGCCGTACCCTCACCTGGACCCTAAACCGTCCCCGTCCCCTAACCCTAACCCTAGCCCGAACCCTAACCCTAACCCTTCCCCGAAGCCTGACCCTCACCCATCCCCTAATCCTAACCCGTACGCTAACACTAACCCGTGCCCTCACACGCACGCTCCCCCTAAAGCGTTGCCGTACCCTCACCTGGACCCTAAACCGTCCCCGTCCCGTAACCCTAACCCTAGCCCGAACCCTAACCCTAACCCTTCCCCGAAGCCTGACCCTCACCCGTCCCCTAATCCTAACCCGTACGCTAACACTAACCCGCGCCCTCACACGCACGCTCCCCCTAAAGCGTTGCCGTACCCTCACCTGGACCCTAAACCTTCCCCGTCCCCTAACCCTAACCGTAGCCCGAACCCTAACCCTAACCCTTCCCCGAAGCCTGACCCTCACCCGTCCCCTAATCCTAAGCCGTACGCTAACACTAACCCTCGCCCTCACACGCACGCTCCCCCTAAAGCGTTGCCGTACCCTCACCTGAACCCTAACCGAACCCGTCCCCTAACCCTAACCCTAGCCCGAACCCTAACCCTAACCCTTCCCCGAAGCCTGACCCTCACCCGTCCCCTAATCCTAACCCGTACGCTAACACTAACCCGCGCCCTCACACGCACGCTCCCCGTAAAGCGTTGCCGTACCCTCACCTGGACCCTAAACCGTCCCCGTCCCCTAACCCTAACCCTAGCCCGAAACCTAACCCTAACCCTTCCCCGAAGCCTGACCCTCACCCGTCCCCTAATCCTAACCTGTACGCTAACACTAACCCACGCCCTCACATGCACGCTCCCCCTAAAGCGTTGCCGTACCCTCACCTGGACCCTAAACCGTCCCCGTCCCCTAACCCTAACCCTAGCCCGAACCCTAACCCTAACCCTTCCCCGAAGCCTGACCCTCACCCGTCCCCTAATCCTAAGCCGCACGCTAACACTAACGCGCGCCCTCACACGCACGCTCCCCCTAAAGCGTTGCCATACCCTCACTTGGACCCTAAACCGTCCCCGTCCCCTAACCCTAACCCTAGCCCGAACCCTAACCCTAATCCTTCCCCGAAGCCTGACCCTCACCCGTCTCCTAATCCTAAGCCATACGATAACACTAACGCGCGCCCTCACACGCACGCTCCCCCTAAAGCGTTGCCGTACCCTCTCCTGGACCCTAAACCGTCCCCGTACCCTAACCCTAACCCTAGCCCGAACCCTAACCCTAACCCTTCCCTGAAGCCTGACCCTCACCCGTCCCCTAATCCTAACCCGTACGCTAACACTAACGCGTGCCCTCACACGCACGCTCCCCCTAAAGTGTTGCCGTACCCTCACCTGGACCCGAAACCGTCCCCGTCCCCTAACCCTAACCCTAGCCCGAACCCTAACCCTAACCCTTCCCCGAAGCCTGACCCTCACCCGTCCCCTAATCCTTATCCCGTACGCTAACACTAACCCGCGCCCTCACACGCACGCTCCCCCTAAAGCGTTGCCGTACCCTCACCTGGACCCTAAACCGTCCCCGTCCCCTAACCCTAACCCTAGCCCGAACCCTAACCCTAACCCTTCCCCGAAGCCTGACCCTCACCCGTCCCATAATCCTAAGCCGCACGCTAACACTAACGCGCGCCCTCACACGCACGCTCCCCCTAAAGCGTTGCCGTACCCTCACTTGGACCCTAAACCGTCCCCGTCCCCTAACCCTAACCCTAGCCCGAACCCTAACCCTAACCCTTCCCCGAAGCCTGACCCTCACCCGTCCCCTAATCCTAAGCCGTACGCTAACACTAACCCGCGCCCTCACACGCACGCTCCCCCTAAAGCGTTGCCATACCCTCACCTGAACCCTAAACCGTCCCCGTCCCCTAACCCTATCCCTAGCCCGAACCCTACCCCTAATCTTTCCCCGAAGCCTGACCCTCACCCGTCCCCTAATCCTAACCCGTACGCTAACACTAACCCGCGCCCTCACACGCACGCTCCCCCTAAAGCGTTGCCGTACCCTCACCTGGACCCTAAACCGTCCCCGTCCCCTAACCCTAACCCTAGCCCGAACCCTAACGCTAACCCTTCCCCGAAGCCTGACCCTCACCCGTCCCCTAATCCTAACCCGTACGCTAACACTAACCCGCGCCCTCACATGCACGCTCCCCCTAAAGCGTTGCCGTACCCTCACCTGGACCCTAAACCGTCCCCGTCCCCTAACCCTAACCCTAGCC
Organism: Stenella coeruleoalba; assembly: GCF_951394435.1. Classification (NCBI taxonomy): domain Eukaryota; kingdom Metazoa; phylum Chordata; class Mammalia; order Artiodactyla; family Delphinidae; genus Stenella; species Stenella coeruleoalba. The sequence goes on along the minus strand of NW_027646118.1, from coordinate 576,843 downwards.
CGAACCCTAACCCTAACCCTTCCCAGAAGCCTGACCCTCACCCGTCCCCTAATCCTAACCCGTTCGCTAACACTAACCCGCGCCCTCACACGTACGCTCCCCCTAAAGCGTTGCCGTACCCTCACCTGGACCCTAAACCGTCCCCGTCCCCTAACCCTAACCCTAGCCCGAACCCTAACCCTAACCCTTCACCGATTCCTGACCCTCACCCGTCCCCTAATCCTAACCCGTACACTAACACTAACCCGCGTCCTCACACGCACGCTCCCCCTAAAGCGTTGCCGTACTCTCACCTGGACCCTAAACCGTCCCCGTCCCTTAACCCTTACCCTAGCCCGAACCCTATCCCTAAACCTTCCCCGAAGCCTGACCCTCACCCGTCCCCTAATCCTAACCCGTACGCTAACACTAACCCACGCCCTCACACGCACGCTCCCCCTAAAGCGTTGCCGAACCCTCACCTGGACCCTAAACCTTCCCCATCCCCTAACCCTAACCCTAGCCCGAACCCTAACCCTAACCCTTCCCCGAAGCCTGACCCTCACCCGTACCCTAATCCTAACCCGTACGCTAACACTAACCCGCGCCCTCACACGCACGCTCCCCCTAAAGCGTTGCCGTACCCTCACCTGGACCCTAAACCGTCCCCGTCCCCTAACCCTAACCCTAGCCCGAACCCTAACCCTAACCCTTCCCCGAAGCCTGACCCTCACCCATCCCCTAATCCTAACCCGTACGCTAACACTAACACGCGCCCTCACACGCACGCTCCCCCTAAAGCATTGCCGTACCCTCACCTGGACCCTAAACCGTCCCCATCCCCTAACCCTAACCCTAGCCCGAACACTAACCCTAACCCTTCCCCGAAGCCTGACCCTCACCCGTCCCCTAATCCTAAGCCGCACGCTAACACTAACGCGCGCCCTCACACGCACGCTCCCCCTAAAGCGTTGCCGTACCCTCACTTGGACCCTAAACCGTCCCCGTCCCCTAACCCTAACCCTAGCCCGAACCCTAACCCTAACCCTTCCCCGAAGCCTGACCCTCACCCGTCCCCTAATCCTAAGCCGTACGCTAACACTAACGCGCGCCCTCACACGCACGCTCCCCCTAAAGCGTTGCCGTACCCTCTCCTGGACCCTAAACCGTCCCCGTCCCCTAACCCTAACCCTAGCCCGAACCCTAACCCTAACCCTTCCCCGAAGCCTGACCCTCACCTGTCCCCTAATCCTAACCCGTACGCTAACACTAACGCGTGCCCTCACATGCACGCTCCCCCTAAAGCATTGCCGTACCCTCACCTGGACCCGAAACCGTCCCCGTCCCCTAACCCTAACCCTAGCCCGAACCCTAACCCTAACCCTTCCCCGAAGCCTGACACTCACCCGTCCCCTAATCCTAACCCGTACGCTAACACTAACCCGCGCCCTCACACGCACGCTCCCCCTAAAGCGTTGCCGTACCCTCAGCTGGACCCTAAACCGTCCCCGTCCCCTAACCCTAACCCTAGCCCGAACCCTAACCCTAACCCTTCCCCGAAGCCTGACCCTCACCCGTCCCCTAATCCTAACCCGTACGCTAACACTAACCGGCGCCCTCACACGCCCGCTCCCCCTAAAGCGTTGCCGTGCCCTCACCTGGACCCTAAACCTTCCCCGTCCCCTAACCCTAACCGTAGCCCGAACCCTAACCCTAACCCTTCCCCGAAGCCTGACCCTCAACCGTCCCCTAATCCTAAGCCGTACGCTAACACTAACCCGCGCCCTCACACGCACGCTCCCCCTAAAGCGTTGCCGTACCCTCACCTGAACCCTAAACCGTAACCGTCCTCTAACCTTAACCCTAGCCCGAACCCTAACCCTAACCCTTCCCCGAAGCCTGACCCTCACCCGTCCCCTAATCCTAACCCGTACGCTAACACTAACCCGTGCCCTCACACGCACGCTCCCCCTAAAGCGTTGCCGTACCCTCACCTGGACCCTAAACCGTCCCCGTCCCCTAACCCTATCCCTAGCCCGAACCCTAACCCTAACCCTTCCCCGAAGCCTGACCCTCACCCATCCCCTAATCCTAACCCGTACGCTAACACTAACCCGTACCCTCACACGCACGCTCCCCCTAAAGCGTTGCCGTACCCTCACCTGGACCCTAAACCGTCCCCGTCCCGTAACCCTAACCCTAGCCCGAACCCTAACCCTAACCCTTCCCCGAAGCCTGACCCTCACCCGTCCCCTAATCCTAACCCGTACGCTAACAATAACCCGCGCCCTCACACGCACGCTCCCCCTAAAGCGTTGCCGTACCCTCACCTGGACCCTAAACCTTCCCCGTCCCCTAACCCAAACCGTAGCCCGAACCCTAACCCTAACCCTTCCCCGAAGCCTGACCCTCACCCGTCCCCTAATCCTAAGCCGTACGCTAACACTAACCCGCGCCCTCACACGCACGCTCCCCCTAAAGCGTTGCCGTACCCTCAACTGAACCCTAACCGTCCCCGTCCCCTAACCCTAACCCTAGCCCGAACCCTAACCCTAACCCTTCCCCGAAGCCTGACCCTCACCCGTCCCCTAATCCTAACCCGTACGCTAACACTAACCCGCGCCCTCACACGCACGCTCCCCCTAAAGCGTTGCCGTACCCTCACCTGGACCCTAAACCGTCCCCGTCCCCTAACCCTAACCCTAGCCCGAACCCTAATCCTAACCCTTCCCCGAAGCCTGACCCTCACCCGTCCCCTAATCCTAACCCGTACGCTAACACTAACCCACGCCCTCACACGCACGCTCCCCCTAAAGCGTTGCCGAACCCTCACCTGGACCCTAAACCTTCCCCATCCCCTAACCCTAACCCTAGCCCGAACCCTAACCCTAACCCTTCCCCGAAGCCTGACCCTCACCCGTACCCTAATCCTAACCCGTACGCTAACACTAACCCGCGCCCTCACACGCACGCTCCCCCTAAAGCGTTGCCGTACCCTCACCTGGACCCTAAACCGTCCCCGTCCCCTAACCCTAACCCTAGCCCGAACCCTAACCCTAACCCTTCCCCGAAGCCTGACCCTCACCCATCCCCTAATCCTAACCCGTACGCTAACACTAACACGCGCCCTCACACGCACGCTCCCCCTAAAGCATTGCCGTACCCTCACCTGGACCCTAAACCGTCCCCATCCCCTAACCCTAACCCTAGCCCGAACACTAACCCTAACCCTTCCCCGAAGCCTGACCCTCACCCGTCCCCTAATCCTAAGCCGCACGCTAACACTAACGCGCGCCCTCACACGCACGCTCCCCCTAAAGCGTTGCCGTACCCTCACTTGGACCCTAAACCGTCCCCGTCCCCTAACCCTAACCCTAGCCCGAACCCTAACCCTAACCCTTCCCCGAAGCCTGACCCTCACCCGTCCCCTAATCCTAAGCCGTACGCTAACACTAACGCGCGCCCTCACACGCACGCTCCCCCTAAAGCGTTGCCGTACCCTCTCCTGGACCCTAAACCGTCCCCGTCCCCTAACCCTAACCCTAGCCCGAACCCTAACCCTAACCCTTCCCCGAAGCCTGACCCTCACCCGTCCCCTAATCCTAACCCGTACGCTAACACTAACGCGTGCCCTCACATGCACGCTCCCCCTAAAGCATTGCCGTACCCTCACCTGGACCCGAAACCGTCCCCGTCCCCTAACCCTAACCCTAGCCCGAACCCTAACCCTAACCCTTCCCCGAAGCCTGACACTCACCCGTCCCCTAATCCTAACCCGTACGCTAACACTAACCCGCGCCCTCACACGCACGCTCCCCCTAAAGCGTTGCCGTACCCTCAGCTGGACCCTAAACCGTCCCCGTCCCCTAACCCTAACCCTAGCCCGAACCCTAACCCTAACCCTTCCCCGAAGCCTGACCCTCACCCGTCCCCTAATCCTAACCCGTACGCTAACACTAACCGGCGCCCTCACACGCCCGCTCCCCCTAAAGCGTTGCCGTGCCCTCACCTGGACCCTAAACCTTCCCCGTCCCCTAACCCTAACCGTAGCCCGAACCCTAACCCTAACCCTTCCCCGAAGCCTGACCCTCAACCGTCCCCTAATCCTAAGCCGTACGCTAACACTAACCCGCGCCCTCACACGCACGCTCCCCCTAAAGCGTTGCCGTACCCTCACCTGAACCCTAAACCGTAACCGTCCTCTAACCTTAACCCTAGCCCGAACCCTAACCCTAACCCTTCCCCGAAGCCTGACCCTCACCCGTCCCCTAATCCTAACCCGTACGCTAACACTAACCCGTGCCCTCACACGCACGCTCCCCCTAAAGCGTTGCCGTACCCTCACCTGGACCCTAAACCGTCCCCGTCCCCTAACCCTATCCCTAGCCCGAACCCTAACCCTAACCCTTCCCCGAAGCCTGACCCTCACCCATCCCCTAATCCTAACCCGTACGCTAACACTAACCCGTACCCTCACACGCACGCTCCCCCTAAAGCGTTGCCGTACCCTCACCTGGACCCTAAACCGTCCCCGTCCCGTAACCCTAACCCTAGCCCGAACCCTAACCCTAACCCTTCCCCGAAGCCTGACCCTCACCCGTCCCCTAATCCTAACCCGTACGCTAACAATAACCCGCGCCCTCACACGCACGCTCCCCCTAAAGCGTTGCCGTACCCTCACCTGGACCCTAAACCTTCCCCGTCCCCTAACCCAAACCGTAGCCCGAACCCTAACCCTAACCCTTCCCCGAAGCCTGACCCTCACCCGTCCCCTAATCCTAAGCCGTACGCTAACACTAACCCGCGCCCTCACACGCACGCTCCCCCTAAAGCGTTGCCGTACCCTCAACTGAACCCTAACCGTCCCCGTCCCCTAACCCTAACCCTAGCCCGAACCCTAACCCTAACCCTTCCCCGAAGCCTGACCCTCACCCGTCCCCTAATCCTAACCCGTACGCTAACACTAACCCGCGCCCTCACACGCACGCTCCCCCTAAAGCGTTGCCGTACCCTCACCTGGACCCTAAACCGTCCCCGTCCCCTAACCCTAACCCTAGCCCGAACCCTAATCCTAACCCTTCCCCGAAGCCTGACCCTCACCCGTCCCCTAATCCTAACCTGTACGCTAACACTAACCCGCGCCCTCACATGCACGCTCCCCCTAAAGCGTTGCCGTACCCTCACCTGGACCCTAAACCGTCCCCGTCCCCTAACCCTAACCCTAGCCCGAACCCTAACCCTAACCCTTCCCCGAAGCCTGACCCTCACCCGTCCCCTAATCCTAAGCCGCACGCTAACACTAACGCGCGCCCTCACACGCACGCTCCCCCTAAAGCGTTGCCATACCCTCACTTGGACCCTAAACCATCCCCGTCCCCTAACCCTAACCCTAGCCCGAACCCTAACCCTAACCCTTCCCCGAAGCCTGACCCTCACCCGTCCCCTAATCCTAAGCCATACGATAACACTAACGCGCGCCCTCACACGCACGCTCCCCCTAAAGCGTTGCCGTACCCTCTCCTGGACCCTAAACCGTCCCCGTACCCTAACCCTAACCCTAGCCCGAACCCTAACCCTAACCCTTCCCCGAAGCCTGACCCTCACCCATCCCCTAATCCTAACCCGTACGCTAACACTAACCCGTACCCTCACACGCACGCTCCCCCTAAAGCGTTGCCGTACCCTCACCTGGACCCTAAACCGTCCCCGTCCCGTAACCCTAACCCTAGCCCGAACCCTAACCCTAACCCTTCCCCGAAGCCTGACCCTCACCCGTCCCCTAATCCTAACCCGTACGCTAACACTAACGCGCGCCCTCACACGCACGCTCCCCCTAAAGCGTTGCCGTACCCTCACCTGGACCCTAAACCTTCCCCGTCCCCTAACCCAAACCGTAGCCCGAACCCTAACCCTAACCCTTCCCCGAAGCCTGACCCTCACCCGTCCCCTAATCCTAAGCCGTACGCTAACACTAACCCGCGCCCTCACACGCACGCTCCCCCTAAAGCGTTGCCGTACCCTCAACTGAACCCTAACCATCCCCGTCCCCTAACCCTAACCCTAGCCCGAACCCTAACCCTAACCCTTCCCCGAAGCCTGACCCTCACCCGTCCCCTAATCCTAACCCGTACGCTAACACTAACCCGCGCCCTCACACGCACGCTCCCCCTAAAGCGTTGCCGTACCCTCACCTGGACCCTAAACCGTCCCCGTCCCCTAACCCTAACCCTAGCCCGAACCCTAACCCTAACCCTTCCCCGAAGCCTGACCCTCACCCGTCCCCTAATCCTAACCTGTACGCTAACACTAACCCGCGCCCTCACACGCACGCTCCCCCTAAAGCGTTGCCGTACCCTCACCTGGACCCTAAACCGTCCCCGTCCCCTAACCCTAACCCTAGCCCGAACCCTAACCCTAACCCTTCCCCGAAGCCTGACCCTCACCCGTCCCCTAATCCTAAGCCGCACGCTAACACTAACGCGCGCCCTCACACGCACGCTCCCCCTAAAGCGTTGCCATACCCTCACTTGGACCCTAAACCATCCCCGTCCCCTAACCCTAACCCTAGCCCGAACCCTAACCCTAACACTTCCCCGAAGCCTGACCCTCACCCGTCCCCTAATCCTAAGCCATACGATAACACTAACGCGCGCCCTCACACGCACGCTCCCCCTAAAGCTTTGCCGTACCCTCTCCTGGACCCTAAACCGTCCCCGTACCCTAACCCTAACCCTAGCCCGAACCCTAACCCTAACCCTTCCCCGAAGCCTGACCCTCACCCGTCCCCTAATCCTAACCCGTACGCTAACACTAACGCGTGCCCTCACACGCACGCTCCCCCTAAAGCGTTGCCGTACCCTCTCCTGGACCCTAAACCGTCCCCGTCCCCTAACCCTAACCCTAGCCCGAACCCTAACCCTAACCCTTCCCCGAAGCCTGACCCTCACCCGTCCCCTAATCCTAACCCGTACGCTAACACTAACGCGTGCCCTCACACGCACGCTCCCCCTAAAGCGTTGCCGTACCCTCACCTGGACCCGAAACCGTCCCCGTCCCCTAACCCTAACACTAGCCCGAACCCTAACCCTAACCCTTCCCCGAAGCCTGACCCTCACCCGTCCCCTAATCCTAAGCCGTACGCTAACACTAACCCGCGCCCTCACACGCACGCTCCCCCTAAAGCGTTGCCGTACCCTCACCTGAACCCTAAACCGTAACCGTCCCCTAACCTTAACCCTAGCCCGAACCCTAACCCTAACCCTTCCCCGAAGCCTGACCCTCACCCGTCCCCTAATCCTAACCCGTACGCTAACACTAACCCGCGCCCTCACACGCACGCTCCCCCTAAAGCGTTGCCGTACCCTCACCTGGACCCTAAACCGTCCCCGTCCCCTAACCCTAACCCTAGCCCGAACCCTAACCCTAACCCTTCCCCGAAGCCTGACCCTCACCCATCCCCTAATCCTAACCCGTACGCTAACACTAACCCGTGCCCTCACACGCACGCTCCCCCTAAAGCGTTGCCGTACCCTCACCTGGACCCTAAACCGTCCCCGTCCCCTAACCCTAACCCTAGCCCGAACCCTAACCCTAACCCTTCCCCGAAGCCTGACCCTCACCCGTCCCCTAATCCTAACCCGTACGCTAACACTAACCCGCGCCCTCACACGCACGCTCCCCCTAAAGCGTTGCCGTACCCTCACCTGGACCCTAAACCTTCCCCGTCCCCTAACCCTAACCGTAGCCCGAACCCTAACCCTAACCCTTCCCCGAAGCCTGACCCTCACCCGTCCCCTAATTCTAAGCCGTACGCTAACACTAACCCGCGCCCTCACACGCACGCTCCCCCTAAAGCGTTGCCGTACCCTCACCTGAACCCTAACCGTCCCCGTCCCCTAACCCTAACCCTAGCCCGAACCCTAACCCTAACCCTTCCCCGAAGCCTGACCCTCACCCGTCCCCTAATCCTAACCCGTACGCTAACACTAACCCGCGCCCTCACACGCACGCTCCCCCTAAAGCGTTGCCGTACCCTCACCTGGACCCTAAACCGTCCCCGTCCCCTAACCCTAACCCTAGCCCAAACCCTAACCCTAACCCTTCCCCGAAGCCTGACCCTCACCCGTCCCTTAATCCTAAGCCGTACGCTAACACTAACCCGCGCCCTCACACGCACGCTCCCCCTAAAGCGTTGCCGTACCCTCACCTGGACCCTAAACCGTCCCCGTCCCCTAACCCTAACCCTAGCCCGAACCCTAACCCTAACCCTTCCCCGAAGCCTGACCCTCACCCGTCCCCTAATCCTAAGCCGCACGCTAACACTAACGCGCGCCCTCACACGCACGCTCCCCCTAAAGCGTTGCCGTACCCTCACTTGGTCCCTAAACCGTCCCCGTCCCCTAACCCTAACCGTAGCCCGAACCCTAACCCTAACCCTTCCCCGAAGCCTGACCCTCACCCGTCCCCTAATCCTAAGCCGTACTCTAACACTAACGCGCGCCCTCACACGCACGCTCCCCCTAAAGCGTTGCCGTACCCTCTCCTGGACCCTAAACCGTCCCCGTCCCCTAACCCTAACCCTAGCCCGAACCCTAACCCTAACCCTTCCCCGAAGCCTGACCCTCACCCGTCCCCTAATCCTAACCCGTACGCTAACACTAACGCGTGCCCTCACACGCACGCTCCCCCTAAAGCGTTGCCGTACCCTCACCTGGACCCGAAACCGTCCCCGTCCCCTAACCCTAACCCTAGCCCGAACCCTAACCCTAACCCTTCCCCGAAGCCTGACCCTCACCCGTCCCCTAATCCTAACCCGTACGCTAACACTAACCCGCGCCCTCACACGCACGCTCCCCCTAAAGCGTTGCCATACCCTCAGCTGGACCCTAAACCGTCCCCGTCCCCTAACCCTAACCCTAGCCCGAACCCTAACCCTAACCCTTCCCCGAAGCCTGACCCTCACCCGTCCCCTAATCCTAACCCGTACGCTAACACTAACCGGCGCCCTCACACGCCCGCTCCCCCTAAAGCGTTGCCGTGCCCTCACCTGGACCCTAAACCTTCCCCGTCCCCTAACCCTAACCGTAGCCCGAACCCTAACCCTAACCCTTCCCCGAAGCCTGACCCTCACCCGTCCCCTAATCCTAAGCCGTACGCTAACACTAACCCGCGCCCTCACACGCACGCTCCCCCTAAAGCGTTGCCGTACCCTCACCTGAACCCTAAACCGTAACCGTCCCCTAACCTTAACCCTAGCCCGAACCCTAACCCTAACCCTTCCCCGAAACCTGACCCTCACCCGTCCCCTAATCCTAACCCGTACGCTAACACTAACCCGCGCCCTCACACGCACGCTCCCCCTAAAGCGTTGCCGTACCCTCACCTGGACCCTAAACCGTCCCCGTCCCCTAACCCTAACCCTAGCCCGAACCCTAACCCTAACCCTTCCCCGAAGCCTGACCCTCACCCATCCCCTAATCCTAACCCGTACGCTAACACTAACCCGTGCCCTCACACGCACGCTCCCCCTAAAGCGTTGCCGTACCCTCACCTGGACCCTAAACCGTCCCCGTCCCGTAACCCTAACCCTAGCCCGAACCCTAACCCTAACCCTTCCCCGAAGCCTGACCCTCACCCGTCCCCTAATCCTAACCCGTACGCTAACACTAACCCGCGCCCTCACACGCACGCTCCCCCTAAAGCGTTGCCGTACCCTCACCTGGACCCTAAACCTTCCCCGTCCCCTAACCCTAACCCTAGCCCGAACCCTAACCCTAACCCTTCCCCGAAGCCTGACCCTCACCCGTCCCCTAATCCTAAGCCGTACGCTAACACTAACCCGCGCCCTCACACGCACGCTCCCCCTAAAGCGTTGCCGTACCCTCACCTGAACCCTAACCGTCCCCGTCCCCTAACCCTAACCCTAGCCCGAACCCTAACCCTAACCCTTCCCCGAAGCCTGACACTCACCCGTCCCCTAATCCTAACCCGTACGCTAACACTAACCCGCGCCCTCACACGCACGCTCCCCCTAAAGCGTTGCCGTACCCTCACCTGGACCCTAAACCGTCCCCGTCCCCTAACCCTAACCCTAGCCCGAACCCTAACCCTAACCCTTCCCCGAAGCCTGACCCTCACCCGTCCCCTAATCCTAAGCCGCACGCTAACACTAACGCGCGCCCTCACACGCACGCTCCCCCTAAAGCGTTGCCATACCCTCACTTGGACCCTAAACCGTCCCCGTCCCCTAACCCTAACCCTAGCCCGAACCCTAACCCTAACCCTTCCCCGAAGCCTGACCCTCACCCGTCCCCTAATCCTAAGCCATACGATAACACTAACGCGCGCCCTCACACGCACGCTCCCCCTAAAGCGTTGCCGTACCCTCTCCTGGACCCTAAACCGTCCCCGTACCCTAACCCTAACCCTAGCCCGAACCCTAACCCTAACCCTTCCCCGAAGCCTGACCCTCACCCGTCCCCTAATCCTAACCCGTACGCTAACACTAACGCGTGCCCTCACACGCACGCTCCCCCTAAAGCGTTGCCGTACCCTCACCTGGACCCGAAACCGTCCCCGTCCCCTAACCCTAACCCTAGCCCGAACCCTAACCCTAACCCTTCCCCGAAGCCTGACCCTCACCCGTCCCCTAATCCTAACCCGTACGCTAACACTAACCCGTGCCCTCACACGCACGCTCCCCCTAAAGCGTTGCCGTACCCTCACCTGGACCCTAAACCGTCCCCGTCCCCTAACCCTAACCCTAGCCCGAACCCTAACCCTAACCCTTCCCCGAAGCCTGACCCTCACCCGTCCCATAATCCTCAGCCGCACGCTAACACTAACGCGCGCCCTCACACGCACGCTCCCACTAAAGCGTTGCCGTACCCTCACTTGGACCCTAAACCGTCCCCGTCCCCTAACCCTAACCCTAGCCCGAACCCTAACCCTAACCCTTCCCCGAAGCCTGACCCTCACCCGTCCCCTAATCCTAAGCCGTACGCTAACACTAACGCGCGCCCTCACACGCACGCTCCCCCTAAAGCGTTGCCGTACCCTCTCCTGGACCCTAAACCGTCCCCGTACCCTAACACTAACCCTAGCCCGAACCCTAACCCTAACCCTTCCCCGAAGCCTGACCCTCACCCGTCCCCTAATCCTAACCCGTACGCTAACACTAACCCGCGCCCTCACACGCACGCTCCCCCTAAAGCGTTGCCGTACCCTCACCTGGACCCTAAACCTTCCCCATCCCCTAACCCTAACCCTAGCCTGAACCCTAACCCTAACCCTTCCCCGAAGCCTGACCCTCACCCGTCCCCTAATCCTAACCCGTACGCTAACACTAACCCGCGCCCTCACACGCACGCTCCCCCTAAAGTGTTGCCGTACACTCACCTGGACCCTAAACCGTCCCCGTCCCCTAACCCTAACCCTAGCCCGAACCCTAACCCTAACCCTTCCCCGAAGCCTGACCCTCACCCATCCCCTAATCCTAACCCGTACGCTAACACTAACACGCGCCCTCACACGCACGCTCCCCCTAAAGCGTTGCCGTACCCTCACCTGGACCCTAAACCGTCCCCATCCCCTAACCCTAACCCTAGCCCGAACACTAACCCTAACCCTTCCCCGAAGCCTGACCCTCACCCGTCTCCTAATCCTACCCCGTACGCTAACACTAACCCGCGCCCTCACACGCACGCTCCCCCTAAAGCGTTGCCGTACCCTCACCTGGACCCTAAACCGTCCCCGTCCCCTAACCCTAACCCTAGCCCAAACCCTAACCCTAACCCTTCCCCGAAGCCTGACCCTCACCCGTCCCCTAATCCTAAGCCGTACGCTAACACTAACCCACGCCCTCACACGCACGCTCCCCCTAAAGCGTTGCCATACCCTCACCTGGACCCTAAACCGTCCCCGTCCCCTAACACTAACCCTAGCCCGAACCCTAACCCTAACCCTTCCCCAAAGCCTGACCCTCACCCGTCCCCTAATCCTAAGCCGTACGCTAACACTAACGCGCGCCCTCACACGCACGCTCCCCCTAAAGCGTTGCCGTACCCTCTCCTGGACCCTAAACCGTCCCCGTACCCTAACACTAACCCTAGCCCGAACCCTAACCCTAACCCTTCCCCGAAGCCTGACCCTCACCCGTCCCCTAATCCTAACCCGTACGCTAACACTAACGCGTGCCCTCACACGCACGCTCCCCCTAAAGCGTTGCCGTACCCTCACCTGGACCCGAAACCGTCCCCGTCCTCTAACCCTAACCCTAGTCCGAACCCTAACCCTAACCCTTCCCCAAACCTGACCCTCACCCGTCCCCTAATCCTAACCCGTACGCTAACACTAACCCGCGCCCTCACACGCACGCTACCCCTAAAGCGTTGCCGTACCCTCACATGGACCCTAAACCGTCCCCGTCCCCTAACCCTAACCCTAGCCCGAACCCTAACCCTAACCCTTCCCCGAAGCCTGACCCTCACCCGTCCCCTAATCCTAACCCGTACGCTAACACTAACCCGCGCCCTCACACGCACGCTCCCCCTAAAGCGTTGCCGTACCCTCACCTGGACCCTAAACATTCCCCGTCCCCTAACCCTAACCGTAGCCCGAACCCTAACCCTAACCCTTCCCCGAAGCCTGACCCTCACCCGTCCCCTAATCCTAAGCCGTACGCTAACACTAACCCGCGCCCTCACACGCACGCTCCCCCTAAAGCGTTGCCGTACCCTCACCTGAACCCTAAACCGTAACCGTCCCCTAACCCTAACCCTAGCCCGAACCCTAACCCTAACCCTTCCCCGAAGCCTGACCCTCACCCGTCCCCTAATCCTAAGCCGTACGCTAACACTAACCCGCGCCCTCACACGCACGCTCCCCCTAAAGCGTTGCCATACCCTCACCTGAACCCTAAACCGTCCCCGTCCCCTAACCGTATCCCTAGCCCGAACCCTAACCCTAATCTTTCACCGAAGCCTGACCCTCACCCGTTCCCTAATCCTAACCCGTACGCTAACACTAACCCGCGCCCTCACACACACGCTCCCCCTAAAGCGTTGCCGTACCCTCACCTGGACCCTAAACCGTCCCCGTCCCCTAACCCTAACCCTAGCCCGAACCCTAACCCTAACCCTTCCCCGAAGCCTGACCCTCACCCGTCCCCTAATCCTAACCCGTACGCTAACACTAACCCGCGCCCTCACATGCACGCTCCCCCTAAAGCGTTGCCATACCCTCACCTGGACCCTAAACCGTCCCCGTCCCCTAACACTAACCCTAGCCCGAACCCTAACCCTAAACCTTCCCCGAAGCCTGACCCTCACCCGTCCCCTAATCCTAACCCGTACGCTAACATTAACCCACGCCCTCACACGCACGCTCCCCCTAAAGCGTTGCCGTACCCTCACCTGGACCCTAAACCTTCCCCATCCCCTAACCCTAACCCTAGCCCGAACCCTAACCCTAACCCTTCCCCGAAGCCTGACCCTCACCCGTCCCCTAATCCTAACCCGTACGCTAACAGTAACCCGCGCCCTCACACGCACGCTCCCCCTAAAGCGTTGCCGTACCCTCACCTGGACCCTAAACCTTCCCCATCCCCTAACCCTAACCCTAGCCCGAACACTAACCCTAACCCTTCCCCGAAGCCTGACCCTCACCCGTCTCCTAATCCTACCCCGTACGCTAACACTAACCCGCGCCCTCACACGCACGCTCCCCCTAAAGCGGTGCCGTACCCTCACCTGGACCCTAAACCGTCCCCGTCCCCTAACCCTAACCCTAGCCCAAACCCTAACCCTAACCCTTCCCCGAAGCCTGACCCTCACCCGTCCCCTAATCCTAAGCCGTACGCTAACACTAACCCACGCCCTCACACGCACGCTCCCCCTAAAGCGTTGCCATACCCTCACCTGGACCCTAAACCGTCCCCGTCCCCTAACCCTAACCCTAGCCCGAACCCTAACCCTAACCCTTCCCCAAAGCCTGACCCTCACCCGTCCCCTAATCCTAAGCCGTACGCTAACACTAACGCGCGCCCTCACACGCACGCTCCCCCTAAAGCGTTGCCGTACCCTCTCCTGGACCCTAAACCGTCCCCGTACCCTAACACTAACCCTAGCCCGAACCCTAACCCTAACCCTTCCCCGAAGCCTGACCCTCACCCGTCCCCTAATCCTAACCCGTACGCTAACACTAACGCGTGCTCTCACACGCACGCTCCCCCTAAAGCGTTGCCGTACCCTCACCTGGACCCGAAACCGTCCCCGTCCCCTAACCCTAACCCTAGGCCGAACCCTAACCCTAACCCTTCCCCGAAGCCTGACCCTCACCCGTCCCCTAATCCTAACCCGTACGCTAACACTAACCCGCGCCCTCACACGCACGCTACCCCTAAAGCGTTGCCGTACCCTCACCTGGACCCTAAACCGTCCCCGTCCCCTAACCCTAACCCTAGCCCGAACCCTAACCCTAACCCTTCCCCGAAGCCTGACCCTCACCCGTCCCCTAATCCTAAGCCGTACGCTAACACTAACCCGCGCCCTCACACGCACGCTCCCCCTAAAGCGTTGCCGTACCCTCACCTGAACCCTAAACCGTAACCGTCCCCTAACCCTAACCCTAGCCCGAACCCTAACCCTAACCCTTCCCCGAAGCCTGACCCTCACCCGTCCCCTAATCCTAAGCCGTACGCTAACACTAACCCGCGCCCTCACACGCACGCTCCCCCTAAAGCGTTGCCATACCCTCACCTGAACCCTAAACCGTCCCCGTCCCCTAACCCTATCCCTAGCCCGAACCCTAACCCTAATCTTTCCCCGAAGCCTGACCCTCACCCGTCCCCTAATCCTAACCCGTACGCTAACACTAACCCGCGCCCTCACACGCACGCTCCCCCTAAAGCGTTGCCGTACCCTCACCTGGACCCTAAACCGTCCCCGTCCCCTAACCCTAACCCTAGCCCGAACCCTAACCCTAACCCTTCCCCGAAGCCTGACCCTCACCCGTCCCCTAATCCTAACCCGTACGCTAACACTAACCCGCGCCCTCACACGCACGCTCCCCCTAAAGCGTTGCCGTACCCTCACCTGGACCCTAAACCGTCCCCGTCCCCTAACACTAACCCTAGCCCGAACCCTAACCCTAAACCTTCCCCGAAGCCTGACCCTCACCCGTCCCCTAATCCTAACCCGTACGCTAACACTAACCCACGCCCTCACACGCACGCTCCCCCTAAAGCGTTGCCGTACCCTCACCTGGACCCTAAACCTTCCCCATCCCCTAACCCAAACCCTAGCCCGAACCCTAACCCTAACCCTTCCCCGAAGCCTGACCCTCACCCGTCCCCTAATCCTAACCCGTACGCTAACACTAAACCGCGCCCTCACACGCACGCTCCCCCTAAAGCGTTGCCGTACCCTCACCTGGACCCTAAACCGTCCCCGTCCCCTAACCCTAACCCTAGACCGAACCCTAACCCTAACCCTTCCCCGAAGCCTGACCCTCACCCATCCCCTAATCCTAACCCGTACACTAACACTAACACGCGCCCTCACACGCACGCTCCCCCTAAAGCGTTGCCGTACCCTCACCTGGACCCTAAACCGTCCCCATCCCCTAACCCTAACCCTAGCCCGAACCCTAACCCTAACCCTTCCCCGAAGCCTGACCCTCACCCATCCCCTAATCCTAACCCGTACGCTAACACTAACCCGTGCCCTCACACGCACGCTCCCCCTAAAGCGTTGCCGTACCCTCACCTGGACCCTAAACCGTCCCCGTCCCCTAACCCTAACCCTAGCCCTAACCCTAACCCTAACTCTTCCCCGAAGCCTGACCCTCACCCGTCCCCTAATCCTAAGCCGTACGCTAACACTAACGAGCGCCCTCACACGCACGCTCCCCCTAAAGCGTTGCCGTACCCTCTCCTGGACCCTAAACCGTCCCCGTCCCCTAACCCTAACCCTAGCCCGAACCCTAACCCTAACCCTTCCCCGAAGCCTGACCCTCACCCGTCCCATAATCCTAACCCGTACGCTAACACTAACGCGTGCCCTCACACGCACGCTCCCCCTAAAGCGTTGCCGTACCCTCACCTGGACCCGAAACCGTCCCCGTCCCCTAACCCTAACCCTAGCCCGAACCCTAACCCTAACCCTTCCCCGAAGCCTGACCCTCACCCATCCCCTAATCCTAACCCGTACGCTAACACTAACCCGTGCCCTCACACGCACGCTCCCCCTAAAGCGTTGCCGTACCCTCACCTGGACCCTAAACCGTCCCCGTCCCCTAACCCTAACCCTAGCCCGAACCCTAACCCTAACCCTTCCCCAAAGCCTGACCCTCACCCGTCCCCTAATCCTAAGCCGTACGCTAACACTAACGCGCGCCCTCACACGCACGCTCCCCCTAAAGCGTTGCCGTACCCTCTCCTGGACCCTAAACCTTCCCCGTCCCCTAACCCTAACCCTAGCCCGAACCCTAACCCTAACCCTTCCCCGAAGCCTGACCCTCACCCGTCCCCTAATCCTAACCCGTACGCTAACACTAACGCGTGCCCTCACACGCACGCTCCCCCTAAAGCGTTGCCGTACCCTCACCTGGACCCGAAACCGTCCCCGTCCCCTAACCCTAACCCTAGCCCGAACCCTAACCCTAACCCTTCCCCGAAGCCTGACCCTCACCCATCCCCTAATCCTAACCCGTACGCTAACACTAACCCGTGCCCTCACACGCACGCTCCCCCTAAAGCGTTGCCGTACCCTCACCTGGACCCTAAACCGTCCCCGTCCCCTAACCCTAACCCTAGCCCGAACCCTAACCCTAACCCTTCCCCGAAGCCTGACCCTCACCCGTCCCCTAATCCTAACCCGTACGCTAACACTAACCCGCGCCCTCACACGCACGCTCCCCCTAAAGCGTTGCCGTACCCTCACCTGGACCCTAAACCTTCCCCGTCCCCTAACCCTAACCGTAGCCCGAACCCTAACCCTAACCCTTCCCCGAAGCCTGACCCTCACCCGTCCCCTAATCCTAAGCCGTACGCTAACACTAACCCGCGCCCTCACACGCACGCTCCCCCTAAAGCGTTGACGTACCCTCACCTGAACCCTAACCGTCCCCGTCCCCTAACCCTATCCCTAGCCCGAACCCTAACCCTAACACTTCCCCGAAGCCTGACCCTCACCCGTCCCCTAATCCTAACCCGTACGCTAACACTAACCCGCGCCCTCACACGCACGCTCCCCCTAAAGCGTTGCCGTACCCTCACCTGGACCCTAAACCGTCCCCGTCCCCTAACCCTAACCCTAGCCCGAACCCTAACCCTAACCCTTCCCCGAAGCCTGACCCTCACCCGTCCCCTAATCCTAACCCGTACGCTAACACTAACCCGCGCCCTCACACGCACGCTCCCCCTAAAGCGTTGCCGTACCCTCACCTGGACCCTAAACCGTCCCCGTCCCCTAACACTAACCCTAGCCCGAACCCTAACCCTAAACCTTCCCCGAAGCCTGACCCTCACCCGTCCCCTAATCCTAACCCGTACGCTAACACTAACCCACGCCCTCACACGCACGCTCCCCCTAAAGCGTTGCCGTACCCTCACCTGGACCCTAAACCTTCCCCATCCCCTAACCCAAACCCTAGCCCGAACCCTAACCCTAACCCTTCCCCGAAGCCTGACCCTCACCCGTCCCCTAATCCTAACCCGTACGCTAACACTAACCCGCGCCCTCACACGCACGCTCCCCCTAAAGCGTTGCCGTACCCTCACCTGGACCCTAAACCGTCCCCGTCCCCTAACCCTAACCCTAGACCGAACCCTAACCCTAACCCTTCCCCGAAGCCTGACCCTCACCCATCCCCTAATCCTAACCCGTACACTAACACTAACACGCGCCCTCACACGCACGCTCCCCCTAAAGCGTTGCCGTACCCTCACCTGGACCCTAAACCGTCCCCATCCCCTAACCCTAACCCTAGCCCGAACCCTAACCCTAACCCTTCCCCGAAGCCTGACCCTCACCCATCCCCTAATCCTAACCCGTACGCTAACACTAACCCGTGCCCTCACACGCACGCTCCCCCTAAAGCGTTGCCGTACCCTCACCTGGACCCTAAACCGTCCCCGTCCCCTAACCCTAACCCTAGCCCTAACCCTAACCCTAACTCTTCCCCGAAGCCTGACCCTCACCCGTCCCCTAATCCTAAGCCGTACGCTAACACTAACGAGCGCCCTCACACGCACGCTCCCCCTAAAGCGTTGCCGTACCCTCTCCTGGACCCTAAACCGTCCCCGTCCCCTAACCCTAACCCTAGCCCGAACCCTAACCCTAACCCTTCCCCGAAGCCTGACCCTCACCCGTCCCATAATCCTAACCCGTACGCTAACACTAACGCGTGCCCTCACACGCACGCTCCCCCTAAAGCGTTGCCGTACCCTCACCTGGACCCGAAACCGTCCCCGTCCCCTAACCCTAACCCTAGCCCGAACCCTAACCCTAACCCTTCCCCGAAGCCTGACCCTCACCCATCCCCTAATCCTAACCCGTACGCTAACACTAACCCGTGCCCTCACACGCACGCTCCCCCTAAAGCGTTGCCGTACCCTCACCTGGACCCTAAACCGTCCCCGTCCCCTAACCCTAACCCTAGCCCGAACCCTAACCCTAACCCTTCCCCAAAGCCTGACCCTCACCCGTCCCCTAATCCTAAGCCGTACGCTAACACTAACGCGCGCCCTCACACGCACGCTCCCCCTAAAGCGTTGCCGTACCCTCTCCTGGACCCTAAACCTTCCCCGTCCCCTAACCCTAACCCTAGCCCGAACCCTAACCCTAACCCTTCCCCGAAGCCTGACCCTCACCCGTCCCCTAATCCTAACCCGTACGCTAACACTAACGCGTGCCCTCACACGCACGCTCCCCCTAAAGCGTTGCCGTACCCTCACCTGGACCCGAAACCGTCCCCGTCCCCTAACCCTAACCCTAGCCCGAACCCTAACCCTAACCCTTCCCCGAAGCCTGACCCTCACCCATCCCCTAATCCTAACCCGTACGCTAACACTAACCCGTGCCCTCACACGCACGCTCCCCCTAAAGCGTTGCCGTACCCTCACCTGGACCCTAAACCGTCCCCGTCCCCTAACCCTAACCCTAGCCCGAACCCTAACCCTAACCCTTCCCCGAAGCCTGACCCTCACCCGTCCCCTAATCCTAACCCGTACGCTAACACTAACCCGCGCCCTCACACGCACGCTCCCCCTAAAGCGTTGCCGTACCCTCACCTGGACCCTAAACCTTCCCCGTCCCCTAACCCTAACCGTAGCCCGAACCCTAACCCTAACCCTTCCCCGAAGCCTGACCCTCACCCGTCCCCTAATCCTAAGCCGTACGCTAACACTAACCCGCGCCCTCACACGCACGCTCCCCCTAAAGCGTTGACGTACCCTCACCTGAACCCTAACCGTCCCCGTCCCCTAACCCTATCCCTAGCCCGAACCCTAACCCTAACACTTCCCCGAAGCCTGACCCTCACCCGTCCCCTAATCCTAACCCGTACGCTAACACTAACCCGCGCCCTCACACGCACGCTCCCCCTAAAGCGTTGCCGTACCCTCACCTGGACCCTAAACCGTCCCCGTCCCCTAACCCTAACCCTAGCCCGAACCCTAACCCTAACCCTTCCCCGAAGCCTGACCCTCACCCGTCCCATAATCCTAAGCCGCACGCTAACACTAACGCGCGCCCTCACACGCACGCTCCCCCTAAAGCGTTGCCGTACCCTCACTTGGACCCTAAACCGTCCCCGTCCCCTAACCCTAACCCTAGCCCGAACCCTAACCCTAACCCTTCCCCGAAGCCTGACCCTCACCCGTCCCCTAATCCTAAGCCGTACGCTAACACTAACGCGCGCCCTCACACGCACGATCCCCCTAAAGCGTTGCCGTACCCTCTCCTGGACCCTAAACCGTCCCCGTACCCTAACACTAACCCTAGCCCGAACCCTAACCCTAACCCTTCCCCGAAGCCTGACCCTCACCCATCCCCTAATCCTAACCCGTACGCTAACACTAACGCGTGCCCTCACACGCACGCTCCCCCTAAAGCGTTGCCGTACCCTCACCTGGACCCGAAACCGTCCCCGTCCCCTAACCCTAACCCTACTCCGAACCCTAACCCTAACCCTTCCCCGAAGCCTGACCCTCACCCGTCCCCTAATCCTAACCCGTACGCTAACACTAACCCGCGCCCTCACACGCACGCTCCCCCTAAAGCGTTGCCGTACCCTCACCTGGACCCTAAACCGTCCCCGTCCCCTAACCCTAACCCTAGCCCGAACCCTAACCCTAACCCTTCCCCGAAGCCTGACCCTCACCCGTCCCCTAATCCTAACCCGTACGCTAACACTAACCCGCGCCCTCACACGCACGCTCCCCCTAAAGCGTTGCCGTACCCTCACCTGGACCCTAAACCTTCCCCGTCCCCTAACCCTAACCGTAGCCCGAACCCTAACCCTAACCCTTCCCCGAAGCCTGACCCTCACCCGTCCCCTAATCCTAAGCCATACGCTAACACTAACCCGCGCCCTCACACGCACGCTCCCCCTAAAGCGTTGCCGTACCCTCACCTGAACCCTAAACCGTAACCGTCCCCTAACCCTAACCCTAGCCCGAACCCTAACCCTAACCCTTCCCCGAAGCCTGACCCTCACCCGTCCCCTAATCCTAAGCCGTACGCTAACACTAACCCGCGCCCTCACACGCACGCTCCCCCTAAAGCGTTGCCATACCCTCACCTGAACCCTAAACCGTCCCCGTCCCCTAACCCTATCCCTAGCCCGAACCCTAACCCTAATCTTTCCCCGAAGCCTGACCCTCACCCGTCCCCTAATCCTAACCCGTACGCTAACACTAACCCGCGCCCTCACACGCACGCTCCCCCTAAAGCGTTGCCGTACCCTCACCTGGACCCTAAACCGTCCCCGTCCCCTAACCCTAACCCTAGCCCGAACCCTAACCCTAACCCTTCCCCGAAGCCTGACCCTCACCCGTCCCCTAATCCTAACCCGTACGCTAACACTAACCCGCGCCCTCACATGCACGCTCCCCCTAAAGCGTTGCCGTACCCTCACCTGGACCCTAAACCGTCCCCGTCCCCTAACCCTAACCCTAGCCCGAACCCTAACCCTAACCCTTCCCAGAAGCCTGACCCTCACCCGTCCCCTAATCCTAACCCGTTCGCTAACACTAACCCGCGCCCTCACACGTACGCTCCCCCTAAAGCGTTGCCGTACCCTCACCTGGACCCTAAACCGTCCCCGTCCCCTAACCCTAACCCTAGCCCGAACCCTAACCCTAACCCTTCACCGATGCCTGACCCTCACCCGTCCCCTAATCCTAACCCGTACACTAACACTAACCCGCGTCCTCACACGCACGCTCCCCCTAAAGCGTTGCCGTACTCTCACCTGGACCCTAAACCGTCCCCGTCCCTTAACCCTTACCCTAGCCCGAACCCTAACCCTAAACCTTCCCCGAAGCCTGACCCTCACCCGTCCCCTAATCCTAACCCGTACGCTAACACTAACCCACGCCCTCACACGCACGCTCCCCCTAAAGCGTTGCCGTACCCTCACCTGGACCCTAAACCTTCCCCATCCCCTAACCCTAACCCTAGCCCGAACCCTAACACTAACCCTTCCCCGAAGCCTGACCCTCACCCGTACCCTAATCCTAACCCGTACGCTAACACTAACCCGCGCCCTCACACGCACGCTCCCCCTAAAGCGTTGCCGTACCCTCACCTGGACCCTAAACCGTCCCCGTCCCCTAACCCTAACCCTAGCCCGAACCCTAACCCTAACCCTTCCCCGAAGCCTGACCCTCACCCATCCCCTAATCCTAACCCGTACGCTAACACTAACACGCGCCCTCACACGCACGCTCCCCCTAAAGCGTTGCCGTACCCTCACCTGGACCCTAAACCGTCCCCATCCCCTAACCCTAACCCTAGCCCGAACACTAACCCTAACCCTTCCCCGAAGCCTGACCCTCACCCGTCCCCTAATCCTAAGCCGCACGCTAACACTAACGCGCGCCCTCACACGCACGCTCCCCCTAAAGCGTTGCCGTACCCTCACTTGGACCCTAAACCGTCCCCGTCCCCTAACCCTAACCCTAGCCCAAACCCTAACCCTAACCCTTCCCCGAAGCCTGACCCTCACCCGTCCCCTAATCCTAAGCCGTACGCTAACACTAACGCGCGCCCTCACACGCACGCTCCCCCTAAAGCGTTGCCGTACCCTCTCCTGGACCCTAAACCGTCCCCGTCCCCTAACCCTAACCCTAGCCCGAACCCTAACCCTAACCCTTCCCCGAAGCCTGACCCTCACCCGTCCCCTAATCCTAACCCGTACGCTAACACTAACGCGTGCCCTCACACGCACGCTCCCCCTAAAGCATTGCCGTACCCTCACCTGGACCCGAAACCGTCCCCGTCCCCTAACCCTAACCCTAGCCCGAACCCTAACCCTAACCCTTCCCCGAAGCCTGACACTCACCCGTCCCCTAATCCTAACCCGTACGCTAACACTAACCCGCGCCCTCACACGCACGCTCCACCTAAAGCGTTGCCGTACCCTCAGCTGGACCCTAAACCGTCCCCGTCCCCTAACCCTAACCCTAGCCCGAACCCTAACCCTAACCCTTCCCCGAAGCCTGACCCTCACCCGTCCCCTAATCCTAACCCGTACGCTAACACTAACCGGCGCCCTCACACGCCCGCTCCCCCTGAAGCGTTGCCGTGCCCTCACCTGGACCCTAAACCTTCCCCGTCCCCTAACCCTAACCGTAGCCCGAACCCTAACCCTAACCCTTCCCCGAAGCCTGACCCTCAACCGTCCCCTAATCCTAAGCCGTACGCTAACACTAACCCGCGCCCTCACACGCACGCTCCCCCTAAAGCGTTGCCGTACCCTCATCTGAACCCTAAACCGTAACCGTCCTCTAACCTTAACCCTAGCCCGAACCCTAACCCTAACCCTTCCCCGAAGCCTGACCCTCACCCGTCCCCTAATCCTAACCCGTACGCTAACACTAACCCGCGCCCTCACACGCACGCTCCCCCTAAAGCGTTGCCGTACCCTCACCTGGACCCTAAACCGTCCCCGTCCCCTAACCCTAACCCTAGCCCGAACCCTAACCCTAACCCTTCCCCGAAGCCTGACCCTCACCCATCCCCTAATCCTAACCCGTACGCTAACACTAACCCGTACCCTCACACGCACGCTCCCCGTAAAGCGTTGCCGTACCCTCACCTGGACCCTAAACCGTCCCCGTCCCGTAACCCTAACCCTAGCCCGAACCCTAACCCTAACCCTTCCCCGAAGCCTGACCCTCACCCGTCCCCTAATCCTAACCCGTACGCTAACAATAACCCGCGCCCTCACACGCACGCTCCCCCTAAAGCGTTGTCGTACCCTCACCTGGACCCTAAACCTTCCCCGTCCCCTAACCCAAACCGTAGCCCGAACCCTAACCCTAACCCTTCCCCGAAGCCTGACCCTCACCCGTCCCCTAATCCTAAGCCGTACGCTAACACTAACCCGCGCCCTCACACGCACGCTCCCCCTAAAGCGTTGCCGTACCCTCAACTGAACCCTAACCGTCCCCGTCCCCTAACCCTAACCCTAGCCCGAACCCTAACCCTAACCCTTCCCCGAAGCCTGACCCTCACCCGTCCCCTAATCCTAACCCGTACGCTAACACTAACCCGCGCCCTCACACGCACGCTCCCCCTAAAGCGTTGCCGTACCCTCACCTGGACCCTAAACCGTCCCCGTCCCCTAACCCTAACCCTAGCCCGAACCCTAACCCTAACCCTTCCCCGAAGCCTGACCCTCACCCGTCCCCTAATCCTAACCTGTACGCTAACACTAACCCGCGCCCTCACATGCACGCTCCCCCTAAAGCGTTGCCGTACCCTCACCTGGACCCTAAACCGTCCCCGTCCCCTAACCCTAACCCTAGCCCGAACCCTAACCCTAACCCTTCCCCGAAGCCTGACCCTCACCCGTCCCCTAATCCTAAGCCGCACGCTAACACTAACGCGCGCCCTCACACGCACGCTCCCCCTAAAGCGTTGCCATACCCTCACTTGGACCCTAAACCATCCCCGTCCCCTAACCCTAACCCTAGCCCGAACCCTAAACCTAACCCTTCCCCGAAGCCTGACCCTCACCCGTCCCCTAATCCTAAGCCATACGATAACACTAACGCGCGCCCTCACACGCACGCTCCCCCTAAAGCGTTGCCGTACCCTCTCCTGGACCCTAAACCGTCCCCGTCCCCTAACCCTAACCCTAGCCCGAACCCTAACCCTAACCCTTCCCCGAAGCCTGACCCTCACCCGTCCCCTAATCCTAACCCGTACGCTAACACTAACGTGTGCCCTCACACGCACGCTCCCCCTAAAGCGTTGCCGTACCCTCTCCTGGACCCTAAACCGTCCCCGTCCCCTAACCCTAACCCTAGCCCGAACCCTAACCCTAACCCTTCCCCGAAGCCTGACCCTCACCCGTCCCCTAATCCTAACCCGTACGCTAACACTAACGCGTGCCCTCACACGCACGCTCCCCCTAAAGCGTTGCCGTACCCTCACCTGGACCCGAAACCGTCCCCGTCCCCTAACCCTAACCCTAGCCCGAACCCTAACCCTAACCCTTCCCCGAAGCCTGACCCTCACCCGTCCCCTAATCCTAAGCCGTACGCTAACACTAACCCGCGCCCTCACACGCACGCTCCCCCTAAAGCGTTGCCGTACCCTCACCTGAACCCTAAACCGTAACCGTCCCCTAACCTTAACCCTAGCCCGAACCCTAACCCTAACCCTTCCCCGAAGCCTGACCCTCACCCGTCCCCTAATCCTAACCCGTACGCTAACACTAACCCGCGCCCTCACACGCACGCTCCCCCTAAAGCATTGCCGTACCCTCACCTGGACCCTAAACCGTCCCCGTCCCCTAACCCTAACCCTAGCCCGAACCCTAACCCTAACCCTTCCCCGAAGCCTGACCCTCACCCATCCCCTAATCCTAACCCGTACGCTAACACTAACCCGTGCCCTCACACGCACGCTCCCCCTAAAGCGTTGCCGTACCCTCACCTGGACCCTAAACCGTCCCCGTCCCCTAACCCTAACCCTAGCCCGAACCCTAACCCTAACCCTTCCCCGAAGCCTGACCCTCACCCGTCCCCTAATCCTAACCCGTACGCTAACACTAACCCGCGCCCTCACACGCACGCTCCCCCTAAAGCGTTGCCGTACCCTCACCTGGACCCTAAACCTTCCCCGTCCCCTAACCCTAACCGTAGCCCGAACCCTAACCCTAACCCTTCCCCGAAGCCTGACCCTCACCCGTCCCCTAATTCTAAGCCGTACGCTAACACTAACCCGCGCCCTCACACGCACGCTCCCCCTAAAGCGTTGCCGTACCCTCACCTGAACCCTAACCGTCCCCGTCCCCTAACCCTAACCCTAGCCCGAACCCTAACCCTAACCCTTCCCCGAAGCCTGACCCTCACCCGTCCCCTAATCCTAACCCGTACGCTAACACTAACCCGCGCCCTCACACGCACGCTCCCCCTAAAGCGTTGCCGTACCCTCACCTGGACCCTAAACCGTCCCCGTCCCCTAACCCTAACCCTAGCCCAAACCCTAACCCTAACCCTTCCCCGAAGCCTGACCCTCACCCGTCCCTTAATCCTAAGCCGTACGCTAACACTAACCCGCGCCCTCACACGCACGCTCCCCCTAAAGCGTTGCCGTACCCTCACCTGGACCCTAAACCGTCCCCGTCCCCTAACCCTAACCCTAGCCCGAACCCTAACCCTAACCCTTCCCCGAAGCCTGACCCTCACCCGTCCCCTAATCCAAAGCCGCACGCTAACACTAACGCGCGCCCTCACACGCACGCTCCCCCTAAAGCGTTGCCGTACCCTCACTTGGTCCCTAAACCGTCACCGTCCCCTAACCCTAACCCTAGCCCGAACCCTAACCCTAACCCTTCCCCGAAGCCTGACCCTCACCCGTCCCCTAATCCTAAGCCGTACGCTAACACTAACGCGCGCCCTCACACGCACGCTCCCCCTAAAGCGTTGCCGTACCCTCTCCTGGACCCTAAACCGTCCCCGTCCCCTAACCCTAACCCTAGCCCGAACCCTAACCCTAACCCTTCCCCGAAGCCTGACCCTCACCCGTCCCCTAATCCTAACCCGTACGCTAACACTAACGCGTGCCCTCACACGCACGCTCCCCCTAAAGCGTTGCCGTACCCTCACCTGGACCCGAAACCGTCCCCGTCCCCTAACCCTAACCCTAGCCCGAACCCTAACCCTAACCCTTCCCCGAAGCCTGACCCTCACCCGTCCCCTAATCCTAACCCGTACGCTAACACTAACCGGCGCCCTCACACGCCCGCTCCCCCTGAAGCGTTGCCGTGCCCTCACCTGGACCCTAAACCTTCCCCGTCCCCTAACCCTAACCGTAGCCCGAACCCTAACCCTAACCCTTCCCCGAAGCCTGACCCTCACCCGTCCCCTAATCCTAACCCGTACGCTAACACTAACCCGCGCCCTCACACGCACGCTCCCCCTAAAGCGTTGCCGTACCCTCACCTGGACCCTAAACCTTCCCCGTCCCCTAACCCTAACCGTAGCCCGAACCCTAACCCTAACCCTTCCCCGAAGCCTGACCCTCACCCGTCCCCTAATTCTAAGCCGTACGCTAACACTAACCCGCGCCCTCACACGCACGCTCCCCCTAAAGCGTTGCCGTACCCTCACCTGAACCCTAACCGTCCCCGTCCCCTAACCCTAACCCTAGCCCGAACCCTAACCCTAACCCTTCCCCGAAGCCTGACCCTCACCCGTCCCCTAATCCTAACCCGTACGCTAACACTAACCCGCGCCCTCACACGCACGCTCCCCCTAAAGCGTTGCCGTACCCTCACCTGGACCCTAAACCGTCTCCGTCCCCTAACCCTAACCCTAGCCCAAACTCTAACCCTAACCCTTCCCCGAAGCCTGACCCTCACCCGTCCCTTAATCCTAAGCCGTACGCTAACACTAACCCGCGCCCTCACACGCACGCTCCCCCTAAAGCGTTGCCGTACCCTCACCTGGACCCTAAACCGTCCCCGTCCCCTAACCCTAACCCTAGCCCGAACCCTAACACTAACCCTTCCCCGAAGCCTGACCCTCACCCATCCCCTAATCCTAACCCGTACGCTAACACTAACCCGTGCCCTCACACGCATGCTCCCCCTAAAGCGTTGCCGTACCCTCACCTGGACCCTAAACCGTCCCCGTCCCGTAACCCTAACCCTAGCCCGAACCCTAACCCTAACCCTTCCCCGAAGCCTGACCCTCACCCGTCCCCTAATCCTAACCCGTACGCTAACACTAACCCGCGCCCTCACATGCACGCTCCCCCTAAAGCGTTGCCGTACCCTCACCTGGACCCGAAACCGTCCCCGTCCCCTAACCCTAACCCTAGCCCGAACCCTAAACCTAACCCTTCCCCGAAGCCTGACCCTCACCCGTCCCCTAATCCTAACCCGTACGCTAACACTAACCCGCGCCCTCACACGCACGCTCCCCCTAAAGCGTTGCCGTACCCTCACCTGGACCCTAAACCGTCCCCGTCCCCTAACCCTAACCCTAGCCCGAACCCTAACCCTAACCCTTCCCCGAAGCCTGACCCTCACCCGTCCCATAATCCTAAGCCGCACGCTAACACTAACGCGCGCCCTCACACGCACGCTCCCCCTAAAGCGTTGCCGTACCCTCACTTGGACCCTAAACCGTCCCCGTCCCCTAACCCTAACCCTAGCCCGAACCCTAACCCTAACCCTTCCCCGAAGCCTGACCCTCACCCGTCCCCTAATCCTAAGCCGTACGCTAACACTAACGCGCGCCCTCACACGCACGCTCCCCCTAAAGCGTTGCCGTACCCTCTCCTGGACCCTAAACCGTCCCCGTACCCTAACACTAACCCTAGCCCGAACCCTAACCCTAACCCTTCCCCGAAGCCTGACCCTCACCCGTCCCCTAATCCTAACCCGTACGCTAACACTAACGCGTGCCCTCACACGCACGCTCCCCCTAAAGCGTTGCCGTACCCTCACCTGGACCCGAAACCGTCCCCGTCCCCTAACCCTAACCCTAGTCCGAACCCTAACCCTAACCCTTCCCCGAAGCCTGACCCTCACCCGTCCCCTAATCCTAACCCGTACGCTAACACTAACCCGCGCCCTCACACGCACGCTACCCCTAAAGCGTTGCCGTACCCTCACCTGGACCCTAAACCGTCCCCGTCCCCTAACCCTAACCCTAGCCCGAACCCTAACCCTAACCCTTCCCCGAAGCCTGACCCTCACCCGTCCCCTAATCCTAACCCGTACGCTAACACTAACCCGCGCCCTCACACGCACGCTCCCCCTAAAGCGTTGCCGTACCCTCACCTGGACCCTAAACCTTCCCCGTCCCCTAACCCTAACCGTAGCCGAACCCTAACCCTAACCCTTCCCCGAAGCCTGACCCTCACCCGTCCCCTAATCCTAAGTCGTACGCTAACACTAACCCGCGCCCTCACACGCACGCTCCCCCTAAAGCGTTGCCGTACCCTCACCTGAACCCTAAACCGTAACCGTCCCCTAACCCTAACCCTAGCCCGAACCCTAACCCTAACCCTTCCCCGAAGCCTGACCCTCACCCGTCCCCTAATCCTAAGCCGTACGCTAACACTAACCCGCGCCCTCACACGCACGCTCCCCCTAAAGCGTTGCCATACCCTCACCTGAACCCTAAACCGTCCCCGTCCCCTAACCCTATCCCTAGCCCGAACCCTAACCCTAATCTTTCCCCGAAGCCTGACCCTCACCCGTCCCCTAATCCTAACCCGTACGCTAACACTAACCCGCGCCCTCACACGCACGCTCCCCCTAAAGCGTTGCCGTACCCTCACCTGGACCCTAAACCGTCCCCGTCCCCTAACCCTAACCCTAGCCCGAACCCTAACCCTAACCCTTCCCCGAAGCCTGACCCTCACCCGTCCCCTAATCCTAACCCGTACGCTAACACTAACCCGCGCCCTCACATGCACGCTCCCCCTAAAGCGTTGCCGTACCCTCACCTGGACCCTAAACCGTCCCCGTCCCCTAACACTAACCCTAGCCCGAACCCTAACCCTAAACCTTCCCCGAAGCCTGACCCTCACCCGTCCCCTAATCCTAACCCGTACGCTAACACTAACGCATGCCCTCACACGCACGCTCCCACTAAAGCGTTGCCGTACCCTCACCTGGACCCTAAACCTTCCCCATCCCCTAACCCTAACCCTAGCCCGAACCCTAACCCTAACCCTTCCCCGAAGCCTGACCCTCACCCGTCCCCTAATCCTAACCCGTACACTAACACTAACCCGCGCCCTCACACGCACGCTCCCCCTAAAGCGTTGCCGTACCCTCACCTGGACCCTAAACCGTCCCCGTCCCCTAACCCTAACCCTAGCCCGAACCCTAACCCTAACCCTTCCCCGAAGCCTGACCCTCACCCATCCCCTAATCCTAACCCGTACGCTAACACTAACACGCGCCCTCACACACACGCTCCCCCTAAAGCGTTGCCGTACCCTCACCTGGACCCGAAACCGTCCCCATCCCCTAACCCTAACCCTAGCCCGAACACTAACCCTAACCCTTCCCCCAAGCCTGACCCTCACCCGTCACCTAATCCTACCCCGTACGCTAACACTAACCCGCGCCCTCACACGCACGCTCCCCCTAAAGCGTTGCCGTACCCTCACCTGGACCCGAAACCGTCCCCGTCCCCTAACCCTAACCCTAGCCCAAACCCTAACCCTAACCCTTCCCCGAAGCCTGACCCTCACCCGTCCCCTAATCCTAAGCCGTACGCTAACACTAACCCACGCCCTCACACGCACGCTCCCCCTAAAGCGTTGCCATACCCTCACCTGGACCCTAAACCGTCCCCGTCCCCTAACCCTAACCCTAGCCCGAACCCTAACCCTA
Source organism: Stenella coeruleoalba (assembly GCF_951394435.1). Lineage (NCBI taxonomy): Eukaryota > Metazoa > Chordata > Mammalia > Artiodactyla > Delphinidae > Stenella > Stenella coeruleoalba. The sequence goes on along the minus strand of NW_027646118.1, from coordinate 546,768 downwards.
ACCCTTCCCCAAAGCCTGACCCTCACCCGTCCCCTAATCCTAAGCCGTACGCTAACACTAACGCGCGCCCTCACACGCACGCTCCCCCTAAAGCGTTGCCGTACCCTCTCCTGGACCCTAAACCGTCCCCGTACCCTAACACTAACCCTAGCCCGAACCCTAACCCTAACCCTTCCCCGAAGCCTGACCATCACCCGTCCCCTAATCCTAACCCGTACGCTAACACTAACGCGTGCCCTCACACGCACGCTCCCCCTAAAGCGTTGCCGTACCCTCACCTGGACCCGAAACCGTCCCCGTCCCCTAACCCTAACCCTATTCCGAACCCTAACCCTAACCCTTCCCCGAAGCCTGACCCTCACCCGTCCCCTAATCCTAACCCGTACGCTAACACTAACCCGCGCCCTCACACGCACGCTACCCCTAAAGCGTTGCCGTACCCTCACCTGGACCCTAAACCGTCCCCGTCCCCTAACCCTAACCCTAGCCCGAACCCTAACCCTAACCCTTCCCCGAAGCCTGACCCTCACCCGTCCCCTAATCCTAACCCGTACGCTAACACTAACCCGCGCCCTCACACGCACGCTCCCCCTAAAGCGGTGCCGTACCCTCACCTGGACCCTAAACCTTCCCCGTCCCCTAACCCTAACCGTAGCCCGAACCCTAACCCTAACCCTTCCCCGAAGCCTGACCCTCACCCGTCCCCTAATCCTAAGCCGTACGCTAACACTAACCCGCGCCCTCACACGCACGCTCCCCCTAAAGCGTTGCCGTACCCTCACCTGAACCCTAAACCGTAACCGTCCCCTAACCCTAACCCTAGCCCGAACCCTAACCCTAACCCTTCCCCGAAGCCTGACCCTCACTCGTCCCCTAATCCTAAGCCGTACGCTAACACTAACCCGCGCCCTCACACGCACGCTCCCCCTAAAGCGTTGCCATACCCTCACCTGAACCCTAAACCGTCCCCGTCCCCTAACCCTATCCCTAGCCCGAACCCTAACCCTAATCTTTCCCCGAAGCCTGACCCTCACCCGTCCCCTAATCCTAACCCGTACGCTAACACTAACCCGCGCCCTCACACGCACGCTCCCCCTAAAGCGTTGCCGTACCCTCACCTGGACCCTAAACCGTCCCCGTCCCCTAACCCTAACCCTAGCCCGAACCCTAACCCTAACCCTTCCCCGAAGCCTGACCCTCACCCGTCCCCTAATCCTAAACCGTACGCTAACACTAACCCGCGCCCTCACATGCACGCTCCCCCTAAAGCGTTGCCGTACCCTCACCTGGACCCTAAACCGTCCCCGTCCCCTAACACTAACCCTAGCCCGAACCCTAACCCTAAACCTTCCCCGAAGCCTGACCCTCACCCGTCCCCTAATCCTAACCCGTACGCTAACACTAACCCACGCCCTCACACGCACGCTCCCCCTAAAGCGTTGCCGTACCCTCACCTGGACCCTAAACCTTCCCCATCCCCTAACCCTAACCCTAACCCGAACCCTAACCCTAACCCTTCCCCGAAGCCTGACCCTCACCCGTCCCCTAATCCTAACCCGTACGCTAACACTAACCCGCGCCCTCACACGCACGCTCCCCCTAAAGCGTTGCCGTACCCTCACCTGGACCCTAAAAAGTCCCCGTCCCCTAACCCTAACCCTAGCCCGAACCCTAACCCTAACCCTTCCCCGAAGCCTGACCCTCACCCATCCCCTAATCCTAACCCGTACGCTAACACTAACACGCGCCCTCACACGCACGCTCCCCCTAAAGCGTTGCCGTACCCTCACCTGGACCCTAAACCGTCCCCATCCCCTAACCCTAACCCTAGCCCGAACACTAACCCTAACACTTCCCCGAAGCCTGACCCTCACCCGTCTCCTAATCCTACCCCGAACGCTAACACTAACCCGCGCCCTCACACGCACGCTCCCCCTAAAGCGTTGCCGTACCCTCACCTGGACCCTAAACCGTCCCCGTCCCCTAACCCTAACCCTAGCCCAAACCCTAACCCTAACCCTTCCCCGAAGCCTGACCCTCACCCGTCCCCTAATCCTAAGCCGTACGCTAACACTAACCCACGCCCTCACACGCACGCTCCCCCTAAAGCGTTGCCATACCCTCACCTGGACCCTAAACCGTCCCCGTCCCCTAACCCTAACCCTAGCCCGAACCCTAACCCTAACCCTTCCCCAAAGCCTGACCCTCACCCGTCCCCTAATCCTAAGCCGTACGCTAACACTAACGCGCGCCCTCACACGCACGCTCCCCCTAAAGCGTTGCCGTACCCTCACCTGAACCCTAAACCGTAACCGTCCCCTAACCCTAACCCTAGCCCGAACCCTAACCCTAACCCTTCCCCGAAGCCTGACCCTCACCCGTCCCCTAATCCTAAGCCGTACGCTAACACTAACCCGCGCCCTCACACGCACGCTCCCCCTAAACCGTTGCCATACCCTCACCTGAACCCTAAACCGTCCCCGTCCCCTAACCCTATCCCTAGCCCGAACCCTAACCCTAATCTTTCCCCGAAGCCTGACCCTCACCCGTCCCCTAATCCTAACCCGTACGCTAACACTAACCCGCGCCCTCACACGCACGCTCCCCCTAAAGCGTTGCCGTACCCTCACCTGGACCCTAAACCGTCCCCGTCCCCTAACCCTAACCCTAGCCCGAACCCTAACCCTAACCCTTCCCCGAAGCCTGACCCTCACCCGTCCCCTAATCCTAACCCGTACGCTAACACTAACCCGCGCCCTCACATGCACGCTCCCCCTAAAGCGTTGCCGTACCCTCACCTGGACCCTAAACCGTCCCCGTCCCCTAACACTAACCCTAGCCCGAACCCTAACCCTAAACCTTCCCCGAAGCCTGACCCTCACCCGTCCCCTAATCCTAACCCGTACGCTAACACTAACCCACGCCCTCACACGCACGCTCCCCCTAAAGCGTTGCCGTACCCTCACCTGGACCCTAAACCTTCCCCATCCCCTAACCCTAACCCTAGCCCGAACCCTAACCCTAACCCTTCCCCGAAGCCTGACCCTCACCCGTCCCCTAATCCTAACCCGTACGCTAACACTAACCCGCGCCCTCACACGCACGCTCCCCCTAAAGCGTTGCCGTACCCTCACCTGGACCCTAAACCGTCCCCGTCCCCTAACCCTAACCCTAGCCCGAACCCTAACCCTAACCCTTCCCCGAAGCCTGACCCTCACCCATCCCCTAATCCTAACCCGTACACTAACACTAACACGCGCCCTCACACGCACGCTCCCCCTAAAGCGTTGCCGTACCCTCACCTGGACCCTAAACCGTCCCCATCCCCTAACCCTAACCCTAGCCCGAACAATAACCCTAACCCTTCCCCGAAGCCTGACCCTCACCCGTCTCCTAATCCTACCCCGTACGCTAACACTAACCAACGCCCTCACACGCACGCTCCCCCTAAAGCGTTGCCGTACCCTCACCTGGACCCTAAACCGTCCCCGTCCCCTAACCCTAACCCTAGCCCAAACCCTAACCCTAACCCTTCCCCGAAGCCTGACCCTCACCCGTCCCCTAATCCTAAGCCGTACGCTAACACTAACCCACGCCCTCACACGCACGCTCCCCCTAAAGCGTTGCCATACCCTCACCTGGACCCTAAACCGTCCCCGTCCCCTAACCCTAACCCTAGCCCGAACCCTAACCCTAACCCTTCCCCGAAGCCTGACCCTCACCCGTCCCCTAATCCTATGCCGCACGCTAACACTAACGCGCGCCCTCACACGCACTCTCCCCCTAAAGCATTGCCGTACCCTCACTTGGACCCTAAACCGTCCCCGTCCCCTAACCCTAACCCTAGCCCGAACCCTAACCCTAACCCTTCCCCGAAGCCTGACCCTCACCCGTCCCCTAATCCTAAGCCGTACGCTAACACTAACGCGCGCCCTCACATGCACGCTCCCCCTAAAGCGTTGCCGTACCCTCTCCTGGACCCTAAACCGTCCCCGTACCCTAACCCTAACCCTAGCCCGAACCCTAACCCTAACCCTTCCCCGAAGCCTGACCCTCACCCGTCCCCTAATCCTAACCCGTACGCTAACACTAACGCGTGCCCTCACACGCACGCTCCCCCTAAAGCGTTGCCGTACCCTCACCTGGACCCGAAACCGTCCCCGTCCCCTAACCCTAACCCTAGCCCGAACCCTAACCCTAACCCTTCCCCGAAGCCTGACCCTCACCCGTCCCCTAATCCTAACCCGTACGCTAACACTAACCCGCGCCCTCACACGCACGCTCCCCCTAAAGCGTTGCCGTACCCTCACCTGGACCCTAAACCGTCCCCGTCCCCTAACCCTAACCCTAGCCCGAACCCTAACCCTAACCCTTCCCCGAAGCCTGACCCTCACCCGTCCCCTAATCCTAACCCGTACGCTAACACTAACCCGCGCCCTCACACGCACGCTCCCCCTAAAGCGTTGCCGTACCCTCACCTGGACCCTAAACCTTCCCCGTCCCCTAACCCTAACCGTAGCCCGAACCCTAACCCTAACCCTTCCCCGAAGCCTGACCCTCACCCGTCCCCTAATCCTAAGCCGTACGCTAACACTAACCCGCGCCCTCACACGCACGCTCCCCCTAAAGCGTTGCCGTACCCTCACCTGAACCCTAAACCGTAACCGTCCCCTAACCTTAACCCTAGCCCGAACCCTAACCCTAACCCTTCCCCGAAGCCTGACCCTCACCCGTCCCCTAATCCTAACCCGTACGCTAACACTAACCCGCGCCCTCACACGCTCGCTCCCCCTAAAGCGTTGCCGTACCCTCACCTGGACCCTAAACTTTCCCCGTCCCCTAACCCTAACCCTAGCCCGAACCCTAACCCTAACCCTTCCCCGAAGCCTGACCCTCACCCATCCCCTAATCCTAACCCGTACGCTAACACTAACCCACGCCCTCACACGCACGCTCCCCCTAAAGCGTTGCCGTACCCTCACCTGGACCCTAAACCGTCCCCGTCCCCTAACCCTAACCCTAGCCCGAACCCTAACCCTAACCCTTCCGCGAAGCCTGACCCTCACCCGTCCCCTAATCCTAAGCCGTACGCTAACACTAACCCGCGCCCTCACACGCACGCTCCCCCTAAAGCGTTGCCATACCCTCTCCTGGACCCTAAACCGTCCCCGTCCCCTAACCCTAACCCTAGCCCGAACCCTAACCCTAACCCTTCCCCGAAGCCTGACCCTCACCCGTCCCCTAATCCTAACCCGTACGCTAACACTAACCCGCGCCCTCACACGCACGCTCCCCCTAAAGCGTTGCCGTACCCTCACCTGGACCCGAAACCGTCCCCGTCCCCTAACCCTAACCCTAGCCCGAACCCTAACCCTAACCCTTCCCCGAAGCCTGACCCTCACACGTCCCCTAATCCTAACCCGTACGCTAACACTAACCCGCGCCCTCACACGCACGCTCCCCCTAAAGCGTTGCCGTACCCTCACCTGGACCCTAAACCGTCCCCGTCCCCTAACCCTAACCCTAGCCCGAACCCTAACCCTAACCCTTCCCCGAAGCCTGACCCTCACCCGTCCCCTAATCCTAACCCGTACGCTAACACTAACCCGCGCCCTCACACGCACGCTCCCCCTAAAGCGTTGCCGTAACCTCACCTGGACCCTAAACCTTCCCCGTCCCCTAACCCTAACCGTAGCCCGAACCCTAACCCTAACCCTTTCCCGAAGCCTGACCCTCACCTGTCCCCTAATCCTAAGCCGTACGCTAACACTAACCCGCGCCCTCACACGCACGCTCCCCCTAAAGCGTTGCCGTACCCTCACCTGAACCCTAAACCGTAACCGTCCCCTAACCTTAACCCTAGCCCGAACCCTAACCCTAACCCTTCCCCGAAGCCTGACCCTCACCCGTCCCCTAATCCTAACCCGTACGCTAACACTAACCCACGCCCTCACACGCACGCTCCCCCTAAAGCGTTGCCGTACCCTCACCTGGACCCTAAACCGTCCCCGTCCCCTAACCCTAACCCTAGCCCGAACCCTAACCCTAACCCTTCCCCGAAGCCTGACCCTCACCCATCCCCTAATCCTAACCCGTACGCTAACACTAACCCGTGCCCTCACACGCACGCTCCCCCTAAAGCGTTGCCGTACCCTCACCTGGACCCTACACCGTCCCCGTCCCCTAACCCTAACCCTAGCCCGAACCCTAACCCAAAACCTTCCCCGAAGCCTGACCCTCACCCGTCCCCTAATCCTAACCCGTACGCTAACACTAACCCGCGCCCTCACATGCACGCTCCCCCTAAAGCATTGCCGTACCCTCACCTGGACCCTAAACCTTCCCCGTCCCCTAACCCTAACCGTAGCCCGAACCCTAACCCTAACCCTTCCCCGAAGCCTGACCCTCACCCGTCCCCTAATCCTAAGCCGTACGCTAACACTAACCCGCGCCCTCACACGCACGCTCCCCCTAAAGCGTTGCCGTACCCTCACCTGGACCCGAAACCGTCCCCGTCCCCTAACCCTAACCCTAGCCCGAACCCTAACCCTAACCCTTCCCCGAAGCCTGACCCTCACCCGTCCCCTAATCCTAACCCGTACGCTAACACTAACCCGCGCCCTCACACGCACGCTCCCCCTAAAGCGTTGCCGTACCCTCACCTGGACCCTAAACCTTCCCCATCCCCTAACACTAACCCTAGCCCGAACCCTAACCCTAACCATTCCCCGAAGCCTGACCCTCACCCGTCCCCTAATCCTAACCCGTACGCTAACACTAACCCGCGCCCTCACACGCACGCTCCCCCTAAAGCGTTGCCGTACCCTCACCTGGACCCTAAACCTTCCCAATCCCCTAACACTAACCCTAGCCCGAACCCTAACCCTAACCATTCCCCGAAGCCTGACCCTCACCCGTCCCCTAATCCTAACCCGTACGCTAACACTAACCCGCGCCCTCACACGCACGCTCCCCCTAAAGCGTTGCTGTACCCTCACCTGGACCCTAAACCGTCCCCATCCCCTAACCCTAACCCTAGCCCGAACCCTAACCCTAACCCTTCCCCGATGCCTGACCCTCACCCGTCCCCTAATCCTAACCCGTACGCTAACACTAACCCGCGTCCTCACACTCACGCTCCCCCTAAAGCGTTGCCATACCCTCACCTGGACCCTAAACCGTCCCCGTCCCTTAACCCTTACCCTAGCCCGAACCCTAACACTAAACCTTCCCCGAAGCCTGACCCTCACCCGTCCCCTAATCCTTACCCGTACGCTAACACTAACCCACGCCCTCACACGCACGCTCCCCCTAAAGCGTTGCCATACCCTCACCTGGACCCTAAACCTTCCCCATCCCCTAACCCTAACCCTAGCCCGAACCCTAACCCTAACCCTTCCCCGAAGCCTGACCCTAACCCGTCCCCTAATCCTAACCCGTACGCTAACACTAACCCGCGCCCTCACACGCACGCTCCCCCTAAAGCGTTGCCGTACCCTCACCTGGACCCTAAACCGTCCCCGTCCCCTAACCCTAACCCTAGCCCGAACCCTAACCCTAACCCTTCCCCGAAGCCTGACCCTCACCCGTCCCCTAATCCTAACCCGTACGCTAACACTAACCCGCGCCCTCACACGCACGCTCCCCCTAAAGCGTTGCCGTACCCTCACCTGGACCCTAAACCGTCCCCGTCCCCTAACCCTAACCCTAGCCCAAACCCTAACCCTAACCCTTCCCCGAAGCCTGACCCTCACCCGTCCCCTAATCCTAAGCCGTACGCTAACACTAACCCGCGCCCTCACACGCACGCTCCCCCTAAAGCGTTGCCGTACCCTCACCTGGACCCTAAACCGTCCCCGTCCCCTAACCCTAACCCTAGCCCGAACCCTAACCCTAACCCTTCCCCGAAGCCTGACCCTCACCCGTCCCCTAATCCTAAGCCGCACGCTAACACTAACGCGCGCCCTCACACGCACGCTCCCCCTAAAGCGTTGCCGTACCCTCACTTGGACCCTAAACCGTCCCCGTCCCCTAACCCTAACCCTAGCCCGAACCCTAACCCTAACCCTTCCCCGAAGCCTGACCCTCACCCGTCCCCTAATCCTAACCCGTACGCTAACACTAACGCGCACCCTCACACGCACGCTCCCCCTAAAGCGTTGCCGTACCCTCTCCTGGACCCTAAACCGTCCCCGTCCCCTAAACCTAACCCTAGCCCGAACCCTAACCCTAACCCTTCCCCGAAGCCTGACCCTCACCCGTCCCCTAATCCTAACCCGTACGCTAACACTAACGCGTGCCCTCACACGCACGCTCCCCCTAAAGCGTTGCCGTACCCTCACCTGGACCCGAAACCGTCCCCGTCCCCTAACCCTAACCCTAGCCCGAACCCTAACCCTAACACTTCCCCGAAGCCTGACCCTCACCCGTCCCCTAATCCTAACCCGTACGCTAACACTAACCCGCGCCCTCACACGCACGCTCCCCCTAAAGCGTGACCGTACCCTCACCTGGACCCTAAACCGTCCCCGTCCCCTAACCCTAACCCTAGCCCGAACCCTAACCCTAACCCTTCCCCGAAGCCTGACCCTCACCCGTCCCCTAATCCTAACCCGTACGCTAACACTAACCCGCGCCCTCACACGCACGCTCCCCCTAAAGCATTGCCGTACCCTCACCTGGACCCTAAACCGTCCCCGTCCCCTAACCCTAACCCTAGCCGAAACCCTAACCCTAACCCTTCCCCGAAACCTGACCCTCACCCGTCCCCTAATCCTAAGCCGTACGCTAACACTAACCCGCGCCCTCACACGCACGCTCCCCCTAAAGCGTTGCCGTACCCTCACCTGGACCCTAAACCGTCCCCGTCCCCTAACCCTAACCCTAGCCCGAACCCTAAACCTAACCCTTCCCCGAAGCCTGACCCTCACCCGTCCCCTAATCCTAAGCCGCACGCTAACACTAACGTGCGCCCTCACACGCACGCTCCCCCTAAAGCGTTGCCGTACCCTCACTTGGACCCTAAACCGTCCCCGTCCCTTAACCCTAACCCTAGCCCTAACCCTAACCCTAACCCTTCCCCGAAGCCTGACCCTCACCCGTCCCCTAATCCTAAGCCGTACGCTAACAATAACGCGCGCCCTCACACGCACGCTCCCCCTAAAGCGTTGCCGTACCCTCTCCTGGACCCTAAACCGTCCCCGTACCCTAACCCTAACCCTAGCCCGAACCCTAACCCTAACACTTCCCCGAAGCCTGACCCTCACCCGTCCCCTAATCCTAACCCGTACGCTAACACTAACGCGTGCCCTCACACGCACGCTCCCCCTAAAGCATTGCCGTACCCTCACCTGGACCCGAAACCGTCCCCGTCCCCTAACCCTAACCCTAGCCCGAACCCTAACCCTAACACTTCCCCGAAGCCTGACCCTCACCCGTCCCCTAATCCTAACCCGTACGCTAACACTAACCGACGCCCTCACATGCACGCTCCCCCTAAAGCGTTGCCGTACCCTCACCTGGACCCTAAACCGTCCCCGTCCCCTAACCCTAACCCTAGCCCGAACCCTAACCCTAACCTTTCCCAGAAGCCTGACCCTCACCCGTACCCTAATCCTAACCCGTACGCTAACACTAACCCGCACCCTCACACGTACGCTCCCCCTAAAGCGTTGCCGTACCCTCACCTAGACCCTAAACCGTCCCCGTCCCCTAACCCTAACCCTAGCCCGAACCCTAACCCTAACCCTTCCCCGATGCCTGACCCTCACCCGTCCCCTAATCCTAACCCGTACGATAACACTAACCCGCGTCCTCACACGCACGCTCCCCCTAAAGCGTTGCCGTACCCTCACCTGGACCCTAAACCGTCCCCGTCCCTTAACCCTTACCCTAGCCCGAACCCTAAACCTAAACCTTCCCCGAAGCCTGACCCTCACCCGTCCCCTAATCCTAACCCGTACGCTAACACTAACCCACGCCCTCACACGCACGCTCCCCCTAAAGCGTTGCCGTACCCTCACCTGGACCCTAAACCTTCCCCATCCCCTAACCCTAACCCTAGCCCGAACCCTAACCCTAACCCTTCCCCGAAGCCTGACCCTCACCCGTCCCCTAATCCTAAGCCGTACGCTAACACTAACCCGCGCCCTCACACGCACGCTCCCCCTAAAGCGTTGCCGTACCCTCACCTGGACCCTAAACCGTCCCCGTCCCCTAACCCTAACCCTAGCCCGAACCCTAACCCTAACCCTTCCCCGAAGCCTGACCCTCACCCGTCCCCTAATCCTAACCCGTACGCTAACACTAACACGCGCCCTCACACGCATGCTCCCCCTAAAGCGTTGCCGTACCCTCACCTGGACCCTAAACCGTCCCCATCCCCTAACCCTAACCCTAGCCCGAACCCTAACCCTAACCCTTCCCCGAAGCCTGACCCTCACCCGTCCCCTAATCCTAACCCGTACGCTAACACTAACCCGCGCCCTCACACGCACGCTCCCCCTAAAGCGTTGCCGTACCCTCACCTGGACCCTAAACCGTCCCCGTCCCCTAACCCTAACCCTAGCCCGAACCCTAACCCTAACCCTTCCCCGAAGCCTGACCCTCACCCGTCCCCTAATCCTAAGCCGTACGCTAACACTAACCCGCGCCCTCACACGCACGCTCCCCCTAAAGCGTTGCCGTACCCTCACCTGGACCCTAAACCGTCCCCGTACCCTAACCCTAACCCTAGCCCGAACCCTAACCCTAACCCTTCCCCGAAGCCTGACCCTCACCCGTCCCCTAATCCTAAGCCGCACGCTAACACTAACGCGCGCCCTCACACGCACGCTCCCCCTAAAGCGTTGCCGTACCCTCACTTGGACCCTAAACCGTCCCTGTCCCCTAACCCTAACCCTAGCCCGAACCCTAACCCTAACCCTTCCCCGAAGCCTGACCCTCACCCGTCCCCTAATCCTAAGCCGTACGCTAACACTAACGCGCGCCCTCACACGCACGCTCCCCCTAAAGCGTTGCCGTACCCTCTACTGGACCCTAAACCGTCCCCGTCCCCTAACCCTAACCCTAGCCCGAACCCTAACCCTAACCCTTCCCCGAAGCCTGACCCTCACCCGTCCCCTAATCCTAACCCGTACGCTAACACTAACGCGTGCCCTCACACGCACGCTCCCCCTAAAGCGTTGCCGTACCCTCACCTGGACCCGAAACCGTCCCCGTCCCCTAACCCTAACCCTAGCCCGAACCCTAACCCTAACCCTTCCCCGAAGCCTGACCCTCACCCGTCCCCTAATCCTAACCCGTACGCTAACACTAACACGCGCCCTCACACGCACGCTCCCCCTAAAGCGTTGCCGTACCCTCAGCTGGACCCGAAACCGTCCCCGTCCCCTAACCCTAACCCTAGCCCGAACCCTATCCCTAACACTTCCCCGAAGCCTGACCCTCACCCGTCCCCTAATCCTAACCCGTACGCTAACACTAACCCGCGCCCTCACACGCACGCTCCCCCTAAAGCGTTGCCGTACCCTCACCTGGACCCTAAACCGTCCCCGTCCCCTAACCCTAACCCTAGCCCGAACCCTAACCCTAACCCTTCCCCGAAGCCTGACCCTCACCCATCCCCTAATCCTAACCCGTACGCTAACACTAACCCGTGCCCTCACACGCACGCTCCCCCTAAAGCGTTGCCGTACCCTCACCTGGACCCTAAACCGTCCCCGTCCCCTAACCCTAACCCTAGCCCGAACCCTAACCCTAACCCTTCCCCGAAGCCTGACCCTCACCCGTCCCCTAATCCTAACCCGTACGCTAACACTAACCCGCGCCCTCACACGCACGCTCCCCCTAAAGCGTTGCCGTACCCTCACCTGGACCCTAAACCGTCCCCATCCCCTAACCCTAACCCTAGCCCGAACCCTAACCCTAACCCTTCCCCGAAGCCTGACCCTCACCCGTCCCCTAATCCTAACCCGTACGCTAACACTAACCCGCGCCCTCACACGCACGCTCCCCCTAAAGCGTTGCCGTACCCTCACCTGGACCCTAAACCGTCCCCGTCCCCTAACCCTAACCCTAGCCCGAACCCTAACCCTAACCCTTCCCCGAAGCCTGACCCTCACCCGTCCCCTAATCCTAAGCCGTACGCTAACACTAACCCGCGCCCTCACACGCACGCTCCCCCTAAAGCGTTGCCGTACCCTCACCTGGACCCTAAACTGTCCCCGTCCCCTAACCCTAACCCTAGCCCGAACCCTAACCCTAACCCTTCCCCGAAGCCTGACACTCACCCGTCCCCTAATCCTAAGCCGCACGCTAACACTAACGCGCGCCCTCACACGCACGCTCCCCCTAAAGCGTTGCCGTACCCTCACTTGGACCCTAAACCGTCCCTGTCCCCTAACCCTAACCCTAGCCCGAACCCTAACCCTAACCCTTCCCCGAAGCCTGACCCTCACCCGTCCCCTAATCCTAAGCCGTACGCTAACACTAACGCGCGCCCTCACACGCACGCTCCCCCTAAAGCGTTGCCGTACCCTCTCCTGGACCCTAAACCGTCCCCGTCCCCTAACCCTAACCCTAGCCCGAACCCTAACCCTAACCCTTCCCCGAAGCCTGACCCTCACCCGTCCCCTAATCCTAACCCGTACGCTAACACTAACGCGTGCCCTCACACGCACGCTCCCCCTAAAGCGTTGCCGTACCCTCACCTGGACCCGAAACCGTCCCCGTCCCCTAACCCTAACCCTAGCCCGAACCCTAACCCTAACCCTTCCCCGAAGCCTGACCCTCACCCGTCCCCTAATCCTAACCCGTACGCTAACACTAACCCGCGCCCTCACACGCACGCTCCCCCTAAAGCGTTGCCGTACCCTCAGCTGGACCCGAAACCGTCCCCGTCCCCTAACCCTAACCCTAGCCCGAACCCTATCCCTAACCCTTCCCCGAAGCCTGACCCTCACCCGTCCCCTAATCCTAACCCGTACGCTAACACTAACCCGCGCCCTCACACGCACGCTCCCCCTAAAGCGTTGCCGTACCCTCACCTGGACCCTAAACCGTCCCCGTCCCCTAACCCTAACCCTAGCCCGAACCCTAACCCTAACCCTTCCCCGAAGCCTGACCCTCACCCATCCCCTAATCCTAACCCGTACGCTAACACTAACCCGTGCCCTCACACGCACGCTCCCCCTAAAGCGTTGCCGTACCCTCACCTGGACCCTAAACCGTCCCCATCCCCTAACCCTAACCCTAGCCCGAACCCTAACCCTAACCCTTCCCCGAAGCCTGACCCTCACCCGTCCCCTAATCCTAACCCGTACGCTAACACTAACCCGCGCCCTCACACGCACGCTCCCCCTAAAGCGTTGCCGTACCCTCACCTGGACCCTAAACCTTCCCCGTCCCCTAACCCTAACCGTAGCCCGAACCCTAACCCTAACCCTTCCCCGAAGCCTGACCCTCACCCGTCCCCTAATCCTAAGCCGTACGCTAACACTAACCCGCGCCCTCACACGCACGCTCCCCCTAAAGCGTTGCCGTACCCTCACCTGAACCCTAACCGTCCCCGTCCCCTAACCCTAACCCTAGCCCGAACCCTAACCCTAACCCTTCCCCGAAGCCTGACCCTCACCCGTCCCCTAATCCTAACCCGTATGCTAACACTAACCCGCGCCCTCACACGCACGCTCCCCCTAAAGCGTTGCCGTACCCTCACCTGGACCCTAAACCGTCCCCGTCCCCTAACCCTAACCCTAGCCCGAACCCTAACCCTAACCCTTCCCCGAAGCCTGACCCTCACCCGTCCCCTAATCCTAACCTGTACGCTAACACTAACCCGCGCCCTCACATGCACGCTCCCCCTAAAGCGTTGCCGTACCCTCACCTGGACCCTAAACCGTCCCCGTCCCCTAACCCTAACCCTAGCCCGAACCCTAACCCTAACACTTCCCCGAAGCCTGACCCTCACCCGTCCCCTAATCCTAAGCCGCACGCTAACACTAACGCGCGCCCTCACACGCACGCTCCCCCTAAAGCGTTGCCATACCCTCACTTGGACCCTAAACCGTCCCCGTCCCCTAACCCTAACCCTAGCCCGAACCCTAACCCTAACCCTTCCCCGAAGCCTGACCCTCACCCGTCCCCTAATCCTAACCCGTACGATAACACTAACGCGCGCCCTCACACGCACGCTCCCCCTAAAGCGTTGCCGTACCCTCTCCTGGACCCTAAACCGTCCCCGTACCCTAACCCTTACCCTAGCCCGAACCCTAACCCTAACCCTTCCCCGAAGCCTGACCCTCACCCGTCCCCTAATCCTAACCCGTAGGCTAACACTAACGCGTGCCCTCACACGCACGCTCCCCCTAAAGCGTTGCCGTACCCTCACCTGGACCCGAAACCGTCCCCGTCCCCTAACCCTAACCCTAGCCCGAACCCTAACCCTAACCCTTCCCCGAAGCCTGACCCTCACCCGTCCCCTAATCCTAACCCGTACGCTAACACTAACCCGCGCCCTCACACGCACGCTCCCCCTAAAGCGTTGCCGTACCCTCACCTGGACCCTAAACCGTCCCCGTCCCCTAACCCTAACCCTAGCCCGAACCCTAACCCTAACCCTTCCCCGAAGCCTGACCCTCACCCGTCCCCTAATCCTAACCCGTACGCTATCATTAACCCGCTCCCTCACACGCACGCTCCCCCTAAAACGTTGCCGAACCCTCACCTGGACCCGAAACCGTCCCCGTCCCCTAAATCTAACCCTAGCCCCAACCCTAACCCTAACCCTTCCCCGAAACCTGACCCTCAGCCGTCCCCTAATCCTAACCCGTACGCTAACACTAACCCGCGCCCTCACACGCACGCTCCCCCTAAAGCGTTGCCGTACCCTCACCTGGACCCTAAACCGTCCCCGTCCCCTAACCCTAACCCTAGCCCGAACCCTAACCCTAACCCTTCCCCGAAGCCTGACCCTCACCCGTCCCCTAATCCTAACCCGTACGCTAACACTAACCCGCGTCCTCACACGCACGCTCCCCCTAAAGCGTTGCCGTACCCTCACCTGGACCCTAAACCGTCCCCGTCCCCTAACCCTAACCCTAGCCCAAACCCTAACCCTAACCCTTCCCCGAAGCCTGACCCTCACCCGTCCCCTAATCCTAAGCCGTACGCTAACACTAACCCGCGCCCTCACACGCACGCTCCCCCTAAAGCGTTGCCGTACCCTCACCTGGACCCTAAACCGTCCCCATCCCCTAACCCTAACCCTAGCCCGAACCCTAACCCTAACCCTTCCCCGAAGCCTGACCCTCACCCGTCCCCTAATCCTAAGCCGCACGCTAACACTAACGCGCGCCCTCACACGCACGCTCCCCCTAAAGCGTTGCCGTACCCTCACTTGGACCCTAAACCGTCCCCGTCCCCTAACCCTATCCCTAGCCCGAACCCTAACCCTAACCCTTCCCCGAAGCCTGACCCTCATCCGTCCCCTAATCCTAAGCCGTACGCTAACACTAACGCGCGCCCTCACACGCACGCTCCCCCTAAAGCGTTGCCGTACCCTCTCCTGGACCCTAAACCGTCCCCGTACCCTAACACTAACCCTAGCCCGAACCCTAACCCTAACCCTTCCCCGAAGCCTAACCCTCACCCGTCCCCTAATCCTAACCCGTACGCTAACACTAACGCGTTCCCTCACACGCACGCTCCCCCTAAAGCGTTGCCGTACCCTCACCTGGACCCGAAACCGTCCCCGTCCCCTAACCCTAACCCTAGCCCGAACCCTAACCCTAACCCTTCCCCGAAGCCTGACCCTCACCCGTCCCCTAATCCTAACCCGTACGCTAACACTAACCCGCGCCCTCAAACGCACGCTACCCCTAAAGCGTTGCCGTACCCTCACCTGGACCCTAAACCGTCCCCGTCCCCTAACCCTAACCCTAGCCCGAACCCTAACCCTAACCCTTCCCCGAAGCCTGACCCTCACCCGTCCCCTAATCCTAACCCGTACGCTAACACTAACCCGCGCCCTCACACGCACGCTCCCCCTAAAGCGTTGCCGTACCCTCACCTGGACCCTAAACCGTCCCCGTCCCCTAACCCTAACCGTAGCCCGAACCCTAACCCTAACCCTTCCCCGAAGCCTGACCCTCACCCGTCCCCTAATCCTAAGCCGTACGCTAACACTAACCCGCGCCCTCACACGCACGCTCCCCCTATAGCGTTGCCGTACCCTCACCTGAACCCTAAACCTTAACCGTCCCCTAACCCTAACCCTAGCCCGAACCCTAACCCTAACCCTTCCCCGAAGCCTGAACCTCACCGTCCCCTAATCCTAACCCGTACGCTAACACTAACCCGCGCCCTCACACGCACGCTCCCCCTAAAGCGTTGCCGTACCCTCACCTGAACCCTAAACCGTCCCCGTCCCCTAACCTTATCCCTAGCCCGAACCCTAACCCTAACCCTTCCCCGAAGCCTGACCCTCACCCGTCCCCTAATCCTAACCCGTACGCTAACACTAAACCGCGCCCTCACACGCACGCTCCCCCTAAAGCGTTGCCGTACCCTCACCTGGACCCTAAACCGTCCCCGTCCCCTAACCCTAACCCTAGGCCGAACCCTAACCCTAACCCTTCCCCGAAGCCTGACCCTCACCCGTCCCCTAATCCTAACCCGTACGCTAACACTAACCCGCGCCCTCACATGCACGCTCCCCCTAAAGCGTTGCCGTACACTCACCTGGACCCTAAACCGTCCCCGTCCCCTAACCCTAACCCTAGCCCGAACCCTAACCCTAACCCTTCCCAGAAGCCTGACCCTCACCCGTCCCCTAATCCTAACCCGTACGCTAACACTAACCCGTGCCCTCACACGTACGCTCCCCCTAAAGCGTTGCCGTACCCTCACCTGGACCCTAAACCGTCCCCGTCCCCTAACCCTAACCCTAGCCCGAACCCTAACCCTAACACTTCCCCGATGCCTGACCCTCACCCGTCCCCTAATCCTAACCCGTACACTAACACTAACCCGCGTCCTCACACGCACGCTCCCCCTAAAGCGTTGCCGTACCCTCACCTGGACCCTAAACCGTCCCCGTCCCCTAACCCTAACCCTAGCCCGAACCCTAACCCTAACCCTTCCCCGAAGCCTGACCCTCACCCGTCCCCTAATCCTAACCCGTACGCTAACACTAACCCACGCCCTCACACGCACGCTCCCCCTAAAGCGTTGCCGTACCCTCACCTGGACCCTAAACCTTCCCCATCCCCTAACCCTAACCCTAGCCCGAACCCTAACCCTAACCCTTCCCCGAAGCCTGACCCTCACCCGTCCCCTAATCCTGACCCGTACGCTAACACTAACCCGCGCCCTCACACGCACGCTCCCCCTAAAGCGTTGCCGTACACTCACCTGGACCCTAAACCGTCCCCGTCCCCTAACCCTAACCCTAGCCCGAACCCTAACCCTAACCCTTCCCCGAAGCCTGACCCTCACCCATCCCCTAATCCTAACCCGTACGCTAACACTAACACGCGCCCTCACACGCACGCTCCCCCTAAAGCGTTGCCGTACCCTCACCTGGACCCTAAACCGTCCCCATCCCCTAACCCTAACCCTAGCCCGAACCCTAACCCTAACCCTTCCCCGAAGCCTGACCCTCACCCGTCCCCTAATCCTAACCCGTACGCTAACACTAACCCACGCCCTCACACGCACGCTCCCCCTAAAGCGTTGCCGTACCCTCACCTGGACCCTAAACCGTCCCCGTCCCCTAACCCTAACCCTAGCCCAAACCCTAACCCTAACCCTTCCCCGAAGCCTGACCCTCACCCGTCCCCTAATCCTAAGCCGTACGCTAACACTAACCCACGCCCTCACACGCACGCTCCCCCTAAAGCGTTGCCGTACCCTCACCTGGACCCTAAACCGTCCCCATCCCCTAACCCTAACCCTAGCCCGAACCCTAACCCTAACCCTTCCCCGAAGCCTGACCCTCACCCGTCCCCTAATCCTAACCCGTACGCTAACACTAACCCGCGCCCTCACACGCACGCTCCCCCTAAAGCGTTGCCGTACCCTCACCTGGACCCTAAACCGTCCCCGTCCCCTAACCCTAACCCTAGCCCAAACCCTAACCCTAACCCTTCCCCGAAGCCTGACCCTCACCCGTCCCCTAATCGTAAGCCGTACGCTAACACTAACGCGCGCCCTCACATGCACGCTCCCCCTAAAGCGTTGCCATACACTCTCCTGAACCCTAAACCGTCCCCATACCCTAACCCTAACCCTAGCCCGAACCCTAACCCTAACCCTTCCCCGAAGCCTGACCCTCACCCGTCCCCTAATCCTAACCCGCACGCTAACACTAACGCGTGCCCTCACACGCACGCTCCCCCTAAAGCGTTGCCGTACCCTCACCTGGACCCGAAACCGTCCCCGTCCCCTAACCCTAACCCTAGCCCGAACCCTAACCCTAACCCTTCCCCGAAGCCTGACCCTCACCCGTCCCCTAATCCTAAGCCGCACGCTAACACTAACGCGCGCCCTCACACGCACGCTCCCCCTAAAGCGTTGCCGTACACTCACTTGGACCCTAAACCGTCCCCGTCCCCTAACCCTAACCCTAGCCCGAACCCTAACCCTAACCCTTCCCCGAAGCCTGACCCTCACCCGTCCCCTAATCGTAAGCCGTACGCTAACACTAACGCGCGCCCTCACATGCACGCTCCCCCTAAAGCGTTGCCATACACTCTCCTGAACCCTAAACCGTCCCCGTACCCTAACCCTAACCCTAGCCCGAACCCTAACCCTAACCCTTCCCCGAAGCCTGACCCTCACCCGTCCCCTAATCCTAACCCGTACGCTAACACTAACGCGTGCCCTCACACGCACGCTCCCCCTAAAGCGTTGCCGTACCCTCACCTGGACCCGAAACCGTCCCCGTCCCCTAACCCTAACCCTAGCCCGAACCCTAACCCTAACCCTTCCCCGAAGCCTGACCCTCACCCGTCCCCTAATGCTAACCCGTACGCTAACACTAACGCGCGCCCTCACACGCACGCTCCCCCTAAAGCGTTGCCGTACCCTCACCTGGACCCTAAACCGTCCCCGTCCCCTAACCCTAACCCTAGCCCGAAGCCTAACCCTAACCCTTCCCCGAAGCCTGACCCTCACCCGTCCCCTAATCCTAACCCGTACGCTAACACTAACCCGCGCCCTCACACGCACGCTCCCCCTAAAGCGTTGCCGTACCCTCACCTGGACCCTAAACCGTCCCCGTCCCCTAACCCTAACCCTAGCCCGAACCCTAACCCTAACCCTTCCCCGAAGCCTGACCCTCACCCGTCCCCTAATCCTAAGCCGTACGCTAACACTAACCCACGCCCTCACACGCACGCTCCCCCTAAAGCGTTGCCGTACCCTCACCTGGACCCTAAACCGTCCCCGTCCCCTAACCCTAACCCTAGCCCGAACCCTAACCCTAACCCTTCCCCGAAGCCTGACCCTCACCCGTCCCCTAATCCTAAGCCGCACGCTAACACTAACGCGCGCCCTCACACGCACGCTCCCCGTAAAGCGTTGCCGTACACTCACTTGGACCCTAAACCGTCCCCGTCCCCTAACCCTAACCCTAGCCCGAACCCTAACCCTAACCCTTCCCCGAAGCCTGACCCTCACCCGTCCCCTAATCGTAAGCCGTACGCTAACACTAACGCGCGCCCTCACATGCACGCTCCCCCTAAAGCGTTGCCATACACTCTCCTGAACCCTAAACCGTCCCCGTACCCTAACCCTAACCCTAGCCCGAACCCTAACCCTAACCCTTCCCCGAAGCCTGACCCTCACCCGTCCCCTAATCCTAACCCGTACGCTAACACTAACGCGTGCCCTCACATGCACGCTCCCCCTAAAGCGTTGCCGTACCCTCACCTGGACCCGAAACCGTCCCCGTCCCCTAACCCTAACCCTAGCCCGAACCCTAACCCTAACACTTCCCCGAAGCCTGACCCTCACCCGTCCCCTAATCCTAACCCGTACGCTAACACTAACCCGCGCCCTCACACGCACGCTCCCCCTAAAGCGTTGCCGTACCCTCACCTGGACCCTAAACCGTCCCCGTCCCCTAACCCTAACCCTAGCCCGAACCCTAACCCTAAACCTTCCCCGAAGCCTGACCCTCACCCGTCCCCTAATCCTAACCCGTACGCTAACACTAACCCGCGCCCTCACACGCACGCTCCCCCTAAAGCGTTGCCGTACCCTCACCTGGACCCTAAACCTTCCCCGTCCCCTAACCCTAACCGTAGCCCGAACCCTAACCCTAACCCTTCCCCGAAGCCTGACCCTCACCCGTCCCCTAATCCTAAGCCGTACGCTAACACTAACCCGCGCCCTCACACGCACGCTCCCCCTAAAGCGTTGCCGTACCCTCACCTGAACCCTAAACCGTAACCGTCCCCTAACCTTAACCCTAGCCCGAACCCTAACCCTAACACTTCCCCGAAGCCTGACCCTCACCCGTCCCCTAATCCTAACCCGTACGCTAACACTAACCCACGCCCTCACACGCTCGCTCCCCCTAAAGCGTTGCCGTACCCTCACCTGGACCCTAAACCGTCCCCGTCCCCTAACCCTAACCCTAGCCCGAACCCTAACCCTAACACTTCCCCGAAGCCTGACCCTCACCCGTCCCCTAATCCTAACCCGTACACTAACACTAACCCTCGCCCTCACACGCACGCTCCCCCTAAAGCGTTGCCGTACCCTCACCAGGACCCTAAACCTTCCCCGTCCCCTAACCCTAACCGTAGCCCGAACCGTAACCCTAACCCTTCCCCGAAGCCTGACCCTCACCCGTCCCCTAATCCTAAGCCGTACGCTAACACTAACCCGCGCCCTCACACGCACGCTCCCCCTAAAGCGTTGCCGTACCCTCACCTGAACCCTAAACCGTAACCGTCCCCTAACCTTAACCCTAGCCCGAACCCTAACCCTAACCCTTCCCCGAAGCCTGACCCTCACCCGTCCCCTAATCCTAACCCGTACGCTAACACTAACCCTCGCCCTCACACGCACGCTCCCCCTAAAGCGTTGCCGTACCCTCACCTGGACCCTAAACCGTCCCCGTCCCCTAACCCTAACCCTAGCCCGAACCCTAACCCTAACCCTTCCCCGAAGCCTGACCCTCACCCATCCCCTAATCCTAACCCGTACGCTAACACTAACCCGTGCCCTCACACGCACGCTCCCCCTAAAGCGTTGCCGTACCCTCACCTGGACCCTAAACCGTCCCCGTCCCCTAACCCTAACCCTAGCCCGAACCCTAACCCTAAACCTTCCCCGAAGCCTGACCCTCACCCGTCCCCTAATCCTAACCCGTACGCTAACACTAACCCGCGCCCTCACACGCACGCTCCCCCTAAAGCGTTGCCGTACCCTCACCTGGACCCTAAACCTTCCCCGTCCCCTAACCCTAACCGTAGCCCGAACCCTAACCCTAACCCTTCCCCGAAGCCTGACCCTCACCCGTCCCGTAATCCTCAGCCGTACGCTAACACTAACCCGCGCCCTCACACGCACGCTCCCCCTAAAGCGTTGCCGTACCCTCACCTGAACCCTAAACCGTCCCCGTCCCCTAACCCTAACCCTAGCCCGAACCCTAACCCTAACCCTTCCCCGAAGCCTGACCCTCACCCGTCCCCTAATCCTAACCCGTACGCTAACACTAACCCGCGCCCTCACACGCACGCTCCCCCTAAAGCGTTGCCGTACCCTCACCTGGACCCTAAACCGTCCCCGTCCCCTAACCCTAACTCTAGCCCGAACCCTAACCCTAACCCTTCCCCGAAGCCTGACCCTCACCCGTCCCCTAATCCTAAGCCGTACGCTAACACTAACCCGCGCCCTCACACGCACGCTCCCCCTAAAGCGTTGCCGTACCCTCACCTGGACCCGAAACCGTCCCCGTCCCCTAACCCTAACCCTAGCCCGAACCCTAACCCTAACCCTTCCCCGAAGCCTGACCCTCACCCGTCCCCTAATCCTAACCCGTACGCTAACACTAACCCGCGCCCTCACACGCACGCTCCCCCTAAAGCGTTGCCGTACCCTCACCTGGACCCTAAACCTTCCCCATCCCCTAACCCTAACCCTAGCCCGAACCCTAACCCTAACCATTCCCCGAAGCCTGACCCTCACCCGTCCCCTAATCCTAACCCGTACGCTAACACTAACCCGCGCCCTCACACGCACGCTCCCCCTAAAGCGTTGCCGTACCCTCACCTGGACCCTAAACCGTCCCCATCCCCTAACCCTAACCCTAGCCCGAACCCTAACCCTAACCCTTCCCCGAAGCCTGACCCTCACCCGTCCCCTAATCCTAACCCGTACGCTAACACTAACCCGCGCCCTCACACGCACGCTCCCCCTAAAGCGTTGCCGTACCCTCACCTGGACCCTAAACCGTCCCCGTACCCTAATCCTAACCGTAGCCCGAACCCTAACCCTAACCCTTCCCCGAAGCCTGACCCTCACCCGTCCCCTAATCCTAAGCCGTACGCTAACACTAACCCGCGCCCTCACACGCACGCTCCCCCTAAAGCGTTGCCGTACCCTCACCTGAACCCTAAACCGTCCCCGTCCCCTAACCCTAGCCCGAACCCTAACCCTAACCCTTCCCCGAAGCCTGACCCCCACCCGTCCCCTAATCCTAACCCGTACGCTAACACTAACCCGCGCCCTCACACGCACGCTCCCCCTAAAGCGTTGCCGTACCCTCACCTGGACCCTAAACCGTCCCCGTCCCCTAACCCTAACCCTAGCCCGAACCCTAACCCTAACCCTTCCCCGAAGCCTGACCCTCACCCGTCCCCTAATCCTAAGCCGTACGCTAACACTAACCCGCACCCTCACACGCACGCTCCCCCTAAAGCGTTGCCGTACCCTCACCTGGACCCGAAACCGTCCCCGTCCCCTAACCCTAACCCTAGCCCGAACCCTAACCCTAACCCTTCCCCGAAGCCTGACCCTCACCCGTCCCCTAATCCTAACCCGTACGCTAACACTAACCCGCGCCCTCACACGCACGCTCCCCCTAAATCGTTGCCGTTCCCTCACCTGGACCCTAAACCTTCCCCATCCCCTAACCCTAACCCTAGCCGGAACCCTAACCCTAACCATTCCCCGAAGCCTGACCCTCACCCGTCCCCTAATCCTAACCCGTACGCTAACACTAACCCGCGCCCTCACACGCACGCTCCCCCTAAAGCGTTGCCGTACCCTCACCTGGACCCTAAACCGTCCCCGTCCCCTAACCCTGACCCTAGCCCGAACCCTAACCGTAACCCTTCCCCGAAGCCTGACCCTCACCCGTCCCCTAATCCTAACCCGTACGCTAACACTAACACGTGCCCTCACACGCACGCTCCCCCTAAAGCGTTGCCGTACCCTCACCTGTACCCGAAACCGTCCCCGTCCCCTAACACTAACGCTAGCCCGAACCCTAACCCTAACCCTTCCCCGAAGCCTGACCCTCACCCGTCCCCTAATCCTAACCCGTACGCTAACACTAACCCGCGCCCTCACACGCACGCTCCCCCTAAAGCGTTGCCGTACCCTCACCTGGACCCTAAACCGTCCCCGTCCCCTAACCCTAACCCTAGCCCGAACCCTAACCCTAACCCTTCCCCGAAGCCTGACCCTCACCCGTCCCCTAATCCTAAGCCGTACGCTACCACTAACCCGCGCCCTCACACGCACGGTCCCCCTAAAGCGTTGCCGTACCCTCACCTGGACCCTAAACCGTCCCCGTCCCCTAACCCTAACCCTAGCCCGAACCCTAACCCTAACCCTTCCCCGAAGCCTGACCCTCACCCGTCCCCTAATCCTAACCCGTACGCTAACACTAACCCGCGCCCTCACACGCACGCTCCCCCTAAAGCGTTGCCGTACCCTCACCTGGACCCTAAACCGTCCCCGTCCCCTAACCCTAACCCTAGCCCGAACCGTAACCCTAACCCTTCCCAGAAGCCTGACCCTCACCCGTCCCCTAATCCTAACCCGTACGCTAACACTAACCCGCGCCCGCACACGAACGCTCCCCCTAAAGCGTTGCCGTACCCTCACCTGGACCCGAAACCGTCCCCGTCCCCTAACCCTAACCCTAGCCTGAACCCTGACCCTAACCCTTCCCCGAAGCCTGACCCTCACCCGTCCCCTAATCCTAAGCCATACGCTAACACTAACCCGCGCCCTCACACGCACGCTCCCCCTAAAGCGTTGCCGTACCCTCACCTGGACCCTAAACCGTCCCCGTCCCCTAACCCTAACCCTAGCCCGAACCCTAACCCTAACCCTTCCCCGAAGCCTGACCCTCACCCGTCCCCTAATCCTAAGCCATACGCTAACACTAACGTGCGCCCTCACACGCACGCTCCTCCTAAAGCGTTGCCGTACCCTCACCTGGACCCTAAACCGTCCCCGTCCCCTAACCCTAACCCTAGCCCGAACCCTAACCCTAACCCTTCCCCGAAGCCTGACCCTCACCCGTCCCCTAATCCTAACCCGTACGCTAACACTAACCCGCGCCCTCACACGCACGCTCCCCCTAAAGCGTTGCCGTACCCTCACCTGGACCCGAAACCGTCCCCGTCCCCTAACCCTAACCCTAGCCCGAACCCTAACCCTAACCCTTCCCCGAAGCCTGACCCTCACCCGTCCCCTAATCCTAACCCGTACGCTAACACTAACCCACGCCCTCACACTCACGCTCCCCCTAAAGCGTTGCCGTACCCTCACCTGGACCCGAAACCGTCCCCGTCCCCTAACCCTAACACTAGCCCGAACCCTAACCCTAACCCTTCCCCGAAGCCGGACCCTCACCCGTCCCCTAATCCTAACCCGTACGCTAACACTAACCCGCGCCCTCACACGCACGCTCCCCCTAAAGCGTTGCCGTACCCTCACCTGGACCCTAAACCGTCCCCGTACCCTTACTCTAACCCTAGCCCGAACCCTAACCCTAACCCTTCCCCGAAGCCTGACCCTCACCCGTCCCCTAATCCTAACCCGTACGCTAACACTAACCCGCGCCCTCACACGCACGCTCCCCCTAAAGCGTTGCCGTACCCTCACCTGGACCCTAAACCGTCCCCGTCCCCTAACCCTAACCCTAGCCCGAACCCTAACCCTAACCCTTCCCCGAAGCCTGACCCTCACCCGTCCCCTAATCCTAACCCGTACGCTAACACTAACCCACGCCCTCACACGCACGCTCCCCCTAAAGCGTTGCCGTACCCTCACCTGGACCCTAAACCGTCCCCGTCCCCTAACCCTAACCCTAGCCCGAACCCTAACCCTAACCCTTCCCCGAAGCCTGACCCTCACCCGTCCCCTAATCCTAAGCCGTACGCTAACACTAACCCGCGCCCTCACACGCACGCTCCCCCTAAAGCGTTGCCGTACCCTCACCTGGACCCGAAACCGTCCCCGTCCCCTAACCCTAACCCTAGCCCGAACCCTAACCCTAACCCTTCCCCGAAGCCTGACCCTCACCCGTCCCCTAATCCTAACCCGTACGCTAACACTAACCCGCGCCCTCACACGCACGCTCCCCCTAAATCGTTGCCGTTCCCTCACCTGGACCCTAAACCTTCCCCATCCCCTAACCCTAACCCTAGCCGGAACCCTAACCCTAACCATTCCCCGAAGCCTGACCCTCACCCGTCCCCTAATCCTAACCCATACGCTAACACTAACCTGCGCCCTCACACGCACGCTCCCCCTAAAGCGTTGCCGTACCCTCACCTGGACCCTAAACCGTCCCCGTGCCCTAACCCTGACCCTAGCCCGAACCCTAACCGTAACCCTTCCCCGAAGCCTGACCCTCACCCGTCCCCTAATCCTAACCCGTACGCAAACACTAACACGCGCCCTCACACGCACGCTCCCCCTAAAGCGTTGCCGTACCCTCACCTGGACCCGAAACCGTCCCCGTCCCCTAAAACTAACCCTAGCCCGAACCCTAACCCTAAACCTTCCCCGAAGCCTGACCCTCACCCGTCCCCTAATCCTAACCCGTACGCTAACACTAACCCGCGCCCTCACACGCACGCTCCCCCTAAAGCGTTGCCGTACCCTCACCTGGACCCTAAACCGTCCCCGTACCCTAATCCTAACCCTAGCCCGAACCCTAACCCTAACCCTTCCCCGAAGCCTGACCCTCTCCCGTCCCCTAATCCTAACCCGTACGATAACACTAACCCGCGCCCTCACACGCACGCTTCCCCTAAAGCATTGCCGTACCCTCACTTGGACCCTAAACCTTCCCCGTCCCCTAACCCTAACCGTAGCCCGAACCCTAACCCTAACCCTTCCCCGAAGCCTGACCCTCACCCGTCCCCTAATCCTAAGCCGTACGCTAACACTAACCCGCGCCCTCACACGCACGCTCCCCCTAAAGCGTTGCCGTACCCTCACCTGGACCCGAAACCGTCCCCGTCCCCTAACCCTAACCCTAGCCCGAACCCTAACCCTAACCCTTCCCCGAAGCCTGACCCTCACCCGTCCCCTAATCCTAACCCGTACGCTAACACTAACCCGCGCCCTCACACGCACGCTCCCCCTAAATCGTTGCCGTTCCCTCACCTGGACCCTAAACCTTCCCCATCCCCTAACCCTAACCCTAGCCGGAACCCTAACCCTAACCATTCCCCGAAGCCTGACCCTCACCCGTCCCCTAATCCTAACCCGTACGCTAACACTAACCCGCGCCCTCACACGCACGCTCCCCCTAAAGCGTTGCCGTACCCTCACCTGGACCCTAAACTGTCCCCGTCCCCTAACCCTGACCCTAGCCCGAACCCTAACCGTAACCCTTCCCCGAAGCCTGACCCTCACCCGTCCCCTAATCCTAACCCGTACGCTAACACTAACACGTGCCCTCACACGCACGCTCCCCCTAAAGCGTTGCCGTACCCTCCCCTGTACCCGAAACCGTCCCCGTCCCCTAACACTAACGCTAGCCCGAACCCTAACCCTAACCCTTCCCCGAAGCCTGACCCTCACCCGTCCCCTAATCCTAACCCGTACGCTAACACTAACCCGCGCCCTCACACGCACGCTCCCCCTAAAGCGTTGCCGTACCCTCACCTGGACCCTAAACCGTCCCCGTCCCCTAACCCTAACCCTAGCCCGAACCCTAACCCTAACCCTTCCCCGAAGCCTGACCCTCACCCGTCCCCTAATCCTAAGCCGTACGCTACCACTAACCCGCGCCCTCACACGCACGGTCCCCCTAAAGCGTTGCCGTACCCTCACCTGGACCCTAAACCGTCCCCGTCCCCTAACCCTAACCCTAGCCCGAACCCTAACCCTAACCCTTCCCCGAAGCCTGACCCTCACCCGTCCCCTAATCCTAACCCGTACGCTAACACTAACCCACGCCCTCACACGCACGCTCCCCCTAAAGCGTTGCCGTACCCTCACCTGGACCCTAAACCGTCCCCGTCCCCTAACCCTAACCCTAGCCCGAACCCTAACCCTAACCCTTCCCAGAAGCCTGACCCTCACCCGTCCCCTAATCCTAACCCGTACGCTAACACTAACCCGCGCCCTCACACGAACGCTCCCCCTAAAGCGTTGCCGTACCCTCACCTGGACCCGAAACCGTCCCCGTCCCCTAACCCTAACACTAGCCCGAACCCTAACCCTAACCCTTCCCCGAAGCCGGACCCTCACCCGTCCCCTAATCCTAACCCGTACGCTAACACTAACCCGCGCCCTCACACGCACGCTCCCCCTAAAGCGTTGCCGTTCCCTCACCTGGACCCTAAACCGTCCCCGTACCCTTACTCTAACCCTAGCCCGAACCCTAACCCTAACCCTTCCCCGAAGCCTGACCCTCACCCGTCCCCTAATCCTAACCCGTACGCTAACACTAACCCGTGCCCTCACACGCACGCTCCCCCTAAAGCGTTGCCGTACCCTCACCTGGACCCTAAACCGTCCCCGTCCCCTAACCCTAACCCTAGCCCGAACCCTAAACCTAACCCTTCCCCGAAGCCTGACCCTCACCCGTCCCCTAATCCTAACCCGTACGCTAACACTAACCCACGCCCTCACACGCACGCTCCCCCTAAAGCGTTGCCGTACCCTCACCTGGACCCTAAACCGTCCCCGTCCCCTAACCCTAACCCTAGCCCGAACCCTAACCCTAACCCTTCCCCGAAGCCTGACCCTCACCCGTCCCCTAATCCTAAGCCGTACGCTAACACTAACCCGCGCCCTCACACGCACGCTCCCCCTAAAGCGTTGCCGTACCCTCACCTGGACCCGAAACCGTCCCCGTCCCCTAACCCTAACCCTAGCCCGAACCCTAACCCTAACCCTTCCCCGAAGCCTGACCCTCACCCGTCCCCTAATCCTAACCCGTACGCTAACACTAACCCGCGCCCTCACACGCACGCTCCCCCTAAATCGTTGCCGTTCCCTCACCTGGACCCTAAACCTTCCCCATCCCCTAACCCTAACCCTAGCCGGAACCCTAACCCTAACCATTCCCCGAAGCCTGACCCTCACCCGTCCCCTAATCCTAACCCGTACGCTAACACTAACCTGCGCCCTCACACGCACGCTCCCCCTAAAGCGTTGCCGTACCCTCACCTGGACCCTAAACCGTCCCCGTCCCCTAACCCTGACCCTAGCCCGAACCCTAACCGTAACCCTTCCCCGAAGCCTGACCCTCACCCGTCCCCTAATCCTAACCCGTACGCTAACACTAACACGCGCCCTCACACGCACGCTCCCCCTAAAGCGTTGCCGTACCCTCACCTGGACCCGAAACCGTCCCCGTCCCCTAAAACTAACCCTAGCCCGAACCCTAACCCTAAACCTTCCCCGAAGCCTGACCCTCACCCGTCCCCTAATCCTAACCCGTACGCTAACACTAACCCGCGCCCTCACACGCACGCTCCCCCTAAAGCGGTGCCGTACCCTCACCTGGACCCTAAACCGTCCCCGTCCCCTAACCCTAACCCTAGCCCGAACCCTAACCCTAACCCTTCCCCGAAGCCTGACCCTCACCCGTCCCCTAATCCTAAGCCGTACGCTACCACTAACCCGCGCCCTCACACGCACGCTCCCCCTAAAGCGTTGCCGTACCCTCACCTGGACCCTAAACCGTCCCCGTCCCCTAATCCTAACCCTAGCCCGAACCCTAACCCTAACCCTTCCCCGAAGCCTGACCCTCACCCGTCCCCTAATCCTAACCCGTACGCTAACACTAACCCGCGCCCTCACACGCACGCTCCCCCTAAAGCGTTGCCGTACCCTCACCTGGACCCTAAACCGTCCCCGTGCCCTAACCCTGACCCTAGCCCGAACCCTAACCGTAACCCTTCCCCGAAGCCTGACCCTCACCCGTCCCCTAATCCTAACCCGTACGCTAACACTAACACGCGCCCTCACACGCACGCTCCCCCTAAAGCGTTGCCGTACCCTCACCTGGACCCGAAACCGTCCCCGTCCCCTAAAACTAACCCTAGCCCAAACCCTAACCCTAAACCTTCCCCGAAGCCTGACCCTCACCCGTCCCCTAATCCTAACCCGTACGCTAACACTAACCCGCGCCCTCACACGCACGCTCCCCCTAAAGCGTTGCCGTACCCTCACCTGGACCCTAAACCGTCCCCGTCCCCTAACCCTAACCCTAGCCCGAACCCTAACCCTAACCCTTCCCCGAAGCCTGACCCTCACCCGTCCCCTAATCCTAAGCCGTACGCTACCACTAACCCGCGCCCTCACACGCACGCTCCCCCTAAAGCGTTGCCGTACCCTCACCTGGACCCTAAACCGTCCCCGTCCCCTAATCCTAACCCTAGCCCGAACCCTAACCCTAACACTTCCCCGAAGCCTGACCCTCACCCGTCCCCTAATCCTAACCCGTACGCTAACACTAACCCGCGCCCTCACACGCACGCTCCCCCTAAAGCGTTGCCGTACCCTCACCTGGACCCTAAACCGTCCCCGTCCCCTAACCCTAACCCTAGCCCGAACTCTAACCCTAACCCTTCCCCGAAGCCTGAACCTCACCCGTCCCCTAATCCTAACCCGTACGCTAACACTAACCCGCGCCCTCACACGCACGCTCCACCTAAAGCGTTGCCGTACCCTCACCTGGACCCGAAGCCGTGCCCGTCCCCTAACCCTAACCCTAGCCAGAACCCTAACCCTAACCCTTCCCCGAAGCCTGACCCTCACCCGTCCCCTAATCTTAACCCGTACGCTAACACTAACCCACGCCCTCACACGCACGCTCCACCTAAAGCGTTGCCGTACCCTCACCTGGACCCTAAACCGTCCCCGTCCCCTAACCCTAACCCTAGCCCGAACCCTAACCCTAACCCATCCCCGAAGCCTGACCCTCACCCGTCCCCTAATCCTAACCCGTACGCTAACTCTAACCCGCGCCCTCACACGCACGCTCCCCCTAAAGCGTTGCCGTACCCTCACCTGGACCCTAAACCGTCCCCGTCCCCTAACCCTAACCCTAGCCCGACCCCTAACCCTAACCCTTCCCCGAAGCCTGACCCTCACCCGTCCCCTAATCCTAACCCGTACGCTAACACTAACCCACGCCCTCACACGCACGCTCCCCCTAAAGCGTTGCCGTACCCTCACCTGGACCCTAAACCGTCCCCGTCCCCTAACCCTAACCCTAGCCCGAACCCTAACCCTAACCATTCCCCGAAGCCTGACCCTCACCCGTCCCCTAATCCTAAGCCGTACGCTAACACTAACCCGCGCCCTCACACGCACGCTCCCCCTAAAGCGTTGCCGTACCCTCACCTGGACCCGAAACCGTCCCCGTCCCCTAACCCTAACCCTAGCCCGAACCCTAACCCTAACCCTTCCCCGAAGCCTGACCCTCACCCGTCCCCTAATCCTAACCCGTACGCTAACACTAACCCGCGCCCTCACACGCACGCTCCCCCTAAATCGTTGCCGTTCCCTCACCTGGACCCTAAACCTTCCCCATCCCCTAACCCTAACCCTAGCCGGAACCCTAACCCTAACCATTCCCCGAAGCCTGACCCTCACCCGTCCCCTAATCCTAACCCGTACGCTAACACTAACCCGCGCCCTCACACGCACGCTCCCCCTAAAGCGTTGCCGTACCCTCACCTGGACCCTAAACCGTCCCCGTCCCCTAACCCTGACCCTAGCCCGAACCCTAACCGTAACCCTTCCCCGAAGCCTGACCCTCACCCGTCCCCTAATCCTAACCCGTACGCTAACACTAACACGCGCCCTCACACGCACGCTCCCCCTAAAGCGTTGCCGTACCCTCACCTGGACCCGAAACCGTCCCCGTCCCCTAAAACTAACCCTAGCCCGAACCCTAACCCTAACCCTTCCCCGAAGCCTGACCCTCACCCGTCCCCTAATCCTAACCCGTACGCTAACACTAACCCGCGCCCTCACACGCACGCTCCCCCTAAAGCGTTGCCGTACCCTCACCTGGACCCTAAACCGTCCCCGTCCCCTAACCCTAACCCTAGCCCGAACCCTAACCCTAACCCTTCCCCGAAGCCTGACCCTCACCCGTCCCCTAATCCTAACCCGTACGCTAACACTAACCCGCGCCCTCACACGCACGCTCCCCCTAAAGCGTTGCCGTACCCTCACCTGGACCCTAAACCTTCCCCGTCCCCTAACCCTAACCGTAGCCCGAACCCTAACCCTAACCCTTCCCCGAAGCCTGACCCTCACCCGTCCCCTAATCCTAAGCCGTACGCTAACACTAACCCGCGCCCTCACACGCACGCTCCCCCTAAAGCGTTGCCGTACCCTCACCTGAACCCTAAACCGTAACCGTCCCCTAACCTTAACCCTAGCCCGAACCCTAACCCTAACCCTTCCCCGAAGCCTGACCCTCACCCGTCCCCTAATCCTAACCCGTACGCTAACACTAACCCGCGCCCTCACACGCTCGCTCCCCCTAAAGCGTTGCCGTACCCTCACCTGGACCCTAAACCGTCCCCGTCCCCTAACCCTAACCCTAGCCCGAACCCTAACCCTAACCCTTCCCCGAAGCCTGACCCTCACCCATCCCCTAATCCTAACCCGTACGCTAACACTAACCCGTGCCCTCACACGCACGCTCCCCCTAAAGCGTTGCCGTACCCTCACCTGGACCCTAAACCGTCCCCGTCCCCTAACCCTAACCCTAGCCCGAACCCTAACCCTAACCCTTCCCAGAAGCCTGACCCTCACCCGTCCCCTAATCCTAACCCGTACGCTAACACTAACCCGCGCCCTCACACGTACGCTCCCCCTAAAGCGTTGCCGTACCCTCACCTAGACCCTAAACCGTCCCTGTCCCCTAACCCTAACCCTAGCCCGAACCCTAACCCTAACTCTTCCCCGATGCCTGACCCTCACCCGTCCCCTAATCCTAACCCGTACGCTAACACTAACCCGCGTCCTCACACGCACGCTCCCCCTAAAGCGTTGCCGTACCCTCACCTGGACCCTAAACCGTCCCCGTCCCTTAACCCTTACCCTAGCCCGAACCCTAACCCTAACCCTTCCCCGAAGCCTGACCCTCACCCGTCCCCTAATCCTAACCCGTACGCTAACACTAACCCACGCCCTCACACGCACGCTCCCCCTAAAGCGTTGCCGTACCCTCACCTGGACCCTAAACCTTCCCCATCCCCTAACCCTAACCCTAGCCCGAACCCTAACCCTAACCCTTCCCAGAAGCCTGACCCTCACCCGTCCCCTAATCCTAGCCCGTACGCTAACACTAACGCGCGCCCTCACACGCACGCTCCCCCTAAAGCGTTGCCGTACCCTCACCTGGACCCTAAACCGTCCCCATCCCCTAACCCTAACCATAGCCCGAACCCTAACCCTAACCCTTCCCCGAAGCCTGACCCTCACCCGTCCCCTAATCCTAACCCGTACGCTAACACTAACCCGCGCCCTCACACGCACGCTCCCCCTAAAGCGTTGCCGTACCCTCACCTGGACCCTAAACCGTCCCCGTCCCCTAACCCTAACCCTAGCCCGAACCCTAACCCTAACCCTTCCCCGAAGCCTGACCCTCACCCGTCCCCTAATCCTAACCCGTACGCTAACACTAACCCGCGCCCTCAAACGCACGCTCCCCCTAAAGCGTTGCCGTACCCTCACCTGGACCCTAAACCGTCCCCGTCCCTTAACCCTAACCCTAGCCCGAACCCTAACCCTAACTCTTCCCCGAAGCTTGAACCTCACCCGTCCCCTAATCCTAACCCGTACGCTAACACTAACCCTCGCCCTCACACGCACGCTCCCCCTAAAGCGTTGCCGTACCCTCACCTGGACCCTAAACCATCCCCGTCCCCTAACCCTAACCGTAGCCCGAACCGTAACCCTAACCCTTCCCCGAAGCCTGACCCTCACCCGTCCCCTAATCCTAAGCCGTACGCTAACACTAACCCGCGCCCTCACACGCACGCTCCCCCTAAAGCGTTGCCGTACCCTCACCTGAACCCTAAACCGTAACCGTCCCCTAACCTTAACCCTAGCCCGAACCCTAACCCTAACACTTCCCCGAAGCCTGACCCTCACCCGTCCCCTAATCCTAAACCGTACGCTAACACTAACCCTCGCCCTCACACGCACGCTCCCCCTAAAGCGTTGCCGTACCCTCACCTGGACCCTAAACCCTCCCCGTCCCCTAACCCTAACCCTAGCCCGAACCCTAACCCTAACCCTTCCCCGAAGCCTGACCCTCACCCATCCCCTAATCCTAACCCGTACGCTAACACTAACCCGTGCCCTCACATGCACGCTCCCCCTAAAGCGTTGCCGTACCCTCACCTGGACCCTAAACCGTCCCCGTCCCCTAACCCTAACCGTAGCCCGAACCCTAACCCTAACACTTCCCCGAAGCCTGACCCTCACCCGTCCCCTAATCCTAACCCGTACGCTAACACTAACCCGCGCCCTCACACGCACGCTCCCCCTAAAGCGTTGCCGTACCCTCACCTGAACCCTAAACCGTCCCCGTCCCCTAACCCTAACCCTAGCCCGAACCCTAACCCTAACCCTTCCCCGAAGCCTGACCCTCACCCGTCCCCTAATCCTAACCCGTACGCTAACACTAACCCGCGCCCTCACACGCACGCTCCCCCTAAAGCGTTGCCGTACCCTCACCTGGACCCTAAACCGTCCCCGTCCCCTAACCCTAACCCTAGCCCGAACCCTAACCCTAACCCTTCCCCGAAGCCTGACCCTCACCCGTCCCCTAATCCTAAGCCGTACGCTAACACTAACCCGCGCCCTCACACGCACGCTCCCCCTAAAGCGTTGCCGTACCCTCACCTGGACCCGAAACCGTCCCCGTCCCTTAACCCTAACCCTAGCCCGAACCCTAACCCAAACCCTTCCCCGAAGCCTGACCCTCACCCGTCCCCTAATCCTAACCCGTACGCTAACACTAACCCGCGCCCTCACACGCACGCTCCCCCTAAATCGTTGCCGTTCCCTCACCTGGACCCTAAACCTTCCCCATCCCCTAACCCTAACCCTAGCCCGAACCCTAACCCTAACCATTCCCCGAAGCCTGACCCTCACCCGTCCCCTAATCCTAAACCGTACGCTAACACTAACCCGCGCCCTCACACGCACGCTCCCCCTAAAGCGTTGCCGTACCCTCACCTGGACCCTAAACCGTCCCCGTCCCCTAACCCTGACCCTAGCCCGAACCCTAACCGTAACCCTTCCCCGAAGCCTGACCCTCACCCGTCCCCTAATCCTAGCCCGTACGCTAACACTAACACGCGCCCTCACACGCACGCTCCCCCTAAAGCGTTGCCGTACCCTCACCTGTACCCGAAACCGTCCCCGTCCCCTAACACTAACGCTAGCCCGAACCCTAATCCTAACCCTTCCCCGAAGCCTGACCCTCACCCGTCCCCTAATCCTAACCCGTACGCTAACACTAACCCGCGCCCTCACACGCACGCTCCCCCTAAAGCGTTGCCGTACCCTCACCTGGACCCTAAACCGTCCCCGTCCCCTAACCCTAACCCTAGCCCGAACCCTAACCCTAACCCTTCCCCGAAGCCTGACCCTCACCCGTCCCCTAATCCTAACCCGTACGCTAACACTAACCCGCGCCCTCACACGCACGCTCCCCCTAAAGCGTTGCCGTACCCTCACCTGGAACCGAAACCGTCCCCGTCCCCTAACCCTAACCCTAGCCCGAACCCTAACCCTAACCCTTCCCCGAAGCCTGACCCTCACCCGTCCCCTAATCTTAACCCGTACGCTAACACTAACCCACGCCCTCACACGCACTCTCCCCCTAAAGCGTTGCCGTACCGTCACCTGGACCGTAAACCGTCCCCGTCCCCTAACCCTAACCCTAGCCCGAACCCTAACCCTAACCCATCCCCGAAGCCTGACCCTCACCCGTCCCCTAATCCTAACCCGTACGCTAACACTAACCCGCGCCCTCACACGCACGCTCCCCCTAAAGCGTTGCCGTACCCTCACCTGGACCCGAAACCGTCCCCGTCCCCTAACCCTAACCCTAGCCCGAACCCTAACCCTAACCCTTCCCCGAAGCCGGACCCTCACCTGTCCCCTAATCCTAACCCGTACGCTAACACTAACCCGCGCCCTCACACGCACGCTCCCCCTAAAGCGTTGCCGTACCCTCACCTGGACCCTAAACCGTCCCCGTCCCCTAACCCTAACCCTAGCCCGAACCCTAACCCTAACCCTTCCCCGAAGCCTGACCCTCACCCGTCCCCTAATCCTAACCCGTACGCTAACACTAACCCGCGCCCTCACACGCACGCTCCCCCTAAAGCGTTGCCGTACCCTCACCTGGACCCTAAACCGTCCCCGTCCCCTAACCCTAACCCTAGCCCGAACCCTAACCCTAACCATTCCCCGAAGCCTGACCCTCACCCGTCCCCTAATCCTAAGCCGTACGCTAACACTAACCCGCGCCCTCACACGCACGCTCCCCCTAAAGCGTTGCCGTACCCTCACCTGGACCCGAAACCGTCCCCGTCCCCTAACCCTAACCCTAGCCCGAACCCTAACCCTAACCCTTCCCCGAAGCCTGACCCTCACCCGTCCCCTAATCCTAACCCGTACGCTAACACTAACCCGCGCCCTCACACGCACGCTCCCCCTAAATCGTTGCCGTTCCCTCACCTGGACCCTAAACCTTCCCCATCCCCTAACCCTAACCCTAGCCGGAACCCTAACCCTAACCATTCCCCGAAGCCTGACCCTCACCCGTCCCCTAATCCTAACCCGTACGCTAACACTAACCCGCGCCCTCACACGCACGCTCCCCCTAAAGCGTTGCCGTACCCTCACCTGGACCCTAAACCGTCCCCGTCCCCTAACCCTGACCCTAGCCCGAACCCTAACCGTAACCCTTCCCCGAAGCCTGACCCTCACCCGTCCCCTAATCCTAACCCGTACGCTAACACTAACACGCGCCCTCACACGCACGCTCCCCCTAAAGCGTTGCCGTACCCTCACCTGGACCCGAAACCGTCCCCGTCCCCTAAAACTAACCCTAGCCCGAACCCTAACCCTAACCCTTCCCCGAAGCCTGACCCTCACCCGTCCCCTAATCCTAACCCGTACGCTAACACTAACCCGCGCCCTCACACGCACGCTCCCCCTAAAGCGTTGCCGTACCCTCACCTGGACCCTAAACCGTCCCCGTCCCCTAACCCTAACCCTAGCCCGAACCCTAACCCTAACCCTTCCCCGAAGCCTGACCCTCACCCGTCCCCTAATCCTAACCCGTACGCTAACACTAACCCGCGCCCTCACACGCACGCTCCCCCTAAAGCGTTGCCGTACCCTCACCTGGACCCTAAACCTTCCCCGTCCCCTAACCCTAACCGTAGCCCGAACCCTAACCCTAACCCTTCCCCGAAGCCTGACCCTCACCCGTCCCCTAATCCTAAGCCGTACGCTAACACTAACCCGCGCCCTCACACGCACGCTCCCCCTAAAGCGTTGCCGTACCCTCACCTGAACCCTAAACCGTAACCGTCCCCTAACCTTAACCCTAGCCCGAACCCTAACCCTAACCCTTCCCCGAAGCCTGACCCTCACCCGTCCCCTAATCCTAACCCGTACGCTAACACTAACCCGCGCCCTCACACGCTCGCTCCCCCTAAAGCGTTGCCGTACCCTCACCTGGACCCTAAACCGTCCCCGTCCCCTAACCCTAACCCTAGCCCGAACCCTAACCCTAACCCTTCCCCGAAGCCTGACCCTCACCCATCCCCTAATCCTAACCCGTACGCTAACACTAACCCGCGTCCTCACACGCACGCTCCCCCTAAAGCGTTGCCGTACCCTCACCTGGACCCTAAACCGTCCCCGTCCCTTAACCCTTACCCTAGCCCGAACCCTAACCCTAACCCTTCCCCGAAGCCTGACCCTCACCCGTCCCCTAATCCTAACCCGTACGCTAACACTAACCCACGCCCTCACACGCACGCTCCCCCTAAAGCGTTGCCGTACCCTCACCTGGACCCTAAACCTTCCCCATCCCCTAACCCTAACCCTAGCCCGAACCCTAACCCTAACCCTTCCCAGAAGCCTGACCCTCACCCGTCCCCTAATCCTAGCCCGTACGCTAACACTAACGCGCGCCCTCACACGCACGCTCCCCCTAAAGCGTTGCCGTACCCTCACCTGGACCCTAAACCGTCCCCATCCCCTAACCCTAACCATAGCCCGAACCCTAACCCTAACCCTTCCCCGAAGCCTGACCCTCACCCGTCCCCTAATCCTAACCCGTACGCTAACACTAACCCGCGCCCTCACACGCACGCTCCCCCTAAAGCGTTGCCGTACCCTCACCTGGACCCTAAACCGTCCCCGTCCCCTAACCCTAACCCTAGCCCGAACCCTAACCCTAACCCTTCCCCGAAGCCTGACCCTCACCCGTCCCCTAATCCTAACCCGTACGCTAACACTAACCCGCGCCCTCACACGCACGCTCCCCCTAAAGCGTTGCCGTACCCTCACCTGGACCCTAAACCGTCCCCGTCCCTTAACCCTAACCCTAGCCCGAACCCTAACCCTAACTCTTCCCCGAAGCCTGAACCTCACCCGTCCCCTAATCCTAACCCGTACGCTAACACTAACCCTCGCCCTCACACGCACGCTCCCCCTAAAGCGTTGCCGTACCCTCACCTGGACCCTAAACCATCCCCGTCCCCTAACCCTAACCGTAGCCCGAACCGTAACCCTAACCCTTCCCCGAAGCCTGACCCTCACCCGTCCCCTAATCCTAAGCCGTACGCTAACACTAACCCGCGCCCTCACACGCACGCTCCCCCTAAAGCGTTGCCGTACCCTCACCTGAACCCTAAACCGTAACCGTCCCCTAACCTTAACCCTAGCCCGAACCCTAACCCTAACACTTCCCCGAAGCCTGACCCTCACCCGTCCCCTAATCCTAAACCGTACGCTAACACTAACCCTCGCCCTCACACGCACGCTCCCCCTAAAGCGTTGCCGTACCCTCACCTGGACCCTAAACCCTCCCCGTCCCCTAACCCTAACCCTAGCCCGAACCCTAACCCTAACCCTTCCCCGAAGCCTGACCCTCACCCATCCCCTAATCCTAACCCGTACGCTAACACTAACCCGTGCCCTCACATGCACGCTCCCCCTAAAGCGTTGCCGTACCCTCACCTGGACCCTAAACCGTCCCCGTCCCCTAACCCTAACCGTAGCCCGAACCCTAACCCTAACACTTCCCCGAAGCCTGACCCTCACCCGTCCCCTAATCCTAACCCGTACGCTAACACTAACCCGCGCCCTCACACGCACGCTCCCCCTAAAGCGTTGCCGTACCCTCACCTGAACCCTAAACCGTCCCCGTCCCCTAACCCTAACCCTAGCCCGAACCCTAACCCTAACCCTTCCCCGAAGCCTGACCCTCACCCGTCCCCTAATCCTAACCCGTACGCTAACACTAACCCGCGCCCTCACACGCACGCTCCCCCTAAAGCGTTGCCGTACCCTCACCTGGACCCTAAACCGTCCCCGTCCCCTAACCCTAACCCTAGCCCGAACCCTAACCCTAACCCTTCCCCGAAGCCTGACCCTCACCCGTCCCCTAATCCTAAGCCGTACGCTAACACTAAACCGCGCCCTCACACGCACGCTCCCCCTAAAGCGTTGCCGTACCCTCACCTGGACCCGAAACCGTCCCCGTCCCTTAACCCTAACCCTAGCCCGAACCCTAACCCAAACCCTTCCCCGAAGCCTGACCCTCACCCGTCCCCTAATCCTAACCCGTACGCTAACACTAACCCGCGCCCTCACACGCACGCTCCCCCTAAATCGTTGCCGTTCCCTCACCTGGACCCTAAACCTTCCCCATCCCCTAACCCTAACCCTAGCCCGAACCCTAACCCTAACCATTCCCCGAAGCCTGACCCTCACCCGTCCCCTAATCCTAAACCGTACGCTAACACTAACCCGCGCCCTCACACGCACGCTCCCCCTAAAGCGTTGCCGTACCCTCACCTGGACCCTAAACCGTCCCCGTCCCCTAACCCTGACCCTAGCCCGAACCCTAACCGTAACCCTTCCCCGAAGCCTGACCCTCACCCGTCCCCTAATCCTAGCCCGTACGCTAACACTAACACGCGCCCTCACACGCACGCTCCCCCTAAAGCGTTGCCGTACCCTCACCTGTACCCGAAACCGTCCCCGTCCCCTAACACTAACGCTAGCCCGAACCCTAATCCTAACCCTTCCCCGAAGCCTGACCCTCACCCGTCCCCTAATCCTAACCCGTACGCTAACACTAACCCGCGCCCTCACACGCACGCTCCCCCTAAAGCGTTGCCGTACCCTCACCTGGACCCTAAACCGTCCCCGTCCCCTAACCCTAACCCTAGCCCGAACCCTAACCCTAACCCTTCCCCGAAGCCTGACCCTCACCCGTCCCCTAATCCTAAGCCGTACGCTACCACTAACCCGCGCCCTCACACGCACGGTCCCCCTAAAGCGTTGCCGTACCCTCACCTGGACCCTAAACCGTCCCCGTCCCCTAACCCTAACCCTAGCCCGAACCCTAACCCTAACCCTTCCCCGAAGCCTGACCCTCACCCGTCCCCTAATCCTAACCCGTACGCTAACACTAACCCGCGCCCTCACACGCACGCTCCCCCTAAAGCGTTGCCGTACCCTCACCTGGACCCTAAACCGTCCCCGTCCCCTAACCCTAACCCTAGCCCGAACCCTAACCCTAACCCTTCCCAGAAGCCTGACCCTCACCCGTCCCCTAATCCTAACCCGTACGCTAACACTAACCCACGCCCTCGCACGCACGCTCCCCCTAAAGCGTTGCCGTACCCTCACCTGGACCCTAAACCGTCCCCGTCCCCTAACCCTAACCCTAGCCCGAACCCTAACCCTAACCCTTCCCCGAAGCCTGACCCTCACCCGTCCCCTAATCCTAAGCCGTACGCTAACACTAACCCGCGCCCTCACACGCACGCTCCCCCTAAAGCGTTGCCGTACCCTAACCTGGACCCGAAACCGTCCCCGTCCCCTAACCCTAACCCTAGCCCGAACCCTAACCCTAAACCTTCCCCGAAGCCTGACCCTCACCCGTCCCCTAATCCTAACCCGTACGCTAACACTAACCCGCGCCCTCACACGCATGCTCCCCCTAAATCGTTGCCGTTCCCTCACCTGGACCCTAAACCTTCCCCATCCCCTAACCCTAACCCTAGCCGTAACCCTAACCCTAACCATTCCCCGAAGCCTGACCCTCACCCGTCCCCTAATCCTAACCCGTACGCTAACACTAACCCGCGCCCTCACACGCACGCTCCCCCTAAAGCGTTGCCGTACCCTCACCTGGACCCTAAACCGTCCCCGTGCCCTAACCCTGACCCTAGCCCGAACCCTAACCGTAACACTTCCCCGAAGCCTGACCCTCACCCGTCCCCTAATCCTAACCCGTACGCTAACACTAACACGCGCCCTCACACGCACGCTCTCCCTAAAGCGTTGCCGTACCCTCACCTGGACCCGAAACCGTCCCCGTCCCCTAAAACTAACCCTAGCCCGAACCCTAACCCTAAACCTTCCCCGAAGCCTGACCCTCACCCGTCCCCTAATCCTAACCCGTACGCTAACACTAACCTGCGCCCTCACACGCACGCTCCCCCTAAAGCGTTGCCGTACCCTCACCTGGACCCTAAACCGTCCCCGTCCCCTAACCCTAACCCTAGCCCGAACCCTAACCCTAACCCTTCCCCGAAGCCTGACCCTCACCCGTCCCCTAATCCTAAGCCGTACGCTACCACTAACCCGCGCCCTCACACGCACGCTCCCCCTAAAGCGTTGCCGTACCCTCACCTGGACCTAAACCGTCCCCGTCCCCTAATCCTAACCCTAGCCCGAACCCTAACCCTAACCCTTCCCCGAAGCCTGACCCTCACCCGTCCCCTAATCCTAACCCGTACGCTAACACTAACCCGCGCCCTCACACGCACGGTCCCCCTAAAGCGTTGCCGTACCCTCACCTGGACCCTAAACCGTCCCCGTCCCCTAACCCTAACCCTAGCCCGAACTCTAACCCTAACCC
This sequence comes from Stenella coeruleoalba, assembly GCF_951394435.1. Lineage (NCBI taxonomy): Eukaryota > Metazoa > Chordata > Mammalia > Artiodactyla > Delphinidae > Stenella > Stenella coeruleoalba. The sequence goes on along the minus strand of NW_027646118.1, from coordinate 505,109 downwards.
TTCCCCGAAGCCTGAACCTCACCCGTCCCCTAATCCTAACCCGTACGCTAACACTAACCCGCGCCCTCACACGCACGCTCCACCTAAAGCGTTGCCGTACCCTCACCTGGACCCGAAACCGTGCCCGTCCCCTAACCCTAACCCTAGCCAGAACCCTAACCCTAACCCTTCCCCGAAGCCTGACCCTCACCCGTCCCCTAATCTTAACCCGTACGCTAACACTAACCCACGCCCTCACACGCACGCTCCCCCTGAAGCGTTGCCGTACCCTCACCTGGACCCTAAACCGTCCCCGTCCCCTAACCCTAACCCTAGCCCGAACCCTAACCCTAACCCATCCCCGAAGCCTGACCCTCACCCGTCCCCTAATCCTAACCCGTACGCTAACACTAACCCGCCCCCTCACACGCACGCTCCCCCTAAAGCGTTGCCGTACCCTCACCTGGACCCTAAACCGTCCCCGTCCCCTAACCCTAACCCTAGCCTGAACCCTGACCCTAACCCTTCCCCGAAGCCTGACCCTCACCCGTCCCCTAATCCTAAGCCATACGCTAACACTAACCCGCGCCCTCACACGCACGCTCCCCCTAAAGCGTTGCCGTACCCTCACCTGGACCCTAAACCGTCCCCGTCCCCTAACCCTAACCCTAGCCCGAACCCTAACCCTAACCCTTCCCCGAAGCCTGACCCTCACCCGTCCCCTAATCCTAAGCCATACGCTAACACTAACGTGCGCCCTCACACGCACGCTCCTCCTAAAGCGTTGCCGTACCCTCACCTGGACCCTAAACCGTCCCCGTCCCCTAACCCTAACCCTAGCCCGAACCCTAACCCTAACCCTTCCCCGAAGCCTGACCCTCACCCGTCCCCTAATCCTAACCCGTACGCTAACACTAACCCGCGCCCTCACACGCACGCTCCCCCTAAAGCGTTGCCGTACCCTCACCTGGACCCGAAACCGTCCCCGTCCCCTAACCCTAACCCTAGCCCGAACCCTAACCCTAACCCTTCCCCGAAGCCTGACCCTCACCCGTCCCCTTATCCTAACCCGTACGCTAACACTAACCCACGCCCTCACACTCACGCTCCCCCTAAAGCGTTGCCGTACCCTCACCTGGACCCGAAACCGTCCCCGTCCCCTAACCCTAACACTAGCCCGAACCCTAACCCTAACCCTTCCCCGAAGCCGGACCCTCACCCGTCCCCTAATCCTAACCCGTACGCTAACACTAACCCTCGCCCTCACACGCACGCTCCCCCTAAAGCGTTGCCGTACCCTCACCTGGACCCTAAACCGTCCCCGTACCCTTACTCTAACCCTAGCCCGAACCCTAACCCTAACCCTTCCCCGAAGCCTGACCCTCACCCGTCCCCTAATCCTAACCCGTACGCTAACACTAACCCGCGCCCTCACACGCACGCTCCCCCTAAAGCGTTGCCGTACCCTCACCTGGACCCTAAACCGTCCCCGTCCCCTAACCCTAACCCTAGCCCGAACCCTAACCCTAACCCTTCCCCGAAGCCTGACCCTCACCCGTCCCCTAATCCTAACCCGTACGCTAACACTAACCCACGCCCTCACACGCACGCTCCCCCTAAAGCGTTGCCGTACCCTCACCTGGACCCTAAACCGTCCCCGTCCCCTAACCCTAACCCTAGCCCGAACCCTAACCCTAACCCTTCCCCGAAGCCTGACCCTCACCCGTCCCCTAATCCTAAGCCGTACGCTAACACTAACCCGCGCCCTCACACGCACGCTCCCCCTAAAGCGTTGCCGTACCCTCACCTGGACCCGAAACCGTCCCCGTCCCCTAACCCTAACCCTAGCCCGAACCCTAACCCTAACCCTTCCCCGAAGCCTGACCCTCACCCGTCCCCTAATCCTAACCCGTACGCTAACACTAACCCGCGCCCTCACACGCACGCTCCCCCTAAATCGTTGCCGTTCCCTCACCTGGACCCTAAACCTTCCCCATCCCCTAACCCTAACCCTAGCCGGAACCCTAACCCTAACCATTCCCCGAAGCCTGACCCTCACCCGTCCCCTAATCCTAACCCATACGCTAACACTAACCTGCGCCCTCACACGCACGCTCCCCCTAAAGCGTTGCCGTACCCTCACCTGGACCCTAAACCGTCCCCGTGCCCTAACCCTGACCCTAGCCCGAACCCTAACCGTAACCCTTCCCCGAAGCCTGACCCTCACCCGTCCCCTAATCCTAACCCGTACGCTAACACTAACACGCGCCCTCACACGCACGCTCCCCCTAAAGCGTTGCCGTACCCTCACCTGGACCCGAAACCGTCCCCGTCCCCTAAAACTAACCCTAGCCCGAACCCTAACCCTAAACCTTCCCCGAAGCCTGACCCTCACCCGTCCCCTAATCCTAACCCGTACGCTAACACTAACCCGCGCCCTCACACGCACGCTCCCCCTAAAGCGTTGCCGTACCCTCACCTGGACCCTAAACCGTCCCCGTACCCTAATCCTAACCCTAGCCCGAACCCTAACCCTAACCCTTCCCCGAAGCCTGACCCTCACCCGTCCCCTAATCCTAACCCGTACGCTAACACTAACCCGCGCCCTCACACGCACGCTCCCCCTAAAGCATTGCCGTACCCTCACTTGGACCCTAAACCTTCCCCGTCCCCTAACCCTAACCGTAGCCCGAACCCTAACCCTAACCCTTCCCCGAAGCCTGACCCTCACCCGTCCCCTAATCCTAAGCCGTACGCTAACACTAACCCGCGCCCTCACACGCACGCTCCCCCTAAAGCGTTGCCGTACCCTCACCTGAACCCTAAACCGTCCCCGTCCCCTAACCCTAGCCCGAACCCTAACCCTAACCCTTCCCCGAAGCCTGACCCTCACCCGGCCCCTAATCCTAACCCGTACGCTAACACTAACCCGCGCCCTCACACGCACGCTCCCCCTAAAGCGTTGCCGTACCCTCACCTGGACCCTAAACCGTCCCCGTCCCCTAACCCTAACCCTAGCCCGAACCCTAACCCTAACCCTTCCCCGAAGCCTGACCCTCACCCGTCCCCTAATCCTAAGCCGTACGCTAACACTAACCCGCGCCCTCACACGCACGCTCCCCCTAAAGCGTTGCCGTACCCTCACCTGGACCCGAAACCGTCCCCGTCCCCTAACCCTAACCCTAGCCCGAACCCTAACCCTAACCCTTCCCCGAAGCCTGACCCTCACCCGTCCCCTAATCCTAACCCGTACGCTAACACTAACCCGCGCCCTCACACGCACGCTCCCCCTAAATCGTTGCCGTTCCCTCACCTGGACCCTAAACCTTCCCCATCCCCTAACCCTAACCCTAGCCGGAACCCTAACCCTAACCATTCCCCGAAGCCTGACCCTCACCCGTCCCCTAATCCTAACCCGTACGCTAACACTAACCCGCGCCCTCACACGCACGCTCCCCCTAAAGCGTTGCCGTACCCTCACCTGGACCCTAAACTGTCCCCGTCCCCTAACCCTGACCCTAGCCCGAACCCTAACCGTAACCCTTCCCCGAAGCCTGACCCTCACCCGTCCCCTAATCCTAACCCGTACGCTAACACTAACACGTGCCCTCACACGCACGCTCCCCCTAAAGCGTTGCCGTACCCTCCCCTGTACCCGAAACCGTCCCCGTCCCCTAACACTAACGCTAGCCCGAACCCTAACCCTAACCCTTCCCCGAAGCCTGACCCTCACCCGTTCCCTAATCCTAACCCGTACGCTAACACTAACCCGCGCCCTCACACGCACGCTCCCCCTAAAGCGTTGCCGTACCCTCACCTGGACCCTAAACCGTCCCCGTCCCCTAACCCTAACCCTAGCCCGAACCCTAACCCTAACCCTTCCCCGAAGCCTGACCCTCACCCGTCCCCTAATCCTAAGCCGTACGCTACCACTAACCCGCGCCCTCACACGCACGGTCCCCCTAAAGCGTTGCCGTACCCTCACCTGGACCCTAAACCGTCCCCGTCCCCTAACCCTAACCCTAGCCCGAACCCTAACCCTAACCCTTCCCCGAAGCCTGACCCTCACCCGTCCCCTAATCCTAACCCGTACGCTAACACTAACCCGCGCCCTCACACGCACGCTCCCCCTAAAGCGTTGCCGTACCCTCACCTGGACCCTAAACCGTCCCCGTCCCCTAACCCTAACCCTAGCCCGAACCCTAACCCTAACCCTTCCCAGAAGCCTGACCCTCACCCGTCCCCTAACCCTAACCCTAGCCTGAACCCTGACCCTAACCCTTCCCCGAAGCCTGACCCTCACCCGTCCCCTAATCCTAAGCCATACGCTAACACTAACCCGCGCCCTCACACGCACGCTCCCCCTAAAGCGTTGCCGTACCCTCACCTGGACCCTAAACCGTCCCCGTCCCCTAACCCTAACCCTAGCCCGAACCCTAACCCTAACCCTTCCCCGAAGCCTGACCCTCACCCGTCCCCTAATCCTAAGCCATACGCTAACACTAACGTGCGCCCTCACATGCACGCTCCTCCTAAAGCGTTGCCGTACCCTCACCTGGACCCTAAACCGTCCCCGTCCCCTAACCCTAACCCTAGCCCGAACCCTAACCCTAACCCTTCCCCGAAGCCTGACCCTCACCCGTCCCCTAATCCTAACCCGTACGCTAACACTAACCCGCGCCCTCACACGCACGCTCCCCCTAAAGCGTTGCCGTACCCTCACCTGGACCCGAAACCGTCCCCGTCCCCTAACCCTAACCCTAGCCCGAACCCTAACCCTAACCCTTCCCCGAAGCCTGACCCTAACCCGTCCCCTAATCCTAACCCGTACGCTAACACTAACCCACGCCCTCACACTCACGCTCCCCCTAAAGCGTTGCCGTACCCTCACCTGGACCCGAAACCGTCCCCGTCCCCTAACCCTAACACTAGCCCGAACCCTAACCCTAACCCTTCCCCGAAGCCGGACCCTCACCCGTCCCCTAATCCTAACCCGTACGCTAACACTAACCCGCGCCCTCACACGCACGCTCCCCCTAAAGCGTTGCCGTTCCCTCACCTGGACCCTAAACCGTCCCCGTACCCTTACTCTAACCCTAGCCCGAACCCTAACCCTAACCCTTCCCCGAAGCCTGACCCTCACCCGTCCCCTAATCCTAACCCGTACGCTAACACTAACCCGTGCCCTCACACGCACGCTCCCCCTAAAGCGTTGCCGTACCCTCACCTGGACCCTAAACCGTCCCCGTCCCCTAACCCTAACCCTAGCCCGAACCCTAAACCTAACCCTTCCCCGAAGCCTGACCCTCACCCGTCCCCTAATCCTAACCCGTACGCTAACACTAACCCACGCCCTCACACGCACGCTCCCCCTAAAGCGTTGCCGTACCCTCACCTGGACCCTAAACCGTCCCCGTCCCCTAACCCTAACCCTAGCCCGAACCCTAACCCTAACCCTTCCCCGAAGCCTGACCCTCACCCGTCCCCTAATCCTAAGCCGTACGCTAACACTAACCCGCGCCCTCACACGCACGCTCCCCCTAAAGCGTTGCCGTACCCTCACCTGGACCCGAAACCGTCCCCGTCCCCTAACCCTAACCCTAGCCCGAACCCTAACCCTAACCCTTCCCCGAAGCCTGACCCTCACCCGTCCCCTAATCCTAACCCGTACGCTAACACTAACCCGCGCCCTCACACGCACGCTCCCCCTAAATCGTTGCCGTTCCCTCACCTGGACCCTAAACCTTCCCCATCCCCTAACCCTAACCCTAGCCGGAACCCTAACCCTAACCATTCCCCGAAGCCTGACCCTCACCCGTCCCCTAATCCTAACCCGTACGCTAACACTAACCTGCGCCCTCACACGCACGCTCCCCCTAAAGCGTTGCCGTACCCTCACCTGGACCCTAAACCGTCCCCGTGCCCTAACCCTGACCCTAGCCCGAACCCTAACCGTAACCCTTCCCCGAAGCCTGACCCTCACCCGTCCCCTAATCCTAACCCGTACGCTAACACTAACACGCGCCCTCACACGCACGCTCCCCCTAAAGCGTTGCCGTACCCTCACCTGGACCCGAAACCGTCCCCGTCCCCTAAAACTAACCCTAGCCCGAACCCTAACCCTAAACCTTCCCCGAAGCCTGACCCTCACCCGTCCCCTAATCCTAACCCGTACGCTAACACTAACCCGCGCCCTCACACGCACGCTCCCCCTAAAGCGGTGCCGTACCCTCACCTGGACCCTAAACCGTCCCCGTCCCCTAACCCTAACCCTAGCCCGAACCCTAACCCTAACCCTTCCCCGAAGCCTGACCCTCACCCGTCCCCTAATCCTAAGCCGTACGCTACCACTAACCCGCGCCCTCACACGCACGCTCCCCCTAAAGCGTTGCCGTACCCTCACCTGGACCCTAAACCGTCCCCGTCCCCTAATCCTAACCCTAGCCCGAACCCTAACCCTAACCCTTCCCCGAAGCCTGACCCTCACCCGTCCCCTAATCCTAACCCGTACGCTAACACTAACCCGCGCCCTCACACGCACGCTCCCCCTAAAGCGTTGCCGTACCCTCACCTGGACCCTAAACCGTCCCCGTGCCCTAACCCTGACCCTAGCCCGAACCCTAACCGTAACCCTTCCCCGAAGCCTGACCCTCACCCGTCCCCTAATCCTAACCCGTACGCTAACACTAACACGCGCCCTCACACGCACGCTCCCCCTAAAGCGTTGCCGTACCCTCACCTGGACCCGAAACCGTCCCCGTCCCCTAAAACTAACCCTAGCCCAAACCCTAACCCTAAACCTTCCCCGAAGCCTGACCCTCACCCGTCCCCTAATCCTAACCCGTACGCTAACACTAACCCGCGCCCTCACACGCACGCTCCCCCTAAAGCGTTGCCGTACCCTCACCTGGACCCTAAACCGTCCCCGTCCCCTAACCCTAACCCTAGCCCGAACCCTAACCCTAACCCTTCCCCGAAGCCTGACCCTCACCCGTCCCCTAATCCTAAGCCGTACGCTACCACTAACCCGCGCCCTCACACGCACGCTCCCCCTAAAGCGTTGCCGTACCCTCACCTGGACCCTAAACCGTCCCCGTCCCCTAATCCTAACCCTAGCCCGAACCCTAACCCTAACACTTCCCCGAAGCCTGACCCTCACCCGTCCCCTAATCCTAACCCGTACGCTAACACTAACCCGCGCCCTCACACGCACGCTCCCCCTAAAGCGTTGCCGTACCCTCACCTGGACCCTAAACCGTCCCCGTCCCCTAACCCTAACCCTAGCCCGAACTCTAACCCTAACCCTTCCCCGAAGCCTGAACCTCACCCGTCCCCTAATCCTAACCCGTACGCTAACACTAACCCGCGCCCTCACACGCACGCTCCACCTAAAGCGTTGCCGTACCCTCACCTGGACCCGAAGCCGTGCCCGTCCCCTAACCCTAACCCTAGCCAGAACCCTAACCCTAACCCTTCCCCGAAGCCTGACCCTCACCCGTCCCCTAATCTTAACCCGTACGCTAACACTAACCCACGCCCTCACACGCACGCTCCCCCTAAAGCGTTGCCGTACCCTCACCTGGACCCTAAACCGTCCCCGTCCCCTAACCCTAACCCTAGCCCGAACCCTAACCCTAACCCATCCCCGAAGCCTGACCCTCACCCGTCCCCTAATCCTAACCCGTACGCTAACACTAACCCGCGCCCTCACACGCACGCTCCCCCTAAAGCGTTGCCGTACCCTCACCTGGACCCTAAACCGTCCCCGTCCCCTAACCCTAACCCTAGCCCGACCCCTAACCCTAACCCTTCCCCGAAGCCGGACCCTCACCCGTCCCCTAATCCTAACCCGTACGCTAACACTAACCCACGCCCTCACACGCACGCTCCCGCTAAAGCGTTGCCGTACCCTCACCTGGACCCTAAACCGTCCCCGTCCCCTAACCCTAACCCTAGCCCGAACCCTAACCCTAACACTTCCCCGAAGCCTGACCCTCACCCGTCCCCTAATCCTAACCCGTACGCTAACACTAACCCGCGCCCTCACACGCACGCTCCCCCTAAAGCGTTGCCGTACCCTCACCTGGACCCTAAACCGTCCCCGTACCCTAACCCTAACCCTAGACCGAACCCTAACCCTAACCCTTCCCCGAAGCCTGACCCTCACCCGTCCCCTAATCCTAAGCCGTACGCTAACACTAACCCGCGCCCTCACACTCACGCTCCCCCTAAAGCGTTGCCGTACCCTCACCTGAACCCTAAACCGTCCCCGTCCACTAACCCTAACCCTAGCCCGAACCCTAACCCTAACCCTTCCCCGAAGCCTGACCCTCACCCGTCCCCTAATCCTAACCCGTACGCTAACACTAACCCGCGCCCTCACACGCACGCTCCCCCTAAAGCGTTGCCGTACCCTCACCTGGACCCTAAACCGTCCCCGTCCCATAACCCTAACCCTACCCCGAACCCTAACCCTAACCCTTCCCCGAAGCCTGACCATCACCCGTCCCCTAATCCTAACCTGTACGCTAACACTAACCCGCGCCCTCACATGCACGCTCCCCCTAAAGCGTTGCCATACCCTCACCTGGACCCGAAACCGTCCCCGTCCCCTAACCCTAACCCTAGCCCGAACCCTAACCCTAACCCTTCCCCGAAGCCTGACCCTCACCCGTCCCCTAATCCTAACCCGTACGCTAACACTAACCCGCGCCCTCACACGCACGCTCCCCCTAAAGCGTTGCCGTACCCTCACCTGGAACCGAAACCGTCCCCGTCCCCTAACCCTAACCCTAGCCCGAACCCTAACCCTAACCCTTCCCCGAAGCCTGACCCTCACCCGTCCCCTAATCTTAACCCGTACGCTAACACTAACCCACGCCCTCACACGCACTCTCCCCCTAAAGCGTTGCCGTACCATCACCTGGACCCTAAACCGTCCCCGTCCCCTAACCCTAACCCTAGCCCGAACCCTAACCCTAACCCATCCCCGAAGCCTGACCCTCACCCGTCCCCTAATCCTAACCAGTACGCTAACACTAACCCGCGCCCTCACACGCACGCTCCCCCTAAAGCGTTGCCGTACCCTCACCTGGACCCGAAACCGTCCCCGTCCCCTAACCCTAACCCTAGCCCGAACCCTAACCCTAACCCTTCCCCGAAGCCGGACCCTCACCCGTCCCCTAATCCTAACCCGTACGCTAACACTAACCCGCGCCCTCACACGCACGCTCCCCCTAAAGCGTTGCCGTACCCTCACCTGGACCCTAAACCGTCCCCGTCCCCTAACCCTAACCCTAGCCCGAACCCTAACCCTAACCCTTCCCCGAAGCCTGACCCTCACCCGTCCCCTAATCCTAACCCGTACGCTAACACTAACCCGCGCCCTCACACGCACGCTCCCCCTAAAGCGTTGCCGTACCCTCACCTGGACCCTAAACCGTCCCCGTACCCTTACTCTAACCCTAGCCCGAACCCTAACCCTAACCCTTCCCCGAAGCCTGACCCTCACCCGTCCCCTAATCCTAACCCGTACGCTAACACTAACCCGCGCCCTCACACGCACACTCCCCCTAAAGCGTTGCCGTACCCTCACCTGGACCCTAAACCGTCCCCGTCCCCTAACCCTAACCCTAGCCCGAACCCTAACCCTAACCCTTCCCCGAAGCCTGACCCTCACCCGTCCCCTAATCCTAACCCGTACGCTAACACTAACCCACGCCCTCACACGCACGCTCCCCCTAAAGCGTTGCCGTACCCTCACCTGGACCCTAAACCGTCCCCGTCCCCTAACCCTAACCCTAGCCCGAACCCTAACCCTAACCATTCCCCGAAGCCTGACCCTCACCCGTCCCCTAATCCTAAGCCGTACGCTAACACTAACCCGCGCCCTCACACGCACGCTCCCCCTAAAGCGTTGCCGTACCCTCACCTGGACCCGAAACCGTCCCCGTCCCCTAACCCTAACCCTAGCCCGAACCCTAACCCTAACCCTTCCCCGAAGCCTGACCCTCACCCGTCCCCTAATCCTAACCCGTACGCTAACACTAACCCGCGCCCTCACACGCACGCTCCCCCTAAATCGTTGCCGTTCCCTCACCTGGACCCTAAACCTTCCCCATCCCCTAACCCTAACCCTAGCCCTAACCCTAACCCTAACCATTCCCCGAAGCCTGACCCTCACCCGTCCCCTAATCCTAACCCGTACGCTAACACTAACCCGCGCCCTCACACGCACGCTCCCCCTAAAGCGTTGCCGTACCCTCACCTGGACCCTAAACCGTCCCCGTCCCCTAACCCTGACCCTAGCCCGAACCCTAACCGTAACCCTTCCCCGAAGCCTGACCCTCACCCGTCCCCTAATCCTAACCCGTACGCTAACACTAACACGCGCCCTCACACGCACGCTCCCCCTAAAGCGTTGCCGTACCCTCACCTGGACCCGAAACCGTCCCCGTCCCCTAAAACTAACCCTAGCCCGAACCCTAACCCTAACCCTTCCCCGAAGCCTGACCCTCACCCGTCCCCTAATCCTAACCCGTACGCTAACACTAACCCGCGCCCTCACACGCACGCTCCCCCTAAAGCGTTGCCGTACCCTCACCTGGACCCTAAACCGTCCCCGTCCCCTAACCCTAACCCTAGCCCGAACCCTAACCCTAACCCTTCCCCGAAGCCTGACCCTCACCCGTCCCCTAATCCTAACCCGTACGCTAACACTAACCCGCGCCCTCACACGCACGCTCCCCCTAAAGCGTTGCCGTACCCTCACCTGGACCCTAAACCTTCCCCGTCCCCTAACCCTAACCGTAGCCCAAACCCTAACCCTAACCCTTCCCCGAAGCCTGACCCTCACCCATCCCCTAATCCTAAGCCGTACGCTAACACTAACCCGCGCCCTCACACGCACGCTCCCCCTAAAGCGTTGCCGTACCCTCACCTGAACCCTAAACCGTAACCGTCCCCTAACCTTAACCCTAGCCCGAACCCTAACCCTAACCCTTCCCCGAAGCCTGACCCTCACCCGTCCCCTAATCCTAACCCGTACGCTAATACTAACCCGCGCCCTCACACGCTCGCTCCCCCTAAAGCGTTGCCGTACCCTCACCTGGACCCTAAACCGTCCCCGTCCCCTAACCCTAACCCTAGCCCGAACCCTAACCCTAACCCTTCCCCGAAGCCTGACCCTCACCCATCCCCTAATCCTAACCCGTACGCTAACACTAACCCGTGCCCTCACACGCACGCTCCCCCTAAAGCGTTGCCGTACCCTCACCTGGACCCTAAACCGTCCCCGTCCCCTAACCCTAACCCTAGCCCGAACCCTAACCCTAACCCTTCCCAGAAGCCTGACCCTCACCCGTCCCCTAATCCTAACCCGTACGCTAACACTAACCCGCGTCCTCACACGTACGCTCCCCCTAAAGCGTTGCCGTACCCTCACCTAGACCCTAAACCGTCCCTGTCCCCTAACCCTAACCCTAGCCCGAACCCTAACCCTAACTCTTCCCCGATGCCTGACCCTCACCCGTCCCCTAATCCTAACCCGTACGCTAACACTAACCCGCGTCCTCACACGCACGCTCCCCCTAAAGCGTTGCCGTACCCTCACCTGGATCCTAAACCGTCCCCGTCCCTTAACCCTTACCCTAGCCCGAACCCTAACCCTAACCCTTCCCCGAAGCCTGACCCTCACCCGTCCCCTAATCCTAACCCGTACGCTAACACTAACCCACGCCCTCACACGCACGCTCCCCCTAAAGCGTTGCCGTACCCTCACCTGGACCCTAAACCTTCCCCATCCCCTAACCCTAACCCTAGCCCGAACCCTAACCCTAACCCTTCCCAGAAGCCTGACCCTCACCCGTCCCCTAATCCTAGCCCGTACGCTAACACTAACGCGCGCCCTCACACGCACGCTCCCCCTAAAGCGTTGCCGTACCCTCACCTGGACCCTAAACCGTCCCCATCCCCTAACCCTAACCATAGCCCGAACCCTAACCCTAACCCTTCCCCGAAGCCTGACCCTCACCCGTCCCCTAATCCTAACCCGTACGCTAACACTAACCCGCGCCCTCACACGCACGCTCCCCCTAAAGCGTTGCCGTACCCTCACCTGGACCCTAAACCGTCCCCGTCCCCTAACCCTAACCCTAGCCCGAACCCTAACCCTAACCCTTCCCCGAAGCCTGACCCTCACCCGTCCCCTAATCCTAACCCGTACGCTAACACTAACCCGCGCCCTCACACGCACGCTCCCCCTAAAGCGTTGCCGTACCCTCACCTGGACCATAAACCGTCCCCGTCCCTTAACCCTAACCCTATCCCGAACCCTAACCCTAACTCTTCCCCGAAGCCTGAACCTCACCCGTCCCCTAATCCTAACCCGTACGCTAACACTAACCCTCGCCCTCACACGCACGCTCCCCCTAAAGCGTTGCCGTACCCTCACCTGGACCCTAAACCATCCCCGTCCCCTAACCCTAACCGTAGCCCGAACCCTAACCCTAACCCTTCCCCGAAGCCTGACCCTCACCCGTCCCCTAATCCTAAGCCGTACGCTAACACTAACCCGCGCCCTCACACGCACGCTCCCCCTAAAGCGTTGCCGTACCCTCACCTGAACCCTAAACCGTAACCGTCCCCTAACCTTAACCCTAGCCCGAACCCTAACCCTAACACTTCCCCGAAGCCTGACCCTCACCCGTCCCCTAATCCTAAACCGTACGCTAACACTAACCCTCGCCCTCACACGCACGCTCCCCCTAAAGCGTTGCCGTACCCTCACCTGGACCCTAAACCCTCCCCGTCCCCTAACCCTAACCCTAGCCCGAACCCTAACCCTAACCCTTCCCCGAAGCCTGACCCTCACCCATCCCCTAATCCTAACCCGTACGCTAACACTAACCCGTGCCCTCACATGCACGCTCCCCCTAAAGCGTTGCCGTACCCTCACCTGGACCCTAAACCGTCCCCGTCCCCTAACCCTAACCGTAGCCCGAACCCTAACCCTAACACTTCCCCGAAGCCTGACCCTCACCCGTCCCCTAATCCTAACCCGTACGCTAACACTAACCCGCGCCCTCACACGCACGCTCCCCCTAAAGCGTTGCCGTACCCTCACCTGAACCCTAAACCGTCCCCGTCCCCTAACCCTAACCCTAGCCCGAACCCTAACCCTAACCCTTCCCCGAAGCCTGACCCTCACCCGTCCCCTAATCCTAACCCGTACGCTAACACTAACCCGCGCCCTCACACGCACGCTCCCCCTAAAGCGTTGCCGTACCCTCACCTGGACCCTAAACCGTCCCCGTCCCCTAACCCTAACCCTAGCCCGAACCCTAACCCTAACACTTCCCCGAAGCCTGACCCTCACCCGTCCCCTAATCCTAAGCCGTACGCTAACACTAACCCGCGCCCTCACACGCACGCTCCCCCTAAAGCGTTGCCGTACCCTCACCTGGACCCGAAACCGTCCCCGTCCCTTAACCCTAACCCTAGCCCGAACCCTAACCCAAACCCTTCCCCGAAGCCTGACCCTCACCCGTCCCCTAATCCTAACCCGTACGCTAACACTAACCCGCGCCCTCACACGCACGCTCCCCCTAAATCGTTGCCGTTCCCTCACCTGGACCCTAAACCTTCCCCATCCCCTAACCCTAACCCTAGCCCGAACCCTAACCCTAACCATTCCCCGAAGCCTGACCCTCACCCGTCCCCTAATCCTAAACCGTACGCTAACACTAACCCGCGCCCTCACACGCACGCTCCCCCTAAAGCGTTGCCGTACCCTCACCTGGACCCTAAACCGTCCCCGTCCCCTAACCCTGACCCTAGCCCGAACCCTAACCGTAACCCTTCCCCGAAGCCTGACCCTCACCCGTCCCCTAATCCTAGCCCGTACGCTAACACTAACACGCGCCCTCACACGCACGCTCCCCCTAAAGCGTTGCCGTACCCTCACCTGTACCCGAAACCGTCCCCGTCCCCTAACACTAACGCTAGCCCGAACCCTAATCCTAACCCTTCCCCGAAGCCTGACCCTCACCCGTCCCCTAATCCTAACCCGTACGCTAACACTAACCCGCGCCCTCACACGCACGCTCCCCCTAAAGCGTTGCCGTACCCTCACCTGGACCCTAAACCGTCCCCGTCCCCTAACCCTAACCCTAGCCCGAACCCTAACCCTAACCCTTCCCCGAAGCCTGACCCTCACCCGTCCCCTAATCCTAAGCCGTACGCTACCACTAACCCGCGCCCTCACACGCACGGTCCCCCTAAAGCGTTGCCGTACCCTCACCTGGACCATAAACCGTCCCCGTCCCCTAACCCTAACCCTAGCCCGAACCCTAACCCTAACCCTTCCCCGAAGCCTGACCCTCACCCGTCCCCTAATCCTAACCCGTACGCTAACACTAACCCGCGCCCTCACACGCACGCTCCCCCTAAAGCGTTGCCGTACCCTCACCTGGACCCTAAACCGTCCCCGTCCCCTAACCCTAACCCTAGCCCGAACCCTAACCCTAACCCTTCCCAGAAGCCTGACCCTCACCCGTCCCCTAATCCTAACCCGTACGCTAACACTAACCCACGCCCTCGCACGCACGCTCCCCCTAAAGCGTTGCCGTACCCTCACCTGGACCCTAAACCGTCCCCGTCCCCTAACCCTAACCCTAGCCCGAACCCTAACCCTAACCCTTCCCCGAAGCCTGACCCTCACCCGTCCCCTAATCCTAAGCCGTACGCTAACACTAACCCGCGCCCTCACACGCACGCTCCCCCTAAAGCGTTGCCGTACCCTAACCTGGACCCGAAACCGTCCCCGTCCCCTAACCCTAACCCTAGCCCGAACCCTAACCCTAAACCTTCCCCGAAGCCTGACCCTCACCCGTCCCCTAATCCTAACCCGTACGCTAACACTAACCCGCGCCCTCACACGCATGCTCCCCCTAAATCGTTGCCGTTCCCTCACCTGGACCCTAAACCTTCCCCATCCCCTAACCCTAACCCTAGCCGTAACCCTAACCCTAACCATTCCCCGAAGCCTGACCCTCACCCGTCCCCTAATCCTAACCCGTACGCTAACACTAACCCGCGCCCTCACACGCACGCTCCCCCTAAAGCGTTGCCGTACCCTCACCTGGACCCTAAACCGTCCCCGTGCCCTAACCCTGACCCTAGCCCGAACCCTAACCGTAACCCTTCCCCGAAGCCTGACCCTCACCCGTCCCCTAATCCTAACCCGTACGCTAACACTAACACGCGCCCTCACACGCACGCTCTCCCTAAAGCGTTGCCGTACCCTCACCTGGACCCGAAACCGTCCCCGTCCCCTAAAACTAACCCTAGCCCGAACCCTAACCCTAAACCTTCCCCGAAGCCTGACCCTCACCCGTCCCCTAATCCTAACCCGTACGCTAACACTAACCTGCGCCCTCACACGCACGCTCCCCCTAAAGCGTTGCCGTACCCTCACCTGGACCCTAAACCGTCCCCGTCCCCTAACCCTAACCCTAGCCCGAACCCTAACCCTAACCCTTCCCCGAAGCCTGACCCTCACCCGTCCCCTAATCCTAAGCCGTACGCTACCACTAACCCGCGCCCTCACACGCACGCTCCCCCTAAAGCGTTGCCGTACCCTCACCTGGACCTAAACCGTCCCCGTCCCCTAATCCTAACCCTAGCCCGAACCCTAACCCTAACCCTTCCCCGAAGCCTGACCCTCACCCGTCCCCTAATCCTAACCCGTACGCTAACACTAACCCGCGCCCTCACACGCACGGTCCCCCTAAAGTGTTGCCGTACCCTCACCTGGACCCTAAACCGTCCCCGTCCCCTAACCCTAACCCTAGCCCGAACTCTAACCCTAACCATTCCCCGAAGCCTGAACCTCACCCGTCCCCTAATCCTAACCCGTACGCTAACACTAACCCGCGCCCTCACACGCACGCTCCACCTAAAGCGTTGCCGTACCCTCACCTGGACCCGAAACCGTGCCCGTCCCCTAACCCTAACCCTAGCCAGAACCCTAACCCTAACCCTTCCCCGAAGCCTGACCCTCACCCGTCCCCTAATCTTAACCCGTACGCTAACACTAACCCACGCCCTCACACGCACGCTCCCCCTAAAGCGTTGCCGTACCCTCACCTGGACCCTAAACCGTCCCCGTCCCCTAACCCTAACCCTAGCCCGAACCCTAACCCTAACCCATCCCCGAAGCCTGACCCTCACCCGTCCCCTAATCCTAACCCGTACGCTAACACTAACCCGCCCCCTCACACGCACGCTCCCCCTAAAGCGTTGCCGTACCCTCACCTGGACCCTAAACCGTCCCCGTCCCCTAACCCTAACCCTAGCCCGAACCCTAACCCTAACCCTTCCCCGAAGCCGGACCCTCACCCGTCCCCTAATCCTAACCCGTACGCTAACACTAACCCACGCCCTCACACGCACGCTCCCGCTAAAGCGTTGCCGTACCCTCACCTGGACCCTAAACCGTCCCCGTCCCCTAACCCTAACCCTAGCCCGAACCCTAACCCTAACCCTTCCCCGAAGCGTGACCCTCACCCGTCCCCTAATCCTAACCCGTACGCTAACACTAACCCGCGCCCTCACACGCACGCTCCCCCTAAAGCGTTGCCGTACCCTCACCTGGACCCTAAACCGTCCCCGTACCCTAACCCTAACCCTAGCCCGAACCCTAACCCTAACCCTTCCCCGAAGCCTGACCCTCACCCGTCCCCTAATCCTAAGCCGTACGCTAACACTAACCCGCGCCCTCACACTCACGCTCCCCCTAAAGCGTTGCCGTACCCTCACCTGAACCCTAAACCGTCCCCGTCCCCTAACCCTAACCCTAGCCCGAACCCTAACCCTAACCCTTCCCCGAAGCCTGACCCTCACCCGTCCCCTAATCCTAACCCGTACGCTAACACTAACCCGCGCCCTCACACGCACGCTCCCCCTAAAGCGTTGCCGTACCCTCACCTGGACCCTAAACCGTCCCCGTCCCATAACCCTAACCCTAGCCCGAACCCTAACCCTAACCCTTCCCCGAAGCCTGACCATCACCCGTCCCCTAATCCTAACCTGTACGCTAACACTAACCCGCGCCCTCACATGCACGCTCCCCCTAAAGCGTTGCCATACCCTCACCTGGACCCGAAACCGTCCCCGTCCCCTAACCCTAACCCTAGCCCGAACCCTAACCCTAACCCTTCCCCGAAGCCTGACCCTCACCCGTCCCCTAATCCTAACCCGTACGCTAACACTAACCCGCGCCCTCACACGCACGCTCCCCCTAAAGCGTTGCCGTACCCTCACCTGGACCCGAAACCGTCCCCGTCCCCTAACCCTAACCCTAGCCCGAACCCTAACCCTAACCCTTCCCCGAAGCCTGACCCTCACCCGTCCCCTAATCTTAACCCGTACGCTAACACTAACCCACGCCCTCACACGCACTCTCCCCCTAAAGCGTTGCCGTACCCTCACCTGGACCCTAAACCGTCCCCGTCCCCTAACCCTAACCCTAGCCCGAACCCTAACCCTAACCCATCCCCGAAGCCTGACCCTCACCCGTCCCCTAATCCTAACCCGTACGCTAACACTAACCCGCGCCCTCACACGCACGCTCCCCCTAAAGCGTTGCCGTACCCTCACCTGGACCCTAAACCGTCCCCGTCCCCTAACCCTAACCCTAGCCCGAACCCTAACCCTAACCCTTCCCCGAAGCCTGACCCTCACCCGTCCCCTAATCCTAACCCGTACGCTAACACTAACCCGCGCCCTCACACGCACGCTCCCCCTAAAGCGTTGCCGTACCCTCACCTGGACCCTAAACCGTCCCCGTACCCTTACTCTAACCCTAGCCCGAACCCTAACCCTAACCCTTCCCCGAAGCCTGACCCTCACCCGTCCCCTAATCCTAACCCGTACGCTAACACTAACCCGCGCCCTCACACGCACACTCCCCCTAAAGCGTTGCCGTACCCTCACCTGGACCCTAAACCGTCCCCGTCCCCTAACCCTAACCCTAGCCCGAACCCTAACCCTAACCCTTCCCCGAAGCCTGACCCTCACCCGTCCCCTAATCCTAACCCGTACGCTAACACTAACCCACGCCCTCACACGCACGCTCCCCCTAAAACGTTGCCGTACCCTCACCTGGACCCTAAACCGTCCCCGTCCCCTAACCCTAACCCTAGCCCGAACCCTAACCCTAACCCTTCCCCGAAGCCTGACCCTCACCCGTCCCCTAATCCTAACCCGTACGCTAACACTAACCCGCGCCCTCACACGCACGCTCCCCCTTAAGCGTTGCCGTACCCTCACCTGGACCCGAAACCGTCCCCGTCCCCTAACCCTAACCCTAGCCCGAACCCTATCCCTAACCCTTCCCCGAAGCCTGACCCTCACCCGTCCCCTAATCCTAACCCGTACGCTA
Organism: Stenella coeruleoalba; assembly: GCF_951394435.1. Taxonomy (NCBI): domain Eukaryota; kingdom Metazoa; phylum Chordata; class Mammalia; order Artiodactyla; family Delphinidae; genus Stenella; species Stenella coeruleoalba. The sequence continues at coordinate 486,688 of NW_027646118.1, read as the reverse complement.
ACACTAACCCGCGCCCTCACACGCACGCTCCCCCTAAATCGTTGCCGTTCCCTCACCTGGACCCTAAACCTTCCCCATCCCCTAACCCTAACCCTAGCCGGAACCCTAACCCTAACCATTCCCCGAAGCCTGACCCTCACCCGTCCCCTAATCCTAACCCGTACGCTAACACTAACCCGCGCCCTCACACGCACGCTCCCCCTAAAGCGTTGCCGTACCCTCACCTGGACCCTAAACCGTCCCCGTCCCCTAACCCTGACCCTAGCCCGAACCCTAACCGTAACCCTTCCCCGAAGCCTGACCCTCACCCGTCCCCTAATCCTAACCCGTACGCTAACACTAACACGCGCCCTCACACGCACGCTCCCCCTAAAGCGTTGCCGTACCCTCACCTGGACCCGAAACCGTCCCCGTCCCCTAAAACTAACCCTAGCCCGAACCCTAACCCTAACCCTTCCCCGAAGCCTGACCCTCACCCGTCCCCTAATCCTAACCCGTACGCTAACACTAACCCGCGCCCTCACACGCACGCTCCCCCTAAAGCGTTGCCGTACCCTCACCTGGACCCTAAACCGTCCCCGTCCCCTAACCCTAACCCTAGCCCGAACCCTAACCCTAACCCTTCCCCGAAGCCTGACCCTCACCCGTCCCCTAATCCTAAGCCGTACGCTACCACTAACCCGCGCCCTCACACGCACGCTCCCCCTAAAGCGTTGCCGTACCCTCACCTGGACCCTAAACCGTCCCCGTCCCCTAATACTAACCCTAGCCCGAACCCTAACCCTAACCCTTCCCCGAAGCCTGACCCTCACCCGTCCCCTAATCCTAACCCGTACGCTAACACTAACCCGCGCCCTCACACGCACGGTCCCCCTAAAGCGTTGCCGTACCCTCACCTGGACCCTAAACCGTCCCCGTCCCCTAACCCTAACCCTAGCCCGAACCCTAACCCTAACCCTTCCCCGAAGCCTGAACCTCACCCGTCCCCTAATCCTAACCCGTACGCTAACACTAACCCGCGCCCTCACACGCACGCTCCACCTAAAGCGTTGCCGTACCCTCACCTGGACCCGAAACCGTCCCCGTCCCCTAACCCTAACCCTAGCCCGAAACCTTACCCTAACCCTTCCCCGAAGCCTGACCCTCACCCGTCCCCTAATCTTAACCGGTACGCTAACACTAACCCACGCCCTCACACGCACGCTCCCCCTAAAGCGTTGCCGTACCCTCACCTGGACCCTAAACCGTCCCCGTCCCCTAACCCTAACCCTAGCCCGAACCCTAACCCTAACCCATCCCCGAAGCCTGACCCTCACCCGTCCCCTAATCCTAACCCGTACGCTAACACTAACCCGCGCCCTCACACGCACGCTCCCCCTAAAGCGTTGCCGTACCCTCACCTGGACCCTAAACCGTCCCCGTCCCCTAACCCTAACCCTAGCCCGAACCCTAACCCTAACCCTTCCCAGAAGCCTGACCCTCACCCGTCCCCTAACCCTAACCCTAGCCTGAACCCTGACCCTAACCCTTCCCCGAAGCCTGACCCTCACCCGTCCCCTAATCCTAAGCCATACGCTAACACTAACCCGCGCCCTCACACGCACGCTCCCCCTAAAGCGTTGCCGTACCCTCACCTGGACCCTAAACCGTCCCCGTCCCCTAACCCTAACCCTAGCCCGAACCCTAACCCTAACCCTTCCCCGAAGCCTGACCCTCACCCGTCCCCTAATCCTAAGCCATACGCTAACACTAACGTGCGCCCTCACATGCACGCTCCTCCTAAAGCGTTGCCGTACCCTCACCTGGACCCTAAACCGTCCCCGTCCCCTAACCCTAACCCTAGCCCGAACCCTAACCCTAACCCTTCCCCGAAGCCTGACCCTCACCCGTCCCCTAATCCTAACCCGTACGCTAACACTAACCCGCGCCCTCACACGCACGCTCCCCCTAAAGCGTTGCCGTACCCTCACCTGGACCCGAAACCGTCCCCGTCCCCTAACCCTAACCCTAGCCCGAACCCTAACCCTAACCCTTCCCCGAAGCCTGACCCTAACCCGTCCCCTAATCCTAACCCGTACGCTAACACTAACCCACGCCCTCACACTCACGCTCCCCCTAAAGCGTTGCCGTACCCTCACCTGGACCCGAAACCGTCCCCGTCCCCTAACCCTAACACTAGCCCGAACCCTAACCCTAACCCTTCCCCGAAGCCGGACCCTCACCCGTCCCCTAATCCTAACCCGTACGCTAACACTAACCCGCGCCCTCACACGCACGCTCCCCCTAAAGCGTTGCCGTTCCCTCACCTGGACCCTAAACCGTCCCCGTACCCTTACTCTAACCCTAGCCCGAACCCTAACCCTAACCCTTCCCCGAAGCCTGACCCTCACCCGTCCCCTAATCCTAACCCGTACGCTAACACTAACCCGTGCCCTCACACGCACGCTCCCCCTAAAGCGTTGCCGTACCCTCACCTGGACCCTAAACCGTCCCCGTCCCCTAACCCTAACCCTAGCCCGAACCCTAAACCTAACCCTTCCCCGAAGCCTGACCCTCACCCGTCCCCTAATCCTAACCCGTACGCTAACACTAACCCACGCCCTCACACGCACGCTCCCCCTAAAGCGTTGCCGTACCCTCACCTGGACCCTAAACCGTCCCCGTCCCCTAACCCTAACCCTAGCCCGAACCCTAACCCTAACCCTTCCCCGAAGCCTGACCCTCACCCGTCCCCTAATCCTAAGCCGTACGCTAACACTAACCCGCGCCCTCACACGCACGCTCCCCCTAAAGCGTTGCCGTACCCTCACCTGGACCCGAAACCGTCCCCGTCCCCTAACCCTAACCCTAGCCCGAACCCTAACCCTAACCCTTCCCCGAAGCCTGACCCTCACCCGTCCCCTAATCCTAACCCGTACGCTAACACTAACCCGCGCCCTCACACGCACGCTCCCCCTAAATCGTTGCCGTTCCCTCACCTGGACCCTAAACCTTCCCCATCCCCTAACCCTAACCCTAGCCGGAACCCTAACCCTAACCATTCCCCGAAGCCTGACCCTCACCCGTCCCCTAATCCTAACCCGTACGCTAACACTAACCTGCGCCCTCACACGCACGCTCCCCCTAAAGCGTTGCCGTACCCTCACCTGGACCCTAAACCGTCCCCGTGCCCTAACCCTGACCCTAGCCCGAACCCTAACCGTAACCCTTCCCCGAAGCCTGACCCTCACCCGTCCCCTAATCCTAACCCGTACGCTAACACTAACACGCGCCCTCACACGCACGCTCCCCCTAAAGCGTTGCCGTACCCTCACCTGGACCCGAAACCGTCCCCGTCCCCTAAAACTAACCCTAGCCTGAACCCTAACCCTAAACCTTCCCCGAAGCCTGACCCTCACCCGTCCCCTAATCCTAACCCGTACGCTAACACTAACCCGCGCCCTCACACGCACGCTCCCCCTAAAGCGGTGCCGTACCCTCACCTGGACCCTAAACCGTCCCCGTCCCCTAACCCTAACCCTAGCCCGAACCCTAACCCTAACCCTTCCCCGAAGCCTGACCCTCACCCGTCCCCTAATCCTAAGCCGTACGCTACCACTAACCCGCGCCCTCACACGCACGCTCCCCCTAAAGCGTTGCCGTACCCTCACCTGGACCCTAAACCGTCCCCGTCCCCTAATCCTAACCCTAGCCCGAACCCTAACCCTAACCCTTCCCCGAAGCCTGACCCTCACCCGTCCCCTAATCCTAACCCGTACGCTAACACTAACCCGCGCCCTCACACGCACGCTCCCCCTAAAGCGTTGCCGTACCCTCACCTGGACCCTAAACCGTCCCCGTGCCCTAACCCTGACCCTAGCCCGAACCCTAACCGTAACCCTTCCCCGAAGCCTGACCCTCACCCGTCCCCTAATCCTAACCCGTACGCTAACACTAACACGCGCCCTCACACGCACGCTCCCCCTAAAGCGTTGCCGTACCCTCACCTGGACCCTAAACCGTCCCCGTCCCCTAACCCTAACCCTAGCCCGAACCCTAACCCTAACCCTTCCCCGAAGCCTGACCCTCACCCGTCCCCTAATCCTAACCCGTACGCTAACACTAACCCGCGCCCTCACACGCACGCTCCCCCTAAAGCGTTGCCGTACCCTCACCTGGACCCTAAACCGTCCCCGTACCCTTACTCTAACCCTAGCCCGAACCCTAACCCTAACCCTTCCCCGAAGCCTGACCCTCACCCGTCCCCTAATCCTAACCCGTACGCTAACACTAACCCGCGCCCTCACACGCACACTCCCCCTAAAGCGTTGCCGTACCCTCACCTGGACCCTAAACCGTCCCCGTCCCCTAACCCTAACCCTAGCCCGAACCCTAACCCTAACCCTTCCCCGAAGCCTGACCCTCACCCGTCCCCTAATCCTAACCCGTACGCTAACACTAACCCACGCCCTCACACGCACGCTCCCCCTAAAACGTTGCCGTACCCTCACCTGGACCCTAAACCGTCCCCGTCCCCTAACCCTAACCCTAGCCCGAACCCTAACCCTAACCCTTCCCCGAAGCCTGACCCTCACCCGTCCCCTAATCCTAACCCGTACGCTAACACTAACCCGCGCCCTCACACGCACGCTCCCCCTTAAGCGTTGCCGTACCCTCACCTGGACCCGAAACCGTCCCCGTCCCCTAACCCTAACCCTAGCCCGAACCCTATCCCTAACCCTTCCCCGAAGCCTGACCCTCACCCGTCCCCTAATCCTAACCCGTACGCTAACACTAACCCGCGCCCTCACACGCACGCTCCCCCTAAATCGTTGCCGTTCCCTCACCTGGACCCTAAACCTTCCCCATCCCCTAACCCTAACCCTAGCCGGAACCCTAACCCTAACCATTCCCCGAAGCCTGACCCTCACCCGTCCCCTAATCCTAACCCGTACGCTAACACTAACCCGCGCCCTCACACGCACGCTCCCCCTAAAGCGTTGCCGTACCCTCACCTGGACCCTAAACCGTCCCCGTCCCCTAACCCTGACCCTAGCCCGAACCCTAACCGTAACCCTTCCCCGAAGCCTGACCCTCACCCGTCCCCTAATCCTAACCCGTACGCTAACACTAACACGCGCCCTCACACGCACGCTCCCCCTAAAGCGTTGCCGTACCCTCACCTGGACCCGAAACCGTCCCCGTCCCCTAAAACTAACCCTAGCCCGAACCCTAACCCTAACCCTTCCCCGAAGCCTGACCCTCACCCGTCCCCTAATCCTAACCCGTACGCTAACACTAACCCGCGCCCTCACACGCACGCTCCCCCTAAAGCGTTGCCGTACCCTCACCTGGACCCTAAACCGTCCCCGTCCCCTAACCCTAACCCTAGCCCGAACCCTAACCCTAACCCTTCCCCGAAGCCTGACCCTCACCCGTCCCCTAATCCTAAGCCGTACGCTACCACTAACCCGCGCCCTCACACGCACGCTCCCCCTAAAGCGTTGCCGTACCCTCACCTGGACCCTAAACCGTCCCCGTCCCCTAATACTAACCCTAGCCCGAACCCTAACCCTAACCCTTCCCCGAAGCCTGACCCTCACCCGTCCCCTAATCCTAACCCGTACGCTAACACTAACCCGCGCCCTCACACGCACGGTCCCCCTAAAGCGTTGCCGTACCCTCACCTGGACCCTAAACCGTCCCCGTCCCCTAACCCTAACCCTAGCCCGAACCCTAACCCTAACCCTTCCCCGAAGCCTGAACCTCACCCGTCCCCTAATCCTAACCCGTACGCTAACACTAACCCGCGCCCTCACACGCACGCTCCACCTAAAGCGTTGCCGTACCCTCACCTGGACCCGAAACCGTCCCCGTCCCCTAACCCTAACCCTAGCCCGAAACCTTACCCTAACCCTTCCCCGAAGCCTGACCCTCACCCGTCCCCTAATCTTAACCGGTACGCTAACACTAACCCACGCCCTCACACGCACGCTCCCCCTAAAGCGTTGCCGTACCCTCACCTGGACCCTAAACCGTCCCCGTCCCCTAACCCTAACCCTAGCCCGAACCCTAACCCTAACCCATCCCCGAAGCCTGACCCTCACCCGTCCCCTAATCCTAACCCGTACGCTAACACTAACCCGCGCCCTCACACGCACGCTCCCCCTAAAGCGTTGCCGTACCCTCACCTGGACCCTAAACCGTCCCCGTCCCCTAACCCTAACCCTAGCCCGAACCCTAACCCTAACCCTTCCCAGAAGCCTGACCCTCACCCGTCCCCTAACCCTAACCCTAGCCTGAACCCTGACCCTAACCCTTCCCCGAAGCCTGACCCTCACCCGTCCCCTAATCCTAAGCCATACGCTAACACTAACCCGCGCCCTCACACGCACGCTCCCCCTAAAGCGTTGCCGTACCCTCACCTGGACCCTAAACCGTCCCCGTCCCCTAACCCTAACCCTAGCCCGAACCCTAACCCTAACCCTTCCCCGAAGCCTGACCCTCACCCGTCCCCTAATCCTAAGCCATACGCTAACACTAACGTGCGCCCTCACATGCACGCTCCTCCTAAAGCGTTGCCGTACCCTCACCTGGACCCTAAACCGTCCCCGTCCCCTAACCCTAACCCTAGCCCGAACCCTAACCCTAACCCTTCCCCGAAGCCTGACCCTCACCCGTCCCCTAATCCTAACCCGTACGCTAACACTAACCCGCGCCCTCACACGCACGCTCCCCCTAAAGCGTTGCCGTACCCTCACCTGGACCCGAAACCGTCCCCGTCCCCTAACCCTAACCCTAGCCCGAACCCTAACCCTAACCCTTCCCCGAAGCCTGACCCTAACCCGTCCCCTAATCCTAACCCGTACGCTAACACTAACCCACGCCCTCACACTCACGCTCCCCCTAAAGCGTTGCCGTACCCTCACCTGGACCCGAAACCGTCCCCGTCCCCTAACCCTAACACTAGCCCGAACCCTAACCCTAACCCTTCCCCGAAGCCGGACCCTCACCCGTCCCCTAATCCTAACCCGTACGCTAACACTAACCCGCGCCCTCACACGCACGCTCCCCCTAAAGCGTTGCCGTTCCCTCACCTGGACCCTAAACCGTCCCCGTACCCTTACTCTAACCCTAGCCCGAACCCTAACCCTAACCCTTCCCCGAAGCCTGACCCTCACCCGTCCCCTAATCCTAACCCGTACGCTAACACTAACCCGTGCCCTCACACGCACGCTCCCCCTAAAGCGTTGCCGTACCCTCACCTGGACCCTAAACCGTCCCCGTCCCCTAACCCTAACCCTAGCCCGAACCCTAAACCTAACCCTTCCCCGAAGCCTGACCCTCACCCGTCCCCTAATCCTAACCCGTACGCTAACACTAACCCACGCCCTCACACGCACGCTCCCCCTAAAGCGTTGCCGTACCCTCACCTGGACCCTAAACCGTCCCCGTCCCCTAACCCTAACCCTAGCCCGAACCCTAACCCTAACCCTTCCCCGAAGCCTGACCCTCACCCGTCACCTAATCCTAAGCCGTACGCTAACACTAACCCGCGCCCTCACACGCACGCTCCCCCTAAAGCGTTGCCGTACCCTCACCTGGACCCGAAACCGTCCCCGTCCCCTAACCCTAACCCTAGCCCGAACCCTAACCCTAACCCTTCCCCGAAGCCTGACCCTCACCCGTCCCCTAATCCTAACCCGTACGCTAACACTAACCCGCGCCCTCACACGCACGCTCCCCCTAAATCGTTGCCGTTCCCTCACCTGGACCCTAAACCTTCCCCATCCCCTAACCCTAACCCTAGCCGGAACCCTAACCCTAACCATTCCCCGAAGCCTGACCCTCACCCGTCCCCTAATCCTAACCCGTACGCTAACACTAACCTGCGCCCTCACACGCACGCTCCCCCTAAAGCGTTGCCGTACCCTCACCTGGACCCTAAACCGTCCCCGTGCCCTAACCCTGACCCTAGCCCGAACCCTAACCGTAACCCTTCCCCGAAGCCTGACCCTCACCCGTCCCCTAATCCTAACCCGTACGCTAACACTAACACGCGCCCTCACACGCACGCTCCCCCTAAAGCGTTGCCGTACCCTCACCTGGACCCGAAACCGTCCCCGTCCCCTAAAACTAACCCTAGCCCGAACCCTAACCCTAAACCTTCCCCGAAGCCTGACCCTCACCCGTCCCCTAATCCTAACCCGTACGCTAACACTAACCCGCGCCCTCACACGCACGCTCCCCCTAAAGCGGTGCCGTACCCTCACCTGGACCCTAAACCGTCCCCGTCCCCTAACCCTAACCCTAGCCCGAACCCTAACCCTAACCCTTCCCCGAAGCCTGACCCTCACCCGTCCCCTAATCCTAAGCCGTACGCTACCACTAACCCGCGCCCTCACACGCACGCTCCCCCTAAAGCGTTGCCGTACCCTCACCTGGACCCTAAACCGTCCCCGTCCCCTAATCCTAACCCTAGCCCGAACCCTAACCCTAACCCTTCCCCGAAGCCTGACCCTCACCCGTCCCCTAATCCTAACCCGTACGCTAACACTAACCCGCGCCCTCACACGCACGCTCCCCCTAAAGCGTTGCCGTACCCTCACCTGGACCCTAAACCGTCCCCGTGCCCTAACCCTGACCCTAGCCCGAACCCTAACCGTAACCCTTCCCCGAAGCCTGACCCTCACCCGTCCCCTAATCCTAACCCGTACGCTAACACTAACACGCGCCCTCACACGCACGCTCCCCCTAAAGCGTTGCCGTACCCTCACCTGGACCCGAAACCGTCCCCGTCCCCTAAAACTAACCCTAGCCCAAACCCTAACCCTAAACCTTCCCCGAAGCCTGACCCTCACCCGTCCCCTAATCCTAACCCGTACGCTAACACTAACCCGCGCCCTCACACGCACACTCCCCCTAAAGCGTTGCCATACCCTCACCTGGACCCTAAACCGTCCCCGTCCCCTAACCCTAACCCTAGCCCGAACCCTAACCCTAACCCTTCCCCGAAGCCTGACCCTCACCCGTCCCCTAATCCTAAGCCGTACGCTACCACTAACCCGCGCCCTCACACGCACGCTCCCCCTAAAGCGTTGCCGTACCCTCACCTGGACCCTAAACCGTCCCCGTCCCCTAATCCTAACCCTAGCCCGAACCCTAACCCTAACACTTCCCCGAAGCCTGACCCTCACCCGTCCCCTAATCCTAACCCGTACGCTAACACTAACCCGCGCCCTCACACGCACGCTCCCCCTAAAGCGTTGCCGTACCCTCACCTGGACCCTAAACCGTCCCCGTCCCCTAACCCTAACCCTAGCCCGAACTCTAACCCTAACCCTTCCCCGAAGCCTGAACCTCACCCGTCCCCTAATCCTAACCCGTACGCTAACACTAACCCGCGCCCTCACACGCACGCTCCACCTAAAGCGTTGCCGTACCCTCACCTGGACCCGAAGCCGTGCCCGTCCCCTAACCCTAACCCTAGCCAGAACCCTAACCCTAACCCTTCCCCGAAGCCTGACCCTCACCCGTCCCCTAATCTTAACCCGTACGCTAACACTAACCCACGCCCTCACACGCACGCTCCCCCTAAAGCGTTGCCGTACCCTCACCTGGACCCTAAACCGTCCCCGTCCCCTAACCCTAACCCTAGCCCGAACCCTAACCCTAACCCATCCCCGAAGCCTGACCCTCACCCGTCCCCTAATCCTAACCCGTACGCTAACACTAACCCGCGCCCTCACACGCACGCTCCCCCTAAAGCGTTGCCGTACCCTCACCTGGACCCTAAACCGTCCCCGTCCCCTAACCCTAACCCTAGCCCGACCCCTAACCCTAACCCTTCCCCGAAGCCGGACCCTCACCCGTCCCCTAATCCTAACCCGTACGCTAACACTAACCCACGCCCTCACACTCACGCTCCCGCTAAAGCGTTGCCGTACCCTCACCTGGACCCTAAACCGTCCCCGTCCCCTAACCCTAACCCTAGCCCGAACCCTAACCCTAACACTTCCCCGAAGCCTGACCCTCACCCGTCCCCTAATCCTAACCCGTACGCTAACACTAACCCGCGCCCTCACACGCACGCTCCCCCTAAAGCGTTGCCGTACCCTCACCTGGACCCTAAACCGTCCCCGTACCCTAACCCTAACCCTAGCCCGAACCCTAACCCTAACCCTTCCCCGAAGCCTGACCCTCACCCGTCCCCTAATCCTAAGCCGTACGCTAACACTAACCCGCGCCCTCACACTCACGCTCCCCCTAAAGCGTTGCCGTACCCTCACCTGAACCCTAAACCGTCCCCGTCCCCTAACCCTAACCCTAGCCCGAACCCTAACCCTAACCCTTCCCCGAAGCCTGACCCTCACCCGTCCCCTAATCCTAACCCGTACGCTAACACTAACCCGCGCCCTCACACGCACGCTCCCCCTAAAGCGTTGCCGTACCCTCACCTGGACCCTAAACCGTCCCCGTCCCATAACCCTAACCCTAGCCCGAACCCTAACCCTAACCCTTCCCCGAAGCCTGACCATCACCTGTCCCCTAATCCTAACCTGTACGCTAACACTAACCCGCGCCCTCACATGCACGCTCCCCCTAAAGCGTTGCCATACCCTCACCTGGACCCGAAACCGTCCCCGTCCCCTAACCCTAACCCTAGCCCGAACCCTAACCCTAACCCTTCCCCGAAGCCTGACCCTCACCCGTCCCCTAATCCTAACCCGTACGCTAACACTAACCCGCGCCCTCACACGCACGCTCCCCCTAAAGCGTTGCCGTACCCTCACCTGGAACCGAAACCGTCCCCGTCCCCTAACCCTAACCCTAGCCCGAACCCTAACCCTAACCCTTCCCCGAAGCCTGACCCTCACCCGTCCCCTAATCTTAACCCGTACGCTAACACTAACCCACGCCCTCACACGCACTCTCCCCCTAAAGCGTTGCCGTACCATCACCTGGACCCTAAACCGTCCCCGTCCCCTAACCCTAACCCTAGCCCGAACCCTAACCCTAACCCATCCCCGAAGCCTGACCCTCACCCGTCCCCTAATCCTAACCCGTACGCTAACACTAACCCGCGCCCTCACACGCACGCTCCCCCTAAAGCGTTGCCGTACCCTCACCTGGACCCGAAACCGTCCCCGTCCCCTAACCCTAACCCTAGCCCGAACCCTAACCCTAACCCTTCCCCGAAGCCGGACCCTCACCCGTCCCCTAATCCTAACCCGTACGCTAACACTAACCCGCGCCCTCACACGCACGCTCCCCCTAAAGCGTTGCCGTACCCTCACCTGGACCCTAAACCGTCCCCGTCCCCTAACCCTAACCCTAGCCCGAACCCTAACCCTAACCCTTCCCCGAAGCCTGACCCTCACCCGTCCCCTAATCCTAACCCGTACGCTAACACTAACCCGCGCCCTCACACGCACGCTCCCCCTAAAGCGTTGCCATACCCTCACCTGGACCCTAAACCGTCCCCGTACCCTTACTCTAACCCTAGCCCGAACCCTAACCCTAACCCTTCCCCGAAGCCTGACCCTCACCCGTCCCCTAATCCTAACCCGTACGCTAACACTAACCCGCGCCCTCACACGCACACTCCCCCTAAAGCGTTGCCGTACCCTCACCTGGACCCTAAACCGTCCCCGTCCCCTAACCCTAACCCTAGCCCGAACCCTAACCCTAACCCTTCCCCGAAGCCTGACCCTCACCCGTCCCCTAATCCTAACCCGTACGCTAACACTAACCCACGCCCTCACACGCACGCTCCCCCTAAAGCGTTGCCGTACCCTCACCTGGACCCTAAACCGTCCCCGTCCCCTAACCCTAACCCTAGCCCGAACCCTAACCCTAACCATTCCCCGAAGCCTGACCCTCACCCGTCCCCTAATCCTAAGCCGTACGCTAACACTAACCCGCGCCCTCACACGCACGCTCCCCCTAAAGCGTTGCCGTACCCTCACCTGGACCCGAAACCGTCCCCGTCCCCTAACCCTAACCCTAGCCCGAACCCTAACCCTAACCCTTCCCCGAAGCCTGACCCTCACCCGTCCCCTAATCCTAACCCGTACGCTAACACTAACCCGCGCCCTCACACGCACGCTCCCCCTAAATCGTTGCCGTTCCCTCACCTGGACCCTAAACCTTCCCCATCCCCTAACCCTAACCCTAGCCGGAACCCTAACCCTAACCATTCCCCGAAGCCTGACCCTCACCCGTCCCCTAATCCTAACGCGTACGCTAACACTAACCCGCGCCCTCACACGCACGCTCCCCCTAAAGCGTTGCCGTACCCTCACCTGGACCCTAAACCGTCCCCGTCCCCTAACCCTGACCCTAGCCCGAACCCTAACCGTAACCCTTCCCCGAAGCCTGACCCTCACCCGTCCCCTAATCCTAACCCGTACGCTAACACTAACACGCGCCCTCACACGCACGCTCCCCCTAAAGCGTTGCCGTACCCTCACCTGGACCCGAAACCGTCCCCGTCCCCTAAAACTAACCCTAGCCCGAACCCTAACCCTAACCCTTCCCCGAAGCCTGACCCTCACCCGTCCCCTAATCCTAACCCGTACGCTAACACTAACCCGCGCCCTCACACGCACGCTCCCCCTAAAGCGTTGCCGTACCCTCACCTGGACCCTAAACCTTCCCCATCCCCTAACCCTAACCCTAGCCCGAACCCTAACCCTAACCCTTCCCCGAAGCCTGACCCTCACCCGTCCCCTAATCCTAACCCGTACGCTAACACTAACCCGCGCCCTCACACGCACGCTCCCCCTAAAGCGTTGCCGTACCCTCACCTGGACCCTAAACCTTCCCCGTCCCCTAACCCTAACCGTAGCCCGAACCCTAACCCTAACCCTTCCCCGAAGCCTGACCCTCACCCGTCCCCTAATCCTAAGCCGTACGCTAACACTAACCCGCGCCCTCACACGCACGCTCCCCCTAAAGCGTTGCCGTACCCTCACCTGAACCCTAAACCGTAACCGTCCCCTAACCTTAACCCTAGCCCGAACCCTAACCCTAACCCTTCCCCGAAGCCTGACCCTCACCCGTCCCCTAATCCTAACCCGTACGCTAACACTAACCCGCGCCCTCACACGCTCGCTCCCCCTAAAGCGTTGCCGTACCCTCACCTGGACCCTAAACCGTCCCCGTCCCCTAACCCTAACCCTAGCCCGAACCCTAACCCTAACCCTTCCCCGAAGCCTGACCCTCACCCATCCCCTAATCCTAACCCGTACGCTAACACTAACCCGTGCCCTCACACGCACGCTCCCCCTAAAGCGTTGCCGTACCCTCACCTGGACCCTAAACCGTCCCCGTCCCCTAACCCTAACCCTAGCCCGAACCCTAACCCTAACCCTTCCCAGAAGCCTGACCCTCACCCGTCCCCTAATCCTAACCCGTACGCTAACACTAACCCGCGCCCTCACACGTACGCTCCCCCTAAAGCGTTGCCGTACCCTCACCTAGACCCTAAACCGTCCCTGTCCCCTAACCCTAACCCTAGCCCGAACCCTAACCCTAACTCTTCCCCGATGCCTGACCCTCACCCGTCCCCTAATCCTAACCCGTACGCTAACACTAACCCGCGTCCTCACACGCACGCTCCCCCTAAAGCGTTGCCGTACCCTCACCTGGACCCTAAACCGTCCCCGTCCCTTAACCCTTACCCTAGCCCGAACCCTAACCCTAACCCTTCCCCGAAGCCTGACCCTCACCCGTCCCCTAATCCTAACCCGTACGCTAACACTAACCCACGCCCTCACACGCACGCTCCCCCTAAAGCGTTGCCGTACCCTCACCTGGACCCTAAACCTTCCCCATCCCCTAACCCTAACCCTAGCCCGAACCCTAACCCTAACCCTTCCCAGAAGCCTGACCCTCACCCGTCCCCTAATCCTAGCCCGTACGCTAACACTAACGCGCGCCCTCACACGCACGCTCCCCCTAAAGCGTTGCCGTACCCTCACCTGGACCCTAAACCGTCCCCATCCCCTAACCCTAACCATAGCCCGAACCCTAACCCTAACCCTTCCCCGAAGCCTGACCCTCACCCGTCCCCTAATCCTAACCCGTACGCTAACACTAACCCGCGCCCTCACACGCACGCTCCCCCTAAAGCGTTGCCGTACCCTCACCTGGACCCTAAACCGTCCCCGTCCCCTAACCCTAACCCTAGCCCGAACCCTAACCCTAACCCTTCCCCGAAGCCTGACCCTCACCCGTCCCCTAATCCTAACCCGTACGCTAACACTAACCCGCGCCCTCACACGCACGCTCCCCCTAAAGCGTTGCCGTACCCTCACCTGGACCCTAAACCGTCCCCGTCCCTTAACCCTAACCCTAGCCCGAACCCTAACCCTAACTCTTCCCCGAAGCCTGAACCTCACCCGTCCCCTAATCCTAACCCGTACGCTAACACTAACCCTCGCCCTCACACGCATGCTCCCCCTAAAGCGTTGCCGTACCCTCACCTGGACCCTAAACCATCCCCGTCCCCTAACCCTAACCGTAGCCCGAACCCTAACCCTAACCCTTCCCCGAAGCCTGACCCTCACCCGTCCCCTAATCCTAAGCCGTACGCTAACACTAACCCGTGCCCTCACACGCACGCTCCCCCTAAAGCGTTGCCGTACCCTCACCTGAACCCTAAACCGTAACCGTCCCCTAACCTTAACCCTAGCCCGAACCCTAACCCTAACACTTCCCCGAAGCCTGACCCTCACCCGTCCCCTAATCCTAAACCGTACGCTAACACTAACCCTCGCCCTCACACGCACGCTCCCCCTAAAGCGTTGCCGTACCCTCACCTGGACCCTAAACCCTCCCCGTCCCCTAACCCTAACCCTAGCCCGAACCCTAACCCTAACCCTTCCCCGAAGCCTGACCCTCACCCATCCCCTAATCCTAACCCGTACGCTAACACTAACCCGCGCCCTCACATGCACGCTCCCCCTAAAGCGTTGCCGTACCCTCACCTGGACCCTAAACCGTCCCCGTCCCCTAACCCTAACCGTAGCCCGAACCCTAACCCTAACACTTCCCCGAAGCCTGACCCTCACCCGTCCCCTAATCCTAACCCGTACGCTAACACTAACCCGCGCCCTCACACGCACGCTCCCCCTAAAGCGTTGCCGTACCCTCACCTGAACCCTAAACCGTCCCCGTCCCCTAACCCTAACCCTAGCCCGAACCCTAACCCTAACCCTTCCCCGAAGCCTGACCCTCACCCGTCCCCTAATCCTAACCCGTACGCTAGCACTAACCCGCGCCCTCACACGCACGCTCCCCCTAAAGCGTTGCCGTACCCTCACCTGGACCCTAAACCGTCCCCGTCCCCTAACCCTAACCCTAGCCCGAACCCTAACCCTAACACTTCCCCGAAGCCTGACCCTCACCCGTCCCCTAATCCTAAGCCGTACGCTAACACTAACCCGCGCCCTCACACGCACGCTCCCCCTAAAGCGTTGCCGTACCCTCACCTGGACCCGAAACCGTCCCCGTCCCTTAACCCTAACCCTAGCCCGAACCCTAACCCAAACCCTTCCCCGAAGCCTGACCCTCACCCGTCCCCTAATCCTAACCCGTACGCTAACACTAACCCGCGCCCTCACACGCACGCTCCCCCTAAATCGTTGCCGTTCCCTCACCTGGACCCTAAACCTTCCCCATCCCCTAACCCTAACCCTAGCCCGAACCCTAACCCTAACCATTCCCCGAAGCCTGACCCTCACCCGTCCCCTAATCCTAAACCGTACGCTAACACTAACCCGCGCCCTCACACGCACGCTCCCCCTAAAGCGTTGCCGTACCCTCACCTGGACCCTAAACCGTCCCCGTCCCCTAACCCTGACCCTAGCCCGAACCCTAACCGTAACCCTTCCCCGAAGCCTGACCCTCACCCGTCCCCTAATCCTAGCCCGTACGCTAACACTAACACGCGCCCTCACACGCACGCTCCCCCTAAAGCGTTGCCGTACCCTCACCTGTACCCGAAACCGTCCCCGTCCCCTAACACTAACGCTAGCCCGAACCCTAATCCTAACCCTTCCCCGAAGCCTGACCCTCACCCGTCCCCTAATCCTAACCCGTACGCTAACACTAACCCGCGCCCTCACACGCACGCTCCCCCTAAAGCGTTGCCGTACCCTCACCTGGACCCTAAACCGTCCCCGTCCCCTAACCCTAACCCTAGCCCGAACCCTAACCCTAACCCTTCCCCGAAGCCTGACCCTCACCCGTCCCCTAATCCTAAGCCGTACGCTACCACTAACCCGCGCCCTCACACGCACGCTCCCCCTAAAGCGTTGCCGTACCCTCACCTGGACCATAAACCGTCCCCGTCCCCTAACCCTAACCCTAGCCCGAACCCTAACCCTAACCCTTCCCCGAAGCCTGACCCTCACCCGTCCCCTAATCCTAACCCGTACGCTAACACTAACCCGCGCCCTCACACGCACGCTCCCCCTAAAGCGTTGCCGTACCCTCACCTGGACCCTAAACCGTCCCCGTCCCCTAACCCTAACCCTAGCCCGAACCCTAAACCTAACCCTTCCCAGAAGCCTGACCCTCACCCGTCCCCTAATCCTAACCCGTACGCTAACACTAACCCACGCCCTCGCACGCACGCTCCCCCTAAAGCGTTGCCGTACCCTCACCTGGACCCTAAACCGTCCCCGTCCCCTAACCCTAACCCTAGCCCGAACCCTAACCCTAACCCTTCCCCGAAGCCTGACCCTCACCCGTCCCCTAATCCTAAGCCGTACGCTAACACTAACCCGCGCCCTCACACGCACGCTCCCCCTAAAGCGTTGCCGTACCCTAACCTGGACCCGAAACCGTCCCCGTCCCCTAACCCTAACCCTAGCCCGAACCCTAACCCTAAACCTTCCCCGAAGCCTGACCCTCACCCGTCCCCTAATCCTAACCCGTACGCTAACACTAACCCGCGCCCTCACACGCATGCTCCCCCTAAATCGTTGCCGTTCCCTCACCTGGACCCTAAACCTTCCCCATCCCCTAACCCTAACCCTAGCCGTAACCCTAACCCTAACCATTCCCCGAAGCCTGACCCTCACCCGTCCCCTAATCCTAACCCGTACGCTAACACTAACCCGCGCCCTCACACGCACGCTCCCCCTAAAGCGTTGCCGTACCCTCACCTGGACCCTAAACCGTCCCCGTGCCCTAACCCTGACCCTAGCCCGAACCCTAACCGTAACCCTTCCCCGAAGCCTGACCCTCACCCGTCCCCTAATCCTAACCCGTACGCTAACACTAACACGCGCCCTCACACGCACGCTCTCCCTAAAGCGTTGCCGTACCCTCACCTGGACCCGAAACCGTCCCCGTCCCCTAAAACTAACCCTAGCCCGAACCCTAACCCTAAACCTTCCCCGAAGCCTGACCCTCACCCGTCCCCTAATCCTAACCCGTACGCTAACACTAACCTGCGCCCTCACACGCACGCTCCCCCTAAAGCGTTGCCGTACCCTCACCTGGACCCTAAAACGTCCCCGTCCCCTAACCCTAACCCTAGCCCGAACCCTAACCCTAACCCTTCCCCGAAGCCTGACCCTCACCCGTCCCCTAATCCTAAGCCGTACGCTACCACTAACCCGCGCCCTCACACGCACGCTCCCCCTAAAGCGTTGCCGTACCCTCACCTGGACCTAAACCGTCCCCGTCCCCTAATCCTAACCCTAGCCCGAACCCTAACCCTAACCCTTCCCCGAAGCCTGACCCTCACCCGTCCCCTAATCCTAACCCGTACGCTAACACTAACCCGCGCCCTCACACGCACGGTCCCCCTAAAGCGTTGCCGTACCCTCACCTGGACCCTAAACCGTCCCCGTCCCCTAACCCTAACCCTAGCCCGAACTCTAACCCTAACCCTTCCCCGAAGCCTGAACCTCACCCGTCCCCTAATCCTAACCCGTACGCTAACACTAACCCGCGCCCTCACACGCACGCTCCACCTAAAGCGTTGCCGTACCCTCACCTGGACCCGAAACCGTGCCCGTCCCCTAACCCTAACCCTAGCCAGAACCCTAACCCTAACCCTTCCCCGAAGCCTGACCCTCACCCGTCCCCTAATCTTAACCCGTACGCTAACACTAACCCACGCCCTCACACGCACGCTCCCCCTAAAGCGTTGCCGTACCCTCACCTGGACCCTAAACCGTCCCCGTCCCCTAACCCTAACCCTAGCCCGAACCCTAACCCTAACCCATCCCCGAAGCCTGACCCTCACCCGTCCCCTAATCCTAACCCGTACGCTAACACTAACCCGCCCCCTCACACGCACGCTCCCCCTAAAGCGTTGCCGTACCCTCACCTGGACCCTAAACCGTCCCCGTCCCCTAACCCTAACCCTAGCCCGAACCCTAACCCTAACCCTTCCCCGAAGCCGGACCCTCACCCGTCCCCTAATCCTAACCCGTACGCTAACACTAACCCACGCCCTCACACGCACGCTCCCGCTAAAGCGTTGCCGTACCCTCACCTGGACCCTAAACCGTCCCCGTCCCCTAACCCTAACCCTAGCCCGAACCCTAACCCTAACCCTTCCCCGAAGCGTGACCCTCACCCGTCCCCTAATCCTAACCCGTACGCTAACACTAACCCGCGCCCTCACACGCACGCTCCCCCTAAAGCGTTGCCGTACCCTCACCTGGACCCTAAACCGTCCCCGTACCCTAACCCTAACCCTAGCCCGAACCCTAACCCTAACCCTTCCCCGAAGCCTGACCCTCACCCGTCCCCTAATCCTAAGCCGTACGCTAACACTAACCCGCGCCCTCACACTCACGCTCCCCCTAAAGCGTTGCCGTACCCTCACCTGAACCCTAAACCGTCCCCGTCCCCTAACCCTAACCCTAGCCCGAACCCTAACCCTAACCCTTCCCCGAAGCCTGACCCTCACCCGTCCCCTAATCCTAACCCGTACGCTAACACTAACCCGCGCCCTCACACGCACGCTCCCCCTAAAGCGTTGCCGTACCCTCACCTGGACCCTAAACCGTCCCCGTCCCATAACCCTAACCCTAGCCCGAACCCTAACCCTAACCCTTCCCCGAAGCCTGACCATCACCCGTCCCCTAATCCTAACCTGTACGCTAACACTAACCCGCGCCCTCACATGCACGCTCCCCCTAAAGCGTTGCCATACCCTCACCTGGACCCGAAACCGTCCCCGTCCCCTAACCCTAACCCTAGCCCGAACCCTAACCCTAACCCTTCCCCGAAGCCTGACCCTCACCCGTCCCCTAATCCTAACCCGTACGCTAACACTAACCCGCGCCCTCACACGCACGCTCCCCCTAAAGCGTTGCCGTACCCTCACCTGGACCCGAAACCGTCCCCGTCCCCTAACCCTAACCCTAGCCCGAACCCTAACCCTAACCCTTCCCCGAAGCCTGACCCTCACCCGTCCCCTAATCTTAACCCGTACGCTAACACTAACCCACGCCCTCACACGCACTCTCCCCCTAAAGCGTTGCCGTACCCTCACCTGGACCCTAAACCGTCCCCGTCCCCTAACCCTAACCCTAGCCCGAACCCTAACCCTAACCCATCCCCGAAGCCTGACCCTCACCCGTCCCCTAATCCTAACCCGTACGCTAACACTAACCCGCGCCCTCACACGCACGCTCCCCCTAAAGCGTTGCCGTACCCTCACCTGGACCCTAAACCGTCCCCGTCCCCTAACCCTAACCCTAGCCCGAACCCTAACCCTAACCCTTCCCCGAAGCCTGACCCTCACCCGTCCCCTAATCCTAACCCGTACGCTAACACTAACCCGCGCCCTCACACGCACGCTCCCCCTAAAGCGTTGCCGTACCCTCACCTGGACCCTAAACCGTCCCCGTACCCTTACTCTAACCCTAGCCCGAACCCTAACCCTAACCCTTCCCCGAAGCCTGACCCTCACCCGTCCCCTAATCCTAACCCGTACGCTAACACTAACCCGCGCCCTCACACGCACACTCCCCCTAAAGCGTTGCCGTACCCTCACCTGGACCCTAAACCGTCCCCGTCCCCTAACCCTAACCCTAGCCCGAACCCTAACCCTAACCCTTCCCCGAAGCCTGACCCTCACCCGTCCCCTAATCCTAACCCGTACGCTAACACTAACCCACGCCCTCACACGCACGCTCCCCCTAAAACGTTGCCGTACCCTCACCTGGACCCTAAACCGTCCCCGTCCCCTAACCCTAACCCTAGCCCGAACCCTAACCCTAACCCTTCCCCGAAGCCTGACCCTCACCCGTCCCCTAATCCTAACCCGTACGCTAACACTAACCCGCGCCCTCACACGCACGCTCCCCCTTAAGCGTTG
Organism: Stenella coeruleoalba; assembly: GCF_951394435.1. NCBI lineage: Eukaryota > Metazoa > Chordata > Mammalia > Artiodactyla > Delphinidae > Stenella > Stenella coeruleoalba. The sequence continues at coordinate 466,353 of NW_027646118.1, read as the reverse complement.
CCGTACCCTCACCTGGACCCGAAACCGTCCCCGTCCCCTAACCCTAACCCTAGCCCGAACCCTATCCCTAACCCTTCCCCGAAGCCTGACCCTCACCCGTCCCCTAATCCTAACCCGTACGCTAACACTAACCCGCGCCCTCACACGCACGCTCCCCCTAAATCGTTGCCGTTCCCTCACCTGGACCCTAAACCTTCCCCATCCCCTAACCCTAACCCTAGCCGGAACCCTAACCCTAACCATTCCCCGAAGCCTGACCCTCACCCGTCCCCTAATCCTAACCCGTACGCTAACACTAACCCGCGCCCTCACACGCACGCTCCCCCTAAAGCGTTGCCGTACCCTCACCTGGACCCTAAACCGTCCCCGTCCCCTAACCCTGACCCTAGCCCGAACCCTAACCGTAACCCTTCCCCGAAGCCTGACCCTCACCCGTCCCCTAATCCTAACCCGTACGCTAACACTAACACGCGCCCTCACACGCACGCTCCCCCTAAAGCGTTGCCGTACCCTCACCTGGACCCGAAACCGTCCCCGTCCCCTAAAACTAACCCTAGCCCGAACCCTAACCCTAACCCTTCCCCGAAGCCTGACCCTCACCCGTCCCCTAATCCTAACCCGTACGCTAACACTAACCCGCGCCCTCACACGCACGCTCCCCCTAAAGCGTTGCCGTACCCTCACCTGGACCCTAAACCGTCCCCGTCCCCTAACCCTAACCCTAGCCCGAACCCTAACCCTAACCCTTCCCCGAAGCCTGACCCTCACCCGTCCCCTAATCCTAAGCCGTACGCTACCACTAACCCGCGCCCTCACACGCACGCTCCCCCTAAAGCGTTGCCGTACCCTCACCTGGACCCTAAACCGTCCCCGTCCCCTAATACTAACCCTAGCCCGAACCCTAACCCTAACCCTTCCCCGAAGCCTGACCCTCACCCGTCCCCTAATCCTAACCCGTACGCTAACACTAACCCGCGCCCTCACACGCACGGTCCCCCTAAAGCGTTGCCGTACCCTCACCTGGACCCTAAACCGTCCCCGTCCCCTAACCCTAACCCTAGCCCGAACCCTAACCCTAACCCTTCCCCGAAGCCTGAACCTCACCCGTCCCCTAATCCTAACCCGTACGCTAACACTAACCCGCGCCCTCACACGCACGCTCCCCCTAAAGCGTTGCCGTACCCTCACCTGGACCCGAAACCGTCCCCGTCCCCTAACCCTAACCCTAGCCCGAACCCTAACCCTAACCCTTCCCCGAAGCCTGACCCTCACCCGTCCCCTAATCTTAACCCGTACGCTAACACTAACCCATGCCCTCACACGCACGCTCCCCCTAAAGCGTTGCCGTACCCTCACCTGGACCCTAAACCGTCCCCGTCCCCTAACCCTAACCCTAGCCCGAACCCTAACCCTAACCCATCCCCGAAGCCTGACCCTCACCCGTCCCCTAATCCTAACCCGTACGCTAACACTAACCCACGCCCTCACACGCACGCTCCCCCTAAAGCGTTGCCGTACCCTCACCTGGACCCTAAACCGTCCCCGTCCCCTAACCCTAACCCTAGCCCGAACCCTAACCCTAACCCTTCCCCGAAGCCGGACCCTCACCCGTCCCCTAATCCTAACCCGTACGCTAACACTAACCCACGCCCTCACACGCACGCTCCCCCTAAAGCGTTGCCGTACCCTCACCTGAACCCTAAACCGTCCCCGTCCCCTAACCCTAACCCTAGCCCGAACCCTAACCCTAACCCTTCCCCGAAGCCGGACCCTCACCCGTCCCCTAATCCTAACCCGTACGCTAACACTAACCCGCGCCCTCACATGCACGCTCCCCCTAAAGCGTTGCCGTACCCTCACCTGGACCCTAAACCGTCCCCGTCCCCTAACCCTAACCCTAGCCCGAACCCTAACCCTAAACCTTCCCCGAAGCCTGACACTCACCCGTCCCCTAATCCTAACCCGTACGCTAACACTAACCCGCGCCCTCACATGCACGCTCCCCCTAAAGCGTTGCCGTACCCTCACCTGGACCCAAAACCGTCCCCGTCCCCTAACCCTAACCCTAGCCCGAACCCTAACCCTAACCCTTCCCAGAAGCCTGACCCTCACCCGTCCCCTAATCCTAACCCGTACGCTAACACTAACCCGCGCCCTCACACGCACGCTCCCCCTAAAGCGTTGCCGTACCCTCACCTGGACCCTAAACCGTCCCCGTCCCCTAACCCTAAACCTAGCCCGAACCCTAACCCTAACCCTTCCCCGAAGCCTGACCCTCACCCGTCCCCTAATCCTAAGCCGTACGCTACCACTAACCCGCGCCCTCACACGCACGCTCCCCCTAAAGCGTTGCCGTACCCTCACCTGGACCCTAAACCGTCCCCGTCCCCTAACCCTAAACCTAGCCCGAACCCTAACCCTAACCCTTCCCCGAAGCCTGACCCTCACCCGTCTCCTAATCCTAACCCGTACGCTAACACTAACCCGCGCCCTCACACGCACGCTCCCCCTAAAGCGTTGCCGTACCCTCACCTGGACCCTAAACCGTCCCCGTCCCCTAACCCTAACCCTAGCCCGAACCCTAACCCTAACCCATCCCCGAAGCCTGACCCTCACCCGTCCCCTAATCCTAACCCGTACACTAACACTAACCCGCGCCCTCACACGCACGCTCCGCCTAAAGCGTTGCCGTACCCTCACCTGAACCCTAAACCGTCCCCGTCCCCTAACCCTAACCCTAGCCCGAACCCTAACCCTAACCCTTCCCCGAAGCCTGACCCTCACCCGTCCCATAATCCTAAGCCGTACGCTAACACTAACGCGCGCCCTCACACGTACGCTCCCCCTAAAGCGTTGCCGTACCCTCACCTGGACCCTAAACCGTCCTCGTCCCCTAACCCTAACCCTAGCCCGAACCCTAACCCTAACCCTTCCCCGAAGCCTGACCCTCACCCGTCCCCTAATCCTAAGCCGAACGCTAACACTAACCCGCGCCCTCACACGCACGCTCCCCCTAAAGCGTTGCCATACCCTCACCTGGACCCTAAACCGTCCCCGTCCCCTAACCCTAACCCTAGCCCGAACCCTAACCCTAACACTTCCCCGAAGCCTGACCCTCACCCGTCCCCTAATCCTAAGCCGTTCGCTAACACTAAACCGAACCCTCACACGCACGCTCCCCGTAAAGCGTTGCCGTACCCTCACCTGGACCCGAAACCGTCCCCGTCCCCTAACCCTAACCCTAGCCCGAACCCTAACCCTAACCCTTCCCCGAAGCCTGACCCTCACCCGTCCCCTAATCTTAACCCGTACGCTAACACTAACCCGCGCCCTCACACGCACTCTCCCCCTAAAGCGTTGCCGTACCCTCACCTGGACCCTAAACCGTCCCCGTCCCCTAACCCTAACCCTAGCCCGAACCCTAACCCTAACCCTTCCCCGAAGCCTGACCCTCACCCGTCCCCTAATCCTAACCCGTACGCTAACACTAACCCGCGCCCTCACACGCACGCTCCCCCTAAAGCGTTGCCGTACCCTCACCTGGACCCGAAACCGTCCCCGTCCCCTAACCCTAACCCTAGCCCGAACGCTAACCCTAACCCTTCCCGGAAGCCGGACCCTCACCCGTCCCCTAATCCTAACCCGTACGCTAACACTAACCCGCGCCCTCACACGCACGCTCCCCCTAAAGCGTTGCCGTACCCTCACCTGGACCCTAAACCGTCCCCGTCCCCTAACCCTAACCCCAGCCCAAACCCTAACCCTAACCCTTCCCCGAAGCCTGACCCTCACCCGTCCCCTAATCCTAACCCGTACGCTAACACTAACCCGCGCCCTCACACGCACGCTCCCCCTAAAGCGTTGCCGTACCCTCACCTGGACCCTAAACCGTCCCCGTACCCTTATTCTAACCCTAGCCCGAACCCTAACCCTAACCCTTCCCCGAAGCCTGACCCTCACCCGTCACCTAATCCTAACCCGTACGCTAACACTAACCCGCGCCCTCACACGCACGCTCCCCCTAAAGCGTTGCCGTACCCTCACCTGGACCCTAAACCGTCCCCGTCCCCTAACCCTAACCCTAGCCCGAACCCTAACCCTAACCCTTCCCCGAAGCCTGACCCTCACCCGTCCCCTAATCCTAACCCGTACGCTAACACTAACCCACGCCCTCACATGCACGCTCCCCCTAAAGCATTGCCTTACCCTCACCTGGACCCTAAACCGTCCCCGTCCCCTAACCCTAACCCTAGCCCGAACCCTAACCCTAACCCTTCCCCGAAGCCTGACCCTCACCCGTCCCCTAATCCTAACCCGTACGCTAACACTAACCCGCGCCCTCACACGCACGCTCCCCCTAAAGCGTTGCCGTACCCTCACCTGGACCCGAAACCGTCCCCGTCCCCTAACCCTAACCCTAGCCCGAACCCTAACCCTAAACCTTCCCCGAAGCCTGACCCTCACCCGTCCCCTAATCCTAACCCGTACGCTAACACTAACCCGCGCCCTCACACGCACGCTCCCCCTAAATCGTTGCCGTTCCCTCACCTGGACCCTAAACCTTCCCCATCCCCTAACCCTAACCCTAGCCGGAACCCTAACCCTAACCATTCCCCGAAGCCTGACCCTCACCCGTCCCCTAATCCTAACCCGTACGCTAACACTAACCCGCGCCCTCACACGCACGCTCCCCCTAAAGCGTTGCCGTACCCTCACCTGGACCCGAAACCGTCCCCGTCCCCTATCCCTGACCCTAGCCCGAACCCTAACCGTAACCCTTCCCCGAAGCCTGACCCTCACCCGTCCCCTAATCCTAACCCGTACGCTAACACTAACACGCGCCCTCACACGCACGCTCCCCCTAAAGCGTTGCCGTACCCTCACCTGGACCCGAAACCGTCCCCGTCCCCTAACACTAACCCTAGCCCGAACCCTAACCCTAACCCTTCCCCGAAGCCTGACCCTCACCCGTCCCCTAATCCTAACCCGTACGCTAACACTAACCCGCGCCCTCACACGCACGCTCCCCCTAAAGCGTTGCCGTACCCTCACCTGGACCCTAAACCGTCCCCGTCCCCTAACCCTAACCCTAGCCCAAACCCTAACCCTAACCCTTCCCCGAAGCCTGAACCTCACCCGTCCCCTAATCCTAACCCGTACGCTAACACTAACCCGCGCCCTCACACGCACGCTCCCCCTAAAGCGTTGCCGTACCCTCACCTGAACCCGAAACCGTCCCCGTCCCCTAAACCTAACCCTAGCCCGAACCCTAACCCTAACCCTTCCCCGAAGCCTGACCCTCACCCGTCCCCTAATCTTAACCCGTACGCTAACACTAACCCACGCCATCACACGCACGCTCCCCCTAAAGCATTGCCGTACCCTCACCTGGACCCTAAACCGTCCCCGTCCCCTAACCCTAACCCTAGCCCGAACCCTAACCCTAACCCATCCCCGAAGCCTAACCCTCACCCGTCCCCTAATCCTAACCCGTACGCTAACACTAACCCGCGCCCTCACACGCACGCTCCCCCTAAAGCGTTGCCGTACCCTCACCTGGACCCTAAACCGTCCCCGTCCCCTAACCCTAACCCTAGCCCGAACCCTAACCCTAACCCTTCCCCGAACCCGGACCCTCACCCGTCCCCTAATCCTAACCCGTACGCTAACACTAACCCGCGCCCTCACACGCACGCTCCCCCTAAAGCATTGCCGTACCCTCACCTGGACCCTAAACCGTCCCCGTCCCCGTCCCCTAACCCTAACCCTAGCCCAAACCCTAACCCTAACCCTTCCCCGAAGCCTGACCCTCACCCGTCCCCTAATCCTAACCCGTACGCTAACACTAACCCGCGCCCTCACATGCACGCTCCCCCTAAAGCGTTGCCGTACCCTCACCTGGACCCTAAACCGTCCCCGTCCCCTAACCCTAACCCTAGCCCGAACCCTAACCCTAACCCTTCCCAGAAGCCTGACCCTCACCCGTCCCCTAATCCTAACCCGTACGCTAACACTAACCCGCGCCCTCACACACACGCTCCCCCTAAAGCGTTGCCGTACCCTCACCTGTACCCTAAACCGTCCCCGTCCCCTAACCCTAACCCTAGCCCGAACCCTAACCCTAACCCTTCCCCGAAGCCTGACCCTCACCCGTCCCCTAATCCTAAGCCGTACGCTACCACTAACCCGCGCCCTCACACGCACGCTCCCCCTAAAGCGTTGCCGTACCCTCACCTAGACCCTAAACCGTCCCCGTCCCCTTACCCTAAACCTAACCCGAACCCTAACCCTAACCGTTCCCCGAAGCCTGACCCTCACCCGTCTCCTAATCCTAACCCGTACGCTAACACTAACCCGCGCCCTCACACGCACGCTCCCCGTAAAGCGTTGCCGTACCCTCACCTGGACCCTAAACCGTCCCCGTCCCCTAACCCTAACCCTAGCCCGAACCCTAACCCTAACCCTTCCCCGAAGCCTGACCCTCACCCGTCCCCTAATCCTAACCCGTACGCTAACACTAACCCGCGCCCTCACACGCACGCTCCCCTTAAAGCGTTGCCGTACCCTCACCTGGACCCTAAACCGTCCCCGTCCCCTAACCCTAACCCTAGCCCGAACCCTAACCCTAACCCTTCCCCGAAGCCTGACGCTCACCCGTCCCCTAATCCTAAGCCGTACGCTAACACTAACCCGCGCCCTCACACGCACGCTCCCCCTAAAGCGTTGCCGTACCCTCACCTGGACCCTAAACCGTCCCCGTCCCCTAACCCTAACCCTAGCCCGAACCCTAACCCTAACCCTTCCCCGAAGCCTGACCCTCACCCGTCCCCTAATCCTAAGCCGTACGCTAACACTAACGCGTGCCCTCACACGTACGCTCCCCCTAAAGCGTTGCCGTACCCTCACCTGGACCCTAAACCGTCCCGGTCCCCTAACCCTAACCCTAGCCCGAACCCTAACCCTAACCCTTCCCCGAAGCCTGACCCTCACCCGTCCCCTAATCCTAAGCCGAACGCTAACACTAACCCGCGCCCTCACACGCACGCTCCCCCTAAAGCGTTGCCGTACCCTCACCTGGACCCTAAACCGTCCCCGTCCCCTAACCCTAACCCTAGCCCGAACCCTAACCCTAACCCTTCCCCGAAGCCTGACCCTCACCCGTCCCCTAATCCTAAACCGTACACTAACACTAACCCGCGCCCTCACACGCACGCTCCCCCTAAAGCGTTGCCGTACCCTCACCTGGACCCTAAACCGTCCCCGTCCCCTAACCCTAACCCTAGACCGAACCCTAACCCGAACCCATCCCCGAAGCCTGACCCTCACCCGTCCCCTAATCCTAACCCGTACGCTAACACTAACCCGCGCCCTCACACGCACGCTCCCCCTAAAGCGTTGCCGTACCCTCACCTGGACCCGAAACCGTCCCCGTCCCCTAACCCTAACCCTAGCCCGAACGCTAACCCTAACCCTTCCCCGAAGCCGGACCCTCACCCGTCCCCTAATCCTAACCCGTACGCTAACACTAACCCGTGCCCTCACACGCACGCTCCCCCTAAAGCGTTGCCGTACCCTCACCTGGGCCCTAAACCGTCCCCGTCCCCTAACCCTAACCCTAGCCCGAACCCTAACCCTAACCCTTCCCCGAAGCCTGACCCTCACCCGTCCCCTAATCCTAACCCGTACGCTAACACTAACCCGCGCCCTCACACGCACGCTCCCCCTAAAGCGTTGCCGTACCCTCACCTGGACCCTAAACCGTCCCCGTACCCTTCCTCTAACCCTAGCCCGAACCCTAACCCTAACCCTTCCCCGAAGCCTGACCCTCACCCGTCACCTAATCCTAACCCGTACGCTAACACTAACCCGCGCCCTCACACGCACGCTACCCCTAAAGCGTTGCCGTACCCTCACCTGGACCCTAAACCGTCCCGGTCCCCTAACCCTAACCCTAGCCCGAACCCTAACCCTAACCCTTCCCCGAAGCCTGACCCTCACCCGTCCCCTAATCCTAAGCCGAACGCTAACACTAACCCGCGCCCTCACACGCACGCTCCCCCTAAAGCGTTGCCGTACCCTCACCTGGACCCTAAACCGTCCCCGTCCCCTAACCCTAACCCTAGCCCGAACCCTAACCCTAACCCTTCCCCGAAGCCTGACCCTCACCCGTCCCCTAATCCTAACCCGTACGCTAACACTAACCCGCGCCCTCACACGCACGCTCCCCCTAAAGCGTTGCCGTACCCTCACCTGGACCCGAAACCGTCCCCGTCCCCTAACCCTAACCCTAGCCCGAACGCTAACCCTAACCCTTCCCCGAAGCCGGACCCTCACCCGTCCCCTAATCCTAACCCGTACGCTAACACTAACCCGCGCCCTCACACGCACGCTCCCCCTAAAGCGTTGCCGTACCCTCACCTGGACCCTAAACCGTCCCCGTCCCCTAACCCTAACCCCAGCCCAAACCCTAACCCTAACCCTTCCCCGAAGCCTGACCCTCACCCGTCCCCTAATCCTAACCCGTACGCTAACACTAACCCGCGCCCTCACACGCACGCTCCCCCTAAAGCGTTGCCGTACCCTCACCTGGACCCTAAACCGTCCCCGTACCCTTATTCTAACCCTAGCCCGAATCCTAACCCTAACCCTTCCCCGAAGCCTGACCCTCACCCGTCACCTAATCCTAACCCGTACGCTAACACTAACCCGCGCCCTCACACGCACGCTCCCCCTAAAGCGTTGCCGTACCCTCACCTGGACCCTAAACCGTCCCCGTCCCCTAACCCTAACCCTAGCCCGAACCCTAACCCTAACCCTTCCCCGAAGCCTGACCCTCACCCGTCCCCTAATCCTAACCCGTACGCTAACACTAACCCACGCCCTCACATGCACGCTCCCCCTAAAGCATTGCCGTACCCTCACCTGGACCCTAAACCGTCCCCGTCCCCTAACCCTAACCCTAGCCCGAACCCTAACCCTAACCCTTCCCCGAAGCCTGACCCTCACCCGTCCCCTAATCCTAACCCGTACGCTAACACTAACCCGCGCCCTCACACGCACGCTCCCCCTAAAGCGTTGCCGTACCCTCACCTGGACCCTAAACCGTCCCCGTCCCCGTCCCCTAACCCTAGCCCGAACCCTAACCCTAAACCTTCCCCGAAGCCTGACCCTCACCCGTCCCCTAATCCTAACCCGTACGCTAACACTAACCCGCGCCCTCACACGCACGCTCCCCCTAAATCGTTGCCGTTCCCTCACCTGGACCCTAAACCTTCCCCATCCCCTAACCCTAACCCTAGCCGGAACCCTAACCCTAACCATTCCCCGAAGCCTGACCCTCACCCGTCCCCTAATCCTAACCCGTACGCTAACACTAACCCGCGCCCTCACACGCACGCTCCCCCTAAAGCGTTGCCGTACCCTCACCTGGACCCTAAACCGTCCCCGTCCCCTATCCCTGACCCTAGCCCGAACCCTAACCCTAACCCTTCCCCGAAGCCTGACCCTCACCCGTCCCCTAATCCTAACCCGTACGCTAACACTAACACGCCCCCTCACACGCACGCTCCCCCTAAAGCGTTGCCGTACCCTCACCTGGACCCGAAACCGTCCCCGTCCCCTAACACTAACCCTAGCCCGAACCCTAACCCTAACCCTTCCCCGAAGCCTGACCCTCACCCGTCCCCTAATCCTAACCCGTACGCTAACACTAACCCGCGCCCTCACACGCACGCTCCCCCTAAAGCGTTGCCGTACCCTCACCTGGACCCTAAACCATCCCCGTCCCCTAACCCTAACCCTAGCCCGAACCCTAACCCTAACCCTTCCCCGAAGCCTGACCCTCACCCGTCCCCTAATCCTAACCCGTACGCTAACACTAACCCGCGCCCTCACACGCACGCTCCCCCTAAAGCGTTGCCGTACCCTCACCTGGACCCTAAACCGTCCCCGTCCCCTAACCCTAACCCTAGCCCGAACCCTAACCCTAACCCTTCCCCGAAGCCTGACCCTCACCCGTCCCCTAATCCTAACCCGTACGCTAACACTAACCCGCGCCCTCACACGCACGCTCCCCCTAAAGCGTTGCCGTACCCTCACCTGGACCCTAAACCGTCCCCGTCCCCTAACCCTAACCCTAGCCCAAACCCTAACCCTAACCCTTCCCCGAAGCCTGAACCTCACCCGTCCCCTAATCCTAACCCGTACGCTAACACTAACCCGCGCCCTCACACGCACGCTCCCCCTAAAGCGTTGCCGTACCCTCACCTGAACCCGAAACCGTCCCCGTCCCCTAAACCTAACCCTAGCCCGAACCCTAACCCTAACCCTTCCCCGAAGCCTGACCCTCACCCGTCCCCTAATCTTAACCCGTACGCTAACACTAACCCACGCCATCACACGCACGCTCCCCCTAAAGCGTTGCCGTACCCTCACCTGGACCCTAAACCGTCCCCGTCCCCTAACCCTAACCCTAGCCCGAACCCTAACCCTAACCCATCCCCGAAGCCTAACCCTCACCCGTCCCCTAATCCTAACCCGTACGCTAACACTAACCCGCGCCCTCACACGCACGCTCCCCCTAAAGCGTTGCCGTACCCTCACCTGGACCCTAAACCGTCCCCGTCCCCTAACCCTAACCCTAGCCCGAACCCTAACCCTAACCCTTCCCCGAACCCGGACCCTCACCCGTCCCCTAATCCTAACCCGTAGGCTAACACTAACCCGCGCCCTCACACGCACGCTCCCCCTAAAGCATTGCCGTACCCTCACCTGGACCCTAAACCGTCCCCGTCCCCGTCCCCTAACCCTAACCCTAGCCCAAACCCTAACCCTAACCCTTCCCCGAAGCCTGACCCTCACCCGTCCCCTAATCCTAACCCGTACGCTAACACTAACCCGCGCCCTCACATGCACGCTCCCCCTAAAGGGTTGCCATACCCTCACCTGGACCCTAAACCGTCCCCGTCCCCTAACCCTAACCCTAGCCCGAACCCTAACCCTAACCCTTCCCAGAAGCCTGACCCTCACCCGTCCCCTAATCCTAACCCGTACGCTAACACTAACCCGCGCCCTCACACACACGCTCCCCCTAAAGCGTTGCCGTACCCTCACCTGTACCCTAAACCGGCCCCGTCCCCTAACCCTAACCCTAGCCCGAACCCTAACCCTAACCCTTCCCCGAAGCCTGACCCTCACCCGTCCCCTAATCCTAAGCCGTACGCTACCACTAACCCGCGCCCTCACACGCACGCTCCCCCTAAAGCGTTGCCGTACCCTCACCTAGACCCTAAACCGTCCCCGTCCCCTAACCCTAAACCTAACCCGAACCCTAACCCTAACCCTTCCCCGAAGCCTGACCCTCACCCGTCTCCTAATCCTAACCCGTACGCTAACACTAACCCGCGCCCTCACACGCACGCTCCCCGTAAAGCGTTGCCGTACCCTCACCTGGACCCTAAACCGTCCCCGTCCCCTAACCCTAACCCTAGCCCGAACCCTAACCCTAACCCTTCCCCGAAGCCTGACGCTCACCCGTCCCCTAATCCTAAGCCGTACGCTAACACTAACCCGCGCCCTCACACGCACGCTCCCCCTAAAGCGTTGCCGTACCCTCACCTGGACCCTAAACCGTCCCCGTCCCCTAACCCTAACCCTAGCCCGAACCCTAACCCTAACCCTTCCCCGAAGCCTGACCCTCACCCGTCCCCTAATCCTAAGCCGTACGCTAACACTAACGCGTGCCCTCACACGTACGCTCGCCCTAAAGCGTTGCCGTACCCTCACCTGGACCCTAAACCGTCCCGGTCCCCTAACCCTAACCCTAGCCCGAACCCTAACCCTAACCCTTCCCCGAAGCCTGACCCTCACCCGTCCCCTAATCCTAAGCCGAACGCTAACACTAACCCGCGCCCTCACACGCACGCTCCCCCTAAAGCGTTGCCGTACCCTCACCTGGACCCTAAACCGTCCCCGTCCCCTAACCCTAACCCTAGCCCGAACCCTAACCCTAACCCTTCCCCGAAGCCTGACCCTCACCCGTCCCCTAATCCTAACCCGTACGCTAACACTAACCCGCGCCCTCACACGCACGCTCCCCCTAAAGCGTTGCCGTACCCTCACCTGGACCCTAAACCGTCCCCGTCCCCTAACCCTAACCCTAGACCGAACCCTAACCCGAACCCATCCCCGAAGCCTGACCCTCACCCGTCCCCTAATCCTAACCCGTACGCTAACACTAACCCGCGCCCTCACACGCACGCTCCCCCTAAAGCGTTGCCGTACCCTCACCTGGACCCGAAACCGTCCCCGTCCCCTAACCCTAACCCTAGCCCGAACCCTAACCCTAACCCTTCCCCGAAGCCTGACCCTCACCCGTCCCCTAATCCTAACCCGTACGCTAACACTAAACCGCGCCCTCACACGCACGCTCCCCCTAAAGCATTGCCGTACCCTCACCTGGACCCTAAACCGTCCCCGTCCCCGTCCCCTAACCCTAACCCTAGCCCAAACCCTAACCCTAACCCTTCCCCGAAGCCTGACCCTCACCCGTCCCCTAATCCTAACCCGTACGCTAACACTAACCCGCGCCCTCACATGCACGCTCCCCCTAAAGGGTTGCCGTACCCTCACCTGGACCCTAAACCGTCCCCGTCCCCTAACCCTAACCCTAGCCCGAACCCTAACCCTAACCCTTCCCCGAACCCGGACCCTCACCCGTCCCCTAATCCTAACCCGTAGGCTAACACTAACCCGCGCCCTCACACGCACGCTCCCCCTAAAGCATTGCCGTACCCTCACCTGGACCCTAAACCGTCCCCGTCCCCGTCCCCTAACCCTAACCCTAGCCCAAACCCTAACCCTAACCCTTCCCCGAAGCCTGACCCTCACCCGTCCCCTAATCCTAACCCGTACGCTAACACTAACCCGCGCCCTCACATGCACGCTCCCCCTAAAGGGTTGCCGTACCCTCACCTGGACCCTAAACCGTCCCCGTCCCCTAACCCTAACCCTAGCCCGAACCCTAACCCTAACCCTTCCCAGAAGCCTGACCCTCACCCGTCCCCTAATCCTAACCCGTACGCTAACACTAACCCGCGCCCTCACACACACGCTCCCCCTAAAGCGTTGCCGTACCCTCACCTGTACCCTAAACCGGCCCCGTCCCCTAACCCTAACCCTAGCCCGAACCCTAACCCTAACCCTTCCCCGAAGCCTGACCCTCACCCGTCCCCTAATCCTAAGCCGTACGCTACCACTAACCCGCGCCCTCACACGCACGCTCCCCCTAAAGCGTTGCCGTACCCTCACCTAGACCCTAAACCGTCCCCGTCCCCTAACCCTAAACCTAACCCGATCCCTAACCCTAACCCTTCCCCGAAGCCTGACCCTCACCCGTCTCCTAATCCTAACCCGTACGCTAACACTAACCCGCGCCCTCACACGCACGCTCCCCGTAAAGCGTTGCCGTACCCTCACCTGGACCCTAAACCGTCCCCGTCCCCTAACCCTAACCCTAGCCCGAACCCTAACCCTAACCCTTCCCCGAAGCCTGACCCTCACCCGTCCCCTAATCCTAACCCGTACGCTAACACTAACCCGTGCCCTCACACGCACGCTCCCCTTAAAGCGTTGCCGTACCCTCACCTGGACCCTAAACCGTCCCCGTCCCCTAACCCTAACCCTAGCCCGAACCCTAACCCTAACCCTTCCCCGAAGCCTGACGCTCACCCGTCCCCTAATCCTAAGCCGTACGCTAACACTAACCCGCGCCCTCACACGCACGCTCCCCCTAAAGCGTTGCCGTACCCTCACCTGGACCCTAAACCGTCCCCGTCCCCTAACCCTAACCCTAGCCCGAACCCTAACCCTAACCCTTCCCCGAAGCCTGACCCTCACCCGTCCCCTAATCCTAAGCCGTACGCTAACACTAACGCGTGCCCTCACACGTACGCTCGCCCTAAAGCGTTGCCGTACCCTCACCTGGACCCTAAACCGTCCCGGTCCCCTAACCCTAACCCTAGCCCGAACCCTAACCCTAACCCTTCCCCGAAGCCTGACCCTCACCCGTCCCCTAATCCTAAGCCGAACGCTAACACTAACCCGCGCCCTCACACGCACGCTCCCCCTAAAGCGTTGCCGTACCCTCACCTGGACCCTAAACCGTCCCCGTCCCCTAACCCTAACCCTAGCCCGAACCCTAACCCTAACCCTTCCCCGAAGCCTGACCCTCACCCGTCCCCTAATCCTAACCCGTACGCTAACACTAACCCGCGCCCTCACACGCACGCTCCCCCTAAAGCGTTGCCGTACCCTCACCTGGACCCTAAACCGTCCCCGTCCCCTAACCCTAACCCTAGACCGAACCCTAACCCGAACCCATCCCCGAAGCCTGACCCTCACCCGTCCCCTAATCCTAACCCGTACGCTAACACTAACCCGCGCCCTCACACGCACGCTCCCCCTAAAGCGTTGCCGTACCCTCACCTGGACCCGAAACCGTCCCCGTCCCCTAACCCTAACCCTAGCCCGAACCCTAACCCTAACCCTTCCCCGAAGCCTGACCCTCACCCGTCCCCTAATCCTAACCCGTACGCTAACACTAAACCGCGCCCTCACACGCACGCTCCCCCTAAAGCGTTGCCGTACCCTCACCTGGACCCTAAACCGTCCCCGTCCCCTAACCCTAACCCTAGCCCGAAACCTAACCCGAACCCATCCCCGAAGCCTGACCCTCACCCGTCCCCTAATCCTAACCCGTACGCTAACACTAACCCGCGCCCTCACACGCACGCTCCCCCTAAAGCGTTGCCGTACCCTCACCTGGACCCGAAACCGTCCCCGTCCCCTAACCCTAACCCTAGCCCGAACGCTAACCCTAACCCTTCCCCGAAGCCGGACCCTCACCCGTCCCCTAATCCTAACCCGTACTCTAACACTAACCCGTGCCCTCACACGCACGCTCCCCCTAAAGCGTTGCCGTACCCTCACCTGGGCCCTAAACCGTCCCCGTCCCCTAACCCTAACCCTAGCCCGAACCCTAACCCTAACCCTTCCCCGAAGCCTGACCCTCACCCGTCCCCTAATCCTAACCCGTACGCTAACACTAACCCGCGCCCTCACACGCACGCTCCCCCTAAAGCGTTGCCGTACCCTCACCTGGACCCTAAACCGTCCCCGTACCCTTACTCTAACCCTAGCCCGAACCCTAACCCTAACCCTTCCCCGAAGCCTGACCCTCACCCGTCCCCTAATCCTAAGCCGTACGCTAACACTAACCCGCGCCCTCACACGCACGCTCCCCCTAAAGCGTTGCCGTACCCTCACCTGGACCCTAAACCGTCCCCGTCCCCTAACCCTAACCCTAGCCCGAACCCTAACCCTAACCCTTCCCCGAAGCCTGACCCTCACCCGTCCCCTAATCCTAACCCGTACGCTAACACTAACCCACGCCCTCACACGCACGCTCCCCCTAAAGCGTTGCCGTACCCTCACCTGGACCCTAAACCGTCCCCGTCCCCTAACCCTAACCCTAGACGGAACCCTAACCCTAACCCTTCCCCGAAACCTGACCCTCACCCGTCCCCTAATCCTAACCCGTACGCTAACACTAACGCGTGCCCTCACACGTACGCTCCCCCTAAAGCGTTGCCGTACCCTCACCTGGACCCTAAACCGTCCCGGTCCCCTAACCATAACCCTAACCCGAACTCTAACCCTAACCCTTCCCCGAAGCCTGACCCTCACCCGTCCCCTAATCCTAAGCCGAACGCTAACACTAACCCGCGCCCTCACACGCACGCTCCCCCTAAAGCGTTGCCGTACCCTCACCTGGACCCTAAACCGTCCCCGTCCCCTAACCCTAACCCTAGCCCGAACCCTAACCCTAACCCTTCCCCGAAGCCTGACGCTCACCCGTCCCCTAATCCTAAGCCGTACGCTAACACTAACCCGCGCCCTCACACGCACGCTCCCCCTAAAGCGTTGCCGTACCCTCACCTGGACCCTAAACCGTCCCCGTCCCCTAACCCTAACCCTAGCCCGAACCCTAACCCTAACCCTTCCCCGAAGCCTGACCCTCACCCGTCCCCTAATCCTAAGCCGTACGCTAACACTAACGCGTGCCCTCACACGTACGCTCCCCCTAAAGCGTTGCCGTACCCTCACCTGGACCCTAAACCGTCCCGGTCCCCTAACCCTAACCCTAGCCCGAACCCTAACCCTAACCCTTCCCCGAAGCCTGACCCTCACCCGTCCCCTAATCCTAAGCCGAACGCTAACACTAACCCGCGCCCTCACACGCACGCTCCCCCTAAAGCGTTGCCGTACCCTCACCTGGACCCTAAACCGTCCCCGTCCCCTAACCCTAACCCTAGCCCGAACCCTAACCCTAACCCTTCCCCGAAGCCTGACCCTCACCCGTCCCCTAATCCTAACCCGTACGCTAACACTAACCCGCGCCCTCACATGCACGCTCCCCCTAAAGCGTTGCCGTACCCTCACCTGGACCCTAAACCGTCCCCGTCCCCTAACCCTAACCCTAGCCCGAACCCTAACCCGAACCCATCCCCGAAGCCTGACCCTCACCCGTCCCCTAATCCTAACCCGTACGCTAACACTAACCCGCGCCCTCACACGCACGCTCCCCCTAAAGCGTTGCCGTACCCTCACCTGGACCCGAAACCGTCCCCGTCCCCTAACCCTAACCCTACCCCGAACGCTAACCCTAACCCTTCCCCGAAGCCGGACCCTCACCCGTCCCCTAATCCTAACCCGTACGCTAACACTAACCCGTGCCCTCACACGCACGCTCCCCCTAAAGCGTTGCCGTACCCTCACCTGGGCCCTAAACCGTCCCCGTCCCCTAACCCTAACCCTAGCCCGAACCCTAACCCTAACCCTTCCCCGAAGCCTGACCCTCACCCGTCCCCTAATCCTAACCCGTACGCTAACACTAACCCGCGCCCTCACACGCACGCTCCCCCTAAAGTGTTGCCGTACCCTCACCTGGACCCTAAACCGTCCCCGTACCCTTACTCTAACACTAGCCCGAACCCTAACCCTAACCCTTCCCCGAAGCCTGACCCTCACCCGTCACCTAATCCTAACCCGTACGCTAACACTAACCCGCGCCCTCACACGCACGCTCCCCCTAAAGCGTTGCCGTACCCTCACCTGGACCCTAAACCGTCCCCGTCCCCTAACCCTAACCCTACCCCGAACCCTAACCCTAACCCTTCCCCGAAGCCTGACCCTCACCCGTCCCCTAATCCTAACCCGTACGCTAACACTAACCCACGCCCTCACACGCACGCTCCCCCTAAAGCGTTGCCGTACCCTCACCTGGACCCTAAACCGTCCCCGTCCCCTAACCCTAACCCTAGACGGAACCCTAACCCTAACCCTTCCCCGAAGCCTGACCCTCACCCGTCCCCTAATCCTAACCCGTACGCTAACACTAACCCGCGCCCTCACACGCACGCTCCCCCTAAATCGTTGCCGTTCCCTCACCTGGACCCTAAACCTTCCCCATCCCCTAACCCTAACCCTAGCCGGAACCCTAACCCTAACCATTCCCCGAAGCCTGACCCTCAGCCGTCCCCTAATCCTAACCCGTACGCTAACGCTAACCCGCGCCCTCACACGCACGCTCCCCCTAAAGCGTTGCCGTACCCTCACCTGGACCCTAAACCGTCCCCGTCCCCTAACCCTGACCCTAGCCCGAACCCTAACCGTAACCCTTCCCCGAAGCCTGACCCTCACCCGTCCCCTAATCCTAACCCGTACGCTAACACTAACACGCGCCCTCACACGCACGCTCCCCCTAAAGCGTTGCCGTACCCTCACCTGGACCCGAAACCGTCCCCGTCCCCTAACACTAACCCTAGCCCGAACCCTAACCCTAACCCTTCCCCGAAGCCTGACCCTCACCCGTCCCCTAATCCTAACCCGTACGCTAACACTAACCCGTGCCCTCACACGCACGCTCCCCCTAAAGCGTTGCCGTACCCTCACCTGGACCCTAAACCGTCCCCGTCCCCTAACCCTAACCCTAGCCCGAACCCTAACCCTAACCCTTCCCCGAAGCCTGACCCTCACCCGTCCCCTAATCCTAAGCCGTACGCTACCACTTACCCGCGCCCTCACACGCACGCTCCCCCTAAAGCGTTGCCGTACCCTCACCTGGACCCTAAACCGTCCCCGTCCCCTAACCCTAACCCTAACCCGGACCCTAACCCTAACCCTTCCCCGAAGCCTGACCCTCACCCGTCCCCTAATCCTAACCCGTACGCTAACACTAACCCGCGCCCTCACACGCACGGTCCCCCTAAAGCGTTGCCGTACCCTCACCTGGACCCTAAACCGTCCCCGTCCCCTAACACTAACCCTAGCCCGAACCCTAACCCTAACCCTTCCCCGAAGCCTGAACCTCACCCATCCCCTAATCCTAACCCGTACGCTAACACTAACCCGCGCCCTCACATGCACGCTCCACCTAAAGCATTGCCGTACCCTCACCTGGACCCGAAACCGTCCCCGTCCCCTAAACCTAACCCTAGCCCGAACCCTAACCCTAACCCTTCCCCGAAGCCTGATCCTCACCCGTCCCCTAATCTTAACCCGTACGCTAACACTAACCCACGCCATCACACGCACGCTCCCCCTAAAGCGTTGCCGTACCCTCACCTGGACCCTAAACCGTCCCCGTCCCCTAACCCTAACCCTAGCCCGAACCCTAACCCTAACCCATCCCCGAAGCCTGACCCTCACCCGTCCCCTAATCCTAACCCGTACGCTAACACTAACCCGCGCCCTCACACGCACGCTCCCCCTAAAGCGTTGCCGTACCCTCACCTGGACCCTAAACCGTCCCCGTCCCCTAACCCTAACCCTAGCCCGAACCCTAACCCTAACCCTTCCCCGAAGCCGGACCCTCACCCGTCCCCTAATCCTAACCCGTACGCTAACACTAACCCGCGCCCTCACACGCACGCTCCCCCTAAAGCGTTGCCGTACCCTCACCTGGACCCTAAACCGTCCCCGTCCCCTAACCCTAACCCTAGCCCAAACCCTAACCCTAACCCTTCCCCGAAGCCTGACCCTCACGCGTCCCCTAATCCTAACCCGTACGCTAACACTAACCCGCGCCCTCACACGCACGCTCCCCCTAAAGCGTTGCCGTACCCTCACCTGGACCCTAAACCGTCCCCGTCCCCTAACCCTAACCCTAGCCCGAACCCTAACCCTAACCCTTCCCCGAAGCCTGACCCTCACCCGTCCCCTAATCCTAACCCGTACGCTAACACTAACCCGCGCCCTCACACGCACGCTCCCCCTAAAGCGTTGCCGTACCCTCACCTGGACCCTAAACCGTCCCCGTCCCCTAACCCTAACCCTAGCCCGAACCCTAACCCTAACCCTTCCCCGAAGCCTGACCCTCACCCGTCCCCTAATCCTAACCCGTACGCTAACACTAACCCGCGCCCTCACATGCACGCTCCCCCTAAAGCGTTGCCGTACCCTCACCTGGACCCTAAACCGTCCCCGTCCCCTAACCCTAACCCTAGCCCGAACCCTAACCCTAACCCTTCCCAGAAGCCTGACCCTCACCCGTCCCCTAATCCTAACCCGTACCCTAACACTAACCCGCGCCCTCACACACACGCTCCCCCTAAAGCGTTGCCGTACCCTCACCTGTACCCTAAACCGGCCCTGTCCCCTAACCCTAACCCTAGCCCGAACCCTAACCCTAACCCTTCCCCGAAGCCTGACCCTCACCCGTCCCCTAATCCTAAGCCGTACGCTACCACTAACCCGCGCCCTCACACGCACGCTCCCCCTAAAGCGTTGCCGTACCCTCACCTGGAACCTAAACCGTCCCCGTCCCCTAACCCTAAACCTAGCCCGAACCCTAACCCTAACCCTTCCCCGAAGCCTGACCCTCACCCGTCTACTAATCCTAACCCGTACGCTACCACTAACCCGCGCCCTCACACGCACGCTCCCCCTAAAGCGTTGCCGTACCCTCACCTGGACCCTAAACCGTCCCCGTCCCCTAACCCTAACCCTAACCCGGACCCTAACCCTAACGCTTCCCCGAAGCCTGACCCTCACCCGTCCCCTAATCCTAACCCGTACGCTAACACTAACCCGCGCCCTCACACGCACGGTCCCCCTAAAGCGTTGCCGTACCCTCACCTGGACCCTAAACCGTCCCCGTCCCCTAACACTAACCCTAGCCCGAACCCTAACCCTAACCCTTCCCCGAAGCCTGAACCTCACCCATCCCCTAATCCTAACCCGTACGCTAACACTAACCCGCGCCCTCACATGCACGCTCCACCTAAAGCGTTGCCGTACCCTCACCTGGACCCGAAACCGTCCCCGTCCCCTAAACCTAACCCTAGCCCGAACCCTAACCCTAACCCTTCCCCGAAGCCTGATCCTCACCCGTCCCCTAATCTTAACCCGTACGCTAACACTAACCCACGCCATCACACGCACGCTCCCCCTAAAGCGTTGCCGTACCCTCACCTGGACCCTAAACCGTCCCCGTCCCCTAACCCTAACCCTAGCCCGAACCCTAACCCTAACCCATCCCCGAAGCCTGACCCTCACCCGTCCCCTAATCCTAACCCGTACGCTAACACTAACCCGCGCCCTCACACGCACGCTCCCCCTAAAGCGTTGCCGTACCCTCACCTGGACCCTAAACCGTCCCCGTCCCCTAACCCTAACCCTAGCCCGAACCCTAACCCTAACCCTTCCCCGAAGCCGGACCCTCACCCGTCCCCTAATCCTAACCCGTACGCTAACACTAACCCGCGCCCTCACACGCACGCTCCCCCTAAAGCGTTGCCGTACCCTCACCTGGACCCTAAACCGTCCCCGTCCCCTAACCCTAACCCTAGCCCAAACCCTAACCCTAACCCTTCCCCGAAGCCTGACCCTCACGCGTCCCCTAATCCTAACCCGTACGCTAACACTAACCCGCGCCCTCACACGCACGCTCCCCCTAAAGCGTTGCCGTACCCTCACCTGGACCCTAAACCGTCCCCGTACCCTAACCCTAACCCTAGCCCGAACCCTAACCCTAACCCTTCCCCGAAGCCTGACCCTCACCCGTCCCCTAATCCTAACCCGTACGCTAACACTAACCCGCGCCCTCACACGCACGCTCCCCCTAAAGCGTTGCCGTACCCTCACCTGGACCCTAAACCGTCCCCGTCCCCTAACCCTAACCCTAGCCCGAACCCTAACCCTAACCCTTCCCCGAAGCCTGACCCTCACCCGTCCCCTAATCCTAACCCGTACGCTAACACTAACCCGCGCCCTCACATGCACGCTCCCCCTAAAGCGTTGCCGTACCCTCACCTGGACCCTAAACCGTCCCCGTCCCCTAACCCTAACCCTAGCCCGAACCCTAACCCTAACCCTTCCCAGAAGCCTGACCCTCACCCGTCCCCTAATCCTAACCCGTACGCTAACACTAACCCGTGCCCTCACACACACGCTCCCCCTAAAGCGTTGCCGTACCCTCACCTGTACCCTAAACCGTCCCCGTCCCCTAACCCTAACCCTAGCCCGAACCCTAACCCTAACCCTTCCCCGAAGCCTGACCCTCACCCGTCCCCTAATCCTAACCCGTACGCTAACACTAACCCGCGCCCTCACACGCACGCTCCCCCTAAAGCGTTGCCGTACCCTCACCTGGAACCTAAACCGTCCCCGTCCCCTAACCCTAAACCTAGCCCGAACCCTAACCCTAACCCTTCCCCGAAGCCTGACCCTCACCCGTCTCCTAATCCTAACCCGTACGCTAACACTAACCCGCGCCCTCACACGCACGCTCCCCGTAAAGCGTTGCCGTACCCTCACCTGGACCCTAAACCGTCCCCGTCCCCTAACCCTAACCCTAGCCCGAACCCTAACCCTAACCCTTCCCCGAAGCCTGACCCTCACCCGTCCCCTAATCCTAACCCGTACGCTAACACTAACCCGCGCCCTCACACGCACGCTCCCCCTAAAGCGTTGCCGTACCCTCACCTGGACCCTAAACCGTCCCCGTCCCCTAACCCTAACCCTAGCCCGAACCCTAACCCTAACCCTTCCCCGAAGCCTGACCCTCACCCGTCCCCTAATCCTAACCCGTACGCTAACACTAACGCGCGCCCTCACACGTACGCTCCCCCTAAAGCGTTGCCGTACCCTCACCTGGACCCTAAACCGTCCCGGTCTCCTAACCCTAACCCTAGCCCGAACCCTAACCCTAACCCTTCCCCGAAGCCTGACCCTCACCCGTCCCCTAATCCTAAGCCGAACGCTAACACTAACCCGCGCCCTCACACGCACGCTCCCCCTAAAGCGTTGCCGTACCCTCACCTGGACCCTAAACCGTCCCCGTCCCCTAACCCTAACCCTAGCCCGAACCCTAACCCTAGCCCTTCCCCGAAGCCTGACCCTCACCCGTCCCCTAATCCTAACCCGTACGCTAACACTAACCCGCGCCCTCACACGCACGCTCCCCCTAAAGCGTTGCCGTACCCTCACCTGGACCCTAAACCATCCCCGTCCCCTAAGCCTAACCCTAGCCCGAACCCTAACCCTAACCCTTCCCCGAAGCCTGACCCTCACCCGTCCCCTAATCCTAACCCGTACGCTAACACTAACCCGCGCCCTCACACGCACGCTCCCCCTAAAGCGTTGCCGTACCCTCACCTGGACCCGAAACCGTCCCCGTCCCCTAACCCTAACCCTAGCCCGAACCCTAACCCTAACCCTTCCCCGAAGCCTGACCCTCACCCGTCCCCTAATCCTAAGCCGTACGCTAACACTAACCCGCACCCTCACACGCACGCTCCCCCTAAAGCGTTGCCGTACCCTCACCTGGACCCGAAACCGTCCCCGTCCCCTAACCCTAACCCTAGTCCGAACCCTAACCCTAACCCTTCCCCGAAGCCTGACCCTCACCCGTCCCCTAATCCTAACCCGTACGCTAACACTAACCCGCGCCCTCACACGTACGCTCCCCCTAAAGCGTTGCCGTACCCTCACCTGGACCCTAAACCGTCCCCGTCCCCTAACCCTAACCCTAGCCCGAACCCTAACCCCAACCCTTCCCTGAAGCCTGACCCTCACCCGTCCCCTAATCCTAACCCGTACGCTAACACTAACCCGCGTCCTCACACGCACGCTCCCCCTAAAGCGTTGCCGTACCCTCACCTGGACCCTAAACCGTCCCCGTCCCTTAACCCTTACCCTAGCCCGAACCCTAACCCTAACCCTTCCCCGAAGCCTGACCCTCACCCGTCCCCTAATCCTAAGCCGTACGCTAACACTAACCCGCGCCCTCACACGCACGCTCCCCCTAAAGCGTTGCCGTACCCTCACCTGGACCCTAAACCTTCCCCATCCCCTAACCCTAACCCTAGCCCGAACCCTAACCCTAACCCTTCCCCGAAGCCTGACCCTCACCCGTCCCCTAATCCTAACCCGTACGCTAACACTAACCCGCGCCCTCACACGCACGCTCCCCCTAAAGCGTTGCCGTACCCTCACCTGGACCCTAAACCGTCCCCGTCCCCTAACCCTAACCCTAGCCCGAACCCTAACCCTAACCCTTCCCCGAAGCCTGACCCTCACCCGTCCCCTAATCCTAACCCGTACGCTAACACTAACCCGCGCCCTCACACACACGCTCCCCCTAAAGCGTTGCCGTACCCACACCTGGACCCTAAACCGTCCCCGTCCCCTAACCCTAACCCTAGCCCAAACCCTAACCCTAACCCTTCCCCGAAGCCTGACCCTCACCCGTCCCCTAATCCTAAGCCGTACGCTAACACTAACCCGCGCCCTCACACGCACGCTCCCCCTAAAGCGTTGCCGTACCCTCTCCTGGACCCTAAACCGTCCCCGTACCCTAACCCTAACCCTACCCCGAACCCTAACCCTAACCCTTCCCCGAAGCCTGACCCTCACCCGTCCCCTAATCCTAACCCGTACGCTAACACTAACCCACGCCCTCACACGCACGCTCCCCCTAAAGCGTTGCCGTACCCTCACCTGGACCCGAAACCGTCCCCGTACCCTAACCCTAACCCTAGCCCGAACCCTAACCCTAACCCTTCCCCGAAGCCTGACCCTCACCCGTCCCCTAATCCTAACCCGTACGCTAACACTAACTCGCGCCCTCACACGCATGCTCCCGCTAAAGCGTTGCCGTACCCTCACATGGACCCTAAACCGTCCCCGTCCCCTAACCCTAACCCTAGCCCGAACCCTAACCCTAACCCTTCCCCGAAGCCTGACCCTCACCCGTCCCCTAATCCTAACCCGTACGCTAACACTAACCCGCGCCCTCACACGCACGCTCCCCCTAAAGTGTTGCCGTACCCTCACCTGGACGCTAAACCTTCCCCGTCCCCTAACCCTAACCCTAGCCCGAACCCTAACCCTAACCCTTCCCCGAAGCCTGACCCTCACCCGTCCCCTAATCCTAACCCGTACGCTAACACTAACCCGTGCCCTCACACGCACGCTCCCCCTAAAGCGTTG
Organism: Stenella coeruleoalba; assembly: GCF_951394435.1. Taxonomy (NCBI): domain Eukaryota; kingdom Metazoa; phylum Chordata; class Mammalia; order Artiodactyla; family Delphinidae; genus Stenella; species Stenella coeruleoalba. Next base: position 441,801 of record NW_027646118.1, on the reverse strand, counting down.
CCGTACCCTCACCTGGACCCGAAACCGTCCCCGTCCCCTAACCCTAACCCTAGCCCGAACCCTAACCCTAACCCTTCCCCGAAGCCTGACCCTCACCCGTCCCCTAATCCTAACCCGTACGCTAACACTAACCCGCGCCCTCACACGCACGCTCCCCCTAAAGCGTTGCCGTACCCTCACCTGGACCCTAAACCTTCCCCGTCCCCTAACCCTAACCGTAGCCCGAACCCTAACCCTAACCCTTCCCCGAAGCCTGACCCTCACCCGTCCCCTAATCCTAAGCCGTACGCTAACACTAACCCGCGCTCTCACACGCACGCTACACCTAAAGCATTGCCGTACCCTCACCTGAACCCCAAACCGTCCCCGTCCCCTAACCCTAACCCTAGCCCGAACCCTAACCCTAACCCTTCCCAGAAGCCTGACCCTCACCCGTCCCCAATCTTAACCCGTACGCTAACACTAACCCGCGCCCTCACACGCACGCTCCCCCTAAAGCGTTGCCGTACCCTCACCTGGACCCTAAACCGTCCCCGTCCCCTAACCCTAACCCTAGCCCGAACCCTAACCCTAACCCATCCCCGAAGCCTGACCCTCACCGTCCCCTAATCCTAACCCGTACGCTAACACTAACCCGTGCCCTCACACGCAAGCTCCCGCTAAAGCGTTGCCGTACCCTCACCTGGACCCTAAACCGTCCCCGTCCCCTAACCCTAACCCTAGCCCGAACCCTAACCCTAACCCTTCCCCGAAGTCGGACCCTCACCCGTCCCCTAATCCTAACCCGTACGCTAACACTAACCCGCGCCCTCACACGCACGCTCCCCCTAAAGCGTTGCCGTACCCTCACCTGGACCCTAAACCGTCCCCGTCCCCTAACCCTAACCCTAGCCCGAACCCTAACCCTAACCCTTCCCCGAAGCCTGACCCTCACCCGTCTCCTAATCCTAACCCGTACGCTAACACTAACCCGCGCCCTCACACGCACGCTCCCCCTAAAGCGTTGCCATACCCTGACCTGGACCCTAAACCGTCCCCGTACCCTAACCCTAACCCTAGCCCGAACCCTAACCCTAACCCTTCCCAGAAGCCTGACCCTCACCCGTCCCCTAATTCTAACCCGTACGCTAACACTAACCCGCGCCCTCACACGCACGCTCCCCCTAAAGCGTTGCCGTACCCTCACCTGGACCCTAAACCGTCCCCGTCCCCTAACCCTAACCCTAGCCCGAACCCTAACCCTAACCCTTCCCCGAAGCCTGACCCTCACCCGTCCCCTAATCCTAACCCGTACGCTAACACTAACCCGCGCCCTCACACGCACACTCCCCCTAAAGCGTTGCCGTACCCTCACCTGGACCCGAAACCGTCCCCGTCCCCTAACCCTAACCCTAGCCCGAACCCTAACCCTAACCCTTCCCCGAAGCCTGACCCTCACCCGTCCCATAATCCTAAGCCGTATGCTAACACTAACCCGCGCCCTCACACGCACGCTCCCCCTAAAGCGTTGCCGTACACTCACCTGGACCCGAAACCGTCCCCGTCCCCTAACCCTAACCCTAGCCCAAACCCTAACCCTAACCCTTCCCCGAAGCCTGACCCTCACCCGTCCCCTAATCCTAACCCGTACGCTAACACTAACCCGCGCCCTCACACGCACGCTCCCCCTAAATCGTTGCCGTTCCCTCACCTGGACCCTAAACCTTCCCCATCCCCTAACCCTAACCCTAGCCCGAACCCTAACCCTAACCATTCCCCGAAGCCTGACTCTCACCCGTCCCCTAAACCTAACCCGTACGCTAACACTAACCCGCGCCCTCACACGCACGCTCCCCCTAAAGCGTTGCCGTACCCTCACCTGGACCCGAAACCGTCCCCGTCCCCTAACCCTAACCCTAGCCCGAACCCTAACCCTAACCCTTCCCCGAAGCCTGACCCTCACCCGTCCCCTAATCCTAACCCGTACGCTAACACTAACCCGCGCCCTGACACGCACGCTCCCCCTAAAGCGTTGCCGTACCCTCACCTGGACCCTAAACCGTCCCCGTCCCCTAACCCTAACCCTAGCCCGAACCCTAACCCTAACCCTTCCCCGAAGCCTGACCCTCACCCGTCCCCTAATCCTAACCCGTACGCTAACACTAACCCGCGCCCTCACACGCACGCTCCCCCTAAAGCGTTGCCGTACCCTCACCTGGACCCGAAACCGCCCCGTCCCCTAACCCTAACCCTAGCCCGAACCCTAACCCTAACCCTTCCCCGAAGCCTGACCCTCACCCGTCCCATAATCCTAAGCCATATGCTAACACTAACCCGCGCCCTCACACGCACGCTCCCCCTAAAGCGTTGCCGTACACTCACCTGGACCCGAAACCGTCCCCGTCCCCTAACCCTAACCCTAGCCCGAACCCTAACCCTAACCCTTCCCCGAAGCCTGACCCTCACCCGTCCCCTAATCCTAACCCGTACGCTAACACTAACCCGCGCCCTCACACGCACGCTCCCCCTAAATCGTTGCCGTTCCCTCACCTGGACCCCAAACCTTCCCCATCCCCTAACCCTAACCCTAGCCCGAACCCTAACCCTAACCATTCCCCGAAGCCTGACTCTCACCCGTCCCCTAAACCTAACCCGTACGCTAACACTAACCCGCGCCCTCACACGCACGCTCCCCCTAAAGCGTTGCCGTACCCTCACCTGGACCCTAAACCGTCCCCGTCCCCTAACCCTAACCCTAGCCCGAACCCTAACCCTAACCCTTCCCCGAAGTCTGACCCTCACCCGTCCCCTAATCCTAACCCGTACGCTAACACTAACCCGCGCCCTCACACGCACGCTCCCCCTAAAGCGTTGCCGTACCCTCACCTGGACCCTAAACCGTCCCCGTCCCCTAACCCTAACCCTAGCCCGAACCCTAACCCTAACCCTTCCCCGAAGCCTGACCCTCACCCGTCCCCTAATCCTAACCCGTACGCTAACAGTAACCCGCGCCCTCACACGCACGTTCCCCCTAAAGCGTTGCCGTACCCTCACCTGGACCCTAAACCGTCCCCGTCCCCTAACCCTAACCCTAGCCCGAACCCTAACCCTAACCCTTCCCCGAAGCCTGACACTCACCCGTCCCCTAATCCTAACCCGTACGCTAACACTAACCCGCGCCCTCACACGCACGCTCCCCCTAAAGCGTTGCCGTACCCTCACCTGGACCCTAAACCGTCCCCGTCCCCTAAACCTAACCCTAGCCCGAACCCTAACCCTAACACTTCCCCGAAGCCTGACCCTCACCCGTCCCCTAATCCTAACCCGTACGCTAACACTAACACGCGCCCTCACACGCACGCTCCCCCTAAAGCGTTGCCGTACCCTCACCTGGACCCGAAACCGTCCCCATCCCCTAACCCTAACCCTAGCCCGAACCCTAACCCTAACCCTTCCCCGAAGCCTGACCCTCACCCGTCCCCTAATCCTAACCCGTACGCTAACACTAACTCGCGCCCTCACACGCACGCTCCCCCTAAAGCGTTGCCGTACCCTCACCTGGACTCTAAACCGTCCCCATCCCCTAACCCTAACCCTAGCCCGAACCCTAACCCTAACCCTTCCCCGAAGCCTGACCCTCACCCGTCCCCTAATCCTAACCCGTACGCTAACACTAAGCCGCGCCCTCACACGCACGCTCCCCCTAAAGCGTTGCCGTACCCTCACCTGAACCCTAAACCGTCCCCGTCCCCTAACCCTTACCCTAGCCCGAACCCTAACCCTAACCCTTCCCCGAAGCCTGACCCTCACCCGTCCCCTAATCCTAACCCGTACGCTAACACTAACCCGCGCCCTCACATGCACGCTCCCCCTAAAGCGTTGCCGTACCCTCACCTGGACCCGAAACCGTCCCCGTCCTCTAACCCTAACCCTAGCCCGAACCCTAACCCTAACCCTTCCCCGAAGCCTGACCCTCACCCGTCCCCTAATCCTAAACCGTACGCTAACACTAACCCGTGCCCTCACACGCACGCTCCCCCTAAAGCGTTGCCGTACCCTCACCTGGACCCTAAACCGTCCCCGTCCCCTAACCCTAACCCTAGCCCGAACCCTAACCCTAACCCTTCCCCGAAGCCTGACCCTCACCCGTCCCCTAATCCTAACCCGTACGCTAACACTAACACGCGCCCTCACACGTACACTCCCCCTAAAGCGTTGCTGTACCCTCACCTGGACCCTAAACCGTCCCCGTCACCTAACCCTAACCCTAGCCCGAACCCTAACCCTAACCCTTCCCCGAAGCCTGACCCTCACCCGTCCCCTAATCCTAACCCGTACGCTAACACTAACCCGCGCCCTCACACGCACGCTCCCCCTAAAGCGTTGCCGTACCCTCACCTGGACCCTAAACCGTCCCCGTCCCCTAACCCTAACCCTAGCCCGAACCCTAACCCTAACCCTTCCCCGAAGCCTGACCCTCACCCGTCCCCTAATCCTAACCCGTACGCTAACACTAACCCGCGCCCTCACACGCACGCTCCCCCTAAAGCGTTGCCATACCCTCACCTGGACCCTAAACCGTCCCCGTCCCCTAACCCTAACCCTAGCCCGAACCCTAACCCTAACCCTTCCCCGAAGCCTGACCCTCACCCGTCCCCTAATCCTAACCCGTACGCTAACACTAACCCGCGCCCTCACACGCACGCTCCCCCTAAAGCGTTGCCGTACCGTCACCTGGACCCTAAACCGTCCCCGTCCCCTAACCCTAACCCTAGCCCGAACCCTAACCCTAACCCTAACACTTCCCCGAAGCCTGACCCTCACCCGTCCCCTAATCCTAACCCGTACGCTAACACTAACCCGCGCCCTCACACGCACGCTCCCCCTAAAGCGTTGCCGTACCCTCACCTGGACCCTAAACCGTCCCCGTCCCCTAACCCTAACCCTAGCCCGAACCCTAACCCTAACCCTTCCCCGAAGCCTGACCCTCACCCGTCCCCTAATCCTAAACCGTACGCTAACACTAACCCGTGCCCTCACACGCACGCTCCCCCTAAAGCGTTGCCGTACCCTCACCTGGACCCTAAACCGTCCCCGTCCCCTAACCCTAACCTTAGCCCGAACCCTAACCCTAACCCTAACCCTTCCCCGAAGCCTGAACCTCACCCGTCCCCTAATCCTAACCCGTACGCTAACACTAACCCGCGCCCTCACACACACGCTCCCCCTAAAGCGTTGCCGTACCCTCACCTGGACCCTAAACCGTCCCCGTCCCCTAACCCTAACCCTAGCCCGAACCCTAACCCTAACCCTTCCCCGAAGCCTGACCCTCACCCGTCCCCTAATCCTAACCCATACGCTAACACTAACCCGCGCCCTCACACGCACGCTCCCCCTAAAGCGTTGCCGTACCCTCACCTGGACCCTAAACCGTCCCCGTCCCCTAACCCTAACCCTAGCCCGAACCCTAACCCTAACCCTAACCCTTCCCCGAAGCCTGACCCTCACCCGTCCCCTAATCCTAACCCGTACGCTAACACTAACCCGCGCCCTCACACGCACGCTCCCCCTAAAGCGTTGCCGTACCGTCACCTGGACCCTAAACCGTCCCCGTCCCCTAACCCTAACCCTAGCCCGAACCCTAACCCTAACCCTAACCCTTCCCCGAAGACTGAACCTCACCCGTCCCCTAATCCTAACCCGTACGCTAACACTAACCCGCGCCCTCAAACACACGCTCCCCCTAAAGCGTTGCCGTACCCTCACCTGGACCCTAAACCGTCCCCGTCCCCTAACCCTAACCCTAGCCCGAACCCTAACCCTAACCCTTCCCCGAAGCCTGAACCTCACCCGTCCCCTAATCCTAACCCGTACGCTAACACTAACCCGCGCCCTCACACACACGCTCCCCCTAAAGCGTTGCCGTACCCTCACCTGGACCCTAAACCGTCCCCGTCCCCTAACCTTAACCCTAGCCCGAACCCTAACCCTAACCCTTCCCCGAAGCCTGACCCTCACCCGTCCCCTAATCCTAACCCGTACGCTAACACTAACCCGCGCCCTCAAACGCACGCTCCCCCTAAAGCGTTGCCGTACCCTCACCTGGACCCTAAACCGTCCCCGTCCCCTAACCCTAACCCTAGCCCGAACCCTAACCCTAACCCTAACCCTTCCCCGAAGCCTGACCCTCACCCGTCCCCTAATCCTAACCCGTACGCTAACACTAACCCGCGCCCTCACACGCACGCTCCCCCTAAAGCGTTGCCGTACCGTCACCTGGACCCTAAACCGTCCCCGTCCCCTAACCCTAACCCTAGCCCGAACCCTAACCCTAACCCTAACCCTTCCCCGAAGACTGAACCTCACCCGTCCCCTAATCCTAACCCGTACGCTAACACTAACCCGCGCCCTCACACACACGCTCCCCCTAAAGCGTTGCCGTACCCTCACCTGGACCCTAAACCGTCCCCGTCCCCTAACCCTAACCCTAGCCCGAACCCTAACCCTAACCCTTCCCCGAAGCCTGACCCTCACCCGTCCCCTTATCCTAACCCGTACGCTAACACTAACCCGCGCCCTCACATGCACGCTCCCCCTAAAGCGTTGCCGTACCCTCACCTTGACCCGAAACCGTCCCCGTCCCCTAACCCTAACCCTAGCCCGAACCCTAACCCTAACCCTTCCCCGAAGCCTGACCCTCACCCGTCCCATAATCCTAAGCCATATGCTAACACTAACCCGCGCCCTCACACGCACGCTCCCCCTAAAGCGTTTCCGTACACTCACCTGGACCCTAAACCGTCCCCGTCCCCTAATACTAACCCTAGCCCGAACCCTAACCCTAACCCTTCCCCGAAGCCTGACCCTCACCCGTCCCCTAATCCTAACCCGTACGCTAACACTAACCCGCGCCCTCACACGCACGCTCCCCCTAAATCGTTGCCGTTCCCTCACCTGGACCCCAAACCTTCCCCATCCCCTAACCCTAACCCTAGCCCGAACCCTAACCCTAACCATTCCCCGAAGCCTGACTCTCACCCGTCCCCTAAACCTAACCCGTACGCTAACTTAACCCGCGCCCTCACACGCACGCTCCCCCTAAAGCGTTGCCGTACCCTCACCTGGACCCGAAACCATCCCCGTCCCCTAACCCTAACCCTAGCCCGAACCCTAACCCTAACCCTTCCCCGAAGCCTGACCCTCACCCGTCCCCTAATCCTAACCCGTACGCTAACACTAACCCGCGCCCTCACACGCACGCTCCCCCTAAAGCGTTGCCGTACCCTCACCTGGACCCTAAACCGTCCCCGTCCCCTAACCCTAACCCTAGCCCGAACCCTAACCCTAACCCTTCCCCGAAGCCTGAAACTCACCCGTCCCCTAATCCTAACCCGTACGCTAACACTAACACGCGCCCTCACACGTACACTCCCCCTAAAGCGTTGCCGTACCCTCACCTGGACCCTAAACCGTCCCCGTCACCTAACCCTAACCCTAGCCCGAACCCTAACCCTAACCCTTCCCCGAAGCCAGACCCTCACCCGTCCCCTAATCCTAACCCGTACGCTAACACTAACCCGCGCCCTCACACGCACGCTCCCCCTAAAGCGTTGCCGTACCCTCACCTGGACCCTAAACCGTCCCCGTCCCCTAACCCTAACCCTAGCCCGAACCCTAACCCTAACCGTTCCCCGAAGCCTGACCCTCACCCGTCCCCTAATCCTAACCCGTACGCTAACACTAACCCACGCCCTCACACGCACGCTCCCCCTAAAGCGTTGCCGTACCCTCACCTGGACCCTAAACCGTCCCCTAACCCTAACCCTAACCCTAGCCCGAACCCTAACCCTAACCCTTCCCCGAAGCCTGAACCTCACCCGTCTTCTAATCCTAACCCGTACGCTAACACTAACCCGCGCCCTCACACACACGCTCCCCCTAAAGCGTTGCCGTACCCTCACCTGGACCCTAAACCGTCCCCGTCCCCTAACCCTAACCCTAGCCCGAACCCTAACCCTAACCCTTCCCCGAAGCCTGACCCTCACCCGTCCCCTAATCCTAACCCGTACGCTAACACTAACCCGCGCCCTCACACGCACGCTCCCCCTAAAGCGTTGCCGTACCGTCACCTGGACCCTAAACCGTCCCCGTCCCCTAACCCTAACCCTAGCCCGAACCCTAACCCTAACCCTAACACTTCCCCGAAGACTGAACCTCACCCGTCCCCTAATCCTAACCCGTACGCTAACACTAACCCGCGCCCTCACACACACGCTCCCCCTAAAGCGTTGCCGTATCCTCACCTGGACCCTAAACCGTCCCCGTCCCCTAACCCTAACCCTAGCCCGAACCCTAACCCTAACCCTTCCCCGAAGCCTGACCCTCACCTGTCCCCTAATCCTAACCCGTACGCTAACACTAACCCGCGCCCTCACATGCACGCTCCCCCTAAACCGTTGCCGTACCCTCACATGGACCCTAAACCGTCCCCGTCCCCTAACCCTAACCCTAGCCCGAACCCTAACCCTAACCCTTCCCCGAAGCCTGACACTCACCCGTCCCCTAATCCTAACCCGTACGCTAACACTAACCCGCGCCCTCACACGCACGCTCCCCCTAAAGCGTTGCCGTACCCTCACCTGGACCCTAAACCGTCCCCGTCCCCTAACCCTAACCCTAGCCCGAAACCTAACCCTAACCCTTCCCCGAAGCCTGACCCTCACCCATCCCCTAATCCTAACCCGTACGCGAACACTAACCCGCGCCCTCACACGCAGGCTCCCCCTAAAGCGTTGCCGTACCCTCACCTGGACCCGAAACCATCCCCGTCCTCTAACCCTAACCCTAGCCCGAACCCTAACCCTAACCCTTCCCCGAAGCCTGACCCTCACCCGTCCCCTAATCCTAAACCGTACGCTAACACTAACCCGTGCCGTCACACGCACGCTCCCCCTAAAGCGTTGCCGTACCCTCACCTGGACCCTAAACCGTCCCCGTCCCCTAACCCTAACCCTAGCCCGAACCCTAACCCTAACCCTTCCCCGAAGCCTGACCCTCACCCGTCCCCTAATCCTAACCCGTACGCTAACACTAACACGCGCCCTCACACGTACACTCCCCCTAAAGCGTTGCTGTACCCTCACCTGGACCCTAAACCGTCCCCGTCCCCTAACCCTAACCCTAGCCCGAACCCTAACCCTAACCCTTCCCCGAAGCCTGACCCTCACCCGTCCCCTAATCCTAACCCGTACGCTAACACTAACCCGCGCCCTCACACGCACGCTCCCCCTAAAGCGTTGCCGTACCCTCACCTGGACCCTAAACCGTCCCCGTCCCCTAACCCTAACCCTAGCCCGAACCCTAACCCTAACCCTTCCCCGAAGCCTGACCCTCACCCGTCCCCTAATCCTAACCCGTACGCTAACACTAACCCGCGCCCTCACACGCACGCTCCCCCTAAAGCGTTGCCGTACCCTCACCTGGACCCTAAACCGTCCCCTAACCCTAACCCTAACCCTAGCCCGAACCCTAACCCTAACCCTTCCCCGAAGCCTGAACCTCACCCGTCCCCTAATCCTAACCCGTACGCTAACACTAACCCGCGCCCTCACACACACGCTCCCCCTAAAGCGTTGCCGTACCCTCACCTGGACCCTAAACCGTCCCCATCCCCTAACCCTAACCCTAGCCCGAACCCTAACCCTAACCCTTCCCCGAAGCCTGACCCTCACCCGTCCCCTAATCCTAACCCGTACGCTAACACTAACCCGCGCCCTCACACGCACGCTCCCCCTAAAGCGTTGCGTACCGTCACCTGGACCCTAAACCGTCCCCGTCCCCTAACCCTAACCCTAGCCCGAACCCTAACCCTAACCCTAACACTTCCCCGAAGACTGAACCTCACCCGTCCCCTAATCCTAACCCGTACGCTAACACTAACCCGCGCCCTCACACACACGCTCCCCCTAAAGCGTTGCCGTACCCTCACCTGGACCCTAAACCGTCCCCGTCCCCTAACCCTAACCCTAGCCCGAACCCTAACCCTAACCCTTCCCCGAAGCCTGACCCTCACCTGTCCCCTAATCCTAACCCGTACGCTAACAGTAACCCGCGCCCTCACATGCACGCTCCCCCTAAACCGTTGCCGTACCCTCACCTGGACCCTAAACCGTCCCCGTCCCCTAACCCTAACCCTAGCCCGAACCCTAACCCTAACACTTCCCCGAAGCCTGACACTCACCCGTCCCCTAATCCTAACCCGTACGCTAACACTAACCCGCGCCCTCACACGCACGCTCCCCCTAAAGCGTTGCCGTACCCTCACCTGGACCCTAAACCGTCCCCGTCCCCTAACCCTAACCCTAGCCCGAAACCTAACCCTAACCCTTCCCCGAAGCCTGACCCTCACCCATCCCCTAATCCTAACCCGTACGCTAACACTAATCCGCGCCCTCACACGCACGCTCCCCCTAAAGCGTTGCCGTACCCTCACCTGGACCCTAAACCGTCCCCGTCCCCTAACCCTAACCCTAGCCCGAACCCTAACCCTAACCCTTCCCCGAAGCCTGACCCTCACCCGTCCCCTAATCCTAACCCGTACGCTAACACTAACCCGCGCCCTCACATGCACGCTCCCCCTAAAGCGTTGCCGTACCCTCACCTGGACCCTAAACCGTCCCCGTCCCCTAACCCTAACCCTAGCCCGAACCCTAACCCTAACCCTTCCCCAAAGCCTGACCCTCACCCGTCCCCTAATCCTAACCCGTACGCTAACACTAACCCGCGCCCTCACACGCACGCTCCCCCTAAAGCGTTGCTGTACCCTCACCTGGACCCTAAACCGTCCCCGTCCCCTAACCCTAACCCTAGCCCGAACCCTAACCCTAACCCTTCCCCGAAGCCTGACACTCACCCGTCCCCTAATCCTAACCCGTACGCTAACACTAACCCGCGCCCTCACACGCACGCTCCCCCTAAAGCGTTGCCGTACCCTCACCTGGACCCTAAACCGTCCCCGTCCCCTCACCCTAACCCTAGCCCGAACCCTAACCCTAACACTTCCGCGAAGCCTGACACTCACCCGTCCCCTAATCCTAACCCGTACACTAACACTAACCCGCGCCCTCACACGCACGCTCCCCCTAAAGCGTTGCCGTACCCTCACCTGGACCCTAAACCGTCCCCGTCCCCTAAACCTAACCCTAGCCCGAACCCTAACCCTAACCCTTCCCCGAAGCCTGACCCTCACCCGTACCGTAATCCTAACCCGTACGCTAACACTAACCCGTGTCCTCACACGCACGCTCCCCCTAAAGCGTTGCCGTACCCTCACCTGGACCCGAAACCGTCCCCGTCCCTTAACCCTTACCCTAGCCCGAACCCTAACCCTAACCCTTCCCCGAAGCCTGACCCTCACCCGTCCCCTAATCCTAACCCGTACGCTAACACTAACCCGCGCCCTCACACGCACGCTCCCCCTAAAGCATTGCCGTACCCTCACCTGGACCCTAAACCGTCCCCGTCCCCTAACCTTAACCCTAGCCCGAACCCTAACCCTAACCCTTCCCCGAAGCCTGACCCTCACCCGTCCCCTAATCCTAACCCGTACGCTAACACTAACCCGCGCCCTCACACGCACGCTCCCCCTAAACCGTTGCCGTACCCTCACCTGGACCCTAAACCGTCCCCGTCCCCTAACCCTAACCCTAGCCCGAACCCTAACCCTAACCCTTCCCCAAAGCCTGACCCTCACCCGTCCCCTAATCCTAACCCGTACGCTAACACTAACCCGCGCCCTCACACGCACGCTCCCCCTAAAGCGTTGCCGTACCCTCACCTGGACCCTAAACCGTCCCCGCCCCCTAACCCTAACCCTAGCCCGAACCCTAACCCTAACCCTTCCCCGAAGGCTGACACTCCCCCGTCCCCTAATCCTAACCCGTACGCTAACACTAACCCGCGCCCTCACACGCACGCTCCCCCTAAAGCGTTGCCGTACCCTCACCTGGACCCTAAACCGTCCCCGTCCCCTAACCCTAACCCGAACCCTAACCCTAACCCTTCCGCGAAGCCTGACACTCACCCGTCCCCTAATCCTAACCCGTACAGTAACACTAACCCGCGCCCTCACACGCACGCTCCCCCTAAAGCGTTGCCGTACCCTCACCTGGACCCTAAACCGTCCCCGTCCCCTAAACCTAACCCTAGCCCGAACCCTAACCCTAACCCTTCCCCGAAGCCTGACCCTCACCCGTACCGTAATCCTAACCCGTACGCTAACACTAACCCGTGTCCTCACACGCACGCTCCCCCTAAAGCGTTGCCGTACCCTCACCTGGACCCGAAACCGTCCCCGTCCCTTAACCCTTACCCTAGCCCGAACCCTAACCCTAACACTTCCCCGAAGCCTGACCCTCACCCGTCCCCTAATCCTAACCCGTACGCTAACACTAACCCGCGCCCTCACACGCACGCTCCCCCTAAAGCGTTGCCGTACCCTCACCTGGACCCTAAACCGTCCCCGTCCCCTAACCCTAACCCTAGCCCGAACCCTAACCCTAACCCTTCCCCGAAGCCTGACCCTCACCCGTCCCCTAATCCTAAACCGTACGCTAACACTAACCCGTGCCCTCACACTCACGCTCCCCCTAAAGCGTTGCCGTACCCTCACCTGGACCCTAAACCGTCCCCGTCCCCTAACCCTAACCTTAGCCCGAACCCTAACCCTAACCCTAACCCTTCCCCGAAGCCTGAACCTCACCCGTCCCCTAATCCTAACCCGTACGCTAACACTAACCCGCGCCCTCACACACACGCTCCCCCTAAAGCGTTGCCGTACCCTCACCTGGACCCTAAACCGTCCCCGTCCCCTAACCCTAACCCTAGCCCGAACCCTAACCCTAACCCTTCCCCGAAGCCTGACCCTCACCCGTCCCCTAATCCTAACCCGTACGCTAACACTAACCCGCGCCCTCACACGCACGCTCCCCCTAAAGCGTTGCCGTACCCTCACCTGGACCCTAAACCGTCCCCGTCCCCTAACCCTAACCCTAGCCCGAACCCTAACCCTAACCCTAACCCTTCCCCGAAGCCTGAACCTCACCCGTCCCCTAATCCTAACCCGTACGCTAACACTAACCCGCGCCCTCACACACACGCTCCCCCTAAAGCGTTGCCGTACCCTCACCTGGACCCTAAACCGTCCCCGTCCCCTAACCCTAACCCTAGCCCGAACCCTAACCCTAACCCTTCCCCGAAGCCTGACCCTCACCCGTCCCCTAATCCTAACCCGTACGCTAACACTAACCCGCGCCCTCACACGCACGCTCCCCCTAAACCGTTGCCGTACCCTCACCTGGACCCTAAACCGTCCCCGTCCCCTAACCCTAACCCTAGCCTGAACCCTAACCCTAACCCTTCCCCGAAGCCTGACCCTCACCCGTCCCCTAATCCTAACCCGTACGCTAACACTAACCCGCGCCCTCACACGCACGCTCCCCCTAAAGCGTTGCCGTACCTTCACCTGGACCCTAAACCGTCCCCGTCCCCTAACCCTAACCCTAGCCCGAACCCTAACCCTAACCCTTCCCCAAAGCCTGACCCTCACCCGTCCCCTAATCCTAACCCGTACGCTAACACTAACCCGCGCCCTCACACGCACGCTCCCCCTAAAGCGTTGCCGTACCCTCACCTGGACCCTAAACCGTCCCCGTCCCCTAACCCTAACCCTAGCCCGAACCCTAACCCTAACACTTCCGCGAAGCCTGACACTCACCCGTCCCCTAATCCTAACCCGTACACTAACACTAACCCGCGCCCTCACACGCACGCTCCCCCTAAAGCGTTGCCGTACCCTCACCTGGACCCTAAACCGTCCCCGTCCCCTAAACCTAACCCTAGCCCGAACCCTAACCCTAACCCTTCCCCAAAGCCTGACCCTCACCCGTCCCCTAATCCTAACCCGTACGCTAACACTAACCCGCACCCTCACACGCACGCTCCCCCTAAAGCGTTGCCGTACCCTCACCTGGACCCTAAACCGTCCCCGTCCCCTAACCCTAACCCTAGCCCGAACCCTAACCCTAACCCTTCCGCGAAGCCTGACACTCACCCGTCCCCTAATCCTAACCCGTACACTAACACTAACCCGCGCCCTCACACGCACGCTCCCCCTAAAGCGTTGCCGTACCCTCACCTGGACCCTAAACCGTCCCCGTCCCCTAACCCTAACCCTAGCCCGAACCCTAACCCTAACCCTTCCGCGAAGCCTGACACTCACCCGTCCCCTAATCCTAACCCGTACACTAACACTAACCCGCGCCCTCACACGCACGCTCCCCCTGAAGCGTTGCCGTACCCTCACCTGGACCCTAAACCGTCCCCGTCCCCTAACCCTAACCCTAGCCCGAACCCTAACCCTAACCCTTCCCCGAAGCCTGACACTCACCCGTCCCCTAATCCTAACCCGTACGCTAACACTAACCCGCGCCCTCACACGCACGCTCCCCCTAAAGCGTTGCCGTACCCTCACCTGGACCCTAAACCGTCCCCGTCCCCTAACCCTAACCCTAGCCCGAACCCTAACCCTAACCCTTCCGCGAAGCCTGACACTCACCCGTCCCCTAATCCTAACCCGTACACTAACACTAACCCGCGCCCTCACACGCACGCTCCCCCTAAAGCGTTGCCGTACCCTCACCTGGACCCTAAACCGTCCCCGTCCCCTAAACCTAACCCTAGCCCGAACCCTAACCCTAACCCTTCCCCGAAGCCTGACCCTCACCCGTACCGTAATCCTAACCCGTACGCTAACACTAACCCGCGCCCTCACACGCACGCTCCCCCTAAAACGTTGCCGTACCCTCACCTGGACCCTAAACCGTCCCCATCCCCTAACCCTAACCCTAGCCCGAACCCTAACCCTAACCTTTCCCCGAAGCCAGACCCTCACCCATCCCCTAATCCTAACCCGTACGCTAACACTAACCCGCGCCCTCACACACACGCTCCCCCTAAAGCGTTGCCGTACCCTCACCTGGACCCTAAACCGTCCCCGTCCCCTAACCCTAACCCTAGCCCGAACCCTAACCCTAACCCTTCCCCGAAGCCTGACCCTCACCCGTCCCCTAATCCTAAACCGTACGCTAACACTAACCCGTGCCCTCACACGCACACTCCCCCTAAAGCGTTGCCGTACCCTCACCTGGACCCTAAACCGTCCCCGTCCCCTAACCCTAACCTTAGCCCGAACCCTAACCCTAACCCCAACCCTTCCCCGAAGCCTGAACCTCACCCGTCCCCTAATCCTAACCCGTACGCTAACACTAACCCGCGCCCTCACACACACGCTCCCCCTAAAGCGTTGCCGTACCCTCACCTGGACCCTAAACCGTCCCCGTCCCCTAACCCTAACCCTAGCCCGAACCCTAACCCTAACCCTTCCCCGAAGCCTGACCCTCACCCGTCCCCTAATCCTAACCCGTACGCTAACACTAACCCGCGCCCTCACACGCACGCTCCCCCTAAAGCGTTGCCGTACCCTCACCTGGACCCTAAACCGTCCCCGTCCCCTAACCCTAACCCTAGCCCGAACCCTAACCCTAACCCTTCCCCGAAGCCTGACCCTCACCCGTCCCCTAATCCTAACCCGTACGCTAACACTAACCCGCGCCCTCACACGCACGCTCCCCCTAAACCGTTGCCGTACCCTCACCTGGACCCTAAACCGTCCCCGTCCCCTAACCCTAACCCTAGCCTGAACCCTAAACCTAACCCTTCCCCGAAGCCTGACCCTCACCCGTCCCCTAATCCTAACCCGTACGCTAACACTAACCCGCGCCCTCACACGCACGCTCCCCCTAAAGCGTTGCCGTACCCTCACCTGGACCCTAAACCGTCCCCGTCCCCTAACCCTAACCCTAGCCCGAACCCTAACCCTAACCCTTCCCCAAAGCCTGACCCTCACCCGTCCCCTAATCCTAACCCGTACGCTAACACTAACCCGCGCCCTCACACGCACGCTCCCCCTAAAGCGTTGCCGTACCCTCACCTGGACCCTAAACCGTCCCCGTCCCCTAACCCTAACCCTAGCCCGAACCCTAACCCTAACACTTCCGCGAAGCCTGACACTCACCCGTCCCCTAATCCTAACCCGTACGCTAACACTAACCCGCGCCCTCACACGCACGCTCCCCCTAAAGCGTTGCCGTACCCTCACCTGGACCCTAAACCGTCCCCGTCCCCTAAACCTAACCCTAGCCCGAACCCTAACCCTAACCCTTCCCCAAAGCCTGACCCTCACCCGTCCCCTAATCCTAACCCGTACGCTAACACTAACCCGCGCCCTCACACGCACGCTCCCCCTAAAGCGTTGCCGTACCCTCACCTGGACCCTAAACCGTCCCCGTCCCCTAACCCTAACCCTAGCCCGAACCCTAACCCTAACCCTTCCGCGAAGCCTGACACTCACCCGTCCCCTAATCCTAACCCGTACACTAACACTAACCCGCGCCCTCACACGCACGCTCCCCCTAAAGCGTTGCCGTACCCTCACCTGGACCCTAAACCGTCCCCGTCCCCTAACCCTAACCCTAGCCCGAACCCTAACCCTAACCCTTCCGCGAAGCCTGACACTCACCCGTCCCCTAATCCTAACCCGTACACTAACACTAACCCGCGCCCTCACACGCACGCTCCCCCTGAAGCGTTGCCGTACCCTCACCTGGACCCTAAACCGTCCCCGTCCCCTAACCCTAACCCTAGCCCGAACCCTAACCCTAACCCTTCCCCGAAGCCTGACACTCACCCGTCCCCTAATCCTAACCCGTACGCTAACACTAACCCGCGCCCTCACACGCACGCTCCCCTTAAAGCGTTGCCGTACCCTCACCTGGACCCTAAACCGTCCCCGTCCCCTAACCCTAACCCTAGCCCGAACCCTAACCCTAACCCTTCCGCGAAGCCTGACACTCACCCGTCCCCTAATCCTAACCCGTACACTAACACTAACCCGCGCCCTCACACGCACGCTCCCCCTAAAGCGTTGCCGTACCCTCACCTGGACCCTAAACCGTCCCCGTCCCCTAAACCTAACCCTAGCCCGAACCCTAACCCTAACCCTTCCCCGAAGCCTGACCCTCACCCGTACCGTAATCCTAACCCGTACGCTAACACTAACCCGCGCCCTCACACGCACGCTCCCCCTAAAACGTTGCCGTACCCTCACCTGGACCCTAAACCGTCCCCATCCCCTAACCCTAACCCTAGCCCGAACCCTAACCCTAACCTTTCCCCGAAGCCAGACCCTCACCCATCCCCTAATCCTAACCCGTACGCTAACACTAACCCGCGCCCTCACACACACGCTCCCCCTAAAGCGTTGCCGTACCCTCACCTGGACCCTAAACCGTCCCCGTCCCCTAACCCTAACCCTAGCCCGAACCCTAACCCTAACCCTTCCCCGAAGCCTGACCCTCACCCGTCCCCTAATCCTAAACCGTACGCTAACACTAACCCGTGCCCTCACACGCACACTCCCCCTAAAGCGTTGCCGTACCCTCACCTGGACCCTAAACCGTCCCCGTCCCCTAACCCTAACCTTAGCCCGAACCCTAACCCTAACCCTAACCCTTCCCCGAAGCCTGAACCTCACCCGTCCCCTAATCCTAACTCGTACGCTAACACTAACCCGCGCCCTCACACACACGCTCCCCCTAAAGCGTTGCCGTACCCTCACCTGGACCCTAAACCGTCCCCGTCCCCTAACCCTAACCCTAGCCCGAACCCTAACCCTAACCCTTCCCCGAAGCCTGACCCTCACCCGTCCCCTAATCCTAACCCGTACGCTAACACTAACCCGCGCCCTCACACGCACGCTCCCCCTAAAGCGTTGCCGTACCCTCACCTGGACCCTAAACCGTCCCCGTCCCCTAACCCTAACCCTAGCCCGAACCCTAACCCTAACCCTTCCCCGAAGCCTGACCCTCACCCGTCCCCTAATCCTAACCCGTACGCTAACACTAACCCGCGCCCTCACACGCACGCTCCCCCTAAACCGTTGCCGTACCCTCACCTGGACCCTAAACCGTCCCCGTCCCCTAACCCTAACCCTAGCCTGAACCCTAAACCTAACCCTTCCCCGAAGCCTGACCCTCACCCGTCCCCTAATCCTAACCCGTACGCTAACACTAACCCGCGCCCTCACACGCACGCTCCCCCTAAAGCGTTGCCGGACCCTCACCTGGACCCTAAACCGTCCCCGTCCCCTAACCCTAACCCTAGCCCGAACCCTAACCCTAACCCTTCCCCAAAGCCTGACCCTCACCCGTCCCCTAATCCTAACCCGTACGCTAACACTAACCCGCGCCCTCACACGCACGCTCCCCCTAAAGCGTTGCCGTACCCTCACCTGGACCCTAAACCGTCCCCGTCCCCTAACCCTAACCCGAACCCTAACCCTAACCCTTCCCCGAAGCCTGACACTCACCCGTCCCCTAATCCTAACCCGTACGCTAACACTAACCCGCGCCCTCACACGCACGCTCCCCCTAAAGCGTTGCCGTACCCTCACCTGGACCCTAAACCGTCCCCGTCCCCTAAACCTAACCCTAGCCCGAACCCTAACCCTAACCCTTCCGCGAAGCCTGACAATCACCCGTCCCCTAATCCTAACCCGTACGCTAACACTAACCCGCGCCCTCACACGCACGCTCCCCCTAAAGCGTTGCCGTACCCTCACCTGGACCCTAAACCGTCCCCGTTCCCTAACCCTAACCCTAGCCCGAACCCTAACCCTAACCCTTCCCCGAAGCCTGACCCTCACCCGTCCCCTAATCCTAACCCGTACGCTAACACTAACCCGCGCCCTCACACGCACGCTCCCCCTAAAGCGTTGCCGTACCCTCACCTGGACCCTAAACCGTCCCCGTCCCCTAACCCTAACCCTAGCCCGAACCCTAACCCTAACCCTTCCCCGAAGCCTGACCCTCACCCGTCCCCTAATCCTAACCCGTACGCTAACACTAACCCGCGCCCTCACACGCACGCTCCCCCTAAAGCGTTGCCGTACCCTCACCTGGACCCTAAACCGTCCCCGTCCCCTAACCCTAACCCTAGCCCGAACCCTAACCCTAACCCTTCCCCGAAGCCTGACCCTCACCCGTCCCCTAATCCTAAGCCGTAGGCTAACACTAACCCGCGCCCTCACACGCACGCTCCCCCTAAAGCGTTGCCGTACCCTCACCTGGACTCTAAACCGTCCCCGTCCCCTAACCCTAACCCTAGCCCGAACCCTAACCCTAACCCTTCCCCGAAGCCTGACCCTCACCCGTCCCCGAATCCTAACCCGTACGCTAACACTAACCCGCGCCCTCACACGCATGCTCCCCCTGAAGCGTTGCCGTACCCTCACCTGGACCCGAAACCGTCCCCGTCCCCTAACCCTAACCCTAGCCCGAACCCTAACCCTAACCCTTCCCCGAAGCCTGACCCTCACCCGTCCCCTAATCCTAACCCGTACGCTAACACTAACCCGCGCCCTCACACGCACGCTCCCCGTAAAGCGTTGCCGTACCCTCAGCTGGACCCGAAACCGTCCCCGTCCCCTAACCCTAACCCTAGCCCGAACCCTAACCCTAACCCTTCCGCGAAGCCTGACACTCACCCGTCCCCTAATCCTAACCCGTACACTAACACTAACCCGCGCCCTCACACGCACGCTCCCCCTAAAGCGTTGCCGTACCCTCACCTGGACCCTAAACCGTCCCCGTCCCCTAAACCTAACCCTAGCCCGAACCCTAACCCTAACCCTTCCCCGAAGCCTGACCCTCACCCGTACCGTAATCCTAACCCGTACGCTAACACTAACCCGCGCCCTCACACGCACGCTCCCCCTAAAACGTTGCCGTACCCTCACCTGGACCCTAAACCGTCCCCATCCCCTAACCCTAACCCTAGCCCGAACCCTAACCCTAACATTTCCCCGAAGCCAGACCCTCACCCATCCCCTAATCCTAACCCGTACGCTAACACTAACCCGCGCCCTCACACACACGCTCCCCCTAAAGCGTTGCCGTACCCTCACCTGGACCCTAAACCGTCCCCGTCCCCTAACCCTAACCCTAGCCCGAACCCTAACCCTAACCCTTCCCCGAAGCCTGACCCTCACCCGTCCCCTAATCCTAAACCGTACGCTAACACTAACCCGTGCCCTCACACGCACACTCCCCCTAAAGCGTTGCCGTACCCTCACCTGGACCCTAAACCGTCCCCGTCCCCTAACCCTAACCTTAGCCCGAACCCTAACCCTAACCCTAACCCTTCCCCGAAGCCTGAACCTCACCCGTCCCCTAATCCTAACTCGTACGCTAACACTAACCCGCGCCCTCACACACACGCTCCCCCTAAAGCGTTGCCGTACCCTCACCTGGACCCTAAACCGTCCCCGTCCCCTAACCCTAACCCTAGCCCGAACCCTAACCCTAACCCTTCCCCGAAGCCTGACCCTCACCCGTCCCCTAATCCTAACCCGTACGCTAACACTAACCCGCGCCCTCACACGCACGCTCCCCCTAAAGCGTTGCCGTACCCTCACCTGGACCCTAAACCGTCCCCGTCCCCTAACCCTAACCCTAGCCCGAACCCTAACCCTAACCCTTCCCCGAAGCCTGACCCTCACCCGTCCCCTAATCCTAACCCGTACGCTAACACTAACCCGCGCCCTCACACGCACGCTCCCCCTAAACCGTTGCCGTACCCTCACCTGGACCCTAAACCGTCCCCGTCCCCTAACCCTAACCCTAGCCTGAACCCTAAACCTAACCCTTCCCCGAAGCCTGACCCTCACCCGTCCCCTAATCCTAACCCGTACGCTAACACTAACCCGCGCCCTCACACGCACGCTCCCCCTAAAGCGTTGCCGTACCCTCACCTGGACCCTAAACCGTCCCCGTCCCCTAACCCTAACCCTAGCCCGAACCCTAACCCTAACCCTTCCCCAAAGCCTGACCCTCACCCGTCCCCTAATCCTAACCCGTACGCTAACACTAACCCGCGCCCTCACACGCACGCTCCCCCTAAAGCGTTGCCGTACCCTCACCTGGACCCTAAACCGTCCCCGTCCCCTAACCCTAACCCGAACCCTAACCCTAACCCTTCCCCGAAGCCTGACACTCACCCGTCCCCTAATCCTAACCCGTACGCTAACACTAACCCACGCCCTCACACGCACGCTCCCCCTAAAGCGTTGCCGTACCCTCACCTGGACCCTAAACCGTCCCCGTCCCCTAAACCTAACCCTAGCCCGAACCCTAACCCTAACCCTTCCGCGAAGCCTGACACTCACCCGTCCCCTAATCCTAACCCGTACGCTAACACTAACCCGCGCCCTCACACGCACTCTCCCCCTAAAGCGTTGCCGTACCCTCACCTGGACCCGAAACCGTCCCCGTCCCCTAACCCTAACCCTAGCCCGAACCCTAACCCTAACCCTTCCCCGAAGCCTGACCCTCACCCGTCCCCTAATCCTAACCCGTACGCTAACACTAACCCGCGCCCTCACACGCACGCTCCCCCTAAAGCGTTGCCGTACCCTCACCTGGACCCTAAACCGTCCCCGTCCCCTAACCCTAACCCTAGCCCGAACCCTAACCCTAACCCTTCCCCGAAGCCTGACCCTCACCCGTCCCCTAATCCTAACCCGTACGCTAACACTAACCCGCGCCCTCACACGCACGCTCCCCCTAAAGCGTTGCCGTACCCTCACCTGGACCCTAAACCGTCCCCGTCCCCTAACCCTAACCCTAGCCCGAACCCTAACCCTAACCCTTCCCCGAAGCCTGACCCTCACCCGTCCCCTAATCCTAAGCCGTAGGCTAACACTAACCCGCGCCCTCACACGCACGCTCCCCCTAAAGCGTTGCCGTACCCTCACCTGGACTCTAAACCGTCCCCGTCCCCTAACCCTAACCCTAGCCCGAACCCTAACCCTAACCCTTCCCCGAAGCCTGACCCTCACCCGTCCCCGAATCCTAACCCGTACGCTAACACTAACCCGCGCCCTCACACGCATGCTCCCCCTGAAGCGTTGCCGTACCCTCACCTGGACCCGAAACCGTCCCCGTCCCCTAACCCTAACCCTAGCCCGAACCCTAACCCTAACCCTTCCCCGAAGCCTGACCCTCACCCGTCCCCTAATCCTAACCCGTACGCTAACACTAACCCGCGCCCTCACACGCACGCTCCCCGTAAAGCGTTGCCGTACCCTCAGCTGGACCCGAAACCGTCCCCGTCCCCTAACCCTAACCCTAGCCCGAACCCTAACCCTAACCCTTCCCCGAAGCCTGACCCTCACCCTTCCCCTAATCCTAACCCGTACGCTAACACTAACCCGCGCCCTCACACGCACGCTCCCCCTAAAGCGTTGCCGTACCCTCACCTGGACCCTAAACCGTCCCCGTCCCCTAACCCTAACCCTAGCCCGAACCCTAACCCTAACACTTCCCCGAAGCCTGACCCTCACCCGTCCCCTAATCCTAACCCGTACGCTAACACTAACCCGCGCCCTCACACGCACGCTCCCCCTAAAGCGTTGCCGTACCCTCACCTGGACCCTAAACCGTCCCCGTCCCCTAACCCTAACCCTAGCCCGAACCCTAACCCTAACACTTCCCCGAAGCCTGACCCTCACCCGTCCCCTAATCCTAACCCGTACGCTAACACTAACCCGCGCCCTCACACGCACGCTCCCCCTAAAGCGTTGCCGTACCCTCACCTGGACCCTAAACCGTCCCCGTCCCCTAACCGTAACCCTAGCCCGAACCCTAACCCTAACCCTTCCCCGAAGCCTGACCCTCACCCGTCCCCTAATCCTAAACCGTACGCTAACACTAACCCGTGCCCTCACACGCACGCTCCCCCTAAAGCGTTGCCGTACCCTCACCTGGACCCTAAACCGTCCCCGTCCCCTAACCCTAACCTTAGCCCGAACCCTAACCCTAACCCTAACCCTTTCCCGAAGCCTGAACCTCACCCGTCCCCTAATCCTAACCCGTACGCTAACACTAACCCGCGCCCTCACACACACGCTCCCCCTAAAGCGTTGCCGTACCCTCACCTGGACCCTAAACCGTCCCCGTCCCCTAACCCTAACCCTAGCCCGAACCCTAACCCTAACCCTTCCCCGAAGCCTGACCCTCACCCGTCCCCTAATCCTAACCCGTACGCTAACACTAACCCGCGCCCTCACACGCACGCTCCCCCTAAAGCGTTGCCGTACCCTCACCTGGACCCTAAACCGTCCCCGTCCTCTAACCCTAACCCTAGCCCGAACCCTAACCCTAACCCTTCCCCGAAGCCTGACCCTCACCCGTCTCCTAATCCTAACCCGTACGCTAACACTAACCCGCGCCCTCACACGCACGCTCCCCCTAAAGCGTTGCCATAACCTGACCTGGACCCTAAACCATCCCCGTACCCTAACCCTAACCCTAGCCCGAACCCTAACCCTAACCCTTCCCAGAAGCCTGACCCTCACCCGTCCCCTAATTCTAACCCGTACGCTAACACTAACCCGCGCCCTCACACGCACGCTCCCCCTAAAGCGTTGCCGTACCCTCACCTGGACCCTAAACCGTCCCCGTCCCCTAACCCTAACCCTAGCCCGAACCCTAACCCTAACCCTTCCCCGAAGCCTGACCCTCACCCGTCCCCTAATCCTAACCCGTACGCTAACACTAACCCGCGCCCTCACATGCACGCTCCCCCTAAAGCGTTGCCGTACCCTCACCTGGACCCGAAACCGTCCCCGTCCTCTAACCCTAACCCTAGCCCGAACCCTAACCCTAACCCTTCCCCGAAGCCTGACCCTCACCCGTCCCCTAATCCTAAACCGTACGCTAACACTAACCCGTGCCCTCACACGCACGCTACCCCTAAAGCGTTGCCGTACCCTCACCTGGACCCTAAACCGTCCCCGTCCCCTAACCCTAACCCTAGCCCGAACCCTAACCCTAACCCTTCCCCGAAGCCTGACCCTCACCCGTCCCCTAATCCTAACCCGTACGCTAACACTAACACGCGCCCTCACACGTACACTCCCCCTAAAGCGTTGCTGTACCCTCACCTGGACCCTAAACCGTCCCCGTCACCTAACCCTAACCCTAGCCCGAACCCTAACCCTAACCCTTCCCCGAAGCCTGACCCTCACCCGTCCCCTAATCCTAACCCGTACGCTAACACTAACCCGCGCCCTCACACGCACGCTCCCCCTAAAGCGTTGCCGTACCCTCACCTGGACCCTAAACCGTCCCCGTCCCCTAACCCTAACCCTAGCCCGAACCCTAACCCTAACCCTTCCCCGAAGCCTGACCCTCACCCGTCCCCTAATCCTAACCCGTACGCTAACACTAAGCCGCGCCCTCACACGCACGCTCCCCCTAAAGCGTTGCCGTACCCTCACCTGGACCCTAAACCGTCCCCGTCCCCTAACCCTAACCCTAGCCCGAACCCTAACCCTAACCCTTCCCCGAAGCCTGACCCTCACCCGTCCCCTAATCCTAACCCGTACGCTAACACTAACCCGCGCCCTCACACGCACGCTCCCCCTAAAGCGTTGCCATACCCTCACCTGGACCCTAAACCGTCCCCGTCCCCTAACCCTAACCCTAGCCCGAACCCTAACCCTAACCCTTCCCCGAAGCCTGACCCTCACCCGTCCCCTAATCCTAACCCGTACGCTAACACTAACCCGCGCCCTCACACGCACGCTCCCCCTAAAGCGTTGCCGTACCGTCACCTGGACCCTAAACCGTCCCCGTCCCCTAACCCTAACCCTAGCCCGAACCCTAACCCTAACCCTAACACTTCCCCGAAGACTGAACCTCACCCGTCCCCTAATCCTAACCCGTACGCTAACACTAACCCGCGCCCTCACACACACGCTCCCCCTAAAGCATTGCCGTACCCTCACCTGGACCCTAAACCGTCCCCGTCCCCTAACCCTAACCCTAGCCCGAACCCTAACCCTAACCCTTCCCCGAAGCCTGACCCTCACCTGTCCCCTAATCCTAACCCGTACGCTAACACTAACCGGCGCCCTCACATGCACGCTCCCCCTAAACCGTTGCCGTACCCTCACCTGGACCCTAAACCGTCCCCGTCCCCTAACCCTAACCCTAGCCCGAACCCTAACCCTAACCCTTCCCCGAAGCCTGACACTCACCCGTCCCCTAATCCTAACCCGTACGCTAACACTAACCCGCGCCCTCACACGCACGCTCCCCCTAAAGCGTTGCCGTACCCTCACCTGGACCCTAAACCGTCCCCGTCCCCTAACCCTAACCCTAGCCCGAAACCTAACCCTAACCCTTCCCCGAAGCCTGACCCTCACCCATCCCCTAATCCTAACCCGTACGCTAACACTAACCCGCGCCCTCACACGCACGCTCCCCCTAAAGCGTTGCCGTACCCTCACCTGGACCCTAAACCGTCCCCGTCCCCTAACCCTAACCCTAGCCCGAACCCTAACCCTAACCCTTCCCCGAAGCCTGACCCTCACCCGTCCCCTAATCCTAAACCGTACGCTAACACTAACCCGTGCCCTCACACGCACGCTCCCCCTAAAGCGTTGCCGTACCCTCACCTGGACCCTAAACCGTCCCCGTCCCCTAACCCTAACCTTAGCCCGAACCCTAACCCTAACCCTAACCCTTCCCCGAAGCCTGAACCTCACCCGTCCCCTAATCCTAACCCGTACGCTAACACTAACTCGCGCCCTCACACACACGCTCCCCCTAAAGCGTTGCCGTACCCTCACCTGGACCCTAAACCGTCCCCGTCCCCTAACCCTAACCCTAGCCCGAACCCTAACCCTAACCCTTCCCCGAAGCCTGACCCTCACCCGTCCCCTAATCCTAACCCGTACGCTAACACTAACCCGCGCCCTCACACGCACGCTCCCCCTAAAGCGTTGCCGTACCCTCACCTGGACCCTAAACCGTCCCCGTCCCCTAACCCTAACCCTAGCCCGAACCCTAACCCTAACCCTAACCCTTCCCCGAAGCCTGACCCTCACCCGTCCCCTAATCCTAACCCGTACGCTAACACTAACCCGCGCCCTCACACGCACGCTCCCCCTAAAGCGTTGCCGTACCGTCACCTGGACCCTAAACCGTCCCCGTCCCCTAACCCTAACCCTAGCCCGAACCCTAACCCTAACCCTAACCCTTCCCCGAAGACTGAACCTCACCCGTCCCCTAATCCTAACCCGTACGCTAACACTAACCCGCGCCCTCAAACACACGCTCCCCCTAAAGCGTTGCCGTACCCTCACCTGGACCCTAAACCGTCCCCGTCCCCTAACCCTAACCCTAGCCCGAACCCTAACCCTAACCCTTCCCCGAAGCCTGAACCTCACCCGTCCCCTAATCCTAACCCGTACGCTAACACTAACCCGCGCCCTCACACACACGCTCCCCCTAAAGCGTTGCCGTACCCTCACCTGGACCCTAAACCGTCCCCGTCCCCTAACCCTAACCCTAGCCCGAACCCTAACCCTAACCCTTCCCCGAAGCCTGACCCTCACCCGTCCCCTAATCCTAACCCGTACGCTAACACTAACCCGCGCCCTCAAACGCACGCTCCCCCTAAAGCGTTGCCGTACCCTCACCTGGACCCTAAACCGTCCCCGTCCCCTAACCCTAACCCTAGCCCGAACCCTAACCCTTACCCTAACCCTTCCCCGAAGCCTGACCCTCACCCGTCCCCTAATCCTAACCCGTACGCTAACACTAACCCGCGCCCTCACACGCACGCTCCCCCTAAAGCGTTGCCGTACCGTCACCTGGACCCTAAACCGTCCCCGTCCCCTAACCCTAACCCTAGCCCGAACCCTAACCCTAACCCTAACCCTTCCCCGAAGACTGAACCTCACCCGTCCCCTAATCCTAACCCGTACGCTAACACTAACCCGCGCCCTCACACACACGCTCCCCCTAAAGCGTTGCCGTACCCTCACCTGGACCCTAAACCGTCCCCGTCCCCTAACCCTAACCCTAGCCCGAACCCTAACCCTAACCCTTCCCCGAAGCCTGACCCTCACCCGTCCCCTTATCCTAACCCGTACGCTAACACTAACCCGCGCCCTCACATGCACACTCCCCCTAAAGCGTTGCCGTACCCTCACCTTGACCCGAAACCGTCCCCGTCCCCTAACCCTAACCCTAGCCCGAACCCTAACCCTAACCCTTCCCCGAAGCCTGACCCTCACCCGTCCCATAATCCTAAGCCATATGCTAACACTAACCCGCGCCCTCACACGCACGCTCCCCCTAAAGCGTTGCCGTACACTCACCTGGACCCTAAACCGTCCCCGTCCCCTAACCCTAACCCTAGCCCGAACCCTAACCCTAACCCTTCCCCGAAGCCTGACCCTCACCCGTCCCCTAATCCTAACCCGTACGCTAACACTAACCCGCGCCCTCACACGCACGCTCCCCCTAAATCGTTGCCGTTCCCTCACCTGGACCCCAAACCTTCCCCATCCCCTAACCCTAACCCTAGCCCGAACCCTAACCCTAACCATTCCCCGAAGCCTGACTCTCACCCGTCCCCTAAACCTAACCCGTACGCTAACAGTAACCCGCGCCCTCACACGCACGCTCCCCCTAAAGCGTTGCCGTACCCTCACCTGGACCCTAAACCGTCCCCGTCCCCTAACCCTAACCCTAGCCCGAACCCTAACCCTAACCCTTCCCCGAAGCCTGACCCTCACCCGTCCCCTAATCCTAACCCGTACGCTAACACTAACCCGCGCCCTCACACACACGCTCCCCCTAAAGCGTTGCCGTACCCTCACCTGGACCCTAAACCGTCCCCGTCCCCTAACCCGAACCCTAACCATAACCCTTCCCCGAAGCCTGACCCTCACCCGTCCCCTAATCCTAACCCGTACGCTAACAGTAACCCGCGCCCTCACACGCACGTTCCCCCTAAAGCGTTGCCGTACCCTCACCTGGACCCTAAACCGTCCCCGTCCCCTAACCCTAACCCTAGCCCGAACCCTAACCCTAACCCTTCCCCGAAGCCTGACCCTCACCCGTCCCCTAATCCTAACCCGTACGCTAACACTAACCCGCGCCCTTACACGCACGCTCCCCCTAAAGCGTTGCCGTACCCTCACCTGGACCCTAAACCGTCCCCGTCCCCTAACCCTAACCCTAGCCCGAACCCTAACCCTAACCCTTCCCCGAAGCCTGACCCTCACCCGTCCCCTAATCCTAACCCGTACGCTAACACTAACCCGCGCCCTCACACGCACGCTCCTCCTAAAGCGTTGCCGTACCCTCACCTGGACCCTAAACCGTCCCCGTCCACTAACCCTAACCCTAGCCCGAACCCTAACCCTAACCCTTCCCCGAAGCCTGACCCTCACCCGTCCCCTAATCCTAACCCGTACGCTAACACTAACCCGTGCCCTCACACGCACGCTCCCCCTAAAGCGTTGCCGTACCCTCACCTGGACCCTAAACCGTCCCCGTCCCCTAACCCTAACCCTAGTCCGAACCCTAACCCTAACCCTTCCCCGAAGCCTGACACTCACCCGTCCCCTAATCCTAACCCGTACGCTAACACTAACCCGCGCCCTCACACGCACGCTCCCCCTAAAGCGTTGCCGTACCCTCACCTGGACCCTAAACCGTCCCCGTCCCCTAAACCTAACCCTAGCCCGAACCCTAACCCTAACACTTCCCCGAAGCCTGACCCTCACCCGTACCATAATCCTAACCCGTACGCTAACACTAACCCGCGCCCTCACACGCACGCTCCCCCTAAAGCGTTGCCGTACCCTCACCTGGACCCGAAACCGTCCCCGTCCCTTAACCCTTACCGTAGCCCGAACCCTAACCCTAACCCTTCCCCGAAGCCTGACCCTCACCCGTCCCCTAATCCTAACCCGTACGCTAACACTAACCCGCACCCTCACATGCACGCTCCCCCTAAAGCGTTGCCGTACCCTCACCTGGACCCTAAACCGTCCCCGTCCTCTAACCCTAACCCTAGCCCGAACCCTAACCCTAACCCTTCCCCGAAGCCTGACCCTCACCCGTCCCCTAATCCTAAACCGTACGCTAACACTAACCCGTGCCCTCACACGCACGCTCCCCCTAAAGCGTTGCCGGACCCTCACCTGGACCCTAAACCGTCCCCGTCCCCTAACCCTAACCCTAGCCCGAACCCTAACCCTAACCCTTCCCCGAAGCCTGACCCTCACCCGTCCCCTAATCCTAACCCGTACGCTAACACTAACACGCGCCCTCACACGTACACTCCCCCTAAAGCGTTGCCGTACCCTCACCTGGACCCTAAACCGTCCCCGTCACCTAACCCTAACCCTAGCCCGAACCCTAACCCTAACCCTTCCCCGAAGCCTGACCCTCACCCGTCCCCTAATCCTAACCCGTACGCTAACACTAACCCGCGCCCTCACACGCACGCTCCCCCTAAAGCATTGCCGTACCCTCACCTGGACCCTAAACCGTCCCCGTCCCCTAACCCTAACCCTAGCCCGAACCCTAACCCTAACCGTTCCCCGAAGCCTGACCCTCACCCGTCCCCTAATCCTAACCCGTACGCTAACACTAACCCACGCCCTCACACGCACGCTCCCCCTAAAGCGTTGCCGTACCCTCACCTGGACCCTAAACCGTCCCCTAACCCTAACCCTAACCCTAGCCCGAACCCTAACCCTAACCCTTCCCCGAAGCCTGAACCTCACCCGTCCCCTAATCCTAACCCGTACGCTAACACTAACCCGCGCCCTCACACACACGCTCCCCCTAAAGCGTTGCCGTACCCTCACCTGGACCCTAAACCGTCCCCGTCCCCTAACCCTAACCCTAGCCCGAACCCTAACCCTAACCCTTCCCCGAAGCCTGACCCTCACCCGTCCCCTAATCCTAACCCGTACGCTAACACTAACCCGCGCCCTCACACGCACGCTCCCCCTAAAGCGTTGCCGTACCGTCACCTGGACCCTAAACCGTCCCCGTCCCCTAACCCTAACCCTAGCCCGAACCCTAACCCTAAACCTAACACTTCCCCGAAGACTGAACCTCACCCGTCCCCTAATCCTAACCCGTACGCTAACACTAACCCGCGCCCTCACACACACGCTCCCCCTAAAGCGTTGCCGTACCCTCACCTGGACCCTAAACCGTCCCCGTCCCCTAACCCTAACCCTAGCCCGAACCCTAACCCTAACCCTTCCCCGAAGCCTGACCCTCACCTGTCCCCTAATCCTAACCCGTACGCTAACACTAACCCGCGCCCTCACATGCACGCTCCCCCTAAACCGTTGCCGTACCCTCACCTGGACCCTAAACCGTCCCCGTCCCCTAACCCTAACCCTAGCCCGAACCCTAACCCTAACCCTTCCCCGAAGCCTGACACTCACCCGTCCCCTAATCCTAACCCGTACGCTAACACTAACCCGCGCCCTCACACGCACGCTCCCCCTAAAGCGTTGCCGTACCCTCACCTGGACCCTAAACCGTCCCCGTCCCCTAACCCTAACCCTAGCCCGAAACCTAACCCTAACCCTTCCCCGAAGCCTGACCCTCACCCATCCCCTAATCCTAACCCGTACGCGAACACTAACCCGCGCCCTCACACGCAGGCTCCCCCTAAAGCGTTGCCGTACCCTCACCTGGACCCGAAACCATCCCCGTCCTCTAACCCTAACCCTAGCCCGAACCCTAACCCTAACCCTTCCCCGAAGCCTGACCCTCACCCGTCCCCTAATCCTAAACCGTACGCTAACACTAACCCGTGCCCTCACACGCACGCTCCCCCTAAAGCGTTGCCGTACCCTCACCTGGACCCTAAACCGTCCCCGTCCCCTAACCCTAACCCTAGCCCGAACCCTAACCCTAACCCTTCCCCGAAGCCTGAACCTCACCCGTCCCCTAATCCTAACCCGTACGCTAACACTAACCCGCGCCCTCACACACACGCTCCCCCTAAAGCGTTGCCGTACCCTCACCTGGACCCTAAACCGTCCCCATCCCCTAACCCTAACCCTAGCCCGAACCCTAACCCTAACCCTTCCCCGAAGCCTGACCCTCACCCGTCCCCTAATCCTAACCCGTACGCTAACACTAACCCGCGCCCTCACACGCACGCTCCCCCTAAAGCGTTGCCGTACCGTCACCTGGACCCTAAACCGTCCCCGTCCCCTAACCCTAACCCTAGCCCGAACCCTAACCCTAACCCTAACACTTCCCCGAAGACTGAACCTCACCCGTCCCCTAATCCTAAACCGTACGCTAACACTAACCCGCGCCCTCACACACACGCTCCCCCTAAAGCGTTGCCGTACCCTCACCTGGACCCTAAACCGTCCCCGTCCCCTAACCCTAACCCTAGCCCGAACCCTAACCCTAACCCTTCCCCGAAGCCTGACCCTCACCTGTCCCCAATCCTAACCCGTACGCTAACAGTAACCCGCGCCCTCACATGCACGCTCCCCCTAAACCGTTGCCGTACCCTCACCTGGACCCTAAACCGTCCCCGTCCCCTAACCCTAACCCTAGCCCGAACCCTAACCCTAACACTTCCCCGAAGCCTGACACTCACCCGTCCCCTAATCCTAACCCGTACGCTAACACTAACCCGCGCCCTCACACGCACGCTCCCCCTAAAGCGTTGCCGTACCCTCACCTGGACCCTAAACCGTCCCCGTCCCCTAACCCTAACCCTAGCCCGAAACCTAACCCTAACCCTTCCCCGAAGCCTGACCCTCACCCATCCCCTAATCCTAACCCGTACGCTAACACTAATCCACGCCCTCACACGCACGCTCCCCCTAAAGCGTTGCCGTACCCTCACCTGGACCCTAAACCGTCCCCGTCCCCTAACCCTAACCCTAGCCCGAACCCTAACCCTAACCCTTCCCCGAAGCCTGACCCTCACCCGTCCCCTAATCCTAACCCGTACGCTAACACTAACCCGCGCCCTCACACGCACGCTCCCCCTAAAGCGTTGCCGTACCCTCACCTGGACCCTAAACCGTCCCCGTCCCCTAACCCTAGCCCGAACCCTAACCCTAACCCTTCCCCAAAGCCTGACCCTCACCCGTCCCCTAATCCTAACCCGTACGCTAACACTAACCCGCGCCCTCACACGCACGCTCCCCCTAAAGCGTTGCCGTACCCTCACCTGGACCCTAAACCGTCCCCGTCCCCTAACCCTAACCCTAGCCCGAACCCTAACCCTAACCCTTCCCCGAAGCCTGACACTCACCCGTCCCCTAATCCTAACCCGTACGCTAACACTAACCCGCGCCCTCACACGCACGCTCCCCCTAAAGCGTTGCCGTACCCTCACCTGGACCCTAAACCGTCCCCGTCCCCTCACCCTAACCCTAGCCCGAACCCTAACCCTAACACTTCCGCGAAGCCTGACACTCACCCGTCCCCTAATCCTAACCCGTACACTAACACTAACCCGCGCCCTCACACGCACGCTCCCCCTAAAGCGTTGCCGTACCCTCACCTGGACCCTAAACCGTCCCCGTCCCCTAAACCTAACCCTAGCCCGAACACTAAACCTAACCCTTCCCCGAAGCCTGACCCTCACCCGTACCGTAATCCTAACCCGTACGCTAACACTAACCCGTGTCCTCACACGCACGCTCCCCCTAAAGCGTTGCCGTACCCTCACCTGGACCCGAAACCGTCCCCGTCCCTTAACCCTTACCCTAGCCCGAACCCTAACCCTAACCCTTCCCCGAAGCCTGACCCTCACCCGTCCCCTAATCCTAACCCGTACGCTAACACTAACCCGCGCCCTCACACGCACGCTCCCCCTAAAGCGTTGCCGTACCCTCACCTGGACCCTAAACCGTCCCCGTCCCCTAACCTTAACCCTAGCCCGAACCCTAACCCTAACCCTTCCCCGAAGCCTGACCCTCACCCGTCCCCTAATCCTAACCCGTACGCTAACACTAACCCGCGCCCTCACACGCACGCTCCCCCTAAAGCGTTGCCGTACCCTCACCTGGACCCTAAACCGTCCCCGTCCCCTAACCCTAACCCTAGCCCGAACCCTAACCCTAACCCTTCCCCAAAGCCTGACCCTCACCCGTCCCCTAATCCTAACCCGTACGCTAACACTAACCCGCGCCCTCACACGCACGCTCCCCCTAAAGCGTTGCCGTACCCTCACCTGGACCCTAAACCGTCCCCGCCCCCTAACCCTAACCCTAGCCCGAACCCTAACCCTAACCCTTCCCCGAAGGCTGACACTCACCCGTCCCCTAATCCTAACCCGTACGCTAACACTAACCCGCGCCCTCACACGCACGCTCCCCCTAAAGCGTTGCCGTACCCTCACCTGGACCCTAAACCGTCCCCGTCCCCTAACCCTAACCCGAACCCTAACCCTAACCCTTCCGCGAAGCCTGACACTCACCCGTCCCCTAATCCTAACCCGTACAGTAACACTAACCCGCGCCCTCACACGCACGCTCCCCCTAAAGCGTTGCCGTACCCTCACCTGGACCCTAAACCGTCCCCGTCCCCTAACCTTAACCCTAGCCCGAACCCTAACCCTAACCCTTCCCCGAAGCCTGACCCTCATCCGTCCCCTAATCCTAACCCGTACGCTAACACTAACCCGCGCCCTCACACGCACGCTCCCCCTAAAGCGTTGCCGTACCCTCACCTGGACCCTAAACCGTCCCCGTCCCCTAACCCTAACCCTAGCCCGAACCCTAACCCTAACCCTTCCCCGAAGCCTGACCCTCACCCGTCCCCTAATCCTAAACCGTACGCTAACACTAACCCGTGCCCTCACACTCACGCTCCCCCTAAAGCGTTGCCGTACCCTCACCTGGACCCTAAACCGTCCCCGTCCCCTAACCCTAACCTTAGCCCGAACCCTAACCCTAACCCTAACCCTTCCCCGAAGCCTGAACCTCACCCGTCCCCTAATCCTAACCCGTACGCTAACACTAACCCGCGCCCTCACACACACGCTCCCCCTAAAGCGTTGCCGTACCCTCACCTGGACCCTAAACCGTCCCCGTCCCCTAACCCTAACCCTAGCCCGAACCCTAACCCTAACCCTTCCCCGAAGCCTGACCCTCACCCGTCCCCTAATGCTAACCCGTACGCTAACACTAACCCGCGCCCTCACACGCACGCTCCCCCTAAAGCGTTGCCGTACCCTCACCTGGACCCTAAACCGTCCCCGTCCCCTAACCCTAACCCTAGCCCGAACCCTAACCCTAACCCTTCCCCGAAGCCTGACCCTCACCCGTCCCCTAATCCTAAACCGTACGCTAACACTAACCCGTGCCCTCACACGCACGCTCCCCCTAAAGCGTTGCCGTACCCTCACCTGGACCCTAAACCGTCCCCGTCCCCTAACCCTAACCTTAGCCCGAACCCTAACCCTAACCCTAAACCTTCCCCGAAGCCTGAACCTCACCCGTCCCCTAATCCTAACCCGTACGCTAACACTAACCCGCGCCCTCACACACACGCTCCCCCTAAAGCGTTGCCGTACCCTCACCTGGACCCTAAACCGTCCCCGTCCCCTAACCCTAACCCTAGCCTGAACCCTAACCCTAACCCTTCCCCGAAGCCTGACCCTCACCCGTCCCCTAATCCTAACCCGTACGCTAACACTAACCCGCGCCCTCACACGCACGCTCCCCCTAAAGCGTTGCCGTACCCTCACCTGGACCCTAAACCGTCCCCGTCCCCTAACCCTAACCCTAGCCCGAACCCTAACCCTAACCCTAACCCTTCCCCGAAGCCTGAACCTCACCCGTCCCCTAATCCTAACCCGTACGCTAACACTAACCCGCGCCCTCACACACACGCTCCCCCTAAAGCGTTGTCGTACCCTCACCTGGACCCTAAACCGTCCCCGTCCCCTAAACCTAACCCTAGCCCGAACCCTAACCCTAACCCTTCCCCGAAGCCTGACCCTCACCCGTCCCCTAATCCTAACCCGTACGCTAACACTAACCCGCGCCCTCACACGCACGCTCCCCCTAAACCGTTGCCGTACCCTCACCTGGACCCTAAACCGTCCCCGTCCCCTAACCCTAACCCTAGCCTGAACCCTAACCCTAACCCTTCCCCGAAGCCTGACCCTCACCCGTCCCCTAATCCTAACCCGTACGCTAACACTAACCCGCGCCCTCACACGCACGCTCCCCCTAAAGCGTTGCCGTACCCTCACCTGGACCCTAAACCGTCCCCGTCCCCTAACCCTAACCCTAGCCCGAACCCTAACCCTAACCCTTCCCCAAAGCCTGACCCTCACCCGTCCCCTAATCCTAACCCGTACGCTAACACTAACCCGCGCCCTCACACGCACGCTCCCCCTAAAGCGTTGCCGTACCCTCACCTGGACCCTAAACCGTCCCCGTCCCCTAACCCTAACCCTAGCCCGAACCCTAACCCTAACCCTTCCGCGAAGCCTGACACTCACCCGTCCCCTAATCCTAACCCGTACACTAACACTAACCCGCGCCCTCACACGCACGCTCCCCCTAAAGCGTTGCCGTACCCTCACCTGGACCCTTAACCGTCCCCGTCCCCTAAACCTAACCCTAGCCCGAACCCTAACCCTAACCCTTCCCCAAAGCCTGACCCTCACCCGTCCCCTAATCCTAACCCGTACGCTAACACTAACCCGCGCCCTCACACGCACGCTCCCCCTAAAGCGTTGCCGTACCCTCACCTGGACCCTAAACCGTCCCCGTCCCCTAACCCTAACCCTAGCCCGAACCCTAACCCTAACCCTTCCGCGAAGCCTGACACTCACCCGTCCCCTAATCCTAACCCGTACACTAACACTAACCCGCGCCCTCACACGCACGCTCCCCCTAAAGCGTTGCCGTACCCTCACCTGGACCCTAAACCGTCCCCGTCCCCTAACCCTAACCCTAGCCCGAACCCTAACCCTAACCCTTCCGCGAAGCCTGACACTCACCCGTCCCCTAATCCTAACCCGTACACTAACACTAACCCGCGCCCTCACACGCACGCTCCCCCTAAAGCGTTGCCGTACCCTCACCTGGACCCTAAACCGTCCCCGTCCCCTAACCCTAACCCTAGCCCGAACCCTAACCCTAACCCTTCCCCAAAGCCTGACACTCACCCGTCCCCTAATCCTAACCCGTACGCTAACACTAACCCGCGCCCTCACACGCACGCTCCCCCTAAAGCGTTGCCGTACCCTCACCTGGACCCTAAACCGTCCCCGTCCCCTAACCCTAACCCTAGCCCGAACCCTAACCCTAACCCTTCCGCGAAGCCTGACCCTCACCCGTCCCCTAATCCTAACCCGTACACTAACACTAACCCGCGCCCTCACACGCACGCTCCCCCTAAAGCGTTGCCGTACCCTCACCTGGACCCTAAACCGTCCCCGTCCCCTAAACCTAACCCTAGCCCGAACCCTAACCCTAACACTTCCCCGAAGCCTGACCCTCACCCGTACCGTAATCCTAACCCGTACGCTAACACTAACCCGCGCCCTCACACGCACGCTCCCCCTAAAACGTTGCCGTACCCTCACCTGGACCCTAAACCGTCCCCATCCCCTAACCCTAACCCTAGCCCGAACCCTAACCCTAACCTTTCCCCGAAGCCAGACCCTCACCCATCCCCTAATCCTAACCCGTACGCTAACACTAACCCGCGCCCTCACACACACGCTCCCCCTAAAGCGTTGCCGTACCCTCACCTGGACCCTAAACCGTCCCCGTCCCCTAACCCTAACCCTAGCCCGAACCCTAACCCTAACCCTTCCCCGAAGCCTGACCCTCACCCGTCCCCTAATCCTAAACCGTACGCTAACACTAACCCGAGCCCTCACACGCACACTCCCCCTAAAGCGTTGCCGTACCCTCACCTGGACCCTAAACCGTCCCCGTCCCCTAACCCTAACCTTAGCCCGAACCCTAACCCTAACCCTAACCCTTCCCCGAAGCCTGAACCTCACCCGTCCCCTAATCCTAACCCGTACGCTAACACTAACCCGCGCCCTCACACACACGCTCCCCCTAAAGCGTTGCCGTACCCTCACCTGGACCCTAAACCGTCCCCGTCCCCTAACCCTAACCCTAGCCCGAACCCTAACCCTAACCCTTCCCCGAAGCCTGACCCTCACCCGTCCCCTAATCCTAACCCGTACGCTAACACTAACCCGCGCCCTCACACGCACGCTCCCCCTAAAGCGTTGCCGTACCCTCACCTGGACCCTAAACCGTCCCCGTCCCCTAACCCTAACCCTAGCCCGAACCCTAACCCTAACACTTCCCCGAAACCTGAACCTCACCCGTCCCCTAATCCTAACCCGTACGCTAACACTAACCCGCGCCCTCACACGCACGCTCCCCCTAAAGCGTTGCCGTACCCTCACCTGGACCCTAAACCGTCCCCGTCCCCTAACCCTAACCCGAACCCTAACCCTAACCCTTCCCCG
Organism: Stenella coeruleoalba; assembly: GCF_951394435.1. Taxonomy (NCBI): domain Eukaryota; kingdom Metazoa; phylum Chordata; class Mammalia; order Artiodactyla; family Delphinidae; genus Stenella; species Stenella coeruleoalba. The sequence continues at coordinate 404,322 of NW_027646118.1, read as the reverse complement.
AAGCCTGACACTCACCCGTCCCCTAATCCTAACCCGTACGCTAACACTAACCCGCGCCCTCACACGCACGCTCCCCCTAAAGCGTTGCCGTACCCTCACCTGGACCCTAAACCGTCCCCGTCCCCTAACCCTAACCCTAGCCCGAACCCTAACCCTAACCCTTCCCCGAAGCCTGACCCTCACCCGTCCCCTAATCCTAAGCCGTAGGCTAACACTAACCCGCGCCCTCACACGCACGCTCCCCCTAAAGCGTTGCCGTACCCTCACCTGGACTCTAAACCGTCCCCGTCCCCTAACCCTAACCCTAGCCCGAACCCTAACCCTAACCCTTCCCCGAAGCCTGACCCTCACCCGTCCCCGAATCCTAACCCGTACGCTAACACTAACCCGCGCCCTCACACGCATGCTCCCCCTGAAGCGTTGCCGTACCCTCACCTGGACCCGAAACCGTCCCCGTCCCCTAACCCTAACCCTAGCCCGAACCCTAACCCTAACCCTTCCCCGAAGCGTGACCCTCACCCGTCCCCTAATCCTAACCCGTACGCTAACACTAACCCGCGCCCTCACACGCACGCTCCCCGTAAAGCGTTGCCGTACCCTCAGCTGGACCCGAAACCGTCCCCGTCCCCTAACCCTAACCCTAGCCCGAACCCTAACCCTAACCCTTCCCCGAAGCCTGACCCTCACCCTTCCCCTAATCCTAACCCGTACGCTAACACTAACCCACGCCCTCACACGCACGCTCCCCCTACAGCATTGCCGTACCCTCACCTGGACCCTAAACCGTCCCCGTCCCCTAACCCTAACCCTAGCCCGAACCCTAACCCTAACACTTCCCCGAAGCCTGACCCTCACCCGTCCCCTAATCCTAACCCGTACGCTAACACTAACCCGCGCCCTCACACGCACGCTCCCCCTAAAGCGTTGCCGTACCCTCACCTGGACCCTAAACCGTCCCCGTCCCCTAACCCTAACCCTAGCCCGAACCCTAACCCTTCCCCGAAGCCTGACCCTCACCCGTCCCCTAATCCTAACCCGTACGCTAACACTAACCCGCGCCCTCACACGCACGCTCCCCCTAAAGCGTTGCCGTACCCTCACCTGGACCCTAAACCGTCCCCGTCCCCTAACCCTAAACCTAGCCCGAACCCTAACCCTAAACCTTCCTCGAAGCCTGACCCTCACCCATCCCCTAATCCTAACCCGTACGCTAACACTAACCCACGCCCTCACACGCACGCTCCCCCTAAAGCGTTGCCGTACCCTCACCTGGACCCTAAACCGTCCCCGTCCCCTAACCCTAACCCTAGCCCGAACCCTAACCCTAACCCTTCCCCGAAGCCTGACCCTCACCCGTCCCCTAATCCTAAACCGTACGCTAACACTAACCCGTGCCCTCACACGCACGCTCCCCCTAAAGCGTTGCCGTACCCTCACCTGGACCCTAAACCGTCCCCGTCCCCTAACCCTAACCTTAGCCCGAACCCTAACCCTAACCCTTCCCCAAAGCCTGACCCTCACCCGTCCCCTAATCCTAACCCGTACGCTAACACTAACCCGCGCCCTCACACGCACGCTCCCCCTAAAGCGTTGCCGTACCCTCACCTGGACCCTAAACCGTCCCCGTCCCCTAACCCTAACCCTAGCCCGAACCCTAACCCTTCCCCGAAGCCTGACCCTCACCCGTCCCCTAATCCTAAACCGTACGCTAACTCTAACCTGCGCCCTCACACGCACGCTCCCCCTAAAGCGTTGCCGTACCCTCACCTGGACCCTAAACCGTCCCCGTCCCCTAACCCTAACCCTAGCCCGAACCCTAACCCTAACCCTTCCCCGAAGCCTGACCCTCACCCATCCCCTAATCCTAACCCGTACGCTAACACTAACCCGCGCCCTCACACGCACGCTCCCCCTAAAGCGTTGCCGTACCCTCACCTGGACCCTAAACCGTCCCCGTCCCCTAACCCTAACCCTAGCCCGAACCCTAACCCTAACCCTTCCCCGAAGCCTGACCCTCACCCGTCCCCTAATCCTAACCCGTACGCTAACACTAACCCGCGCCCTCACACACACGCTCCCCCTAAAGCGTTGCCGTACCCTCACCTGGACCCTAAACCGTCCCCGTCCCCTAACCCTAACCCTAGCCCGAACCCTAACCCTAACCCTTCCCCGAAGCCTGACCCTCACCCGTCCCCTAATCCTAACCCGTACGCTAACACTAACCCGCGCCCTCACACGCACGCTCCCCCTAAAGCGTTGCCGTACCCTCACCTGGACCCTAAACCGTCCCCGTCCCCTAACCCTAACCCTAGCCCGAACCCTAACCCTAACCCTTCCCCGAAGCCTGACCCTCACCCGTCCCCTAATCCTAACCCGTACGCTAACACTAACCCGCGCCCTCACACGCATGCTCCCCCTAAAGCGTTGCCGTACCCTCACCTGGACCCTAAACCGTCCCCGTCCCCTAACCCTAACCCTAGCCCGAACCCTAACCCTAACCCTTCCCCAAAGCCTGACCCTCACCCGTCCCCTAATCCTAACCCGTACGCTAACACTAACCCGCGCCCTCACACGCACGCTCCCCCTAAAGCGTTGCCGTACCCTCACCTGGACCCTAAACCGTCCCCGTCCCCTAACCCTAACCCTAGCCCGAACCCTAACCCTTCCCCGAAGCCTGACCCTCACCCGTCCCCTAATCCTAACCCGTACGCTAACTCTAACCTGCGCCCTCACACGCACGCTCCCCCTAAAGCGTTGCCGTACCCTCACCTGGACCCTAAACCGTCCCCGTCCCCTAACCCTAACCCTAGCCCGAACCCTAACCCTAACCCTTCCCCGAAGCCTGACCCTCACCCATCCCCTAATCCTAACCCGTACGCTAACACTAACCCGCGCCCTCACACGCACGCTCCCCCTAAAGCGTTGCCGTACCCTCACCTGGACCCTAAACCGTCCCCGTCCCCTAACCCTAACCCTAGCCCGAACCCTAACCCTAACCCTTCCCCGAAGCCTGACCCTCACCCGTCCCCTAATCCTAAACCGTACGATAACACTAACCCGTGCCCTCACACGCACGCTCCCCCTAAAGCGTTGCCGTACCCTCACCTGGACCCTAAACCGTCCCCGTCCCCTAACCCTAACCTTAGCCCGAACCCTAACCCTAACCCTAACCCTTTCCCGAAGCCTGAACCTCACCCGTCCCCTAATCCTAACCCGTACGCTAACACTAACCCGCGCCCTCACACACACGCTCCCCCTAAAGCGTTGCCGTACCCTCACCTGGACCCTAAACCGTCCCCGTCCCCTAACCCTAACCCTAGCCCGAACCCTAACCCTAACCCTTCCCCGAAGCCTGACCCTCACCCGTCCCCTAATCCTAACCCGTACGCTAACACTAACCCGCGCCCTCACACGCACGCTCCCCCTAAAGCGTTGCCGTACCCTCACCTGGACCCTAAACCGTCCCCGTCCCCTAACCCTAACCCTAGCCCGAACCCTAACCCTAACCCTAACCCTTCCCCGAAGCCTGAACCTCACCCGTCCCCTAATCCTAACCCGTACGCTAACACTAACCCGCGCCCTCACACACACGCTCCCCCTAAAGCGTTGCCGTACCCTCACCTGGACCCTAAACCGTCCCCGTCCCCTAACCCTAACCCTAGCCCGAACCCTAACCCTAACCCTTCCCCGAAGCCTGACCCTCACCCGTCCCCTAATCCTAACCCGTACGCTAACACTAACCCGCGCCCTCACACGCACGCTCCCCCTAAACCGTTGCCGTACCCTCACCTGGACCCTAAACCGTCCCCGTCCCCTAACCCTAACCCTAGCCCGAACCCTAACCCTTCCCCGAAGCCTGACCCTCACCCGTCCCCTAATCCTAACCCGTACGCTAACACTAACCCGCGCCCTCACACGCACGCTCCCCCTAAAGCGTTGCCGTACCCTCACCTGGACCCTAAACCGTCCCCGTCCCCTAACCCTAACCCTAGCCCGAACCCTAACCCTAACCCTTCGCCGAAGCCTGACCCTCACCCGTCCCCTAATCCTAACCCGTACGCTAACACTAACCCATGCCCTCACACGCACGCTCCCCCTAAAGCGTTGCACTACCCTCACCTGGACCCTAAACCGTCCCCGTCCCCTAACCCTAACCTTAGCCCGAACCCTAACCCTAACCCTAACCCTTCCCCGAAGCCTGAACCTCACCCGTCCCCTAATCCTAACCCGTACGCTAACACTAACCCGCGCCCTCACACACACGCTCCCCCTAAAGCGTTGCCGTACCCTCACCTGGACCCTAAACCGTCCCCGTCCCCTAACCCTAACCCTAGCCCGAACCCTAACCCTAACCCTTCCCCGAAGCCTGACCCTCACCCGTCCCCTAATCCTAACCCATACGCTAACACTAACCCGTGCCCTCACACGCACGCTCCCCCTAAAGCGTTGCCGTACCCTCACCTGGACCCTAAACCGTCCCCGTCCCCTAACCCTAACCCTAGCCCGAACCCTAACCCTAACCCTAACCCTTCCCCGAAGCCTGAACCTCACCCGTCCCCTAATCCTAACCCGTACGCTAACACTAACCCGCGCCCTCACACACACGCTCCCCCTAAAGCGTTGCCGTACCCTCACCTGGACCCTAAACCGTCCCCGTCCCCTAACCCTAACCCTAGCCTGAACCCTAACCCTAACCCTTCCCCGAAGCCTGACCCTCACCCGTCCCCTAATCCTAACCCGTACGCTAACACTAACCCGCGCCCTCACACGCACGCTCCCCCTAAAGCGTTGCCGTACCCTCACCTGGACCCTAAACCGTCCCCGTCCCCTAACCCTAACCCTAGCCTGAACCCTAACCCTAACCCTTCCCCGAAGCCTGACCCTCACCCGTCCCCTAATCCTAACCCGTACGCTAACACTAACCCGCGCCCTCACACGCACGCTCCCCCTAAAGCGTTGCCGTACCCTCACCTGGACCCTAAACCGTCCCCGTCCCCTAACCCTAACCCTAGCCCGAACCCTAACCCTAACCCTTCCCCAAAGCCTGACCCTCACCCGTCCCCTAATCCTAACCCGTACGCTAACACTAACCCGCGCCCTCACACGCACGCTCCCCCTAAAGCGTTGCCGTACCCTCACCTGGACCCTAAACCGTCCCCATCCCCTAACCCTAACCCTAGCCCGAACCCTAACCCTAACACTTCCCCGAAGCCTGACCCTCACCCGTCCCCTAATCCTAACCCGTACGCTAACACTAACCCGCGCCCTCACACGCACGCTCCCCCTAAAGCGTTGCCGTACCCTCACCTGGACCCTAAACCGTCCCCGTCCCCTAACCCTAACGCTAGCCCGAACCCTAACCCTAACCCTTCCGCGAAGCCTGACACTCACCCGTCCCCTAATCCTAACCCGTACACTAACACTAACCCGCGCCCTCACACGCACGCTCCCCCTAAAGCGTTGCCGTACCCTCACCTGGACCCTAAACCGTCCCCGTCCCCTAAACCTAACCCTAGCCCGAACCCTAACCCTAACCCTTCCCCGAAGCCTGACCCTCACCCGTACCGTAATCCTAACCCGTACGCTAACACTAACCCGTGCCCTCACACGCATGCTCCCCCTAAAACGTTGCCGTACCCTCACCTGGACCCGAAACCGTCCCCGTCCCTTAACCCTTACCCTAGCCCGAACCCTAACCCTAACCCTTCCCCGAAGCCTGACCCTCACCCGTCCCCTAATCCTAACCCGTACGCTAACACTAACCCGCGCCCTCACACGCACGCTCCCCCTAAAGCGTTGCCGTACCCTCACCTGGACCCTAAACCGTCCCTGTCCCCTAACCCTAACCCTAGCCCGAACCCTAATCCTAACCCTTCCCCGAATCCTGACCCTCACCCGTCCCCTAATCCTAAGCCGTACGCTAACCCTAACCCGCGCCCTCACACGCACGCTCCCCCTAAAGCGTTGCCGTACCCTCACCTGGACCCTAAACCGTCCCCGTCCCCTAACCCTAACCCTAGCCCGAACCCTAACCCTAACCTTTCCCCGAAGCGAGACCCTCAACCATCCCCTAATCCTAACCCGTACGCTAACACTAACCCGCGCCCTCACACGCACGCTCCCCCTAAAGCGTTGCCGTACCCTCACCTGGACCCTAAACCGTCCCCGTCCCCTAACCCTAACCCTAGCCCGAACCCTAACCCTCACCCTTCCCCGAAGCCTGACCCTCACCCGTCCCCTAATCCTAACCCGTACGCTAACACTAACCCGCGCCCTCACACGCACGCTCCCCCTAAAGCGTTGCCGTACCCTCACCTGGACCCTAAACCGTCCCCGTCCCCTAACCCTAACCCTAGCCCGAACCCTAACCCTAACCCTTCCCCGAAGCCTGACCCTCACCCGTCCCCTAATCCTAACCCGTACGCTAACACTAACCCGCGCCCTCACACGCACGCTCCCCCTAAAGCGTTGCCGTACCCTCACCTGGACCCTAAACCGTCCCCGTCCCCTAACCCTAACCCTAGCCCGAACCCTAACCCTAACCCTTCCCCGAAGCCTGACCCTCACCCGTCCCCTAATCCTAAGCCGTAGGCTAACACTAACCCGCGCCCTCACACGCACGCTCCCCCTAAAGCGTTGCCGTACCCTCACCTGCACTCTAAACCGTCCCCGTCCCCTAACCCTAACCCTAGCCCGAACCCTAACCCTAACCCTTCCCCGAAGCCTGACCCTCACCCGTCCCCTAATCCTAACCCGTACGCTAACACTAACCCGCGCCCTCACACGCACGCTCCCCCTAAAGCGTTGCCGTACCCTCACCTGGACCCTAAACCGTCCCCGTCCCCTAACCCTAACCCTAGCCCGAACCCTAACCCTAACCCTTCCCCGAAGCCTGACCCTCACCCGTCCCCTAATCCTAACCCGTACGCTAACACTAACCCGCGCCCTCACATGCACGCTCTCCGTAAAGCGTTGCCGTACCCTCAGCTGGACCCGAAACCGTCCCCGTCCCCTAACCCTAACCCTAGCCCGAACCCTAACCCTAACCCTTCCCCGAAGCCTGACCCTCACCCGTCCCATAATCCTAACCCGTACGCTAACACTAACCCGCGCCCTCACACGCACGCTCCCCCTAAAGCGTTGCTGTACCCTCAACTGGACCCTAAACCGTCCCCGTCCCCTAACCCTAACCCTAGCCCGAACCCTAACCCTAACCCTTCCCCGAAGCCTGACCCTCACCCGTCCCCTAATCCTAACCCGTACGCTAACACTAACCCGCGCCCTCACATGCACGCTCCCCCTAAAACGTTGCCGTACCCTCACCTGGACCCGAAACCGTCCCCGTCCCCTTACCCTAACCCTAGCCCGAACCCTAACCCTAACCCTTCCCCGAAGCCTGACCCTCACCCGTCCCCTAATCCTAAGCGTACGCTAACACTAACCCGCGCCCTCACACCCACGCTCCCCCTAAAGCGTTGCCGTACCCTCACCTGGACCCTAAACCGTCCCCGTCCCCTAACCCTAACCCTAGCCCGAACCCTAACCCTAACCCTTCCCCGAAGCCTGACCCTCACCCGTCCCCTAATCCTAACCCGTACGCTAACACTAACCCGCGCCCTCACACGCACGCTTCCCCTAAAGCGTTGCCGTACCCTCACCTGGACCCTAAACCGTCCCCGTCCCCTAACCCTAACCCTAGCCCAAACCCTAACCCTAACCCTTCCCCGAAGCCTGACCCTCACCCGTCCCCTAATCCTAAGCCGTACGCTAACACTAACCCGCGCCCTCACACGTACGCTCCCCCTAAAGCGTTGCCGTACCCTCACCTGGACCCTAAAAAATCCCCGTCCCCTAACCCTAACCCTAGCCCGAACCCTAACCCTAACCCTTCCCCGAAGCCTGACCCTCACCCGTCCCCTAATCCTAAGCCGCACGCTAACACTAACGCGCGCCCTCACACGCACGCTCCCCCTAAAGCGTTGCCGTACCCTCACTTGGACCCTAAACCGTCCCCGACCCCTAACCCTAACCCTAGCCCGAACCCTAACCCTAACCCTTCCCCGAAGCCTGACCCTCACCCGTCCCCTAATCCTAAGCCGTACGATAACACTAACGCGCGCCCTCACACGCACGCTCCCCCTAAAGCGTTGCCGTACCCTCTCCTGGACCCTAAACCGTCCCCGTATCTTAACCCTAACCCTAGCCCGAACCCTAACCCTATCCCTTCCCCGAAGCCTGACCCTCACCCGTCCCATAATCCTAACCCGTACGCTAACACTAACGCGTGCCCTCACACGCACGCTCCCCCTAAAGCGTTGCCGTACCCTCACCTGGACCCGAAACCGTCCCCGTCCCCTAACCCTAACCCTAGCCCGAACCCTAACCCTAACACTTCCCCGAAGCCTGACCCTCACCCGTCCCCTAATCCTAACCCGTACGCTAACACTAACCTGGGCCCTCACACGCACGCTCCCCGTAAAGCGTTGCCGTACCCTCACCTGGACCCTAAACCGTCCCCGTCCCCTAACCCTAACCCTAGCCCGAACCCTAACCCTAACCCTTCCCAGAAGCCTGACCCTCACCCGTCCCCTAATCCTAACCCGTACGCTAACACTAACCCGCGCCCTCACACGCACGCTCCCCCTAAAGCGTTGCCGTACCCTCACCTGGACCCTAAACCTTCCCCGTCCCCTAACCCTAACCGTAGCCCGAACCCTAACCCTAACGCTTCCCCGAAGCCTGACCCTCACCCGTCCCCTAATCCAAAGCCGTACGCTAACACTAACCCGCGCCCTCACACGCACGCTCCCCCTAAAGCGTTGCCGTACCCTCACCTGAACCCTAAACCGTAACCGTCCCCTAACCCTAACGCTAGCCCGAACCCTAACCCTAACCCTTCCCCGAAGCCTGACCCTCACCCATCCCCTAATCCTAACCCTTACTCTAACACTAACACGCGCCCTCACACGCACGCTCCCCCTAAAGCGTTGCCGTACCCTCACCTGGACCCGAAACCGTCCCCGTCCCCTAACCCTAACCCTAGCCCGAACCCTAACCCTAACGCTTCCCCGAAGCCTGACCCTCACCCGTCCCCTAATCCTAACCCGTACGCTAACAGTAACCCGCGCCCTCACACGTACGCTCCCCCTAAAGCGTTGCCGTACCCTCACCTGGACCCTAAACCGTCCCCGTCCCCTAACCCTAACCCTAGCCCGAACCCTAACCCTAACCCTTCCCCGATGCCTGACCCTCACCCGTTCCCTAATCCTAACCCGTACGCTAACACTAACCCGCGTCCTCACACGCACGCTCCCCCTAAAGCGTTGCCGTACCCTCACCTGGACCCTAAACCGTCCCCGTCCCTTAACCCCTACCCTAGCCCGAACCCTAACCCTAAACCTTCCCGAAGCCTGACCCTCACCCGTCCCCTAATCCTAACCCGTACGCTAACACTAACCTGCGCCCTCACACGCACGCTCCCCCTAAAGCGTTGCCGTACCCTCACCTGGAACCTAAACCTTCCCCATCCCCTAACACTAACCCTAGCCCGAACCCTAACCCTAACCCTTCCCCGAAGCCTGACCCTCACCCGTCCCCTAATCCTAACCCGTACGCTAACACTAACCCGCGCCCTCACACGCACGCTCCCCCTAAAGCGTTGCCGTACCCTCACCTGGACCCTAAACCGTCCCCGTCCCCTAACCCTAACCCTAGCCCGAACCCTAACCCTAACCCTTCCCCGAAGCCTGACCCTCACCCGTCCCATAATCCTAACCCGTACGCTAACACTAACACGCGCCCTCACACGCACGCTCCCCCTAAAGCGTTGCCGTACCCTCACCTGGACCCTAAACCGTCCCCATCCCCTAAACCTAACCCTAGCCCGAACCCTAACCCTAACCCTTCCCCGAAGCCTGACCCTCACCCGTCCCCTAATCCTAACCCGTACGCTAACACTAACCCGCGCCCTCACACGCACGCTCCCCCTAAAACGTTGCCGTACCCTCACCTGGACCCTAAACCGTCCCCGTCCCCTAACCCTAACCCTAGCCCGAACCCTAACCCTAACCCTTCCCAGAAGCCTGACCCTCACCCGTCCCCTAATCCTAACCCGTACGCTAACACTAACCCGCGCCCTCACACGCACGCTCCCCCTAAAGCGTTGCCGTACCCTCACCTGGACCCTAAACCGTCCCCGTCCCCTAACCCTAACCCTAGCCCGAACCCTAACCCTAACCCTTCCCCGAAGCCTGACCCTCACCCGTCCCCTAATCCTAACCCGTACGCTATCATTAACCCGCGCCCTCACACGCACGCTCCTCCTAAAACGTTGCCGTACCCTCACCTGGACCCGAAACCGTCCCCGTCCCCTAACCCTAACCCTAGCCCGAACCCTAACCCTAACCCTTCCCCGAAGCCTGACCCTCACCCGTCCCCTAATCCTAACCCGTACGCTAACACTAACCCGCGCCCTCACACGCACGCTCCCCCTAAAGCGTTGCCGTACCCTCACCTGGACCCTAAACCGTCCCCGTCCCCTAACCCTAACCCTAGCTCGAACCCTAACCCTAACCCTTCCCCGAAGCCTGACCCTCACCCGTCCCCTAATCCTAACCCATACGCTAACACTAACCCGCGCCCTCACACGCACGCTCCCCCTAAAGCGCTGCCGTACCCTCACCTGGACCCTAAACCGTCCCCGTCCCCTAACCCTAACCCTAGCCCGAACCCTAACCCTAACCCTTCCCCGAAACCTGACCCTCACCCGTCCCCTAATCCTAAGCCGTACGCTAACACTAACCCGCGCCCTCACACGCACGCTCCCCCTAAAGCGTTGCCGTACCCTCACCTTGACCCTAAACCGTCCCCGTCCCCTAACCCTAACCCTAGCCCGAACCCTAACCCTAACCCTTCCCCGAAGCCTGACCCTCACCCGTCCCCTAATCCTAAGCCGCACGCTAACACTAACCCGCGCCCTCACACGCACGCTCCCCCTAAAGCGTTGCCGTACCCTCACTTGGACCCTAAACCGTCCCCGTCCCCTAACCCTAACCCTAGCCCGAACCCTAACCCTAACCCTTCCCCGAAGCCTGACCCTCACCCGTCCCCTAATCCTAACCCGTACGCTAACACTAACCCGCGCCCTCACATGCACGCTCCCCCTAAAGTGTTGCCGTACCCTCACCTGGACCCTAAACCGTCCCCGTCCCCTAACCCTAACCCTAGCCCGAACCCTAACCCTAACCCTTCCCAGAAACCTGACCCTCACCCGTCCCCTAATCCTAACCCGTACGCTAACACTAACCCGCGCCCTCACACGCACGCTCCCCCTAAAGCGTTGCCGTACCCTCACCTGGACCCTAAACCGTCCCCGTCCCCTAACCCTAACCCTAGCCCGAACCCTAACCCTAACCCTTCCCCGAAGCCTGACCCTCACCCGTCCCCTAATCCTAAGCCGCACGCTAACACTAACGTGCGCCCTCACACGCACGCTCCCCCTAAAGCGTTGCCGTACCCTCACTTGGACCCTAAACCGTCCCCGTCCCCTAACCCTAACCCTAGCCCGAACCCTAACCCTAACCCTTCCCCGAAGCCTGACCCTCACCCGTCCCCTAATCCTAACCCGTACGCTAACACTAACCCGCGCCCTCACACGCACGCTCCCCCTAAAGCGTTGCCGTACCCTCACCTGGACCCTAAACTGTCCCCGTACCCTAACCCTAACCCTAGCCCGAACCCTAACCCTAACCCTTCCCCGAAGCCTGACCCTCACCCGTCCCCTAATCCTAACCCGTACGCTAACACTAACCCGCGCCCTTACACGCACGCTCCCCCTAAAACGTTGCCGTACCCTCACCTGGACCCGAAACCGTCCCCGTCCCCTAACCCTAACCCTAGCCCGAACCCTAACCCTAACCCTTCCCAGAAGCCTGACCCTCACCCGTCCCCTAATCCTAACCCGTACGCTAACACTAACCCGCGCCCTCACATGCACGCTCCCCCTAAAGCGTTGCCGTACCCTCACCTGGACCCTAAACCGTCCCCGTCCCCTAACCCTAACCCGAACCCTAACCCTAACCCTTCCCCGAAGCCTGACCCTCACCCGTCCCCTAATCCTTACCCGTACGCTATCATTAACCCGCGCCCTCACACGCACGCTCCCCCTAAAACGTTGCCGTACCCTCACCTGGACCCGAAACCGTCCCCGTCCCCTAACCCTAACCCTAGCCCGAACCCTAACCCTAACCCTTCCCCGAAGCCTGACCCTCACCCGTCCCCTAATCCTAACCCGTACGCTAACACTAACCCGCGCCCTCACACGCACGCTCCCCCTAAAGCGTTGCCGTACCCTCACCTGGACCCTAAACCGTCCCCGTCCCCTAACCCTAACCCTAGCCCGAACCCTAACCCTAACCCTTCCCCGAAGCCTGACCCTCACCCGTCCCCTAATCCTAACCCGTACGCTAACACTAACCCGCGCCCTCACACGCACGCTCCCCCTAAAGCGTTGCCGTACCCTCACCTGGACCCTAAACCGTCCCCGTCCCCTAACCCTAACCCTAGCCCGAACCCTAACCCTAACCCTTCCCCGAAGCCTGAACCTCACCCGTCCCCTAATCCTAACCCGTACGCTAACACTAACCCGCGCCCTCACACGCACGCTCCCCCTAAAGCGTTGCCGTACCCTCACCTGGACCCTAAACCGTCCCCGTCCCCTAACCCTAACCCTAGCCCGAACCCTAACCCTAACCCTTCCCCGAAGCCTGAACCTCACCCGTCCCCTAATCCTAACCCATACGCTAACACTAACCCGCGCCCTCACACGCACGCTCCCCCTAAAGCGTTGCCGTACCCTCACCTGGACCCTAAACCGTCGCCGTCCCCTAACCCTAACCCTAGCCCGAACCCTAACCCTAACCCTTCCCCGAAGCCTGACCCTCACCCGTCCCCTAATCCTAAGCCGCACGCTAACACTAACGCGCGCCCTCACACGCACGCTCCCCCTAAAGCGTTGCCGTACCCTCACCTGGACCCTAAACCTTCCCCATCCCCTAACCCTAACCCTAGCCCGAACCCTAACCCTAACCCTTCCCCGAAGCCTGACCCTCACTCGTCCCCTAATCCTAACCCGTACGCTAACACTAACCCGCGCCCTCACACGCACGCTCCCCCTAAAGCGTTGAAGTACCCTCACCTGGACCCTAAACCGTCCCCGTCCCCTAACCCTAACCCTAGCCCGAACCCTAACCCTAACCCTTCCCCGAAGCCTGACCCTCACCCGTCCCCTAATCCTAACCCGTACGCTAACACTAACATGCGCCCTCACACGCACGCTCCCCCTAAAGCGTTGCCGTACCCTCACCTGGACCCTAAACCGTCCCCGTCCCCTAACCCTAACCCTAGCCCGAACCCTAACCCTAACCCTTCCCCGAAGCCTGACCCTCACCCGTCCCCTAATCCTAACCCGTACGCTAACACTAACCCGCACCCTCACACGCACGCTCCCCCTAAAGCGTTGCCGTACCCTCACCTGGACCCTAAACCGTCCCCGTCCCCTAACCCTAACCCTAGCCCAAACCCTAACCCTAACCCTTCCCCGAAGCCTGACCCTCACCCGTCCCCTAATCCTAAGCCGTACGCTAACACTAACCCGCGCCCTCACACGCACGCTCCCCCTAAAGCGTTGCCGTACCCTCACCTGGACCCTAAACCGTCCCCGTCCCCTAACCCTAACCCTAGCCCGAACCCTAACCCTAACCCTTCCCCGAAGCCTGACCCTCACCCGTCACGTAATCCTAACCCGTACGCTATCATTAACCCGCGCCCTCACACGCACGCTCCCCCTAAATCGTTGCCGTACCCTCACCTGGACCCGAAACCGTCCCCGTCCCCTAACCCTAACCCTAGCCCGAACCCTAACCCTAACCCTTCCCCGAAGCCTGACCCTCACCCGTCCCCTAATCCTAACCCGTACGCTAACACTAACCCGCGCCCTCACACGCACGCTCCCCCTAAAGCGTTGCCGTACCCTCACCTGGACCCTAAACCGTCCCCGTCCCCTAACCCTAACCCTAGCCCGAACCCTAACCCTAACCCTTCCCCGAAGCCTGACCCTCACCCGTCCCCTAATCCTAACCCGTACGCTAACACTAACCCGCGCCCTCACACGCACGCTCCCCCTAAAGCGCTGCCGTACCCTCACCTGGACCCTAAACCGTCCCCGTCCCCTAACCCTAACCCTAGCCCGAACCCTAACCCTAACCCTTCCCCGAAACCTGACCCTCACCCGTCCCCTAATCCTAAGCCGTACGCTAACACTAACCCGCGCCCTCACACGCACGCTCCCCCTAAAGCGTTGCCGTACCCTCACCTGGACCCTAAACCGTCCCCGTCCCCTAACCCTAACCCTAGCCCGAACCCTAACCCTAACCCTTCCCCGAAGCCTGACCCTCACCCGTCCCCTAATCCTAAGCCGCACGCTAACACTAACGCGCGCCCTCACACGCACGCTCCACCTAAAGCGTTGCCGTACCCTCACTTGGACCCTAAACCGTCCCCGTCCCCTAACCCTAACCCTAGCCCGAACCCTAACCCTAACCCTTCCCCGAAGCCTGACCCTCACCCGTCCCCTAATCCTAACCCGTACGCTAACACTAACCCGCGCCCTCACATGCACGCTCCCCCTAAAGCGTTGCCGTACCCTCACCTGAACCCTAAACCGTAACCGTCCCCTAACCTTAACCCTAGCCCGAACCCTAACCCTAACCCTTCCCCGAAGCCTGACCCTCACCCGTCCCCTAATTCTAACACGTACGCTAACACTAACCCGCGCCCTCACACGCACGCTCCCCATAAAGCGTTGCCGTACCCTCACCAGGACCCGAAACCGTGCCCGTCCCCTAACCCTAACCCTAGCCCGAACCCTAACCCTAACCCTTCCCCGAAGCCTGACCCTCACCCATCCCCTAATCCTAACCCGTACGCTAACACTAACCCGGGCCCTCACACGCACGGTCCCCCTAAAGCGTTGCCGTACCCTCACCTGGACCCTAAACCGTCCCAGTCCCCTAACCCTAACCCTAGCCCGAACCCTAACCCTAACCCTTCCCCGAAGCCTGACCCTCACCCGTCCCCTAATCCTAACCCGTACGCTAACACTAACCCGCGCCCTCACACGCACGCTCCCCCTAAAGCGTTGCCGTACCCTCACCTGGACCCTAAACCTTCCCCGTCCCCTAACCCTAACCGTAGCCCGAACCCTAACCCTAACCCTTCCCCGAAGCCTGACCCTCACCCGTCCCCTAATCCTAACCCGTACGCTAACACTAACCCGCGCCCTCACACGCACGCTCCCCCTAAAGCGTTGCCGTACCCTCACCTGAACCCTAAACCGTCCCCGTCCCCTAACCCTAACCCTAGCCCGAACCCTAACCCTAACCCTTCCCCGAAGCCTGACCCTCACCCGTCCCCTAATCCTAACCCGTACGCTAACACTAACCCGCGCCCTCACACGCACGCTCCCCCTAAAGCATTGCCGTACCCTCACCTGGACCCTAAACCGTCCCCGTCCCCTAACCCTAACCCTAGCCCGAACCCTAACCCTAACCCTTCCCCGAAGCCTGACCCTCACCCGTCCCCTAATCCTATCCCGTACGCTAACACTAACCCGCGCCCTCACATGCACGCTCCCCCTAAAGCGTTGCCATACCCTCACCTGGACCCTAAACCGTCCCCGTCCCCTAACCCTAACCCTAGCCCGAACCCTAACCCTAACCCTTCCCAGAAGCCTGACCCTCACCCGTCCCCTAATCCTAACCCGTACGCTAACACTAACCCGCGCCCTCACACGCACGCTCCCCCTAAAGCGTTGCCGTACCATCACCTGGACCCTAAACCGTCCCCGTCCCCTAACCCTAACCCTAGCCCGAACCCTGACCCTAACCCTTCCCCGAAGCCTGACCCTCACCCGTCCCCTAATCCTAAGCCATACGCTAACATTAACGCGCGCCCTCACACGCACGCTCCCCCTAAAGCGTTGCCGTACCCTCACCTGGACCCTAAACCGTCCCCGTCCCCTAACCCTAACCCTAGCCCGAACCCTAACCCTAACCCTTCCCCGAAGCCTGACCCTCACCCGTCCCCTAATCCTAAGCCGTACGCTAACACTAACCCGCGCCCTCACACGCACGCTCCCCCTAAAGCGTTGCCGTACCCTCACCTGGACCCTAAACCGTCCCCGTCCCCTAACCCTAACCCTAGCCCGAACCCTAACCCTAACCCTTCCCCGAAGCCTGACCCTCACCCGTCCCCTAATCCTAAGCCGCACGCTAACACTAACGCGCGCCCTCACACGCACGCTCCCCCTAAAGCGTTGCCGTACCCTCACTTGGACCCTAAACCGTCCCCGTCCCCTAACCCTAACCCTAGCCCGAACCCTAACCCTAACCCTTCCCCGAAGCCTGACCCTCACCCGTCCCCTAATCCTAACCCGTACGCTAACACTAACCCGCGCCCTCACATGCACGCTCCCCCTAAAGCGTTGCCGTACCCTCACCTGGACCCTAAACCGTCCCCGTCCCCTAACCCTAACCCTAGCCCGAAACCTAACCCTAACCCTTCCCAGAAGCCTGACCCTCACCCGTCCCCTAATCCTAACCCGTACGCTAACACTAACGCGCGCCCTCACACGCACGCTCCCCCTAAAGCGTTGCCGTACCCTCACTTGGACCCTAAACCGTCCCCGTCCCCTAACCCTAACCCTAGCCCGAACCCTAACCCTAACCCTTCCCCGAAGCCTGACCCTCACCCGTCCCCTAATCCTAACCCGTACGCTAACACTAACCCGCGCCCTCACACGCACGCTCCCCCTAAAGCGTTGCCGTACCCTCACCTGGACCCTAAACTGTCCCCGTACCCTAACCCTAACCCTAGCCCGAACCCTAACCCTAACCCTTCCCCGAAGCCTGACCCTCACCCGTCCCCTAATCCTAACCCGTACGCTAACACTAACCCGCGCCCTCACACGCACGCTCCCCCTAAAACGTTGCCGTACCCTCACCTGGACCCTAAACCGTCCCCGTCCCCTAACCCTAACCCTAGCCCGAACCCTAACCCTAACCCTTCCCAGAAGCCTGACCCTCACCCGTCCCCTAATCCTAACCCGTACGCTAACACTAACCCGCGCCCTCACACGCACGCTCCCCCTAAAGCGTTGCCGTACCCTCACCTGGACCCTAAACCGTCCCCGTCCCCTAACCCTAACCCTAGCCCGAACCCTAACCCTAACCCTTCCCCGAAGCCTGACCCTCACCCGTCCCCTAATCCTAACCCGTACGCTATCATTAACCCGCGCCCTCACACGCACGCTCCCCCTAAAACGTTGCCGTACCCTCACCTGGACCCGAAACCGTCCCCTAACCCTAACCCTAATCCTAGCCCGAACCCTAACCCTAACCCTTCCCCGAAGCCTGACCCTCACCCGTCCCCTAATCCTAACCCGTACGCTAACACTAACCCGCGCCCTCACACGCACGCTCCCCGTAAAGCGTTGCCGTACCCTCACCTGGACCCTAAACCGTCCCCGTCCCCTAACCCTAACCCTAGCCCGAACCCTAACCCTAACCCTTCCCCGAAGCCTGACCCTCACCCGTCCCCTAATCCTAACCCGTACGCTAACACTAACCCGCGCCCTCACACGCACGCTCCCCCTAAAGCGTTGCCGTACCCTCACCTGGACCCTAAACCGTCCCCGTCCCCTAACCCTAACCCTAGCCCGAACCCTAACCCTAACCCTTCCCCGAAGCCTGAACCTCACCCGTCCCCTAATCCTAACCCGTACGCTAACACTAACCCGCGCCCTCACACGCACGCTCCCCCTAAAGCGTTGCCGTACCCTCACCTGGACCCTAAACCGTCCCCGTCCCCTAACCCTAACCCTAGCCCGAACCCTAACCCTAACCCTTCCCCGAAGCCTGAACCTCACCCGTCCCCTAATCCTAACCCGTACGCTAACACTAACCCACGCCCTCACACGCACGCTCCCCCTAAAGCGTTGCCGTACCCTCACCTGAACCCTAAACCGTCGCCGTCCCCTAACCCTAACCCTAGACCGAACCCTAACCCTAACCCTTCCCCGAAGCCTGACCCTCACCCGTCCCCTAATCCTAAGCCTCACTCTAACACTAACGCGCGCCCTCACACGCACGCTCCCCCTAAAGCGTTGCCGTACCCTCACCTGGACCCTAAACCTTCCCCATCCCCTAACCCTAACCCTAACCCGAACCCTAACCCTAACCCTTCCCCGAAGCCTGACCCTCACCCGTCCCCTAATCCTAACCCGTACGCTAACACTAACCCGCGCCCTCACACGCACGCTCCCCCTAAAGCGTTGCCGTACCCTCACCTGGACCCTAAACCGTCCCCGTCCCCTAACCCTAACCCTAGCCCGAACCCTAACCCTAACCCTTCCCCGAAGCCTGACCCTCACCCGTCCCCTAATCCTAACCCGTACGCTAACACTAACACGCGCCCTCACACGCACGCTCCCCCTAAAGCGTTGCCGTACCCTCACCTGGACCCTAAACCGTCCCCATCCCCTAACCCTAACCCTAGCCCGAAGCCTAACCCTAAATCTTCCCCGAAGCCTGACCCTCACCCGTCCCCTAATCCTAACCCGTACGCTAACACTAACCCACACCCTCACATGCACGCTCCCCCTAAAGCGTTGCCGTACCCTCACCTGGACCCTAAACCGTCCCCGTCCCCTAACCCTAACCCTAGCCCAAACCCTAACCCTAACCCTTCCCCGAAGCCTGACCCTCACCCGTCCCCTAATCCTAAGCCGTACGCTAACACTAACCCGCGCCCTCACACGCACGCTCCCCCTAAAGCGTTGCCGTACACTCACCTGGACCCTAAACCGTCCCCGTCCCCTAACCCTAACCCTAGCCCGAACCCTAACCCTAACCCTTCCCCGAAGCCTGACCCTCACCCGTCCCCTAATCCTAAGCCGCACGCTAACACTAACGCGCGCCCTCACACGCACGCTCCCCCTAAAGCGTTGCCGTACCCTCACTTGGACCCTAAACCGTCCCCGTCCCCTAACCGTAACCCTAGCCCGAACCCTAACCCTAACCCTTCCCCGAAGCCTGACCCTCACCCGTCCCCTAATCCTAAGCCGTACGCTAACAGTAACACGCGCCCTCACACGCACGCTCCCCCTAAAGCGTTGCCGTACCCTCTCCTGGACCCTAAACCGTCCCCGTCCCCTAACCCTAACCCTAGCCCGAACCCTAACCCTAACCCTTCCCCGAAGCCTGACCCTCACCCGTCCCCTAATCCTAACCCGTACGCTAACACTAACCCGCGCCCTCACACGCACGCTCCCCCTAAAGCGTTGCCGTACCCTCACCTGGACCCTAAACCGTCCCCGTCCCCTAACCCTAACCCTAGCCCGAACCCTAACCCTAACCCTTCCCCGAAGCCTGACCCTCACCCGTCCCCTAATCCTAACCCGTACGCTAACACTAACCCGCGCCCTCACACGCACGCTCCCCCTAAAGCGTTGCCGTACCCTCACCTGGACCCTAAACCGTCCCTGTCCCCTAACCCTAACCCTAGCCCGAACCCTAACCCTAACCCTTCCCCGAAGCCTAACCCTCACCCGTCCCCTAATCCTAACCCGTACGCTATCATTAACCCGCGCCCTCACACGCACGCTCCCCCTAAAACGTTGCCGTACCCTCACCTGGACCCGAAACCGTCCCCGTCCCCTAACCCTAACCCTAGCCCGAACCCTAACCCTAACCCTTCCCCGAAGCCTGACCCTCACCCGTCCCCTAATCCTAACCCGTACGCTAACACTAACCCGCGCCCTCACACGCACGCTCCCCGTAAAGCGTTGCTGTACCCTCACCTGGACCCTAAACCGTCCCCGTCCCCTAACCCTAACCCTAGCCCGAACCCTAACCCTAACCCTTCCCCGAAGCCTGACCCTCACCCGTCCCCTAATCCTAACCCGTACGCTAACACTAACCCGCGCCCTCACACGCACGCTCCCCCTAAAGCGTTGCCGTACCCTCACCTGGACCCTAAACCGTCCCCGTCCCCTAACCCTAACCCTAGCCCGAACCCTAACCCTAACCCTTCCCCGAAGCCTGAACCTCACCCGTCCCCTAATCCTAACCCGTACGCTAACACTAACCCGCGCCCTCACACGCACGCTCCCCCTAAAGCGTTGCCGTACCCTCACCTGGACCCTAAACCGTCCCCGTCCCCTAACCCTAACCCTAGCCCGAACCCTAACCCTAACCCTTCCCCGAAGCCTGAACCTCACCCGTCCCCTAATCCTAACCCGTACGCTAACACTAACCCACGCCCTCACACGCACGCTCCCCCTAAAGCGTTGCCGTACCCTCACCTGAACCCTAAACCGTCGCCGTCCCCTAACCCTAACCCTAGACCGAACCCTAACCCTAACCCTTCCCCGAAGCCTGACCCTCACCCGTCCCCTAATCCTAAGCCGCACGCTAACACTAACGCGCGCCCTCACACGCACGCTCCCCCTAAAGCGTTGCCGTACCCTCACCTGGACCCTAAACCTTCCCCATCCCCTAACCCTAACCCTAACCCGAACCCTAACCCTAACCCTTCCCCGAAGCCTGACCCTCACCCGTCCCCTAATCCTAACCCGTACGCTAACACTAACCCGCGCCCTCACACGCACGCTCCCCCTAAAGCGTTGCCGTACCCTCACCTGGACCCTAAACCGTCCCCGTCCCCTAACCCTAACCCTAGCCCGAACCCTAACCCTAACCCTTCCCCGAAGCCTGACCCTCACCCGTCCCCTAATCCTAACCCGTACGCTAACACTAACACGCGCCCTCACACGCACGCTCCCCCTAAAGCGTTGCTGTACCCTCACCTGGACCCTAAACCGTCCCCATCCCCTAACCCTAACCCTAGCCCGAAGCCTAACCCTAAATCTTCCCCGAAGCCTGACCCTCACCCGTCCCCTAATCCTAACCCGTACGCTAACACTAACCCGCACCCTCACACGCACGCTCCCCCTAAAGCGTTGCCGTACCCTCACCTGGACCCTAAACCGTCCCCGTCCCCTAACCCTAACCCTAGCCCAAACCCTAACCCTAACCCTTCCCCGAAGCCTGACCCTCACCCGTCCCCTAATCCTAAGCCGTACGCTAACACTAACCCGCGCCCTCACACGCACGCTCCCCCTAAAGCGTTGCCGTACACTCACCTGGACCCTAAACCGTCCCCGTCCCCTAACCCTAACCCTAGCCCGAACCCTAACCCTAACCCTTCCCCGAAGCCTGACCCTCACCCGTCCCCTAATCCTAAGCCGCACGCTAACACTAACGCGCGCCCTCACACGCACGCTCCCCCTAAAGCGTTGCCGTACCCTCACTTGGACCCTAAACCGTCCCCGTCCCCTAACCGTAACCCTAGCCCGAACCCTAACCCTAACCCTTCCCCGAAGCCTGACCCTCACCCGTCCCCTAATCCTAAGCCGTACGCTAACAGTAACACGCGCCCTCACACGCACGCTCCCCCTAAAGCGTTGCCGTACCCTCTCCTGGACCCTAAACCGTCCCCGTCCCCTAACCCTAACCCTAGCCCGAACCCTAACCCTAACCCATCCCCGAAGCCTGACCCTCACCCGTCCCCTAATCCTAACCCGTACGCTAACACTAACGCGTGCCCTCACACGCACGCTCCCCCTAAAGCGTTGCCGTACCCTCACCTGGACCCGAAACCGTCCCCGTCCCCTAACCCTAACCCTAGCCCGAACCCTAACCCTAACCCTTCCCCGAAGCCTGACCCTCACCCGTCCCCTAATCCTAACCCGTACGCTAACACTAACCCGCGCCCTCACACGCACGCTCCCCCTAAAGCGTTGCCGTACCCTCACCTGGACCCTAAACCGTCCCCGTCCCCTAACCCTAACCCTAGCCCGAACCCTAACCCTAACCCTTCCCCGAAGCCTGACCCTCACCCGTCCCCTAATCCTAACCCGTACGCTAACACTATCCCGTGCCCTCACACGCACGCTCCCCCTAAAGTGTTGCCATACCCTCACCTGGACCCTAAACCGTCCCCGTCCCCTAACCCTAACCGTAGCCAGAACCCTAACCCTAACCCTTCCCCGAAGCCTGACCCTCACCCGTCCCCTTATCCTAAGCCGTACGCTAACACTAACCCGTGCCCTCACACGCACGCTCCCCCTAAAGCGTTGCCGTACCCTCACCTGAACCCTAAACCGTAACCATCCCCTAACCTTAACCCTAGCCCGAACCCTAACCCTAACCCTTCCCCGAAGCCTGACCCTCAGCCGTCCCCTAATTCTAACCCGTACGCTAACACTAACCCGCGCCCTCACACGCACGCTCCCCCTAAAGCGTTGCCGTACCCTCACCTGGACCCTAAACCGTCCCCGTCCCCTAACCCTAACCCTAGCCCGAACCCTAACCCTAACCCTTCCCCGAAGCCTGACCCTCACCCATCCCCTAATCCTAACCCGTACGCTAACACTAACCCGGGCCCTCACACGCACGCTCCCCCTAAAGCGTTGCCGTACCCTCACCTGGACCCTAAACCGTCCCCGTCCCCTAACCCTAACCCTAGCCCGAACCCTAACCCTAACCCTTCCCCGAAGCCTGACCCTCACCCGTCCCCTAATCCTAACCCGTACGCTAACACTAACCCGCGCCCTCACACGCACGCTCCCCCTAAAGCGTTGCCGTACCCTCACCTGGACCCTAAACCTTCCCCGTCCCCTAACCCTAACCGTAGCCCGAACCCTAACCCTAACCCTTCCCCGAAGCCTGACCCTCACCCGTCCCCTAATCCTAAGCCGTACGCTAACACTAACCCACGCCCTCACACGCACGCTCCCCCTAAAGCGTTGCCGTACCCTCACCTGAACCCTAAACCGTCCCCGTCCCCTAACCCTAACCCTAGCCCGAACCCTAACCCTAACCCTTCCCCGAAGCCTGACCCTCACCCGTCCCCTAATCCTAACCCGTACGCTAACACTAACCCGCGCCCTCACACGCACGCTCCCCCTAAAGCGTTGCCGTACCCTCACCTGGACCCTAAACCGTCCCCGTCCCCTAACCCTAACCCTAGCCCGAACCCTAACCCTAACCCTTCCCCGAAGCCTGACCCTCACCCGTCCCCTAATCCTAACCCGTACGCTAACACTAACCCGCGCCCTCACACGCACGCTCCCCCTAAAGCGTTGCCGTACCCTCACCTGGACCCTAAACCTTCCCCGTCCCCTAACCCTAACCGTAGCCCGAACCCTAACCCTAACCCTTCCCCGAAGCCTGACCCTCACCCGTCCCCTAATCCTAAGCCGTACGCTAACACTAACCCGCGCCCTCACACGCACGCTCCCCCTAAAGCGTTGCCGTACCCTCACCTGAACCCTAAACCGTCCCCATCCCCTAACCCTAACCCTAGCCCGAACCCTAACCCTAACCCTTCCCCGAAGCCTGACCCTCACCCGTCCCCTAATCCTAACCCGTACGCTAACACTAACCCGCGCCCTCACACGCACGCTCCCCCTAAAGCGTTGCCGTACCCTCACCTGGACCCTAAACCTTCCCCGTCCCCTAAACCTAACCGTAGCCCGAACCCTAACCCTAACCCTTCCCCGAAGCCTGACCCTCACCCGTCCCCTAATCCTAAGCCGTACGCTAACACTAACCCGCGCCCTCACACGCACGCTCCCCTAAAGCGTTGCCGTACCCTCACCTGAACCCTAAACCGTCCCCGTCCCCTAACCGTAACCCTAGCCCGAACCCTAACCCTAACCCTTCCCCGAAGCCTGACCCTCACCCGTCCCCTAATCCTAACCCGTACGCTAACACTAACCCGCGCCCTCACACGCACGGTCCCCCTAAAGCGTTGCCGTACCCTCACCTGGACCCTAAACCGTCCCCGTCCCCTAACCCTAACCCTAGCCCGAACCCTAACCCTAACCCTTCCCCGAAGCCTGACCCTCACCCGTCCCCTAATCTTAACCCGTACGCTAACACTAACCCACGCCCTCACACGCACGCTCCTCCTAAAGCGTTGCCGTACCCTCACCTGAACCCTAAACCATCCCCGTCCCCTAACCC
Organism: Stenella coeruleoalba; assembly: GCF_951394435.1. Lineage (NCBI taxonomy): Eukaryota > Metazoa > Chordata > Mammalia > Artiodactyla > Delphinidae > Stenella > Stenella coeruleoalba. The sequence goes on along the minus strand of NW_027646118.1, from coordinate 380,176 downwards.
TAACCCTAGCCCGAACCCTAACCCTAACCCATCCCCGAAGCCTGACCCTCACCCGTCCCCTAATCCTAACCCGTACGCTAACACTAACCCGCGCCCTCACACGCACGCTCCCCCTAAAGCGTTGCCGTACCCTCACCTGGACCCTAAACCGTCCCCGTCCCCTAACCCTAACCCTAGCCCGAACCCTAACCCTAACCCTTCCCCGAAGCCGGACCCTCACCCGTCCCCTAATCCTAACCCGTACGCTAACACTAACCCGCGCCCTCACACGCACGCTCCCCCTAAAGCGTTGCCGTACCCTTACCTGGACCCTAAACCGTCCCCGTCCCCTAACCCTAACCGTAGCCCGAACCCTAACCCTAAACCTTCCCCGAAGCCTGACCCTCACCCGTCCCCTAATCCTAACCCGTACGATAACACTAACCCGCGCCCTCACACGCACGCTCCCCCTAAAGCGTTGCCGTACCCTCACCTGGACCCTAAACCGTCCCCGTCCCCTAACCCTAACCCTAGCCCAAACCCTAACCCTAACCCTTCCCCGAAGCCTGACCCTCACCCGTCCCCTAATCCTAACCCGTACGCTAACACTAACCCGCGCCCTCACACGCACGCTCCCCCTAAATCGTTGCCGTACCCTCACCTGGACCCTAAAACGTCCCCGTCCCCTAACCCTAACCCTAGCCCGAACCCTAACCCTAACCCTTCCCAGAAGCCTGACCCTCACCCGTCCCCTAATCCTAACCCGTACGCTAACACTAACCCGCGCCCTCACACGCACGCTCCCCCTAAAGCGTTGCCGTACCCTCACCTGGACCCTAAACCGTCCCCGTCCCCTAACCCTAACCCTAGCCCGAACCCTAACCCTAACCCTTCCCCGAAGCCTGACCCTCACCCGTCCCCTAATCCTAACCCGTACGCTATCATTAACCCGCGCCCTCACACGCACGCTCCCCCTAAAACGTTGCCGTACCCTCACCTGGACCCGAAACCGTCCCCGTCCCCTAACCCTAACCCTAGCCCGAACCCTAACCCTAACCCTTCCCCGAAGCCTGACCCTCACCCGTCCCCTAATCCTAACCCGTACGCTAACACTAACCCGCGCCCTCACACGCACGCTCCCCGTAAAGCGTTGCCGTACCCTCACCTGGACCCTAAACCGTCCCCGTCCCCTAACCCTAACCCTAGCCCGAACCCTAACCCTAACCCTTCCCCGAAGCCTGACCCTCACCCGTCCCCTAATCCTAACCCGTACGCTAACACTAACCCGCGCCCTCACACGCACGCTCCCCCTAAAGCGTTGCCGTACCCTCACCTGGACCCTAAACCGTCCCCGTCCCCTAACCCTAACCCTAGCCCGAACCCTAACCCTAACCCTTCCCCGAAGCCTGAACCTCACCCGTCCCCTAATCCTAACCCGTACGCTAACACTAACCCGCGCCCTCACACGCACGCTCCCCCTAAAGCGTTGCCGTACCCTCACCTGGACCCTAAACCGTCCCCGTCCCCTAACCCTAACCCTAGCCCGAACCCTAACCCTAACCCTTCCCCGAAGCCTGAACCTCACCCGTCCCCTAATCCTAACCCGTACGCTAACACTAACCCACGCCCTCACACGCACGCTCCCCCTAAAGCGTTGCCGTACCCTCACCTGAACCCTAAACCGTCGCCGTCCCCTAACCCTAACCCTAGACCGAACCCTAACCCTAACCCTTCCCCGAAGCCTGACCCTCACCCGTCCCCTAATCCTAAGCCGCACGCTAACACTAACGCGCGCCCTCACACGCACGCTCCCCCTAAAGCGTTGCCGTACCCTCACCTGGACCCTAAACCTTCCCCATCCCCTAACCCTAACCCTAACCCGAACCCTAACCCTAACCCTTCCCCGAAGCCTGACCCTCACCCGTCCCCTAATCCTAACCCGTACGCTAACACTAACCCCCGCCCTCACACGCACGCTCCCCCTAAAGCGTTGCCGTACCCTCACCTGGACCCTAAACCGTCCCCGTCCCCTAACCCTAACCCTAGCCCGAACCCTAACCCTAACCCTTCCCCGAAGCCTGACCCTCACCCGTCCCCTAATCCTAACCCGTACGCTAACACTAACACGCGCCCTCACACGCACGCTCCCCCTAAAGCGTTGCCGTACCCTCACCTGGACCCTAAACCGTCCCCATCCCCTAACCCTAACCCTAGCCCGAAGCCAACCCTAACCCTTCCCCGAAGCCTGACACTCACCCGTCCCCTAATCCTAACCCGTACGCTAACACTAACCCGCACCCTCACACGCACGCTCCCCCTAAAGCGTTGCCGTACCCTCACCTGGACCCTAAACCGTCCCCGTCCCCTAACCCTAACCCTAGCCCAAACCCTAACCCTAACCCTTCCCCGAAGCCTGACCCTCACCCGTCCCCTAATCCTAAGCCGTACGCTAACACTAACCCGCGCCCTCACACGCACGCTCCCCCTAAAGCGTTGCCGTACACTCACCTGGACCCTAAACCGTCCCCGTCCCCTAACCCTAACCCTAGCCCGAACCCTAACCCTAACCCTTCCCCGAAGCCTGACCCTCACCCGTCCCCTAATCCTAAGCCGCACGCTAACACTAACGCGCGCCCTCACACGCACGCTCCCCCTAAAGCGTTGCCGTACCCTCACTTGGACCCTAAACCGTCCCCGTCCCCTAACCGTAACCCTAGCCCGAACCCTAACCCTAACCCTTCCCCGAAGCCTGACCCTCACCCGTCCCCTAATCCTAAGCCGTACGCTAACACTAACGCGCGCCCTCACACGCACGCTCCCCCTAAAGCGTTGCCGTACCCTCTCCTGGACCCTAAACCCTCCCCGTCCCCTAACCCTAACCCTAGCCCGAACCCTAACCCTAACCCTTCCCCGAAGCCTGACCCTCACCCGTCCCCTAATCCTAACCCGTACGCTAACACTAACGCGTGCCCTCACACGCACGCTCCCCCTAAAGCGTTGCCGTACCCTCACCTGGACCCGAAACCGTCCCCGTCCCCTAACCCTAACCCTAGCCCGAACCCTAACCCTAACCCTTCCCCGAAGCCTGACCCTCACCCGTCCCCTAATCCTAACCCGTACGCTAACACTAACCCGCGCCCTCACACGCACGCTCCCCCTAAAGCGTTGCCGTACCCTCACCTGAACCCTAAACCGTCCCCGTCCCCTAACCCTAACCCTAGCCCGAACCCTAACCCTAACCCTTCCCCGAAGCCTGACCCTCACCCGTCCCCTAATCCTAACCCGTACGCTAACACTAACCCGCGCCCTCACACGCACGCTCCCCCTAAAGCGTTGCCGTACCCTCACCTGGACCCTAAACCGTCCCCGTCCCCTAACCCTAACCCTAGCCCGAACCCTAACCCTAACCCTTCCCCGAAGCCTGACCCTCACCCGTCCCCTAATCCTAACCCGTACGCTAACACTAACCCGCGCCCTCACACGCACGCTCCCCCTAAAGCGTTGCCGTACCCTCACCTGGACCCTAAACCTTCCCCGTCCCCTAACCCTAACCGTAGCCCGAACCCTAACCCTAACCCTTCCCCGAAGCCTGACCCTCACCCGTCCCCTAATCCTAAGCCGTACGCTAACACTAACCCGCGCCCTCACACGCACGCTCCCCCTAAAGCGTTGCCGTACCCTCACCTGAACCCTAAACCGTCCCCGTCCCCTAACCCTAACCCTAGCCCGAACCCTAACCCTAACCCTTCCCCGAAGCCTGACCCTCACCCGTCCCTTAATCCTAACCCGTACGCTAACACTAACCCGCGCCCTCACACGCACGCTCCCCCTAAAGCGTTGCCGTACCCTCACCTGGACCCTAAACCTTCCCCGTCCCCTAAACCTAACCGTAGCCCGAACCCTAACCCTAACCCTTCCCCGAAGCCTGACCCTCACCCGTCCCCTAATCCTAAGCCGTACGCTAACACTAACCCGCGCCCTCACACGCACGCTCCCCCTAAAGCGTTGCCGTACCCTCACCTGAACCCTAAACCGTCCCCGTCCCCTAACCCTAACCCTAGCCCGAACCCTAACCCTAACCCTTCCCCGAAGCCTGACCCTCACCCGTCCCCTAATCCTAACCCGTACGCTAACACTAACCCGCGCCCTCACACGCACGGTCCCCCTAAAGCGTTGCCGTACCCTCACCTGGACCCTAAACCGTCCCCGTCCCCTAACCCTAACCCTAGCCCGAACCCTAACCCTAACCCTTCCCCGAAGCCTGACCCTCACCCGTCCCCTAATCTTAACCCGTACGCTAACACTAACCCACGCCCTCACACGCACGCTCCTCCTAAAGCGTTGCCGTACCCTCACCTGAACCCTAAACCATCCCCGTCCCCTAACCCTAACCCTAGCCCGAACCCTAACCCTAACCCATCCCCGAAGCCTGACCCTCACCCGTCCCCTAATCCTAACCCGTACGCTAACACTAACCCGCGCCCTCACACGCACGCTCCCCCTAAAGCGTTGCCGTACCCTCACCTGGACCCTAAACCGTCCCCGTCCCCTAACCCTAACCCTAGCCCGAACCCTAACCCTAACCCTTCCCCGAAGCCGGACCCTCACCCGTCCCCTAATCCTAACCCGTACGCTAACACTAACCCGCGCCCTCACACGCACGCTCCCCCTAAAGCGTTGCCGTACCCTCACCTGGACCCTAAACCGTCCCCGTCCCCTAACCCTAACCGTAGCCCGAACCCTAACCCTAAACCTTCCCCGAAGCCTGACCCTCACCCGTCCCCTAATCCTAACCCGTACGATAACACTAACCCGCGCCCTCACACGCACGCTCCCCCTAAAGCGTTGCCGTACCCTCACCTGGACCCTAAACCGTCCCCGTCCCCTAACCCTAACCCTAGCCCAAACCCTAACCCTAACCCTTCCCCGAAGCCTGACCCTCACCCGTCCCCTAATCCTAACCCGTACGCTAACACTAACCCGCGCCCTCACACGCACGCTCCCCCTAAAGCGTTGCCGTACCCTCACCTGGACCCTAAACCGTCCCCGTCCCCTAACCCTAACCCTAGCCCGAACCCTAACCCTAACCCTTCCCCGAAGCCTGACCCTCACCCGTCCCCTAATCCTAACCCGTACGCTAACACTAACACGCGCCCTCACACGCACGCTCCCCCTAAAGCGTTGCCGTACCCTCACCTGGACCCTAAACCGTCCCCATCCCCTAACCCTAACCCTAGCCCGAACCCTGACCCTAACCCTTCCCCGAAGCCTGACCCTCACCCGTCCCCTAATCCTAAGCCGTACGCTAACATTAACGCGCGCCCTCACACGCACGCTCGCCCTAAAGCGTTGCCGTACCCTCACCTGGACCCTAAACCGTCCCCGTCCCCTAACCCTAACCCTAGCCCGAACCCTAACCCTAACCCTTCCCCGAAGCCTGACCCTCACCCGTCCCCTAATCCTAACCCGTACGCTAACACTAACCCGTGCCCTCACACGCACGGTCCCCCTAAAGCGTTGCCGTACCCTCACCTGGACCCTAAACCATCCCCGTCCCCTAATCCTAACCCTAGCCCGAACCCTAACCCTAACCCTTCCCCGAAGCCTGACCCTCACCCGTCCCCTAATCCTAACCCGTACGCTAACACTAACCCGCGCCCTCACACACACGCTCCACCTAAAGCGTTGCCGTACCCTCACCTGGACCCGAAACCGTCCCCGTCCCCTAACCCTAACCCTAGCCCGAACCCTAACCCTAACCCTTCCCCGAAGCCTGACCCTCACCCGTCCCCTAATCCTAACCCGTACGCTAACACTAACCCGCGCCCTCACACGCACGCTCCCCGTAAAGCGTTGCCGTACCCTCACCTGGACCCTAAACCGTCCCCGTCCCCTAACCCTAACCCTAGCCCGAACCCTAACCCTAACCCTTCCCCGAAGCCTGACCCTCACCCGTCCCCTAATCCTAACCCGTACGCTAACACTAACCCGCGCCCTCACACGCACGCTCCCCCTAAAGCGTTGCCGTACCCTCACCTGGACCCTAAACCGTCCCCGTCCCCTAACCCTAACCCTAGCCCGAACCCTAACCCTAACCCTTCCCCGAAGCCTGAACCTCACCCGTCCCCTAATCCTAACCCGTACGCTAACACTAACCCGCGCCCTCACACGCACGCTCCCCCTAAAGCGTTGCCGTACCCTCACCTGGACCCTAAACCGTCCCCGTCCCCTAACCCTAACCCTAGCCCGAACCCTAACCCTAACCCTTCCCCGAAGCCTGAACCTCACCCGTCCCCTAATCCTAACCCGTACGCTAACACTAACCCGCGCCCTCAAACGCACGCTCCCCCTAAAGCGTTGCCGTACCCTCACCTGGACCCTAAACCGTCCCCGTCCCCTAACCCTAACCCTAGACCGAATCCTAACCCTAACCCTTCCCCGAAGCCTGACCCTCACCCGTCCCCTAATCCTAACCCGTACGCTAACACTAACACGCGCCCTCACACGCACGCTCCCCCTAAAGCGTTGCCGTACCCTCACCTGGACCCTAAACCGTCCCCATCCCCTAACCCTAACCCTAGCCCGAAGCCTAACCCTAACACTTCCCCGAAGCCTGACCCTCACCCGTCCCCTAATCCTAACCCGTACGCTAACACTAACCCGCACCCTCACACGCACGCTCCCCCTAAAGCGTTGCCGTACCCTCACCTGGACCCTAAACCGTCCCCGTCCCCTAACCCTAACCCTAGCCCAAACCCTAACCCTAACCCTTCCCCGAAGCCTGACCCTCACCCGTCCCCTAATCCTAAGCCGTACGCTAACACTAACGCGCGCCCTCACACGCACGCTCCCCCTAAAGCGTTGCCGTACCCTCTCCTGGACCCTAAACCGTCCCCGTCCCCTAACCCTAACCCTAGCCCGAACCCTAACCCTAACCCTTCCCCGAAGCCTGACCCTCACCCGTCCCCTAATCCTAACCCGTACGCTAACACTAACACGCGCCCTCACACGCACGCTCCCCCTAAAGCGTTGCCGTACCCTCACCTGGACCCTAAACCGTCCCCATCCCCTAACCCTAACCCTAGCCCGAAGCCAACCCTAACCCTTCCCCGAAGCCTGACACTCACCCGTCCCCTAATCCTAACCCGTACGCTAACACTAACCCGCACCCTCACACGCACGCTCCCCCTAAAGCGTTGCCGTACCCTCACCTGGACCCTAAACCGTCCCCGTCCCCTAACCCTAACCCTAGCCCAAACCCTAACCCTAACCCTTCCCCGAAGCCTGACCCTCACCCGTCCCCTAATCCTAAGCCGTACGCTAACACTAACCCGCGCCCTCACACGCACGCTCCCCCTAAAGCGTTGCCGTACACTCACCTGGACCCTAAACCGTCCCCGTCCCCTAACCCTAACCCTAGCCCGAACCCTAACCCTAACCCTTCCCCGAAGCCTGACCCTCACCCGTCCCCTAATCCTAAGCCGCACGCTAACACTAACGCGCGCCCTCACACGCACGCTCCCCCTAAAGCGTTGCCGTACCCTCACTTGGACCCTAAACCGTCCCCGTCCCCTAACCGTAACCCTAGCCCGAACCCTAACCCTAACCCTTCCCCGAAGCCTGACCCTCACCCGTCCCCTAATCCTAAGCCGTACGCTAACACTAACGCGCGCCCTCACACGCACGCTCCCCCTAAAGCGTTGCCGTACCCTCTCCTGGACCCTAAACCCTCCCCGTCCCCTAACCCTAACCCTAGCCCGAACCCTAACCCTAACCCTTCCCCGAAGCCTGACCCTCACCCGTCCCCTAATCCTAACCCGTACGCTAACACTAACGCGTGCCCTCACACGCACGCTCCCCCTAAAGCGTTGCCGTACCCTCACCTGGACCCGAAACCGTCCCCGTCCCCTAACCCTAACCCTAGCCCGAACCCTAACCCTAACCCTTCCCCGAAGCCTGACCCTCACCCGTCCCCTAATCCTAACCCGTACGCTAACACTAACCCGCGCCCTCACACGCACGCTCCCCCTAAAGCGTTGCCGTACCCTCACCTGAACCCTAAACCGTCCCCGTCCCCTAACCCTAACCCTAGCCCGAACCCTAACCCTAACCCTTCCCCGAAGCCTGACCCTCACCCGTCCCCTAATCCTAACCCGTACGCTAACACTAACCCGCGCCCTCACACGCACGCTCCCCCTAAAGCGTTGCCGTACCCTCACCTGGACCCTAAACCGTCCCCGTCCCCTAACCCTAACCCTAGCCCGAACCCTAACCCTAACCCTTCCCCGAAGCCTGACCCTCACCCGTCCCCTAATCCTAACCCGTACGCTAACACTAACCCGCGCCCTCACACGCACGCTCCCCCTAAAGCGTTGCCGTACCCTCACCTGGACCCTAAACCTTCCCCGTCCCCTAACCCTAACCGTAGCCCGAACCCTAACCCTAACCCTTCCCCGAAGCCTGACCCTCACCCGTCCCCTAATCCTAAGCCGTACGCTAACACTAACCCGCGCCCTCACACGCACGCTCCCCCTAAAGCGTTGCCGTACCCTCACCTGAACCCTAAACCGTCCCCGTCCCCTAACCCTAACCCTAGCCCGAACCCTAACCCTAACCCTTCCCCGAAGCCTGACCCTCACCCGTCCCTTAATCCTAACCCGTACGCTAACACTAACCCGCGCCCTCACACGCACGCTCCCCCTAAAGCGTTGCCGTACCCTCACCTGGACCCTAAACCTTCCCCGTCCCCTAAACCTAACCGTAGCCCGAACCCTAACCCTAACCCTTCCCCGAAGCCTGACCCTCACCCGTCCCCTAATCCTAAGCCGTACGCTAACACTAACCCGCGCCCTCACACGCACGCTCCCCCTAAAGCGTTGCCGTACCCTCACCTGAACCCTAAACCGTCCCCGTCCCCTAACCCTAACCCTAGCCCGAACCCTAACCCTAACCCTTCCCCGAAGCCTGACCCTCACCCGTCCCCTAATCCTAACCCGTACGCTAACACTAACCCGCGCCCTCACACGCACGGTCCCCCTAAAGCGTTGCCGTACCCTCACCTGGACCCTAAACCGTCCCCGTCCCCTAACCCTAACCCTAGCCCGAACCCTAACCCTAACCCTTCCCCGAAGCCTGACCCTCACCCGTCCCCTAATCTTAACCCGTACGCTAACACTAACCCACGCCCTCACACGCACGCTCCTCCTAAAGCGTTGCCGTACCCTCACCTGAACCCTAAACCATCCCCGTCCCCTAACCCTAACCCTAGCCCGAACCCTAACCCTAACCCATCCCCGAAGCCTGACCCTCACCCGTCCCCTAATCCTAACCCGTACGCTAACACTAACCCGCGCCCTCACACGCACGCTCCCCCTAAAGCGTTGCCGTACCCTCACCTGGACCCTAAACCGTCCCCGTCCCCTAACCCTAACCCTAGCCCGAACCCTAACCCTAACCCTTCCCCGAAGCCGGACCCTCACCCGTCCCCTAATCCTAACCCGTACGCTAACACTAACCCGCGCCCTCACACGCACGCTCCCCCTAAAGCGTTGCCGTACCCTCACCTGGACCCTAAACCGTCCCCGTCCCCTAACCCTAACCGTAGCCCGAACCCTAACCCTAAACCTTCCCCGAAGCCTGACCCTCACCCGTCCCCTAATCCTAACCCGTACGATAACACTAACCCGCGCCCTCACACGCACGCTCCCCCTAAAGCGTTGCCGTACCCTCACCTGGACCCTAAACCGTCCCCGTCCCCTAACCCTAACCCTAGCCCAAACCCTAACCCTAACCCTTCCCCGAAGCCTGACCCTCACCCGTCCCCTAATCCTAACCCGTACGCTAACACTAACCCGCGCCCTCACACGCACGCTCCCCCTAAAGCGTTGCCGTACCCTCACCTGGACCCTAAACCGTCCCCGTCCCCTAACCCTAACCCTAGCCCGAACCCTAACCCTAACCCTTCCCCGAAGCCTGACCCTCACCCGTCCCCTAATCCTAACCCGTACGCTAACACTAACACGCGCCCTCACACGCACGCTCCCCCTAAAGCGTTGCCGTACCCTCACCTGGACCCTAAACCGTCCCCATCCCCTAACCCTAACCCTAGCCCGAACCCTGACCCTAACCCTTCCCCGAAGCCTGACCCTCACCCGTCCCCTAATCCTAAGCCGTACGCTAACATTAACGCGCGCCCTCACACGCACGCTCGCCCTAAAGCGTTGCCGTACCCTCACCTGGACCCTAAACCGTCCCCGTCCCCTAACCCTAACCCTAGCCCGAACCCTAACCCTAACCCTTCCCCGAAGCCTGACCCTCACCCGTCCCCTAATCCTAACCCGTACGCTAACACTAACCCGTGCCCTCACACGCACGGTCCCCCTAAAGCGTTGCCGTACCCTCACCTGGACCCTAAACCATCCCCGTCCCCTAATCCTAACCCTAGCCCGAACCCTAACCCTAACCCTTCCCCGAAGCCTGACCCTCACCCGTCCCCTAATCCTAACCCGTACGCTAACACTAACCCGCGCCCTCACACACACGCTCCACCTAAAGCGTTGCCGTACCCTCACCTGGACCCGAAACCGTCCCCGTCCCCTAACCCTAACCCTAGCCCGAACCCTAACCCTAACCCTTCCCCGAAGCCTGACCCTCACCCGTCCCCTAATCCTAACCCGTACGCTAACACTAACCCGCGCCCTCACACGCACGCTCCCCGTAAAGCGTTGCCGTACCCTCACCTGGACCCTAAACCGTCCCCGTCCCCTAACCCTAACCCTAGCCCGAACCCTAACCCTAACCCTTCCCCGAAGCCTGACCCTCACCCGTCCCCTAATCCTAACCCGTACGCTAACACTAACCCGCGCCCTCACACGCACGCTCCCCCTAAAGCGTTGCCGTACCCTCACCTGGACCCTAAACCGTCCCCGTCCCCTAACCCTAACCCTAGCCCGAACCCTAACCCTAACCCTTCCCCGAAGCCTGAACCTCACCCGTCCCCTAATCCTAACCCGTACGCTAACACTAACCCGCGCCCTCACACGCACGCTCCCCCTAAAGCGTTGCCGTACCCTCACCTGGACCCTAAACCGTCCCCGTCCCCTAACCCTAACCCTAGCCCGAACCCTAACCCTAACCCTTCCCCGAAGCCTGAACCTCACCCGTCCCCTAATCCTAACCCGTACGCTAACACTAACCCGCGCCCTCAAACGCACGCTCCCCCTAAAGCGTTGCCGTACCCTCACCTGGACCCTAAACCGTCCCCGTCCCCTAACCCTAACCCTAGACCGAATCCTAACCCTAACCCTTCCCCGAAGCCTGACCCTCACCCGTCCCCTAATCCTAACCCGTACGCTAACACTAACCCGCGCCCTCACACGCACGCTCCCCCTAAAGCGTTGCCGTACCCTCACCTGGACCCTAAACCGTCCCCATCCCCTAACCCTAACCCTAGCCCGAAGCCTAACCCTAACACTTCCCCGAAGCCTGACCCTCACCCGTCCCCTAATCCTAACCCGTACGCTAACACTAACCCGCACCCTCACACGCACGCTCCCCCTAAAGCGTTGCCGTACCCTCACCTGGACCCTAAACCGTCCCCGTCCCCTAACCCTAACCCTAGCCCAAACCCTAACCCTAACCCTTCCCCGAAGCCTGACCCTCACCCGTCCCCTAATCCTAAGCCGTACGCTAACACTAACGCGCGCCCTCACACGCACGCTCCCCCTAAAGCGTTGCCGTACCCTCTCCTGGACCCTAAACCGTCCCCGTCCCCTAACCCTAACCCTAGCCCGAACCCTAACCCTAACCCTTCCCCGAAGCCTGACCCTCACCCGTCCCCTAATCCTAACCCGTACGCTAACACTAACGCGTGCCCTCACACGCACGCTCCCCCTAAAGCGTTGCCGTACCCTCACCTGGACCCGAAACCGTCCCCGTCCCCTAACCCTAACCCTAGCCCGAACCCTAACCCTAACCCTTCCCCGAAGCCTGACCCTCACCCGTCCCCTAATCCTAACCCGTACGCTAACACTAACCCGCGCCCTCACACGCACGCTCCCCCTAAAGCGTTGCCGTACCCTCACCTGGACCCTAAACCGTCCCCGTCCCCTAACCCTAACCCTAGCCCGAACCCTAACCCTAACCCTTCCCCGAAGCCTGACCCTCACCCGTCCCCTAATCCTAACCCGTACGCTAACACTAACCCGTGCCCTCACACGCACGCTCCCCCTAAAGTGTTGCCATACCCTCACCTGGACCCTAAACCGTCCCCGTCCCCTAACCCTAACCGTAGCCCGAACCCTAACCCTAACCCTTCCCCGAAGCCTGACCCTCACCCGTCCCCTAATCCTAAGCCGTACGCTAACACTAACCCGCGCCCTAACACGCACGCTCCCCCTAAAGCGTTGCCGTACCCTCACCTGAACCCTAAACCGTAACCGTCCCCTAACCTTAACCCTAGCCCGAACCCTAACCCTAACCCTTCCCCGAAGCCTGACCCTCAGCAGTCCCCTAATTCTAACCCGTACGCTAACACTAACCTGCGCCCTCACACGCACGCTCCCCCTAAAGCGTTGCCGTACCCTCACCTGGACCCTAAACCGTCCCCGTCCCCTAACCCTAACCCTAGCCCGAACCCTAACCCTAACCCTTCCCCGAAGCCTGACCCTCACCCATCCCCTAATCCTAACCCGTACGCTAACACTAACCCGGGCCCTCACACGCACGCTCCCCCTAAAGCGTTGCCGTACCCTCACCTGGACCCTAAACCGTCCCCGTCCCCTAACCCTAACCCTAGCCCGAACCCTAACCCTAACACTTCCCCGAAGCCTGACCCTCACCCGTCCCCTAATCCTAACCCGTACGCTAACACTAACCCGCGCCCTCACACGCACGCTCCCCCTAAAGCGTTGCCGTACCCTCACCTGGACCCTAAACCTTCCCCGTCCCCTAACCCTAACCGTAGCCCGAACCCTAACCCTAACCCTTCCCCGAAGCCTGACCCTCACCCGTCCCCTAATCCTAAGCCGTACGCTAACACTAACCCGCGCCCTCACACGCACGCTCCCCCTAAAGCGTTGCCGTACCCTCACCTGAACCCTAAACCGTCCCCGTCCCCTAACCCTAACCCTAGCCCGAACCCTAACCCTAACACTTCCCCGAAGCCTGACCCTCACCCGTCCCCTAATCCTAACCCGTACGCTAACACTAACCCGCGCCCTCACACGCACGCTCCCCCTAAAGCGTTACCGTACCCTCACCTGGACCCGAAACCGTCCCCGTCCCCTAACCCTAACCCTAGCCCGAACCCTAACCCTAACCCTTCCCCGAAGCCTGACCCTCACCCGTCCCCTAATCCTAACCCGTACGCTAACACTAACCCGCGCCCTCACACGCACGCTCCCCCTAAAGCGTTGCCGTACCCTCACCTGGACCCTAAACCTTCCCCGTCCCCTAACCCTAACCGTAGCCCGAACCCTAACCCTAACCCTTCCCCGAAGCCTGACCCTCACCCGTCCCCTAATCCTAAGCCGTACGCTAACACTAACCCGCGCCCTCACACGCACGCTCCCCCTAAAGCGTTGCCGTACCCTCACCTGAACCCTAAACCGTCCCCGTCCCCTAACCCTAACCCTAGCCCGAACCCTAACCCTAACCCTTCCCCGAAGCCTGACCCTCACCCGTCCCCTAATCCTAACCCGTACGCTAACACTAACCCGCGCCCTCACACGCACGCTCCCCCTAAAGCGTTGCCGTACCCTCACCTGGACCCTAAACCTTCCCCGTCCCCTAACCCTAACCGTAGCCCGAACCCTAACCCTAACCCTTCCCCGAAGCCTGACCCTCACCCGTCCCCTAATCCTAAGCCGTACGCTAACACTAACCCGCGCCCTCACACGCACGCTCCCCCTAAAGCGTTGCCGTACCCTCACCTGAACCCTAAACCGTCCCCGTCCCCTAACCCTAACCCTAGCCCGAACCCTAACCCTAACCCTTCCCCGAAGCCTGACCCTCACCCGTCCCCTAATCCTAACCCGTACGCTAACACTAACCCGCGCCCTCACACGCACGCTCCCCCTAAAGCGTTGCCGTACCCTCACCTGGACCCTAAACCTTCCCCGTCCCCTAAACCTAACCGTAGCCCGAACCCTAACCCTAACCCTTCCCCGAAGCCTGACCCTCACCCGTCCCCTAATCCTAAGCCGTACGCTAACACTAACCCGCGCCCTCACACGCACGCTCCCCCTAAAGCGTTGCCGTACCCTCACCTGAACCCTAAACCGTCCCCGTCCCCTAACCCTAACCCTAGCCCGAACCCTAACCCTAACCCTTCCCCGAAGCCTGACCCTCACCCGTCCCCTAATCCTAACCCGTACGCTAACACTAACCCGCGCCCTCACACGCACGGTCCCCCTAAAGCGTTGCCGTACCCTCACCTGGACCCTAAACCGTCCCCGTCCCCTAACCCTAACCCTAGCCCGAACCCTAACCCTAACCCTTCCCCGAAGCCTGACCCTCACCCGTCCCCTAATCTTAACCCGTACGCTAACACTAACCCACGCCCTCACACGCACGCTCCTCCTAACGCGTTGCCGTACCCTCACCTGAACCCTAAACCATCACCGTCCCCTAACCCTAACCCTAGCCCGAACCCTAACCCTAACCCATCCCCGAAGCCTGACCCTCACCCGTCCCCTAATCCTAACCCGTACGCTAACACTAACCCGCGCCCTCACACGCACGCTCCCCCTAAAGCGTTGCCGTACCCTCACCTGGACCCTAAACCGTCCCCGTCCCCTAACCCTAACCCTAGCCCGAACCCTAACCCTAACGCTTCCCCGAAGCCGGACCCTCACCCGTCCCCTAATCCTAACCCGTACGCTAACACTAACCCGCGCCCTCACACGCACGCTCCCCCTAAAGCGTTGCCGTACCCTCACCTGGACCCTAAACCGTCCCCGTCCCCTAACCCTAACCGTAGCCCGAACCCTAACCCTAAACCTTCCCCGAAGCCTGACCCTCACCCGTCCCCTAATCCTAACCCGTACGATAACACTAACCCGCGCCCTCACACGCACGCTCCCCCTAAAGCGTTGCCGTACCCTCACCTGGACCCTAAACCGTCCCCGTCCCCTAACCCTAACCCTAGCCCAAACCCTAACCCTAACCCTTCCCCGAAGCCTGACCCTCACCCGTCCCCTAATCCTAACCCGTACGCTAACACTAACCCGCGCCCTCACACGCACGCTCCCCCTAAAGCGTTGCCGTACCCTCACCTGGACCCTAAACCGTCCCCGTCCCCTAACCCTAACCCTAGCCCGAACCCTAACCCTAACCCTTCCCCGAAGCCTGACCCTCACCCGTCCCCTAATCCTAACCCGTACGCTAACACTAACACGCGCCCTCACACGCACGCTCCCCCTAAAGCGTTGCCGTACCCTCACCTGGACCCTAAACCGTCCCCATCCCCTAACCCTAACCCTAGCCCGAACCCTGACCCTAACCCTTCCCCGAAGCCTGACCCTCACCCGTCCCCTAATCCTAAGCCGTACGCTAACATTAACGCGCGCCCTCACACGCACGCTCGCCCGAAAGCGTTGCCGTACCCTCACCTGGACCCTAAACCGTCCCCGTCCCCTAACCCTAACCCTAGCCCGAACCCTAACCCTAACCCTTCCCCGAAGCCTGACCCTCACCCGTCCCCTAATCCTAACCCGTACGCTAACACTAACCCGTGCCCTCACACGCACGGTCCCCCTAAAGCGTTGCCGTACCCTCACCTGGACCCTAAACCGTCCCCGTCCCCTAACCCTAACCCTAGCCCGAACCCTAACCCTAACCCTTCCCCGAAGCCTGACCCTCACCCGTCCCCTAATCCTAACCCGTACGCTAACACTAACCCGCGCCCTCACACACACGCTCCACCTAAAGCGTTGCCGTACCCTCACCTGGACCCGAAACCGTCCCCGTCCCCTAACCCTAGCCCGAACCCTAACCCTAACCCTTCCCCGAAGCCTGACCCTCACCCGTCCCCTAATCCTAACCCGTACGCTAACACTAACCCGCGCCCTCACACGCACGCTCCCCGTAAAGCGTTGCCGTACCCTCACCTGGACCCTAAACCGTCCCCGTCCCCTAACCCTAACCCTAGCCCGAACCCTAACCCTAACCCTTCCCCGAAGCCTGACCCTCACCCGTCCCCTAATCCTAACCCGTACGCTAACACTAACCCGCGCCCTCACACGCACGCTCCCCCTAAAGCGTTGCCGTACCCTCACATGGACCCTAAACCGTCCCCGTCCCCTAACCCTAACCCTAGCCCGAACCCTAACCCTAACCCTTCCCCGAAGCCTGAACCTCACCCGTCCCCTAATCCTAACCCGTACGCTAACACTAACCCGCGCCCTCACACGCACGCTCCCCCTAAAGCGTTGCCGTACCCTCACCTGGACCCTAAACCGTCCCCGTCCCCTAACCCTAACCCTAGCCCGAACCCTAACCTTAACCCTTCCCCGAATCCTGACCCTCACCCGTCCCCTAATCCTAACCCGTACGCTAACACTAACCCGCGCCCTCACACGCACGCTCCCCCTAAAGCGTTGCCGTACCCTCACCTGGACCCTAAACCGTCGCCGTCCCCTAACCCTAACCCTAGACCGAATCCTAACCCTAACCCTTCCCCGAAGCCTGACCCTCACCCGTCCCCTAATCCTAAGCCGCACGCTAACACTAACGCGCGCCCTCACACGCACGCTCCCCCTAAAGCGTTGCCGTACCCTCACCTGGACCCTAAACCTTCCCCATCCCCTAACCCTAACCCTAGCCCGAACCCTAACCCTAACCCTTCCCCGAAGCCTGACCCTCACCCGTCCCCTAATCCTAACCCGTACGCTAACACTAACCCGCGCCCTCACACGCACGCTCCCCCTAAAGCGTTGCCGTACCCTCACCTGGACCCTAAACCGTCCCCGTCCCCTAACCCTAACCCTAGCCCGAACCCTAACCCTAACCCTTCCCCGAAGCCTGACCCTCACCCGTCCCCTAATCCTAACCCGTACGCTAACACTAACACGCGCCCTCACACGCACGCTCCCCCTAAAGCGTTGCCGTACCCTCACCTGGACCCTAAACCGTCCCCATCCCCTAACCCTAACCCTAGCCCGAAGCCTAACCCTAACACTTCCCCGAAGCCTGACCCTCACCTGTCCCCTAATCCTAACCCGTACGCTAACACTAACCCGCACCCTCACACGCACGCTCCCCCTAAAGCGTTGCCGTACCCTCACCTGGACCCTAAACCGTCCCCGTCCCCTAACCCTAACCCTAGCCCAAACCCTAACCCTAACCCTTCCCCGAAGCCTGACCCTCACCCGTCCCCTAATCCTAAGCCGTACGCTAACACTAACGCGCGCCCTCACACGCACGCTCCCCCTAAAGCGTTGCCGTACCCTCTCCTGGACCCTAAACCGTCCCCGTCCCCTAACCCTAACCCTAGCCCGAACCCTAACCCTAACCCTTCCCCGAAGCCTGACCCTCACCCGTCCCCTAATCCTAACCCGTACGCTAACACTAACGCGTGCCCTCACACGCACGCTCCCCCTAAAGCGTTGCCGTACCCTCACCTGGACCCGAAACCGTCCCCGTCCCCTAACCCTAACCCTAGCCCGAACCCTAACCCTAACCCTTCCCCGAAGCCTGACCCTCACCCGTCCCCTAATCCTAACCCGTACGCTAACACTAACCCGCGCCCTCACACGCACGCTCCCCCTAAAGCGTTGCCGTACCCTCACCTGGACCCTAAACCATCCCCGTCCCCTAACCCTAACCCTAGCCCGAACCCTAACCCTAACCCTTCCCCGAAGCCTGACCCTCATCCGTCCCCTAATCCTAACCCGTACGCTAACACTAACCCGTGCCCTCACACGCACGCTCCCCCTAAAGTGTTGCCATACCCTCACCTGGACCCTAAACCGTCCCCGTACCCTAACCCTAACCGTAGCCCGAACCCTAACCCTAACCCTTCCCCGAAGCCTGACCCTCACCCGTCCCCTAATCCTAAGCCGTACGCTAACACTAACCCGCGCCCTCACACGCACGCTCCCCCTAAAGCGTTGCCGTACCCTCACCTGAACCCTAAACCGTAACCGTCCCCTAACCTTAACCCTAGCCCGAACCCTAACCCTAACCCTTCCCCGAAGCCTGACCCTCAGCCGTCCCCTAATTCTAACCCGTACGCTAACACTAACCTGCGCCCTCACACGCACGCTCCCCCTAAAGCGATGCCGTACCCTCACCTGGACCCTAAACCGTCCCCGTCCCCTAACCCTAACCCTAGCCCGAACCCTAACCCTAACCCTTCCCAGAAGCCTGACCCTCACCCATCCCCTAATCCTAACCCGTACGCTAACACTAACCCGGGCCCTCACACGCACGCTCCCCCTAAAGCGTTGCCGTACCCTCACCTGGACCCTAAACCGTCCCCGTCCCCTAACCCTAACCCTAGCCCGAACCCTAACCCTAACCCTTCCCCGAAGCCTGACCCTCACCCGTCCCCTAATCCTAACCCGTACGCTAACACTAACCCGCGCCCTCACACGCACGCTCCCCCTAAAGCGTTGCCGTACCCTCACCTGGACCCTAAACCTTCCCCGTCCCCTAACCCTAACCGTAGCCCGAACCCTAACCCTAACCCTTCCCCGAAGCCTGACCCTCACCCGTCCCCTAATCCTAAGCCGTACGCTAACACTAACCCGCGCCCTCACAAGCACGCTCCCCCTAAAGCGTTGCCGTACCCTCACCTGAACCCTAAACCGTCCCCGTCCCCTAACCCTAACCCTAGCCCGAACCCTAACCCTAACACTTCCCCGAAGCCTGACCCTCACCCGTCCCCTAATCCTAACCCGTACGCTAACACTAACCCGCGCCCTCACACGCACGCTCCCCCTAAAGCGTTACCGTACCCTCACCTGGACCCTAAACCGTCCCCGTCCCCTAACCCTAACCCTAGCCCGAACCCTAACCCTAACCCTTCCCCGAAGCCTGACCCTCACCCGTCCCCTAATCCTAACCCGTACGCTAACACTAACCCGCGCCCTCACACGCACGCTCCCCCTAAAGCGTTGCCGTACCCTCACCTGGACCCTAAACCTTCCCCGTCCCCTAACCCTAACCGTAGCCCGAACCCTAACCCTAACCCTTCCCCGAAGCCTGACCCTCACCCGTCCCCTAATCCTAAGCCGTACGCTAACACTAACCCGCGCCCTCACACGCACGCTCCCCCTAAAGCGTTGCCGTACCCTCACCTGAACCCTAAACCGTCCCCGTCCCCTAACCCTAACCCTAGCCCGAACCCTAACCCTAACCCTTCCCCGAAGCCTGACCCTCACCCGTCCCCTAATCCTAACCCGTACGCTAACACTAACCCGCGCCCTCACACGCACGCTCCCCCTAAAGCGTTGCCGTACCCTCACCTGGACCCTAAACCTTCCCCGTCCCCTAACCCTAACCGTAGCCCGAACCCTAACCCTAACCCTTCCCCGAAGCCTGACCCTCACCCGTCCCCTAATCCTAAGCCGTACGCTAACACTAACCCGCGCCCTCACACGCACGCTCCCCCTAAAGCGTTGCCGTACCCTCACCTGAGCCCTAAACCGTCCCCGTCCCCTAAACCTAACCCTAGCCCGAACCCTAACCCTAACCCTTCCCCGAAGCCTGACCCTCACCCGTCCCCTAATCCTAACCCGTACGCTAACACTAACCCGCGCCCTCACACGCACGGTCCCCCTAAAGCGTTGCCGTACCCTCACCTGGACCCTAAACCGTCGCCGTCCCCTAACCCTAACCCTAGCCCGAACCCTAACCCTAACCCTTCCCCGAAGCCTGACCCTCACCCGTCCCCTAATCTTAACCCGTACGCTAACACTAACCCACGCCCTCACACGCACGCTCCCCCAAAGCGTTGCCGTACCCTCACCTGGACCCTAAACCGTCCCCGTCCCCTAACCCTAACCCTAGCCCGAACCCTAACCCTAACCCTTCCCCGAAGCCGGACCCTCACCCGTCCCCTAATCCTAACCCGTACGCTAACACTAACCCACGCCCTCACACGCACGCTCCCCCTAAAGCGTTGCCGTACCCTCACCTGGACCCTAAACCGTCCCCGTCCCCTAACCCTAACCGTAGCCCGAACCCTAACCCTAACCCTTCCCCGAAGCCTGACCCTCACCCGTCCCCTAATCCTAACCCTTACGATAACACTAACCCGCGCCCTCACACGCACGCTCCCCCTAAAGCGTTGCCGTACCCTCACCTGGACCCTAAACCGTCCCCGTCCCCTAACACTAACCCTAGCCCAAACCCTAACCCTAACCCTTCCCCGAAGCCTGACCCTCACCCGTCCCCTAATCCTAAGCCGTACGCTAACACTAACCCGCGCCCTCACACGCACGCTCCCCCTAAAGCGTTGCCGTACCCTCACCTGAACCCTAAACCGTCCCCGTCCCCTAACCCTAACCCTAGCCCGAACCCTAACCCTAACCCTTCCCCGAAGCCTGACCCTCACCCGTCCCCTAATCCTAACCCGTACGCTAACACTAACCCGCGCCCTCACACGCACGCTCCCCCTAAAGCGTTGCCGTACCCTCACCTGAACCCTAAACCGTCCCCGTCCCCTAACCCTAACCCTAGCCCGAACCCTAACCCTAACCCTTCCCCGAAGCCTGACCCTCACCCGTCCCCTAATCCTAAGCCGTACGCTAACACTAACCCGCGCCCTCACTCGCACGCTCCCCCTAAAGCGTTGCCGTACCCTCACCTGAACCCTAAACCGTCCCCGTCCCCTAACCCTAACCCTAGCCCGAACCCTAACCCTAACCCTTCCCCGAAGCCTGACCCTCACCCGTCCCCTAATCCTAACCCGTACGCTAACACTAACCCGCACCCTCACACGCACGCTCCCCCTAAAGCGTTGCCGTTCCCTCACCTGGACCCTAAACCTTCCCCGTCCCCTAACCCTAACCGTAGCCCGAACCCTAACCCTAACCCTTCCCCGAAGCCTGACCCTCACCCGTCCCCTAATCCTAAGCCGTACGCTAACACTAACCCGCGCCCTCACACGCACGCTCCCCCTAAAGCGTTGCCGTACCCTCACCTGAACCCTAAACCGTCCCCGTCCCCTAACCCTAACCCTAGCCCGAACCCTAACCCTAACCCTTCCCCGAAGCCTGACCCTCACCCGTCCCCTAATCCTAACCCGTACGCTAACACTAACCCGCGCCCTCACACGCACGGTCCCCCTAAAGCATTGCCGTACCCTCACCTGGACCCTAAACCGTCCCCGTCCCCTAACCCTAACCCTAGCCCGAACCCTAACCCTAACCCTTCCCCGAAGCCTGACCCTCACCCGTCCCCTAATCTTAACCCGTACGCTAACACTAACCCACGCCCTCACACGCACGCTCCCCCTAAAGCGTTGCCGTACCCTCACCTGGACCCTAAACCATCCCCGTCCCCTAACCCTAACCCTAGCCCCACCCTAACCCTAACCCATCCCCGAAGCCTGACCCTCACCCGTCCCCTAATCCTAACCCGTACGCTAACAAAACCCGCGCCCTCACACGCACGCTCCCCCTAAAGCGTTGCCGTACCCTCACCTGGACCCTAAACCGTCCCCATCCCCTAACCCTAACCCTAGCCCCACCCTAACCCTAACCCATCCCCGACGCCTGACCCTCACCCGTCACCTAATCCTAACCCGTACGCTAACACTAACCCGCGCCCTCACACGCACGCTCCCCCTAAAGCGTTGCCGTACCCTCACCTGGACCCTACACCGTCCCCGTCCCCTAACCCTAACCCTAGCCCGAACCCTAACCCTAACCCTTCCCCGAAGCCGCACCCTCACCCGTCCCCTAATCCTAAGCCGTACGCTAACACTAACCCGCGCCCTCACACGCACGCTCCCCCTAAAGCGTTTCCGTACCCTCACCTGGACCCTAAACCGTCCCCGTCCCCTAACCCTAACCCTAGCCCGAACCCTAACCCTAACCCTTCCCCGAAGCCTGACCCTCACCCGTCCCCTAATCCTAACCCGTACGCTAACACTAACCCGCGGCCTCAAACGCACGCTCCCCCTAAAGCGTTGCCGTACCCTCACCTGGACCCTAAACCGTCCCCGTCCCCTAACCCTAACCCTAGCCCGAACCCTAACCCTAACCCTTCCCCGAAGCCTGACCCTCACCCGTCCCCTAATCCTAACCCGTACGCTAACACTAACCCGCGCCCTCACACGCACGCTCCCCCTAAAGCGTTGCCGTACCCTCACCTGGACCCTAAACCGTCCCCGTCCCCTAACCCTAACCCTAGCCCGAACCCTGACCCTAACCCTTCCCCGAAGCCTGACCCTCACCCGTCCCCTAATCCTAAGCCGTAGGCTAACATTAACGCGCGCCCTCACACGCACGCTCGCCCTAAAGCGTTGCCGTACCCTCACCTGGACCCTAAACCGTCCCCGTCCCCTAACCCTAACCCTAGCCCGAACCCTAACCCTAACCCTTCCCCGAAGCCTGACCCTCACCCGTCCCCTAATCCTAACCCGTACGCTAACACTAACCCGCGCCCTCACACGCACGGTCCCCCTAAAGCGTTGCCGTACCCTCAACTGGACCCTAAACCGTCCCCGTCCCCTAACCCTAACCCTAGCCCGAACCCTAACCCTAACCCTTCCCCGAAGCCTGACCCTCACCCGTCCCCTAATCCTAACCCGTACGCTAACACTAACCCGTGCCCTCACACACACGCTCCACCTAAAGCGTTGCCGTACCCTCACCTGGACCCGAAACCGTCCCCGTCCCCTAACCCTAACCCGAACCCGAACCCTAAGCCTAACCCTTCCCCGAAGCCTGACCCTCACCCGTCCCCTAATCGTAACCCGTACGCTAACACTAACCCACGCCCTCACACGCACGCTCCCCCTAAAGCGTTGCCGTACCCTCACCTGGACCCTAAACCGTCCCCGTCCCCTAACCCTAACCCTAGCCCGAACCCTAACCCTAACCCATCCCCGAAGCCTGACCCTCACCCGTCCCCTAATCCTAACCCGTACGCTAACACTAACCCGCGCCCTCACACGCACGCTCCCCGTAAAGCGTTGCCGTACCCTCACCTGGACCCGAAACCGTCCCGGTCCCCTAACCCTAACCCTAGCCCGAACCCTAACCCTAACCCTTCCCCGAAGCCGGACCCTCACCCGTCCCCTAATCCTAACCCGTACGCTAACACTAACCTGCGCCCTCACACGCACGCTCCCCCTAAAGCGTTGCCGTACCCTCACCTGGACCCTAAACCGTCCCCGTCCCCTAACCCTAACCCTAGCCCGAACCCTAACCCTAACCCTTCCCCGAAGCCTGACCCTCACCCGTCCCCTAATCCTAACCCGTACGCTAACACTAACCCGCGCCCTCACACGCACGCTCCCCCTAAAGCGTTGCAGTACCCTCACCTGGACCCTAAACCGTCCCCGTCCCCTAACCCTAACCCTAGCCCGAACCCTAACCCTAACCCTTCCCCGAAGCCTGACCCTCACCCGTCCCCTAATCCTAACCCGTACGCTAACACTAACCCGCGCCCTCACACGCACACTCCCCCTAAACCGTTGCCGTACCCTCACCTGGACCCTAAACCGTCCCCGTCCCCTAACCCTAACCCTAGCCCGAACCCTAACCCTAACCCTTCCCCGAAGCCTGACCCTCACCCGTCCCCTAATCCTAACCCATACGCTAACACTAACCCGCGCCCTCACACGCACGCTCCCCCTAAAGCGTTGCCGTACCCTCACCTGGACCCTAAACCGTCCCCGTACCCTAACCCTAACCCTAGCCCGAACCCTAACCCTAACCCTTCCCCGAAGCCTGACCCTCACCCGTCCCCTAATCCTAACCCGTACGCTAACACTAACCCGCGCCCTCACACGCACGCTCCCCCTAAAGCGTTGCCGTACCCTCACCTGGACCCTAAACCGTCCCCGTCCCCTAACCCTAACCCTAGCCCGAACCCTAACCTTAACCCTTCCCCGAAGCCTGAACCTCACCCGTCCCCTAATCCTAACCCGTACGCTAACACTAACCCGCGCCCTCACACGCACGCTCCCCCTAAAGCGTTGCCGTACCCTCACCTGGACCCTAAACCGTCGCCGTCCCCTAACCCTAACCCTAGACCGAATCCTAACCCTAACCCTTCCCCGAAGCCTGACCCTCACCCGTCCCCTAATCCTAAGCCGCACGCTAACACTAACGCGCGCCCTCACACGCACGCTCCCCCTAAAGCGTTGCCGTACCCTCACCTGGACCCTAAACCTTCCCCATCCCCTAACCCTAACCCTAGCCCGAACCCTAACCCTAACCCTTCCCCGAAGCCTGACCTTCACCCGTCCCCTAATCCTAACCCGTACGCTAACACTAACCCGCGCCCTCACACGCACGCTCCCCCTAAAGCGTTGCCGTACCCTCACCTGGACCCTAAACCGTCCCCGTCCCCTAACCCTAACCCTAGCCCGAACCCTAACCCTAACCCTTCCCCGAAGCCTGACCCTCACCCGTCCCCTAATCCTAACCCGTACGCTAACACTAACACGCGCCCTCACACGCACGCTCCCCCTAAAGCGTTGCCGTACCCTCACCTGGACCCTAAACCGTCCCCATCCCCTAACCCTAACCCTAGCCCGAAGCCTAACCCTAACACTTCCCCGAAGCCTGACCCTCACCTGTCCCCTAATCCTAACCCGTACGCTAACACTAACCCGCACCCTCACACGCACGCTCCCCCTAAAGCGTTGCCGTACCCTCACCTGGACCCTAAACCGTCCCCGTCCCCTAACCCTAACCCTAGCCCAAACCCTAACCCTAACCCTTCCCCGAAGCCTGACCCTCACCCGTCCCCTAATCCTAAGCCGTACGCTAACACTAACGCGCGCCCTCACACGCACGCTCCCCCTAAAGCGTTGCCGTACCCTCTCCTGGACCCTAAACCGTCCCCGTCCCCTAACCCTAACCCTAGCCCGAACCCTAACCCTAACCCTTCCCCGAAGCCTGACCCTCACCCGTCCCCTAATCCTAACCCGTACGCTAACACTAACGCGTGCCCTCACACGCACGCTCCCCCTAAAGCGTTGCCGTACCCTCACCTGGACCCGAAACCGTCCCCGTCCCCTAACCCTAACCCTAGCCCGAACCCTAACCCTAACCCTTCCCCGAAGCCTGACCCTCACCCGTCCCCTAATCCTAACCCGTACGCTAACACTAACCCGCGCCCTCACACGCACGCTCCCCCTAAAGCGTTGCCGTACCCTCACCTGGACCCTAAACCATCCCCGTCCCCTAACCCTAACCCTAGCCCGAACCCTAACCCTAACCCTTCCCCGAAGCCTGACCCTCATCCGTCCCCTAATCCTAACCCGTACGCTAACACTAACCCGTGCCCTCACACGCACGCTCCCCCTAAAGTGTTGCCATACCCTCACCTGGACCCTAAACCGTCCCCGTCCCCTAACCCTAACCGTAGCCCGAACCCTAACCCTAACCCTTCCCCGAAGCCTGACCCTCACCCGTCCCCTAATCCTAAGCCGTACGCTAACACTAACCCGCGCCCTCACACGCACGCTCCCCCTAAAGCGTTGCCGTACCCTCACCTGAACCCTAAACCGTAACCGTCCCCTAACCTTAACCCTAGCCCGAACCCTAACCCTAACCCTTCCCCGAAGCCTGACCCTCAGCCGTCCCCTAATTCTAACCCGTACGCTAACACTAACCTGCGCCCTCACACGCACGCTCCCCCTAAAGCGATGCCGTACCCTCACCTGGACCCTAAACCGTCCCCGTCCCCTAACCCTAACCCTAGCCCGAACCCTAACCCTAACCCTTCCCCGAAGCCTGACCCTCACCCATCCCCTAATCCTAACCCGTACGCTAACACTAACCCGGGCCCTCACACGCACGCTCCCCCTAAAGCGTTGCCGTACCCTCACCTGGACCCTAAACCGTCCCCGTCCCCTAACCCTAACCCTAGCCCGAACCCTAACCCTAACCCTTCCCCGAAGCCTGACCCTCACCCGTCCCCTAATCCTAACCCGTACGCTAACACTAACCCGCGCCCTCACACGCACGCTCCCCCTAAAGCGTTGCCGTACCCTCACCTGGACCCTAAACCTTCCCCGTCCCCTAACCCTAACCGTAGCCCGAACCCTAACCCTAACCCTTCCCCGAAGCCTGACCCTCACCCGTCCCCTAATCCTAAGCCGTACGCTAACACTAACCCGCGCCCTCACAAGCACGCTCCCCCTAAAGCGTTGCCGTACCCTCACCTGAACCCTAAACCGTCCCCGTCCCCTAACCCTAACCCTAGCCCGAACCCTAACCCTAACACTTCCCCGAAGCCTGACCCTCACCCGTCCCCTAATCCTAACCCGTACGCTAACACTAACCCGCGCCCTCACACGCACGCTCCCCCTAAAGCGTTACCGTACCCTCACCTGGACCCTAAACCGTCCCCGTCCCCTAACCCTAACCCTAGCCCGAACCCTAACCCTAACCCTTCCCCGAAGCCTGACCCTCACCCGTCCCCTAATCCTAACCCGTACGCTAACACTAACCCGCGCCCTCACACGCACGCTCCCCCTAAAGCGTTGCCGTACCCTCACCTGGACCCTAAACCTTCCCCGTCCCCTAACCCTAACCGTAGCCCGAACCCTAACCCTAACCCTTCCCCGAAGCCTGACCCTCACCCGTCCCCTAATCCTAAGCCGTACGCTAACACTAACCCGCGCCCTCACACGCACGCTCCCCCTAAAGCGTTGCCGTACCCTCACCTGAACCCTAAACCGTCCCCGTCCCCTAACCCTAACCCTAGCCCGAACCCTAACCCTAACCCTTCCCCGAAGCCTGACCCTCACCCGTCCCCTAATCCTAACCCGTACGCTAACACTAACCCGCGCCCTCACACGCACGCTCCCCCTAAAGCGTTGCCGTACCCTCACCTGGACCCTAAACCTTCCCCGTCCCCTAACCCTAACCGTAGCCCGAACCCTAACCCTAACCCTTCCCCGAAGCCTGACCCTCACCCGTCCCCTAATCCTAAGCCGTACGCTAACACTAACCCGCGCCCTCACACGCACGCTCCCCCTAAAGCGTTGCCGTACCCTCACCTGAGCCCTAAACCGTCCCCGTCCCCTAAACCTAACCCTAGCCCGAACCCTAACCCTAACCCTTCCCCGAAGCCTGACCCTCACCCGTCCCCTAATCCTAACCCGTACGCTAACACTAACCCGCGCCCTCACACGCACGGTCCCCCTAAAGCGTTGCCGTACCCTCACCTGGACCCTAAACCGTCGCCGTCCCCTAACCCTAACCCTAGCCCGAACCCTAACCCTAACCCTTCCCCGAAGCCTGACCCTCACCCGTCCCCTAATCTTAACCCGTACGCTAACACTAACCCACGCCCTCACACGCACGCTCCCCCAAAGCGTTGCCGTACCCTCACCTGGACCCTAAACCGTCCCCGTCCCCTAACCCTAACCCTAGCCCGAACCCTAACCGTAACCCTTCCCCGAAGCCGGACCCTCACCCGTCCCCTAATCCTAACCCGTACGCTAACACTAACCCACGCCCTCACACGCACGCTCCCCCTAAAGCGTTGCCGTACCCTCACCTGGACCCTAAACCGTCCCCGTCCCCTAACCCTAACCGTAGCCCGAACCCTAACCCTAACCCTTCCCCGAAGCCTGACCCTCACCCGTCCCCTAATCCTAACCCTTACGATAACACTAACCCGCGCCCTCACACGCACGCTCCCCCTAAAGCGTTGCCGTACCCTCACCTGGACCCTAAACCGTCCCCGTCCCCTAACACTAACCCTAGCCCAAACCCTAACCCTAACCCTTCCCCGAAGCCTGACCCTCACCCGTCCCCTAATCCTAAGCCGTACGCTAACACTAACCCGCGCCCTCACACGCACGCTCCCCCTAAAGCGTTGCCGTACCCTCACCTGAACCCTAAACCGTCCCCGTCCCCTAACCCTAACCCTAGCCCGAACCCTAACCCTAACCCTTCCCCGAAGCCTGACCCTCACCCGTCCCCTAATCCTAACCCGTACGCTAACACTAACCCGCGCCCTCACACGCACGCTCCCCCTAAAGCGTTGCCGTACCCTCACCTGAACCCTAAACCGTCCCCGTCCCCTAACCCTAACCCTAGCCCGAACCCTAACCCTAACCCTTCCCCGAAGCCTGACCCTCACCCGTCCCCTAATCCTAAGCCGTACGCTAACACTAACCCGCGCCCTCACACGCACGCTCCCCCTAAAGCGTTGCCGTACCCTCACCTGAACCCTAAACCGTCCCCGTCCCCTAACCCTAACCCTAGCCCGAACCGTAACCCTAACCCTTCCCCGAAGCCTGACCCTCACCCGTCCCCTAATCCTAACCCGTACGCTAACACTAACCCGCACCCTCACACGCACGCTCCCCCTAAAGCGTTGCCGTTCCCTCACCTGGACCCTAAACCTTCCCCGTCCCCTAACCCTAACCGTAGCCCGAACCCTAACCCTAACCCTTCCCCGAAGCCTGACCCTCACCCGTCCCCTAATCCTAAGCCGTACGCTAACACTAACCCGCGCCCTCACACGCACGCTCCCCCTAAAGCGTTGCCGTACCCTCACCTGAACCCTAAACCGTCCCCGTCCCCTAACCCTAACCCTAGCCCGAACCCTAACCCTAACCCTTCCCCGAAGCCTGACCCTCACCCGTCCCCTAATCCTAACCCGTACGCTAACACTAACCCGCGCCCTCACACGCACGGTCCCCCTAAAGCATTGCCGTACCCTCACCTGGACCCTAAACCGTCCCCGTCCCCTAACCCTAACCCTAGCCCGAACCCTAACCCTAACCCTTCCCCGAAGCCTGACCCTCACCCGTCCCCTAATCTTAACCCGTACGCTAACACTAACCCACGCCCTCACACGCACGCTCCCCCTAAAGCGTTGCCGTACCCTCACCTGGACCCTAAACCATCCCCGTCCCCTAACCCTAACCCTAGCCCCACCCTAACCCTAACCCATCCCCGAAGCCTGACCCTCACCCGTCCCCTAATCCTAACCCGTACGCTAACACTAACCCGCGCCCTCACACGCACGCTCCCCCTAAAGCGTTGCCGTACCCTCACCTGGACCCTAAACCGTCCCCATCCCCTAACCCTAACCCTAGCCCCACCCTAACCCTAACCCATCCCCGACGCCTGACCCTCACCCGTCACCTAATCCTAACCCGTACGCTAACACTAACCCGCGCCCTCACACGCACGCTCCCCCTAAAGCGTTGCCGTACCCTCACCTGGACCCTACACCGTCCCCGTCCCCTAACCCTAACCCTAGCCCGAACCCTAACCCTAACCCTTCCCCGAAGCCGGACCCTCACCCGTCCCCTAATCCTAAGCCGTACGCTAACACTAACCCGCGCCCTCACACGCACGCTCCCCCTAAAGCGTTTCCGTACCCTCACCTGGACCCTAAACCGTCCCCGTCCCCTAACCCTAACCCTAGCCCGAACCCTAACCCTAACCCTTCCCCGAAGCCTGACCCTCACCCGTCCCCTAATCCTAACCCGTACGCTAACACTAACCCGCGGCCTCAAACGCACGCTCCCCCTAAAGCGTTGCCGTACCCTCACCTGGACCCTAAACCGTCCCCGTCCCCTAACCCTAACCCTAGCCCGAACCCTAACCCTAACCCTTCCCCGAAGCCTGACCCTCACCCGTCCCCTAATCCTAACCCGTACGCTAACACTAACCCGCGCCCTCACACGCACGCTCCCCCTAAAGCGTTGCCGTACCCTCACCTGGACCCTAAACCGTCCCCGTCCCCTAACCCTAACCCTAGCCCGAACCCTAACCCTAACCCTTCCCCGAAGCCTGACCCTCACCCGTCCCCTAATCGTAACCCGTACGCTAACACTAACCCGCGCCCTCACACGCACGCTCCCCCTAAAGCGTTGCCGTACCCTCACCTGGACCCTAAACCGTCCCCGTCCCCTAACCCTAACCCTAGCCCGAACCCTAACCCTAACCCTTCCCCGAAGCCTGAACCTCACCCGTCCCCTAATCCTAACCCGTACGCTAACACTAACCCGCGCCCTCACACGCACGCTCCCCCTAAAGCGTTGCCGTACCCTCACCTGGACCCGAAACCGTCCCGGTCCCCTAACCCTAACCCTAGCCCGAACCCTAACCCTAACCCTTCCCCGAAGCCTGACCCTCACCCGTCCCCTAATCCTAACCCGTACGCTAACACTAACCTGCGCCCTAACACGCACGCTCCCCCGAAAGCGTTGCCGTACCCTCACCTGGACCCTAAACCGTCCCCATCCCCTAACCCTAACCCTAGCCCGAACCCTAACCCTAACCCTTCCCCGAAGCCTGACCCTCACCCGTCCCCTAATCCTAACCCGTACGCTAACACTAACCCGCGCCCTCACACGCACGCTCCCCCTAAAACGTTGCAGTACCCTCACCTGGACCCTAAACCGTCCCCGTCCCCTAACCCTAACCCTAGCCCGAACCCTAACCCTAACCCTTCCCAGAAGCCTGACCCTCACCCGTCCCCTAATCCTAACCCGTACGCTAACACTAACCCGCGCCCTCACACGCACGCTCCCCCTAAACCGTTGCCGTACCCTCACCTGGACCCTAAACCGTCCCCGTCCCCTAACCCTAACCCTAGCCCGAACCCTAACCCTAACCCTTCCCCGAAGCCTGACCCTCACCCGTCCCCTAATCCTAACCCGTACGTTATCATTAACCTGCGCCCTCACACGCACGCTCCCCCTAACACGTTGTCGTACCCTCACCTGGACCCGAAACCGTCCCCGTCCCCTAACCCTAACCCTAGCCCGAACCCTAACCCTAACCCTTCCCCGAAGCCTGACCCTCACCCGTCCCCTAATCCTAACCCGTACGCTAACACTAACCCGCGCCCTCACACGCACGCTCCCCCTAAAGCGTTGCCGTACCCTCACCTGGACCCTAAACCGTCCCCGTCCCCTAACCCTAACCCTAGCCCGAACCCTAACCCTAACCCTTCCCCGAAGCCTGAACCTCACCCGTCCCCTACTCCTAACCCGTACGCTAACACTAACCCGCGCCCTCACACGCACGCTCCCCCTAAAGCGTTGCCGTACCCTCACCTGGACCCTAAACCGTCCCCGTCCCCTAACCCTAACCCTAGCCCGAACCCTAACCCTAACCCTTCCCCGAAGCCTGAACCTCACCCGTCCCCTAATCCTAACCCGTACGCTAACACTAACCCGCGCCCTCACACGCACGCTCCCCCTAAAGCGTTGCCGTACCCTCACCTGGACCCTAAACCGTCGCCGTCCCCTAACCCTAACCCTAGCCCGAACCCTAACCCTAACCCTTCCCCGAAGCCTGACCCTCACCCGTCCCCTAATCCTAAGCCGCACGCTAACACTAACGCGCGCCCTCACACGCACGCTCCCCCTAAAGCGTTGCCGTACCCTCACCTGGACCCTAAACCTTCCCCATCCCCTAACCCTAACCCTAGCCCGAACCCTAACCCTAACCCTTCCCCGAAGCCTGACCCTCACCCTTCCCCTAATCCTAACCCGTACGCTACCACTAACCCGCGCCCTCACACGCACGCTCCCCCTAAAGCGTTGCCGTACCCTCACCTGAACCCTAAACCGTAACCGTCCCCTAACCTTAACCCTAGCCCGAACCCTAACCCTAACCCTTCCCCGAAGCCTGACCCTCACCCGTCCCCTAATTCTAACCCGTACGCTAACACTAACCCGCGCCCTCACACGCACGCTCCCCCTAAAGCGTTGCCGTACCCTCACCTGGACCCTAAACCGTCCCCGTACCCTAACCCTAACCCTAGCCCGAACCCTAACCCTAACCCTTCCCCGAAGCCTGACCCTCACCCGTCCCCTAATCCTAACCCGTACGCTAACACTAACCCGCGCCCTCACACGCACGCTCGCCCTAAAGCGTTGCCGTACCCTCACCTGGACCCTAAACCGTCCCCGTCCCCTAACCCTAACCCTAGCCCGAACCCTAACCCTAACCCTTCCCCGAAGCCTGACCCTCACCCGTCCCCTAATCCTAACCCGTACGCTAACACTAACCCGCGCCCTCACACGCATGCTCCCCCTAAAGCGTTGCCGTACCCTCACCTGGACCCTAAACCTTCCCCATCCCCTAACCCTAACCGTAGCCCGAACCCTAACCCTAACCCTTCCCCGAAGCCTGACCCTCACCCGTCCCCTAATCCTAAGCCGTACGCTAACACTAACCCGCGCCCTCACACGCACGCTCCCCCTAAAGCGTTGCCGTACCCTCACCTGAACCCTAAACCGTAACCGTCCCCTAACCTTAACCCTAGCCCGAACCCTAACCCTAACCCTTCCCCGAAGCCTGACCCTCACCCGTCCCCTAATTCTAACCCGTACGCTAACACTAACCCGCGCCCTCACACGCACGCTCCCCCTAAAGCGTTGCCGTACCCTCACCTGGACCCTAAACCGTCCCCGTCCCCTAACCCTAACCCTAGCCCGAACCCTAACCCTAACCCTTCCCCGAAGCCTGACCCTCACCCATCCCCTAATCCTAACCCGTACGCTAACACTAACCCGCGCCCTCACACGCACGCTCGCCCTAAAGCGTTGCCGTACCCTCACCTGGACCCTAAACCGTCCCCGTCCCCTAACCCTAACCCTAGCCCGAACCCTAACCCTAACCCTTCCCCGAAGCCTGACCCTCACCCGTCCCCTAATCCTAACCCGTACGCTAACACTAACCCGCGCCCTCACACGCACGCTCCCCCTAAAGCGTTGCCGTACCCTCACCTGGACCCTAAACCTTCCCCATCCCCTAACCCTAACCGTAGCCCGAACCCTAACCCTAACCCTTCCCCGAAGCCTGACCCTCACCCGTCCCCTAATCCTAAGCCGTACGCTAACACTAACCCGCGCCCTCACACGCACGCTCCCCCTAAAGCGTTGCCGTACCCTCCCCTGAACCCTAAACCGTCCCCGTCCCCTAACCCTAACCCTTGCCCGAACCCTAACCCTAACACTTCCCCGAAGCCTGACCCTCACCCGTCCCCTAATCCTAACCCGTATGCTAACACTAACCCGCGCCCTCACACGCACGCTCCCCCTAAAGCGTTGCCGTACCCTCACCTGGACCCTAAACCGTCCCCGTCCCCTAACCCTAACCCTAGCCCGAACCCTAACCCTAACCCTTCCCCGAAGCCTGACCCTCACACGTCCCCTAATCCTAACCCGTACGCTAACACTAACCCGTGCCCTCACACGCATGCTCCCCCTAAAGTGTTGCCATACCCTCACCTGGACCCTAAACCGTCCCCGTCCCCTAACCCTAACCGTAGCCCGAACCCTAACCCTAACCCTTCCCCGAAGCCTGACCCTCACCCGTCCCCTAATCCTAACCCGTACGCTAACACTAACCCGGGCCCTCACACGCACGCTCGCCCTAAAGCGTTGCCGTACCCTCACCTGGACCCTAAACCGTCCCTGTCCCCTAACCCTAACCCTAGCCCGAACCCTAACCCTAACCCTTCCCCGAAGCCTGACCCTCACCCGTCCCCTAATCCTAACCCGTACGCTAACACTAACCCGCGCCCTCACACGCACGGTCCCCCTAAAGCGTTGCCGTACCCTCACCTGGACCCTAAACCGTCCCCGTCCCCTAACCCTAACCCTAGCCCGAACCCTAACCCTAACCCTTCCCCGAAGCCTGACCCTCACCCGTCCCCTAATCTTAACCTGTACGCTAACACTAACCCACGCCCTCACACGCACGCTCCCCCTAAAGCGTTGCCGTACCCTCACCTGGACCCTAAACCGTCCCCGTCCCCTAACCCTAACCCTAGCCCGAACCCTAACCCTAACCCATCCCCGAAGCCTGACCCTCACCCGTCCCCTAATCCTAACCCGTACGATAACACTAACCCGCGCCCTCACACGCACGCTCCCCCTAAAGCGTTGCCGTACCCTCACCTGGACCCTAAACCGTCCCCGTCCCCTAACCCTAACCCTAGCCCGAACCCTAACCCTAACCCTTCCCCGAAGCCTGACCCTCACCCGTCCCCTAATCGTAACCCGTACGCTAACACTAACACGCGCCCTCACACGCACGCTCCCCCTAAAGCGTTGCTGTACCCTCACCTGGACCCTAAACCTTCCCCGTCCCCTAACCCTAACCGTAGCCCGAACCCTAACCCTAACCCTTCCCCGAAGCCTGACCCTCACCCATCCCCTAATCCTAAGCCGTACGCTAACACTAACCCGCGCCCTCACACGCACGCTCCCCCTAAAGCGTTGCCGTACCCTCACCTGAACCCTAAACAGTCCCCGTCCCCTAACCCTAACCCTAGCCCGAACCCTAACCCTAACCCTTCCCCGAAGCCTGACCCTCAACCGTCCCCTAATCCTAACCCGTACGCTAACACTAACCCGCGCCCTCACACGCACGCTCCCCCTAAAGCGTTGCCGTACCCTCACCTGGACCCTAAACCGTCCCCGTCCCCTAACCCTAACCCTAGCCCGAACCCTAACCCTAACCCTTCCCCGAAGCCTGACCCTCACCCGTCCCCTAATCCTAACCCGTACGCTAACACTAACCCGCGCCCTCACACGCACGCTCCCCCTAAAGCGTTGCCGTACCCTCACCTGGACCCTAAACCGTCCCCGTCCCCTAACCCTAACCCTAGCCCGAACCCTAACCCTAAGCCTTCCCCGAAGCCTGACCCTCACCCGTCCCCTAATCCTAACCCGTACGCTAACACTAACCCGCGCCCTCACACGCACGCTCCCCCTAAAACGTTGCCGTACCCTCACCTGGACCCTAAACCGTCCCCGTCCCCTAACCCTAACCCTAGCCCGAACCCTAACCCTAACACTTCCCAGAAGCCTGACCCTCACCCGTCCCCTAATCCTAACCCGTACGCTAACACTAACCCGCGCCCTCACACGCACGCTCCCCCTAAAGCGTTGCCGTACCCTCACCTGGACCCTAAACCGTCCCCGTCCCCTAACCCTAACCCTAGCCCGAACCCTAACCCTAACCCTTCCCCGAAGCCTGACCCTCACCCGTCCCCTAATCCTAACCCGTACGCTATCATTAACCTGCGCCCTCACACGCACGCTCCCCCTAAAACGTTGCCGTACCCTCACCTGGACCCGAAACCATCCCCGTCCCCTAACCCTAATCCTAGCCCGAACCCTAACCCTAACCCTTCCCCGAAGCCTGACCCTCACCCGTCCCCTAATCCTAACCCGTACGCTAACACTAACCCGCGCCCTCACACACACGCTCCCCCTAAAGCGTTGCCGTACCCTCACCTGGACCCTAAACCGTCCCCGTCCCCTAACCCTAACCCTAGCCCGAACCCTAACCCTAACCCTTCCCCGAAGCCTGACCCTCACCCGTCCCCTAATCCTAACCCGTACGCTAACACTAACCCGCGCCCTCACACGCACGCTCCCCCTAAAGCGTTGCCGTACCCTCACCTGGACCGTAAACTGTCCCCGTCCCCTAACCCTAACCCTAGCCCGAACCCTAACCCTAACCCTTCCCCGAAGCCTGAACCTCACCCGTCCCCTAATCCTAACCCGTACGCTAACACTAACCCGCACCCTCACACGCACGCTCCCCCTAAAGCGTTGCCGTACCCTCACCTGGACCCTAAACCGTCCCCGTCCCCTAACCCTAACCCTAGCCCGAACCCTAACCCTAACCCTTCCCCGAAGCCTGAACCTCACCCGGCCCCTAATCCTAACCCGTACGCTAACACTAACCCGCGCCCTCACACGCACGCTCCCCCTAAAGCGTTGCCGTACCCTCACCTGGACCCTAAACCGTCCCCGTCCCCTAACCCTAACCCTAGCCCGAACCCTAACCCTAACCCTTCCCCGAAGCCTGACCCTCACCCGTCCCCTAATCCTAAGCCGCACGCTAACACTAACGCGCGCCCTCACACGCACGCTCCCCCTAAAGCGTTGCCGTACACTCACCTGGACCCTAAACCTTCCCCATCCCCTAACCCTAACCCTAGCCCGAAACCTAACCCTAACCCTTCCCCGAAGCCTGACCCTCACCCTTCCCCTAATACTAACCCGTACGCTAACACTAACCCGCGCACTCACACGCACGCTCCCCCTAAAGCGTTGCCGTACCCTCACCTGGACCCTAAACCGTCCCCGTCCACTAACCCTAACCCTAGCCCGAACCCTAACCCTAACACTTCCCCGAAGCCTGACCCTCACCCGTCCCCTAATCCTAACCCGTACGCTAACACTAACACGCGCCATCACACGCACGCTCCCCCTAAAGCGTTGCCGTACCCTCACCTGGACCCTAAACCGTCCCCATCCCCTAACCCTAACCCTAGCCCGAACCCTAACCCTAACCCTTCCCCGAAGCCTGACCCTCACCCGTCCCCTAATCCTAACCCGTACGCTTACACTAACCCGCACCCTCACACGCACGCTCCCCCTAAAGTGTTGCCGTACCCTCACCTGGACCCTAAACCGTCCCCGTCCCCTAACCCTAACCCTAGCCCAAACCCTAAACCTAACCCTTCCCCGAAGCCTGACCCTCACCCGTCCCCTAATCCTAAGCCGTACGCTAACACTAACCCGCGCCCTCACACGCACGCTCCCCCTAAAGCGTTGCCGTACACTCACCTGGACCCTAAACCGTCCCCGTCCCCTAACCCTAACCCTAGCCCGAACCCTAACCCTTCCCCGAAGCCTGACCCTCACCCGTCCCCTAATCCTAAGCCGCACGCTAACACTAACGCGCGCCCTCACACGCACGCTCCCCCTAAAGCGTTGCCGTACCCTCACTTGGACCCTAAACAGTCCCCGTCCCCTAACCGTAACCCTAGCCCGAACCCTAACCCTAACCCTTCCCCGAAGCCTGACCCTCACCCGTCCCCTAATCCTAAGCCGTACGCTAACACTAACGCGCGCCCTCACACGCACGCTCCCCCTAAAGCGTTGCCGTACCCTCTCCTGGACCCTAAACCGTCCCCGTCCCCTAACCCTAACCCTAGCCCGAACCCTAACCCTAACCCTTCCCCGAAGCCTGACCCTCACCCGTCCCCTAATCCTAACCCGTACGCTAACACTAACGCGTGCCCTCACACGCACGCTCCCCCTAAAGCGTTGCCGTACACTCACCTGGACCCGAAACCGTCCCCGTCCCCTAACCCTAACCCTAGCCCGAACCCTAACCCTAACCCTTCCCCGAAGCCTGACCCTCACCCGTCCCCTAATCCTAACCCGTACGCTAACACTAACCCGCGCCCTCACACGCACGCTCCCCCTAAAGCGTTGCCGTACCCTCACCTGGACCCTAAACCGTCCCCGTCCCCTAACCCTAACCCTAGCCCGAACCCTAACCCTAACCCTTCCCCGAAGCCTGACCCTCACCCGTCCCCTAATCCTAACCCGTACGCTAACACTAACCCGTGCCCTCACACGCACGCTCCCCCTAAAGTGTTGCCATACCCTCACCTGGACCCTAAACCGTCCCCGTCCCCTAACCCTAACCGTAGCCCGAACCCTAACCCTAACCCTTCCCCGAAGCCTGACCCTCACCCGTCCCCTAATCCTAAGCCGTACGCTAACACTAACCCACGCCCTCACACGCACGCTCCCCCTAAAGCGTTGCCGTACCCTCACCTGAACCCTAAACCGTAACCGTCCCCTAACCTTAACCCTAGCCCGAACCCTAACCCTAACCCTTCCCCGAAGCCTGACCCTCACCCGTCCCCTAATTCTAACCCGTACGCTAACACTAACCCGCGCCCTCACACGCACGCTCCCCCTAAAGCGTTGCCGTACCCTCACCTGGACCCTAAACCGTCCCCGTCCCCTAACCCTAACCCTAGCCCGAACCCTAACCCTAACCCTTCCCCGAAGCCTGACCCTCACCCATCCCCTAATCCTAACCCGTACGCTAACACTAACCCGGGCCCTCACACGCACGCTCGCCCTAAAGCGTTGCCGTACCCTCACCTGGACCCTAAACCGTCCCCGTCCCCTAACCCTAACCCTAGCCCGAACCCTAACCCTTCCCCGAAGCCTGACCCTCACCCGTCCCCTAATCCTAACCCGTACGCTAACACTAACCCCCGCCCTCACACGCACGCTCCCCCTAAAGCGTTGCCGTACCCTCACCTGGACCCTAAACCTTCCCCGTCCCCTAACCCTAACCGTAGCCCGAACCCTAACCCTAACCCTTCCCTGAAGCCTGACCCTCACCCGTCCCCTAATCCTAAGCCGTACGCTAACACTAACCCGCGCCCTCACACGCACGCTCCCCCTAAAGCGTTGCCGTACCCTCCCCTGAACCCTAAACCGTCCCCGTCCCCTAACCCTAACCCTAGCCCGAACCCTAACCCTAACCCTTCCCCGAAGCCTGACCCTCACCCGTCCCCTAATCCTAACCCGTACGCTAACACTAACCCGCGCCCTCACACGCACGGTCCCCCTAAAGCGTTGCCGTACCCTCACCTGGACCCTAAACCGTCCCCGTCCCCTAACCCTAACCCTAGCCCGAACCCTAACCCTAATCCTTCCCCGAAGCCTGACCCTCACCCGTCCCCTAATCGTAACCCGTACGCTAACACTAACACGCGCCCTCACACGCACGCTCCCCCTAAAGCGTTGCTGTACCCTCACCTGGACCCTAAACCTTCCCCGTCCCCTAACCCTAACCGTAGCCCGAACCCTAACCCTAACCCTTCCCCGAAGCCTGACCCTCACCCGTCCCCTAATCCTAAGCCGTACGCTAACACTAACCCGCGCCCTCACACGCACGCTCCCCCTAAAGCGTTGCCGTACCCTCACCTGAACCCTAAACAGTCCCCGTCCCCTAACCCTAACCCTAGCCCGAACCCTAACCCTAACCCTTCCCCGAAGCCTGACCCTCACCCGTCCCCTAATCCTAACCCGTACGCTTACACTAACCCGCGCCCTCACACGCACGCTCCCCCTAAAGCGTTGCCGTACCCTCACCTGGACCCTAAACCGTCCCCGTCCCCTAACCCTAACCCTAGCCCGAACCCTAACCCTAACACTTCCCCGAAGCCTGACCCTCACCCGTCCCCTAATCCTAACCCGTACGCTAACACTAACCCGCGCCCTCACACGCACGCTCCCCCTAAAGTGTTGCCGTACCCTCACCTGGACCCTAAACCGTCCCCGTCCCCTAACCCTAACCCTAGCCCGAACCCTAACCCTAACCCTTCCCAGAAACCTGACCCTCACCCGTCCCCTAATCCTAACCCGTACGCTAACACTAACCCGCGCCCTCACACGCACGCTCCCCCTAAAGCGTTGCCGTACCCTCACCTGGACCCTAAACCGTCCCCGTACCCTAACCCTAACCCTAGCCCGAACCCTAACCCTAACCCTTCGGCGAAGCCTGACCCTCACCCGTCCCCTAATCCTAACCCGTACGCTAACACTAACCCGCGCCCTCACACGCACGCTCCCCCTAAAGCGTTGCCGTACCCTCACCTGTACCCTATACCGTCCCCGTCCCCTAACCGTAACCCTAGCCCGAACCCTAACCCTAACCCTTCCCAGAAGCCTGACCCTCACCCGTCCCATAATCCTAACCCGTACGCTAACACTAACCCGCGCCCTCACACGCACGCTCCCCCTAAAGCGTTGCCGTACCCTCACTTGGACCCTAAACCGTCCCCGTCCCCTAACCCTAACCCTAGCCCGAACCCTAACCCTAACCCTTCCCCGAAGCCTGACCCTCACCCGTCCCCTAATCCTAACCCGTACGCTAACACTAACCCGCGCCCTCACACGCACGCTCCCCCTAAAGCGTTGCCGTACCCTCACCTGGACCCTAAACCGTCCCCGTCCCCTAACCCTAACCCTAGCCCGAACCCTAACCCTTCCCCGAAGCCTGACCCTCACCCGTCCCCTAATCCTAAGCCGTACGCTAACACTAACCCGCGCCCTCACACGCACGCTCCCCCTAAAGCGTTGCCGTACCCTCACCTGAACCCTAAACAGTCCCCGTCCCCTAACCCTAACCCTAGCCCGAACCCTAACCCTAACCCTTCCCCGAAGCCAGACCCTCACCCGTCCCCTAATCCTAACCCGTACGCTTACACTAACCCGCGCCCTCACACGCACGCTCCCCCTAAAGCGTTGCCGTACCCTCACCTGGACCCTAAACCGTCCCCGTCCCCTAACCCTAACCCTAGCCCGAACCCTAACCCTAACACTTCCCCGAAGCCTGACCCTCACCCGTCCCCTAATCCTAACCCGTACGCTAACACTAACCCGCGCCCTCACACGCACGCTCCCCCTAAAGCGTTGCCGTACCCTCACCTGGACCCTAAACCGTCCCCGTCCCCTAACCCTAACCCTAGCCCGAACCCTAACCCTAACCCTTCCCAGAAACCTGACCCTCACCCGTCCCCTAATCCTAACCCGTACGCTAACACTAACCCGCGCCCTCACACGCACGCTCCCCCTAAAGCGTTGCCGTACCCTCACCTGGACCCTAAACCGTCCCCGTACCCTAACCCTACCCCTAGCCCGAACCCTAACCCTAACCCTTCGGCGAAGCCTGACCCTCACCCGTCCCCTAATCCTAACCCGTACGCTAACACTAACCCGCGCCCTCACACGCACGCTCCCCCTAAAGCGTTGCCGTACCCTCACCTGGACCCTAAACCGTCCCCGTCCCCTAACCGTAACCCTAGCCCGAACCCTAACCCTAACCCTTCCCAGAAGCCTGACCCTCACCCGTCCCATAATCCTAACCCGTACGCTAACACTAACCCGCGCCCTCACACGCACGCTCCCCCTAAAGCGTTGCCGTACCCTCACTTGGACCCTAAACCGTCCCCGTCCCCTAACCCTAACCCTAGCCCGAACCCTAACCCTAACCCTTCCCCGAAGCCTGACCCTCACCCGTCCCCTAATCCTAACCCGTACGCTAACACTAACCCGCGCCCTCACACGCACGCTCCCCCTAAAGCGTTGCCGTACCCTCACCTGGACCCTAAACCGTCCCCGTCCCCTAACCCTAACCCTAGCCCGAACCCTAACCCTTCCCCGAAGCCTGACCCTCACCCGTCCCCTAATCCTAAGCCGCACGCTAACACTAATGCGCGCCCTCACACGCACGCTCCCCCTAAAGCGTTGCCGTACCCTCACTTGGACCCTAAACCGTCCCCGTCCCCTAACCGTAACCCTAGCCCGAACCCTAACCCTAACCCTTCCCCGAAGCCTGACCCTCACCCGTCCCCTAATCCTAAGCCGTACGCTAACACTAACGCGCGCCCTCACACGCACGCTCCCCCTAAAGCGTTGCCGTACCCTCTCCTGGACCCTAAACCGTCCCCGTCCCCTAACCCTAACCCTAGCCCGAACCCTAACCCTAACCCTTCCCCGAAGCCTGACCCTCACCCGTCCCCTAATCCTAACCCGTACGCTAACACTAACGCGTGCCCTCACACGCACGCTCCCCCTAAAGCGTTGCCGTACCCTCACCTGGACCCGAAACCGTCCCCGTCCCCTAACCCTAACCCTAGCCCGAACCCTAACCCTAACCCTTCCCCGAAGCCTGACCCTCACCCGTCCCCTAATCCTAACCCGTACGCTAACACTAACCCGCGCCCTCACACGCACGCTCCCCCTAAAGCGTTGCCGTACCCTCACCTGGACCCTAAACCGTCCCCGTCCCCTAACCCTAACCCTAGCCCGAACCCTAACCCTAACCCTTCCCCGAAGCCTGACCCTCACCCGTCCCCTAATCCTAACCCGTACGCTAACACTAACCCGTGCCCTCACACGCACGCTCCCCCTAAAGTGTTGCCATACCCTCACCTGGACCCTAAACCGTCCCCGTCCCCTAACCCTAACCGTAGCCCGAACCCTAACCCTAACCCTTCCCCGAAGCCTTACCCTCACCCGTCCCCTAATCCTAAGCCGCACGCTAACACTAACGCGCGCCCTCACACGCACGCTCCCCCTAAAGCGTTGCCGTACCCTCACTTGGACCCTAAACCGTCCCCGTCCCCTAACCGTAACCCTAGCCCGAACCCTAACCCTAACCCTTCCCCGAAGCCTGACCCTCACCCGTCCCCTAATCCTAACCCGTACGCTAACACTAACCCGCGCCCTCACACGCACGCTCCCCCTAAAGCGTTGCCGTACCCTCACCTGGACCCTAAACCGTCCCCGTCCCCTAACCCTAACCCTAGCCCGAACCCTAACCCTAACCCTTCCCCGAAGCCTGACCCTCACCCGTCCCCTAATCCTAAACCGTACGCTAACACTAACCCGCGCCCTCACACGCACGCTCCCCCTAAAGCGTTGCCGTACCCTCACCTGGACCCTAAACCGTCCCCTAACCCTAACCCTAACCCTAGCCCGAACCCTAACCCTAACCCTTCCCCGAAGCCTGACCCTCACCCGTCCCCTAATCCTAACCCGTACGCTAACACTAACCCGCGCCCTCACACGCACGCTCCCCCTAAAGCGTTGCCGTACCCTCACCTGGACCCTAAACCGTCCCCGTCCCCTAACCCTAACCCTAGCCCGAACCCTGACCCTAACCCTTCCCCGAAGCCTGACCCTCACCCGTCCCCTAATCCTAAGCCGTACGCTAACATTAACGCGCGCCCTCACACGCACGCTCGCCCTAAAGGGTTGCCGTACCCTCACCTGGACCCTAAAAAGTCCCCGTCCCCTAACCCTAACCTTAGCCCGAACCCTAACCCTAACCCTTCCCCGAAGCCTGACCCTCACCCGTCCCCTATTCCTAACCCGTACGCTAACACTAACCCGCGCCCTCACACGCACGGTCCCCCTAAAGCGTTGCCGTACCCTCACCTGGACCCTAAACCGTCCCCGTCCCCTAACCCTAACCCTAGCCCGAACCCTAACCCTAACCCTTCCCCGAAGCCTGACCCTCACCCGTCCCCTAATCCTAACCCGTACGCTAACACTAACCCGCGCCCTCACACACACGCTCCACCTAAAGCGTTGCCGTACCCTCACCTGGACCCGAAACCGTCCCCGTCCCCTAACCCTAACCCTAGCCCGAACCCTAACCCTAACCCTTCCCCGAAGCCTGACCTTCACCCGTCCCCTAATCTTAACCCGTACGCTAACACTAACCCACGCCCTCACACGCACGCTCCCCCTAAAGCGTTGCCGTACCCTCACCTGGACCCTAAACCGTCCCCGTCCCCTAACCCTAACCCTAGCCCGAACCCTAACCCTAACCCATCCCCGAAGCCTGACCCTCACCCGTCCCCTAATCCTAACCCGTACGCTAACACTAACCCGCGCCCTCACATGCACGCTCCCCCTAAAGCGTTGCCGTACCCTCACCTGGACCCTAAACCGTCCCCGTCCCCTAACCCTAACCCTAGCCCGAACCCTAACCCTAACCCTTCCCCGAAGCCGGACCCTCACCCGTCCCCTAATCCTAACCCGTACGCTAACACTAACCCGCGCCCTCACACGCACGCTCCCCCTAAAGCGTTGCCGTACCCTCACCTGGACCCTAAACCGTCCCCGACCCCTAACCCTAACCCTAGCCCGAACCCTAACCCTAACCCTTCCCCGAAGCCTGACCCTCACCCGTCTCCTAATCCTAACCCGTACGATAACACTAACCCGCACCCTCACACGCACGCTCCCCCTAAAGCGTTGCCGTACCCTCACCTGGACCCTAAACCGTCCCCGTACCCTAACCCTAACCCTAGCCCAAACCCTAACCCTAACCCTTCCCCGAAGCCTGACCCTCACCCGTCCCCTAATCCTAACCCGTACGCTAACACTAACCCGCGCCCTCACACGCACGCTCCCCCTAAAGCGTTGCCGTACCCTCACCTGGACCCTAAACCGTCCCCGTCCCCTAACCCTAACCCTAGCCCGAACCCTAACCCTAACCCTTCCCCGAAGCCTGACCCTCACCCGTCCCCTAATCCTAACCCGTACGCTAACACTAACCCGCGCCCTCACACGCACGCTCCCCCTAAAGCGTTGCCGTACCCTCACCTGGACCCTAAACCGTCCCCGTCCCCTAACCCTAACCCTAGCCCGAACCCTAACCCTAACCCTTCCCCGAAGCCTGATCCTCACCCGTCCCCTAATCCTAACCCGTACGCTAACACTAACACGCGCCCTCACACGCACGCTCCCCCTAAAGCGTTGCCGTACCCTCACCTGGACCCGAAACCGTCCCCGTCCCCTAACCCTAACCCTAGCCCGAACCCTAACCCTAACCCTTCCCCGAATCCTGACCCTCACCCGTTCCCTAATCCTAACCCGTACGCTAACACTAACCCGCGCCCTCACACGCACGCTCCCCTTAAATCGTTGCCGTTCCCTCACCTGGACCCTAAACCTTCCCCATCCCCTAACCCTAACCCTAGCCCGAACCCTAACCCTAACCATTCCCCGAAGCCTGACCCTCACCCGTCCCCTAATCCTAACCCGTACGCTAACACAAACCCGCGCCCTCACACGCACGCTCCCCCTAAAGCGTTGCCGTACCCTCACCTGGACCCTAAACCGTCCCCATCCCCTAAC
Source organism: Stenella coeruleoalba (assembly GCF_951394435.1). Taxonomy (NCBI): domain Eukaryota; kingdom Metazoa; phylum Chordata; class Mammalia; order Artiodactyla; family Delphinidae; genus Stenella; species Stenella coeruleoalba. Next base: position 335,529 of record NW_027646118.1, on the reverse strand, counting down.
CCTAACCCTAGCCCGAACCCTAACCCTAACCCTTCCCCGAAGCCTGACCCTCACCCGTCCCCTAATCCTAACCCGTACGCTAACACTAACACGCGCCCTTACACGCACGCTCCCCCTAAAGCGTTGCTGTACCCTCACCTGGACCCTAAACCTTCCCCGTCCCCTAACCCTAACCGTAGCCCGAACCCTAACCCTAACCCTTCCCCGAAGCCTGACCCTCACCCGTCCCCTAATCCTAAGCCGTACGCTAACACTAACCCGCGCCCTCACACGCACGCTCCCCCTAAAGCGTTGCCGTACCCTCACCTGAACCCTAAACAGTCCCCGTCCCCTAACCCTAACCCTAGCCCGAACCCTAACCCTAACCCTTCCCCGAAGCCTGACCCTCACCCGTCCCCTAATCCTAACCCGTACGCTAACACTAACCCGCGCCCTCACACGCACGCTCCCCCTAAAGCGTTGCCGTACCCTCACCTGGACCCTAAACCGTCCCCGTCCCCTAACCCTAACCCTAGCCCGAACCCTAACCCTAACCCTTCCCCGAAGCCTGACCCTCACCCGTCCCCTAATCCTAACCCGTACGCTAACACTAACCCGCGCCCTCACATGCACGCTCCCCCTAAAGCGTTGCCGTACCCTCACCTGGACCCTAAACCGTCCCCGTCCCCTAACCCTAACCCTAGCCCGAACCCTAACCCTAACCCTTCCCAGAAACCTGACCCTCACCCGTCCCCTAATCCTAACCCGTACGCTAACACTAACCCGCGCCCTCACACGCACGCTCCCCCTAAAGCGTTGCCGTACCCTCACCTGGACCCGAAACCGTCCCCGTCCCCTAACCGTAACCCTAGCCCGAACCCTGACCCTAACCCTTCCCCGAAGCCTGACCCTCACCCGTCCCCTAATCCTAACCCGTACGCTAACACTAACCCGCGCCCTCACACGCACGCTCCCCCTAAAGCGTTGCCGTACCCTCACCTGGACCCTAAACCGTCCCCGTCCCCTAACCCTAGCCCTAGCCTGAACCCTAACCCTAACCCTTCCCCGAAGCCTGACCCTCACCCGTCCCCTAATCCTAAGCCATACGCTAACACTAACGTGCGCCCTCACACGCACGCTCCCCCTAAAGCGTTGCCGTACCCTCACCTGGACCCTAAACCGTCCCCGTCCCCTAACCCTAACCCTAGCCCGAACCCTAACTCTAACCCTTCCCCGAAGCCTGACCCTCACCCGTCCCCTAATCCTTACCCGTACGCTAACACTAAATCTTACCCTACATGTACGCTATCCCTAAACTGTTGTCGTACCCTAACCTGTACCCTAAACCGTCCCCGTTCCCTAACTGTAACCCTAACCCGAAGCATTACCCTAACACTTACCCTAATCCTAAACGGTACACTAACACTGACCTGTACCCTAACACTTTCGCTCACCCTAAACCATTGTCGCATCCTAAACCATACCCGTTCCCTAATGCTAACCTTAACCCTACCCTAAACCCACTTATTGCACTATAGCTCAGGAAAATTAAAATAACAAGAAACAACCACCGCAAAGTTTAGGGCTGCTCTGTTTACAAGAGTCTCGACTACGGTACAAATTAAATATCCTTGACAGAGAGAAATGGATAAAGTAGTTTTCGTACTTACGTACAATGGAATATCACTCAATAATGAAATCAATGTCGTCAGGCCCGTACAAGCATAATGAATGGATTTAGGTACGATGATTCAAAGGAAATAAGTCACACAGAAAAAGAAACTTATCATAAGATATCACTTATAGAGGGAATGTAAACTTGGCTACACATGAACTGAATTACAAAACAGAACAGAGTCTCACATTTAGAAAACAAACTTATGCTTTCTTAAGGGGAATGGTGAGTTGGGGTGCTGCGTAAAACCAGAGATTGAAATGAGCACAGATACTATTCCATAAGCCAAATATATAATAGACAAGATATACTCCTTGCTCAACGAATTAGACTCAACACCACCTATTCACCGCAGAGGAATATATCTGACAATAAGAATATTAAAACATATGTATCTATATGTCTCTGTAAGAGAATCAAGTGTGTGTAGAGCAGTATACACAGCCGTGAAAAATCAACTAAACCCGATTATTAAAATAAATTTCAAAAACAAAGACAGTGAAGGAGAGAAAGTTCTTAAATAATTCGTTCAGGGCTTGTGATGAAACTTGGATTTACCACATCTACACCCACAGCTGGGTGAGACATAAGGCAGGACATTTGGGGCTGAGAGGATTGGTGAGGTTCGGTGAGCAAATGCAGACCCTTTGAAGTAATACTGTATGCTACCCATTCCCTGGGTCCCAACTCTCCTGGTTTAAGGGATTCTTCCTACAGCTAAAACATGCATGGGAAACCCAGAGGATTGTACACCATGTGATCGGGCAACGTTTCTAAAACCCATCTCATTTTTTGTCCCCTGGTACACGGGTTCGCCATTCCAGACGCTTTACTAAACATCTCCCCACGTGGAGAGTCAGTGCCTTAAAACTCCTGTTTGGCACAGTTAGCAATTTCTGCGGAGGTTGAACGGGTATCGGGAGAACCAATGAGAGACTAGCTGTAGGTGTTTGGACGGTCACATTTCACTCTAATTTCCCACCAGGAAGAGGAATTAACAAAAGGCTCAGCGTGCCGTGATGAAACAAGATTAGGGCCTGAAGCAATCCTGCAGTTCTGCGGCCAGCGCACAAGAAAGCGAGTTGAAGAAAGGACCTCAGGGGCACTGTAATTCATAAACCTGCAGAGTTATAAATGACAGCTATCGTCCAAAAATATATTGAGGTAAGGCTGCGAAGAGGACTTGAAAGCATGGCACAATTGCAGGAAATATATTTCAGGAGGTAGATGGAAACTGCATTTAAAGCATATGAAAAGCGGCAGAACTTTGACAATGATGCACTTGGCCAAAAAGGGCGTATGCGTTTTTTTCCTGAATACATGCAGGAAAAAACGCATATGCTCTTTTTGTCCAAATAAGCAAGCCTGCAACGGAGATCTGCACTACAATGAAGTCTCACTTCCCACCGGTCAAAAGGGCCATCTGAAAAAAGTGTAAAAACCAGAAAGGCAGGACAGGCCATGGAGAACTGGGAGCCTTGTTATGCTGATGGGCGGGATGTAAATTGCCAACAGCCACTCTGGAGAAGTGTATGGTGGTTCCTGAAACCTCTAAAAAACAAAGCTACAGAGCCTAGGTTGCTTCCACTTATGGTCCTATAGCTTAGGAAAATTAAAATCAACAAGACACAGCCACCCCAAAGTTTAGGGCTGCTGTGTTTACAAGAACCTCAACTATGGTACAATTTAAATATCCCAGAAAGAGGAAAAGGGATAAAGAAGTTGTGGTACTTATGTACAATGAAATATCACTCAGCAATGAAATCAATATCATCAGGCCCGTAGGAGCATAATGAGTGAATTTAGGTACGATGATTCTAAGGAAATAAGTCACACAGATAAAGAAACTTATCATAAGATATCACTTATAGAGGGAATGTAAACTTGGGTACACATGAACTGAATTACAAAACAGAACAGAGTCTCACATTTAGAAAACAAACATGTTTGCTTAAGGGGAAAGGTGAGTTGGGGTGCTGCATAAATCCAGAGATTGAAATGAGCACAGATACCGTTCCATAAGCCAAATATGTAATAGACAAGACCTACTCCTTGCTCAGCGAAGTGGACTCAACACCCCCTATTCACCGCAGAGGAATATATCTGACTAGTAAGAATCTTAAAATCTATGTATTTATATGTCTCCGTAAGAGAATCAAGTGTGTGTACAGACGCATAAACACAGCAGTGAAAATTAGCTCAACCCCATTATAAAAATAAACTTCAAAAACAAAACAGAAAGACAGTGAAAGAGAGAGAAATTCTTAAATAATTCGTTCAGGCTTGTGATGAAACCTGGATTTACCACATCTACACCCACAGCTGGGTGAGACATAAGGCTGGACACTTGGGGCTGAGAGAATTGGTGAGATTCGGTGAGCAAATGCAGGCTCTTTGAAGTAGTACTGCGTGCTACCCATTCCATGGGTCCCAACTCTCCAGGTTTAAGGGATTCTTCCTACACCTAAAACATGCGTGGGAAACCCAGAGGATGGTCCACAGTGTGATCGGGCAAGGTTTCTAAAACGCATCTCATTATTCGTCCTCTGGTACTCGGGTTCGCCATTCCAGACGCTTTACTAACAATCTCCCCACTTGGAGAGTCAGTGCTTGTAACCTCCTGTTTGGCACACTCTGCAATTTCTGCGGAGGATGAACGGGAATAGGGAGAACCAATGAGAGACTAGCTGTAGTTGTTTGGACGGGCACATTTCACTCTAATTTCCCACCAAGAAGAAGAATTAACCGAAGGCTCAGCGTGCCACGCTGGAACCAGATTAGGGCCTGAAGCAATCCTGCCGTTTTGCGTCCAGCTCACAAAAAAGCGAGTTGGAAAAAGGAGCTCAGGGTCACTGCAATTCACAAACTTGCAGAGTTATAAAGGACAACTATCGTCCAAAAATATATTGAGGTAAGGCTGTGAAGAGGACTTGAAAGCAAGGCACAATTGCAGGAAACAGATTTCAGGAGGTAGATTGGAATTGCATTTAAAGCACATGAAAAGCGGCAGAACTTCGACAATGATGCACTTGGCCAAAAAATGCATATGCGTTTTTTCCTGAATATATCCAGGAAAAAACGCATACGGCCATTTTTGCCAACCAAGGAAGCGTGCAATGGAAATCCGCACTACAATGAAGTCTCACTTCCCACCGGTTAAATGGGCCATCTGAAAAAAGTGTAAAATCCAGAAAGGCAGGACAGGCCATGGAGAACTGGGAGCCTTGTTATGCTGATGGGCGGGATGCAAATGGCCAACAGCCACTCTGGAGAAGTGTATGGTGTTTCCTGAAACATCTAAAAAACAAAGCTACAGAGACTCGGGCACTTCCACTTATGGTCCTATAGCTTAGGGAAATTAAAATAAAAAAGACACAGCCACCCCAAAGTTTAGGGCTGCTGTGTTTACAAGAACCTCGACAACGGAACAACTTAAATATCCCAGAAAGAGAAAAATGGATAAAGAAGTTGTGGTACCTACATACAATGGAATATCACTCCGCAATGAAATCAATGTCATCAGGCCCGTAGCAGCATAATGAGTGGATTTAGGTTCGATGATTCTGAGTGAAATAAGTCACACAGAAAAAGAAACTAGTCATAAGATAACACTTATAGAGGGAATGTAAACTTGGCTACACATGAACTGAATTACAAAACAGAACAGAGTCTCACATTTAGAAAACCAACTTATGCTTGCTTAAGGGGAAAGGTGAGTTGGGGTGCTGCATAAATCCAGAGATTGAAATGAGCACAGATACCGTTCCATAAGCCAGTAATAGACAAGATATACTCCTTGTTCAACGAAGTGGACTCAACACCCCCTATTCACCGCAGAGGAATATATCTGAGTAGTAAGAATCTTAAAACCTATGTATTTATATGTCTCCATAAGAGAATCAAGTGTGCATCGAGCGGCATAAACACAGCAGTGCAAATCAGCTAAACCCCATTATAAAAATAAATTTCAAAATCAAAACACAAAGACAGTGAAAGAGAGAGAAATTCTTAAATAACTCGTTCAGGCTTGTGATGAAACCTGGATTTACCACATCTACACCCACAGCTGAGTGAGGCATAAGGCTGGACACTTGGGGCTGTGAGGATTGGTGAGGTTCGGTGAGCAAATGCAGACCCTTTGAAGTAGTACTGCGTGCTACCCATTCCATGGGTCCCAACCCTCCAGGTTTAAGGGATTCTTCCTACAGCTAAAACATGCGTGGGAAACCCAGAGGATGGTCCACAGTGTGATCGGGCAAGGTTTCTAAAACGCATCTCATTATTCGTCCTCTGGTACTCGGGTTCGCCATTCCAGACGCTTTACTAACAATCTCCCCACTTGGAGAGTCAGTGCTTGTAACCTCCTGTTTGGCACATCGTTTGGCAGCGATGCACTTGGCCAAAAAGGGCGTATACGTTTTTTCCTGAGTATATTCAGGATAAAATGCATACACAATTTTTGGCCCACCAAGCAAGCGGGAAATTCAAATCTGCACTACAAAGAAGTCTCATCCTAACACGTACACTATCCCTATCCCGCTACCATACCCTAACCTGTACCTGAGACCGTACCCGTTCCCTAACCCTAACCCTTACCCTAAGCTGTACACGAACACTAACCCGTATGCTAACATGTACCCTAACAGTAACACATAGCCATACACTAAACTTTATCCTAACCCTACCCCGTATCCTAACCCTTTCCCTAAACTGTACCATAACCCGTATCCTAATCCTAACCCATCCCCTAACACTAACCCATAACCTAACCCGTACCCTAATCCTAACCCATACACTAACACGTACCCTAACCTTAACCCGTTGTCATACCCTAACCTGCAACCTAATCTGTACCCATTCCCTAACCCTAACCCTTACACTATCCCGTACCATAATCCTAACCTGTACACTAACACTAAACCGTACCCTAACACTTACCCTACTCCTAACCCGTGGTCATACCCTAAACTGTACCCCAAACCATACCCGTCCCCTAACCCTAACTCTAAACCTTACCCTAAACCGTACCCTAATCCTAACCCGTACACTAACACTAAACTGTACCCTAACACGTACCCTAACCCTAACCCTTTGTTGTTCCCTATCCTGTACCCTAAACTCTACCCCTTCCTTAACACTAAACCTAACCCTAACCCGTACCTAACACTAACCCATACACTAAACCTAACCATAACCCTGAACATAAACCGTACCTGAATCCTAACCCATACCCTAACACTAACCCATACCTTAACCCGTACCCTAACACTAAACCATAGCCATACCCTAAACTGTACCCTAACACTAACCCGTACCATAACCATAACCCTAAACCATACTCTAAGCCATACAATAATCCTAACCCGTACCCTAACCCTAAATCTTACCCTAAACCCTAATCCTTACCCTTAGCTTAATTTTGTTTTTTTGTATTTAAAAAAATATTTTCTTGGGTTAAAACAAACTAGCAGAACAACAAAATAGAGGGCTTCGCTGGTGGTGCGGTGGTTAGAATCTGCCTGCTAATGCAGGGGACACAGGTTCGAGCCCTGGTCTGGGAGGATCCCACATGCCATGGAGCAACTAGGCCCATAAGCCACAACCAGTGAGCCCTCGCATCTGGAGCCTGTGCTCTGCAACAAGAGAGGCCGCAATAGTGAGAGGCCTGCGCACCGAGATCAAGAGTGGCCCCCCACTTGCCACAACTAGAGAAAACCCTCACACGGAAACTCAGACCCAACACAACAAAAATAAATAAATAAATAATAAACTCCTACCCCCCCCCAAAAAAAGAACAACAAAATAAAACAGAAAGTAACCTGAGTGTCCCTCAAAAAGCTAAGTCTGAAATAGTTGGTACTTCTGTTCTATGGAATGTTATGTAGCCTATAAAAAGTGTGAGAGCTAAATCTGTTTTTCTACAGTGAGAAGCATGATATTCCAGATGTATAGAACACCTGGATAAAATGAGAAATCTACACATTATGCTGGTCGTTTCAGTAAATGGGAAAGGATGGCAAGTGGTAAAATATTATCTTTTCCTTTAATTTTTTAAATTTCACTTGTTACAAAGAACTTCAATTATAATTGTACTTTAAAAAAGTAACAATGGAAATTTAAAAGAAAAAATATATATTGTGTGTTCAGTTACGTTTCATAGAATTATGAAATGCTCCACCCTCTGGCCATTACCTGAAAAAACAGCTTTAAAACCTATGCTAATTGTCACTTCATATGAACAAGTCCTGCAGGGCTGTAAAGGAAACCTGCCTTCATCATGTCTTGCGGGAGGTAAAGGCCAAAGTATTTCAAAATGTGGCACATATTTCAAGAAAACCATTTGAAGAACTAAGCTGTAATAACCGTTTGAAAAATAAAAGGACATGCCTGAAAGCTCAGTTTCAAAGGATTATGAGACACATGCAAATCCAACCACACAGAGGTATCAGCTCACACCATTCAGAATAACCATCAGGAAAGAAACTACAAACGATCAATGCTGAAGAGGTTGTGGAGAAATGCATACCCTTAATTTGAAGTGGGACGTAACCTGGTAAGAGTCACTAATGGGAACAGGGTGGAGGTGCCTTTAAAAGGTAAATATTGAGCTATTATATGATCCAGCAGGCCCACTCCTGGGCCTATAACATAAGAAGACAGAATTGGAAAGACACAGGCAGGCAAATCTGCACTGCAGCAGTATTACAATAGCCAAGACATGGAAGCAACCAAAAGTCCATCAACAGATGAGTGGACAAAGAGGAACTGTTACATGTAGAGATGGAATATTAGCTCGGGAAAAAAGTGAAACAATGCCATTTGCAGCACCATAGATGAGTCTAGAGGTAACCATGCAACTTGTAGTAAGTGAGAAAGCGAAAGACACCTAACGTATATCACTTATAGGTGTTACCTGAAAATTGATAACAATGAAGATATTTCCACAGAGAAAGGCAATCACAGATTCATTGAACAAACTTATGGTTCCCCAAATCGAAAGGTGTGAGGATTGGATACATTACGATATTGGGGTTAACATAGATATAGAAACACATGTGAAATATATAATCACCAAAGACCTACGGAATACCAAGAGAAGACTACTCAACATTGTGTCATAACCTACCTGGGAAAAGGTTCTGAAGAAGAATAGATATATGTATGTGTGTGAAAGAACCACATCTTGCACACCTAGAACAAAAAAAAAAAAACATTGTAATCAAATTTGCTGCGATAAAAAATAAAAATTAAATTAAAAATATGAACAAGAAATAATGAGACATAAACTGAAAGGAATTTTTCCTGGCACATCCCATTCTAATTTTCAACCTAGAACAGGACTTCCATTAAGGCTCTGTTGCCCTGGTAACCAGATTTGGTAAAGGAGAAATGCTGCCGCCTTGTGACTGTTTCACACAACAGCAGCTTTAAACCAAGAGGTAATGGTCACTTAATATTCAAAATATGTGCAGCACTGTAAAGGACACCGGGCCTCAAAAATGTCCTGGGGTCGTAATCGACCAGAAAATTCAAAAGACGTCAACATTTCAAGAAGACAATGTCAAGAGGCATATTTTACGCACATTTTGTCTTTTCTTTTTTTTCTCTTTAAAATAAAAGGGAATTGAAAAATGCGCAACATCAGCAATGAATAAAGCCATGCAAATCCAATTACAGAAATGTTCACCTCACAGCCGTCAGAATGTTCTTCAGCAAAAAGTCTACAAAGAATAAATGCTGAAGGGGTTTCAGAGAACTGTGTACCCTCCAGCTGCTGGGGGGGATGTAAACTGGTAACAGCCAGTAGTGAGAACATAATGGAGGTGCGTTTAAGGGTAAAAATTGAGCTACCATGTGATCTGGTAGGTCCTTTGATGTGCCTATCACCTGAGCAGAGCAGAATGGAAAAGACACAGACTGGCAATCCTGCACTGCAGGAATATTTAACATAGCCAAGACTTGGAAGAAACCAAAATGTCCATCAACAGAAAAATGCACAAAGAGGAAGTGGTCCATGTAAACAATGGAATATAAGCCATGGAAAACAATGAAACAGTGCCGTTTGCACCACCATATAAGGACCTAGAGATAATCACTCAAATTAAAGAAAGAAAGTGAAAGACAGATATCCTATGACATCACTTCTAGGTGTTACCTAAAAGTTGATACTCATGAACTTATTTCCAAGAGAAGGAAAAGCATGGATTAAGAAAAAAAAATTATGTTTAACCAATGGAAAAGTGTAAGGAATGTGTGAATTAGGATATGAGGGTTAACAGACATGTACTAATACATATGAAATATATAATCACAAAATACCTATGGAATACCAAGAGAGGTCTAGGCAACACTCTGTAATAACCTACATGGTAAAGAATGCAAAGATAAATGACAGATACATTGATATAATGAACGAGATTCTGTACACCTAGGAGAAACAAAATATTTTTATCAAGTTTGCTCTGATAATTAATAAAAATTAAATTTATAAAACAAACAAGAAGTAAGGAGATATAAGCTCTTGCGGATGTGCTCTGGCACATTCCACTCTAATTTGCAGCCTACTAACACGATTTCCAGGAAGGCTCTGCTGCCCAAAAACCCAGAGTTGGAAATGTAGAAATTCTGCTGCCTTGTGGCCGTTTTCCGCAAGAGCGGCGTTAAGCCCACAGCTAATGTTCTCTTAACATTCACAAGGACTCAGGGCTGCAAAGGACACCTGCCCTAAACAACTGTGCTGAGGTAGGGAATGGACAATAAAATTCAAAACTGGCAAATTTTTCAAGACGATAGTATGAAGAGGTAAGTTTGACTCACTCTCTTGTTTAAAAAAAGGAAAATGGGTGAAAGCTCAACCTCAGGAATTATTAGACTCATGCAAATCTAATGTACAAAAAGGTTTCAACTCACACCAGTTGACTGACCATCAGCAAAAGGTCTACAAACAATAAATTCTGAAGGGGTTTTAGAGAACTGTGTACCCTCTAGCTGCTGGTGAGATGTAACGTGGTAAGAGCCAATAATGAGAACAGAAAGGAGCTACGATTAAAAGTAAAAGTTGAGGTACCATTCGATGCAGCAGTCACACCACTGGGCCTCTCACCTGAGAAGACCAGAATCGAGAAGACGCGGGCTGCAAAAGCTGCACTGCAGCCTTATTCACAATAGCCAAGACAGTGAAGCCACCAAAATGTCCATCAACAGATGTATGGATGAAGAAGAAGTGGTCCACGTTCACAATAGAATATTAGCCATGGAAAACAATGAAACACTGCTATTTGAGGTGCCATAGATGAGCTTGGAGATAATCACAGAATATGAGGTAAGTCAGAAAGCAAAAGACCTATATCCTATGATATCACTTATAGGCGTTATCTAATAACTAACACAAATGAACATATTTCCACAGAGAAAGACACTCACAGACTTAGAAATTAAGTATGCTTATCTAAAAGGAAAGGTGGGCAGAATGGATAAATTAAGATTAACGTTACCATACGTATACAAATACATATAATAAACATATATCAAAAAGACGGACCATATAGCAAGGGAGGTCTATGGAACACTGTAATATTTTACATGGGAAGAGGATCTGAACATGAATAGACATATATATTGTACAAATGAACCAGATTGTGTACATCTGGACAAACAATATCTAATCATTACCCCGATTAAATAAATTTTAAAAACCAAGATGTAATGAGACATAAACTTATGGGCGTTCCTCCTGGCACATTCCATTCTAACTTAAAACCTAGGACCACGACTTCCAGAAAGGCTCTGCTGCCCTAGTACCCAGATTTGGGAAAGGACAAATGCTGCCTCCTTGTGGCCGTTTCCCACAACAGCAGCTTTAAACCCAGTGCTAATGGTCACTAAATATTCACCAAACTTGCAGTTCTGTAATGACATCTGCCCTCCAAAAAAATCCTGGGGTCGAATATCCACCAAAAATTCAAAAGAGGGCAACCTTCCAAGAAGACAGCTTCAAGAGATAGATTGTACTCACACTTGATTTTTAACAGAAAGGAAAAAGGCGTGGAAAATGATGAATTTTAGGAATTTTTAAAGTCATGCAAACCCAAATTACAAAAACCTATCAGGTCACAACAGTCAGATTGGCCATTAGCAAAAATGCTGCAAACTATAAATGCTGAAGGGATTGTGGAGAAGTTCGTACCCTCGGCTCTAAGGGAGACATGGTAAGAGCCACTAATGAAAACACAATGGAGGTGCTTTGAAAAGGTAAACATTGAGCTACTAGTCAATCAGTCATACCCACTGCTGGGACTATCACCTGAGAAAATGAGAATCAAAAAGTCACAAGCTGGCAATCTTGCACTCCAGCAATATTTAATATAGCCAACACTTGGAAGCAACGAAAATGTCCCTCAACAGAGCAATGCACCAAGAAGTGGTCCATATACAAAATGGAATATTATTCCGATAAAAATATAAATTAAATTTAAAAAACAAACAAAAGTAAGGAGACATCAGCCTTTGGGGGTTTATCCGGGCACATTCCACTCTAATTTATAACCGAGGAAGACCACCGGCCGGAAGCTCTGTTTCCCTAGTACCAGCATGGGGAACAAAGAAAGGCTGCCGCAATCTGGCCGTTACCTGCAAAAGCAGCTTTAAAGCCTGTGCTAATGGTCACTTCATGTGAACAAGTACTGCAGGGCTGTAAATGAAACCTGCCCTCAAAATGTTTTGAGGGAGGTAATGGCCAATAAATTTCAAAATGTAACACATACTTTAGAAAACACTTTGAAGAGCTAAGCTGTAATCACAGTTTGAAAAATAAAAAGGACATGACTTAAAGCTCAATTTCAAAGGATTATGAGTCATATGCAAATTCAACCACAAAGAGGTATCAGCTCACACCAGTCAGAATATCCATCAGCAAGAAAACTACAAACAATAAATGCTGAAGCCATAAAAAGAAACGAAATTGAGCTATTTGTAATGAGGTGGATAGACCTAGAGTCTGTCATACACAGTGAAGTAAGTCAGAAAGAGAGAGACAAATACCGTATGCTAACACATATACCTGGAATTTAAGGGAAAAAAATGTCATGAAGAACCTAGGGGTAAAACAGGAATAAAGACAGAGATCTACTAGAGAATGGACTTGAGGATATGGGGAGGGGGAAGGGTAAGCTGTGACAAAGGGAGAGAGAGGCATGGACATATATACACTACCAAACGTAAGGTAGATAGCTAGTGGGAAGCAGCAGCATGGCACAGGGAGATCAGCTCGGTGCTTTGTGACCGCCTGGAGGGGAGGGAGGGTGGGAGGGAGGGAGACGCAAGAGGGAAGTGATATGGGAACATATGTATATGTATAACTGATTCATTTTGTTGTAAAGCACAAGCTAGCACACCATTGTAAAGCAATTATACTTCAATAAAGATATTAAAAATAAATAAATAAATAAATGCTGAAGGTGTTGTGGAGAAATGCATACCCTCAACTTTAAGTGGGATGTAACCTGGAAAGAGCCAATAATGAGCACAGAATCGTGGTGCATTTAAACGGTAAACCCCGAGATACCATATGATACAGGATGCCCACTCCTGGGCCTATAACATAAGAAGACAGAATTGTAAAGACACAGGCAGGCAAATGTGCAGTGCAGCAGTATTACAATAGCCAAGACATGGAGGCAACCAAAAAGTCCATCAACAGGTGAGTGGACAAAGAAGAACTGGTACATGTACAGATGGAATATTATCTAGGGAAAAAAATGAAACAATGCCATTTGCAGCACCGTAGATGATTCTAGAGGTAATCAGGCAAATTGTACTAAGTCAGACAGCAAAAGACACATATCCTATAATATCACTTATAGGTGTTAGCTAAAAATTGATACCAATGAAGATATTTCCACAGAGAAAGGCAATCACAGATTCATTAAACAAAGTTATGGTTCACCAAATGGAAAGGTGTGAGGACTGGATACATTAGGATATTGGGGTTAACATAGATATAGAAACACATGTGAAATATATAATCACCAAAGACCTATGGAATACCAAGAGAAGACTACTCAACATTGTGTCACAAGCTACATGAGAAAACGATCTGAAGAAGTATAGATACATGTATATGTGTAAAAGAACAACATCTTACACACCTAGAACAAACAAAACATTTTAATCAAATTTGCTCTGATAAAAAATAAACATTAAAAAAAGAACAAGAAAAAAAAGAGAGAAAAAAAGGGGAAAAAAAGAACGAGAAGTAATGAGACATACACTTAAGGGGCTTTTTGCTGGCACATTGCATTCTAATTTACAACCAGAACACGACTTCCATTAAAGCTCTGTCATCACTAATAAAGCAGCTTTATAAGCAATGTTGAAGGTAGCTTAAAAGAATTCTCACTAATTATTGACAGTAACAAGAAAACAAACAAAAGTAAAAATCTCACGGCAAAAAGTATACATAGAGTAAGGGTAGTAGATCAAACACTTATTAAACTTCTGTAAAGAATAAAAGACAACAGTAGTATTTTTTTTAAAGAGAGGGGCCAAATAAATCAGAACTGAAAGAGATGATGTTACAAGAGCCACCACAGAAATACAAAGTATCCTAAGATACACACAGGGTAACTCAGGGCTCAGACTGGACAGAGCCCACTCTCCATTCCCCTGTACATGACTTACAGGAGCCTCAGGAACTGAGGAGGGGGTCCTTGAGGAGAGGCACAAGATAGAAGATGTTAGGCATTAACATGACTGCATTCATTTTAAACGTGCCTGAACTACATTCACATGAGATGATTTTGTCCTGTTTGTACATCAGCACCTCTAGTCGGAACTGCAGATCTTTGGTTTCACCACCTCTATGACAGCATTAGCTTCACCTGCTGTGGACTGTCTCCTATAGGATTTCTAGAACCACAAAACATCGAAGCTTCACAGGACCCAGAGTCTGTGCGACTCCACTCAGAGTCTCAACTGCATTCAGAGACTCAGAGTCTCAACAGAGACTCCACTCTTGGAGGACACACACAAAGTAGTGTGCACATCAGGACCCAAGGGAAGGAGCAGTCACCCCGTAGGTGAATGATCATACCTAGCTGCTAGTTTTAGAGGGTCTCCTGCAGAGGTGGGGTGTGGCTGCAGCTCACCATGGGGACAACGACACTGACAGCAGAAGTTCTGGGAAATACTCCTTGGCGTGAACTCTCCCAGAGTCCACCATTAGCCCCACCAAGAGCAAGGTAGGCTCCAGTGCTGGGTCGCCTCAGTCCAAACAACCAACAGGGAGGGAACCCAGCCCCATGCATTAGCAGACAAGTGGATTAAACTTTTTATTAAACTTTTATTTAATCCACAGACAAGCAGATTAAAGCTCTGCCCACCAGAACAACACCCAGCTCTACCCACCACCAGTCCCTCGCATAAGGAAGCTTGCACAAGCCTCTCAGATAGACTCAATCACTGGAGAGCAGACAGCAGAAGCAAGAAGAACTACAATTCTGCAGCCTGTGGAAGGAAAACCACATTCACAGAAAGATAGAGAAAATGAAAAGGCAGAGGACTTTATACCAGATCAAGGAACAAGATAAATCCTCAGAAAAACAACGAAATGAAGTGGGGATAGGTAACCTTCCAGTAAAAGAATTCAGAATAATGATAGTGAAGATGATCCAAAACCTTAGAAAAATAATGGAGGCAAAGATCGAGAAGATGCAAGAAATGCTTAACAAAGACCTAGAAGAATTAAGGAACAAACACCTAGAAGAATTAAAGAACAAACAAACAGAGATGAACAATACAATAACTGAAATGAAAAATACACTAGAAGGAATCAGTAGCAGAATAACTGTGACAGAAGAACGGATAAGTGACCTGGAAGACAGAAAGGTGGAAATCACTGCCATGGAACAAAATAAAGAAAAAGAATGAAAATAAATGAAGACAACCTAAGAGACTTCTGGGACAACATTAAATGCAACAACATTCGCATTATAGGGGTCCCAGATGGAGAACAGAGAGAGAAAGGACTCGAGAAAATATCTGAAGAGATTATAGTTGAAAACTTCCCTAGCATGGGAAAAGAAATAGCCACCGAAGTCCACGAAGCGCAGAGAGTCCCAGGCAGGATAAACCAAAGGAGAAAAATGCCGAGACACACAGTAATCAAATTGAAAAAATTAAAGACAAAGAAAAATTATTGAAAGCAACAAGGGAAAAATGACAACATACAACGGAATTCCCATAAGGTTAACAGCTGATTTCTCAGCAGAAAATCTACAAGCCAGAAGGGAGTGGCATGATAAATTTAACGTGATGAAAGGGAAGAACCTACCACCAAGAGTACTCCACCCAGCAAGTATCTCATTCAGATTTGATGGAGAAATCAAAAGCTTTACAGACAAGCAAAAGCTAAGAGAATTCAGCACCACGAAACCAGCTCTACAACAAATGCTAAAGGAACTTCTCTAAGTGGGAAACACAAGAGAAGAAAAGGACCCACTAAGACAAACCCATAACAATTAAGAAAATAATAATAGGAACATACATATTGATAATTACCTTAAACGTGAATGGATTAAATGCTCCAACCAAATGACACAGGCTCACTGAATGGATACAAAAACAAGATCCATATATATGCTGTCTACAAGAGACCCATTTCAGACCTAGGGACACATACAGACTGAAAGTGAGAGGATGGAAAAATATATTCCATGCAAATGAAAATCAAAAGAAAGCTGGAGTAGCAATACTCATATCAGATAAAATAGATTTTAAAATAAAGAATGTTACAAGAGACAAGGAAGGACACTACATAATGATCAAGGGATCAATCCAAGATATAACAATTATAAATATATATGTACCCAACACAGGAACACCTCAATACATAAGGCAACTGCTAACAGCTATAAAAGAGGAAATCAACAGTAACACAATAATAGCAAGGGACTTTAACACCTCACTTACACCAATGGAGATCATCCAGACAGAAAATTAATAAGGAAACACAAGCTTTAAATGACACAATAGACCAGATAGATTTAATGGATATTTATAGGACATTCCATCCAAAAACAGCAGACTACAAGTTCTTCTCAATGGCACATGGAACATTCTCCGGGATAGATCACATCTTGGGTCACAAATAAAGCCTCAGTAAATTTAAGAAAACTGAAATCATATCAAGCAGCTGTTCCGACCACAATGCTATGAGATTAGAAATCAATTACAGGGAAAGTAACGTAAAAAACAAACACATGGAGGCTAAACAATACATTTCTAAATAACCAAGAGATCACTGAGGAAATCAAAGAGGAAATCAAAAAATACCTAGAGACAAATGACAACAAAAACACGATGATCCAAAACCTATGGGATGCAGCAAAAACAGTTCTAAGAGGGAAGTTTATAGCAATAAAAGCCTACCTCAAGAAACCAGAAAAATCTCAAATAAACAATCTAACCCTACACCTAAAGGAACTAGAGAATGAAGAACAAAACCCAAAGTTAATAGAAGGAAAGAAATCATAAAGATCAGAGCAGAAATAAATGAAATAAAAACAATAGCAAAGATCAATAAAACTAAAAGCTGGTTCTTTGAGAAGATAAACAAAAATGATAAACCTTTAGCCAGACTCAAGTAAAAGAGGGAGAGGACTCAAATCAATAAAATTAGAAATGAAACAGGAGAAGTTGTAACAGACACCACAGAAATACAAAGCATCCTAAGAGACCTCTACAAGCAACTCTATGCCAATAAAATGGACAACCTGGAAGAAATGGACAAATTCTTAGAAAGGTATAACCTTCCAAGACTGAACCGGGAAGAAATAGAAAATATGAACAGACCAATCACAAGTAATGAAATTGAAAGTGTGATTAAAAATCTTCCAACAAACAAAAGTCCAGAACGAGATGGCATCAGAAGTGAATTCTATCAAACATTTAGACAAGAGCTAACACCCAATCTTCTCAAACTCTTCAGAACTTTTCAGGGGAAGGAACACTCCCAAACTCATTATATGAGGCCACAATCACCCTGATACCAAAACCAGACAAAGATACTACAGAAAAAGAAAATTAAAGACCAATATCACTGATTAATATAGATGTAAAAATCCTCAACAAAATACTAGGAAACAGAATTAAACAACACATTAAAAGGATCATGCACCATGATCAGGTGGGGTTTATCCCAGGGATGCAAGAATTCTTCAATATACACAAATCAATCAATGTGATACACCATATTAACAAATTGTAGAATAAAAATATGATCATCCCAATAGATGCAGGAAAAGCTTTTGACAAAATTCAACACCAATTTATGATTAAAAGTCTCCAAAAAGTGGGCATAGAGGGAATCTACCTCAACATAATAAAGGCAGTATATGACAAACCCACAGCAAACATCATTCTCAATAGTGAAAAACTAAAAGCATTTCCTCTAAGATCAGGAACAAGACAAGGATGTCCACTCTCACCACTATTACTCAACATAGTTTTTGGAAGTCCTAGACACAGTAATCAGAGAAGAAAAAGAAATAAAAGGAATACAAATTGGAAAAGAAGAAGTAAAATTGTCACTGTTTGCAAATGACACGATACTACACATAGTGAATCCTAAAGATGCCACCAGAAAACTACCAGAGCTAATCAATGAATTTGGTAAAGTTGCAGGATACAAAATTAATGCACAGAAATCTCTTGCATTCCTATACACTAACAATGAAAGATCAGAAAGAGAAATTAAGGAAACAATCTCATTCACCATTGCAACAAAAAGAATAAAATACGGAGGAATGACCCTACATAAGGAGGTAAAAGACCTGTACTCAGAAAACTATAAGACACTGCTGAAAGAAATCAAAGATGATATAAACATATGGAGGTATAAACCATGTTCTTGGATTAGAAGAATCAATATTGTGAAAATGACTATAGTACCCAAAGCAAGCTACAGATTCAATGCAATCCCTATCAAATACCACTGGCATTTTCTACAGAACTAGAACAAAAAAATCTTAAAATTTGTATGGAGACACAAAAGACCCCGAATAGCCAAAGCAGTCTTGAGGGAAATTAAAAGAGCTGGAGGAATCAGACTTCCTAACTTCAGACTATACTACAAAGCTACATTAATCAAGACTATATGGTACTGGCACAAAAACAGAAATATAGATCAATTGAACAAGATAGAAAGCCCAGAGATAAACCTACGTACCTATGGCTAACTCATCTATGACAAAGGAGGCAAAGATATACAATGAAGAAAAGACAGTCTCTTCAGTAAGTGGTGCTGGGAAAACTGGACAACTACACGTGAAAGAATGAAATTAGAACACTCCATAACACCATACACAAAAATAAACTCAAAATGAATTAGAGATCTAAATGTTAGACCAGACACTATAAAATTATTAGAGGAAAACATAGGCAGAACACTCTATGACATAAATCACAGCAAGATCCTTTTTGACCCACCTCCTAGAGAAGTGGAAATAAAAACAAAAATAAACAAATGGGACCTAATGAAACTTCAAAGCTTTTGCGCAGCAAAGGAAAACATAAACAAGACGAAAATACAACCCTCAGAATGGGAGAAAATGTTTTCAAATGAAGCAAATGACAAAAGATTAATCTCCAAAATTTACAAGCAGCTCGTGTAGCTCAATATCACAAAAACAAACAACACAATCCAAAAATGGGCAGAAGACCTAAATAGACATTTCTCCAAAGGAGATATACAGATTGCCAATAAACACGTGAAAGGATGCTGAACATCACTAATCATTAGAGAAATGCAAATCAAAACTACAGTGAGGTATCAACTCCCAGCAGTCAGAATGGCAATCATCAAAAAATCTACAAACAATAAATGCTGGAGAGGCATTTACTGGAGAAAAGGGAACGTTCTTGCACTGTTGCTGGGAATGTAAATTGCTATACCCACTAGGGATAACAGTATAGAGGTTCCTGAAAAAACTAAAAATAGAAGTACCATACGACCCAGCAATCCAACTACTGGGCATTTGCCCTGAGAAAACCATAATTCAAAAAGAGTTATATACAACAATGTTCATTGCAGTTCTACTTACAATAGCCAGGACATGGAAGCAACCTAAGTGTCCATCGACAGATAAATGGATAAAGAATATCTGGCACATATATAAATGGAATATTACTCAGCCATAAAAAGAAACAAAACTGAGTTATTTGTAGTGAGGGGGATGGACTTAGAGTCTGTCCTACACAGTGAAGTAAGTCAGAAAGAGAAAAATAAATACCGTGTACTAACAGAGATATATGGAATCTAAAGAAAAAAGTTTATGAAGAACCTAGGGGCAGGACAGGATTAAGGACACAGACATAGAGAAAGGACTTGAGGACACGGGGAGGGGGAAGGGTAAGCTGGGACGAAGTGAGAGAGTGCCATGGACATATATACATTACCAAATGTAACATCGATAGCTACTGGGAAGCAGCCACATAGCACAGGGAGATCAGCTCGGTGCTTTGCGACCACCTAAAGGGGTGGGATGTGGAGGGTGGGAGGGAGATGTAAGAGGGAGGGGATATGGTGATATATGTATATGTATAATTGACTCACTTTGTTATACAGCAGAAACTAACACTCCATTGTAAAGCAATTATACTCCAATAAAGGTGTAAAAGGAAAATAAAAAAGAAAGAAGCCCAGAGATAAACCTACACACCTATGGTCAACTAATCTATGACAAAGTAGGCAAGACTATACAATGGAGAAAAGACAGTGTCTTCAATCAGTGGTGCTGGGAAAAATGGACAGCTACATGTAAAAGAATGAAATTAGAACACCCCCTAACACCATACACAAAAATAAATTCAAAATGGATTAGAGACCTTAATGTAAGACCGGACAGTATAAAACTCTTAGAGGAAAACATAGGAAGAATACTCTAACATAAATCACAGCAAGATCTTTTTTGATCCACCTCCTAGAGTAATGACATAAAAAAGAAAACTAAACAAATGGGACCTAATGAAACGTAAAAGTTTTTGCAAAGCAATGGAAACTACAAACACAAAAAGACAACCCTCAGAATGGGAGAATATATTTGCAACTGAATCAATGGACAAAGGATTAATCTCCAATATATATAAACAGCTGATGCAGCTCAATATTAAAAAAACAAACAACCCAATACAAAAATGGGCAGAAGATCTAAATAGACATTTCTTCCAAAAAGATGTAGAGATGGCCAAGGAGCACATGAAAAGCTGCTCTACATCACTAATTATTAGAGAAATGCAAATCAAAACTACAATGAGGTATCACCTCACACCTGTTAGAATGGGCATCATCAGAAAATCTACAAACAACAAATGCTGGAGAGGGTGTGGAGAAAAGGAACCCTCTTCCACGATTGGTGGGAATGTAAATTGATAGTCACTATGGAGAACAGTATGGAGGTTCCTTAAAAAACTAAAAATAGAATTACCATATGATCCAGCAACCCACTACTGGGCATATACCCAGAGAAAACCATAAATCAAAAAGACACATTCACCACAATGTTCATTGCAGCACTATTTACAATAGCCAGGTAATGGAAGCAACCTAAATGCCCACAGACAGACGAATGGATAAAGATGTGGTACATATATAAAATGGACTATTAGCCATAAAAAGGAATGAAATTGTGTCATTTGTAGAGACGTCGATGGATCTAGAGACTGTCATACAGAGTGGAGTAAGTCAGAGAGAGAAAAACAAATATTGTATATTAACGCATATATGTGGAACCTAGAAAAATGGTACAGATGAACCAGTTTGAAGGGCAGAAATAGAGACACAGATGTAGAGAACAAATGTATGGACACAAAGAGGGGAAAACCATGGGGGGGGTGGCGGTGGGAGGAGTTGGGAGATTGGGATTGACATGTATACATTTATATGTATAAAATAGATAACCAATAAGAACCTGCTGTATAAAAATAAATAAAATAAAATGAAAAATAAAATTTTTTAAAAAACGGAAAAAAGTTATTCCCTTCACATACATGTATTTATATGAATGAATTATTTCCATGCTTACATCCATAAGTACAAAAAAGAGGAATAAAACCTACCTTGAAACAAAAAAGAAAAAACAAAACAGAACCCACCAGTTATACAGATGAAAACCCTATCAGGGCACTTGCTTCAGTGGTAGACAATTCTGAAGTTGGTCAGAGGTGGGGAATCATCTCGCATGCAGCCAGCAGCCCCCCCGCAAGGAGTGTCCTCATTACAAGCCTGGGGGACCGTGCCGAGGCATCTGTGAGTAAACGTGAGATGAGCCCCAGGCCAGCTGCTGCTGAACTGTTCCCAACCTTCCCAGGTAAAACACCTGAATATGTACAAGGACTTGAAAGCCTAGAGGAAGGGCCATGGAGCCACACGAGTGACAGCATGCCAGCCGACTTGGTGCCTGCAGGCCAGCCAGGATGGTACTGGCCCTGGGTGCTCTTCTGGAAGATTTCCATTTCCCTGCCTGAGATACCCGTCCTGTCCCTGCCCCCACTGCTTTTTTCCTTCCTCACCTCTGCCCAGGGAGAAATTCCAGCAGCAGGTATGGGTGACACATCCTCTTCCTTAGCAGGTGGCAGCCTGGCAACTGCTGCAGAAAGTCCAACAGAGCCCCACTCACACTGGGCCACCCACAAAGCTGTGGCCTCTCACTCCCTCCCACCAGCCCAGCCCCGAGACTGCTGACAGGGCAGAGAAAATGGCGTCAGGCACGGCTGCAGGGTCTCTTGCTGCCTGGAGTGGTATTTATATTGATCTCAACCCAGGCACACCTGGGGAGGGCTGGCCGGCACGGTAAGGCTGCCCAGGTCAGCCAATCATCACCCCTCAGGGGCTCACAGTTGCAGAAAATGGAACTTGCTGAACCGGCCAGGTCCAAGGAACAGGTGTGGGCTCCTGAGAGTCAAGATAGACAAGGGGCTGCAGCTTTGGCTTGTTTTCTAATCATTTTATCTGGCCCATGAGTGGGAGACAACTTCAAGAAAACCCTCTCCTAATGAGAGGAACCCAGGAGTCAGGGAGAGGAGGGGTGGGTGGTGGTTGGAGACAGAGGCCTGGTGCCCCGGGTGCAGTGGAAGTCTCTGGAAGACCAGGTGGAGGGAGGCCTCACGGAGTGATGCCCAGGGTCACAGACCTGTCGCAGCTGCTGTTTGTTAGTTCAAGTCCTGCTCTGAGGTGCTCTGTGTCAGCTCTGAGTGACAGGTGAGCTGGGGGTGCTCTGCAATGAGGGCTATGTGCATGGTTCCTGTGTGCCCAGCCCTGCCACGGTACCTGCAAGGGTAGCTCTGTATCCGGGGATTGGTCTGACCACGAGAGCCCCATGGGCTGCTGGGGACCTGGTAAAGAATGTCAGGACAGTCAGTGAAGCCACCGAGGATATACCTCCAGCTGCTCCTAATTCCTACACCCTGCTGGTCATTCTACCAACCACCAGGACATGGTATTCTGTATTAGTCTTCAATGATGCCTTCTTTTGTATTCCATTAGTCCCAGAGTCACAAGAAATTTTGGCTTGTGAGTGGCAGGACTCAACATACAACTAAAACAATACTTCCGGGCCGTCTTGCCCCAAGGGTGCAAAAATTCCCACACCGTCTTTGGGGAAAGCTTAGGTAAAGACCTAAAAGTTCTACCTCTGGAAAAGGAAACCCTCCTTCAATACGCAGATGACATTCTGATCGCCAGCCCTACTAAGGAGGCCTCTGAACTACCAAGCCAATAAAGGATAGAAGTCGTCCAAAAAGAAGCTCAAATATCACAGACTGCGGTGACCTGCCTGGGCTTCATTCTCACAGAAGGTCAGAGAAGCCCATCCCAGGAAAGGGAAGAAACCATTTTCAGCCTTACCCCTTTCTAAAACTAGAAGACAGCTTAGGGGTTCCTGGGGAGGCCAGGGTTTGCTGCTTCTGGATCCCTAACTACAGTCTACTAGCTGGGCCTCTATATGAAACACTGAAAGGAAAAGATGATGATCCTTTTGAATAGAATCCAGAAGTGGCCTTTCAAGAATGGAAAGAGCAGTCAATTCAGACCCTTGCCCTGGAACTCCCTAATTTAGCTAAACCCTTTGACCTTTACATTCCCGGTGAAAGGTGAATCGCCATTGGAGAATTAGTGCAAAAACTGGGACCACTTGAAATGGAACAATGCAAGAATGCCATCCAGGTAGGATAAACTATGGTCACCAAGGGGCTTGACCCACTGCCACATCTGGCCAAGATACTGGCGGTATCTAAAAACCTGGAAATCAGCAGCCCAAAAGGCCACCTCCCTCCTAAGGGAAAAGGACCCCACGTGGTGATCCTAACCACCAACCATGCCCTGAAGTTGCAGGGTTCGTTCCGTTGGCACACCGACCTCGAGTGAGGAGGCCTTCCAACTCCAACATCCAGAGAGATAACCGGGGGCAACAGGGCACCATGACGACTCGTGTGAACATCACTTGACCTGGAGTTTTTCTCATAAAACAACAAGAGTGTGTCCCAAAACAGTAGACTACTGCTTGCAGGACTTACTGCACCCAGAGGGGAGCTAATAATCTTGGCGGGGGAACCGTATATCACACTGTCACTATAGAAAAGCCTACAGACACCGTGATGATGGTGGCCAATAAGACCGGCTGGACTCCTGTTTACTTCAAAAGGCTGTTGACTCAGTGGCCATCATGGTCCTTGATCACCACTGACCCTGGACTGTCTGGGAGTTGAGTGGGCAGGGCTCTGACACCTGGTGCTGTTTGTACGTTAATTCAGGGGCCTAATTGAAGAAAGCACAGACTACTGGTCAGAGCATCTAGGCTGGCAGAAACGGTCAGCCTAAGGTGGCCGAACAAATGTGGGGCGGGGTGAAACCGGCCCCCACAACGTCTCTGCACATCTCTTTCCTGGACCCTTAAAGGTCATTAGAATCTATAACACTTCCAATGCTGGTGTTCAGGTGGACGAGCAAGGAGGCAGGGGGCCTGGGGAAAATCAACGTCACCTGGAGGCTGCTGGGGAGAAGTTCTGACCCTCGCCCCTGGGTATGAGGGCTCCCAACTCAGCACTCAGCAGTTACAGAAGAAGGGTCTGCACCCTCAGAACTCCAAGAATGAGGAACGGGACAAAAGGCAGAGGAGGGGTTTGTCCCCAGCAAAGCCCATTAAAAATCCCTGGGAGATAAAAATAGAATCTGTTCAATAAAGTCAAGTCTAACTTTTTTATCCTTTGTGCTTTGTCTAATTTCACGTACTCCTAGGGTCTCGCATGCAGAGGCTCCACACCCGCCACTTCAGACCAGATTTCCTAGTGCAGAATGGCTGGGTCGACACCTCAGCTCCTGGGGCCCAGTGCAGACTCCACGATATAGAGCCTGAGCTGCAGCCAACCCAGCACTTGAAAGCTCTGTCCCCTCCCTCCCAATGACTCTGACAGGATCTCTACACAGCAGCCCAGCCCACAGCCCACGGGGTAGTGCATGCTCTCACCTCTCCATTCTCTGATCAAAATATAAAGTTTCCTTTGCTTGTGAACCAAACTCAGTCTCGATCTGTTGGCCCCAATGACACTGGGCAGGGGAACACTTGTTGGGGTCCACTCTGGAGGATCAGTAACAGAAATTGAGACTATTGTAACCTCAATGAACAGATGTGTGAGCCAAACTGTAGTTAACATAGAACAGTGTATAAGGCTCGGGTAAAATAAGATGTTTCTAACACTTCCATTTGATATTTCCATCACTTTTTATAAGCAAGTTCAGTGAAAGGGTTTGTCTTATTTGTCAGGTCAATATTAGAGAAACGAAGTGATTTCTTTCCAAGGATGTACATCTAATAATCTTGGTTAAACCTTCAATCTTGTTTTAAATGCTTTTCCATTGAAAATGATACCTCTCTTTCAGCTCCCCCATTTCTGAGAAGTATAAAATCTTATAATTTATTATTACCAAAGGGGAAAGGTGGGAGGAGGGATAAATTAACAGTTTGGGATTAACACATACACACTGCTATGTATAAAATAGATCATCAACAAGGAACTACTGTATAGCACAGGGAACTACACTCAACATTTTGCAATAACCTATAAGGGGAAATAATCTGAAAAAGAATAGATATTTTTATTGACATCATCTATCAATGACAGTTAAAGTGTAGCCTAAGGGAAGCTGGTGGTGAGTGCTTCTGACCCTGAAGACTTCAATCATCTAAAGTTTGGACTCTGCCTACTTCCCAAGGCCCTTAATGAACATATGTGTAGCCGTAGCTTAAAAAATTCCCCAGTTTGGGTTTCGGGGAGACACTGATTTTGAAAAAGCCCTGGTGTTCTCCTTACATGAATGGGACTCTTCCTACTGCTAAAACATGTCTGTCACACCCAGAGGATAGTATACCGTCTGATCGGGAAGAGTTTGGAAAAGGCATCTCATCTCCTCATCTCCTGGTGCTCGGGTTCACCCCTCCAGCGTCTTTACTAACAGTCTCCCCACTTGGAGATGTCAGCACTGTCAACATCCTGTTGCGTACAGTTTGGAATTTGTCCAGAGGATGAAGCGGAAGGATGAGGAACAATGAGAGACAAGTCCTAGGTGTTCAGACAGGCACATGTCACTCTAATTTCCAATCAGGAAGACGAATTGACCAAAGGCTAGGGTTGCCCATGGAAACAGTATAGGGCTTGAGGAAATCCTGCTGCTTTGTGGCCAGTTCCCATAAACACAAGTTGAACAATGGAACTCAGGGGCAGTAAAATTCACAAAACTGCAGAGTTGAAAATATCCATCACTGAAAAATGTCTTGAGGAAAGTCAGAGAAAAGGACTTGTAAGCAAGGGAGAATGGCAGGAAAGGGATTTGAGGAGGTAGAAAGGACTCGCCATTAAGCACAAGAAAAGGAGCTGAACATTGCCAACATTGCAGTTGGCCAAAAAGGGTGTATGCGTTTTTTTCTGTATATATTCAAGAAAAGGGCATACACTTTTTTAGCCAACCAAACAGGTGGGCACTGGAAATCAATACTACAAAAGATATCACTTCGCATCAGTCACAAGAGCCATCCTCATAAAGCGTAAACAACAGAAATGCAGGACAGGGCAATGAGAAGAGGGAGCCCTGTGAGACTTATAGTGGAAATGTATATTGACAACGGCCATTCTGGAGAAGTATATTGTGTTTACTAAAGCATCTAAAAAATGAGCTACAGAGCATAGGGCACTTGCACTCATGGGCGTATATCTTGGGAAAAACAAAAATCGAGAGGACACAGGCACCCCAATGTTTACCCCCTCTCTGTTTAAAAGATCCTCGACTAGGATATAACTTAAATGTCTCTGGAGGGAAAAAATGGATAGAGATGAGGTACTTATGTAGAGTGGAATATTACTCAGCCTGGAAATCAATGAAATATGGCCAGTTGTAACAACTCTGGAGGAGTTACGTATGATCATTCTAAGTGACAGAATTCAAAAAGAAAAAGACACATATCATAAGATATCACTTAAAGGTGGAATCCAAAATAGCTACACATGAAATAAATTACAAAACAAAAACATAGTCAAATATGTAGAAAACACGCATAAGGCTGCTAAACGGGAAAGGTGGGGAGGGGTGAGGCATCATCCAGGAGGTTGAAATTAGCAAAGATACCATTCCAAATACCAAACTGATAATCAACAAGGCCTACACGGTAGCTAAAAGAACTACACTCAGCACACTCAAGTCACCGGAAAAGAATATATACGACTGGTAAGAATCTGAAAAAGAATTTACTGATGTCTCTCTGTACGTGAATCAAGTGGATGTACAGCAGCAAGAAACAGAGCTTTGAAAATCAGCTGTAACCAATATAGTAATAAATTGAAAAAAATAAACGACAGAGAGACAGAGAAAACCTCTTACAACTTTTCCTCAGGGACGGTGATGCAACATGGATTGAACACGTCTAGACCCACAGCAGGATGAGACATAAGGCTGGAAACTGTTCGCGCTAAGAGAAATGTGAGCTTGGGTGAGGAAATGCACACCCTTTAAAGTAATACTACCTGGTGCCCATTCAATGGGTCCCAAATCTGCAGGTTCAAGGGATCTTCCTACAGCTAAAACATGCATGGAAAACCCAGAGGACTGTACACCATGTGATCGGGAGATGTGTCTAAAATGCAGCTCATTTATCCTCTCCTGGTGCTCCTGTTCACCATTCCAGCCACGTTACTTAGAATCTCCCCACTTGGAGAATCAGCACATTTCAACTTCTGTTTCACACATTTTGCAAATTGTGAGGAGGATGAACGGGAAGAGGGGGAACCAATGAGAGAATAGTTGTAGGGGTTTGGACGGGCACATATCACTCTAATTTCCCATTAAGAATAAGAATTAAAAAAAGGCTCAGCCCACCTCGCTGGAGCCAAAATAGGGCCTGAAGCAATCCTGCGGGTTTGAGGCCAGCTCACAAAAGAGCAACTTAAAAAATGGAGCTCAGGGTCACTGCAATTCACAAACCTGCAGAGTTATAAATGAAAACTAACGTCCAAAATTATGTTGAGGTAAGGCAAAGAAGAGGATCTGAATGCAAGACAGAATTGCAAGAAACAGATTTCAAGAGATAGATTGGACTCGTCTTTAAAGCACATGAAAAGCGGCAGAATTTCGACAATGATGCAGTTGGCCCAAAAGGGCGTATGCGTTTTTTCCTGATTATATCCAGGAAAAAACGCATATGCACCTTATGGGCAAGGAACCAAGCAAGCAATGCAAATGTGCACAACAAAGAAGTCTCACTTCCCACCGGTCAAAAGGGCCATCCTAAAAAATTGTAAAAACCAGAAATGCAGGACAGGCCATGGAGAACAGGGAGCCTTTATACGCTGATGGGCAGTGTGTGAACTGCCGAGAGCCACTCTGGAGGAGTGTATGGTGGTTCCTAAATCATCTAAAAAACAGAGCTACAGAGCATAGGACACTTCCAATCATGGGAGTATATCTAGGGAAGTCTAAAAATCAACAAGACACAAGCACACCACAGTTTAGGGCTACTCTGTTTACAAGAACCTCAACTTCAGTACACCTTAAATATCCCAGGAAAGAGAACAATGGATAAAGAAGATGTGGTACTTATGTACAATGGAATATCTCTTCACCATGAAATCAATGTAATAAGGCTAGTAGAAGGATAAAGAGTGGATTTAGGTCCGATAATACTACTTGAAATAAGTCAAACAGAAAAAGAAACATATCATAAGATATCACTTATAGAGGGAGGGTAAATATGGCTGCACAAGAAATGAATTACAGAACAGAACAGTGTCTCACATTTAGAAAACACACTTATGTCAGCTTAAGGGGAAAGGAGAGGTGGGGTGATGCATAAAACCAGAGTTTGAAATTAGCACAGATACCGTTCAATAAACCAAATAGGTATTAGACAAGATCTACACCTTGCTCAATGAACTGGCCTCAACACACCCTATACACCGCAGAGAAATATATCTGAGTAATAAGAATCTTAAAACCCATGTATTGATATATCTCCATAAGGGAATCAAGTGTGTGCAGAGCGGCACAAACACAGCAGTGAAGATGAGCTAAACCCCATTATAGAAATAAATTTTAAAAACAAAACGCAGAAACAATGAAAGAGAGAAAAATTCTTACAAAATTCGCTCAGGGGCTGTGATGCAACCTGGATTGACCACATATAAACCCACAGCTGGATAAGACATAAGGCTGGACACTTGGGGCTGAGAGGATTGGTGAGCTTTGGTGAGCAACTGCCAAAAGTTTAATGCAATACTTCATGCTACTCATTCCAAGGGTCCCAACACTCCAGGTTGAAGGGAATCTTCCTACAGCTAAACCATGCTTGGGAAACCCAGCGACTGGTATACCATATGATCAGGAAAGGTTTCTAAAACACACCTCATTGTTCCTCTCCTGGGGCTCCGGATCGACATTCCAGCCGCTTTACTAACAACAACCTCACATGGAGAGTCAATGCCTTTAAGTCCCAGTATCGCACAGTCTGCAGATAGTGCGGAGGATGAATGGGTTAGGGGGAACCAGTGAGAAACTAATGTAGTGGTTTCAATGGGCACATGTCACTCTAATTTCACATCAGTAAGAAGAATTAACCAAAGGCACAGCAAGGTGTCCCACAAGAACAATAGGGCCTGAAGGAATCCTGCGGTTATGATGCAAGATCACAAAAATAAGAGCTGAAAAATGGAGCTCAGGGCCACTGCAATTCAAAAACGTGCAGAGTTATAAAGGCCAACAATTTTCAAAAAGGATATTGAGGAAAGGCTATGAAGAGGCATTGAAAGAAAGGCAGAATTGCAGGAAACCGATTTCAGGAGGTAGACTGGAATTGCATTGAAAGCATAGGAAAAGAGGCAGAACGTCCACAATGATGCACTTGGCCAAAAAGGGCGTATGCGTTTTTTCCTGAATATATTCAGGAAAAAACGCATACGCCCTTTTTGGCCAATCAAGCAAGCTTGCAAAGGAAATCTGCACTAAAATGAAGTCTCACTTCGCCCCAGTCAAAAGGGCCATCTGAAAAAAGTGTAAAATCCAGAAAGGCAGGACAGGCCATGGAGAACTGGGAGCCTTGTTGTGCTGATGGGCGGGATGTAAATTGCCAACAGACACTCGGGAGAAGTGTATGGTGTTTCCTGAAACATCTAAAAAACAAAGCAACAGAGCCTAGAGCACTTCCACTTATGGTCCTATAGCTTAGGGAAATTAAAATCAAAAAGACACAGCCACCCCAAAGTTTAGGACGCCTATGTTTACAAGAACCTCATTTACAGTACAAGTTCAACATCGCAGAAAGTGAAAAATGGATAAAGAAGTTGTGGTATTTACTTACAAAGCAATATCACTCAGCAATGAAATCTATGTCATCAGGCCCTTAGCAGCACAATGAGTGGATTCAGGTATGATGATTCTAACTGAAATAAGTCACACAGAAAAAGAAACATCATAAGATATCAGTAATACATGGAATGTAAACTTGGCTACACAGGAACTGAATTACAGAACAGAACAGGGTCTCAAATTTAGAAAACCAACTTATGCTTGCTTAAGGGGAAAGGTGAGTTGGGGTGCTGCATAAAACCAGAGATTGAAATGAGCACAGATAAAGTTCCTTAAGCCAAATATGGAATAGACAAGAGCTACTCCTTGCTCAACGAAATGGACTCAACACCGCATATTAAACGCCTATGAATGTACCTGACTAGTGAGTATCTTAAAACCTATGGATTGCTATGTCTCTGAAAGAGAATCAAGCATGTGTACAGGGGCATAAACGCAGCAGTGATAGGATTGGAGAGGTTCAGTGAGCAAATGAAGACCCTTTGAAGTCATATTGCATGGTACCCATTCCACGGGTTTCAAATACCCAGGTTTAAGGTATTCTTCCTTCAGCTAAAACATGCATGTGGAACCTAGAGTATGATCAACCATGTGATCGGGAGACGTGTCCAAATATGTCTCAGTTTTCGTACCCTGGTACTCGGGTGCAACATTCCAGACGCTTTACTAACACTCTCCCGACTTGGAGAGTCAGTCCCTTTAACCTCCTGTTTGGCCCAGTTTGCAATTTCTGCGGAAGATGAACAGGAATAGCGAGAATCAATGAGAGACTAGCTGGAGGTGTCTGGACTGACAAATTTAACTCTCATTTCCCACCAGGAAGAGGAATTAACCAAAGGCTTAGCATGCCGTGCCGGAACCAGATTAGGGCCTGAAGCCATCCTGCGGTGTTGCGGCAAGGTCACAAGAAAGCAAGTTGAAGAAAGGAGCTCAGGGGCACTGTAATTCACAAACCTGCAGAGTTATAAATGACAGCTATGGTCCAAAAATATACTGAAGTAAGGCTGCCAAGAGGACTTGAAAGCGGGGCAGAATTGCAGGAAACCAATTTCAGGAGGTAGACTGGAATTGCATTTCAAGCATAGGAAAAGACGCAGAACGTCCACAATGATGC
The DNA here is from genome assembly GCF_951394435.1 of Stenella coeruleoalba. NCBI lineage: Eukaryota > Metazoa > Chordata > Mammalia > Artiodactyla > Delphinidae > Stenella > Stenella coeruleoalba. Next base: position 303,864 of record NW_027646118.1, on the reverse strand, counting down.
ACTTGGCCAAAAAGGGCGTATGCGTTTTTTTCAGGAAAAAATGCATACGCCCTTTTTGGCCAACCAAGCAAGCTTGCAAAGGAAATCTGCACTACAATGAAGTCTCACTTCCCCCCAGTCAAAAGGGCCATCTGAAAAAAGTGTAAAATCCAGAAAGGCAGGACAGGCCATGGAGAACTGGGAGCCTTGTTATGCTGATGGGCGGGATGTAAATTGCCAACAGACACTTGGTAGAAGTGTATGGTGTTTCCTGAAACTTCTAAAAAACAAAGCAACAGACCCTAGGGCACTTCCACTTATGGTCCTATAGCTTAGGGAAATTAAAATCAAAAAAAACAGCCACCCCAAAGTTTGGGACGCCTTGGTTTACAAGAACCTCGTTTACAGTACAAGTTAAACATCGCATAAAGTGAAAAATGGATAAAGAAGTTGTGGTATTTACTTACAAAGCAATATCACTCAGCAATGAAATCTATGTCATCAGGCCCTTAAAAGCAGAGTGAGTGGATTCAGGTATGATGATTCTAACTGAAATAAGTCACACAGAAAAAGAAACATCATAAGATATCACTAATACACGGAATGTAAACTTGGCTACACAGGAACTGAATTCCAAAACAGAACAGGGTCTCAAATTTAGAAAACCAACTTATGCTTGCTTAAGGGGAAAGGTGAGTTGGGGTGCTGCATAAAACCAGAGATTGAAATGAGCACAGATAAAGTTCCTTAAGCCAAATATGGAATAGACAAGAGCTACTCCTTGCTCAACGAAATGGACTCAACACCGCATATTAAACGCCTAAGAATGTACCTGACTAGTAAGTATCTTAAAACCTATGGATTGCTATGTCTCCAAAAGAGAATCAAGCGTGCGTGCAGGGGCATAAACGCAGCAGTGATAGGATTGGAGAGGTTCGGTGAGCAAATGAAGACCCTTTGAAGTCATATTGCATGGTACCCATTCCACGGGTTTCAACTACCCAGGTTTAAGGTATTCTTCCTTCAGCTAAAACATGCATGTGGAACCCAGAGTATGATCAACCGTGTGAACGGGAGACGTGTTCAAATATGTCTCAGTTTTCCTCCCCTGGCACTCGGGTGCAACATTCCACATGCTTTACTAACACTCTCCCCACTTGGAGAGTCAGCGCCTTTAACCTCCTGTTTGGCCCAGTTTGCAATTTCTGCGGAAGATGAACAGGAATAGGGAGAACCAATGAGAGACTAGCTGGAGGTGTCTGGACGGGCAAATATAACTCTCATTTCCCACCAGGAAGAGGAAATAACCAAAGGCTCAGCGTGCCGTGCCAGAACCAGATTAGGGCCTGAAGCCATCCTGCGGTGTTGTGGCCAGCTCAAAAGAAAGCGAGTTGAAGAAAGGAGCTCAGGGGCACTGTAATTCACAAACCTGCAGAGTTATAAATGACAGCTATCGTCCAAAAATAGACTGAAGTAAGGCTGCCAAGAGGACTTGAAAGCGGGGCAGAATTGCAGGAAACCGATTTCAGGAGGTAGACTGGAATTGCATTGAAAGCATAGGAAAAGAGGCAGAACGTCCACAATGATGCACTTGGCCAAAAAGGGCGTATGCGTTTTTTCCTGAATATATTCAGGAAAAAACGCATACGCCCTTTTTGGCCAACCAAGCAAGCTTGCAAAGGAAATCTGCACTAAAATGAAGTCTCACTTCGCCCCAGTCAAAAGGGCCATCTGAAAAAAGTGTAAAATCCAGAAAGGCAGGACAGGCCATGGAGAACTGGGAGCATTGTTGTGCTGATGGGTGGGATGTAAATTGCCAACAGACACTCGGGAGAAGTGTATGGTGTTTCCTGAAACATCTAAAAAACAAAGCAACAGAGCCTAGAGCACTTCCACTTATGGTCCTATAGCTTAGGGAAATTAAAATCAAAAAGACACAGCCACCCCAAAGTTTAGGACGCCTATGTTTACAAGAACCTCATTTACAGTACAAGTTCAACATCGCAGAAAGTGAAAAATGGATAAAGAAGTTGTGGTATTTACTTACAAAGCAATATCACTCAGCAATGAAATCTATGTCATCAGGCCCTTAGCAGAACAATGAGTGGATTCAGGTATGATGATTCTAACTGAAATAAGTCACACAGAAAAAGAAACATCATAAGATATCAGTAATACATGGAATGTAAACTTGGCTACAGAGGAACTGAATTACAGAACAGAACAGGGTCTCAAATTTAGAAAACCAACTTATGCTTGCTTAAGGGGAAAGGTGAGTTGGGGTGCTGCATAAAACCAGAGATTGAAATGAGCACAGATAAAGTTCCTTAACCCAAATATGGAATAGACAAGAGCTACTCCTTGCTCAACGAAATGGACTCAACACCGCATATTAAACGCCTATGAATGTACCTGACTAGTGAGTATCTTAAAACCTATGGATTGCTATGTCTCTGAAAGAGAATCAAGCATGTGTACAGGGGCATAAACGCAGCAGTGATAGGATTGGAGAGGTTCAGTGAGCAAATGAAGACCCTTTGAAGTCATATTGCATGGTACCCATTCCACGGGTTTCAACTACGCAGGTTTAAGGTATTCTTCCTTCAGCTAAAACATGCATGTGGAACCTAGAGTATGATCAACCATGTGATCGGGAGACGTGTTCAAATATGTCTCAGTTTTCGTACCCTGGTACTCGGGTGCAACATTCCAGACGCTTTACTAACACTCTCCCGACTTGGAGAGTCAGTCCCTTTAACCTCCTGTTTGGCCCAGTTTGCAATTTCTGCGGAAGATGAACAGGAATAGCGAGAACCAATGAGAGACTAGCTGGAGGTGTCTGGACTGACAAATTTAACTCTCATTTCCCACCAGGAAGAGGAATTAACCAAAGGCTTAGCATGCCGTGCCGGAACCAGATTAGGGCCTGAAGCCATCCTGCGGTGTTGCGGCAAGGTCACAAGAAAGCAAGTTGAAGAAAGGAGCTCAGGGGCACTGTAATTCACAAACCTGCAGAGTTATAAATGACAGCTATGGTCCAAAAATATACTGAAGTAAGGCTGCCAAGAGGACTTGAAAGCGGGGCAGAATTGCAGGAAACCAATTTCAGGAGGTAGACTGGAATTGCATTTCAAGCATAGGAAAAGACGCAGAACGTCCACAATGATGCACTTGGCCAAAAAGGGCGTATGCGTTTTTTTCAGGAAAAAATGCATACGCCCTTTTTGGCCAACCAAGCAAGCTTGCAAAGGAAATCTGCACTACAATGAAGTCTCACTTCCCCCCAGTCAAAAGGGCCATCTGAAAAAAGTGTAAAATCCAGAAAGGCAGGACAGGCCATGGAGAACTGGGAGCCTTGTTATGCTGATGGGCGGGATGTAAATTGCCAACAGACACTTGGTAGAAGTGTATGGTGTTTCCTGAAACTTCTAAAAAACAAAGCAACAGACCCTAGGGCACTTCCACTTATGGTCCTATAGCTTAGGGAAATTAAAATCAAAAAGACACAGCCACCCCAAAGTTTGGGACGCCTTGGTTTACAAGAACCTCGTTTACAGTACAAGTTCAACATCGCATAAAGTGAAAAATGGATAAAGAAGTTGTGGTATTTACTTACAAAGCAATATCACTCAGCAATGAAATCTATGTCATCAGGCCCTTAAAAGCAGAGTGAGTGGATTCAGGTATGATGATTCTAACTGAAATAAGTCACACAGAAAAAGAAACATCATAAGATATCACTAATACACGGAATGTAAACTTGGCTACACAGGAACTGAATTCCAAAACAGAACAGGGTCTCAAATTTAGAAAACCAACTTATGCTTGCTTAAGGGGAAAGGTGAGTTGGGGTGCTGCATAAAACCAGAGATTGAAATGAGCACAGATAAAGTTCCTTAAGCCAAATATGGAATAGACAAGAGCTACTCCTTGCTCAACGAAATGGACTCAACACCCCATATTAAACGCCTAAGAATGTACCTGACTAGTAAGTATCTTAAAACCTATGGATTGCTATGTCTCCAAAAGAGAATCAAGCGTGCGTGCAGGGGCATAAACGCAGCAGTGATAGGATTGGAGAGGTTCGGTGAGCAAATGAAGACCCTGTGAAGTCATATTGCATGGTACCCATTCCACGGGTTTCAACTACCCAGGTTTAAGGTATTCTTCCTTCAGCTAAAACATGCATGTGGAACCCAGAGTATGATCAACCGTGTGAACGGGAGACGTGTTCAAATATGTCTCAGTTTTCCTCCCCTGGCACTCGGGTGCAACATTCCACATGCTTTACTAACACTCTCCCCACTTGGAGAGTCAGCGCCTTTAACCTCCTGTTTGGCCCAGTTTGCAATTTCTGCGGAAGATGAACAGGAATAGGGAGAACCAATGAGAGACTAGCTGGAGGTGTCTGGACGGGCAAATATAACTCTCATTTCCCACCAGGAAGAGGAATTAACCAAAGGCTCAGCGTGCCGTGCCGGAACCAGATTAGGGCCTGAAGCCATCCTGCGGTGTTGCGGCCAGCTCAAAAGAAAGCGAGTTGAAGAAAGGAGCTCAGGGGCACTGTAATTCACAAACCTGCAGAGTTATAAATGACAGCTATCGTCCAAAAATAGACTGAAGTAAGGCTGCCAAGAGGACTTGAAAGCAGGGCAGAATTGCAGGAAACCAATTTCAGGAGGTAGACTGGAATTGCATTGAAAGCATAGGAAAAGAGGCAGAACGTCCACAATGATGCACTTGGCCAAAAAGGGCGTATGCGTTTTTTCCTGAATATATTCAGGAAAAAACGCATACGCCCTTTTTGGCCAACCAAGCAAGCTTGCAATGGAAATCTGCACTACAATAAAGTCTCACTTCCCCCTGGTCAAAAGGGCCATCTGAAAAAAGTGTAAAATCCAGAAAGGCAGGACAGACCATGGAGAACTGGGAGCCTTGTTATGCTGATGGGCGGGATGTAAATTGCCAACAGACACTCGGGAGAAGTGTATGGTGTTTCCTGAAACATCTAAAAAACAAAGCAACAGAGCCTAGGGCACTTCCACTTATGGTCCTATAGCTTAGGGAAATTAAAATCAAAAAGACACATCCACCCAAAGTTTGGGACGCCTCTGTTTACAAGAACCTCATTTACAGTACAAGTTCAACATCGCAGAAAGTGAAAAATGGATAAAGAACTTGTGGTATTTACTTACAAAACAATATCACTCAGCAATGAAATCTATGTCATCAGGCCCTTAGCAGCACAATGAGTGGATTCAGGTATGATGATTCTAACTGAAATAAGTCACACAAAAAAAGAAACATCATAAGATATCAGTAATACACGGAATGTAAACTTGGCTACACAGGAACTGAATTACAGAACAGAACAGGGTCTCAAATTTAGAAAACCAACTTATGCTTGCTTAAGGGGAAAGGTGAGTTGGGGTGCTGCATAAAACCAGAGATTGAAATGAGCACAGATAAAGTTCCTTAAGCCAAATATGGAATAGACAAGAGCTACTCCTTGCTCAACGAAATGGACTCAACACCCCATATTAAACGCCTAAGAATGTACCTGACTAGTAAGTATCTTAAAACCTATGGATTGCTATGTCTCCAAAAGAGAATCAAGCGTGTGTGCAGGGGCATAAACGCAGCAGTGATAGGATTGGAGAGGTTCGGTGAGCAAATGAAGACCCTTTGAAGTCATATTGCATGGTACCCATTCCACGGGTCTCAACTCTCCAAGTTTAAGGTATTCTTCCTTCAGCTAAAACATGCATGTGGAACCCAGAGTATGATGAACCGTGTGAACGGGAGATGTGTTCAAATATGTCTCAGTTTTCCTCCCCTGGCACTCGAGTGCAACATTCCACATGCTTTACTAACACTCTCCCCACTTGGAGAGTCAGCACCTTTAACCTCCTGTTTGGCCCAGTTTGCAATTTCTGTGGAAGATGAACAGGAATAGGGAGAACCAATGAGAGACTAGCTGGAGGTGTCTGGACGGGCAAATATAACTCTCATTTCCCACCGGGAAGAGGAAATAACCAAAGGCTCAGCGTGCCGTGCCGGAACCAGATTAGGGCCTGAAGCCATCCTGCGGTGTTGCGGCCAGCTCAAAAGAAAGCGAGTTGAAGAAAGGAGCTCAGGGGCACTGTAATTCACAAACCTGCAGAGTTATAAATGACAGCTATCGTCCAAAAATAGACTGAAGTAAGGCTGCCAAGAGGACTTGAAAGCGGGGCAGAATTATAGGAAACCGATTTCAGGAGGTAGACTGGAATTGCATTGAAAACATAGGAAAAGAGGCAGAACGTCCACAATGATGCACTTGGCCAAAAAGGGCTTATGCGTTTTTTCCTGAATATATTCAGGAAAAAACGCATAAGCCCTTTTTGGCCAACCAAGCAAACTTGCAAAGGAAATCTGCACTACAATGAAGTCTCACTTCCCCCTGGTCAAAAGGGCCATCTGAAAAAAGTGTAAAATCCAGAAAGGCAGGACAGGCCATGGAGAACTGGGAGCCTTGTTATGCTGATGGGCGGGATGTAAATTGCCAACAGACACTCAGGAGAAGTGTATGGTGTTTCCTGAAACATCTAAAAAACAAAGCAACAGAGCCTAGGGCACTTCCACTTATGGTCCTATAGCTTAGGGAAATTAAAATCAAAAAGACACAGCCAGCCCAAAGTTTGGAACGGCTCTGTTTACAAGAACCTCGTTTACAGTACAAGTTCAACATCGCAGAAAGTGAAAAATGGATAAAGAAGTTGTGGTATTCACTTACAATGCAGTATCACTCAGCAATGAAATCTATGTCCTCAGGCCCGTAGCAGCACAATGAGTGGATTCAGGTATGATGATTCTAACTGAAATAAGTCACACAGAAAAAGAAACATCATAAGATATCAGTAATACACGGAATGTAAACTTGGCTACACAGGAACTGAATTGCAGAACAGAACAGGGTCTCAAATTCAGAAAACCAACTTATGCTTGCTTAAGGGGAAAGGTGAGTTGGGGTGCTGCATAAAACCAGAGATTGAAATGAGCACAGATAAAGTTCCTTAAGCCAAATATGGAATAGACAAGAGCTACTCCTTGCTCAACGAAATGGACTCAACACCGCATATTAAACGCCTAAGAATGTACCTGACTAGTAAGTATCTTAAAACCTATAGATTGCTATGTCTCCGAAAGAGAATGAAGCATGTGTACAGGGGCATAAACGCAGCAGTGATAGGATTGGAGAGGTTCGGTGAGCAAATGAAGACCCTTTGAAGTCATATTGCATTGTACCCATTCCATGGGTTTCAACTACCCAGGTTTTAGGTATTCTTCCTTCAGCTAAAACACGCATGTGGAACCCAGAGTATGATCAACCATGTGATCGGGAGACGTGTTCAAATATGTCTCAGTTTTCGTACCCTGGTACTCGGGTGCAAAATTCCAGACGCTTTACTAACACTCTCCCGACTTGGAGAGTCAGTCCCTTTAACCTCCTGTTTGGCCCAGTTTGCAATTTCTGTGGAAGATGAACAGGAATAGCGAGAACCAATGAGACACTAGCTGGAGATGTCTGGATGGGCAAATTTAACTCTCATTTCCCACCAGGAAGAGGAATTAACCAAAGGCTCAGCGTGCCGTGCCAGAACCAGATTAGGGCCTGAAGACATCCTGCGGTGTTGCGGCCAGGTCACAAGAAAGCGAGTTGAAGAAAGGAGCTCAGGGGCACTGTAATTCACAAACCTGCAGAGTTATAAATGACAGCTATCGTCCAAAAATAGACTGAAGTAAGGCTGCCAAGAGGACTTGAAAGCGGGGCAGAATTGCAGGAAACCGATTTCAGGAGGTAGACTGGAATTGCATTGAAAGCATAGGAAAAGAGGCAGAACGTCCACAATGATGCACTTGGCCAAAAAGGGCGTATGCGTTTTTTCCTGAATATATTCAGGAAAAAACGCATACGCCCTTTTTGGCCAACCAAGCAAGCTTGCAAAGGAAATCTGCACTACAATGAAGTCTCACTTCCCCCCGGTCAAAAGGGCCATCTGATAAAAGTGTAAAATCCAGAAAGGCAGGACAGGCCATGGAGAACTGGGAGCCTTGTTATGCTGATGGGCGGGATGTAAATTGCCAACAACCACTTGGGAGAAGTGTATGGTGTTTCCTGAAACATCTAAAAAACAAAGCAACAGAACCTAGGGCACTTCCACTTATGGTCCTACAGCTTAGGGAAATTAAAATCAAAAAGACACAGCCACCCCAAAGTTTGGAACGGCTCTGTTTACAAGAACCTCGTTTACAGTACAAGTTCAACATCGCAGAAAGTGAAAAATGGATAAAGAAGTTGTGGTACTTACGTACAATGCAGTATCACTCAGCAATGAAATCTATGTCATCAGGCCCGTAGCAGCATAATGAGTGGATTCAGGTACGATGATTCTAACTGAAATAAGTCACACAGAAAAAGAAACATCATAAGATATCACTAATACACGGAATGTAAACTTGGCTACACAGGAACTGCATTCCAAAACAGAACAGGGTCTCAAATTTAGAAAACCAACTTATGCTTGCTTAAGGTGAAAGGTGAGTTGGGGTGCTGCATAAAACCAGAGATTGAAATGAGCACAGATAAAGTTCCTTAAGCCAAATATGGAATAGACAAGAGCTACTCCTTGCTCAACGAAATGGACACAAAACCCCATATTAAACGCCTAAGAATGCACCTGACTAGTAAGTATCTTAAAACCTATGGATTGCTATGTCTCCGAAAGAGAATCAAGCATGTGTACAGGGTCATAAACGCAGCAGTGATAGGATTGGAGAGGTTCGTGAGCAAATGAAGACCCTTTGAAGTCATATTGCATGGTACCCATTCCACGGGTTTCAACTAACAAGGTTTAAGGTATTCTTCCTTCATCTAAAACATGCATGTGGAACCTAGAGTATGATCAACCATGTGATCGGGAGACGTGTTCAAATATGTCTCAGTTTTCGTACCCTGGTACTCGGGTGCAACATTCCAGACGCTTTACTAACACTCTCCCCACTTGGAGAGTCAGTCCCTTTAACTTCCTGTTTGGCCCAGTTTGCAATTTATGTGGAAGATGAACAGGAATAGCGAGAACCAATGAAAGACTAGCTGGAGGTGTCTGGACGGGCAAATTTAACTCTCATTTCCCACCAGGAGGAGGAATTAACCAAAGGCTCAGCGTGCCGTGCCAGAAACAGATTAGGGCCTGAAGACATCCTGCGGTGTTGCGGCCAGCTCACAAGAAAGCGAGTTGAAGAAAGGAGCTCAGGGGCACTGTAATTCACAAACCTGCAGCGTTATAAATGACAGCTATCGTCCAAAAATAGACTGAAGTAAGGCTGCCAAGAGGACTTGAAAGCGGGGCAGAATTGCAGGAAACCGATTTCAGGAGGTAGACTGGAATTGTATTGAAAGCATAGGAAAAGAGGCAGAACGTCCACAATGATGCACTTGGCCAAAAAGGGCGTATGCGTTTTTTCCTGAATATATTCAGGAAAAAACGTATACGCCCTTTTTGGCCAACCAAGCAAGCTTGCGAAGGAAATCTGCACTACAATGAAGTCTCACTTCCCCCCGGTCAAAAGGGCCATCTGAAAAAAGTGTAAAATCCAGAAAGGCAGGACAGGCCATGGAGAACTGGGAGCCTTGTTATGCTGATGGGCGGGATGTAAATTGCCAACAGACACTTGGGAGAAGTGTATGGTGTTTCCTTAAACATCTAAAAAACAAAGCAACAGAGCCTACGGCACTTCCACTTATGGTCCTATAGCTTAGGGAAATTAAAATCAAAAAGACACAGCCACCCCAAAGTTTGGAACGGCTCTGTTTACAAGAACCTCGTTTACAGTACAAGTTCAACATCGCAGAAAGTGAAAAATGGATAAAGAACTTGTGGTACTTACGTACAATGCAGTATCACTCAGCAATGAAATCTATGTCATCAGGCCCGTAGCAGCATAATGAGTGGATTAAGGTACGATAATTCTAACTGAAATAAGTCACACAGAAAAAGAAACATCATAAGATATCACTAATACACGGAATGTAAACTTGGCTACACAAGAACTGCATTCCAAAACAGAACAGGGTCTCAAATTTATAAAACCAACTTATGCTTGCTTAAGGGGAAAGGTGAGTTGGGGTGCTGCATAAAACCAGAGATTGAAATGAGCACAGATAAAGTTCCTTAAGCCAAATATGGAATAGACAAGAGCTACTCCTTGCTCAACGAAATGGACTCAAAACCCCATATTAAACGCCTAAGAATGTACCTGACTAGTAAGTATCTTAAAACCTATGGATTGCTATGTCTCCAAAAGAGAATCAAGCGTGTGTACAGGGGCATAAACGCAGCAGTGATAGGATTGGAGAGGTTCGGTGAGCAAATGAAGACCCTTTGAAGTCATATTGCATGGTACCCATTACACGGGTCTCAACTCTCCAGGTTTAAGGTATTCTTCCTTCAGCTAAAACATGCATGTGGAACCCAGAGTATGATCAACCATGTGAACGGGAGACGTGTTCAAATATGTCTCAGTTTTCCTCCCCTGGTACTCGGGTGCAACATTCCAGACGCTTTACTAACACTCTCCCCACTTGGAGAGTCAGTCCCTTTAACCTCCTATTTGGCCCAGTTTGCAATTTCTGCGGAAGATGAACAGGAATAGCGAGAACCAATGAGAGACTAGCTGGAGGTGTCTGGACGGGCAAATTTAACTCTCATTTCCCACCAGGAAGAGGAAATAACCAAAGGCTCAGCGTGCCGTACCGGAATCAGATTAGGGCCTGAAGCCATCCTGCGGTGTTGCGGCCAGCTCAAAAGAAAACGAGTTGAAGAAAGGAGCTCAGGGGCACTGTAATTCACAAACCTGCAGAGTTATAAATGACAGCTATCGTCCAAAAATAGACTGAAGTAAGGCTGCCAAGAGGACTTGAAAGCAGGGCAGAATTGCAGGAAACCGATTTCAGGAGGTAGACTGGAATTGCATTGAAAGCATAGGAAAAGAGGCAGAACGTCCACAATGATGCACTTGGCCAAAAAGGGCGTATGCGTTTTTTCGTGAATATATTCAGGAAGAAACGCATATGCCCTTTTTGGCCAACCAAGCAAGGTTGCAAAGGAAATCTGCACTACAATGAAGTCTCACTTCCCCCCGGTCAAAAGGGCCATCTGAAAAAAGTGTAAAATCCAGAAAGGCAGGACAGGCCATGGAGAACTGGGAGCCTTGTTATGTTGATGGGCGGGATGTAAATTGCCAACAACCACTCGGGAGAAGTGTATGGTGTTTCCTGAAACATCTAAAAAACAAAGCAACAGAACCTAGGGCACTTCCACTTATGGTCCTATAGCTTAGGGAAATTAAAATCAAAAAGACACAGCCACCCCAAAGTTTGGATCGGCTCTGTTTACAAGAATCTCGTTTACAGTACAAGTTCAACATCGCAGAAAGTGAAAAATGGATAAAGAAGTTGTGGTATTTACTTACAAAGCAATATCACTCAGCAATGAAATCTGTGTCATTAGGCCCTTAGCAGCACAATGAGTGGATTCAGGTATGATGATTCTAACTGAAATAAGTCACACAGAAAAAGAAACATCATAAGATATCAGTAATACACGGAATGTAAACTTGGCTACACAGGAACTGAATTACAGAACAGAACAGGGTCTCAAATTTAGAAAACCAACTTATGCTTGCTTAAGGGGAAAGGTGAGTTGGGGTGCTGCATAAAACCAGAGATTGAAATGAGCACAGATAAAGTTCCTTAAGCCAAATATGGAATAGACAAGAGCTACTCCTTGCTCAACGAAATGGACTCAACACCCCATATTAAACGCCTAAGAATGTACCTGACTAGTAAGTATCTTAAAACCTATGGATTGCTATGTCTCCGAAAGAGAATCAAGCATGTGTACAGGGGCATAAACGCAGCAGTGATAGGATTGGAGAGGTTCGGTGAGCATATGAAGACCCTTTGAAGTCATATTTCATGGTACCCATTCCACGGGTCTCAACTCTCCAGGTTTAAGGTATTCTTCCTTCAGCTAAAACATGCATGTGGAACCCAGAGTATGATCAACCATGTGAACGGGAGACGTGTTCAAATATATCTCAGTTTTCCTCCCCTGGTACTCGGGTGCAACATTCCAGACGCTTTACTAACACTCTCCCGACTTGGAGAGTCAGTCCCTTTAACCTCCTGTTTGGCCCAGTTTGCAATTTCTGCGGAAGATGAACAGGAATAGCGAGAACCAATGAGAGGCTAGCTGGAGGTGTCTGGACGGGAAATTTAACTCTCATTTCCCACCAGGAAGAGGAATTAACCAAAGGCTCAGCATGCCGGGCCGGAACCAGATTAGGGCCTGAAGCCATCCTGCGGTGTTGCGGCCAGGTCACAAGAAAGCGAGTTGAAGAAAGGAGCTCAGGGGCACTGTAATTCACAAACCTGCAGAGTTATAAATGACAGCTATCGTCCAAAAATAGACTGAAGTAAGGCTGCCAAGAGGACTTGAAAGCGGGGCAGAATTGCAGGAAACCGATTTCAGGAGGTAGACTGGAATTGCATTGAAAGCATAGGAAAAGAGGCAGAACGTCCACAATGATGCACTTGGCCAAAAAGGGCGTATGCGTTTTTTCCTGAATATATTCAGGAAAAAACGCATACGCCCTTTTTGGCCAACCAAGCAAGCTTCCAAAGGAAATCTGCACTACAATGAAGTCTCACTTCCCCCCGGTCAAAAGGCCATCTGAAAAAAGTGTAAAATCCAGAAAGGCAACAGGCCATTGAGAACTGGGAGCCTTGTTATGCTGATGGGCGGGATGTAAATTGCCAACAGACACTCAGGAGAAGTGTATGGTGTTTCCTGAAACATCTAAAAAACAAAGCAACAGAGCCTAGGGCACTTCCACTTATGGTCCTATAGCTTAGGGAAATTAAAATCAAAAAGACACAGCCACCCCAAAGTTTGGAACGCCTCTGTTTACAAGAACCTCGTTTACAGTACAAGTTCAACATCGCAGAAAGTGAAAAATGGATAAAGAAGTTGTGGTATTCACTTACAAAGCAATATCACTCAGCAATGAAATCTATGTCATCAGGCCCTTAGCAGCACAATGAGTGGATTCAGGTACGATGATTCTAACTGAAATAAGTCACACAGAAAAAGAAACATCATAAGATATCACTAATACACGGAATGTAAACTTGGCTACACAGGAACTGCATTCCAAAACAGAACAGGGTCTCAAATTTAGAAAACCAACTTATGCTTGCTTAAGGGGAAAGGTGAGTTGGGGTGCTGCATAAAACCAGAGATTGAAATGAGCACAGATAAAGTTCCTTAAGCCAAATATGGAATAGACAAGAGCTACTCCTTGCTCAACGAAATGGACTCAACACCGCATATTAAACGCCTAAGAATGTACCTGACTAGTAAGTATATAAAACCTATGGATTGCTATGTCTCCGAAAGAGAATCAAGCATGTGTACAGGGGCATAAACGCAGCAGTGATAGGATTGGAGAGGTTCGGTGAGCAAATGAAGACCCTTTGAAGTCATATTGCATGGTACCCATTCCACGGGTTTCAACTACCCAGGTTTAAGGTATTCTTCCTTCAGCTAAAACATGCATGTGGAACCTAGAATATGATCAACCATGTGATCGGGAGACATGTTCAAATATGTCTCAGTTTTCGTACCCTGGTACTCGGGTGCAATATTCCAGACGCTTTACTAACACTCTCCCGACTTGGAGAGTCAGTCCCTTTAACCTCCTGTTTGGCCCAGTTTGCAATTTCTGCGGAAGATGAACAGGAATAGCGAGAACCAATGAGAGACTAGCTGGAGGTGTCTGGACGGGCAAATTTAACTCTCATTTCCCACCAGGAAGAGGAATTAACCAAAGGCTCAGCGTGCCGTGCCGGAACCAGATTAGGGCCTGAAGCCATCCTGCGGTGTTGCGGCCAGCTCACAAGAAAGCGAGTTGAAGAAAGGAGCTCAGGGGCACTGTAATTCACAAACCTGCAGAGTTATAAATGACAGCTATCGTCCAAAAATAGACTGAAGTAAGGCTGCCAAGAGGACTTGAAAACGGGGCAGAATTGCAGGAAACCGATTTCAGGAGATAGACTGGAATTGCATTGAAAGCATAGGAAAAGAGGCAGAACGTCCACAATGATGCACTTGGCCAAAAAGGGCGTATGCGTTTTTTCCTGAATATATTCAGGAAAAAACGCATACGCCCTTTTTGGCCATCCAAGCAAGCTTGCAAAGGAAATCTGCACTACAATGAAGTCTCACTTCCCCCCGGTCAAAAGGGCCATCTGAAAAAAGTGTAAAATCCAGAAAGGCAGGACAGGCCATGGAGAACTGGGAGCCTTGTTATGCTGATGGGCGGGGTGTAAATTGCCAACAACCACTCAGGAGAAGTGTATGGTGTTTCCTGAAACATCTAAAAAACAAAGCAACAGAGCCTAGGGCACTTCCACTTATGGTCCTATAGCTTAGGGAATTTAAAATCAAAAAGACACAGCCACCCCAAAGTTTGGAACAGCTCTGTTTACAAGAACCTCGTTTACAGTACAAGTTCAACATCGCAGAAAGTGAAAAATGGATAAAGAAGTTGTGGTATTTACTTAAAAAGCAATATCACTCAGCAATGAAATCTGTGTCATCAGGCCCTTAGCAGCACAATGAGTTGATTCAGGTATGATGATTCTAACTGAAATAAGTCACACAGAAAAAGAAACATCATAAGATATCAGTAATACACGGAATGTAAACTTGGCTACACAGGAACTGAATTACAGAACAGAACAGGGTCTCAAATTTTGAAAACCAACTTATGCTTGCTTAAGGGGAAAGGTGAGTTGGGGTGCTGCATAAAACCAGAGATTGAAATGAGCACAGATAAAGTTCCTTAAGCCAAATATGGAATAGACAAGAGCTACTCCTTGCTCAACGAAATGGACTCAACACCGCATATTAAACGATTAAGAATGTACCTGACTAGTAAGTATCTTAAAACCTATGGATTGCTATGTCTCCGAAAGAGAATCAAGCATGTGTACAGGGGCATAAACGCAGCAGTGATAGGATTGGAGAGGTTCGGTGAGCAAATGAAGACCCTTTGAAGTCATATTGCATGGTACCCATTCCACGGGTTTCAACTACCCAGGTTTTAGGTATTCTTCATTCAGTTAAAACATGCATGTGGAACCCAAGTATTATCAACCATTTGAACGGGAGACGTGTTCAAATATGTCTCAGCTTTCCTCCCCTGGTACTCGGGTGCAACATTCCAGACGCTTTACTAACACTCTCCCCACTTGGAGAGTCAGCGCCTTTAACCTCCTGTTTGGCCCAGTTTGCAATTTCTGCGGAAGATGAACAGGAATAGCGAGAACCAATGAGAGGCTAGCTGGAGGTGTCTGGACGGGCAAATTTAACTCTCATTTCCCACCAGGAAGAGGAAATAACCATAGGCTCAGCGTGCCGTGCCGGAACCAGATTAGGGCCTGAAGCCATCCTGCGGTGTTGCGGCCAGGTCACAAGAAAGCGAGTTGAAGAAAGGAGCTCAGGGGCACTGTAATTCACAAACCTGCAGAGTTATAAATGACAGCTATCGTCCAAAAATAGACTGAAGTAAGGCTGCCAAGAGGACTTGAAAGCGGGGCAGAATTGCAGGAAACCGATTTCAGGAGGTAGACTGGAATTGCATTGAAAGCATAGGAAAAGAGGCCGAACGTCCACAATGATGCACTTGGCCAAAAAGGGCGTATGCGTTTTTTCCTGAATATATTCAGGAAAAAACGCATACGCCCTTTTTGGCCAACCAAGCAAGCTTGCAAAGGAAATCTGCACTACAATGAAGTCTCACTTCCCCCCGGTCAAAAGAGCCATCTGAAAAAAGTGTAAAATCCAGAAAGGCAGGACAGGCCATGGAGAACTGGGAGCCTTGTTATGCTGATGGGCGGGATGTAATTTGCCAACAACCACTCGGGAGAAGTGTATGGTGTTTCCTGAAACATCTAAAATACAAAGCAACAGAACCTAGGGCACTTCCACTTATGGTCCTATAGCTTAGGGAAATTAAAATCAAAAAGACACAGCCACCCCAAAGTTTGGAACGGCTCTGTTTACAAGAACCTCGTTTACAGTACAAGTTCAACATCGCAGAAAGTGAAAAATGGATAAAGAATTTGTGGTATTTACTTACAAAGCAATATCACGCAGCAATGAAATCTGTGTCATCAGGCCCTTAGCAGCACAATGAGTGGATTCAGGTATGATGATTCTAACTGAAATAAGTCACACAGAAAAAGAAACATCATAAGATATCAGTAATACACGGAATGTAAACTTGGCTACACAGGAACTGAATTACAGAACAGAACAGGGTCTCAAATTTAGAAAACCAACTTATGCTTGCTTAAGGGGAAAGGTGAGTTGGGGTGCTGCATGAAACCAGAGATTGAAATGAGCACAGATAAAGTTCCTTAAGCCAAATATGGAATAGACAAGAGCTACTCCTTGCTCAACGAAATGGACTCAACACCGCATATTAAACGCCTAAGAATGTACCTGACCAGTAAGTATCTTAAAACCTATAGATTGCTATGTCTCCGAAAGAGAATCAAGCATGTGTACAGGGGCATAAATGCAGCAGTGATAGGATTGGAGAGGTTCAGTGAGCAAATGAAGACCCTTTGAAGTCATATTGCATGGTACCCATTCCACGGGTTTCAACTACCCAGGTTTAAGGTATTCTTCCTTCAGCTAAAACATGCATGTGGAACCCAGAGTATGATCAACCATGTGATCGGGAGACGTGTTCAAATATGTCTCAGTTTTCCTCCCCTGGTACTCGGGTGCAACATTCCAGACGCTTTACTAACACTCTCCCCACTTGGAGAGTCAGCGCCTTTAAACTCCTGTTTGGCCCAGTTTGCAATTTCTGCGGAAGATGAACAGGAATAGCGAGAACCAATGAGAGGCTAGCTGGAGGTGTCTGGACGGGCAAATTTAACTCTCATTTCCCACCAGGAAGAGGAAATAACCAAAGGCTCTGCGTGCCGTACCGGAACCAGATTAGGGCCTGAAGCCATCCTGCGGTGTTGCGGCCAGCTCAAAAGAAAGCGACTTGAAGAAAGGAGCTCAGGGGCACTGTAATTCACAAACCTGCAGAGTTATAAATGACAGCTATCGTCCAAAAATAGACTGAAGTAAGGCTGCCAAGAGGACTTGAATGCGGGGCAGAATTGCAGGAAACCGATTTCAGGAGGTAGACTGGAATTGCATTGAAAGCATAGGAAAAGAGGCAGAACGTCCACAATGATGCACTTGGCCAAAAAGGGCGTATGCGTTTTTTCCTGAATATATTCAGGAAAAAACGCATACGCCCTTTTTGGCCAACCAAGCAAGCTTGCAAAGGAAATCTGCACTACAATGAAGTCTCACTTCCCCCCGGTCAAAAGGGCCATCTGAAAAAAGTGTAAAATCCAGAAAGGCAGGACAGGCCATGGAGAACTGGGAGCCTTGTTATGCTGATGGGCGGGATGTAAATTGCCAACAACCACTTGGGAGAAGTGTATGGTGTTTCCTGAAACATCTAAAAAACAAAGCAACAGAACCTAGGGCACTTCCACTTATGGTCCTATAGCTTAGGGAAATTAAAATCAAAAAGACACAGCCACCCCAAAGTTTGGAACGGCTCTGTTTACAATAACCTCGTTTACGTACAAGTTCAACATCGCAGAAAGTGAAAAATGGATAAAGAAGTTGTGGTATTCACTTACAAAGCAATATCACTCAGTAATGAAATCTATGTCATCAGGCCCTTAGCAGCACAATGAGTGGATTCAGGTATGATGATTCTAACTGAAATAAGTCACACAGAAAAAGAAACATCATAAGATATCAGTAATACACGGAATGGAAACTTGGCTACACAGGAACTGAATTACAGAACAGAAAAGCGTCTCTAATTTAGAAAACCAACTTATGCTTGCTTAAGGGTAAAGGTGAGTTGGGGTGCTGCATAAAACCAGAGATTGAAATGAGCACAGATAAAGTTCCTTAAGCCAAATATGGAATAGACAAGAGCTACTCCTTGCTCAACGAAATGGACTCAACACCGCATATTAAACGCCTAAGAATGTACCTGACTAGTAAGTATCTTAAAACCTGTGGATTGCTATGTCTCCGAAAGAGAATCAAGCATGTGTACAGGGGCATAAACGCAGCAGTGATAGGATTGGAGAGGTTCGGTGAGCAAATAAAGACCCTTTGAAGTCATATTGCATGGTACCCATTCCACGGGTTTCACCTACCCAGGTTTAAGGTATTCTTCCTTCAGCTAAAACATGCATGTGGAACCTAGAGTATGATCAACCATGTGATCGGGAGACGTGTTCAAATATGTCTCAGTTTTCGTACCCTGGTACTCGGGTGCAACATTCCAGATGCTTTACTAACACTCTCCCGACTTGGAGAGTCAGTCCCTTTAACCTCCTATTTGGCCCAGTTTGCAATTTCTGCGGAAGATGAACAGGAATAGCGAGAACCAATGAGAGACTAGCTGGAGGTGTCTGGACGGGCAAATTTAACTCTCATTTCCCACCAGGAAGAGGAAATAACCAAAGGCTCAGCGTGCCGTACCGGAATCAGATTAGGGCCTGAAGCCATCCTGCGGTGTTGCGGCCAGCTCAAAAGAAAGCGAGTTGAAGAAAGGAGCTCAGGGGCACTGTAATTCACAAACCTGCAGAGTTATAAATGACAGCTATCGTCCAAAAATAGACTGAAGTAAGGCTGCCAAGAGGACTTGAAAGCAGGGCAGAATTGCAGGAAACCGATTTCAGGAGGTAGACTGGAATTGCATTGAAAGCATAGGAAAAGAGGCCGAACGTCCACAATGATGCACTTGGCCAAAAAGGGCGTATGCGTTTTTTCCTGAATATATTCAGGAAGAAACGCATACGCCCTTTTTGGCCAACCAAGCAAGCTTGCAAAGGAAATCTGCACTACAATGAAGTCTCACTTCCCCCCGGTCAAAAGGGCCATCTGAAAAAAGTGTAAAATCCAGAAAGGCAGGACAGGCCATGGAGAACTGGGAGCCTTGTTATGTTGATGGGCGGGATGTAAATTGCCAACAACCACTCGGGAGAAGTGTATGGTGTTTCCTGAAACATCTAAAAAACAAAGCAACAGAGCCTAGGGCACTTCCACTTATGGTCCTATAGCTTAGGGAAATTAAAATCAAAAAGACACAGCCACCCCAAAGTTTGGATCGGCTCTGTTTACAAGAACCTCGTTTACAGTACAAGTTCAACATCGCAGAAAGTGAAAAATGGATAAAGAAGTTGTGGTATTTACTTACAAAGCAATATCACTCAGCAATGAAATCTGTGTCATCAGGCCCTTAGCAGCACAATGAGTGGATTCAGGTATGATGATTCTAACTGAAATAAGTCACACAGAAAAAGAAACATCATAAGATATCAGTAATACACGGAATGGAAACTTGGCTACACAGGAACTGAATTACAGAACAGAACAGGGTCTCAAATTTAGAAAACCAACTTATGCTTGCTTAAGGGGAAAGGTGAGTTGGGGTGCTGCATAAAACCAGAGATTGAAATGAGCACAGATAAAGTTCCTTAAGCCAAATATGGAATAGACAAGAGCTACTCCTTGCTCAACGAAATGGACTCAACACCCCATATTAAACGCCTAAGAATGTACCTGACTAGTAAGTATCTTAAAACCTATGGATTGCTATGTCTCCGAAAGAGAATCAAGCATGTGTACAGGGGCATAAACGCAGCAGTGATAGGATTGGAGAGGTTCGGTGAGCATATGAAGACCCTTTGAAGTCATATTTCATGGTACCCATTCCACGGGTCTCAACTCTCAAGGTTTAAGGTATTCTTCCTTCAGCTAAAACATGCATGTGGAACCCAGAGTATGATCAACCATGTGAACGGGAGACGTGTTCAAATATATCTCAGTTTTCCTCCCCTGGTACTCGGGTGCAACATTCCAGACGCTTTACTAACACTCTCCCGACTTGGAGAGTCAGTCCCTTTAACCTCCTGTTTGGCCCAGTTTGCAATTTCTGCGGAAGATGAACAGGAATAGCGAGAACCAATGAGAGGCTAGCTGGAGGTGTCTGGACGGGAAATTTAACTCTCATTTCCCACCAGGAAGAGGAATTAACCAAAGGCTCAGCATGCCGGGCCGGAACCAGATTAGGGCCTGAAGCCATCCTGCGGTGTTGCGGCCAGGTCACAAGAAAGCGAGTTGAAGAAAGGAGCTCAGGGGCACTGTAATTCACAAACCTGCAGAGTTATAAATGACAGCTATCGTCCAAAAATAGACTGAAGTAAGGCTGCCAAGAGGACTTGAAAGCGGGGCAGAATTGCAGGAAACCGATTTCAGGAGGTAGACTGGAATTGCATTGAAAGCATAGGAAAAGAGGCCGAACGTCCACAATGATGCACTTGGCCAAAAAGGGCATATGCGTTTTTTCCTGAATATATTCAGGAAAAAACGCATATGCCCTTTTTGGCCAACCAAGCAAGCTTGCAAAGGAAATCTGCACTACAATGAAGTCTCACTTCCCCCCGGTCAAAAGGCCATCTGAAAAAAGTGTAAAATCCAGAAAGGCAACAGGCCATTGAGAACTGGGAGCCTTGTTATGCTGATGGGCGGGATGTAAATTGCCAACAGACACTCAGGAGAAGTGTATGGTGTTTCCTGAAACATCTAAAAAACAAAGCAACAGAGCCTAGGGCACTTCCACTTATGGTCCTATAGCTTAGGGAAATTAAAATCAAAAAGACACAGCCACCCCAAAGTTTGGAACGCCTCTGTTTACAAGAACCTCGTTTACAGTACAAGTTCAACATCGCAGAAAGTGAAAAATGGATAAAGAAGTTGTGGTATTCACTTACAAAGCAATATCACTCAGCAATGAAATCTATGTCATCAGGCCCTTAGCAGCACAATGAGTGGATTCAGGTACGATGATTCTAACTGAAATAAGTCACACAGAAAAAGAAACATCATAAGATATCACTAATACACGGAATGTAAACTTGGCTACACAGGAACTGCATTCCAAAACAGAACAGGGTCTCAAATTTAGAAAACCAACTTATGCTTGCTTAAGGGGAAAGGTGAGTTGGGGTGCTGCATGAAACCAGAGATTGAAATGAGCACAGATAAAGTTCCTTAAGCCAAATATGGAATAGACAAGAGCTACTCCTTGCTCAACGAAATGGACTCAACACCGCATATTAAACGCCTAAGAATGTACCTGACCAGTAAGTATCTTAAAACCTATAGATTGCTATGTCTCCGAAAGAGAATCAAGCATGTGTACAGGGGCATAAATGCAGCAGTGATAGGATTGGAGAGGTTCAGTGAGCAAATGAAGACCCTTTGAAGTCATATTGCATGGTACCCATTCCACGGGTTTCAACTACCCAGGTTTAAGGTATTCTTCCTTCATCTAAAACATGCATGTGGAACCTAGAGTATGATCAACCATGTGATCGGGAGACGTGTTCAAATATGTCTCAGTTTTCGTACCCTGGTACTCGGGTGCAACATTCCAGACGCTTTACTAACACTCTCCCCACTTGGAGAGTCAGTCCCTTTAACTTCCTGTTTGGCCCAGTTTGCAATTCCTGTGGAAGATGAACAGGAATAGCGAGAACCAATGAAAGACTAGCTGGAGGTGTCTGGATGGGCAAATATAACTCTCATTTCCCACCAGGAAGAGGAATTAACCAAAGGCTCAGCGTGCCGTGCCAGAACCAGATTAGGGTCTGAAGACATCCTGCGGTGTTGCGGCCAGGTCACAAGAAAGCGAGTTGAAGAAAGGAGCTCAGGGACACTGTAATTCACAAACCTGCAGAGTTATAAATGACAGCTATCGTCCAAAAATAGACTGAAGTAAGGCTGCCAAGAGGACTTGAAAGCAGGGCAGAATTGCAGGAAACCGATTTCAGGTGGTAGACTGGAATTGCATTGAAAGCATAGGAAAAGAGGCAGAAGGTCCACAATGATGCCCTTGGCCAAAAAGGGCGTATGCGTTTTTTCCTGAATATATTCAGGAAAAAACGCATACGCCCTTTTTGGCCAACCAAGCAAGGTTGCAAAGGAAATCTGCACTACAATGAAGTCTCACTTCCCCCCGGTCAAAAGGGCCATCTGAAAAAAGTGTAAAATCCAGAAAGGCAGGACAGGCCATGGAGAACTGGGAGCCTTGTTATGTTGATGGGCGGGATGTAAATTGCCAACAACCACTCGGGAGAAGTGTATGGTGTCTCCTGAAACATCTAAAAAACAAAGCAACAGAGCCTAGGGCACTTCCACTTATGGTCCTATAGCTTAGGGAAATTAAAATCAAAAAGACACAGCCACCCCAAAGTTTGGATCGGCTCTGTTTACAAGAACCTCGTTTACAGTACAAGTTCAACATCGCAGAAAGTGAAAAATGGATAAAGAAGTTGTGGTATTTACTTACAAAGCAATATCACTCAGCAATGAAATCTGTGTCATCAGGCCCTTAGCAGCACAATGAGTGGATTCAGGTATGATGATTCTAACTGAAATAAGTCACACAGAAAAAGAAACATCATAAGATATCAGTAATACACGGAATGGAAACTTGGCTACACAGGAACTGAATTACAGAACAGAACAGGGTCTCAAATTTAGAAAACCAACTTATGCTTGCTTAAGGGGAAAGGTGAGTTGGGGTGCTGCATAAAACCAGAGATTGAAATGAGCACAGATAAAGTTCCTTAAGCCAAATATGGAATAGACAAGAGCTACTCCTTGCTCAACGACATGGACTCAACACCGCATATTAAACGATTAAGAATGTACCTGACTAGTAAGTATCTTAAAACCTATGGATTGCTATGTCTCCGAAAGAGAATCAAGCATGTGTACAGGGGCATAAACGCAGCAGTGATAGGATTGGAGAGGTTCGGTGAGCAAATGAAGACCCTTTGAAGTCATATTGCATGGTACCCATTCCACGGGTTTCAACTACCCAGGTTTTAGGTATTCTTCATTCAGCTAAAACATGCATGTGGAACCCAAGTATTATCAACCATGTGAACGGGAGACGTGTTCAAATATGTCTCAGTTTTCCTCCCCTGGTACTCGGGTGCAACATTCCAGACGCTTTACTAACACTCTCCCCACTTGGAGAGTCAGCGCCTTTAACCTCCTGTTTGGCCCAGTTTGCAATTTCTGCGGAAGATGAACAGGAATAGCGAGAACCAATGAGAGGCTAGCTAGAGGTGTCTGGACGGGCAAATTTAACTCTCATTTCCCACCAGGAAGAGGAATTAACCAAAGGCTCAGCGTGCCGTGCCGGAACCAGATTAGGGCCTGAAGCCATCCTGCGGTGTTGCGGCCAGGTCACAAGAAAGCGAGTTGAAGAAAGGAGCTCAGGGGCACTGTAATTCACAAACCTGCAGAGTTATAAATGACAGCTATCGTCCAAAAATAGACTGAAGTAAGGCTGCCAAGAGGACTTGAAAGCGGGGCAGAATTGCAGGAAACCGATTTCAGGAGGTAGACTGGAATTGCATTGAAAGCATAGGAAAAGAGGCAGAACGTCCACAATGATGCACTTGGCCAAAAAGGGCGTATGCGTTTTTTCCTGAATATATTCAGGAAAAAACGCATACGCCCTTTTTGGCCAACCAAGCAAGCTTGCAAAGGAAATCTGCACTACAATGAAGTTTCACTTCCCCCCGGTCAAAAGGGCCATCTGAAAAAAGTGTAAAATCCAGAAAGGCAGGACAGGCCATGGAGAACTGGGAGCCTTGTTATGCTGATGGGCAGGATGTAAATTGCCAAGAACCACTTGGGAGAAGTGTATGGTGTTTACTGAAACATCTAAAAAACAAAGCAACAGAGCTTAGGGCACTTCCACTTATGGTCCTATAGCTTAGGGAATTTAAAATCAAAAAGACACAGCCACCCCAAAGTTTGGAACGGCTCTCTTTACAAGAACCTCATTTACAGTACAAGTTCA
Organism: Stenella coeruleoalba; assembly: GCF_951394435.1. Lineage (NCBI taxonomy): Eukaryota > Metazoa > Chordata > Mammalia > Artiodactyla > Delphinidae > Stenella > Stenella coeruleoalba. The sequence continues at coordinate 279,792 of NW_027646118.1, read as the reverse complement.
ACATCGCAGAAAGTGAAAAATGGATAAAGAAGTTGTGGTATTTACTTCAAAAGCAATATCTCTCAGCAATGAAATCTGTGTCATCAGGCCCTTAGCAGCACAATGAGTGGATTCAGGTATGATGATTCTAACTGAAATAAGTCACACAGAAAAAGAAACATCATAAGATATCAGTAATACACGGAATGTAAACTTGGCTACACAGGAACTGAATTACAGAACAGAACAGGGTCTCAAATTTAGAAAACCAACTTATGCTTGCTTAAGGGTAAAGGTGAGTTGGGGTGCTGCATAAAACCAGAGATTGAAATGAGCACAGATAAAGTTCCTTAAGCCAAATATGGAATAGACAAGAGCTACTCCTTGCTCAACGAAATGGACTCAACACTGCATATTAAACGCCTAAGAATGTACCTGACTAGTAAGTATCTTAAAACCTATGGATTGCTATGTCTCCGAAAGAGAATTAAGCATGTGTACAGGGGCATAAACGCAGCAGTGATAGGATTGGAGAGGTTCGGTGAGCAAATGAAGACCCTTTGAAGTCATATTGCATGGTACCCATTACACGGGTCTTAACTCTCCAGGTTTAAGGTATTCTTCCTTCAGCTAAAACATGCATGTGGAACCCAGAGTATGATCAACCATGTGAACGGGAGACGTGTTCAAATATGTCTCAGTTTTCCTCCCCTGGTACTCGGGTGCAACATTCCAGACGCTTTACTAACACTCTCCCGACTTGGAGAGTCAGTCCCTTTAACCTCCTGTTTGGCCCAGTTTGCAATTTCTGCGGAAGATGAAGAGGAATAGCGAGAACCAATGAGAGATTACCTGTAGGAGTCTGGACGGGCAAATTTAACTCTCATTTCCCACCAGGAAGAGGAATTAACCAAAGGCTCAGCGTGCCGTGCCGGAACCAGATTAGGGCCTGAAGCCATCCTGCGGTGTTGCGGCCAGCTCACAAGAAAGCGAGTTGAAGAAAGGAGCTCAGGGGCACTGTAATTCACAAACCTGCAGAGTTATAAATGACAGCTATCGTCCAAAAATAGACTGAAGTAAGGCTGCCAAGAGGACTTGAAAGCGGGGCAGAATTGCAGGAAACCGATTTCAGGAGGTAGACTGGAATTGCATTGAAAGCATAGGAAAAGAGGCAGAACGTCCACAATGATGCACTTGGCCAAAAAGGGCATATGTGTTTTTTCCTGAATATATTCAGGAAAAAACGCATACGCCCTTTTTGGCCAACCAAGCAAGCTTGCAAAGGAAATCTGCACTACAATGAAGTCTCACTTCCCCCCGGTCAAAAGGGCCATCTGAAAAAAGGGTAAAATCCAGAAAGGCAGGACAGGGCATGGAGAACTGGGAGCCTTGTTATGCTGATGGGCGGGATGTAAATTGCCAACAACCACTCGGGAGAAGTGTATGGTGTTTCCTGAAACATCTAAAAAACAAAGCAACAGAACCTAGGGCACTTCCACTTATGGTCCTATAGCTTAGGGAAATTAAAATGAAAAAGACACAGCCACCCCAAAGTTTGGAACGGCTCTGTTTACAAGAACCTCGTTTACAGTACAAGTTCAACATCGCAGAAAGTGAAAAATGGATAAAGAAGTTGTGGTATTTACTTACAAAGCAATATCACTCAGCAATGAAATCTGTGTCATCAGGCCCTTAGCAGCACAATGAGTGGATTCAGGTATGATGATTCTAACTGAAATAAGTCACACAGAAAAAGAAACATCATAAGATATCACTAATACACGGAATGTAAACTTGGCTACACAGGAACTGCATTCCAAAACAGAACAGGGTCTCAAATTTAGAAAACCAACTTATGCTTGCTTAAGGGGAAAAGTGAGTTGGGGTGCTGCATAAAACCAGAGATTGAAATGAGCACAGATAAAGTTCCTTAAGCCAAATATGGAATAGACAAGAGCTACTCCTTGCTCAACGAAATGGACTCAAAACCCCATATTAAACGCCTAAGAATGTACCTGACTAGTAAGTATCTTAAACCTATGGATTGCTATGTCTCCAAAAGAGAATCAAGCGTGTGTACAGGGGCATAAACGCAGCAGTGATAGGATTGGAGAGGTTCGGTGAGCAAATGAAGACCCTTTGAAGTCATATTGCATGGTACCCATTACACGGGTCTCAACTCTCCAGGTTTAAGGTATTCTTCCTTCAGCTAAAACATGCATGTGGAACCCAGAGTATGATCAACCATGTGAACGGGAGACGTGTTCAAATATGTCTCAGTTTTCCTCCCCTGGTACTCGGGTGCAACATTCCAGACGCTTTACTAACACTCTCCCGACTTGGAGAGTCAGTCCCTTTAACCTCCTGTTTGGCCCAGTTTGCAATTTCTGCGGAAGATGAACAGGAATAGCGAGAACCAATGAGAGATTACCTGTAGGAGTCTGGACGGGCAAATTTAACTCTCATTTCCCACCAGGAAGAGGAATTAACCAAAGGCTCAGCGTGCCGTGCCGGAACCAGATTAGGGCCTGAAGCCATCCTGCGGTGTTGCGGCCAGGTCACAAGAAAGCGAGTTGAAGAAAGGAGCTCAGGGGCACTGTAATTCACAAACCTGCAGAGTTATAAATGACAGCTATCGTCCAAAAATAGACTGAAGTAAGGCTGCCAAGAGGACTTGAAAGCGGGGCAGAATTGCAGGAAACCGATTTCAGGAGGTAGACTGGAATTGCATTGAAAGCATAGGAAAAGAGGCAGAACGTCCACAATGATGCACTTGGCCAAAAAGGGCGTATGCGTTTTTTCCTGAATATATTCAGGAAAAAACGCATACGCCCTTTTTGGCCAACCAAGCAAGCTTGCAAAGGAAATCTGCACTACAATGAAGTCTCACTTCCCCCCGGTCAAAAGGGCCATCTGAAAAAAGGGTAAAATCCAGAAAGGCAGGACAGGCCATGGAGAACTGGGAGCCTTGTTATGCTGATGGGCGGGATGTAAATTGCCAACAACCACTCGGGAGAAGTGTATGGTGTTTCCTGAAACATCTAAAAAACAAAGCAACAGAACCTAGGGCACTTCCACTTATGGTCCTATAGCTTAGGGAAATTAAAATGAAAAAGACACAGCCACCCCAAAGTTTGGAACGGCTCTGTTTACAAGAACCTCGTTTACAGTACAAGTTCAACATCGCAGAAAGTGAAAAATGGATAAAGAAGTTGTGGTATTTACTTACAAAGCAATATCACTCAGCAATGAAATCTGTGTCATCAGGCCCTTAGCAGCACAATGAGTGGATTCAGGTATGATGATTCTAACTGAAATAAGTCACACAGAAAAAGAAACATCATAAGATATCACTAATACACGGAATGTAAACTTGGCTACACAGGAACTGCATTCCAAAACAGAACAGGGTCTCAAATTTAGAAAACCAACTTATGCTTGCTTAAGGGGAAAAGTGAGTTGGGGTGCTGCATAAAACCAGAGATTGAAATGAGCACAGATAAAGTTCCTTAAGCCAAATATGGAATAGACAAGAGCTACTCCTTGCTCAACGAAATGGACTCAAAACCCCATATTAAACGCCTAAGAATGTACCTGACTAGTAAGTATCTTAAAACCTATGGATTGCTATGTCTCCAAAAGAGAATCAAGCGTGTGTACAGGGGCATAAACGCAGCAGTGATAGGATTGGAGAGGTTCGGTGAGCAAATGAAGACCCTTTGAAGTCATATTGCATGGTACCCATTACACGGGTCTCAACTCTCCAGGTTTAAGGTATTCTTCCTTCAGCTAAAACATGCATGTGGAACCCAGAGTATGATCAACCATGTGAACGGGAGACGTGTTCAAATATGTCTCAGTTTTCCTCCCCTGGTACTCGGGTGCAACATTCCAGACGCTTTACTAACACTCTCCCGACTTGGAGAGTCAGTCCCTTTAACCTCCTGTTTGGCCCAGTTTGCAATTTCTGCGGAAGATGAACAGGAATAGCGAGAACCAATGAGAGGCTAGCTGGAGGTGTCTGGACGGGCAAATTCAACTCTCATTTACCACCAGGAAGAGGAATTAACCAAAGGCTCAGCATGCCGGGCCGGAACCAGATTAGGGCCTGAAGCCATCCTGCGGTGTTGCGGCCAGGTCACAAGAAAGCGAGTTGAAGAAAGGAGCTCAGGGGCACTGTAATTCACAAACCTGCAGAGTTATAAATGACAGCTATCGTCCAAAAATAGACTGAAGTAAGGCTGCCAAGAGGACTTGAAAGCGGGGCAGAATTGCAGGAAACCGATTTCAGGAGGTAGACTGGAATTGCATTGAAAGCATAGGAAAAGAGGCAGAACGTCCACAATGATGCACTTGGCCAAAAAGGGCGTATGCGTTTTTTCCTGAATATATTCAGGAAAAAACGCATACGCCCTTTTTGGCCAACCAAGCAAGCTTGCAAAGGAAATCTGCACTACAATGAAGTCTCACTTCCCCCCGGTCAAAAGGGCCATCTGAAAAAAGTGTAAAATCCAGAAAGGCAGGACAGGCCATGGAGAACTGGGAGCCTTGTTATGCTGATGGGCGGGATGTAAATTGCCAACAACAACTCGGGAGAAGTGTATGGTGTTTCCTGAAACATCTAAAAAACAAAGCAACAGAACCTAGGGCACTTCCACTTATGGTCCTATAGCTTAGGGAAATTAAAATGAAAAAGACACAGCCACCCCAAAGTTTGGAACGGCTCTGTTTACAAGAACCTCGTTTATAGTACAAGTTCAACATCGCAGAAAGTGAAAAATGGATAAAGAAGTTGTGGTATTTACTTACAAAGCAATATCACTCAGCAATGAAATCTGTGTCACAAGGCCCTTAGCAGCACAATGAGTGGATTCAGGTATGATGATTCTAACTGAAATAAGTCACACAGAAAAAGAAACATCATAAGATATCAGTAATACACGGAATGTAAACTTGGCTACACAGGAACTGAATTACAGAACAGAACAGGGTCTCAAATTTAGAAAACCAACTTATGCTTGCTTAAGGGTAAAGGTGAGTTGGGGTGCTGCATAAAACCAGAGATTGAAATGAGCACAGATAAAGTTCCTTAAGTCAAATATGGAATAGACAAGAGCTACTCCTTGCTCAACGAAATGGACTCAACACCGCATATTAAACGCCTAAGAATGTACCTGACTAGTAAGTATCTTAAAACCTATGGATTGCTGTGTCTCCGAAAGAGAATCAAGCATGTGTACAGGGGCATAAACGCAGCAGTGATAGGATTGGAGAGGTTCGGTGAGCAAATGAAGACCCTTTGAAGTCATATTGCATGGTACCCATTCCACGGGTTTCAAATACCCAGGTATAAGGTATTCTTCCTTCAGCTAAAACATGCATGTGGAACCTAGAGTATGATCAACCATGTGATCGGGAGACGTGTTCAAATATGTCTCGGTTTTTGTACCCTGGTACTCGGGTGCAATATTCCAGATGCTTTGCTAACACTCTCCCTACTTGGAGAGTCAGTCCCTTTAACCTCCTGTTTGGCCCAGTTTGCAATTTCTGCGGAAGATGAACAGGAATAGCGAGAACCAATGAGAGGCTAGCTGGAGGTGTCTGGACGGGCAAATTCAACTCTCATTTCCCACCAGGAAGAGGAATTAACCAAAGGCTCAGTGTGCCGTGCCGGAACCAGATTAGGGCCTGAAGCCATCCTGCGGTGTTGCGGCCAGCTCACAAGAAAGCGAGTTGAAGAAAGGAGCTCAGGGGCACTGTAATTCACAAACCTGCAGAGTTATAAATGACAGCTATCGTCCAAAAATAGACTGAAGTAAGGCTGCCAAGAGGACTTGAAAGCGGGGCAGAATTGCAGGAAACCGATTTCAGGAGGTAGACTGGAATTGCATTGAAAGCATAGGAAAAGAGGCAGAACGTCCACAATGATGCACTTGGCCAAAAAGGGCGTATGCGTTTTTTCCTGAATATATTCAGGAAAAAACGCATACGCCCTTTTTGGCCAACCAAGCAAGCTTGCAAAGGAAATCTGCACTACAATGAAGTCTCACTTCCCCCCGGTCAAAAGGGCCATCTGAAAAAAGTGTAAAATCCAGAAAGGCAGGACAGGCCATGGAGAACTGGGAGCCTTGTTATGCTGATGGGCGGGATGTAATTTGCCAACCACCACTCGGGAGAAGTGTATGGTGTTTCCTGAAACATCTAAAAAACAAAGCAACAGAACCTAGGGCACTTCCACTTATGGTCCTATAGCTTAGGGAAATTAAAATGAAAAAGACACAGCCACCCCAAAGTTTGGAACGGCTCTGTTTACAAGAACCTCGTTTACAGTACAAGTTCAACATCGCAGAAAGTGAAAAATGGATAAAGAAGTTGTGGTATTTACTTACAAAGCAATATCACTCAGCAATGAAATCTGTGTCATCAGGCCCTTAGCAGCACAATGAGTGGATTCAGGTATGATGATTCTAACTGAAATAAGTCACACAGAAAAAGAAACATCATAAGATATCACTAATACACGGAATGTAAACTTGGCTACACAGGAACTGCATTCCAAAACAGAACAGGGTCTCAAATTTAGAAAACCAACTTATGCTTGCTTAAGGGGAAAAGTGAGTTGGGGTGCTGCATAAAACCAGAGATTGAAATGAGCACAGATAAAGTTCCTTAAGCCAAATATGGAATAGACAAGAGCTACTCCTTGCTCAACGAAATGGACTCAAAACCCCATATTAAACGCCTAAGAATGTACCTGACTAGTAAGTATCTTAAAACCTATGGATTGCTATGTCTCCAAAGGAGAATCAAGCGTGTGTACAGGGGCATAAACGCAGCAGTGATAGGATTGGAGAGGTTCGGTGAGCAAATGAAGACCCTTTGAAGTCATATTGCATGGTACCCATTACACGGGTCTCAACTCTCCAGGTTTAAGGTATTCTTCCTTCAGCTAAAACATGCATGTGGAACCCAGAGTATGATCAACCATGTGAACGGGAGACGTGTTCAAATATGTCTCAGTTTTCCTCCCCTGGTACTCGGGTGCAACATTCCAGACGCTTTACTAACACTCTCCCGACTTGGAGAGTCAGTCCCTTTAACCTCCTGTTTGGCAGAGTTTGCAATTTCTGCGGAAGATGAACAGGAATAGCGAGAACCAATGAGAGGCTAGCTGGAGGTGTCTGGACGGGCAAATTCAACTCTCATTTCCCACCAGGAAGAGGAATTAACCAAAGGCTCAGCATGCCGGGCCGGAACCAGATTAGGGCCTGAAGCCATCCTGCGGTGTTGCGGCCAGGTCACAAGAAAGCGAGTTGAAGAAAGGAGCTCAGGGGCACTGTAATTCACAAACCTGCAGAGTTATAAATGACAGCTATCGTCCAAAAATAGACTGAAGTAAGGCTGCCAAGAGGACTTGAAAGCGGGGCAGAATTGCAGGAAACCGATTTCAGGAGGTAGACTGGAATTGCATTGAAAGCATAGGAAAAGAGGCAGAACGTCCACAATGATGCACTTGGCCAAAAAGGGCGTATGCGTTTTTTCCTGAATATATTCAGGAAAAAACGCATACGCCCTTTTTGGCCAACCAAGCAAGCTTGCAAAGGAAATCTGCACTACAATGAAGTCTCACTTCCCCCCGGTCAAAAGGGCCATCTGAAAAAAGTGTAAAATCCAGAAAGGCAGGACAGGCCATGGAGAACTGGGAGCCTTGTTATGCTGATGGGCAGGATGTAAATTGCCAAGAACCACTTGGGAGAAGTGTATGGTGTTTCCTGAAACAACTAAAAAACAAAGCAACAGAACCTAGGGCACTTCCACTTATGGTCCTATAGCTTAGGGAAATTAAAATGAAAAAGACACAGCCACCCCAAAGTTTGGAACGGCTCTGTTTACAAGAACCTCGTTTACAGTACAAGTTCAACATCGCAGAAAGTGAAAAATGGATAAAGAAGTTGTGGTATTTACTTACAAAGCAATATCACTCAGCAATGAAATCTCTGTCATCAGGCCCTTAGCAGCACAATGAGTGGATTCAGGTATGATGATTCTAACTGAAATAAGTCACACAGAAAAAGAAACATCATAAGATATCACTAATACACGGAATGTAAACTTGGCTACACAGGAACTGCATTCCAAAACAGAACAGGGTCTGAAATTTAGAAAACCAACTTATGCTTGCTTAAAGGGAAAGGTGAGTTGGGGTGCTGCATAAAACCAGAGATTGAAATGAGCACAGATAAAGTTCCTTAAGCCAAATATGGAATAGACAAGAGCTACTCCTTGCTCAACGAAATGGACTCAAAACCCCATATTAAACGCCTAAGAATGTACCTGACAAGTAAGTATCTTAAAACCTATGGATTGCTATGTCTCCAAAAGAGAATCAAGCGTGTGTACAGGGGCATAAACGCAGCAGTGATAGGATTGGAGAGGTTCGGTGAGCAAATGAAGACCCTTTGAAGTCATATTGCATGGTACCCATTACACGGGTCTCAACTACCCAGGTTTAAGGTATTCTTCCTTCAGCTAAAACATGCATGTGTAACCTAGAGTATGATCAACCATGTGATCGGGAGACGTGTTCAAATATGTCTCAGTTTTCGTACCCTGGTACTCGGGTGCAACATTCCAGACGCTTTACTAACACTCTCCCGACTTGGAGAGTCAGTCCCTTTAACCTCCTGTTTGGCCCAGTTTGCAATTTCTGCGGAAGATGAACAGGAATAGCGAGAACCAATGAGAGACTAGCTGGAGGTGTCTGGACGGGCAAATTTAACTCTCATTTCCCACCAGGAAGAGGAATTAACCAAAGGCTCAGCGTGCCGTGCCGGAACGAGATTAGGGCCTGAAGCCATCCTGCGGTGTTGCGGCCAGGTCACAAGAAAGCGAGTTGAAGAAAGGAGCTCAGGGGCACTGTAATTCACAAACCTGCAGAGTTATAAATGACAGCTATCGTCCAAAAATAGACTGAAGTAAGGCTGCCAAGAGGACTTGAAAGCGGGGCAGAATTGCAGGAAACCGATTTCAGGAGGTAGACTGGAATTGCATTGAAAGCATAGGAAAAGAGGCAGAACGTCCACAATGATGCACTTGGCCAAAAAGGGCGTATGCGTTTTTTCCTGAATATATTCAGGAAAAAACGCATACGCCCTTTTTGGCCAACCAAGCAAGCTTGCAAAGGAAATCTGCACTAAAATGAAGTCTCACTTCCCTCCGGTCAAAAGGGCCATCTGAAAAAAGTGTAAAATCCAGAAAGGCAGGACAGGCCATGGAGAACTGGGAGCCTTGTTATGCTGATGGGCGGGATGTAAATTGCCAACAACCACTGGGGAGAAGTGTATGGTGTTTCCTGAAACATCTAAAAAACAAAGCAACAGAACCTAGGGCACTTCCACTTATGGTCCTATGGCTTAGGGCAATTAAAATGAAAAAGACACAGCCACCCCAAAGTTTGGAACGGCTCTGTTTACAAGAACCTCGTTTACAGTACAAGTTCAACATCGCAGAAAGTGAAAAATGGATAAAGAAGTTGTGGTATTTACTTATAAAGCAATATCACGCAGCAATGAAATCTGTGTCATCAGGCCCTTAGCAGCACAATTAGTGGATTCAGGTATGATGATTCTAACTAAAATAAGTCACACAGAAAAAGAAACATCATAAGATATCAGTAATACACGGAATGTAAACTTGGCTACACAGGAACTGAATTACAGAACAGAACAGGGTCTCAAATTTAGAAAACCAACTTATGCTTGCTTAAGGGTAAAGGAGAGTTGGGGTGCTGCATAAAACCAGAGATTGAAATGAGCACAGATAAAGTTCCTTAAGCCAAATATGGAATAGACAAGAGCTACTCCTTGCTCAACGAAATGGACTCAACACCGCATACTAAACGCCTAAGAATGTACCTGACTAGTAAGTATCTTAAAACCTATGGATTGTTATGTCTCCGAAAGAGAATCAAGCATGTGTACAGGGGCATAAACGCAGCAGTGATAGGATTGGAGAGGTTCGGTGAGCAAATGAAGACCCTTTGAAGTCATATTGCATGGTACCCATTCCACGGGTTTCAACTACCCAGGTTTTAGGTATTCTTCCTTCAGCTAAAACATGCATGTGGAACCCAAGTATGATCAACCATGTGAACGGGAGACGTGTTCAAATATGTCTCAGTTTTCCTCCCCTGGTACTCGGGTGCAACATTCCAGACGCTTTACTGACACTCTCCCCACTTGGAGAGTCAGCGCCTTTAACCTCCTGTTTGGCCCAGTTTGCAATTTCTGCGGAAGATGAACAGGAATAGCGAGAACCAATGAGAGGCTAGCTGGAGGTGTCTGGACGGGCAAATTTAACTCTCATTTCCCACCAGGAAGAGGAAATAACCAAAGGCTCAGTGTGCCGTGCCGGAACCAGATTAGGGCCTGAAGCCCTCCTGCGGTGTTGCGGCCAGCTCACAAGAAAGCGAGTTGAAGAAAGGAGCTCAGGGGCACTGTAATTCACAAACCTGCAGAGTTATAAATGACAGCTATCGTCCAAAAATAGACTGAAGTAAGGCTGCCAAGAGGACTTGAATGCGGGCAGAATTGCAGGAAACCGATTTCAGGAGGTAGACTGGAATTGCATTGAAAGCATAGGAAAAGAGGCAGAACGTCCACAATGATGCACTTGGCCAAAAAGGGCGTATGCGTTTTTTCCTGAATATATTCAGGAAAAAACGCATACGCCCTTTTTGGCCAACCAAGCAAGCTTGCAAAGGAAATCTGCACTACAATGAAGTCTCACTTCCCCCCGGTCAAAAGGGCCATCTGAAAAAAGGGTAAAATCCAGAAAGGCAGGACAGGCCATGGAGAACTGGGAGCCTTGTTATGCTGATGGGCGGGATGTAAATTGCCAACAACCACTCGGGAGAAGTGCATGGTGTTTCCTGAAACATCTAAAAAACAAAGCAGCAGAACCTAGGGCACTTCCACTTATGGTCCTATAGCTTAGGGAAATTAAAACCAAAAAGACACAGCCACCCCAAAGTTTGGAACGGCTCTGTTTACAAGAACCTCGTTTATAGTACAAGTTCAACATCGCAGAAAGTGAAAAATGGATAAAGAAGTTGTGGTATTTACTTACAAAGCAATATCACTCAGCAATGAAATCTGTGTCATCAGGCCCTTAGCAGCACAATGAGTGGATTCAGGTATGATGATTCTAACTGAAATAAGTCACACAGAAAAAGAAACATCATAAGATATCACTAATACACGGAATGTAAACTTGGCTACACAGGAACTGCATTCCAAAACAGAACAGGGTCTCAAATTTAGAAAACCAACTTATGCTTGCTTAAGGGGAAAGGTGAGTTGGGGTGCTGCATAAAACCAGAGATTGAAATGAGCACAGATAAAGTTCCTTAAGCCAAATATGGAATAGACAAGAGCTACTCCTTGCTCAACGAAATGGACTCAACACCGCATATTAAACGCCTAAGAATGTACCTGACTAGTAAGTATCTTAAAACCTATGGATTGCTATGTCTCCGAAAGAGAATCAAGCATGTGTACAGGGGCATAAACGCAGCAGTGATAGGATTGGAGAGGTTCGGTGAGCAAATGAAGACCCTTTGAAGTCATATTGCATGGTACCCTTTCCACGGGTTTCAACTACCCAGGTTTCAGGTATTCTTCCTTCAGCTAAAACATGCATGTGGAACCTAGAGTATGATCAACCATGTGATCGGGAGACGTGTTCAAATATGTCTCAGTTTTCGTACCCTGGTACTCGGGTGCAACATTCCAGACGCTTTACTAACACTCTCCCGACTTGGAGAGTCAGTCCCTTTAACCTCCTGTTTGGCCCAGTTTGCAATTTCTGCGGAAGATGAACAGGAATAGGGAGAACCAATGAGAGACTAGCTGGAGGTGTCTGGACGGGCAAATTTAACTCTCATTTCCCACCAGGAAGAGGAATTAACCAAAGGCTCAGCGTGCCGTGCCGGAACCAGATTAGGGCTTGAAGCCATCCTGCGGTGTTGCGGCCAGGTCACAAGAAAGCGAGTTGAAGAAAGGAGCTCAGGGGCACTGTAATTCACAAACCTGCAGAGTTATAAATGACAGCCATTGTCCAAAAATAGACTGAAGTAAGGCTGCCAAGAGGACTTGAAAGCGGGGCAGAATTGCAGGAAACCGATTTCAGGAGGTAGACTGGAATTGCATTGAAAGCATAGGAAAAGAGGCAGAACGTCCACAATGATGCACTTGGCCAAAAAGGGCGTATGCGTTTTTTCCTGAATATATTCAGGAAAAAACGCATACGCCCTTTTTGGCCAACCAAGCAAGCTTGCAAAGGAAATCTGCACTACAATGAAGTCTCACTTCCCCCCGGTCAAAAGGGCCATCTGAAAAAAGTGTAAAATCCAGAAAGGCAGGACAGGCCATGGAGAACTGGGAGCCTTGTTATGCTGATGGGCGGGATGTAAATTGCCAACAACCACTCCGGAGAAGTGTATGGTGTTTCCTGAAACATCTAAAAAACAAAGCAACAGAGCCTAGGGCACTTCCACTTATGGTCCTAATGCTTAGGGAAATTAAAATCAAAAAGACACAGCCACCCCAAAGTTTGGAACGGCTCTGTTTACAAGAACCTCGTTTACAGTACAAGTTCAACATTGCAGAAAGTGAAAAATGGATAATGAACTTGTGGTACTTACGTACAATGCAGTATCACTCAGCAATGAAATCTATGTCATCAGGCCCGTAGCAGCAAAATGAGTGGATTAAGGTATGATGATTCTAACTGAAATAAGTCACACAGATAAAGAAACATCATAAGATATCACTAATACACGGAATGTAAACTTGGCTACACAGGAACTGCATTCCAAAACAGAACAGGGTCTCAAATTTAGAAAACCAACTTATGCTTGCTTAAGGGGAAAGGTGAGTTGGGGTGCTGCATAAAACCAGAGATTGAAATGAGCACAGATAAAGTTCCTTAAGCCAAATATGGAATAGACAAGAGCTACTCCTTGCTCAACGAAATGGACTCAACACCCCATATTAAACGCCTAAGAATGTACCTGACTAGTAAGTATCTTAAAACCTATGGATTGCTATGTCTCCAAAAGAGAATCAAGCGTGTGTACAGGGGCATAAACGCAGCAGTGATAGGATTGGAGAGGTTCGGTGAGCAAATGAAGACCCTTTGAAGTCATATTGCACGGTACCCATTCCACGGGTCTCAACTCTCCAGGTTTAAGGTATTCTTCCTTGAGCTAAAACATGCATGTGGAACCCAGAGTATGATCAACCGTGTGATCGGGAGACGTGTTCAAATATGTCTCAGTTTTCCTACCCTGGTACTCGGGTGCAACATTCTAGACGCTTTACTAACACTCTCCCGACTTGGAGAGTCAGTCCCTTTAACCTCCTTTTTGGCCCAGTTTGCAATTTCTGCGGAAGATGAACAGGAATAGCAAGAACCAATGAGAGGCTAGCTGGAGGTGTCTGGACGGGCAAATTTAACTCTCATTTCCCACCAGGAAGAGGAATTAACCAAAGGCTCAGCATGCCGGGCCGGAACCAGATTAGGGCCTGAAGCCATCCTGCGGTGTTGCGGCCAGGTCACAAGAAAGCGAGTTGAAGAAAGGAGCTCAGGGGCACTGTAATTCACAAACCTGCAGAGTTATAAATGACAGCTATCATCCAAAAATAGACTGAAGTAAGGCTGCCAAGAGGACTTGAAAGCGGGGCAGAATTGCAGGAAACCGATTTCAGGAGGTAGACTGGAATTACATTGAAAGCATAGGAAAAGAGGCAGAACGTCCACAATGATGCACTTGGCCAAAAAGGGCGTATGCGTTTTTTCCTGAATATATTCAGGAAAAAACGCATACGCCCTTTTTGGCCAACCAAGCAAGCTTGCAAAGGAAATCTGCACTACAATGAAGTCTCACTTCCCCCCCGTCAAAAGGGCCATCTGAAAAAAGGGTAAAATCCAGAAAGGCAGGACAGGCCATGGAGAACTGGGAGCCTTGTTATGCTGATGGGCGGGATGTAAATTGCCAACAACCACTCGGGAGAAGTGTATGGTGTTTCCTGAAACATCTAAAAAACAAAGCAACAGAGCCTAGGGCACTTCCACTTATGGTCCTATAGCTTAGGGAAATTAAAATCTAAAAGACACAGCCACCCCAAAGTTTGGGACGCCTCTGTTTACAAGAACCTCGTTTACCGTACAAGTTCAATATCACAGAAAGTGAAAAATGGATAAAGAACTTGTGGTACTTACGTACAATGCAGTATCACTCAGCAATGAAATCTATGTCATCAGGCCCGTAGCAGCATAATGAGTGGATTCAGGTACGATGATTCTAACTGAAATAAGTCACACAGAAAAAGAAACATCATAAGATATCACTAATACATGGAATGGAAACTTGGCTACACAGGAACTGAATTACAGAACAGAACAGGGTCTCAAATTTAGAAAACCAACTTATGCTTGCTTAAGGGGAAAGGTGAGTTGGGGTGCTGCATAAAACCAGAGATTGAAATGAGCACAGATAAAGTTCCTTAAGCCAAATATGGAATAGACAAGAGCTACTCCTTGCTCAACGAAATGGACTGAACACCGCATATTAAACGCCTAAGAATGTACCTGACTAGTAAGTATCTTAAAACCTATAGATTGCTACGTCTCAGAAAGAGAATCAAGCATGTGTACAGGGGCATAAACGCAGCAGTGATAGGATTGGAGAGGTTCCGTGAGCAAATGAAGACCCTTTGAAGTCATATTGCATGGTACCCATTCCACGGGTTTCACCTACCCAGGTTTAAGATATTCTTCCTTCAGCTAAAACATGCATGTGGAACCTAGAGTATGATCAACCATGTGATCGGGAGACGTGTTCAAATATTTCTCAGTTTTCGTACCCTGGTACTCGGGTGCAACATTCAAGATGCTTTACTAACACTCTCCCGACTTGGAGAGTCAGTCCCTTTAACCTCCTGTTTGGCCCAGTTTGCAATTTCTGCGGAAGATGAACAGGAATAGCGAGAACCAATGACAGACTAGCTGGAGGTGTCTGAACGGGCAAAGTTAACTCTCATTTCCCACCAGGAAGAGGAATTAACCAAAGGCTCAGCGTGCCGTGCCGGAACCAGATTAGGGCCTGAAGCCATCCTGCGGTGTTGTGGCCAGGTCACAAGAAAGCGAGTTGAAGAAAGGAGCTCAGGGGCACTGTAATTCACAAACCTGCAGAGTTATAAATGACAGCTATCGTCCAAAAATAGACTGAAGTAAGGCTGCCAAGAGGACTTGAAAGCGGGGCAGAATTGCAGGAAACCGATTTCAGGAGGTAGACTGGAATTGCATTGAAAGCATAGGAAAAGAGGCAGAACGTCCACAATGATGCACTTGGCAAAAAAGGGCGTATGCGTTTTTTCCTGAATATATTCAGGAAAAAACGCATACGCCCTTTTTGGCCAACCAAGCAAGCTTGCAAAGGAAATCTGCACTACAACGAAGTCTCACTTCCCCCCGGTCAAAAGGGCCATCTGAAAAAAGTGTAAAATCCAGAAAGGCAGGACAGGCCATGGAGAACTGGGAGCCTTGTTATGCTGATGGGCGGGATGTAAATTGCCAACAGACACTCGGGAGAAGTGTATGGTGTTTCCTGAAACACCTAAAAAACAAAGCAACAGAGCCTAGGGCACTTCCACTTATGGTCCTATAGCTTAGGGAAATTAAAATCTAAAAGACACAGCCACCCCAAAGTTTGGGACGCCTCTGTTTACAAGAACCTCGTTTACCGTACAAGTTCAATATCACAGAAAGTGAAAAATGGATAAAGAACTTGTGGTACTTACGTACAATGCAGTATCACTCAGCAATGAAATCTATGTCATCAGGCCCGTAGCAGCATAATGAGTGGATTCAGGTACGATGATTCTAATTGAAATAAGTCACACAGAAAAAGAAACATCATAAGATATCAGTAATACACGGAATGTAAACTTGGCTACACAGGAACTGCATTCCAAAACAGAACAGGGTCTCAAATTTAGAAAACCAACTTATGCTTGCTTAAAGGGAAAGGTGAGTTGGGGTGCTGCATAAAACCAGAGATTGAAATGAGCACAGATAAAGTTCCTTAAGCCAAATATGGAATAGACAAGAGCTACTCCTTGCTCAACGAAATGGGCTCAAAACCCCATATTAAATGCCTAAGAATGTACCTGACTAGTAAGTATCTTAAAACCTATGGATTGCTATGTCTCCAAAAGAGAATCAAGCGTGTGTACAGGGGCATAAATGCAGCAGTGATAGGATTGGAGAGGTTCGGTGAGCAAATGAAGACCCTTTGAAGTCATATTGCACGGTACCCATTCCACGGGTCTCAACTCTCCAGGTTTAAGGTATTCTTCCTTCAGCTAAAACATGCATGTGGAACCTAGAGTATGATCAACCATGTGATCGGGAGACGTGTTCAAATATGTCTCAGTTTTCCTCCCCTGGTACTCGGGTGCAACATTCCAGATGCTTTACTAACACTCTCCCCAGTTGGAGAGTCAGCGCCTTTAAACTCCTGTTTGGCCCAGTTTGCAATTTCTGCGGAAGATGAACAGGAATAGCGAGAACCAATGAGAGGCTAGCTGGAGGTGTCTGGACGGGCAAATTTAACTCTCATTTCCCACCAGGAAGAGGAATTAACCAAAGGCTCAGCGTGCCGTACCGGAACCAGATTAGGGCCTGAAGCCATCCTGCGGTGTTGCGGCCAGCTCAAAAGAAAGCGAGTTGAAGAAAGGAGCTCAGGGGCACTGTAATTCACAAACCTGCAGAGTTATAAATGACAGCTATCGTCCAAAAATAGACTGAAGTAAGGCTGCCAAGAGGACTTGAAAGCGGGGCAGAATTGCAGGAAACTGATTTCAGGAGGTAGACTGGAATTGCATTGAAAGCATAGGAAAAGAGGCAGAACGTCCACAATGATGCACTTGGCCAAAAAGGGCGTATGCGTTTTTTCCTGAATATATTCAGGAAAAAACGCATACGCCCTTCTTGGCCAACCAAGCAAGCTTGCAAAGGAAATCTGCACTACAATGAAGTCTCACTTCCCCCCGGTCAAAAGGGCCATCTGAAAAAAGTGTAAAATCCAGAAAGGCAGGACAGGCCATGGAGAACTGGGAGCCTTGTTATGCTGATGGGCGGGATGTAAATTGCCAACAGACACTTGGGAGAAGTGTATGGTGTTTCCTGAAACATCTAAAAAACAAAGCAACAGAGCCTAGGGCACTTCCACTTATGGTCCTATAGCTTAGGGAAATTAAAATCAAAAAGACACAGCCACCCCAAAGTTTGGAACGGCTCTGTTTACAAGAACCTCGTTTACAGTACAAGTTCAACATCGCAGAAAGTGAAAAATGGATAAAGAAGTTGTGGTAATCCCTTACAAAGCAATATCACTCAGCAATGAAATCTATGTCATCAGGCCCTTAGCAGCACAGTGTGTGGATTCAGGTATGATGATTCTAACTGAAATAAGTCACACAGAAAAAGAAACATCATAAGATATCAGTAATACACGGAATGGAAACTTGGCTACACAGGAACTGAATTACAGAACAGAATAGGGTCTCAAATTTAGAAAACCAACTTATGCTTGCTTAAGGGTAAAGGTGAGTTGGGGTGCTGCATAAAACCAGAGATTGAAATGAGCACAGATAAAGTTCCTTAAGCCAAATATGGAATAGACAAGAGCTACTCCTTGCTCAACGAAATGGACTCAACACCGCATCTTAAACGCCTAAGAATGTACCTGACTAGTAAGTATCTTAAAACCTATGGATTGCTATGTCTCTGAAAGAGAATCAAGCATGTGTACAGGGGCATAAACGCAGCAGTGATAGGATTGGAGAGGTTCGGTGAGCAAATGAAGACCCTTTGAAGTCATATTGCATGGTACCCATTCCACGGGTTTCACCTACCCAGGTTTAAGGTATTCTTCCTTCAGCTAAAACATGCATGTGGAACCTAGAGTATGATCAACCATGTGATCGGGAGACGTGTTCAAATATTTCTCAGTCTTCGTACCCTGGTACTCGGGTGCAACATTCCAGACGCTTTACTAACACTCTCCCGACTTGGAGAGTCAGTCCCTTTAACCTCCTGTTTGGCCCAGTTTGCAATTTCTGCGGAAGATGAACAGGAATAGCGAGAACCAATGAGAGACTAGCTGGAGGTGTCTGAACGGGCAAATTTAACTCTCATTTCCCACCAGGAAGAGGAATTAACCAAAGGCTCAGCGTGCCGTGCCGGAACCAGATTAGGGCCTGAAGCCATCCTGCGGTGTTGCGGCCAGGTCACAAGAAAGCGAGTTGAAGAAAGGAGCTCAGGGGCACTGTAATTCACAAACCTGCAGAGTTATAAATGACAGCTATCGTCCAAAAATAGACTGAAGTAAGGCTGCCAAGAGGACTTGAAAGCGGGGCAGAATTGCAGGAAACCGATTTCAGGAGGTAGACTGGAATTGCATTGAAAGCATAGGAAAAGAGGCAGAATGTCCACAATGATGCACTTGGCCAAAAAGGGCGTATGCGTTTTTTCCTGAATATATTCAGGAAAAAACGCATACGCCCTTTTTGGCCAACCAAGCAAGCTTGCAAAGGAAATCTGCACTACAACGAAGTCTCACTTCCCCCCGGTCAAAAGGGCCATCTGAAAAAAGTGTAAAATCCAGAAAGGCAGGACAGGCCATGGAGAACTGGGAGCCTTGTTATGCTGATGGGCGGGATGTAAATTGCCAACAGACACTCGGGAGAAGTGTATGGTTTTTCCTGAAACACCTAAAAAACAAAGCAACAGAGCCTAGGGCACTTCCACTTATGGTCCTATAGCTTAGGGAAATTAAAATCTAAAAGACACAGCCACCCCAAAGTTTGGGACGCCTTTGTTTACAAGAACCTCGTTTACCGTACAAGTTCAATATCACAGAAAGTGAAAAATGGATAAAGAACTTGTGGTACTTACGTACAATGCAGTATCACTCAGCAATGAAATCTATGTCATCAGGCCCGTAGCAGCATAATGAGTGGATTCAGGTACGATGATTCTAACTGAAATAAGTCACACAGAAAAAGAAACATCATAAGATATCACTAATACACGGAATGTAAACTTGGCTACACAGGAACTGCATTCCAAAACAGAACAGGGTCTCAAATTTAGAAAACCAACTTATGCTTGCTTAAGGGGAAAGGTGAGTTGGGGTGCTGCATAAAACCAGAGATTGAAATGAGCACAGATAAAGTTCCTTAAGCCAAATATGGAATAGACAAGAGCTACTCCTTGCTCAACGAAATGGACTCAAAACCCCATATTAAATGCCTAAGAATGTACCTGACTAGTAAGTATCTTAAAACCTATGGATTGCTATGTCTCCAAAAGAGAATCAAGCGTGTGTACAGGGGCATAAACGCAGCAGTGATAGGATTGGAGAGGTTCGGTGAGCAAATGAAGACCCTTTGAAGTCATATTGCACGGTACCCATTCCACGGGTCTCAACTCTCCAGGTTTAAGGTATTCTTCCTTCAGCTAAAACATGCATGTGGAACCCAGAGTATGATCAACCATGTGAACGGGAGACGTGTTCAAATATGTCTCAGTTTTCCTCCCCTGGTACTCGGGTGCAACATTCCAGATGCTTTACTAACACTCTCCCGACTTGGAGAGTCAGTCCCTTTAACCTCCTGTTTGGCCCAGTTTGCAATTTCTGCGGAAGATGAACAGGAATAGCGAGAACCAATGAGAGGCTAGCTGGAGGTGTCTGGACGGGCAAATTTAACTCTCATTTCCCACCAGGAAGAGGAATTAACCAAAGGCTCAGTGTGCCGTACCGGAACCAGATTAGGGCCTGAAGCCATCCTGCGGTGTTGCGGCCAGCTCAAAAGAAAGCGAGTTGAAGAAAGGAGCTCAGGGGCACTGTAATTCACAAACCTGCAGAGTTATAAATGACAGCTATCGTCCAAAAATAGACTGAAGTAAGGCTGCCAAGAGGACTTGAAAGCGGGGCAGAATTGCAGGAAACCGATTTCAGGAGGTAGACTGGAATTGCATTGAAAGCATAGGAAAAGAGGCAGAATGTCCACAATGATGCACTTGGCCAAAAAGGGCGTATGCGTTTTTTCCTGAATATATTCAGGAAAAAACGCATACGCCCTTTTTGGCCAACCAAGCAAGCTTGCAAAGGAAATCTGCACTACAACGAAGTCTCACTTCCCCCCGGTCAAAAGGGCCATCTGAAAAAAGTGTAAAATCCAGAAAGGCAGGACAGGCCATGGAGAACTGGGAGCCTTGTTATGCTGATGGGCGGGATGTAAATTGCCAACAGACACTCGGGAGAAGTGTATGGTTTTTCCTGAAACACCTAAAAAACAAAGCAACAGAGCCTAGGGCACTTCCACTTATGGTCCTATAGCTTAGGGAAATTAAAATCTAAAAGACACAGCCACCCCAAAGTTTGGGACGCCTTTGTTTACAAGAACCTCGTTTACCGTACAAGTTCAATATCACAGAAAGTGAAAAATGGATAAAGAACTTGTGGTACTTACGTACAATGCAGTATCACTCAGCAATGAAATCTATGTCATCAGGCCCGTAGCAGCATAATGAGTGGATTCAGGTACGATGATTCTAACTGAAATAAGTCACACAGAAAAAGAAACATCATAAGATATCACTAATACACGGAATGTAAACTTGGCTACACAGGAACTGCATTCCAAAACAGAACAGGGTCTCAAATTTAGAAAACCAACTTATGCTTGCTTAAGGGGAAAGGTGAGTTGGGGTGCTGCATAAAACCAGAGATTGAAATGAGCACAGATAAAGTTCCTTAAGCCAAATATGGAATAGACAAGAGCTACTCCTTGCTCAACGAAATGGACTCAAAACCCCATATTAAATGCCTAAGAATGTACCTGACTAGTAAGTATCTTAAAACCTATGGATTGCTATGTCTCCAAAAGAGAATCAAGCGTGTGTACAGGGGCATAAACGCAGCAGTGATAGGATTGGAGAGGTTCGGTGAGCAAATGAAGACCCTTTGAAGTCATATTGCACGGTACCCATTCCACGGGTCTCAACTCTCCAGGTTTAAGGTATTCTTCCTTCAGCTAAAACATGCATGTGGAACCCAGAGTATGATCAACCATGTGAACGGGAGACGTGTTCAAATATGTCTCAGTTTTCCTCCCCTGGTACTCGGGTGCAACATTCCAGATGCTTTACTAACACTCTCCCGACTTGGAGAGTCAGTCCCTTTAACCTCCTGTTTGGCCCAGTTTGCAATTTCTGCGGAAGATGAACAGGAATAGCGAGAACCAATGAGAGGCTAGCTGGAGGTGTCTGGACGGGCAAATTTAACTCTCATTTCCCACCAGGAAGAGGAATTAACCAAAGGCTCAGTGTGCCGTACCGGAACCAGATTAGGGCCTGAAGCCATCCTGCGGTGTTGCGGCCAGCTCAAAAGAAAGCGAGTTGAAGAAAGGAGCTCAGGGGCACTGTAATTCACAAACCTGCAGAGTTATAAATGACAGCTATCGTCCAAAAATAGACTGAAGTAAGGCTGCCAAGAGGACTTGAAAGCGGGGCAGAATTGCAGGAAACCGATTTCAGGAGGTAGACTGGAATTGTATTGAAAGCATAGGAAAAGAGGCAGAACGTCCACAATGATGCACTTGGCCAAAAAGGGCGTATGCGTTTTTTCCTGAATATATTCAGGAAAAAACGCATACGCCCTTTTTGGACAACCAAGCAAGCTTGCAAAGGAAATCTGCACTACAATGAAGTCTCACTTCCCCCCGGTCAAAAGGGCCATCTGAAAAAAGTGTAAAATCAAGAAAGGCAGGACAGGCCATGGAGAACTGGGAGCCTTGTTATGCTGATGGGCGGGATGTAAATTGCCAACAGACACTTGGGAGAAGTGTATGGTGTTTCCTGAAACATCTAAAAAACAAAGCAACAGAGCCTAGGGCACTTCCACTTATGGTCCTATAGCTTAGGGAAATTAAAATCAAAAAGACACAGCCACCCCAAAGTTTGGAACGGCTCTGTTTACAAGAACCTCGTTTACAGTACAAGTTCAACATCGCAGAAAGTGAAAAATGGATAAAGAAGTTGTGGTAATCACTTACAAAGCAATATCACTCAGCAATGAAATCTATGTCATCAGGCCCTTAGCAGCACAATGAGTGGATTCAGGTATGATGATTCTAACTGAAATAAGTCACACAGAAAAAGAAACATCATAAGATATCAGTAATACACGGAATGGAAACTTGGCTACACAGGAACTGAATTACAGAACAGAACAGGGTCTCAAATTTAGAAAACCAACTTATGCTTGCTTAAGGGTAAAGGTGAGTTGGGGTGCTGCATAAAACCAGAGATTGAAATGAGCACAGATAAAGTTCCTTAAGCCAAATATGGAATAGACAAGAGCTACTCCTTGCTCAACGAAATGGACTGAACACCGCATATTAAACGCCTAAGAATGTACCTGACTAGTAAGTATCTTAAAACCTATGGATTGCTATGTCTCCGAAAGAGAATCAAGCATGTGTACAGGGGCATAAACGCAGCAGTGATAGGATTGGAGAGGTTCGGTGAGCAAATGAAGACCCTTTGAAGTCATATTGCATGGTACCCATTCCACGGGTTTCACCTACCCAGGTTTAAGGTATTCTTCCTTCAGCTAAAACATGCATGTGGAACCTAGAGTATGATCAACCATGTGATCGGGAGACGTGTTCAAATATTTCTCAGTCTTCGTACCCTGGTACTCGGGTGCAACATTCCAGACGCTTTACTAACACTCTCCCGACTTGGAGAGTCAGTCCCTTTAACCTCCTGTTTGGCCCAGTTTGCAATTTCTGCGGAAGATGAACAGGAATAGCGAGAACCAATGAGAGACTAGCTGGAGGTGTCTGAACGGGCAAATTTAACTCTCATTTCCCACCAGGAAGAGGAATTAACCAAAGGCTCAGCGTGCCGTGCCGGAACCAGATTAGGGCCTGAAGCCATCATGCGGTGTTGCGGCCAGGTCACAAGAAAGCGAGTTGAAGAAAGGAGCTCAGGGGCACTGTAATTCACAAACCTGCAGAGTTATAAATGACAGCTATCGTCCAAAAATAGACTGAAGTAAGGCTGCCAAGAGGACTTGAAAGCGGGGCAGAATTGCAGGAAACCGATTTCAGGAGGTAGACTGGAATTGCATTGAAAGCATAGGAAAAGAGGCAGAACGTCCACAATGATGCACTTGGCCAAAAAGGGCGTATGCGTTTTTTCCTGAATATATTCAGGAAAAAACGCATACGCCCTTTTTGGCCAACCAAGCAAGCTTGCAAAGGAAATCTGCACTACAATGAAGTCTCACTTCCCCCCGGTCAAAAGGGCCATCTGAAAAAAGTGTAAAATCCAGAAAGGCAGGACAGGCCATGGAGAACTGGGAGCCTTGTTATGCTGATGGGCGGGATGTAAATTGCCAACAACCACTCGGGAGAAGTGTATGGTGTTTCCTGAAACATCTAAAAAACAAAGCAACAGAGCCTAGGGCACTTCCACTTATGGTCCTATAGCTTAGGGAAATTAAAATCTAAAAGACACAGCCACCCCAAAGTTTGGGACGCCTCTGTTTACAAGAACCTCGTTTACCGTACAAGTTCAATATCACAGAAAGTGAAAAATGGATAAAGAACTTGTGGTACTTACGTACAATGCAGTATCACTCAGCAATGAAATCTATGTCATCAGGCCCGTAGCAGCATAATGAGTGGATTCAGGTACGATGATTCTAACTGAAATAAGTCACACAGAAAAAGAAACATCATAAGATATCACTAATACACGGAATGGAAACTTGGCTACACAGGAACTGAATTACAGAACAGAACAGGGTCTCAAATTTAGAAAACCAACTTATGCTTGCTTAAGGGGAAAGGTGAGTTGGGGTGCTGCATAAAACCAGAGATTGAAATGAGCACAGATAAAGTTCCTTAAGCCAAATATGGAATAGACAAGAGCTACTCCTTGCTCAACGAAATGAACTCAAAACCCCATATTAAATGCCTAAGAATGTACCTGACTAGTAAGTATCTTAAAACCTATGGATTGCTATGTCTCCAAAAGAGAATCAAGCGTGTTTACAGGGGCATAAACGCAGCAGTGATAGGATTGGAGAGGTTCGGTGATCAAATGAAGACCCTTTGAAGTCATATTGCACGGTACCCATTCCACGGGTCTCAACTCTCCAGGTTTAAGGTATTCTTCCTTCAGCTAAAACATGCATGTGGAACCCAGAGTATGATCAACCATGTGATCGGGAGATGTGTTCAAATATGTCTCAGTTTTCCTCCCCTGGTACTCGGGTGCAACATTCCAGATGCTTTACTAACACTCTCCCCAGTTGGAGAGTCAGCGCCTTTAAACTCCTGTTTGGCCCAGTTTGCAATTTCTGCGGAAGATGAACAGGAATAGCGAGAACCAATGAGAGGCTAGCTGGAGGTGTCTGGACGGGCAAATTTAACTCTCATTTCCCACCAGGAAGAGGAATTAACCAAAGGCTCAGCGTGCCGTACCGGAACCAGATTAGGGCCTGAAGCCATCCTGCGGTGTTGCGGCCAGCTCAAAAGAAAGCGAGTTGAAGAAAGGAGCTCAGGGGCACTGTAATTCACAAACCTGCAGAGTTATAAATGACAGCTATCGTCCAAAAATAGACTGAAATAAGGCTGCCAAGAGGACTTGAAAGCGGGGCAGAATTGCAGGAAACCGATTTCAGGAGGTAGACTGGAATTGCATTGAAAGCATAGGAAAAGAGGCAGAACGTCCACAATGATGCACTTGGCCAAAAAGGGCGTATGCGTTTTTTCCTGAATATATTCAGGAAAAAACGCATACGCCCTTCTTGGCCAACCAAGCAAGCTTGCAAAGGAAATCTGCACTACAATGAAGTCTCACTTCCCCCCGGTCAAAAGGGCCATCTGAAAAAAGTGTAAAATCCAGAAAGGCAGGACAGGCCATGGAGAACTGGGAGCCTTGTTATGCTGATGGGCGGGATGTAAATTGCCAACAGACACTTGGGAGAAGTGTATGGTGTTTCCTGAAACATCTAAAAAACAAAGCAACAGAGCCTAGGGCACTTCCACTTATGGTCCTATAGCTTAGGGAAATTAAAATCAAAAAACACAGCCACCCCAAAGTTTGGAACGGCTCTGTTTACAAGAACCTCGTTTACAGTACAAGTTCAACATCGCAGAAAGTGAAAAATGGATAAAGAAGTTGTGGTAATCCCTTACAAAGCAATATCACTCAGCAATGAAATCTATGTCATCAGGCCCTTAGCAGCACAATGTGTGGATTCAGGTATGATGATTCTAACTGAAATAAGTCACACAGAAAAAGAAACATCATAAGATATCAGTAATACACGGAATGGAAACTTGGCTACACAGGAACTGAATTACAGAACAGAATAGTGTCTCAAATTTAGAAAACCAACTTATGCTTGCTTAAGGGTAAAGGTGAGTTGGGGTGCTGCATAAAACCAGAGATTGAAATGAGCACAGATAAAGTTCCTTAAGCCAAATATGGAATAGACAAGAGCTACTCCTTGCTCAACGAAATGGACTCAACACCGCATCTTAAACGCCTAAGAATGTACCTGACTAGTAAGTATCTTAAAACCTATGGATTGCTATGTCTCTGAAAGAGAATCAAGCATGTGTACAGGGGCATAAACGCAGCAGTGATAGGATTGGAGAGGTTCGGTGAGCAAATGAAGACCCTTTGAAGTCATATTGCATGGTACCCATTCCACGGGTTTCACCTACCCAGGTTTAAGGTATTCTTCCTTCAACTAAAACATGCATGTGGAACCTAGAGTATGATCAACCATGTGATCGGGAGACGTGTTCAAATATTTCTCAGTTTTCGTACCCTGGTACTCGGGTGCAACATTCCAGATGCTTTACTAACACTCTCCCGACTTGGAGAGTCAGTCCCTTTAACCTCCTGTTTGGCCCAGTTTGCAATTTCTGCGGAAGATGAACAGGAATAGCGAGAACCAATGAGAGACTAGCTGGAGGTGTCTGAACGGGCAAATTTAACTCTCATTTCCCACCAGGAAGAGGAATTAACCAAAGGCTCAGCGTGCCATGCCGGAACCAGATTAGGGCCTGAAGCCATCCTGCGGTGTTGCGGCCAGGTCACAAGAAAGCGAGTTGAAGAAAGGAGCTCAGGGGCACTGTAATTCACAAACCTGCAGAGTTATAAATGACAGCTATCGTCCAAAAATAGACTGAAGTAAGGCTGCCAAGAGGACTTGAAAGCGGGGCAGAATTGCAGGAAATCGATTTCAGGAGGTAGACTGGAATTGCATTGAAAGCATAGGAAAAGAGGCAGAACGTCCACAATGATGCACTTGGCCAAAAAGGGCGTATGCGTTTTTTCCTGAATATATTCAGGAAAAAACGCATACGCCCTTTTTGGCCAACCAAGCAAACTTGCAAAGGAAATCTGCACTACAATGAAGTCTAATTTCCCCCGGTCAAAAGGGCCATCTGAAAAAAGTGTAAAATCCAGAAAGGCAGGACAGGCCATGGAGAACTGGGAGCCTTGTTATGCTGATGGGCGGGATGTAAATTGCCAACAGACACTCGGGAGAAGTGTATGGTGTTTCCTGAAACACCTAAAAAACAAAGCAACAGAGCCTAGGGCACTTCCACTTATGGTCCTATAGCTTAGGGAAATTAAAATAAAAAGACACAGCCACCCCAAAGTTTGGGACGCCTCTGTTTACAAGAACCTCGTTTACCGTACAAGTTCAATATCACAGAAAGTGAAAAATGGATAAAGAACTTGTGGTACTTACGTACAATGCAGTATCACTCAGCAATGAAATCTATGTCATCAGGCCCGTAGCAGCATAATGAGTGGATTCAGGTACGATGATTCTAACTGAAATAAGTCACACAGAAAAAGAAACATCATAAGATATCACTAATACACGGAATGGAAACTTGGCTACACAGGAACTGAATTACAGAACAGAACAGGGTCTCAAATTTAGAAAACCAACTTATGCTTGCTTAAGGGGAAAGGTGAGTTGGGGTGCTGCATAAAACCAGAGATCGAAATGAGCACAGATAAAGTTCCTTAAGCCAAATATGGAATAGACAAGAGCTACTCCTTGCTCAACGAAATGGACTCAACACCGCATATTAAACGCCTAAGAATGTACCTGACTAGTAAGTATCTTAAAACCTATGGATTGCTATGTCTCCAAAAGAGAATCAAGCATGTGTACAGGGGCATAAACGCAGCAGTGATAGGATTGGAGAGGTTCGGTGAGCAAATGAAGACCCTTTGAAGTCATATTGCACGGTACCCATTCCACGGGTCTCAACTCTCCAGGTTTAAGGTATTCTTCCTTCAGCTAAAACATGCATGTGGAACCCAGAGTATGATCAACCATGTGATCGGGAGACGTGTTCAAATATGTCTCAGTTTTCCTCCCCTGGTACTCGGGTGCAACATTCCAGATGCTTTACTAACACTCTCCCCAGTTGGAGAGTCAGCGCCTTTAAACTCCTGTTTGGCCCAGTTTGCAATTTCTGCGGAAGATGAACAGGAAGAGCGAGAACCAATGAGAGGCTAGCTGGAGGTGTCTGGACGGGCAAATTTAACTCTCATTTCCCACCAGGAAGAGGAATTAACCAAAGGCTCAGCGTGCCGTACCAGAACCAGATTAGGGCCTGAAGCCATCCTGCGGTGTTGCGGCCAGCTCAAAAGAAAGCGAGTTGAAGAAAGGAGCTCAGGGGCACTGTAATTCACAAACCTGCAGAGTTATAAATGACAGCTATCGTCCAAAAATAGACTGAAGTAAGGCTGCCAAGAGGACTTGAAAGCGGGGCAGAATTGCAGGAAACCGATTTCAGGAGGTAGACTGGAATTGCATTGAAAGCATAGGAAAAGAGGCAGAACGTCCACAATGATGCACTTGGCCAAAAAGGGCGTATGCGTTTTTTCCTGAATATATTCAGGAAAAAACGCATACGCCCTTCTTGGCCAACCAAGCAAGCTTGCAAAGGAAATCTGCACTACAATGAAGTCTCACTTCCCCCCGGTCAAAAGGGCCATCTGAAAAAAGTGTAAAATCCAGAAAGGCAGGACAGGCCATGGAGAACTGGGAGCCTTGTTATGCTGATGGGCGGGATGTAAATTGCCAACAACCACTAGGGAGAAGTGTATGGTGTTTCCTGAAACATCTAAAAAACAAAGCAACAGAACCTAGGGCACTTCCACTTATGGTCCTATAGCTTAGGGAAATTAAAATCAAAAAGACACAGCCACCCCAAAGTTTGGGACGCCTCTGTTTACAAGAACCTCGTTTACAGTACAAGTTCAACATCGCAGAAAGTGAAAAATGGATAAAGAAGTTGTGGTATTTACTTACAAAGCAATATCACTCAGCAATGAAATCTGTGTCATCAGGCCCTTCGCAGCACAATGAGTGGACTCAGGTATGATGATTCTAACTGAAATAAGTCACACAGAAAAAGAAACATCATAAGATATCAGTAATACACGGAATGGAAACTTGGCTACACAGGAACTGAATTACAGAACAGAACAGGGTCTCAAATTTAGAAAACCAACTTATGCTTGCTTAAGGGTAAAGGTGAGTTGGGGTGCTGCATAAAACCAGAGATTGAAATGAGCACAGATAAAGTTCCTTAAGCCAAATATGGAATAGACAAGAGCTACTCCTTGCTCAACGAAATGGACTCAACACCCCATATTAAACGCCTAAGATTGTACCTGACTAGTAAGTATCTTAAAACCTATGGATTGCTATGTCTCCGAAAGAGAATCAAGCATGTGTACAGGGGCATAAACGTAGCAGTGATAGGATTGCAGATGTTCGGTGAGCAAATGAAGACCCTTTAAAGTCATATTGCATGGTACCCATTCCACGGGTTTCAACTACCCAGGTTTTTGGTATTCTTCCTTCAGCTAAAACATGCATGTGGAACCCAGAGTATGATCAACCATGTGATCGGGAGACGTGTTCAAATATGTCTCAGTTTTCGTACCCTGGTACTCGGGTGCAACATTCCAGATGCTTTACTAACACTCTCCCGACTTGGAGAGTCAGTCCCTTTAACCTCCTGTTTGGCCCAGTTTGCAATTTCTGTGGAAGATGAACAGGAATAGCGAGAACCAATGAGAGACTAGCTGGAGGTGTCTGGATGGGCAAATTTAACTCTCATTTCCCACCAGGAAGAGGAATTAACCAAAGGCTCAGCATGCCATGCCAGAACCAGATTACGGCCTGAAGACATCCTGCGGTGTTGCGGCCAGCTCAAAAGAAAATGAGTTGAAGAAAGGAGCTCAGGGGCACTGTAATTCACAAACCTGCAGAGTTATAAATGACAGCTATCGTACAAAAATATACTGAAGTAAGGCTGCCAAGAGGACTTGAAAGCGGGGCAGAATTACAGGAAACCGATTTCAGGAGGTAGACTGGAATTGCATTGAAAGCATAGGAAAAGAGGCAGAACGTCCACAATGATGCACTTGGCCAAAAAGGGCGTATGCGTTTTTTCCTGAATATATTCAGGAAAAAACGCATACGCACTTTTTGGCCAACCAAGCAAACTTGCAAAGGAAATCTGCACTACAATGAAGTCTCACTTCCCCCCGGTCCAAAGGGCCATCTGAAAAAAGTGTAAAATCCAGAAAGGCAGGACAGGCCATGGAGAACTGGGAGCCTTGTTATGCTGATGGGCGGGATGTAAATTGCCAACAGACACTCAGGAGAAGTGTATGGTGTTTCCTGAAACATCTAGAAAACAAAGCAACAGAGCCTAGGGCACTTCCACTTATGGTCCTATAGCTTAGGGAAATTAAAATCAAAAAGACACAGCTACCCCAAAGTTTGGGACGCCTCCGTTTACAAGAACCTCGTTTACCGTACAAGTGCAATATCACAGAAAGTGAAAAATGGATAAAGAACTTGTGGTACTTACGTACAATGCAGTATCACTCAGCAATGAAATCTATGTCATCAGGCCCGTAGCAACATAATGAGTGGATTCAGGTACGATGATTCTAACTGAAATAATTCACACAGAAAAAGAAACATCATAAGATATCACTAATACACGGAATGTAAACTTGGCTACACAGGAACTGAATTGCAGAACAGAACAGGGTCTCAAATTTAGAAAACCAACTTATGCTTGCTTAAGGGTAAAGGTGAGTTGGGGTGCTGCATAAAACCAGAGATTGAAATGAGCACAGATAAAGTTCCTTAAGCCAAATATGGAATAGACAAGAGCTACTCCTTGCTCAACGAAATGGACTGAACACTGCATATTAAACGCCTAAGAATGTACCTGACTAGTAAGTATCTTAAAACCTATGGATTGCTATGTCTCCAAAAGAGAATCAAGCGTGTGTACAGGGGCATAAACGCAGCAGTGATAGGATTGGAGAGGTTCGGTGAGCAAATGAAGACCCTTTGAAGTCATATTGCATGGTACCCATTACACGGGTCTCAACTCTCCAGGTTTAAGGTATTCTTCCTTCAGCTAAAACATGCATGTGGAACCCAGAGTATGATCAACCATGTGAACGGGAGACGTGTTCAAATATGTCTCAGTTTTCCTCCCCTGGTACTCGGGTGCAACATTCCAGACGCTTTACTAACACTCTCCCGACTTGGAGAGTCAGTCCCTTTAACCTCCTGTTTGGCCCAGTTTGCAATTTCTGCGGAAGATGAACAGGAATAGCGAGAACCAATGAGAGGCTAGCTGGAGGTGTCTGGACGGGCAAATTCAACTCTCATTTCCCACCAGGAAGAGGAATTAACCAAAGGCTCAGTATGCCGGGCCGGAACCAGATTAGGGCCTGAGGCCATACTGTGGTGTTGCGGCCAGGTCACAAGAAAGCGAGTTGAAGAAAGGAGCTCAGGGGCACTGTAATTCACAAACCTGCAGAGTTATAAATGACAGCTATCGTCCAAAAATAGACTGAAGTAAGGCTGCCAAGAGGACTTGAAAGCGGGGCAGAATTGCAGGAAACCGATTTCAGGAGGTAGACTGGAATTGCACTGAAAGCATAGGAAAAGAGGCAGAACGTCCACAATGATGCACTTGGCCAAAAAGTGCGTATGCGTTTTTTCCTGAATATATTCAGGAAAAAACGCATACGCCCTTTTTGGCCAACCAAGCAAGCTTGCAAAGGAAATCTGCACTACAATGAAGTCTCACTTCCCCCCGGTCAAAAGGGCCATCTGAAAAAAGTGTAAAATCCAGAAAGGCAGGACAGGCCATGGAGAACTGGGAGCCTTGTTATGCTGATGGGCGGGATGTAAATTGCCAACAGACACCTGGGAGAAGTGTATGGTGTTTCCTGAAACATCTAGAAAACAAAGCAACAGAGCCTAGGGCACTTCCACTTATGGTCCTATAGCTTAGGGAAATTAAAATCAAAAAGACACAGCCACCCCAAAGTTTGGGACGCCTCCGTTTACAAGAACCTCGTTTACCGTACAAGTGCAATATCACAGAAAGTGAAAAATGGATAAAGAACTTGTGGTACTTACGTACAATGCAGTATCACTCAGCAATGAAATCTATGTCATCAGGCCCGTAGCAGCATAATGAGTGGATTCAGGTACGATGATTCTAACTGAAATAATTCACACAGAAGAAGAAACATCATAAGATATCACTAATACACGGAATGTAAACTTGGCTACACAGGAACTGAATTGCAGAACAGAACAGGGTCTCAAATTTAGAAAACCAACTTATGCTTGCTTAAGGGGAAAGGTGAGTTGGGGTGCTGCATAAAACCAGAGATTGAAATGAGCACAGATAAAGTTCCTTAAGCCAAATATGGAATAGACAAGAGCTACTCCTTGCTCAACGAAATGGACTGAACACTGCATATTAAACGCCTAAGAATGTACCTGACTAGTAAGTATCTTAAAACCTATGGATTGCTATGTCTCCGAAAGAGAAGCAAGCATGTGTACAGGGGCATAAACGCAGCAGTGATAGGATTGGAGAGGTTCGGTGAGCAAATGAAGACCCTTTGAAGTCATATTGCATGGTACTCATTCCACGGGTTTCAAATACCCAGGTTTAAGATATTCTTCCTTCAGCTAAAACATGCATGTGGAACCTAGAGTATGATCAACCATGTGATCGGGAGACGTGTTCAAATATGTCTCAGTTTTCGTACCCTGGTACTCGGGTGCAATATTCCAGACGCTTTACTAACACTCTCCCTACTTGGAGAGTCAGTCCCTTTAACCTCCTGTTTGGCCCAGTTTGCAATTTCTGCGGAAGATGAACAGGAATAGCGAGAATCAATGAGAGACTAGCTGGAGGTGTCTGGACGGGCAAATTCAACTCTCATTTCCCACCAGGAAGAGGAATTAACCAAAGGCTCAGCATGCCGGGCCGGAACCAGATTAGGGCCTGAAGCCATCCTGCGGTGTTGCGGCCAGGTCACAAGAAAGCGAGTTGAAGAAAGGAGCTCAGGGGCACTGTAATTCACAAACCTGCAGAGTTATAAATGACAGCTATCGTCCAAAAATAGACTGAAGTAAGGCTGCCAAGAGGACTTGAAAGCGGGGCAGAATTGCAGGAAACCGATTTCAGGAGGTAGACTGGAATTGCATTGAAAGCATAGGAAAAGAGGCAGAACGTCCACAATGATGCACTTGGCCAAAAAGGGCGTATGCGTTTTTTCCTGAATATATTCAGGAAAAAACGCATACGCCCTTTTTGGCCAACCAAGCAAGCTTGCAAAGGAAATCTGCACTACAATGAAGTCTCACTTCCCCCCGGTCAAAAGGGCCATCTGAAAAAAGTGTAAAATCCAGAAAGGCAGGACAGGCCATGGAGAACTGGGAGCCTTGTTATGCTGATGGGCGGGATGTAATTTGCCAACAACCACTCGGGAGAAGTGTATGGTGTTTCCTGAAACATCTAAAAAACAAAGCAACAGAACCTAGGGCACTTCCACTTATGGTCCTATAGCTTAGGGAAATTAAAATGAAAAAGACACAGCCACCCCAAAGTTTGGAACGGCTCTGTTTACAAGAACCTCGTTTACAGTACAAGTTCAACATCGCAGAAAGTGAAAAATGGATAAAGAAGTTGTGGTATTTACTTACAAAGCAATATCACTCAGCAATGAAATCTGTGTCATCAGGCCCTTAGCAGCACAATGAGTGGATTCAGGTATGATGATTCTAACTGAAATAAGTCACACAGAAAAAGAAACATCATAAGATATCAGTAATACACGGAATGTAAACTTGGCTACACAGGAACTGAATTACAGAACAGAACAGGGTCTCAAATTTAGAAAACCAACTTATTCTTGCTTAAGAGGAAAGGTGAGTTGGGGTGCTGCATAAAATCAGAGATTGAAATGAGCACAGATAAAGTTCCTTAAGCCAAATATGGAATAGACAAGAGCTACTCCTTGCTCAACGAAATGGACTCAACACCCCATATTAAACGCCTAAGAATGTACCTGACTAGTAAGTATCTTAAAACCTATGGATTGCTATGTCTCCGAAAGAGAATCAAGCATGTGTACAGGGGCATAAACGCAGCAGTGATAGGATTGGAGAGGTTCGGTGAGCAAATGAAGACCCTTTGAAGTCATATTGCATGGTACCCATTCCACGGGTTTCAACTACCCAGGTTTAAGGTATTCTTCCTTCAGCTAAAACATGCATGTGGAACCTAGAGTATGATCAACCATGTGATCGGGAGACGTGTTCAAATATGTCTCAGTTTTCCTCCCCTGGTACTCGGGTGCAACATTCCAGACGCTTTACTAACACTCTCCCCACTTGGAGAGTCAGCGCCTTTAACCTCCTGTTTGGCCCAGTTTGCAATTTCTGCGGAAGATGAACAGGAATAGCGAGAACCAATGAGAGGCTAGCTGGAGGTGTCTGGACGGGCAAATTTAACTCTCATTTCCCACCAGGAAGAGGAAATAACCAAAGGCTCAACGTGCCGTACCGGAACCAGATTAGGGCCTGAAGCCATCCTGTGGTGTTGCGGCCAGGTCACAAGAAAGCGAGTTGAAGAAAGGAGCTCAGGGGCACTGTAATTCACAAACCTGCAGAGTTATAAATGACAGCTATCGTCCAAAAATATACTGAAGTAAGGCTGCCAAGAGGACTTGAAAGCGGGGCAGAATTGCGGGAAACCGATTTCAGGAGGTAGACTGGAATTGCATTGAAAGCATAGGAAAAGAGGCAAAACGTCCACAATGATGCACTTGGCCAAAAAGGGCGTATGCGTTTTTTCCTGAATATATTCAGGAAAAAACGCATACGCCCTTTTTGGCCAACCAAGCAAGCTTGCAAAGGAAATCTGCACTACAATGAAGTCTCACTTCCCCCCGGTCAAAAGGGCCATATGAAAAAAGTGTAAAATCCAGAAAGGCAGGACAGGCCATGGAGAACTGGGAGCCTTGTTATGCTGATGGGCGGGATGTAAATTGCCAACAACCACTCGGGAGAAGTGTATGGTGTTTCCTGAAACATCTAAAAAACAAAGCAACAGAACCTAGGGCACTTCCACTTATGGTCCTATAGCTTAGGGAAATTAAAATCAAAAAGACACAGCCACCCCAAAGTTTGGAACGGCTCTGTTTACAAGAACCTCGTTTACAGTACAAGTTCAACATCGCAGAAAGTGAAAAATGGATAAAGAAGTTGTGGTATTTACTTACAAAGCAATATCACTCAGCAATGAAATCTGTGTCATCAGGCCCTTAGCAGCACAATGAGTGGATTCAGGTATGATGATTCTAACTGAAGTAAGTCACACAGAAACAGAAACATCATAAGATATCAGTAATACACAGAATGTAAACTTGGCTACACAGGAACT
The DNA here is from genome assembly GCF_951394435.1 of Stenella coeruleoalba. Taxonomy (NCBI): domain Eukaryota; kingdom Metazoa; phylum Chordata; class Mammalia; order Artiodactyla; family Delphinidae; genus Stenella; species Stenella coeruleoalba. Next base: position 244,828 of record NW_027646118.1, on the reverse strand, counting down.
GAATTACAGAACAGAACAGGGTCTCAAATTTAGAAAACCAACTAATGCTTGCTTAAGGGTAAAGGTGAGTTGGGGTGCTGCATAAAACCAGAGATTGAAATGAGCACAGATAAAGTTCCTTAAGTCAAATATGGAATAGACAAGAGCTACTCCTTGCTCAACGAAATGGACTCAACACCACATGTTAAACGCCTAAGAATGTACCTGACTAGTAAGTATCTTAAAACCTATGGATTGCTATGTCTCCGAAAGAGAATCAAGCATGTGTACAGGTGCATAAACGCAGCAGTGATAGGATTGGAGAGGTTCGGTGAGCAAATGAAGACCCTTTGAAGTCATATTGCATGGTACCCATTACACGGGTCTTAACTTTCCAGGTTTAAAGTATTCTTCCTTCAGCTAAAACATGCATGTGGAACCCAAGTATGATCAACCATGTGAACGGGAGACGTGTTCAAATATGTCTCAGTTTTCCTCCCCTGGTACTCGGGTGCAACATTCCAGACGCTTTACTAACACTCTCCCAACTTGGAGAGTCAGCGCCTTTAACCTCCTGTTTGGCCCAGTTTGCAATTTCTGCGGAAGATGAACAGGAATAGCGAGAACCAATGAGAGACTAGCTGGAGGTGTCTGGACGGGCAAATTTAACTCTCATTTCCCACCAGGAAGAGGAAATAACCAAAGGCTCAGCATGCCGTGCCGGAACCAAATTAGGGCCTGAAGCCATCCTGCGGTGTTGCGGCCAGGTCACAAGAAAGCGAGTTGAAGAAAGGAGCTCAGGGGCACTGTAATTCACAAACCTGCAGAGTTATAAATGACAGCTATCGTCCAAAAATAGACTGAAGTAAGGCTGCCAAGAGGACTTGAAAGCGGGGCAGAATTGCAGGAAACCGATTGCAGGAGGTAGACTGGAATTGCATTGAAAGCATAGGAAAAGAGGCAGAACGTCCACAATGATGCACTTGGCCAAAAAGGGCGTATGCGTTTTTTCCTGAATATATTCAGGAAAAAACGCATACGCACTTTTTGGCCAACCAAGCAAGCTTGCAAAGGAAATCTGCACTACAATGAAGTCTCACTTCCCCCCGGTCAAAAGGGCCATCTGAAAAAAGTGTAAAATCCAGAAAGGCAGGACAGGCCATGGAGAACTGGGAGCCTTGTTATGCTGATGGGCGGGATGTAAATTGCCAACAACCACTCGGGAGAAGTGTATGGTGTTTCCTGAAACATCTAAAAAACAAATCAACAGAGCCTAGGGCACTGCCACTTATGGTCCTATAGCTTAGGGAAATTAAAATAAAAAAGACACAGCCACCCCAAAGTTTGGGACGCCTCTGTTTACAAGAACCTCGTTTACAGTACAAGTTCAACATCGCAGAAAGTGAAAAATGGATAAAGAACTTGTGGTACTTACGTACAATGCAGTATCACTCAGCAATGAAATCTATGTCATCAGGCCCGTAGCAGCATAATGAGTGGATTCAGGTACGATGATTCTAACTGAAATAAGTCACACAGAAAAAGAAACATCATAAGATATCACTAATACAGGGAATGTAAACTTGGCTACACAGGAACTGCATTCCAAAACAGAACAGGGTCTCAAATTTAGAAAACCAACTTATGCTTGCTTAAGGGTAAAGGTGAGTTGGGGTGCTGCATAAAACCAGAGATTGAAATGAGCACAGATAAAGTTCCTTAAGCCAAATATGGAATAGACAAGAGCTACTCCTTGCTCAACGAAATGGACTCAAAACCCCATATTAAACCCCTAAGAATGTACCTGACTAGTAAGTATCTTAAAACCTATGGATTGCTATGTCTCCGAAAGAGAATCAAGCATGTGTACAGGGGCATAAACGCAGCAGTGATAGGATTGGAGAGGTTCGGTGAGCAAATGAAGACCCTTTGAAGTCATATTGCATGGTACCCATTCCACGGGTTTCAACTACCCAGGTTTTAGGTATTCTTCCTTCAGCTAAAACATGCATGTGGAACCCAGAGTATGATCAACCATGTGATCGGGAGACGTGTTCAAATATGTCTCAGTTTTCCTCCCCTTGTACTCGGGTGCAACATTCCAGACGCTTTACTAACACTCTCCCCACTTGGAGAGTCAGCGCCTTTAACCTCCTGTTTGGCACAGTTTGCAATTTCTGCGGAAGATGAACAGGAATAGCGAGAACCAATGAGAGACTAGCTGGAGGTGTCTGGACGGGCAAATTTAACTCTCATTTCCCACCAGGAAGAGGAAATAACCAAAGGCTCAGCATGCCGTGCCGGAACCAAATTAGGGCCTGAAGCCATCCTGCGGTGTTGCGGCCAGGTCACAAGAAAGCGAGTTGAAGAAAGGAGCTCAGGGGCACTGTAATTCACAAACCTGCAGAGTTATAAATGACAGCTATCGTCCAAAAATAGACTGAAGTAAGGCTGCCAAGAGGACTTGAAAGCGGGGCAGAATTGCAGGAAACCGATTGCAGGAGGTAGACTGGAATTGCATTGAAAGCATAGGAAAAGAGGCAGAACGTCCACAATGATGCACTTGGCCAAAAAGGGCGTATGCGTTTTTTCCTGAATATATTCAGGAAAAAACGCATACGCCCTTTTTGGCCAACCAAGCAAGCTTGCAAAGGAAATCTGCACTACAATGAAGTCTCACTTCCCCCCGGTCAAAAGGGCCATCTGAAAAAAGTGTAAAATCCAGAAAGGCAGGACAGGCCATGGAGAACTGGGAGCCTTGTTATGCTGATGGGCGGGATGTAAATTGCCAACAACCACTCGGGAGAAGTGTATGGTGTTTCCTGAAACATCTAAAAAACAAATCAACAGAGCCTAGGGCACTGCCACTTATGGTCCTATAGCTTAGGGAAATTAAAATAAAAAAGACACAGCCACCCCAAAGTTTGGGACGCCTCTGTTTACAAGAACCTCGTTTACAGTACAAGTTCAACATCGCAGAAAGTGAAAAATGGATAAAGAACTTGTGGTACTTACGTACAATGCAGTATCACTCACCAATGAAATCTATGTCATCAGGCCCGTAGCAGCATAATGAGTGGATTCAGGTACGATGATTCTAACTGAAATAAGTCACACAGAAAAAGAAACATCATAAGATATCACTAATACAGGGAATGTAAACTTGGCTACACAGGAACTGCATTCCAAAACAGAACAGGGTCTCAAATTTAGAAAACCAACTTATGCTTGCTTAAGGGTAAAGGTGAGTTGGGGTGCTGCATAAAACCAGAGATTGAAATGAGCACAGATAAAGTTCCTTAAGCCAAATATGGAATAGACAAGAGCTACTCCTTGCTCAACGAAATGGACTCAAAACCTCATATTAAACCCCTAAGAATGTACCTGACTAGTAAGTATCTTAAAACCTATGGATTGCTATGTCTCCGAAAGAGAATCAAGCATGTGTACAGGGGCATAAACGCAGCAGTGATAGGATTGGAGAGGTTCGGTGAGCAAATGAAGACCCTTTGAAGTCATATTGCATGGTACCCATTCCACGGGTTTCAACTACCCAGGTTTTAGGTATTCTTCCTTCAGCTAAAACATGCATGTGGAACCCAGAGTATGATCAACCATGTGATCGGGAGACGTGTTCAAATATGTCTCAGTTTTCCTCCCCTTGTACTCGGGTGCAACATTCCAGACGCTTTACTAACACTCTCCCCACTTGGAGAGTCAGCGCCTTTAACCTCCTGTTTGGCACAGTTTGCAATTTCTGCGGAAGATGAACAGGAATAGCGAGAACCAATGAGAGACTAGCTGGAGGTGTCTGGACGGGCAAATTTAACTCTCATTTCCCAACAGGAAGAGGAAATAACCAAAGGCTCAGCGTGCCATACCGGAACCAGATTAGGGCCTGAAGCCATCCTGCGGTGTTGCGGCCAGGTCACAAGAAAGCGAGTTGAAGAAAGGAGCTCAGGGGCACTGTAACTCACAAACCTGCAGAGTTATAAATGACAGCTATCGTCCAAAAATAGACTGAAGTAAGGCTGCCAAGAGGACTTGAAAGCGGGGCAGAATTGCAGGAAACCGATTTCAGGAGGTAGACTGGAATTGCATTGAAAGCATAGGAAAAGAGGCAGAACTTCCACAATGATGCACTTGGCCAAAAAGGACGTATGCGTTTTTTCCTGAATATATTCAGGAAAAAACGCATACGCCCTTTTTGGCCAACCAAGCAAGCTTGCAAAGGAAATCTGCACTACAATGAAGTCTCACTTCCCCCCGGTCAAAAGGGCCATCTGAAAAAAGTGTAAAATCCAGAAAGGCAGGACAGGCCATGGAGAACTGGGAGCCTTGTTATGTTGATGGGCGGGATGTAAATTGCCAACAACCACTCGGGAGAAGTGTATGGTGTTTCCTGAAACATCTAAAAAACAAAGCAACAGAGCCTAGGGCACTTCCACTTATGGTCCTATAGCTTAGGGAAATTAAAATCAAAAAGACACAGCCACCCCAAAGTTTGGAACGGCTCTGTTTACAAGAACCTCGTTTACAGTACAAGTTCAACATCGCAGAAAGTGAAAAATGGATAAAGAAGTTGTGGTATTTACTTACAAAGCAATATCACTCAGCAATGAAATCTGTGTCATCAGGCCCTTAGCAGCACAATGAGTGGATTCAGGTATGATGATTCTAACTGAAATAAGTCACACAGAAAAAGAAACATCATAAGATATCAGTAATACACGGAATGTAAACTTGGCTACACAGGAACTGAATTACAGAACAGAACAGGGTCTCAAATTTAGAAAACCAACTTATTCTTGCTTAAGAGGAAAGGTGAGTTGGGGTGCTGCATAAAATCAGAGATTGAAATGAGCACAGATAAAGTTCCTTAAGCCAAATATGGAATAGACAAGAGCTACTCCTTGCTCAACGAAATGGACTCAACACCCCATATTAAACGCCTAAGAATGTACCTGACTAGTAAGTATCTTAAAACCTATGGATTGCTATGTCTCCGAAAGAGAATCAAGCATGTGTACAGGGGCATAAACGCAGCAGTGATAGGATTGGAGAGGTTCGGTGAGCAAATGAAGACCCTTTGAAGTCATATTGCATGGTACCCATTCCACGGGTTTCAACTACCCAGGTTTAAGGTATTCTTCCTTCAGCTAAAACATGCATGTGGAACCTAGAGTATGATCAACCATGTGATCGGGAGACGTGTTCAAATATGTCTCAGTTTTCCTCCCCTGGTACTCGGGTGCAACATTCCAGACGCTTTACTAACACTCTCCCCACTTGGAGAGTCAGCGCCTTTAACCTCCTGTTTGGCCCAGTTTGCAATTTCTGCGGAAGATGAACAGGAATAGCGAGAACCAATGAGAGGCTAGCTGGAGGTGTCTGGACGGGCAAATTTAACTCTCATTTCCCACCAGGAAGAGGAAATAACCAAAGGCTCAACGTGCCGTACCGGAACCAGATTAGGGCCTGAAGCCATCCTGTGGTGTTGCGGCCAGGTCACAAGAAAGCGAGTTGAAGAAAGGAGCTCAGGGGCACTGTAATTCACAAACCTGCAGAGTTATAAATGACAGCTATCGTCCAAAAATATACTGAAGTAAGGCTGCCAAGAGGACTTGAAAGCGGGGCAGAATTGCAGGAAACCGATTGCAGGAGGTAGACTGGAATTGCATTGAAAGCATAGGAAAAGAGGCAGAACGTCCACAATGATGCACTTGGCCAAAAAGGGCGTATGCGTTTTTTCCTGAATATATTCAGGAAAAAACGCATACGCACTTTTTGGCCAACCAAGCAAGCTTGCAAAGGAAATCTGCACTACAATGAAGTCTCACTTCCCCCCGGTCAAAAGGGCCATCTGAAAAAAGTGTAAAATCCAGAAAGGCAGGACAGGCCATGGAGAACTGGGAGCCTTGTTATGCTGATGGGCGGGATGTAAATTGCCAACAACCACTCGGGAGAAGTGTATGGTGTTTCCTGAAACATCTAAAAAACAAATCAACAGAGCCTAGGGCACTGCCACTTATGGTCCTATAGTTTAGGGAAATTAAAATAAAAAAGACACAGCCACCCCAAAGTTTGGGACGCCTCTGTTTACAAGAACCTCGTTTACAGTACAAGTTCAACATCGCAGAAAGTGAAAAATGGATAAAGAACTTGTGGTACTTACGTACAATGCAGTATCACTCAGCAATGAAATCTATGTCATCAGGCCCGTAGCAGCATAATGAGTGGATTCAGGTACGATGATTCTAACTGAAATAAGTCACACAGAAAAAGAAACATCATAAGATATCACTAATACAGGGAATGTAAACTTGGCTACACAGGAACTGCATTCCAAAACAGAACAGGGTCTCAAATTTAGAAAACCAACTTATGCTTGCTTAAGGGTAAAGGTGAGTTGGGGTGCTGCATAAAACCAGAGATTGAAATGAGCACAGATAAAGTTCCTTAAGCCAAATATGGAATAGACAAGAGCTACTCCTTGCTCAACGAAATGGACTCAAAACCCCATATTAAACCCCTAAGAATGTACCTGACTAGTAAGTATCTTAAAACCTATGGATTGCTATGTCTCCGAAAGAGAATCAAGCATGTGTACAGGGGCATAAACGCAGCAGTGATAGGATTGGAGAGGTTCGGTGAGCAAATGAAGACCCTTTGAAGTCATATTGCATGGTACCCATTCCACGGGTTTCAACTACCCAGGTTTTAGGTATTCTTCCTTCAGCTAAAACATGCATGTGGAACCCAGAGTATGATCAACCATGTGATCGGGAGACGTGTTCAAATATGTCTCAGTTTTCCTCCCCTTGTACTCGGGTGCAACATTCCAGACGCTTTACTAACACTCTCCCCACTTGGAGAGTCAGCGCCTTTAACCTCCTGTTTGGCACAGTTTGCAATTTCTGCGGAAGATGAACAGGAATAGCGAGAACCAATGAGAGACTAGCTGGAGGTGTCTGGACGGGCAAATTTAACTCTCATTTCCCAACAGGAAGAGGAAATAACCAAAGGCTCAGCGTGCCATACCGGAACCAGATTAGGGCCTGAAGCCATCCTGCGGTGTTGCGGCCAGGTCACAAGAAAGCGAGTTGAAGAAAGGAGCTCAGGGGCACTGTAACTCACAAACCTGCAGAGTTATAAATGACAGCTATCGTCCAAAAATAGACTGAAGTAAGGCTGCCAAGAGGACTTGAAAGCGGGGCAGAATTGCAGGAAACCGATTTCAGGAGGTAGACTGGAATTGCATTGAAAGCATAGGAAAAGAGGCAGAACTTCCACAATGATGCACTTGGCCAAAAAGGGCGTATGCGTTTTTTCCTGAATATATTCAGGAAAAAACGCATACGCCCTTTTTGGCCAACCAAGCAAGCTTGCAAAGGAAATCTGCACTACAATGAAGTCTCACTTCCCCCCGGTCAAAAGGGCCATCTGAAAAAAGTGTAAAATCCAGAAAGGCAGGACAGGCCATGGAGAACTGGGAGCCTTGTTATGCTGATGGGCGGGATGTAAATTGCCAACAACCACTCGGGAGAAGTGTATGGTGTTTCCTGAAACATCTAAAAAACAAAGCAACAGAACCTAGGGCACTTCCACTTATGGTCCTATAGCTTAGGGAAATTAAAATCAAAAAGACACAGCCACCCCAAAGTTTGGAACGGCTCTGTTTACAAGAACCTCGTTTACAGTACAAGTTCAACATCGCAGAAAGTGAAAAATGGATAAAGAAGTTGTGGTATTTACTTACAAAGCAATATCACTCAGCAATGAAATCTGTGTCATCAGGCCCTTAGCAGCACAATGAGTGGATTCAGGTATGATGATTCTAACTGAAATAAGTCACACAGAAAAAGAAACATCATAAGATATCACTAATACACGGAATGTAAACTTGGCTACACAGGAACTGAATTCCAAAACAGAACAGGTTCTCAAATTTAGAAAACCAACTTATGCCTGCTTAAGGGTAAAGGTGAGTTGGGGTGCTGCATAAAACCAGAGATTGAAATGAGCACAGATAAAGTTCCTTAAGCCAAATATGGAATAGACAAGAGCTACTCCTTGCTCAATGAAATGGACTCAACACCGCATATTAAACGCCTAAGAATGTACCTGACTAGTAAGTATCTTAAAACCTATGGATTGCTATGTCTCCGAAAGAGAATCAAGCATGTGTACAGGGGCATAAACGCAGCAGTGATAGGATTGAAAAGGTTTGGTGAGCAAATGAAGACCCTTTGAAGTCATATTGCATGGTACCCATTCCACGGGTTTCAACTACCCAGGTTTTAGGTATTCTTCCTTCAGCTAAAACATGCATGTGGAACCCAGAGTATGATCAACCATGTGATCGGGAGACGTGTTCAAATATGTCTCAGTTTTCCTCCCCTGGTACTCGGGTGCAACATTCCAGACGCTTTACTAACACTCTCCCCACTTGGAGAGTCAGCGCCTTTAACCTCCTGTTTGGCACAGTTTGCAATTTCTGCGGAAGATGAACAGGAATAGCGAGAACCAATGAGAGACTAGCTGGAGGTGTCTGGACGGGCAAATTTAACTCTCATTTCCCAACAGGAAGAGGAAATAACCAAAGGCTCAGCGTGCCGTACCGGAACCAGATTAGGGCCTGAAGCCATCCTGCGGTGTTGCGGCCAGGTCACAAGAAAGCGAGTTGAAGAAAGGAGCTCAGGGGCACTGTAATTCACAAACCTGCAGAGTTATAAATGACAGCTATCGTCCAAAAATAGACTGAAGTAAGGCTGCCAAGAGGACTTGAAAGCGGGGCAGAATTGCAGGAAACCGATTTCAGGAGGTAGACTGGAATTGCATTGAAAGCATAGGAAAAGAGGCAGAACGTCCACAATGATGCACTTGGCCAAAAAGGGCGTATGCGTTTTTTCCTGAATATATTCAGGAAAAAACGCATACGCCCTTTTTGGCCAACCAAGCAAGCTTGCAAAGGAAATCTGCACTACAATGAAGTCTCACTTCCCCCCGGTCAAAAGGGCCATCTGAAAAAAGTGTAAAATCCAGAAAGGCAGGACAGGCCATGGAGAACTGGGAGCCTTGTTATGCTGATGGGCGGGATGTAAATTGCCAACAACCACTCGGGAGAAGTGTATGGTGTTTCCTGAAACATCTAAAAAACAAAGCAAGAGAACCTAGGGCACTTCCACTTATGGTCCTATAGCTTAGGGAAATTAAAATCAAAAAGACACAGCCACCCCAAAGTTTGGAACGGCTCTGTTTACAAGAACCTCGTTTACAGTACAAGTTCAACATCGCAGAAAGTGAAAAATGGATAAAGAAGTTGTGGTATTTACTTACAAAGCAATATCACTCAGCAATGAAATCTGTGTCATCAGGCCCTTAGCAGCACAATGAGTGGATTCAGGTATGATGATTCTAACTGAAGTAAGTCACACAGAAACAGAAACATCATAAGATATCAGTAATACACAGAATGTAAACTTGGCTACACAGGAACTGAATTACAGAACAGAACAGGGTCTCAAATTTAGAAAACCAACTAATGCTTGCTTAAGGGTAAAGGTGAGTTGGGGTGCTGCATAAAACCAGAGATTGAAATGAGCACAGATAAAGTTCCTTAAGTCAAATATGGAATAGACAAGAGCTACTCCTTGCTCAACGAAATGGACTCAACACCACATATTAAACGCCTAAGAATGTACCTGACTAGTAAGTATCTTAAAACCTATGGATTGCTATGTCTCCGAAAGAGAATCAAGCATGTGTACAGGGGCATAAACGCAGCAGTGATAGGATTGGAGAGGTTCGGTGAGCAAATGAAGACCCTTTGAAGTCATATTGCATGGTACCCATTACACGGGTCTTAACTCTCCAGGTTTAAAGTATTCTTCCTTCAGCTAAAACATGCATGTGGAACCCAAGTATGATCAACCATGTGAACGGGAGACGTGTTCAAATATGTCTCAGTTTTCCTCCCCTGGTACTCGGGTGCAACATTCCAGACGCTTTACTAACACTCTCCCCACTTGGAGAGTCAGCGCCTTTAACCTCCTGTTTGGCCCAGTTTGCAATTTCTGCGGAAGATGAACAGGAATAGCGAGAACCAATGAGAGGCTAGCTGCAGGTGTCTGGACGGGCAAATTTAACTCTCATTTCCCACCAGGAAGAGGAATTAACCAAAGGCTCAGCATGCCGGGCCGGAACAAGATTAGGGCCTGAAGCCATCCTGCGGTGTTGCGGCCAGGTCACAAGAAAGCGAGTTGAAGAAAGGAGCTCAGGGGCACTGTAATTCACAAACCTGCAGAGTTATAAATGACAGCTATCGTCCAAAAATAGACTGAAGTAAGGCTGCCAAGAGGACTTGAAAGCGGGGCAGAATTGCAGGAAACCGATTTCAGGAGGTAGACTGGAATTGCATTGAAAGCATAGGAAAAGAGGCAGAACGTCCACAATGATGCACTTGGCCAAAAAGGGCGTATGCGTTTTTTCCTGAATATATTCAGGAAAAAACGCATATGCCCTTTTTGGCCAACCAAGCAAGCTTGCAAAGGAAATCTGCACTACAATGAAGTCTCACTTCCCCTCGGTCAAAAGGGCCATCTGAAAAAAGTGTAAAATCCAGAAAGGCAACAGGCCATTGAGAACTGGGAGCCTTGTTATGCTGATGGGCGGGATGTAAATTGCCAACAGACACTTGGGAGAAGTGTATGGTGTTTCCTGAAACATCTAAAAAACAAAGCAACAGAGCCTAGGGCACTTCCACTTATGGTCCTATAGCTTAGGGAAATTAAAATCAAAAAGACACAGCCACCCCAAAGTTTGGAACGGCTCTGTTTACAAGAACCTCGTTTACAGTACAAGTTCAACATCGCAGAAAGTGAAAAATGGATAAAGAACTTGTGGTACTTACGTACAATGCAGTATCACTCAGCAATGAAATCTATGTCATCAGGCCCGTAGCAGCATAATGAGTAGATTCAGGTACGATGATTCTAACTGAAATAAGTCACACAGAAAAAGAAACATCATAAGATATCACTAATACACGGAATGTAAACTTGGCTACACAGGAACTGAATTCCAAAACAGAACAGGTTCTCAAATTTAGAAAACCAACTTATGCCTGCTTAAGGGTAAAGGTGAGTTGGGTTGCTGCATAAAACCAGAGATTGAAATGAGCACAGATAAAGTTCCTTAAGCCAAATATGGAATAGACAAGAGCTACTCCTTGCTCAACGAAATGGACTCAACACCGCATATTAAACGCCTAAGAATGTACCTGACTAGTAAGTATCTTAAAACCTATGGATTGCTATGTCTCCGAAAGAGAATCAAGCATGTGTACAGGGGCATAAACGCAGCAGTGCTAGGATTGGAGAGGTTCGGTGAGCAAATGAAGACCCTTTGAAGTCATATTGCATGGTACCCATTCCACGGGTTTCAACTACCCAGGTTTTAGGTATTCTTCCTTCAGCTAAAACATGCATGTGGAACCCAGAGTATGATCAACCATGTGATCGGGAGACGTGTTCAAATATGTCTCAGTTTTCCTCCCCTGGTACTCGGGTGCAACATTCCAGACGCTTTACTAACACTGTCCCCACCTGGAGAGTCAGCGTCTTTAACCTCCTGTTTGGCACAGTTTGCAATTTCTGCGGAAGATGAACAGGAATAGCGAGAACCAATGAGAGACTAGCTGGAGGTGTCTGGACGGGCAAATTTAACTCTCATTTCCCAACAGGAAGAGGAAATAACCAAAGGCTCAGCGTGCCGTACCGGAACCAGATTAGGGCCTGAAGCCATCCTGCGGTGTTGCGGCCAGGTCACAAGAAAGCGAGTTGAAGAAAGGAGCTCAGGGGCACTGTAATTCACAAACCTGCAGAGTTATAAATGACAGCTATCGTCCAAAAATAGACTGAAGTATGGCTGCCAAGAGGACTTGAAATCGGGGCAGAATTGCAGGAAACCGATTTCAGGAGGTAGACTGGAATTGCATTGAAAGCATAGGAAAAGAGGCAGAACGTCCACAATGATGCACTTGGCCAAAAAGGGCGTATGTGTTTTTTCCTGAATATATTCAGGAAAAAACGCATACGCCCTTTTTGGCCAACCAAGCAAGCTTGCAAAGGAAATCTGCACTACAATGAAGTCTCACTTCCCCCCGGTCAAAAGGGCCATCTGAAAAAAGTGTAAAATCCAGAAAGGCAGGACAGGCCATGGAGAACTGGGAGCCTTGTTATGCTGATGGGCGGGATGTAAATTGCCAACAACCACTCGGGAGAAGTGTATGGTGTTTCCTGAAACATCTAAAAAACAAAGCAACAGAACCTAGGGCACTTCCACTTATGGTCCTATAGCTTAGGGAAATTAAAATCAAAAAGACACAGCCACCCCAAAGTTTGGAACGGCTCTGTTTACAAGAACCTCGTTTACAGTACAAGTTCAACATCGCAGAAAGTGAAAAATGGATAAAGAAGTTGTGGTATTTACTTACAAAGCAATATCACTCAGCAATGAAATCTGTGTCATCAGGCCCTTAGCAGCACAATGAGTGGATTCAGGTATGATGATTCTAACTGAAATAAGTCACACAGAAAAAGAAACATCATAAGATATCAGTAATACACGGAATGTAAACTTGGCTACACAGGAACTGAATTACAGAACAGAACAGGGTCTCAAATTTAGAAAACCAACTTATGCTTGCTTAAGGGGAAAGGTGAGTTGGGGTGCTGCATAAAACCAGAGATTGAAATGAGCACAGATAAAGTTCCTTAAGCCAAATATGGAATAGACAAGAGCTACTCCTTGCTCAACGAAATGGACTCAACACCGCATATTAAACGCCTAAGAATGTACCTGACTAGTAAGTATCTTAAAACCTATAGATTGCTATGTCTCCGAAAGAGAATCAAGCATGTGTACAGGGGCATAAACGCAGCAGTGATAGGATTGGAGAGGTTCGGTGAGCAAATGAAGACCCTTTGAAGTCATATTGCATGGTACCCATTCCACGGGTTTCAACTACCCAGGTTTTAGGTATTCTTCCTTCAGCTAAAACATGCATGTGGAACCCAGAGTATGATCAACCATGTGATCAGGAGACGTGTTCAAATATGTCTCAGTTTTCCTCCCCTGGTACTCGGGTGCAACATTCCAGACGCTTTACTAACACTCTCCCCACTTGGAGAGTCAGCGCCTTTAACCTCCTGTTTGGCCCAGTTTGCAATTTCTGCGGAAGATGAACAGGAATAGCGAGAACCAATGAGAGGCTAGCTGGAGGTGTCTGGACGGGCAAATTTAACTCTCATTTCCCACCAGGAAGAGGAAATAACCAAAGGCTCAGCGTGCCGTACCGGAACCAGATTAGGGCCTGAAGCCATCCTGCGGTGTTGCGGCCAGGTCACAAGAAAGCGAGTTGAAGAAAGGAGCTCAGGGGCACTGTAATTCACAAACCTGCAGAGTTATAAATGACAGCTATCGTCCAAAAATAGACTGAAGTAAGGCTGCCAAGAGGACTTGAAATCGGGGCAGAATTGCAGGAAACCGATTTCAGGAGGTAGACTGGAATTGCATTGAAAGCATAGGAAAAGAGGCAGAACGTCCACAATGATGCACTTGGCCAAAAAGGGCGTATGCGTTTTTTCCTGAATATATTCAGGAAAAAACGCATACGCCCTTTTTGGCCAACCAAGCAAGCTTGCAAAGGAAATCTGCACTACAATGAAGTCTCACTTCCCCCCGGTCAAAAGGGCCATCTGAAAAAAGTGTAAAATCCAGAAAGGCAGGACAGGCCATGGAGAACTGGGAGCCTTGTTATGCTGATGGGCGGGATGTAAATTGCCAACAACCACTCGGGAGAAGTGTATGGTGTTTCCTGAAACATCTAAAAAACAAAGCAACAGAACCTAGGGCACTTCCACTTATGGTCCTATAGCTTAGGGAAATTAAAATCAAAAAGACACAGCCACCCCAAAGTTTGGAACGGCTCTGTTTACAAGAACCTCGTTTACAGTACAAGTTCAACATCGCAGAAAGTGAAAAATGGATAAAGAAGTTGTGGTATTTACTTACAAAGCAATATCACTCAGCAATGAAATCTGTGTCATCAGGCCCTTAGCAGCACAATGAGTGGATTCAGGTATGATGATTCTAACTGAAGTAAGTCACACAGAAAAAGAAACATCATAAGATATCAGTAATACACGGAATGTAAACTTGGCTACACAGGAACTGAATTACAGAACAGAACAGGGTCTCAAATTTAGAAAACCAACTTATGCTTGCTTAAGGGTAAAGGTGATTTGGGGTGCTGCATAAAACCAGAGATTGAAATGAGCACAGATAAAGTTCCTTAAGTCAAATATGGAATAGACAAGAGCTACTCCTTGCTCAACGAAATGGACTCAACACCGCATATTAAACGCCTAAGAATGTACCTGACTAGTAAGTATCTTAAAACCTATGGATTGCTATGTCTCCGAAAGAGAATCAAGCATGTGTACAGGCGCATGAACGCAGCAGTGATAGGATTGGAGAGGTTCGGTGAGCAAATGAAGACCCTTTGAAGTCATATTGCATGGTACCCATTACACGGGTCTCAACTCTCCAGGTTTAAGGTATTCTTCCTTCAGCTAAAACATGCATGTGGAACCCCGCGTATGATCAACCGTGTGAACGGGAGACGTGTTCAAATATGTCTCAGTTTTCCTCCCCTGGTACTCGGGTGCAACATTCCAGACCCTTTACTAACACTCTCCCGACTTGGAGAGTCAGCGCCTTTAACCTCCTGTTTGGCCCAGTTTGCAATTTCTGCGGAAGATGAACAGGAATAGGGAGAACCAATGAGAGACTAGCTGGAGGTGTCTGGACGGGCAAATTTAACTCTCATTTCCCACCAGGAAGAGGAAATAACCAAAGGCTCAGCGTGCCGTGCCGGAACCAGATTAGGGCCTGAAGCCATCCTGCGGTGTCGCGGCCAGCTCAAAAGAAAGCGAGTTGAAGAAAGGAGCTCAGGGTCTCTGTAATTCACAAACCTGCATAGTTATAAATGACAGCTATCGTCCAAAAATATACTGAAGTAAGGCTGCCAAGAGGACTTGAAAGCGGGGCAGAATTGCAGGATACCGATTTCAGGAGGTAGACTGGAATTGCATTGAAAGCATAGGAAAAGAGGCAGAACGTCCACAATGATGCACTGTGCCAAAAGGGCGTATGCATTTTTTCCTGAATATATTCAGGAAAAAACGCATACGCCCTTTTTGGCCAACCAAGCAAGCTTGCAAAGGAAATCTGCACTACAATGAAGTCTCACTTCCCCCCGGTCAAAAGAGCCATCTGAAAAAAGTGTAAAACCCAGAAAGGCAGGACAGGCCATGGAGAACTGGGAGCCTTGTTATGCTGATGGGCGGGATGTAAATTGCCAACAGACACTCGGGACATGTGTATGGTGTTTCCTGAAACATCTAAAAAACAAAGCAACAGAGCCTAGGGCACTTCCACTTATGGTCCTATAGCTTAGGGAAATTAATATCAAAAAGACACAGCAACCCCAAAATTTGGGATGGCTCTTTTTACAGAAATCTCTTCTACGGCACAAGTTAAATATCCCAGAGAGCAAATAATGGATAAAGAAGTTGCGGTACTTATGTACAACAGAATACCACTCAGCAATGAAATCTATGTCACCAGGCCCGTACCAGCATAATGAGTGCATTGAGGCATGATGATTCTAAGTGAAATAAGTCACACAGAAAAAGAAACATCATAAGGTATCACTAATACATGGAATGTGAACTTGGCTACACATGAACTGAATTACAAAACAGAACAGGGTCTCAAGTTTAGAAAACCAACTTATGCCTGCTTAAGGGGGAAGGTGAGTTGGGGTGCTGCATAAAAGCAGAGTTTGAAATTAGCACAAATACCGTTCCATAAGCCAAATATGTAATAGACAAGAGCTACCCCTTGCTCAACGAAATGGATTCAACAATGAGGTATCACCTCACACCTGGTAGAATAGGCATCATTGAAAATCTACAAACAAAAAATGCTGGAAATGGTGTGGAGAAAAGGAACCCTCTTCCACTATTGTTGGGAATATAAATTGATACAGTCATTATGGAGAACAATATGGAATTTCTTAAAAAACTAACAATAGAATTACCATATGATATAGCAATCCCAGTACTGGACATATACCCAGACAAAACCATAAATCAAAATGAGTCATTCACCGCAATGTTCATTGCATCACTATTTACAATATCGAGGTAATGGAAGCAACCTAAATGCCCACAGACAGACGAATGCATAAAGCTGTGGTACATATATAAAATGGAATATTACTAAGCCATGAAAAGGAATGAAATTGGGTCATTTGTAGAGACGTCGATGGATCTAGAGACTGTCATACAGAGTGAAGTAAGTCAGAAAGAGAAAAACAAATCTTGTATATTCATGCATATATGTGGAACCTAGAAAAACTGTACAGATTAACCATTTTGCAAGGCATAAATAGAGCAACAGATGTAGACAACAAACGTATGGACAACAAGGGGGGAAAGCTGTTGGGGGGGTGGTGGTGGGAGGAGTTGAGAGACTGGGATTGGCATGTATACATTTATATGTATAAAATAGATAACCAATAAGAACCTGCTGTATAAAAATATAAAATAAAATTCAAAATTAAAAAGAAGTAAAATTTAAAAAATAAAACAGAAAAAACAATTATTCCCTGCACATACATGTATTTATATGAATAAATTATTTCCATGCTTATATCTGTAAATACAAAAAAGAGGAATAAAATCTACCTTGAACCAAAAACGAAAAAGAGAAAAAAAACACAGAACCCACCAGTTCCACAGAGGAAAACCGTATCAGGGCACTTGCTCCAGTTGTAAACAATTCTGAAGTTGGTCAGTGGTGGGGAATCGTCTCCCATTCAGCCAGCAGCCCCCACGCAACAAGCGTCCTCATTGCAAAGCTGGGGCACCGTGCCGAGGCATCTGTGAGTAAACGTGAGCTGAGCCCCAGGCCAGTTGCTGCTGAACTATTCCCACCCGTCCCAGGTAAAACACCTGAATATATACAAGGACTTGAAAGCCTAGAGGAAGGGCCATAGAGCCACACGAGTGACAGCATGCCGGCCGACTTGGTGCCTGCAGGCCAGCCAGGATGGTCCTGGCCCTGGGTGCTCTTCTGGAAGATTTCCATTTCCCTGCCTGAGATACCCGTCCTGTCCCTGCCCCCACTGCTTTTTTCCTTCCTCACCTCTGCCCAGGGAGAAATTCCAGCAGCAGGTATGGGTGACACATCCTCTTCTTTAGCAGGTGGCAGCCTGGCAACTGCTGCAGAAAGTCCAGCAGAGCCCCACTCACACTGGGCCACCCACAAAGCCGTGGCCTCTCACTCCCTCCCACCAGCCCAGCCCCGAGACTGCTGACAGGGCAGAGAAAATGGCGTCAGGCACGGCTGCAGGGGCTCTTGCTGCCTGGAGTGGTATTTATATTGATCTCAACCCAGGCACACCTGGGGAGGGCTGGCCGGCACGGTAAGGCTGCCCAGCTCAGCCAATCATCACCCCTCAGGGGCTCACAGTTGCAGAAAATGGAACTTGCTGAACCGGCCAGGTCCAAGGAACAGGTGTGGGCTCCTGAGAGTCAGGATAGACAAGGGGCTGCAGCTTTGGCTTGTTTTCTAATCATTTTATCTGGCCCATGAGTGGGAGACAACTTCAAGAAAACCCTCTCCTAATGAGAGGAACCCAGGAGTCAGGGAGAGGAGGGGTGGGTGGTGGTTGGAGACAGAGGCCTGGTGCCCCGGGTGCAGTGGAAGTCTCTGGAAGACCAGGTGGAGGGAGGCCTCACGGAGTGATGCCCAGGGTCACAGACCTGTCGCAGCTGCTGTTTGTTAGTTCAAGTCCTGCTCTGAGGTGCTCTGTGTCAGCTCTGAGCGACAGGTGAGCTGGGGGTGCTCTGCAATGAGGGCTATGTGCACGGTTCCTGTGTGCCCAGCCCTGCCACGGTACCTGCAAGGGTAGCTCTGTATCCTGGGAGGGGCCTGACCACGAGAGCCCCGTGGGCTGGGGTGGGGGTGGGGTACCTGCCCAGGTGAGCTCCATATTCTGGGATTGGTCTGACCACGAGAGCCCCATGGGCCACTGGGGACCTGGTAAAGGATGTCAGGACAGTCAGTGAAGCCACCGAGGATATACCTCCAGTTGCTCCTAATTCCTACACCCTGCTGGTCATTCTACCAACCACCAGGACATGGTATTCTGTATTAGTCTTCAATGATGCCTTCTTTTGTATTCCATTAGTCCCAGAGTCACAAGAAATTTTGGCTTGTGAGTGGCAGGACTCAACATACAACTAAAACAATACTTCCGGGCCGTCTGGCCCCAAGGGTGCAAAAATTCCCACACCATCTTTGGGGAAAGCTTAGCTAAAGACCTAAAAGTTCTACCTCTGGAAAAGGAAACCCTCCTTCAATATGCAGACGACATTCTGATCACCAGCCCTACTAAGGAGGCCTCTGAACTACCAAGCCAATAAAGGATAGAAGTTGTCCAAGAAAAAGCTCAAATATCACAGACTGCGGTGACCTGCCTGGGCTTCATTCTCACAGAAGGTCAGAGAAGCCCATCCCAGGAAAGGGAAGAAACCATTTTCAGCCTTACCCCTTTCTAAAACTAGAAGACAGCTTAGGGGTTCCTGGGGGAGGCCAGGGTTTGCTGCTTCTGGATCCCTAGCTACAGTCTACTAGCTGGGCCTCTATATGAAACACTGAAAGGAAAAGATGATGATCCTTTTGAATAGAATCCAGAAGTGGCCTTTCAAGAATGGAAAGAGCAGTCAATTCAGACCCTTGCCCTGGAACTCCCTAATTTAGCTAAACTCTTTGACCTTTACATTCCCGGTGAAAGGTGAATCGCCATTGGAGAATTAGTGCAAAAACTGGGACCACTTGAAATGGAACAATGCAAGAATGCCATCCAGGTAGGATAAACTACGGTCACTAAGGGGCTTGGCCCACTGCCACATCTGGCCAAGATACTGGCGGTATCTAAAAACCTGGAAATCAGCAGCCCAAAAGGCCACCTCCCTCCTAAGGGAAAAGGACCCCACGTGGTGATCCTAACCACCAACCATGCCCTGAAGTTGCAGGGTTCGCTCCGTGGGCACACCGACCTCGAGTGAGGAGGCCCTCCAACTCCAACATCCAGAGAGATAACCGGGGGCAACAGGGCACCATGACGACTCGTGTGAACATCACTTGACCTGGAGTTTCTCTCATAAAACAACAAGAGTGTGTCCCAAAAGAGTAGACTACTGCTTGCAGGACTTACTGCACCCAGAGGGGAGCTAATAATCTTGGCCGGGGAACAGTATACCACACTGTCACCATAGAAAAGCCTACAGACACCGTGATGATGGTGGCCAATAAGACCGGCTGGACTCCTGTTTACTTCAAAAGGCTGTTGACTCAGTAGCCATCATGGTCCTTGATCACCACTGACCCTGGACTGTCTGGGAGTTGAGCGGGCAGGGCTCTGACACCTGGTGCTGTTTGTACGTTAATTCAGGGGCCTAACTGAAGAAAGCGCAGACTACTGGTCAGAGCATCTAGGCTGGCAGAGACGGTCAGCCTAAGGTGGCCGAACAAATGTGGGGCGGGGTGAAACCGGCCCCCACAGCGTCTCTGCACATCTCTTTCCTGGACCCTTAAAGGTCATTAGAATCTATAACACTTCCAATGCTGGTGCTCAGGTGGACGAGCAGGGAGGCAGGGGTCCTGGGGACAATCAACGTCACTGGGAGGCTGCTGGGGAGAAGCTCTGACCCTCGCCCCAGGGTATGAGGGCTCCCAACTCAGCACTCAGCAGTTACAGAAGAAGGGTCTGCACCCTCAGCACTCCAAGAATGAGGAACGGGACAAAAGGCAGAGGAGGGGTTTGTCCCCAGCAAAGCCCATTAAAAATCCCTGGGAGATAAAAATAGAATCTGGGCAATAAAGTCAAGTCTAACCTTTTTTATCCTTTGTGCTTTGTCTAATTTCACGTGCTCCTAGGGTCCCGCATGCAGAGGTTCCACACCCGGCACTTCAGACCAGATTTCCTAGTGCAGAATGGCTGGGTCGACACCTCAGCTCCTGGGCCCAGTGCAGACTCCACGATATAGAGCCTGAGCTACAGCCAACCCAGCCCTCGAGAGCTCCGCCGCCTCCCTCCCTCCCACTGACTCTGACAGGATCTCTACACAGCAGCCCAGCCCACAGCCCACGGGTTAGTGCATGCTCTCACCTCTCCATTCTCTGATCAAAATATAAAGTTTCCTTTGCTTGTGAACCAAACTCAGTCTCGATCTGTTGGCCCCAATGACACTGGGCAGGGGGACACTTGTTGGGGTCCACTCTGGAGGATCAGTAACAGAAATTGAGACTATTGTAACCTCAATGAACAGATGTGTGAGCCAAACTGTAGTTAACATAGAACAGTGTATAAGGCTCGGGTAAAATAAGATGTTTTTAACACTTCCATTTGATATTTCCATCACTTTTTATAAGCAAGTTCAGTGAAAAGGTTTGTCTTATTTGTCAGGTCAATATTAGAGAAACGAAGTGATTTCTTTCCAAGGATGTACAGCTAATAATCTTGGTTAAACCTTCAATCTTGTTTTAAATGCTTTTCCATTGAAAATGATACCTCTCTTTCAGCTCCCCCATTTCTGAGAAGTATAAAATCTTATAATTTATTATTACCAAAGGGGAAAGGTGGGAGGAGGGATAAATTAACAGTTTGGAATTAACACATACACACTGCTATGTATAAAATAGATCATCAACAAGGAACTACTGTATAGCACAGGGAACTACACTCAACATTTTGCAATAACCTATAAGGGGAAATAATCTGAAAAAGAATAGATATTTTTATTGACATCATCTATCAATGACAGTTAAAGTGTAGCCTAAGGGAAGCTGGTGGTGAGTGCTTCTGACCCTGAAGACTTCAATCATCTAAAGTTTGGACTCTGCCTACTTCCCAAGGCCCTTAATGAACATATGTGTAGCCGTAGCTTAAAAACTTCCCCAGTTTGGGTTTCGGGGAGACACTGATTTTGAAAAAGCCCTGGTGTTCTCCTTACATGAATGGGACTCTTCCTACTGCTAAAACATGTCTGTCACACCCAGAGGATGGTATACCATCTGATCGGGAAGAGTTTGGAAAAGGCATCTCATCTCCTCATCTCCTGGTGCTCGGGTTCACCCCTCCAGCGTCTTTACTAACAGTCTCCCCACTTGGAGATGTCAGCACTGTCAACATCCTGTTGCGTACAGTTTGGAATTTGTCCAGAGGATGAAGCGGAAGGATGAGGAACAATGAGAGACAAGTCCTAGGTGTTCAGACAGGCACATGTCACTCTAATTTCCAATCAGGAAGACGAATTGACCAAAGGCTAGGGTTGCCCATGGAAACAGTATAGGGCTTGAGGAAATCCCGCTGCTTTGTGGCCAGTTCCCATAAACACGAGTTGAACAATGGAACTCAGGGGCAGTAAAATTCACAAAACTGCAGAGTTGAAAATATCCATCACTGAAAAATGTCTTGAGGAAAGTCAGAGAAAAGGACTTGTAAGCAAGGGAGAATGGCAGGAAAGGGATTTGAGGAGGTAGAAAGGACTCGCCATTAAGCACAAGAAAAGGAGCTGAACATTGCCAACATTGCAGTTGGCCAAAAAGGGTGTATGCGTTCTTTTCTGTATATATTCAAGAAAAGGGCATACACTTTTTTAGCCAACCAAACAGGTGGGCACTGGAAGTCAATACTACAAAAGATATCACTTCGCATCAGTCAGAAGAGCCATCCTCATAAAGCGTAAACAACAGAAATGCAGGACAGGGCAACGAGAAGAGGGAGCCCTGTGAGACTTATAGTGGAAATGTATATTGCCAACGGCCATTCTGGAGAAGTGTATTGTGTTTACTAAAGCATCTAAAAAATGAGCTACAGAGCATAGGGCACTTGCACTCATGGGCGTATATCTTGGGAAAAACAAAAATCGAGAGGACACAGGCACCCCAATGTTTACCCCCTCTCTGTTTAAAAGATCCTCGACTAGGATATAACTTAAATGTCTCTGGAGGGAAAAAATGGATAGAGATGTGGTACTTAGGTAGAGTGGAATATTATTCAGCCTGGAAATCAATGAAATATGGCCAGTTGTAACGACTCCGGAGGAGTTACGTATGATCATTCTAAGTGACAGAATTCAAAAAGAAAAAGACACATATCATAAGATATCACTTAAAGGTGGAATCCAAAATGGCTACACATGAAATAAATTACAAAACAAAAACATAGTCAAATATGTAGAAAACACGCATAAGGCTGCTAAACGGGAAAGGTGGGGAGGGGTGAGGCATCATCCAGGAGGTTGAAATTAGCAAAGATACCATTCCAAATACCAAACTGATAATCAACAAGGCCTACACGGTAGCTAAAAGAACTGCACTCAGCACACTCAAGTCACCGGAAAAGAATATATACGACTGGTAAGAATCTGAAAAAGAATTTATTGATGTCTCTCTGTACGTGAATCAAGTGGATGTACAGCAGCAAGAAACAGAGCTTTGAAAATCAGCTGTAACCAATATAGTAATAAATTGAAAAAAATAAACGACAGAGAGACAGAGAAAACCTCTTACAACTTTTCCTCAGGGACGGTGATGCAACATGGATTGAACACATCTAGACCCACAGCAGGATGAGACATAAGGCTGGAAACTGTTTGCGCTAAGAGAAATGTGAGGTTGGGTGAGGAAATGCACACCCTTTAAAGTAATACTACCTGGTACCCATTCAATGGGTCCCAAATCTGCAGGTTCAAGGGATCTTCCTACAGCTAAAACATGCATGGAAAACCCAGAGGACTGTACACCATGTGATCGGGAGATGTGTCTAAAATGCACCTCATTTATCCTCTCCTGGTGCTCCTGTTCACCATTCCAGCCACGCTACTTAGAATCTCCCCACTTGGAGAATCAGCACATTTAAACTTCTGTTTCACACATTTTGCAAATTGTGAGGAGGATGAACGGGAAGAGGGGGAACCAATGAGAGAAGAGTTGTAGGGGTTTGGACGGGCACATATCACTCTAATTTCCCATTAAGAATAAGAATTAAAGAAAGGCTCAGCCTGCCTCGCCGGAGCCAAAATAGGGCCTGAAGCAATCCTGTGGGTTTGAGGCCAGCTCACAAAAGAGCAACTTAAAAAATGGAGCTCAGGGTCACTGCAATTCACAAACCTGCAGAGTTATACATGAAAACTAACGTCCAAAAATATGTTGAGGTAAGGCAAAGAAGAGGATCTGAATGCAAGACAGAATTGCAAGAAACAGATTTCAAGAGATAGATTGGACTCGTCTTTAACGCACATGAAAAGCGGCAGA
Source organism: Stenella coeruleoalba (assembly GCF_951394435.1). Classification (NCBI taxonomy): domain Eukaryota; kingdom Metazoa; phylum Chordata; class Mammalia; order Artiodactyla; family Delphinidae; genus Stenella; species Stenella coeruleoalba. Next base: position 221,392 of record NW_027646118.1, on the reverse strand, counting down.
ATTTCGACAATGATGCAGTTGGCCCAAAAGGGCGTATGCGTTTTTTCCTGATTATATCCAGGAAAAAACGCATACGCACTTTATGGGCAACGAAGCAAGCAAGCAATGCAAATGTGCACAACAAAGAAGTCTCACTTCCCACCGGTCAAAAGGGCCATCCTAAAAAATTGTAAAAACCAGAAATGCAGGACAGGCCATGGAGAACAGGGAGCCTTTATACGCTGATGGGCAGTGTGTGAACTGCCGAGAGCCACTCTGGAGAAGTGTATGGTGGTTCCTAAATCATCTAAAAAACAGAGCTACAGAGCATAGGACACTTCCAATCATGGGAGTATATCTAGGGAAGTCTAAAAATCAACAAGACACAAGCACACCACAGTTTAGGGCTACTCTGTTTACAAGAACCTCAACTTCAGTACACCTTAAATATCCCAGGAAAGAGAACAATGGATAAAGAAGATGTGGTACTTATGTACAATGGAATATCTCTTCACCATGAAATCAATGTAATAAGGCTAGTAGAAGGATAAAGAGTGGATTTAGGTCCGATAATACTACTTGAAATAAGTCAAACAGAAAAAGAAACATATCATAAGATATCACTTATAGAGGGAGGGTAAATATGGCTGCACAAGAAATGAATTACAGAACAGAACAGTGTCTCACATTTAGAAAACACACTTATGTCAGCTTAAGGGGAAAGGAGAGGTGGGGTGATGCATAAAACCAGAGTTTGAAATTAGCACAGATACCGTTCAATAAACCAAATAGGTATTAGACAAGATCTACACCTTGCTCAATGAACAGGCCTCAACACACCCTATACACCGCAGAGAAATATATCTGAGGAATAAGAATCTTAAAACCCATGTATTGATATATCTCCATAAGGGAATCAAGTGTGTGCAGAGCGGCACAAACACAGCAGTGAAAAGGAGCTAAACCCCATTATAGAAATAAATTTTAAAAACAAAACGCTGAAACAATGAAAGAGAGAAAAATTCTTACAAAATTCGCTCAGGGGCTGTGATGCAACCTGGATTGACCACATATAAACCCACAGCTGGATAAGACATAAGGCTGGACACTTGGGGCTGACAGGATTGGTGAGCTTTGGTGAGCAACTGCCGAAAGTTTAATGCAATACTTCATGCTACTCAGTCCAAGGGTCCCAACACTCCAGGTTGAAGGGAATCTTCCTACAGCTAAACCATGCTTGGGAAACCCAGCGACTGGTATACCATATGATCGGGAAAGGTTTCTAAAACGCACCTCATTTTTCCTCTCCTGGGGCTCCGGATCGACATTCCAGCCACTTTACTAACAACATCCCCACATGGAGTCAATGCCTTTAAGTTCTGGTATCGCACAGTCTGCAGTTAGTGCAGAGGATGAATGGGAATAGGGGGAACCAGTGAGAAACTAGCTGTAGCGGTTTCAATGGGCACATGTCACTCTAATATCACATCAGTAAGAAGAATTAACCAAAGGCACAGCAGGTGCCCCAGAAGAAAAATAGGGCTTCAAGGAATCCTGTGGTTATGGGGCAATACCACAAAAATAAGAGCTAAAAAATGGAGCTAAGGGCCACTGCAATTCAAAAACCTGCAGAGTTATAAAGGCCAACTATTTTTAAAAAATATATTGAGGTAAGGCTATGAAGAGGCATTGAAAGCAAGGCAGAATTGCAGGAAACCGATTTCAGGAGGTAGACTGGAATTGCATTGAAAGCATATGAAGAGAGTCAGAAACTCGACAATGATGCACTTGGCCAAAAAGGGCGTATGCGTTTTTTCCTGAATATATTCAGGAAAAAACGCATACGCCCTTTTTAGCCAACCAAGCAAGCTTGCAAAGGAAATCTGCACTACAATGAAGTCTGACTTCCCCCTGGTCAAAAGGGCCATCTGAAAAAAGTGTAAAATCCATAAAGGCACGACAGGCCATGGAGAACAGGGAGCCTTCTTATGCTGATGGGCGGGATGTAAATTGCCAACAGCCACTCTGGAGAAGTGTATGGTGTTTCCTGAAACATCTAAAAAACAAAGCAACAGAACCTAGGGCACTTCCACTTATGGTCCTATAGCTTAGGGAAATTAAAATCAAAAAGACACAGCCACCCCAAAGTTTGGGACGGCTCTGTTTACAAGAACCTCGTTTACAGTACAAGTTCAATATCGCAGAAAGTGAAAAATGGATAAAGAACTTGTGGTACTTACGTACAATGCAATATCACTCAGCAATGAAATCTATGTCATAAGGCCCGTAGCAGCATAATGAGTGGATTCAGGTATGATGATTCGAACTGAAATAAGTCACACAGAAAAGAAACATCATAAGGTATCACTAATACACAGAATGTGAACTTGGCTACACATGAACTGAATTACAAAACAGAACAGTGTCTCAAGTTTAGAAAACCAACTTATGCTTGCTTAAGGGGAAGGTGAGTTGGGGTGCTGCATAAAACCAGAGATTGAAATGAGCACAGATAAAGTTCCTTAAGCCAAATATGGAATAGACAAGAGCTAGTCCTTGCTCAACGAAATGGACTCAACACCGCATATTAAACGCCTAAGAATGTACCTGACTAGTAAGTATCTTAAAACCTATGGATTGCTATGTCTCCGAAAGAGAATCAAGCATGTGTACAGGGGCATAAACGCAGCAGTGATAGGACTGGAGAGGTTCGTGAGCAAATGAAGACCCTTTGAAGTCATATTGCATGGTACCCATTCCACGGGTTTCAACTACCCAGGTTTAAGGTATTCTTCCTTCAGCTAAAACATGCATGTGGAACCTAGAGTATGATCAACCATGTGATCGGGAGACGTGTTCAAATATGTCTCAGTTTTCGGACCCTGGTACTCGGGTGCAACATTCCAGACGCTTACTAACACTCTCCCCACTTGGAGAGTCAGTCCCTTTAACCTCCTGTTTGGCCCAGTTTGCAATTTCTGCGGAAGATGAACAGGAATAGCGAGAATCAATGAGAGACTACCTGGAGGTGTCTGGATGGGCAAATTTAACTCTCATTTCCCACCAGGAAGAGGAATTAACCAAAGGCTCAGCGTGCCGTGCCAGAACCAGATTAGGGCTTGAAGACATCCTGCGGTGTTGCGGCCAGGTCACAAGAAAGCGAGTTGAAGAAAGGAGCTCAGGGGCACTGTAATTCACAAACCTGCAGAGTTATAAATGACAGCTATCGTCCAAAAATAGACTGAAGTAAGGCTGCCAAGAGGACTTGAAAGCGGGGCAGAATTGCAGGAAACCGATTTCAGGAGGTAGACTGGAATTGCATTGAAAGCATAGGAAAAGAGGCAGAACGTCCACAATGATGCACTTGGCCAAAAAGGGCGTATGCGTTTTTTCCTGAATATATTCAGGAAAAAACGCATACGCACTTTTTGGCCAACCAAGCAAACTTGCAAAGGAAATCTGCACTACAATGAAGTCTCACTTCTCCCCGGTTAAAAGGGGCATCTGAAAAAAGTGTAAAATCCAGAAAGGCAGGACAGGCCATGGAGAACTGGGAGCCTTGTTATGCTGATGGGCGGGATGTAAATTGCCAACAGACACTCAGGAGAAGTGTATGGTGTTTCCTGAAACATCTAAGAAACAAAGCAACAGAGCCTAGGGCACTTCCACTTATGGTCCTATAGCTTAGGGAAATTAAAATCAAAAAGACACAGCCACCCCAAAGTTTGGGACGCCTCCGTTTACAAGAACCTCGTTTACCGTACAAGTTCAATATCACAGAAAGAGAAAAATGGATAAAGAACTTGTGGTACTTACGTACAATGCAGTATCACTCAGCAATGAAATATACGTCATCAGGCCCATAGCAGCATAATGAGTGGATTCAGGTACGATGATTCTAACTGAAATAAGTCACACAGAAAAAGAAACATCATAAGATATCAGTAATACACGGAATGTAAACTTGGCTACACAGGAACTGCATTCCAAAACAGAACAGGGTCTCAAATTTAGAAAACCAACTTATGCTTGCTTAAGGGGAAAGGTGAGTTGGGGTGCTGCATAAAACCAGAGATTGAAATGAGCACAGATAAAGTTCCTTAAGCCAAATATGGAATAGACAAGAGCTACTCCTTGCTCAACGAAATGGACTCAACACCCCATATTAAACGCCAAAGAATGTACCTGACTAGTAAGTATCTTAAAACCTATGGATTGCTATGTCTCCGAAAGAGAATCAAGCATGTGTACAGGGGCATAAACGCAGCAGTGATAGGATTGGAGAGGTTCGGTGAGCAAATGAAGACCCTTTGAAGTCATATTGCATGGTACCCATTACACGGGTCTCAACTCTCCAGGTTTAAGGTATTCTTCCTTCAGCTAAAACATGCATGTGGAACCCAGAGTATGATCAACCGTGTGAACGGGAGACGTGTTCAAATATGTCTCAGTTTTCCTCCCCTGGTACTCGGGTGCAACATTCCAGACGCTTTACTAACACTCTCCCCACTTGGAGAGTCAGCACCTTTAACCTCCTGTTTGGCCCCGTTTGCAATTTCTGCGAAAGATGAACAGGAATAGTGAGAACCAATGAGAGACTAGCTGGAGGTGTCTGGACGGGCAAATTTAACTCTCATTTCCCACCAGAAAGAGGAAATAACCAAAGGCTCAGCATGCCGTGCCGGAACCAGATTAGGGCCTGAAGCCATCCAGCGGTGTTGCAGCCAGCTCACAAGAAAACGAGTTGAAGAAAGGAGCTCAGGGGCACTGTAACTCACAAACCTGCAGAGTTATAAATGACAGCTATCGTCCAAAAATAGACTGAAGTAAGGCTGCCAAGAGGACTTGAAAGCGGGGCAGAATTGCAGGAAACCGATTTCAGGAGGTAGACTGGAATTGCATTGAAAGCATAGGAAAAGAGGCAGAACGTCCACAATGATGCACTTGGCCAAAAAGGGCGTATGCGTTTTTTCCTGAATATATTCAGGAAAAAACGCATACGCCCTTTTTGGCCAACCAAGCAAGCTTGCAAAGGAAATCTGCACTACAATGAAGGCTCACTTCCCCCCGGTCAAAAGGGCCATCTGAAAAAAGTGTAAAATCCAGAAAGGCAGGACAGGCCATGGAGAACTGGGAGCCTTGTTATGCTGATGGGCGGGATGTAAATTGCCAACAGACACTCCGGAGAAGTGTATGGTGTTTCCTGAAACATAGAAAAAACAAAGCAACAGAGCCTAGGGCACTTCCACTTATGGTCCTATAGCTTAGGGAAATTAAAATCAAAAAGACACAGCCACCCCAAAGTTTGGGACGGCTCTGTTTACAAGAACCTCGTTTACAGTACAAGTTCAACATCGCAGAAAGTGAAAAGTGGATAAAGAAGTTGTGGTATTTACTTACAAAGCAATATCACTCAGCAATGAAATCTATGTCATCAGGCCCTTAGCAGCACAATGAGTGGATTCAGGTATGATGATTCTAACTGAAATAAGTCACACAGAAAAAGAAACATCATAAGATATCAGTAATACACGGAATGTAAACTTGGCTACACAGGAACTGAATTACAGAACAGAGGAGGGTCTCAAATTTAGAAAACCAACTTATGCTTGCTTAAGGGGAAAGGTGAGTTGGGGTGCTGCATAAAACCAGAGATTGAAATGAGCACAGATAAAGTTCCTTAAGCCAAATATGGAATAGACAAGAGCTAGTCCTTGCTCAACGAAATGGACTCAACACCGCATATTAAACGCCTAAGAATGTACCTGACTAGTAAGTATCTTAAAACCTATGGATTGCTATGTCTCCGAAAGAGAATCAAGCATGTGTACAGGGGCATAAACGCAGCAGTGATAGGACTGGAGAGGTTCGTGAGCAAATGAAGACCCTTTGAAGTCATATTGCATGGTACCCATTCCACGGGTTTCAACTACCCAGGTTTAAGGTATTCTTCCTTCAGCTAAAACATGCATGTGGAACCTAGAGTATGATCAACCATGTGATCGGGAGACGTGTTCAAATATGTCTCAGTTTTCGGACCCTGGTACTCGGGTGCAACATTCCAGACGCTTACTAACACTCTCCCCACTTGGAGAGTCAGTCCCTTTAACCTCCTGTTTGGCCCAGTTTGCAATTTCTGCGGAAGATGAACAGGAATAGCGAGAATCAATGAGAGACTACCTGGAGGTGTCTGGATGGGCAAATTTAACTCTCATTTCCCACCAGGAAGAGGAATTAACCAAAGGCTCAGCGTGCCGTGCCGGAACCAGATTAGGGCCTGAAGACATCCTGCGGTGTTGCGGCCAGGTCACAAGAAAGCGAGTTGAAGAAAGGAGCTCAGGGGCACTGTAATTCACAAACCTGCAGAGTTATAAATGACAGCTATCGTCCAAAAATAGACTGAAGTAAGGCTGCCAAGAGGACTTGAAAGCGGGGCAGAATTGCAGGAAACCGATTTCAGGAGGTAGACTGGAATTGCATTGAAAGCATAGGAAAAGAGGCAGAACGTCCACAATGATGCACTTGGCCAAAAAGGGCGTATGCGTTTTTTCCTGAATATATTCAGGAAAAAACGCATACGCCCTTTTTGGCCAACCAAGCAAACTTGCAAAGGAAATCTGCACTACAATGAAGTCTCACTTCTCCCCGGTTAAAAGGGGCATCTGAAAAAAGTGTAAAATCCAGAAAGGCAGGACAGGCCATGGAGAACTGGGAGCCTTGTTATGCTGATGGGCGGGATGTAAATTGCCAACAGACACTCAGGAGAAGTGTATGGTGTTTCCTGAAACATCTAAGAAACAAAGCAACAGAGCCTAGGGCACTTCCACTTATGGTCCTATAGCTTAGGGAAATTAAAATCAAAAAGACACAGCCACCCCAAAGTTTGGGACGCCTCCGTTTACAAGAACCTCGTTTACCGTACAAGTTCAATATCACAGAAAGTGAAAAATGGATAAAGAACTTGTGGTACTTACGTACAATGCAGTATCACTCAGCAATGAAATCTATGTCATCAGGCCCGTAGCAGCATAATGAGTGGATTCAGGTACGATGATTCTAACTGAAATAAGTCACACAGAAATAGAAACATCATAAGATATCAGTAATACACGGAATGTAAACTTGGCTACACAGGAACTGCATTCCAAAACAGAACAGGGTCTCAAATTTAGATAACCAACTTATGCTTGCTTAAGGGGAAAGGTGAGTTGGGGTGCTGCATAAAACCAGAGATTGAAATGAGCACAGATAAAGTTCCTTAAGCCAAATATGGAATAGACAAGAGCTACTCCTTGCTCAACGAAATGGACTCAACACCCCATATTAAACGCCAAAGGATGTACCTGACTAGTAAGTATCTTAAAACCTATGGATTGCTATGTCTCCGAAAGAGAATCAAGCATGTGTACAGGGGCATAAACGCAGCAGTGATAGGATTGGAGAGGTTCGGTGAGCAAATGAAGACCCTTTGAAGTCATATTGCATGGTACCCATTACACGGGTCTCATCTCTCCAGGTTTAAGGTATTCTTCCTTCAGCTAAAACATGCATGTGGAACCCAGAGTATGATCAACCGTGTGAAGGGGAGACGTGTTCAAATATGTCTCAGTTTTCCTCCCCTGGTACTCGGGTGCAACATTCCAGACGCTTTACTAACACTCTCCCCACTTGGAGAGTCAGCGCCTTTAACCTCCTGTTTGGCCCCGTTTGCAATTTCTGCGGAAGATGAACAGGAATAGCGAGAACCAATGAGAGGCTACCTGGAGGTGTCTGGACGGGCAAATTTAACTCTCATTTCCCGCCAGGAAGAGGAAATAACCAAAGGCTCAGCGTGCCGTACCGGAACCAGATTAGGGCCTGAAGCCATCCTGCGGTGTTGCGGCCAGGTCACAAGAAAGCGAGTTGAAGAAAGGAGCTCAGGGGCACTGTAATTCACAAACCTGCAGAGTTATAAATGACAGCTATCGTCCAAAAATAGACTGAAGTAAGGCTGCCAAGAGGACTTGAAAGCGCAGCAGAATTGCAGGAAACCGATTTCAGGAGGTAGACTGGAATTGCATTGAAAGCATAGGAAAAGAGGCAGAACGTCCACAATGATGCACTTGGCCAAAAAGGGCGTATGCGTTTTTTCCTGAATATATTCAGGAAAAAACGCATACGCCCTTTTTGGCCAACCAAGGAAGCTTGCAAAGGAAATCTGCACTACAATGAAGGCTCACTTCCCCCCGGTCAAAAGGGCCATCTGAAAAAAGTGTAAAATCCAGAAAGGCAGGACAGGCCATGGAGAACTGGGAGCCTTGTTATGCTGATGGGCGGGATGTAAATTGACAACAGACACTCGGGAGAAGTGTATGGTGTTTCCTGAAACATCGAAAAAACAAAGCAACAGAGCCTAGGGCACTTCCACTTATGGTCCTATAGCTTAGGGAAATTAAAATCAAAAAGACACAGCCACCCCAAAGTTTGGGACGGCTCTGTTTACAAGAACCTCGTTTACAGTACAAGTTCAACATCGCAGAAAGTGAAAAATGGATAAAGAAGTTGTGGTATTTACTTACAAACAATATCACTCAGCAATGAAATCTATGTCATCAGGCCCTTAGCAGCACAATGAGTGGATTCAGGTATGATGATTCTAACTGAAATAAGTCACACAGAAAAAGAAACATCATAAGATATCAGTAATACACGGAATGTAAACTTGGCTACACAGGAACTGAATTACAGAACAGAACAGGGTCTCAAATTTAGAAAACCAACTTATGCTTGCTTAAGGGGAAAGGTGAGTTGGGGTGCTGCATAAAACCAGAGATTGAAATGAGCACAGATAAAGTTCCTTAAGCCAAATATGGAATAGACAAGAGCTAGTCCTTGCTCAACGAAATGGACTCAACACCGCATATTAAACGCCTAAGAATGTACCTGACTAGTAAGTATCTTAAAACCTATGGATTGCTATGTCTCCGAAAGAGAATCAAGCATGTGTACAGGGGCATAAACGCAGCAGTGATAGGACTGGAGAGGTTCGTGAGCAAATGAAGACCCTTTGAAGTCATATTGCATGGTACCCATTCCACGGGTTTCAACTACCCAGGTTTAAGGTATTCTTCCTTCAGCTAAAACATGCATGTGGAACCTAGAGTATGATCAACCATGTGATCGGGAGACGTGTTCAAATATGTCTCAGTTTTCGGACCCTGGTACTCGGGTGCAACATTCCAGATGCTTACTAACACTCTCCCCACTTGGAGAGTCAGTCCCTTTAACCTCCTGTTTGGCCCAGTTTGCAATTTCTGCGGAAGATGAACAGGAATAGCGAGAAGCAATGAGAGACTACCTGGAGGTGTCTGGATGGGTAAATTTAACTCTCATTTCCCACCAGGAAGAGGAATTAACCAAAGGCTCAGCGTGCCGTGCCGGAACCAGATTAGGGCCTGAAGACATCCTGCGGTGTTGCGGCCAGGTCACAAGAAAGCGAGTTGAAGAAAGGAGCTCAGGGGCACTGTAATTCACAAACCTGCAGAGTTATAAATGACAGCTATCGTCCAAAAATAGACTGAAGTAAGGCTGCCAAGAGGACTTGAAAGCGGGGCAGAATTGCAGGAAACCGATTTCAGGAGGTAGACTGGAATTGCATTGAAAGCATAGGAAGAGGCAGAACGTCCACAATGATGCACTTGGCCAAAAAGGGCGTATGCGTTTTTTCCTGAATATATTCAGGAAAAAACGCATACGCCCTTTTTGGCCAACCAAGCAAACTTGCAAAGGAAATCTGCACTACAATGAAGTCTCACTTCTCCCCGGTTAAAAGGGGCATCTGAAAAAAGTGTAAAATCCAGAAAGGCAGGACAGGCCATGGAGAACTGGGAGCCTTGTTATGCTGATGGGCGGGATGTAAATTGCCAACAGACACTCAGGAGAAGTGTATGGTGTTTCCTGAAACATCTAAGAAACAAAGCAACAGAGCCTAGGGCACTTCCACTTATGGTCCTATAGCTTAGGGAAATTAAAATCAAAAAGACACAGCCACCCCAAAGTTTGGGACGCCTCCGTTTACAAAAACCTCGTTTACTGTACAAGTTCAATATCACAGAAAGTGAAAAATGGATAAAGAACTTGTGGTACTTACGTACAATGCAGTATCACTCAGCAATGAAATCTATGTCATCAGGCCCGTAGCAGCATAATGAGTGGATTCAGGTACGATGATTCTAACTGAAATAAGTCACACAGAAAAAGAAACATCATAAGATATCACTAATACACGGAATGTAAACTTGGCTACACAGGAACTGCATTCCAAAACAGAACAGGGTCTCAAATTTAGAAAACCAACTTATGCTTGCTTAAGGGGAAAGGTGAGTTGGGGTGCTGTATAAAACCAGAGATTGAAATGAGCACAGATAAAGTTCCTTAAGCCAAATATGGAATAGACAAGAGCTACTCCTTGCTCAACGAAATGGACTCAACACCCAATATTAAACGCCTAAGAATGTACCTGACTAGTAAGTATCTTAAAACCTATGGATTGCTATGTCTCCGAAAGAGAATCAAGCATGTGTACAGGGGCATAAACGCAGCAGTGATAGGATTGGAGAGGTTCGGTGAGCAAATGAAGACCCTTTGAAGTCATATTGCATGGTACCCATTCCACGGGTTTCAACTACCCAGGTTTTAGGTATTCTTCCTTCAGCTAAAACATGCATGTGGAACCTAGAGTATGATCAACCATGTGATCGGGAGACGTGTTCAAATATGTCTCAGTTTTCGGACCCTGGTACTCGGGTGCAACATTCCAGACGCTTACTAACACTCTCCCGACTTGGAGAGTCAGTCCCTTTAACCTCCTGTTTGGCCCAGTTTGCAATTTCTGCGGAAGATGAACAGGAATAGCGAGAATCAATGAGAGACTACCTGGAGGTGTCTGGATGGGCAAATTTAACTCTCATTTCCCACCAGGAAGAGGAATTAACCAAAGGCTCAGCGTGCCGTGGCGGAACCAGATTAGGGCCTGAAGACATCCTGCGGTGTTGCGGCCAGGTCACAAGAAAGCGAGTTGAAGAAAGGAGCTCAGGGGCACTGTAATTCACAAACCTGCAGAGTTATAAGTGACAGCTATCGTCCAAAAATAGACTGAAGTAAGGCTGCCAAGAGGACTTGAAAGCGGGGCAGAATTGCAGGAAACCGATTTCAGGAGGTAGACTGGAATTGCATTGAAAGCATAGGAAAAGAGGCAGAACGTCCACAATGATGCACTTGGCCAAAAAGGGCGTATGCGTTTTTTCCTGAATATATTCAGGAAAAAACGCATACGCCCTTTTTGGCCAACCAAGCAAACTTGCAAAGGAAATCTGCACTACAATGAAGTCTCACTTCTCCCCGGTTAAAAGGGGCATCTGAAAAAAGTGTAAAATCCAGAAAGGCAGGACAGGCCATGGAGAACTGGGAGCCTTGTTATGCTGATGGGCGGGATGTAAATTGCCAACAGACACTCAGGAGAAGTGTATGGTGTTTCCTGAAACATCTAAGAAACAAAGCAACAGAGCCTAGGGCACTTCCACTTATGGTCCTATAGCTTAGGGAAATTAAAATCAAAAAGACACAGCCACCCCAAAGTTTGGGACGCCTCCGTTTACAAGAACCTCGTTTACCGTACAAGTTCAATATCACAGAAAGTGAAAAATGGATAAAGAACTTGTGGTACTTACGTACAATGCAGTATCACTCAGCAATGAAATCTATGTCATCAGGCCCGTAGCAGCATAATGAGTGGATTCAGGTACGATGATTCTAACTGAAATAAGTCACACAGAAAAAGAAACATCATAAGATATCAGTAATACACGGAATGTAAACTTGGCTACACAGGAACTGCATTCCAAAACAAAACAGGGTCTCAAATTTAGAAAACCAACTTATGCTTGCTTAAGGGGAAAGGTGAGTTGGGGTGCTGCATAAAACCAGAGATTGAAATGAGCACAGATAAAGTTCCTTAAGCCAAATATGGAATAGACAAGAGCTACTCCTTGTTCAACGAAATGGACTCAACACCCCATATTAAACGCCAAAGAATGTACCTGACTAGTAAGTATCTTAAAACCTATGGATTGCTATGTCTCCGAAAGAGAATCAAGCATGTGTACAGGGGCATAAACGCAGCAGTGATAGGATTGGAGAGGTTCGGTGAGCAAATGAACACCCTTTGAAGTCATATTGCATGGTACCCATTCCACGGGTTTCAAATACCCAGGTTTAAGGTATTCTTCCTTCAGCTAAAACATGCATGTGGAACCCAAGTATGATCAACCATGTGAACGGGAGACGTGTTCAAATATGTCTCAGTTTTCCTCCCCTGGTACTCGGGTGCAACATTCCAGACGCTTTACTAACACTCTCCCCACTTGGAGAGTCAGCGCCTTTAACCTCCTGTTTGGCCCAGTTTGCAATTTCTGCGGAAGATGAACAGGAATAGCGAGAACCAATGAGAGACTAGCTGGAGGTGTCTGGTCGGGCAAATTTAACTCTCATTTCCCACCAGGAAGAGGAAATAACCAAAGGCTCAGCATGCCGTGCCGGAACCAGATTAGGGCCTGAAGCCATCCAGCGGTGTTGCAGCCAGCTCACAAGAAAACGAGTTGAAGAAAGGAGCTCAGGGGCACTGTAACTCACAAACCTGCAGAGTTATAAATGACAGCTATCGTCCAAAAATAGACTGAAGTAAGGCTGCCAAGAGGACTTGAAAGCGGGGCAGAATTGCAGGAAACCGATTTCAGGAGGTAGACTGGAATTGCATTGAAAGCATAGGAAAAGAGGCAGAACGTCCACAATGATGCACTTGGCCAAAAAGGGCGTATGCGTTTTTTCCTGAATATATTCAGGAAAAAACGCATACGCCCTTTTTGGCCAACCAAGCAAGCTTGCAAAGGAAATCTGCACTACAATGAAGGCTCACTTCCCCCCGGTCAAAAGGGCCATCTGAAAAAAGTGTAAAATCCAGAAAGGCAGGACAGGCCATGGAGAACTGGGAGCCTTGTTATGCTGATGGGCGGGATGTAAATTGCCAACAACCACTCGGGAGAAGTGTATGGTGTTTCCTGAAACATCGAAAAAACAAAGCAACAGAGCCTAGGGCACTTCCACTTATGGTCCTATAGCTTAGGGAAATTAAAATCAAAAAGACACAGCCACCCCAAAGTTTGGGACGGCTCTGTTTACAAGAACCTCGTTTACAGTACAAGTTCAACATCGCAGAAAGTGAAAAATGGATAAAGAAGTTGTGGTATTTACTTACAAAGCAATATCACTCAGCAATGAAATCTGTGTCATCAGGCCCTTAGCAGCACAATGAGTGGATTCAGGTATGATGATTCTAACTGAAATAAGTCACACAGAAAAAGAAACATCATAAGATATCAGTAATACACGGAATGTAAACTTGGCTACACAGGAACTGAATTACAGAACAGAACAGGGTCTCAAATTTAGAAAACCAACTTATGCTTGCTTAAGGGTAAAGGTGAATTGGGGTGCTGCATAAAACCAGAGATTGAAATGAGCACAGATAAAGTTCCTTAAGTCAAATATGGAATAGACAAGAGCTACTCCTTGCTCAACGAAATGGACTCAACACCGCATATTAAACGCCTAAGAATGTACCTGACTAGTAAGTATCTTAAAACCTATGGATTTCTATGTCTCCGAAAGAGAATCAAGCATGTGTACAGGGGCATAAACGCAGCAGTGATAGGATTGGAGAGGTTCGGTGAGCAAATGAAGACCCTTTGAAGTCATATTGCATGGTACCCATTCCACGGGTTTCAACTACCCAGGTTTAAGGTATTCTTCCTTCAGCTAAAACATGCATGTGGAACCTAGAGTATGATCAACCATGTGATCGGGAGACGTGTTCAAATATGTCTCAGTTTTCGTACCCTGGTACTCGGGTGCAACATTCCAGACGCTTTACTAACACTCTCCCCACTTGGAGAGTCAGTCCCTTTAACCTCCTGTTTGGCCCAGTTTGCAATTTCTGCGAAAGATGAACAGGAATAGCGAGAACCAATGAGAGGCTAGCTGGAGGTGTCTGGACGGGCAAATTTAACTCTCATTTCCCACCAGGAAGAGGAATTAACCAAAGGCTCAGCGTGCCGTGCCAGAACCAGATTAGGGCCTGAAGCCATCCTGCGGTGTTGCGGCCAGCTGAAAAGAAAGCGAGTTGAAGAAAGGAGCTCAGGGCCACTGTAATTCACAAACCTGCAGAGTTATAAATGACAGCTATCGTCCAAAAATATACTGAAGTAAGGCTGCCAAGAGGACTTGAAAGCGGGGCAGAATTGCAGGAAACCGATTTCAGGAGGTAGACTGGAATTGCATTGAAAGCATAGGAAAAGAGGCAGAACGTCCACAATGATGCACTTGGCCAAAAAGGGCGTATGCGTTTTTTCCTGAATATGTTCAGGAAAAAACGCATACGCACTTTTTGGACAACCCAGCAAGCTTGCAAAGGAAATCTGCACTACAATGAAGTCTCACTTCTCCCCGGTCAAGTGGGCCATCTGAAGAAAGTGTAAAATCCAGAAAGGCAGGACAGGCCATGGAGAACTGGGAGCCTTGTTATGCTGATGGGCGGGATGTAAATTGCCAACAGACACTCAGGAGAAGTGTATGGTGTTTCCTGAAACATCTAAAAAACAAAGCAACAGAGCCTAGGGCACTTCCACTTATGGTCCTATAGCTTAGGGAAATTAAAATCAAAAAGACACAGCCACCCCAAAGTTTGGGACGCCTCCGTTTACAAGAACCTCGTTTACCGTACAAGTTCAATATCACAGAAAGTGAAAAATGGATAAAGAACTTGTGGTACTTACGTACAATGCAGTATCACTCAGCAACGAAATCTATGTCATCAGGCCCGTAGCAGCATCATGAGTGGATTCAGGTACGATGATTCTAGCTGAAATAAGTCACACAGAAAAAGAAACATCATAAGATATCACTAATACACGGAATGTAAACTTGGCTACACAGGAACTGCATTCCAAAACAGAACAGGGTCTCAAATTTAGAAAACCAACTTATGCTTGCTTAAGGGGAAAGGTGAGTTGGGGTGCTGTATAAAACCAGAGATTGAAATGAGCACAGATAAAGTTCCTTAAGCCAAATATGGAATAGACAAGAGCTACCTCTTGCTCAACGAAATGGACTCAACACCCAATATTAAACGCCTAAGAATGTACCTGACTAGTAAGTATCTTAAAACCTATGGATTGCTATGTCTCCGAAAGAGAATCAAGCATGTGTACAGGGGCATAAACGCAGCAGTGATAGGATTGGAGAGGTTCGGTGAGCAAATGAAGACCCATTGAAGTCATATTGCATGGTACCCATTCCACGGGTTTCAACTACCCAGGTTTTAGGTATTCTTCCTTCAGCTAAAACATGCATGTGGAACCTAGAGTATGATCAACCATGTGATCGGGAGACGTGTTCAAATATGTCTCAGTTTTCGTACCCTGGTACTCGGGTGCAACATTCCAGACGCTTTACTAACACTCTCCCGACTTGGAGAGTCAATCCCTTTAACCTCCTGTTTGGCCCAGTTTGCAATTTCTGCGGAAGATGAACAGGAATAGCGAGAACCAATGAGGCTAGTTGGAGGTGTCTGGACGGGCAAATTTAACTCTCATTTCCCACCAGGAAGAGGAATTAACCAAAGGCTCAGCGTGCCGTGCCGGAACCAGATTAGGGCTTGAAGCCATCCTGCGGTGTTGCGGCCAGCTCAAAAGAAAGCGAGTTGAAGAAAGGAGCTCAGGGGCACTGGAATTCACAAACCTGCAGAGTTATAAATGACAGCTATCGTCCAAAAATAGACTGAAGTAAGGCTGCCAAGAGGACTTGAAAGCGGGGCAGAATTGCAGGAAACCGATTTCAGGAGGTAGACTGGAATTGCATTGAAAGCATAGGAAAAGAGGCAGAACGTCCACAATGATGCACTTGGCCAAAAAGGGCGTATGCGTTTTTTCCTGAATATATTCAGGAAAAAACGCATACGCCCTTTTTGGCCAACCAAGCAAGCTTGCAAAGAAAATCTGCACTACAATGAAGTCTCACTTCCCCCCGGTCAAAAGGGCCATCTGAAAAAAGTGTAAAATCCAGAAAGGCAGGACAGGCCATGGAGAACTGGGAGCCTTGTTATGCTGATGGGCGGGATGTAAATTGCCAACAGACACTCGGGAGAAGTGTATGGTGTTTCCTGAAACATCTAAAAAACAAAGCAACAGAGCCTAGGGCACTTCCACTTATGGTCCTATAGCTTAGGGAAATTAAAATCAAAACGACAAGTCACCCCAAAGTTTGGAACGGCTCTGTTTACAAGAACCTCGTGTACAGTACAAGTTCAACATCGCAGAAAGTGAAAAATGGATAAAGAAGTTGTGGTATTCACTTACAAAGCAATATCACTCAGCAATGAAATCTGTGTCATCAGGCCCTTAGCAGCACAATGAGTGGATTCAGGTATGATGATTCTAACTGAAATAAGTCACACAGAAAAAGAAACATCATAAGATATCAGTAATACACGGAATGGAAACTTGGCTACACAGGAACTGAATTACAGAACAGAACAGGGTCTCAAATTTAGAATACCAACTTATGCTTGCTTAAGGGTAAAGGTGAGTTGGGGTGCTGCATAAAGCCAGAGATTGAAATGAGCACAGATAAAGTTCCTTAAGCCAAATATGGAATAGACAAGAGCTACTCCTTGCTCAACGAAATGGACTCAACACCGCATATTAAACGCCTAAGAATGTACCTGACTAGTAAGTATCTTAAAACCTATGGATTGCTATGTCTCCGAAAGAGAATCAAGCATGTGTACAGGGGCATAAACGCAGCAGTGATAGGATTGGAGAGGTTCGGTGAGCAAATGAAGACCCTTTGAAGTAATATTGCATGGTACCCATTCCACGGGTTTCAACTACCCAGGTTTAAGGTATTCTTCCCTCAGCTAAAACATGCATGTGGAACCTAGAGTATGATCAACCATGTGATCGGGAGACGTGTTCAAATATGTCTCACTTTTCGTACCCTGGTACTCGGGTGCAACATTCCAGACGCTTTACTAACACTCTCCCGACTTGGAGAGTCAGTCCCTTTAACCTCCTGTTTGGCTCAGTTTGCAATTTCTGTGGAAGATGAACAGGAATATCGAGAACTAATGAGAGACTAGCTGGAGGTGTCTGGACGGGCAAATTTAACTCTCATTTCCCAACAGGAAGAGGAAATAACCAAAGGCTCAGTGTGCCGTGCCAGAACCAGATTAGGGCCTGAAGCCATCCTGCGGTGTTGCGGCCAGGTCACAAGAAAGCGAGTTGAAGAAAGGAGCTCAGGGGTACTGTAATTCACAAACCTGCAGAGTTATAAATGACAGCTATCGTCCAAAAATAGACTGAAGTAAGGCTGCCAAGAGGACTTGAAAGCGGGGCAGAATTGCAGGAAACCGATTTCAGGAGGTAGACTGGAATTGCATTGAAAGCATAGGAAAAGAGGCAGAACGTCCACAATGATGCACTTGGCCAAAAAGGGCGTATGCGTTTTTTCCTGAATATATTCAGGAAAAAACGCATACGCCCTTTTTGGCCAACCAAGCAAACTTGCAAAGGAAATCTGCACTACAATGAAGTCTCACTTCCCCACGGTCAAAAGGGCCATCTGAAAAAAGTGTAAAATCCAGAAAAGCAGGACAGGCCATGGAGAACTGGGAGCCTTGTTATGCTGATGGGCGGGATGTAAATTGCCAACAGACACTCAGGAGAAGTGTATGGTGTTTCCTGAAACATCTAAAAAACAAAGCAACAGAGCCTAGGGCACTTCCACTTATGGTCCTATAGCTTAGGGAAATTAAAATCAAAAAGACACAGCCACCCCAAAGTTTGGGACGCCTCTGTTTACAAGAACCTCGTTTACCGTACAAGTTCAATATCATAGAAAGTGAAAAATGGATAAAGAACTTGTGGTACTTACGTACAATGCAGTATCACTCAGCAATGAAATATATGTCATCAGGCCCGAAGCAGCATAATGAGTAGATTCAGGTACGATGATTCTAACTGAAATAAGTCACACAGAAAAAGAAACATCATAAGATATCAGTAATACACGGAATGTAAACTTGGCTACACAGGAACTGAATTCCAAAACAGAACAGTTTCTCAAATTTAAAATACCAACTTATGCTTGCTTAAGGGGAAAGGTGAGTTGGGTTGCTGCATAAAACCAGAGATTGAAATGAGCACAGATAAAGTTCCTTAAGCCAAATATGGAATAGACAAGAGCCACTCCTTGCTCAACGAAATGGACTCAACACCGCATATTAAACACCTAAGAATGTACCTGACTAGTAAGTATCTTAAAACCTATGGATTGCTATGTCTCCGAAAGAGAATCAAGCATGTGTACAGGGGCATAAATGCAGCATGATAGGATTGGAGAGGTTCGGTGAGCAAATGAAGACCCTTTGAAGTCATATTGCATGGTACCCATTCCACGGGTTTCAACTACCCAGGTTTTAGGTATTCTTCCTTCAGCTAAAACATGCATGTGGAACCCAGAGTATGATCAACCATGTGATCGGGAGACGTGTTCCAATATGTCTCAGTTTTCCTCCCCTGGTACTCGGGTGCAACATTCCAGACGCTTTACTAACACTCTCCCCACTTGGAGAGTCAGCGCCTTTAACCTCCTGTTTGGCCCAGTTTGCAAATTCTGCGGAAGATGAACAGGAATAGCGAGAACCAATGAGAGGCTAGCTGGAGGTGTCTGGACGGGCAAATTTAACTCTCATTTCCCACCAGGAAGAGGAAATAACCAAAGGCTCAGCGTGCCGTACCGGAACCAGATTAGGGCCTGAAGCCATCCTGCGGTGTTGCGGCCAGGTCACAAGAAAGCGAGTTGAAGAAAGGAGCTCAGGGGCACTGTAATTCACAAACCTGCAGAGTTATAAATGACAGCTATCGTCCAAAAATAGACTGAAGTAAGGCTGCCAAGAGGACTTGAAAGCGGGGCAGAATTGCAGGAAACCGATTTCAGGAGGTAGACTGGAATTGCATTGAAAGCATAGGAAAAGAGGCAGAACGTCCACAATGATGCACTTGGCCAAAAAGGGCGTATGCGTTTTTTCCTGAATATATTCAGGAAAAAACGCATACGCCCTTTTTGGCCAACCAAGCAAGCTTGCAAAGGAAATCTGCACTACAATGAAGTCTCACTTCCCCCCGGTCAAAAGGGCCATCTGAAAAAAGTGTAAAATCCAGAAAGGCAGGACAGGCCATGGAGAACTGGGAGCCTTGTTATGCTGATGGGCTGGATGTAAATTGCAAACAGACACTTGGGAGAAGTGTATGGTGTTTCCTGAAACATCTAAAAAACAAAGCAACAGAACCTAGGGCACTTCCACTTATGGTCCTATAGCTTAGGGAAATTAAAATGAAAAAGACACAGCCACCCCAAAGTTTGGAACGGCTCTGTTTACAAGAACCTCGTTTACAGTACAAGTTCAACATCGCAGAAAGTGAAAAATGGATAAAGAAGTTGTGGTATTTACTTACAAAGCAATATCACTCAGCAATGAAATCTGTGTCATCAGGCCCTTAGCAGCACAATGAGTGGATTCAGGTATGATGATTCTAACTGAAATAAGTCACACAGAAAAAGAAACATCATAAGATATCAGTAATACACGGAATGTAAACTTGGCTACACAGGAACTGAATTACAGAACAGAACAGGGTCTCAAATTTAGAAAACCAACTTATGCTTGCTTAAGGGGAAAGGTGAGTTGGGGTGCTGCATAAAACCAGAGATTGAAATGAGCACAGATAAAGTTCCTTAAGTCAAATATGGAATAGACAAGAGCTACTCCTTGTTCAACGAAATGGACTCAACACCGCATATTAAACGCCTAAGAATGTACCTGACTAGTAAGTATCTTAAAACCTATGGATTGCTATGTCTCCGAAAGAGAATCAAGCATGTGTACAGGGGCATAAACGCAGCAGTGATAGGACTGGAGAGGTTCGGTGAGCAAATGAAGACCCTTTGAAGTCATATTGCATGGTACCCATTACACGGGTCTCAACTCTCCAGGTTTAAGGTATTCTTCCTTCAGCTAAAACATGCATGTGGAACCCAGAGTATGATCAACCGTGTGATCGGGAGATGTGTTCAAATATGTTTCAGTTTTCCTCCCCTGGTACTCGGGTGCAACATTCCAGACGCTTTACTAACACTATCCCCACTTGGAGAGCCAGCGCCTTTAACCTCCTGTTTGTCCCAGTTTGCAATTTCTGCGGAAGATGAACAGGAATAGCGAGGTCCAATGAGAGACTAGCTGGAGGTGTCTGGACGGGCAAATTTAACTCTCATTTCCCACCAGGAAGAGGAAATAACCAAAGGCTCAGCGTGCCGTGCCGGAACCAGATTAGGGCCTGAAGCCATCCTGCGGTGTTGCGGCCAGGTCACAAGAAATCAAGTTGAAGAAAGGAGTCAGGGGCACTGTAATTCACAAACCTGCAGAGTTATAAATGACAGCTATCGTCCAAAAATAGACTGAAGTAAGGCTGCCAAGAGGACTTGAAAGCGCGGCAGAATTGCAGGAAACCGATTTCAGGAGGTAGACTGGAATTGCATTGAAAGCATAGGAAAAGAGGCAGAACGTCCACAATGATGCACTTGGCCAAAAAGGGCGTATGCGTTTTTTCCTGAATATATTCAGGAAAAAACGCATACGCCCTTTTTGGCCAACCAAGCAAGCTTGCAAAGGAAATCTGCACTACAATGAAGTCTCACTTCCCCCCGGTCAAAAGGGCCATCTGAAAAAAGTGTAAAATCCAGAAAGGCAGGACAGGCCATGGAGAACTGGGAGCCTTGTTATGCTGATGGGTGGGATGTCAATTGCCAACAACCACTCGGGAGAAGTGTATGGTGTTTCCTGAAACATCTAAAAAACAAAGCAACAGAACCTAGGGCACTTCCACTTATGGTCCTATAGCTTAGGGAAATTAAAATCAAAAAGACACAGCCACCCCAAAGTTTGGAACGGCTCAGTTTACAAGAACCTCGTTTACAGTACAAGTTCAACATCGCAGAAAGTGAAAAATGGATAAAGAAGTTGTGGTATTTACTTACAAAGCAATATCACTCAGCAATGAAATCTGTGTCATCAGGCCCTTAGCAGCACAATGAGTGGATTCAGGTATGATGATTCTAACTGAAATAAGTCACACAGAAAAAGAAACATCATAAGATATCAGTAATACACGGAATTAAACTTGGCTACACAGGAACTGCATTGCAAAACAGAACAGGGACTCAAATTTGGAAAACCAACTTATGCTTGCTTAAGGGGAAAGGTGAGTTGGGGTGCTGCATAAAACCAGAGATTGAAATGAGCACAGATAAAGTTCCTTAAGCCAAATATGGAATAGACAAGAGCTACTCGTTGCTCAACGAAATGGACTCAACACCGCATATTAAATGCCTAAGAATGTACCTGACTAGTAAGTATCTTAAAACCTATGGATTGCTATGTCTCCGAAAGAGAATCAAGCATGTGTACAGGGGCATAAACGCAGCAGTGATAGGATTGGAGAGGTTCGGTGAGCAAATGAAGACCCTTTGAAGTCATATTGCATGGTACCCATTCCACGGGTTTCAACTACCCAGGTTTTAGGTATTCTTCCTTCAGCTAAAACATGCATGTGGAACCCAGAGTATGATCAACCATGTGATCGGGAGACGTGTTCAAATATGTCTCAGTTTTCCTCCCCTGGTACTCGTGTGCAACATTCCAGACGCTTTACTAACACTCTCCCCACTTGGAGAGTCAGCGCCTTTAACCTCCTGTTTGGCACAGTTTGCAATTTCTGCGGAAGATGAACAGGAATAGCGAGAACCAATGAGAGGCTAGCTGGAGGTGTCTGGACGGGCAAATTTAACTCTCATTTCCCACCAGGAAGAGGAATTAACCAAAGGCTCAGCATGCCGGGCCGGAACCAGATTAGGGCCTGAAGCCATCCTGCGGTGTTGCGGCCAGGTCACAAGAAAACGAGTTGAAGAAAGGAGCTCAGGGGCACTGTAATTCACAAACCTGCAGAGTTATAAATGACAGCTATCGTCCAAAAATAGACTGAAGTAAGGCTGCCAAGAGGACTTGAAAGCGGGGCAGAATTGCAGGAAACCGATTTCAGGAGGTAGACTGGAATTGCATTGAAAGCATAGGAAAAGAGGCAGAACGTCCACAATGATGCACTTGGCCAAAAAGGGCGTATGCGTTTTTTCCTGAATATAATCAGGAAAAAACGCATACGCCCTTTTTGGTCAACCAAGCAAGCTTGCAAAGGAAATCTGCACTACAATGAAGTCTCACTTCCCCCCGGTCTAAAGGGCCATCTGAAAAAAGTGTAAAATCCAGAAAGGCAACAGGCCATTGAGAACTGGGAGCCTTGTTATGCTGATGGGCGGGATGTAAATTGCCAACAGACACTCAGGAGAAGTGTATGGTGTTTCCTGAAACATCTAAAAAACAAAGCAACAGAGCCTAGGGCACTTCCACTTATGGTCCTATAGCTTAGGGAAATTAAAATCAAAAAGACACAGCCACCCCAAAGTTTGGAACGGCTCTGTTTACAAGAACCTCGTTTACAGTACAAGTTCAACATCGCAGAAAGTGAAAAATGGATAAAGAACTTGTGGTACTTACGTACAATGCAGTATCACTCAGCAATGAAATCTATGTCATCAGGCCCGTAGCAGCATAATGAGTAGATTCAGGTACGATGATT
This sequence comes from Stenella coeruleoalba, assembly GCF_951394435.1. Lineage (NCBI taxonomy): Eukaryota > Metazoa > Chordata > Mammalia > Artiodactyla > Delphinidae > Stenella > Stenella coeruleoalba. Next base: position 198,572 of record NW_027646118.1, on the reverse strand, counting down.
CTAACTGAAATAAGTCACACAGAAAAAGAAACATCATAAGATATCAGTAATACACGGAATGTAAACTTGGCTACACAGGAACTGAATTCCAAAACAGAACAGGTTCTCAAATTTAGAAAACCAACTTATGCTTGCTTAAGGGGAAAGGTGAGTTGGGTTGCTGCATAAAACCAGAGATTGAAATGAGCACAGATAAAGTTCCTTAAGCCAAATATGGAATAGACAAGAGCTACTCCTTGCTCAACGAAATGGACTCAACACCGCATATTAAACGCCTAAGAATGTACCTGACTAGTAAGTATCTTAAAACCTATGGATTGCTATGTCTCCGAAAGAGAATCAAGCATGTGTACAGGGGCATAAACGCAGCAGTGATAGGATTGGAGAGGTTCGGTGAGCAAATGAAGACCCTTTGAAGTCATATTGCATGGTACCCATTCCACAGGTTTCAACTACCCAGGTTTAAGGTATTCTTCCTTCAGCTAAAACATGCATGTGGAACCCAAGTATGATCAACCATGTGAACGGGAGACGTGTTCAAATATGTCTCAGTTTTCCTCCCCTGGTACTCGGGTGCAACATTCCAGACGCTTTACTAACACTCTCCCCACTTGGAGAGTCAGCGCCTTTAACCTCCTGTTTGGCCCCAGTTTGCAATTTCTGCGGAAGATGAACAGGAATAGCGAGAACCAATGAGAGACTAGCTGGAGGTGTCTGGACGGGCAAATTTAACTCTCATTTCCCACCAGGAAGAGGAAATAACCAAAGGCTCAGCGTGCCGTGCCGGAACCAGATTAGGGCCTGAAGGCATCCTGCGGTGTTGCGGCCAGGTCACAAGAAAGCAAGTTGAAGAAAGGAGCTCAGGGGCACTGTAATTCACAAACCTGCAGAGTTATAAATGACAGCTATCGTCCAAAAATAGACTGAAGTAAGGCTGCCAAGAGGACTTGAAAGCGGGGCAGAATTGCAGGAAACCGATTTCAGGAGGTAGACTGGAATTGCATTGAAAGCATAGGAAAAGAGGCAGAACGTCCACAATGATGCACTTGGCCAAAAAGTGCGTATGCATTTTTTCCTGAATATATTCAGGTAAAAACGCATACGCCCTTTTTGGCCAACCAAGCAAGCTTGCAAAGGAAATCTGCACTACAATGAAGTCTCACTTCCCCCCGGTCAAAAGGGCCATCTGAAAAAAGTGTAAAATCCAGAAAGGCAGGACAGGCCATGGAGAACTGGGAGCCTTGTTATGCTGATGGGCGGGATGTAAATTGCCAACAGACACTTGGGAGAAGTGTATGGTGTTTCCTGAAACATCTAAAAAACAAAGCAACAGAGCCTAGGGCACTGCCACTTATGGTCCTATAGCTTAGGGAAATCAAAACCAAAAAGACACAGCCACCCCAAAGTTTGTGACGCCTCTGTTTACAAGAACCTCGTTTACAGTACAAGTTCAACATCGCAGAAAGTGAAAAATGGATAAAGAAGTTGTGGTATTTACTTACAAAGCAATATCACTCAGCAATGAAATCTGTGTCATCAGGCCCTTAGCAGCACAATGAGTGGATTCAGGTATGATGATTCTAACTGAAATAAGTCACACAGAAAAAGAAACATCATAAGATATCAGTAATACACGGAATGGAAACTTGGCTACACAGGAACTGAATTACAGAACAGAACAGGGTCTCAAATTTAGAAAACCAACTTATGCTTGCTTAAGGGTAAAGGCGAGGTGGGGTGCTACATAAAACCAGAGATTGAAATGAGCACAGATAAAGTTCCTTAAGTCAAATATGGAATAGACAAGAGCTACTCCTTGCTCAACGAAATGGACTCAACACCGCATATTAAACGCCTAAGAATGTACCTGACTAGTAAGTATCGTAAAACCTATGGATTGCTATGTCTCCAAAAGAGAATCAAGCATGTGTACAGGGGCATAAACGCAGCAGTGATAGGATTGGAGAGGTTCGGTGAGCAAATGAAGACCCTTTGAAGTCATATTGCATGGTACCCATTACACGGGTCTCAACTCTCCAGGTTTAAGGTATTCTTCCTTCAGCTAAAACACGCATGTGGAACCCAAGTATGATCAACCATGTGAATGGGAGACGTGTTCAAATATGTCTCAGTTTTCCTCCCCTGGTACTCGGGTGCAACATTCCAGACGCTTTACTAACACTCTCCCCACTTGGAGAGTCAGCGCCTTTAACCTCCTGTTTGGCCCAGTTTGCAATTTCTGCGGAAGATGAACAGGAATAGCGAGAACCAATGAGAGACTAGCTGGAGGTGTCTGGACGGGCAAATTTAACTCTCATTTCCCACCAGGAAGAGGAAATAACCAAAGGGTCAGCGTGCCGTACCGGAGCCAGATTAGGGCCTGAAGCCATCCTGCGGTGTTGCGGCCAGCTCACAAGAAAGCGAGTTGAAGAAAGGAGCTCAGGGGCACTGTAATTCACAAACCTGCAGAGTTATAAATGACAGCTATTGTCCAAAAATAGACTGAAGTAAGGCTGCCAAGAGAACTTGAAAGCGGGGCAGAATTGCAGGAAACCGATTTCAGGAGGTAGACTGGAATTGCATTGAAAGCATAGGAAAAGAGGCAGAACGTCCACAATGATGCACTTGGTCAAAAAGGGCGTATGCGTTTTTTCCTGAATATATTCAGGAAAAAACGCATACGCCCTTTTTGGCCAACCAAGCAAGCTTGCAAAGGAAATCTGCACTACAATGAAGTCTCACTTCCCCCCGGTCAAAAGGGCCATCTGAAAAAAGTGTAAAATCCAGAAAGGCAGGACAGGCCATGGAGAACTGGGAGCCTTGTTATGCTGATGGGCGGGATGTAAATTGCCAAAAACCACTCGGGAGAAGTGTATGGTGTTTCCTGAAACATCTAAAAAACAAAGCAACAGAACCTAGGGCACTTCCACTTATGGTCCTATAGCTTAGGGAAATTAAAATCAAAAAGACACAGCCACCCCAAAGTTTGGAATGGCTCTGTTTACAAGAACCTCGTTTACAGTACAAGTTCAACATCGCAGAAAGTGAAAAATGGATAAAGAACTTGTGGTATTTACTTACAAAGCAATATCACTCAGCAATGAAATCTGTGTCATCAGGCCCTTAGCAGCACAATGAGTGGATTCAGGTATGATGATTCTAACTGAAATAAGTCACACAGAAAAAGAAACATCATAAGATATCAGTAATACACGGAATGTAAACTTGGCTACACAGGAACTGAATTACAGAACAGAACAGGGTCTCAAATTTAGAAAACCAACTTATTCTTGCTTAAGGGTAAAGGTGAGTTGGGGTGCTGCATAAAACCAGAGATTGAAATGAGCACAGATAAAGTTCCTTAAGCCAAATATGGAATAGACAAGAGCTACTCCTTGCTCAACGAAATGGACTCAACACCCCATATTAAACGCCTAAGAATGTACCTGACTAGTAAGTATCTTAAAACCTATGGATTGCTATGTCTCCGAAAGAGAATCAAGCATGTGTACAGGGGCATAAACGCAGCAGTGATAGGATTGGAGAGGTTCGGTGAGCAAATGAAGAGCCTTTGAAGTCATATTGCATGGTACCCATTCCACGGGTTTCAACTACCCAGGTTTAAGGTATTCTTCCTTCAGCTAAAACATGCATGTGGAACCTAGAGTATGATCAACCATGTGATCGGGAGACGTGTTCAAATATGTCTCAGTTTTCCTCCCCTGGTACTCAGGTGCAACATTCCAGACGCTTTACTAACACTCTCCCCACTTGGAGAGTCAGTCCCTTTAACCTCCTGTTTGGCCCAGTTTGCAATTTCTGCAGAAGATGAACAGGAATAGCGAGAACCAATGAGAGGCTAGCTGCAGGTGTCTGGACGGGCAAATTTAACTCTCATTTCCCACCAGGAAGAGGAAATAACCAAAGGCTCAGCGTGCCGTGCCAGAACCAGATTAGGGCCTGAAGCCATCCTGCGGTGTTGCGGCCAGGTCACAAGAAAGCGAGTTGAAGAAAGGAGCTCAGGGGCACTGTAATTCACAAACCTGCAGAGTTATAAATGACAGCCATTGTCCAAAAATAGACTGAAGTAAGGCTGCCAAGAGGACTTGAAAGCGGGGCAGAATTGCAGGAAACCGATTTCAGGAGGTAGACTGGAATTGCATTGAAAGCATAGGAAAAGAGGCAGAACGTCCACAATGATGCACTTGGCCAAAAAGGGCGTATGCGTTTTTTCCTGAATATATTCAGGAAAAAACGCATACGCCCTTTTTGGCCAACCAAGCAAACTTGCAAAGGAAATCTGCACTACAATGAAGTCTCAATTCCCCCCTGTCAAAAGGGCCATCTGAAAAAAGTGTAAAATCCAGAAAGGCAGGACAGGCCATGGAGAACTGGGAGCCTTGTTATGCTGATGGGGGGGATGTAAATTGCCAACAGACACTCAGGAGAAGTGTATGGTGTTTCCTGAAACATCTAAAAAACAAAGCAACAGAGTGTAGGGCACTTCCACTTATGGTCCTATAGCTTAGGGAAATTAAAATCAAAAAGACACAGCCACCCCAAAGTTTGGTACGCCTCCGTTTACAAGAACCTCGTTTACCGTACAAGTTCAATATCACAGAAAGTGAAAAATGGATAAAGAACTTGTGGTACTTACGTACAATGCAGTATCACTCAGCAATGAAATCTATGTCATCAGGCCCGTAGCAGCAAAATGAGTGGATTCAGGTACGATGATTCTAACTGAAATAAGTCACACAGAAAAAGAAACATCATAAGATATCACTAATACACGGAATGTAAACTTGGCTACACAGGAACTGAATTCCAAAACAGAACAGGTTCTCAAATTTAGAAAACCAACTTATGCTTGCTTAAGGGGAAAGGTGAGTTGGTTTGCTGCATAAAACCAGAGATTGAAATGAGCACAGATAAAGTTCCTTAAGCCAAATATGGAATAGACAAGAGCTACTCCTTGCTCAACGAAATGGACTCAACACCGCATATTAAACGCCTAAGAATGTACCTGACTAGTAAGTATCTTAAAACCTATGGATTGCTATGTCTCCGAAAGAGAATCAAGCATGTGTACAGGGGCATAAACGCAGCAGTGATAGGATTGGAGAGGTTCGGTGAGCAAATGAAGACCCTTTGAAGTCATATTGCATGGTACCCATTCCACGGGTTTCAACTCTCCAGGTTTAAGGTATTCTTCCTTCAGCTAAAACATGCATGTGGAACCCAGAGTATGATCAACCATGTGATCGGGAGTCGTGTTCAAATATGTCTCAGTTTTTGTACCCTGGTACTCGGGTGCAACATTCCAGACGCTTTACTAACACTCTCCCGACTTGGAGAGTCAGTCCCTTTAACCTCCTGTTTGGCCCAGTTTGCAATTTCTGCGGAAGATGAACAAGAATAGCGAGAACCAATGAGAGGCTAGCTGGAGGTGTCTCGACGTGCAAATTTAACTCTCATTTCCCACCAGGAAGAGGAATTAACCAAAGGCTCAGCATGCCGGGCCGGAACCAGATTAGGGCCTGAAGCCATCCTGTGGTGTTGCGGCCAGGTCACAAGAAAGCGAGTTGAAGAAAGGAGCTCAGGGGCACTGTAATTCACAAACCTGCAGAGTTATAAACGACAGCTATCGTCCAAAAATAGACTGAAGTAAGGCTGCCAAGAGGACTTGAAAGCGGGGCAGAATTGAAGGAAACCGATTTCAGGAGGTAGACTGGAATTGCATTGAAAGCATAGGAAAAGAGGCAGAACGTCCACAATGATGCACTTGGCCAAAAAGGGCGTATGCGTTTTTTCCTGAATATATTCAGGAAAAAACGCATACGCCCTTTTTGGCCAACCAAGCAAGCTTGCAAAGGAAATCTGCACTACAATGAAGTCTCACTTCCCCCTGGTCAAAAGGGCCATCTGAAAAAAGTGTAAAATCCAGAAAGGCAACAGGCCATTGAGAACTGGGAGCCTTGTTATGCTGATGGGCGGGATGTAAATTGCCAACAGACACTCAGGAGAAGTGTATGGTGTTTCCTGAAACATCTAAAAAACAAAGCAACAGAACCTAGGGCACTTCCACTTATGGTCCTATAGCTTAGGGAAATTAAAATCAAAAAGACACAGCCACCCCAAAGTTTGGAACGGCTCTGTTGACAAGAACCTCATTTACAGTACAAGTTCAACATCGCAGAAAGTGAAAAATGGATAAAGAAGTTGTGGTATTTACTTACAAAGCAATATCACTCAGCAATGAAATCTGTGTCATCAGGCCCTTAGCAGCACAATGAGTGGATTCAGGTATGATGATTCTAACTGAAATAAGTCACACAGAAAAAGAAACATCATACGATATCAGTAATACACGGAATGGAAACTTGGCTACACAGGAACTGAATTACAGAACAGAACAGGGTCTCAAATTTAGAAAACCAACTTATGCTTGCTTAAGGGGAAAGGTGAGTTGGGGTGCTGCATAAAACCAGAGATTGAAATGAGCACAGATAAAGTTCCTTAAGTCAAATATGGAATAGACAAGAGCTACTCCTTGCTCAACGAAATGGACTCAACACCGCATATTAAACGCCTAAGAATGTACCTGTCTAGTAAGTATCTTAAAACCTATGGATTGCTATGTCTCCGAAAGAGAATCAAGCATGTGTACAGGGGCATAAACGCAGCAGTGATAGTTAGGAGAGGTTCGGTGAGCAAATGAAGACCCTTTGAAGTCATATTGCATGGTACCCATTCCACGGGTTTCAACTACCCAGGTTTAAGGTATTCTTCCTTCAGCTAAAACATGCATGTGGAACCCAGAGTATGATCAACCATGTGAACGGGAGATGTGTTCAAATATGTCTCACTTTTCCTCCCCTGGTACTCGGGTGCAACATTCCAGACGCTTTACTAATACTCTCCCCACTTGGAGAGTCAGCGCCTTTAACCTCCTGTTTGGCGCAGTTTGCAATTTCTGCGGAAGATGAACAGGAATAGCGAGAACCAATGAGAGACTAGTTGGAGGTGTCTGGACGGGCAAATTTAACTCTCATTTCCCACCAGGAAGAGGAAATAACCAAAGGCTCAGCGTGCCGTGCCGGAACCAGATTAGGGCCTGAAGCCATCCTGCGGTGTTGCGGCCAGGTCACAAGAAAGCAAGTTGAAGAAAGGAGCTCAGGGGCACTGTAATTCACAAACCTGCAGAGTTATAAATGACAGCTATCGTACAAAAATAGACTGAAGTAAGGCTGCCAAGAGGACTTGAAAGCGGGGCAGAATTGCAGGAAACCGATTTCAGTAGGTAGACTGGAATTGCATTGAAAGCATAGGAAAAGAGGCAGAACGTCCACAATGATGCACTTGGCCAAAAAGGGCGTATGCGTTTTTTCCTGAATATATTCAGGAAAAAACGCATACGCCCTTTTTGGCCAACCAAGCAAGCTTGCAAAGGAAATCTGCACTACAATGAAGTCTCACTTCCCCCCGGTCAAAAGGGCCATCTGAAAAAAGTGTAAAATCCAGAAAGGCAGGACAGGCCATGGAGAACTGGGAGCCTTGTTATGCTGATGGGCGGGATGTAAATTGCCAACAACCACTCCGGAGAAGTGTATGGTGTTTCCTGAAACATCTAAAAAACAAAGCAACAGAACCTAGGGCACTTCCACTTATGGTCCTATAGCTTAGGGAAATTAAAATCAAAAAGACACAGCCACCCCAAAGTTTGGGACGCCTCCGTTTACAAGAACCTCGTTTACCGTACAAGTTCAATATCACAGAAAGTGAAAAATGGATAAAGAACTTGTGGTACTTACGTACAATGCAGTATCACTCAGCAATGAAATCTATGCCATCAGGCCCGTAGCAGCATAATGAGTGGATTCAGGTACGATGATTCTAACTGAAATAAGTCACACAGAAAAAGAAACATCATAAGATATCACTAATACACGGAATGTAAATTTGGCTACACAGGAACTGAATTCCAAAACAGAACAGGTTCTCAAATTTAGAAAACCAACTTATGCTTGCTTAAGGGGAAAGGTGAGTTGGTTTCTTGCATAAAACCAGAGATTGAAATGAGCACAGATAAAGTTCCTTAAGCCAAATATGGAATAGACAAGAGCTACTCCTTGCTCAACGAAATGGACTCAACACCCCATATTAAACGCCTAAGAATGTACCTGACTAGTAAGTATCTTAAAACCTATGGATTGCTATGTCTCCGAAAGAGAATCAAGCATTTGTACAGGGGCATAAACGCAGCAGTGATAGGATTGGGGAGGTTCGGTGAGCAAATGAAGACCCTTTGAAGACATATTGCATGGTACCCATTACACGGGTCTCAACTCTCCAGGTTTAAGGTATTCTTCCTTCAGCTAAAACATGCATGTGGAACCCAGAGTATGATCAACCGTGTGAACGGGAGACGTGTTCAAATATGTCTCAGTTTTCCTCCCCTGGTACTCGGGTGCAACATTCCAGAAGCTTTACTAACACTCTCCCGACTTGGAGAGTCAGCGCCTTTAACCTCCTGTTTGGCCCAGTTTGCAATTTCTGCGGAAGATGAACAGGAATAGCGAGAACCAATGAGAGGCTAGCTGGAGGTGTCTGGACGGGCAAATTTAACTCTCATTTCCCACCAGGAAGAGGAATTAACCAAAGGCTCAGCGTGCCGTGCCGGAACCAGATTAGGGCCTGAAGCCATCCTGCGGTGTTGCGGCCAGGTCACAAGAAAGCGAGTTGAAGAAAGGAGCTCAGGGGCACTGTAATTCACAAGCCTGCAGAGTTATAAATGACAGCTATCGTCCAAAAATAGACTGAAGTAAGGCTGCCAAGAGGACTTGAAAGCGGGGCAGAATTGCAGGAAACCAATTTCAGGAGGTAGACTGGAATTGCATTGAAAGCATAGGAAAAGAGGCAGAACGTCCACAATGATGCACTTGGCCAAAAAGGGCGTATGCGTTTTTTCCTGAATATATTCAGGAAAAAACGCATACGCCCTTTTTGGCCAACCAAGCAAGCTTGCAAAGGAAATCTGCACTACAATGAAGTCTCACTTCCCCCCGGTCAAAAGGGCCATCTGAAAAAAGTGTAAAATCCAGAAAGGCAGGACAGGCCATGGAGAACTGGGAGCCTTGTTATGCTGATGGGCGTGATGTAAATTGCCAACAACCACTCGGGAGAAGTGTATGGTGTCTCCTGAAACATCTAAAAAACAAATTAACAGAGCCTAGGGCACTGCCACTTATGGTCCTATAGCTTAGGGAAATTAAAATCAAAAAGACACAGCCACCCCAAAGTTTGGGACGCCTCTGTTTACAAGAACCTCGTTTACAGTACAAGTTCAACATCGCAGAAAGTGAAAAATGGATAAAGAAGTTGTGGTATTTACTTACAAAGCAATATCACTCAGCAATGAAATCTGTGTCATCAGGCCCTTAGCAGCACAATGAGTGGATTCAGGTATGATGATTCTAACTGAAATAAGTCACACAGAAAAAGAAACATCATAAGATATCAGTAATACACGGAATGTAAACTTGGCTACACAGGAACTGAATTACAGAACAGAACAGGGTCTCAAATTTAGAAAACCAACTTATGCTTGCTTAAGGATAAAGGTGAATTGGGGTGCTGCATAAGCAGAGATCGAAATGAGCACAGATAAAGTTCCTTAAGCCAAATATGGAATAGACAAGAGCTACTCCTTGCTCAACGAAATGGACTCAACACCGCATATTAAACGCCTAAGAATGTACCTGACTAGTAAGTATCGTAAAACCTATGGATTGCTATGTCTCCGAAAGAGAATCAAGCATGTGTACAGGGGCATAAACGCAGCAGTGATAGGATTGGAGAGGTTCGGTGAGCAAATGAAGACCCTTTGAAGTCATATTGCATGGTACCCATTCCACGGGTCTCAACTCTCCAGGATTAAGGTATTCTTCCTTCAGCTAAAACATGCATGTGGAACCCAAGTATGATCAACCATGTGAACGGGAGACGTGTTCAAATATGTCTCAGTTTTCCTCCCCTGGTACTCGGGTGTAACATTCCAGACGCTTTACTAACACTCTCCCCATTTGGAGAGTCAGCGCCTTTAACCTCCTGTTTGGCCCAGTTTGCAATTTCTGCGGAAGATGAACAGGAATAGCGAGAACCAATGGAGACTAGCTGGAGGTGTCTGGACGGGCAAATTTAACTCTCATTTCCTACCAGGAAGAGGAATTAACCAAAGGCTCAGCGTGCCATGCCAGAACCAGATTAGGGCCTGAAGCCATCCTGCGGTGTTGCGGCCAGGTCACAAGAAAGCGAGTTGAAGAAAGGAGCTCAGGGGCACTGTAATTCACAAACCTGCAGAGTTATAAATGCCAGCTATCGTCCAAAAATAGACTGAAGTAAGGCTGCCAAGAGGACTTGAAAGCGGGGCAGAAATGCAGGAAACCGATTTCAGGAGGTAGACTGGAATTGCATTGAAAGCATAGGAAAAGAGGCAGAACGTCCACAATGATGCACTTGGCCAAAAAGGGCGTATGCGTTTTTTCCTGAATATATTCAGGAAAAAACGCATACGCCCTTTTTGGCCAACCAAGCAAGCTTGCGAAGGAAATCTGCACTACAATGAAGTCTCACTTCCCCCCGGTCAAAAGGGCCATCTGAAAAAAGTGTAAAATCCAGAAAGGCAGGACAGGCCATGGAGAACTGGGAGCCTTGTTATGCTGATGGGCGGGATGTAAATTGCCAACAGACACTCAGGAGAAGTGTATGGTGTTTCCTGAAACATCTAAAAAACAAAGCAACAGAACCTAGGGCACTTCCACTTATGGTCCTATAGCTTAGGGAAATTAAAATCAAAAAGACACAGCCAGCCCAAAGTTTGGAACGGCTCTGTTTACAAGAACCTCGTTTACAGTACAAGTTCAACATCGCAGAAAGTGAACAATGGATAAAGAAGTTGTGGTATTTAGTTACAAAGCAATATCACTCAGCAATGAAATCTATGTCATCAGGCCCTTAGCAGCACAATCAGTGGATTCAGGTATGATGATTCTAACTGAAATAAGTCACACAGAAAAAGAAACATCATAAGATATCAGTAATACACGGAATGTAAACTTGGCTACACAGGAACTGAATTACAGAACAGAACAGGGTCTCAAATTTAGAAAACCAACTTATGCTTGCTTAAGGGTAAAGGTGAGTTGGGGTGCTGCATAAAACCAGAGATTGAAATGAGCACAGATAAAGTTCCTTACGCCAAATATGGAATAGACAAGAGCTACTCCTTGCTCAACGAAATGGACTCAACACCGCATATTAAACACCTAAGAATGTACCTGACTAGAAAGTATCTTAAAACCTATGGATTGCTATGTCTCCGAAAGAGAATCAAGCATGTGTACAGGGCCATAAACGCAGCAGTGATAGGATTGGAGAGGTTCGGTGAGCAAATGAAGACCCTTTGAAGTCATATTGCATGGTACCCATTCCACGGGTTTCAACTACCCAGGTTTAAGGTATTCTTCCTTCAGCTAAAACATGCATGTGGAACCTAGAGTATGATCAACCATGTGATCGGGAGACGTGTTCAAATATGTCTCAGTTTTCTTACCCTGGTACTCGGGTGCAAGATTCCAGACGCTTTACTAACACTCTCCCGACTTGGAGAGTCAGTCCCTTTAACCTCCTGTTTGGCCCAGTTTGCAATTTCTGTGGAAGATGAACAGGAATAACGAGAACCAATGAGAGGCTAGCTGGAGGTGTCTGGATGGGCAAATTTAACTCTCATTTCCCACCAGGAAGAGGAATTAACCAAAGGCTCAGCGTGCCGTGCCAGAACCAGATTAGGGCCTGAAGACATCCTGCGGTGTTGCGGCCAGCTCACAAGAAAGCGAGTTGAAGAAAGGAGCTCAGGGGCACTGTAATTCACAAACCTGCAGAGTTATAAATGACAGCTATCGTCCAAAAATAGACTGAAGTAAGGCTGCCAAGAGGACTTGAAAGCGGGGCAGAATTGCAGGAAACCGATTTCAGGAGGTAGACTGGAATTGCATTGAAAGCATAGGAAAAGAGGCAGAACGTCCACAATGATGCACTTGGTCAAAAAGGGCGTATGCGTTTTTTCCTGAATATATTCAGGAAAAAACGCATACGCCCTTTTTGGCCAACCAAGCAAGCTTGCAAAGGAAATCTGCACTACAATGAAGTCTCACTTCCCCCCGGTCAAAAGGGCCATCTGAAAAAAGTGTAAAATCCAGAAAGGCAGGACAGGCCATGGAGAACTGGGAGCCTTGTTATGCTGATGGGCGGGATGTAAATTGCCAAAAACCACTCGGGAGAAGTGTATGGTGTTTCCTGAAACATCTAAAAAACAAAGCAACAGAACCTAGGGCACTTCCACTTATGGTCCTATAGCTTAGGGAAATTAAAATCAAAAAGACACAGCCACCCCAAAGTTTGGAATGGCTCTGTTTACAAGAACCTCGTTTACAGTACAAGTTCAACATCGCAGAAAGTGAAAAATGGATAAAGAACTTGTGGTATTTACTTACAAAGCAATATCACTCAGCAATGAAATCTGTGTCATCAGGCCCTTAGCAGCACAATGAGTGGATTCAGGTATGATGATTCTAACTGAAATAAGTCACACAGAAAAAGAAACATCATAAGATATCAGTAATACACGGAATGTAAACTTGGCTACACAGGAACTGAATTACAGAACAGAACAGGGTCTCAAATTTAGAAAACCAACTTATGCTTGCTTAAGGATAAAGGTGAATTGGGGTGCTGCATAAGCAGAGATCGAAATGAGCACAGATAAAGTTCCTTAAGCCAAATATGGAATAGACAAGAGCTACTCCTTGCTCAACGAAATGGACTCAACACCGCATATTAAACGCCTAAGAATGTACCTGACTAGTAAGTATCGTAAAACCTATGGATTGCTATGTCTCCGAAAGAGAATCAAGCATGTGTACAGGGGCATAAACGCAGCAGTGATAGGATTGGAGAGGTTCGGTGAGCAAATGAAGACCCTTTGAAGTCATATTGCATGGTACCCATTCCACGGGTCTCAACTCTCCAGGATTAAGGTATTCTTCCTTCAGCTAAAACATGCATGTGGAACCCAAGTATGATCAACCATGTGAACGGGAGACGTGTTCAAATATGTCTCAGTTTTCCTCCCCTGGTACTCGGGTGTAACATTCCAGACGCTTTACTAACACTCTCCCCATTTGGAGAGTCAGCGCCTTTAACCTCCTGTTTGGCCCAGTTTGCAATTTCTGCGGAAGATGAACAGGAATAGCGAGAACCAATGGAGACTAGCTGGAGGTGTCTGGACGGGCAAATTTAACTCTCATTTCCTACCAGGAAGAGGAATTAACCAAAGGCTCAGCGTGCCATGCCAGAACCAGATTAGGGCCTGAAGCCATCCTGCGGTGTTGCGGCCAGGTCACAAGAAAGCGAGTTGAAGAAAGGAGCTCAGGGGCACTGTAATTCACAAACCTGCAGAGTTATAAATGCCAGCTATCGTCCAAAAATAGACTGAAGTAAGGCTGCCAAGAGGACTTGAAAGCGGGGCAGAAATGCAGGAAACCGATTTCAGGAGGTAGACTGGAATTGCATTGAAAGCATAGGAAAAGAGGCAGAACGTCCACAATGATGCACTTGGCCAAAAAGGGCGTATGCGTTTTTTCCTGAATATATTCAGGAAAAAACGCATACGCCCTTTTTGGCCAACCAAGCAAGCTTGCGAAGGAAATCTGCACTACAATGAAGTCTCACTTCCCCCCGGTCAAAAGGGCCATCTGAAAAAAGTGTAAAATCCAGAAAGGCAGGACAGGCCATGGAGAACTGGGAGCCTTGTTATGCTGATGGGCGGGATGTAAATTGCCAACAGACACTCAGGAGAAGTGTATGGTGTTTCCTGAAACATCTAAAAAACAAAGCAACAGAACCTAGGGCACTTCCACTTATGGTCCTATAGCTTAGGGAAATTAAAATCAAAAAGACACAGCCAGCCCAAAGTTTGGAACGGCTCTGTTTACAAGAACCTCGTTTACAGTACAAGTTCAACATCGCAGAAAGTGAACAATGGATAAAGAAGTTGTGGTATTTAGTTACAAAGCAATATCACTCAGCAATGAAATCTATGTCATCAGGCCCTTAGCAGCACAATCAGTGGATTCAGGTATGATGATTCTAACTGAAATAAGTCACACAGAAAAAGAAACATCATAAGATATCAGTAATACACGGAATGTAAACTTGGCTACACAGGAACTGAATTACAGAACAGAACAGGGTCTCAAATTTAGAAAACCAACTTATGCTTGCTTAAGGGTAAAGGTGAGTTGGGGTGCTGCATAAAACCAGAGATTGAAATGAGCACAGATAAAGTTCCTTACGCCAAATATGGAATAGACAAGAGCTACTCCTTGCTCAACGAAATGGACTCAACACCGCATATTAAACACCTAAGAATGTACCTGACTAGAAAGTATCTTAAAACCTATGGATTGCTATGTCTCCGAAAGAGAATCAAGCATGTGTACAGGGCCATAAACGCAGCAGTGATAGGATTGGAGAGGTTCGGTGAGCAAATGAAGACCCTTTGAAGTCATATTGCATGGTACCCATTCCACGGGTTTCAACTACCCAGGTTTAAGGTATTCTTCCTTCAGCTAAAACATGCATGTGGAACCTAGAGTATGATCAACCATGTGATCGGGAGACGTGTTCAAATATGTCTCAGTTTTCTTACCCTGGTACTCGGGTGCAAGATTCCAGACGCTTTACTAACACTCTCCCGACTTGGAGAGTCAGTCCCTTTAACCTCCTGTTTGGCCCAGTTTGCAATTTCTGTGGAAGATGAACAGGAATAACGAGAACCAATGAGAGGCTAGCTGGAGGTGTCTGGATGGGCAAATTTAACTCTCATTTCCCACCAGGAAGAGGAATTAACCAAAGGCTCAGCGTGCCGTGCCAGAACCAGATTAGGGCCTGAAGACATCCTGCGGTGTTGCGGCCAGCTCACAAGAAAGCGAGTTGAAGAAAGGAGCTCAGGGGCACTGTAATTCACAAACCTGCAGAGTTATAAATGACAGCTATCGTCCAAAAATAGACTGAAGTAAGGCTGCCAAGAGGACTTGAAAGCGGGGCAGAATTGCAGGAAACCGATTTCAGGAGGTAGACTGGAATTGCATTGAAAGCATAGGAAAAGAGGCAGAACGTCCACAATGATGCACTTGGCCAAAAAGGGCGTATGCGTTTTTTCCTGAATATATTCAGGAAAAAACGCATACGCCCTTTTTGACCAACCAAGCAAGCTTGCAAAGAAGTCTGCAGTACAGTGAAGTCTCACTTCCCCCCGGTCAAAAGGGCCATCTGAAAAAAGTGTAAAATCCTGAAAGGCAGGACAGGCCCTGGAGAACTGGGGGCCTTGTTATGCTGATGGGCGGGATGTAAATTGCCAACAGACACTCGGGAGAAGTGTATGGTGTTTCCTGAAACATCGAAAAAACAAAGAAACAGAGCCTAGGGCACTTCCACTTATGGTCCTATAGCTTAGGGAAATTAATATCAAAAAGACACAGCCACCCCAAAATTTGGGACGCCTCTGTTTACAAGAACCTCGTTTACCGTACAAGTTCAATATCACAGAAAGTGAAAAATGGATAAAGAACTTGTGGTACTTACGTACAATGCAGTATCACTCAGCAATGAAATCTATGCCATCAGGCCCGTAGCAGCATAATGAGTGGATTCAGGTACGATGATTCTAACTGAAATAAGTCACACAGAAAAAGAAACATCATAAGATATCACTAATACACGGAATGTAAACTTGGCTACACAGGAACTGAATTCCAAAACAGCACAGGGTCTCAAATTCAGAAAACCAACTTATGCTTGCTTAAGGGGAAAGGTGAGTTGGGGTGCTGCATAAAACCAGAGATTGAAATGAGCACAGATAAAGTTCCTTAAGCCAAATATGGAATAGACAAGAGCTACTCCTTGCTCAACGAAATGGACTCAACACCCCATATTAAACGCCTAAGAATGTAACTGACTAGTAAGTATCTTAAAACCTATGGATTTCTATGTCTCTAAAAGAGAATCAAGCGTGTGTACAGGGGCATAAACGCAGCAGTGATACGATTGGAGAGGTTCGGTGAGCAAACGAAGACCCTTTGAAATCATATTGCATGGTACCCATTCCACGGGTTTCAACTACCCAGGTTTAAGGTATTCTTCCTTCAGCTAAAACATGCATGTGGAACCTAGAGTATGATCAACCATGTGATCGGGAGATGTGTTCAAATATGTCTCAGTTTTTGTACCCTGGTACTCGGGTGCAACATTCCAGACGCTTTACTAACACTCTCACGACTTCAGAGTCAATCCCTTAAATCTCCTGTTTGGCCCAGTTTGCAATTTCTGCGGAAGATGAACAGGAATAGCGAGAACCAATGAGAGACTAGCTGGAGGTGTCTGGACGGGCAAATTTAACTCTCATTTCCCACCAGGAAGATGAATTAACCAAAGGCTCAGCGTGCCGTGCCAGAATCAGATTAGGGCCTGAAGCCATCCTGCGGTGTTGCGGCCAGCTCACAAGAAAGCGAGTTGAAGAAAGGAGCTCAGGGGCACTGTAATTCACAAACCTGCAGAGTTATAAATGACAGCTATCGTCCAAAAATAGACTGAAGTAAGGCTGCCAAGAGGACTTGAAAGCGGGGCAGAATTGCAGGAAACCGATTTCAGGAGGTAGACTGGAATTGCATTGAAAGCATAGGAAAAGAGGCAGAACGTCCACAATGATGCACTTGGCCAAAAAGGGCGTATGCGTTTTTTCCTGAATATATTCAGGAAAAAACGCATACGCCCTTTTTGGCCAACCAAGCAAGCTTGCAAAGGAAATCTGCACTACAAAGAAGTCTCACTTCCCCCCGGTCAAAAGGGCCATCTGAAAAAGGTGTAAAATCCAGAAAGGCAGGACAGGCCATGGAGAACTGGGAGCTTTGTTATGCTGATGGGCGGGATGTAAATTGTCAACAGACACTCCTGAGAAGTGTATGGTGTTTCCTGAAACATCTAAAAAACAAAGCAACAGAGCCTAGGGCACTTCCACTTATGGTCCTATAGCTTAGGGAAATTAAAATCAAAAAGACACAGCCACCCAAATGTTTGGGACTCCTCTGTTTACAAGAACCTCGTTTACTGTAAAAGTTCAACATTGTAGAAAGTGAAAAATGGATAAAGAAGTTGTGGTATTTACTTACAAAGCAATATCACTCAGCAATGAAATCTGTGTCATCAGGCACTTAGCAGCACAATGAGTGGATTCAGGTATGATGATTCTAACTGAAATAAGTCACACAGAAAAAGAAACATCATAAGATATCAGTAATACATGGAATGTAAACTTGGCTACACAGGAACTGAATTACAGAACAGAACAGGGTCTCAAATTTAGAAAACCAACTTATGCTTGCTTAAGGGGAAAGGTGAGTTGGGGTGCTGCATAAAACCAGAGATTGAAATGAGCACAGATAAAGTTCCTTAAGCCAAATATGGAATAGACAAGAGCTACTCCTTGCTCAACGAAATGGACTCAACACCGCATATTAAACGCCTAAGAATGTACCTGACTAGTAAGTATCTTAAAACCTATGGATTGCTATGTCTCTGAAAGAGAATCAAGCATGTGTACAGGGGCATAAACGCAGCAGTGATAGGATTGGAGAGGTTCGGTGAGCAAATGAAGACCCTTTGAAGTCATATTGCATGGTACCCATTACACGGGTCTCAACTCTCCAGGTTTAAGGTATTCTTCCTTCAGCTAAAACATGCATGTGGAACGTAGAGTATGATCAACCATGTGATCAGGAGACGTGTTCAAATATGTCTCAGTTTTCGTACCCTGGTACTCGGGTGCAACATTCCAGACGCTTTACTAACACTCTCCCGACTTGGAGAGTCAGTCCCTTTAACCTCCTGTTTGGCCCAGTTTGCAATTTCTGCGGAAGATAAACAGGAATAGCGAGAACCAATGAGAGACTAGCTGGAGGTGTCTGGACAGGCAAATTTAACTCTCATTTCCCACCAGGAAGAGGAATTAACCAAAGGCTCAGCGTGCCGTGCCGGAACCAGATTAGGGCCTGAAGCCATCCTGCGGTGTTGCGGCCAGCTCACAAGAAAGCGAGTTGAAGAAAGGAGCTCAGGGGCACTGTAATTCACAAACCTGCAGAGTTATAAATGACAGCTATCGTCCAAAAATAGACTGAAGTAAGGCTGCCAAGAGGACTTGAAAGCGGGGCAGAATTGCAGGAAACCGATTTCAGGAGGTAGACTGGAATTGCATTGAAAGCATAGGAAAAGAGGCAGAACGTCCACAATGATGCACTTGGCCAAAAAGGGCGTATGCGTTTTTTCCTGAATATATTCAGGAAAAAACGCATATGCCCTTTTTGGCCAACCAAGCAAGCTTGCAAAGGAAATCTGCACTACAATGAAGTCTCACATCCCCCCGGTCAAAAGGGCCATCTGAAAAAAGTGTAAAATCCAGAAAGGCAGGACAGGCCATGGAGAACTGGGAGCTTTGTTATGCTGATGGGCGGGATGTAAATTGCCAACAGACACTGAGGAGAAGTGTATGGTGTTTCCTGAAACATCGAAAAAACAAAGCAACAGAGCCTAGGGCACTTCCACTTATGGTCCTATAGCTTAGGGAAATTTAAATCAAAAAGACACAGCCACCCAAAAGTTTGGGACTCCTCTGTTTACAAGAACCTCGTTTACTGTAAAAGTTCAATATCGCAGAAAGTGAAAAATGGATAAAGAAGTTGTGGTACTTACGTACAATGCAGTATCATTCAGCAATGAAATCTTTGTCATCAGGCCCGTAGCAGCTTAATGAGTGGATTCAGGTACGATGTTTCTAACTGAAATAAGTCACACAGAAAAAGAAACATCATAAGATATCACTAATACACGGAATGTAAACTTGGCTACACAGGAACTGAATTACAGAACAGAACAGGGTCTCAAATTTAGAAAACCAACTTATGCTTGCTTAAGGGGAAAGGTGAGTTGGGGTGCTGCATAAAACCAGAGATCGAAATGAGCACAGATAAAGTTCCTTAAGCCAAATATGGAATAGACAAGAGCTACTGCTTGCTCAACGAAATGGACTCGACACCGCATATTAAACGCCTAAGAATGTACCTGACTAGTAAGTATCTTAAAACCTATGGATTGCTATGTCTCCGAAAGAGAATGAAGCATGTGTACAGGGGCATAAACACAGCAGTGAAAGGATTGGAGAGGTTCGGTGAGCAAAAGAAGACCCTTTGAAGTCATATTACATGGTACCCATTCCATGGGTTTTAACTACCCAGGTTTAAGGTATTCTTCCTTCAGCTAAAACTTGCATGTGGAACCTAGAGTATGATCAACCATGTGATCGGGAGATGTGTTCAAATATGTCTCAGTTTTCGTACCCTGGTACTCGGGTGCAACATTCCAGACGCTTTACTAACACTCTCCCCACTTGGAGAGTCAGTCCCTTTAACCTCCTGTTTGGCCCAGTTTGCAATTTCTGTGGAAGATGAACAGGAATAGCGAGAACCAATGAGAGACTAGCTGCAGGTGTCTGGATGGGCAAATTTAACTCTCATTTCCCACCAGGAAGAGGAATTAACCAAAGGCTCAGCGTGCCGTGCCAGAACCAGATTAGGGCCTGAAGCCATCCTGCGGTGTTGCGGCCAGCTCACAAGGAAGCGAGTTGAAGAAAGGAACTCAGGGGCACTGTAATTCACAAACCTGCAGAGTTATAAATGACAGCTATCGTCCAAAAATAGACTGAAGTAAGGCTGCCAAGAGGACTTGAAAGCGGGGCAGAATTGCAGGAAACCGATTTCAGGAGGTAGACTGGAATTGCATTGAAAGCATAGGAAAAGAGGCAGAACGTCCACAATGATGCACTTGGCCAAAAAGGGCGTATGCGTTTTTTCCTGAATATATTCAGGAAAAAACGCATACGCCCTTTTTGGCCAACCAAGCAAACTTGCAAAGGAAATCTGCACTACAAAGAAGTCTCACTTCTCCCCGGTCAAAAGGGCCATCTGAAAAAAGTGTAAAATCCAGAAAGGCAGGACAGGCCATGGAGAACTGGGAGCCTTGTTATGCTGATGGGCGGGATGTAAATTGCCAACAGAAACTCGGGAGAAGTGTATGGTGTTTCCTGAAACATCGAAAAAACAAAGAAACAGAGTCTAGGGCACTTCCACTTATGGTCCTATAGCTTAGGGAAATTAAAATCAAAAAGACACATCCACCCCAAAGTTTGGGACGCCTCTGTTTACAAGAACCTCGTTAACGTGCAAGTTCAATATCACAGAAAGTGAAAAATGGATAAAGAACTTGTGGTACTTACGTACAATGCAGTATCACTCAGCAATGAAATCTATGTCATCAGGCCCGTAGCAGCAT
This sequence comes from Stenella coeruleoalba, assembly GCF_951394435.1. NCBI lineage: Eukaryota > Metazoa > Chordata > Mammalia > Artiodactyla > Delphinidae > Stenella > Stenella coeruleoalba. The sequence goes on along the minus strand of NW_027646118.1, from coordinate 178,073 downwards.
AATGAGTGGATTCAGGTACGATGATTCTAACTGAAATAAGTCACACAGAAAAAGAAACATCATAAAATATCACTAATACACGGAATGTAAACTTGGCTACACAGGAACTGAATTCCAAAACAGAACAGGGTCTCAAATTTATAAAACCAACTTATGCTTGCTTAAGGGGAAAGGTGAGTTGGGGTGCTGCATAAAACCAAAGATTGAAATGAGCACAGATAAATTTCCTTAAGCCAAATATGGAATAGACAAGAGCTACTCCTTGCTCAGCGAAATGGACTCAACACCCCATATTAAACGCCTAAGAATGTACGTGACTAGTCAGTATCTTAAAACCTATGGATTGCTATGTCTCCAAAAGAGAATCAAGCGTGTGCACAGGGGCATAAACACAGCAGTGAAAGGATTGGAGAGGTTCGGTGAGCAAAAGAAGACCCTTTGAAGTCATATTACATGGTACCCATTCCACGGGTTTCAACTACCCAGGTTTAAGGTATTCTTCCTTCAGCTAAAACATGCATGTGGAACCTAGAGTATGATCAACCATGTGATCGGGAGACGTGTTCAAATATGTCTCAGTTTTCATAACCTGGTACTCGGGTGCAACATTCCAGACGCTTTACTAACACTCTCCCGACTTGGAGAGTCAGTCCCTTTAACCTCCTGTTTGGCTCAGTTTGCAATTTCTGCGGAAGATGAACAGGAATAGCGAGAACCAATGAGAGACTAGCTGGAGGTGTCTGGACGGGCAAATTTAACTCTCATTTCCCACCAGGAAGAGGAATTAACCAAAGGCTCAGCGTGCCGTGCCAGAACCAGATTAGGGCCTGAAGCCATCCTGCGGTGTTGTGGCCAGCTCAAAAGAAAGCGAGTTGAAGAAAGGAGCTCAGGGGCACTGTAATTCACAAACCTGCAGAGTTATAAATGACAGCTATCGTCCAAAAATAGACTGAAGTAAGGCTGCCAAGAGGACTTGAAAGCGGGGCAGAATTGCAGGAAACCGATTTCAGGAGGTAGACTGGAATTGCATTGAAAGCATAGGAAAAGAGGCAGAACGTCCACAATGATGCACTTGGCCAAAAAGTGCGTATGCGTTTTTTCCTGAATATATTCAGGAAAAAACGCATACGCCCTTTTTGGCCAACCAAGCAAGCTTGCAAAGGAAATCTGCACTACAAAGAAGTCTCACTTCCCCCCGGTCAAAAGGGCCATCTGAAAAAGGTGTAAAATCCAGAAAGGCAGGACAGGCCATGGAGAACTGGGAGCTTTGTTATGCTGATGGGCGGGATGTAAATTGTCAACAGACACTCCTGAGAAGTGTATGGTGTTTCCTGAAACATCTAAAAAACAAAGCAACAGAGCCTAGGGCACTTCCACTTATGGTCCTATAGCTTAGGGAAATTAAAATCAAAAAGACACAGCCACCCCAAAGTTTGGGACTCCTCTGTTTACAAGAACCTCGTTTACTGTAAAAGTTCAACATTGTAGAAAGTGAAAAATGGATAAAGAAGTTGTGGTATTTACTTACAAAGCAATATCACTCAGCAATGAAATCTGTGTCATCAGGCCCTTAGCAGCACAATGAGTGGATTCAGGTATGATGATTCTAACTGAAATAAGTCACACAGAAAAAGAAACATCATAAGATATCAGTAATACATGGAATGTAAACTTGGCTACACAGGAACTGAATTACAGAACAGAACAGGGTCTCAAATTTAGAAAACCAACTTATGCTTGCTTAAGGGGAAAGGTGAGTTGGGGTGCTGCATAAAACCAGAGATTGAAATGAGCACAGATAAAGTTCCTTAAGCCAAATATGGAATAGACAAGAGCTACTCCTTGCTCAACAAAATGGACTCAACACCGCATATTAAACGCCTAAGAATGTACCTGACTTGTAAGTATCTTAAAACCTATGGATTGCTATGTCTCCGAAAGAGAATCAAGCATGTGTACAGGGGCATAAACGCAGCAGTGATAGGATTGGAGAGGTTTGGTGAGCAAATGAAGACCCTTTGAAGTCATATTGCATGGTACCCATTCCACGGGTTTCAACTACCCAGGTTTAAGGTATTCTTCCTTCAGCTAAAACATGCATGTGGAACCTAGAGTATGATCAACCATGTGATCAGGAGACGTGTTCAAATATGTCTCAGTTTTCGTACCCTGGTACTCGGGTGCAACATTCCAGACGCTTTACTAACACTCTCCCGACTTGGAGAGTCAGTCCCTTTAACCTCCTGTTTGGCCCAGTTTGCAATTTCTGCGGAAGATAAACAGGAATAGTGAGAACCAATGAGAGACTAGCTGGAGGTGTCTGGACAGGCAAATTTAACTCTCATTTCCCACCAGGAAGAGGAATTAACCAAAGGCTCAGCGTGCCGTGCCGGAACCAGATTAGGGCCTGAAGCCATCCTGCGGTGTTGCGGCCAGCTCACAAGAAAGCGAGTTGAAGAAAGGAGCTCAGGGGCACTGTAATTCACAAACCTGCAGAGTTATAAATGACAGCTATCGTCCAAAAATAGACTGAAGTAAGGCTGCCAAGAGGACTTGAAAGCGGGGCAGAATTGCAGGAAACCGATTTCAGGAGGTAGACTGGAATTGCATTGAAAGCATAGGAAAAGAGGCAGAACGTCCACAATGATGCACTTGGCCAAAAAGGGCATATGCGTTTTTTCCTGAATATATTCAGGAAAAAACGCATACGCCCTTTTTGGCCAACCAAGCAAGCTTGCAAATGAAATCTGCACTACAATGAAGTCTCACTTCCCCCCGGTCAAAAGGGCCATCTGAAAAAAGTGTAAAATCCAGAAAGGCAGGACAGGCCATGGAGAACTGGGAGCCTTGTTATTCTGAAGGGCGGGATGTAAATTGCCAAGAACCACTCGGGAGAAGTGTATGGTGTTAACTGAAACATCTAAAAAACAAAGCAACAGAGCCTAGGGCACTTCCACTTATGGTCCTATAGCTTAGGGAATTTAAAATCTAAAAGACACAGCCACCCCAAAGTTTGGAACGGCTCTGTTTACAAGAACCTCGTTTACAGTACAAGTTCAACATCGCAGAAAGTGAAAAATGGATAAAGAAGTTGTGGTATTTACTTACAAAGCAATATCACTCAGCAATGAAATCTATGTCATCAGGCCCTTAGCAGCACAATGAGTGGATTCAGGTCTGATGATTCTAACTGAAATAAGTCACACAGAAAAAGAAACATCATAAGATATCACTAATACACGGAATGGAAACTTGGCTACACAGGAACTGAATTACAGAACAGAACAGGGTCTCAAATTTAGAAAACCAACTTATTCTTGCTTAAAGGTAAAGGTGAGGTGGGGTGCTGCATAAAACCAGAGATTGAAATGAGCACAGATAAAGTTCCTTAAGTCAAATATGGAATAGACAAGAGCTACTCCTTGCTCAACGAAATGGACTCAACACCGCATATTAAACGCCTAAGAATGTACCTGACTAGTAAGTATCTTAAAACCTATGGATTTCTATGTCTCCGAAAGAGAATCAAGCATGTGTACAGGGGCATAAACGCAGCAGTGATAGGATTGGAGAGGTTCGGTGAGCAAATGAAGACCCTTTGAAGTCATATTGCATGGTACCCATTCCACGGGTTTCAACTACCCAGGTTTAAGGTATTCTTCCTTCAGCTAAAACATGCATGTGGAACCTAGAGTATGATCAACCATGTGATCGGGAGACGTGTTCAAATATGTCTCAGTTTTCGTACCCTGGTACTCGGGTGCAACATTCCAGACGCTTTACTAACACTCTCCCGACTTGGAGAGTCAGTCCCTTTAACCTCGTGTTTGGCCCAGTTTGCAATTTCTGCGGAAGATGAACAGGAATAGCGAGAACCAATGAGAGACTAGCTGGAGGTGTCTGGACGGGCAAATTTAACTCTCATTTCCCACCAGGAAGAGGAATTAACCAAAGGCTCAGCGTGCCGTGCCGGAACCAGATTAGGGCCTGAAGCCATCCTGCGGTGTTGCGGCCAGCTCAAAAGAAAGCGAGTTGAAGAAAGGAGCTCAGGGGCACTGTAATTCACAAACCTGCAGAGTTATAAATGACAGCTATCGTCCAAAAATAGACTGAAGTAAGGCTGCCAAGAGGACTTGAAAGCGGGGCAGAATTGCAGGAAACCGATTTCAGGAGGTAGACTGGAATTGCATTGAAAGCATAGGAAAAGAGGCAGAACGTCCACAATGATGCACTTGGCCAAAAAGGGCGTATGCGTTTTTTCCTGAATATATTCAGGAAAAAACGCATACGCCCTTTTTGGCCAACCAAGCAAGCTTGCAAAGGAAATCTGCACTACAATGAAGTCTCACTTCCCCCCGGTCAAAAGGGCCATCTGAAAAAAGTGTAAAATCCAGAAAGGCAGGACAGGCCATGGAGAACTGGGAGCCTTGTTATGCTGATGGGCGGGATGTAAATTGCCAACAGCCACTCGGGAGAAGTGTATGGTGTTTCCTGAAACATCTAAAAAACAAAGCAACAGAACCTAGGGCACTTCCACTTATGGTCCTATAGCTTAGGGAAATTAAAATCAAAAAGACACAGCCACCCCAAAGTTTGGAACGGCTCTGTTTACAAGAACCTCGTTTACACTACAAGTTCAACATCGCAGAAAGTGAAAAATGGATAAAGAAGTTGTGGTATTTACTTACAAAGCAATATCACTCAGCAATGAAATCTGTGTCATCAGGCCCTTAGCAGCACAATGAGTGGATTCAGGTATGATGATTCTAACTGAAATAAGTCACACAGAAAAAGAAACATCATAAGATATCAGTAATACACGGAATGTAAACTTGGCTACACAGGAACTGAATTACAGAACAGAACAGGGTCTCAAATTTAGAAAACCAACTTATGCTTGCTTAAGGGGAAAGGTGAGTTGGGGTGCTGCATAAAACCAGAGATTGAAATGAGCACAGATAAAGTTCCTTAAGCCAAATATGGAATACACAAGAGCTACTCCTTGCTCAACGAAATGGACTCAACACCGCATATTAAACGCCTAAGAATGTACCTGACTAGTAAGTATCTTAAAACCTATGGATTGCTATGTCTCCGAAAGAGAATCAAGCATGTGTACAGGGGCATAAATGCAGCAGTGATAGGATTGGAGAGGTTCGGTGACCAAATGCAGACCCTTTGAAGTCATATTGCATTGTACCCATTCCACGGGTTTCAACTACCAAGGTTTTAGGTATTCTTCCTTCAGCTAAAACATGCATGTGGAACACAGAGTATGATCAACCATGTGATCGGGAGACGTGTTCAAATATGTCTCAGTTTTCGTACCCTGGTACTCGGGTGCAACATTCCAGACGCTTTACTAACACTCTCCCGACTTGGAGAGTCAGTCCCTTTAACCTCCTGTTTGGCCCAGTTTGCAATTTCTGCGGAAGATGAACAGGAATAGTGAGAACCAATGAGAGACTAGCTGGAGGTGTCTGGACGGGCAAATTTAACTCTCATTTCCCACCAGGAACAGGAATTAACCAAAGGCTCAGCGTGCCGTGCCGGAACCAGATTAGGGCCTGAAGCCATCCTGCGGTGTTGCGGCCAGCTCACAAGAAAGCGAGTTGAAGAAAGGAGCTCAGGGGCACTGTAATTCACAAACCTGCAGAGTTATAAATGACAGCTATCGTCCAAAAATAGACTGAAGTAAGGCTGCCAAGAGGACTTGAAAGCGGGGCAGAATTGCAGGAAACCGATTTCAGGAGGTAGACTGGAATTGCATTGAAAGCATAGGAAAAGAGGCAGAACGTCCACAATGATGCACTTGGCCAAAAAGGGCGTATGCGTTTTTTCCTGAATATATTCAGGAAAAAACGCATACGCCCTTTTTGGCCAACCAAGCAAGCTTGCAAAGGAAATCTGCACTACAATGAAGTCTCACTTCCCCCCGGTCAAAAGGGCCATCTGAAAAAAGTGTAAAATCCAGAAAGGCAGGACAGGCCATGGAGAACTGGGAGCCTTGTTATGCTGATGGGCGGGATGTAAATTGCCAACAGACACTCGGGAGAAGTGTATGGTGTTTCCTGAAACATCTAAAAAACAAAGCAACAGAGCCTAGGGCACTTCCACTTATGGTCCTATAGCTTAGGGAAATTAAAATCAAAAAGACACAGACACCCCAAAGTTTGGGACGCCTCTGTTTACAAGAACCTCGTTTACAGTACAAGTTCAACATCGCAGAAAGTGAAAAATGGATAAAGAAGTTGTGGTATTTACTTACAAAGCAATATCACTCAGCAATGAAATCTGTGTCATCAGGCCCTTAGCAGCACAATGAGTGGATTCAGGTATGATGATTCTAACTGAAATAAGTCACACAGAAAAAGAAACATCATAAGATATCAGTAATACACGGAATGTAAACTTGGCTACACAGGAACTGAATTACAGAACAGAACAGGGTCTCAAATTTAGAAAACCAACTTATGCTTGCTTAAGGGTAAAGGTGAGTTGCGGTGCTGCATAAAACCAGAGATTGAAATGAGCACAGATAAAGTTCCTTAAGCCAAATATGGAATAGACAAGAGCTACTCCTTGCTCAACGAAATGGACTCAACACCGCATATTAAACGCCTAAGAATGTACCTGACTAGTAAGTATCTTAAAACCTATGGATTGCAATGTCTCCGAAAGAGAATCAAGCATGTGTACAGGGGCATAAACGCAGCAGTGATAGGTTTGGAGATGTTCGGTGAGCAAATGAAGACCCTTTGAAGTCATATTGCATGGTACCCATTCCACGGGTTTCAACTACCCAGGTTTAAGGTATTCTTCCTTCAGCTAAAACATGCATGTGGAACCTAGAGTATGATCAACCATGTGATCGGGAGATTTGTTCAAATATGTCTCAGTTTTCGTACCCTGGTACTCGGGTGCAACATTCCAGACGCTTTACTAACACTCTCCCCACTTGGAGAGTCAGTCCCTTTAACCTCCTGTTTGGCCCAGTTTGCAATTTCTGCGGAAGATGAACACGAATAGCGAGAACCAATGAGAGACTAGCTGGAGGTGTCTGAACGGGTAAATTTAACTCTCATTTCCCACCAGGAAGAGGAATTAACCAAAGGCTCAGCATGCCGTGCCAGAACCAGATTAGGGCCTGAAGCCATCCTGCGGTGTTGCGGCCAGCTCACAAGAAAGCGAGTTGAAGAAAGGAGCTCAGGGGCACTGTAATTCACAAACCTGCAGAGTTATAAATGACAGCTATCGTCCAAAAATAGACTGAAGTAAGGCTGCCAAGAGGACTTGAAAGCGGGGCAGAATTGCAGGAAACCGATTTCAGGAGGTAGACTGGAATTGCATTGAAAGCATAGGAAAAGAGGCAGAACGTCCACAATGATGCACTTGGCCAAAAAGGGCGTATGCGTGTTTTCCTGAATATATTCAGGAAAAAACGCATACGCCCTTTTTGGCCAACCAAGCAAGCTTGCAAAGGAAATCTGCACTACAATGAAGTCTCACTTCCCCCCGGTCAAAAGGGCCATCTGAAAAAAGTGTAAAATCCAGAAAGGCAGGACAGGCCATGGAGAACTGGGAGCCTTGTTATGCTGATGGGCGGGATGTAAATTGCCAACAGACACTCGGGAGAAGTGTATGGTGTTTCCTGAAACATCTAAAAAACAAAGCAACAGAGCCTAGGGCAATGCCACTTATGGTCCTATAGCTTAGGGAAATTAAAATCAAAAAGACACAGCCACCCCAAAGTTTGGGACGCCTCTGTTTACAAGAACCTCGTTTACAGTACAAGTTCAACATCGCAGAAAGTGAAAAATGGATAAAGAAATTGTGGTACTTACGTACAATGCAGTATCACTCAGCAATGAAATCTATGTCATCAGGCCCGTAGCAGCATAATGAGTGGATTCAGGTACGATGATTCTAACTGAAATAAGTCACACAGAAAAAGAAACATCATAAGATATCACTAATACACGGAATGTAAACTTGGCTACACAGGAACTGCATTCCAAAACAGAACAGGGTCTCAAATTTAGAAAACCAACTTATGCTTGCTTAAGGGTAAAGGTGAGTTGGGGTGCTGCATAAAACCAGAGATTGAAATGAGCACAGATAATGTTCCTTAAGCCAAATATGGAATAGACAAGAGCTACTCCTTGCTCAACGAAATGGACTCAACACCCCATATTAAACGCCTAAGAATGTACCTGACTAGTAAGTATCTTAAAACCTATGGATTGCTATGTCTCCAAAAGAGAATCAAGCTTGTGTACAGGGGCATAAACGCAGCAGTGATAGGATTGGAGAGGTTCGGTGAGCAAATGAAGACCCTTTGAAGTCATATTGCATGGTACCCATTACACGGGTCTCAACTCTCCAGGTTTAAGGTATTCTTCCTTCAGCTAAAATATGCATGTTGAACCCAGAGTATGATCAACCATGTGAACGGGAGACGTGTTCAAATATGTCTCAGTTTTCCTCCCCTGGTACTCGGGTGCAACATTCCAAACGCTTTACTAACACTCTCCCGACTTGGAGAGTCAGTGCCTTTAACCTCCTGTTTGGCCCAGTTTGCAATTTCTGCGGAAGATGTACAGGAATAGCGAGAACCAATGAGAGGCTAGCTGGAGGTGTCTGAACGGGCAAATTTAACTCTCATTTCCCACCAGGAAGAGGAATTAATCAAAGGCTCAGCATGCCGGGCCGGAACCAGATTAGGGCCTGAAGCCATCCTGCGGTGTTGCGGCCAGGTCACAAGAAAGCGAGTTGAAGAAAGGAGCTCAGGGGCACTGTAATTCACAAACCTGCAGAGTTATAAATGACAGCTATCGTCCAAAAATAGACTGAAGTAAGGCTGCCAAGAGGACTTGAAAACGGGTCAGAATTGCAGGAAACCGATTTCAGGAGGTAGACTGGAATTGCATTGAAAGCATAGGAAAAGAGGCAGAACGTCCACAATGATGCACTTGGCCAAAAAGGGCGTATGCGTTTTTTCCTGAATATATTCAGGAAAAAACGCATACGCCCTTTTTGGCCAACCAAGCAAGCTTGCAAAGGAAATCTGCACTACAATGAAGTCTCACTTCCCCCCGGTCAAAAGGGCCATCTGAAAAAAGTGTAAAATCCAGAAAGGCAGGACAGGCCATGGAGAACTGGGAGCCTTGTTATGCTGATGGGCGGGATGTAAATTGCCAACAGACACTCCGGAGAAGTGTATGGTCTTTCCTGAAACATCTAAAAAACAAAGCAACAGAGCCTAGGGCACTTCCACTTATGGTCCTATAGCTTAGGGAAATTAAAATCAAAAAGACACAGCCACCCCAAAGTTTGGGACGCCTCTGTTTACAAGAACCTCGTTTACCGTACAAGTTCAATATCATAGAAAGTGAAAAATGGATAAAGAACTTGTGGTACTTACGTACAATGCAGTATCACTCAGCAATGAAATCTATGTCATCAGGCCCGTAGCAGCATAATGAGTAGATTCAGGTACGATGATTCTAACTGAAATAAGTCACACAGAAAAAGAAATATCATAAGATATCACTAATACACGGAATGTAAACTTGGCTACACAGGAACTGCATTCCAAACCAGAACAGGGTCTCAAATTTAGAAAATAAACTTATGCTTGCTTAAGGGGAAAGGTGAGTTGGGGTGCTGCATAAAACCAGAGATTGAAATGAGCACAGATAAAGTTCCTTAAGCCAAATATGGAATAGATAAGAGCTACTCCTTGCTCAACGAAATGGACTCAACACCGCATATTAAACGCCTAAGAATGTACCTGACTAGTAAGTATCTTAAAACCTATAGATTGCTATGTCTCCGAAAGAGAATCAAGCATGTGTACAGGGGCAAAAACGCAACAGTGATAGGATTGGAGAGGTTCGGTGAGCAAATGAAGACCCTTTGAAGTCATATTGCATGGTACCCATTCCACGGGTTTCAACTACCCAGGTTTTAGGTATTCTTCCTTCAGCTAAAACATGCATGTGGAACCCAGAGTATGATCAACCATGTGATCGGGAGACGTGTTCAAATATGTCTCAGTTTTCCTCCCCTGGTACTCGGGTGCAACATTCCAGACGCTGTACTAACACTCTCCCCACTTGGAGAGTCAGCGCCTTTAACCTCCTGTTTGGCACAGTTTGCAATTTCTGCCGAAGTTGAACAGGAATAGCGAGAACGAATGAGAGGCTAGCTGGAGGTGTCTGGACGGGCAAATTTAACTCTCATTTCCCACCAGGAAGAGGAAATAACCAAAGGCTCAGCGTGCCGTACCGGAACCAATTTAGGGCCTGAAGCCATCCTGCGGTGTTGCGGCCATCTCAAAAGAAAGCGAGTTGAAGAAAGGAGCTCAGGGGCACTGTAATTCACAAACCTGCAGAGTTATAAATGACAGCTATCGTCCAAAAATAGACTGAAGTAAGGCTGCCAAGAGGACTTGAAAGCGGGGCAGAATTGCAGGAAACCGATTTCAGGAGGTAGACTGGAATTGCATTGAAAGCATAGGAAAAGAGGCAGAACGTCCACAATGATGCACTTGGCCAAAAAGGGCGTATGCGTTTTTTCCTGAATATATTCAGGAAAAAACGCATACGCCCTTTTTGGCCAACCAAGCAAGCTTGCAAAGGAAATCTGCACTACAATGAAGTCTCACTTCCCCCCGGTCAAAAGGGCCATCTGAAAAAAGTGTAAAATCCAGAAAGGCAGGACAGGCCATGGAGAACTGGGAGCCTTGTTATGCTGATGGGCGGGATGTAAATTGCCAACAGACACTCGGGAGAAGTGTATGGTGTTTCCTGAAACATCTAAAAAACAAAGCAACAGAGCCTAGGGCACTTCCACTTATGGTCCTATAGCTTAGGGAAATTAAAATCAAAAAGACACAGCTACCCCAAAGTTTGGAACGGCTCTGTTTACAAGAACCTCGTTTACAGTACAAGCTCAACATCGCAGAAAGTGAAAAATGGATAAAGAAGTTGTGGTATTTACTTACAAAGCAATATCACTCAGCAATGAAATCTGTGTCATCAGGCCCTTAGCAGCACAATGAGTGGATTCAGGTATGATGATTCTAACTGAAATAAGTCACACAGAAAAAGAAACATCATAAGATATCAGTAATACACGGAATGTAAACTTGGCTACACAGGAACTGAATTACAGAACAGAACAGGGTCTCAAATTTAGAAAACAAACTTATGCTTGCTTAAGGGTAAAGGTGAGTTGTGGTGCTGCATAAAACCAGAGATTGAAATGAGCACAGATAAAGTTCCTTAAGCCAAATATGGAATAGACAAGAGCTACTCCTTGCTCAACGAAATGGACTAAACACCGCATATTAAACGCCTAAGAATGTACCTGACTAGTAAGTATCTTAAAACCTATGGATTTCTATGTCTCCGAAAGAGAATCAAGCATGTGTACAGGGGCATAAACGCAGCAGTGATAGGATTGGAGAGGTTCGGTGAGCAAATGAAGACCCTTAGAAGTCATATTGCATGGTACCCATTCCACGGGTTTCAACTACCCAGGTTTAAGGTATTCTTCCTTCAGCTAAAACATGCATGTGGAACCTACAGTATGATCAACCATTTGATCGGGAGACGTGTTCAAATATGTCTCAGTTTTCGTACCCTGGTACTCAGGTGCAACATTCCAGACGCTTTACTAACACTCTCCCGATTTGGAGAGTCAGTCCCTTTAACGTCCTGTTTGGCCCAGTTTGCAATTTCTGCGGAAGATGAACAGGAATAGCGAGAACCAATGAGAGACTAGCTGGAGGTGTCTGAATGGGCAAATTTAACTCTCATTTCCCACCAGGAAGAGGAATTAACCAAAGGCTCAGCATGCCGTGCCGGAACCAGATTAGGGCCTGAAGCCATCCTGCGGTGTTGCGGCCAGGTCACAAGAAAGCGAGTTGAAGAAAGGAGCTCAGGGGCACTGTAATTCACAAACCTGCAGAGTTATAAATGACAGCTATCGTCCAAAAATATACTGAAGTAAGGCGGCCAAGAGGACTTGAAAGCAGGGCAGAATTGCAGGAAACCGATTTCAGGAGGTAGACTGGAATTGCATTGAAAGCATAGGAAAAGAGGCAGAACGTCCACAATGATGCACTTAGCCAAAAAGGGCGTATGCGTTTTTTCCTGAATATATTCAGGAAAAAACGCATACGCCCTTTTTGGCCAACCAAGCAAGCTTGCAAAGGAAATCTGCACTACAATGAAGTCTCACTTCCCCCCGGTCAAAAGGGCCATCTGAAAAAAGTGTAAAATCCAGAAAGGCAGGACAGGCCATGGAGAACTGGGAGCCTTGTTATGCTGATGGGCGGGATGTAAATTGCCAACAACCACTCGGGAGAAGTGTATGGTGTTTCCTGAAACATCTAAAAAACAAAGCAACAGAACCTAGGGCACTTCCACTTATGGTCCTATAGCTTAGGGAAATTAAAATCAAAAAGACACAGCCACCCCAAAGTTTGGAACAGCTCTGTTTACAAGAAACTCATTTATAGTACAAGTTCAACATCGCAGAAAGTGAAAAATGGATAAAGAAGTTGTGGTATTTACTTACAAAGCAACATCACTCAGCAATGAAATCTGTGTCACAAGGCCCTTAGCAGCACAATGAGTGGATTCAGGTATGATGATTCTAACTGAAATAAGTCACACAGAAAAAGAAACATCATAAGATATCAGTAATACACGGAATGTAAACTTGGCTACACAGGAACTGAATTACAGAACAGAACAGGGTCTCAAATTTAGAAAACCAACTTATGCTTGCTTAAGGGGAAAGGTGAGTTGGGGTGCTGCATAAAACCAGAGATTGAAATGAGCACAGATAAAGTTCCTTAAGCCAAATATGGAATAGACAAGAGCTACTCCTTGCTCAACGAAATGGACTCAACACCGCATATTAAACGCCTAAGAATGTACCTGACTAGTAAGTATCTTAAAACCTATGGATTGCTATGTCTCTGAAAGAGAATCAAGCATGTGTACAGGGGCATAAACGCAGCAGTGATAGGATTGGAGAGGTTCGGTGAGCAAATGAAGACCCTTTGAAGTCATATTGCATGGTACCCATTCCACGGGTCTCAACTCTCCAGGTTTAAGGTATTCTTCCTTCAGCTAAAACATGCATGTGGAACCCAGAGTATGATCAACCGTGTGAACGGGAGACGTGTTCAAATATGTCTCAGTTTTCCTCCCCTGGTACTCGGGTGCAACATTCCAGATGCTTTACTAACACTCTCCCGACTTGGAGAGTCAGTCCCTTTAACCTCCTGTTTGGCCCAGTTTGCAATTTCTGTGGAAGATGAACAGGAATAGCGAGAACCAATGAGAGGCTAGCTGGAGGTGTCTGGATGGGCAAATTTAACTCTCATTTCCCACCAGGAAGAGGAATTAACCAAAGGCTCAGCGTGCCGTGCCAGAACCAGATTAGGGCCTGAAGCCATCCTGCGGTGTTGCGGCCAGGTCACAAGAAAGCGAGTTGAAGAAAGGAGCTCAGGGGCACTGTAATTCACAAACCTGCAGAGTTATAAATGACAGCTATCGTCCAAAAATAGACTGAAGTAAGGCTGCCAAGAGGACTTGAAAGCGGGGCAGAATTGCAGGAAACCGATTTCAGGAGGTAGACTGGAATTGTATTGAAAGCATAGGAAAAGAGGCAGAACGTCCACAATGATGCACTTGGCCAAAAAGGGCGTATGCGTTTCTTCCTGAATATATTCAGGAAAAAACGCATACGCCCTTTTTGGCCAACCAAGCAAGCTTGCAAAGGAAATCTGCACTACAATGAAGTCTCACTTCCCCCGGGTCAAAAGGGCCATCTGAAAAATGTGTAAAATCCAGAAAGGCAGGACAGGCCATGGAGAACTGGGAGCCTTGTTATGCTGATGGGCGGGATGTAAATTGCCAACAGACACTCGGGAGAAGTGTATGGTGTTTCCTGAAACATCTAAAAAACAAAGCAACAGAGCCTAGGGCACTTCCACTTATGGTCCTATAGCTTAGGGAAATTAAATTCAAAAAGACACAGCCACCCCAAAGTTTGGGACGCCTCTGTTTACAAGAACCTCGTTTACAGTACAATTTCAACATCGCAGAAAGTGAAAAATGGATAAAGAAGTTGTGGTATTTACTTACAAAGCAATATCACTCAGCAATGAAATCTATGTCATCAGGCCCTTAGCAGCACAATGAGTGGATTCAGGTATGATGATTCTAACTGAAATAAGTCACACAGAAAAAGAAACATCATAAGATATCAGTAATATATGGAATGTAAACTTGGCTACACAGGAACTGAATTACAGAACAGAACAGGATCTCAAATTTAGAAAACCAACTTATGCTTGCTTAAGGGCAAAGGTGAGTTGTGGTGCTGCATAAAACCAGAGATTGAAATGAGCACAGATAAAGTTCCTTAAGCCAAATATGGAATAGACAAGAGCTACTCCTTGCTCAGCGAAATGGACTCAACACCGCATATTAAACGCCTAAGAATGTACCTGACTAGTAAGTATCTTAAAACCTATGGATTGCTATGTCTCCGAAAGAGAATCAAGCATGTGTACAGGGGCATAAACGCAGCAGTGATAGGATTGGAGAGGTTCGGTGAGCAAATGAAGACCCTTTGAAGTCATATTGCATGGTACCCATTCCACGGGTTTCAACTACCCAGGTTTTAGGTATTCTTCCTTCAGCTAAAACATGCATGTGGAACCCAAGTATGATCAACCATGTGATCGGGAGACGTGTTCAAATATGTCTCAGTTTTCCTCCCCTGGTACTCGGGTGCAACATTCCAGACGCTTTACTAACACTCTCCACACTTGGAGAGTCAGCTCCTTTAACCTCCTGTTTGGCCCAGTTTGCAATTTCTGCGGAAGATGAACAGGAATAGCGAGAACCAATGAGAGACTAGCTGGAGGTGTCTGGACGGGGAAATTTAACTCTCATTTCCCACCAGGAAGAGGAAATAACCAAAGGCTCAGCGTGCCGTGCCGGAACCAGATTAGGGCCTGAAGCCATCCTGCGGTGTTGTGGCCAGGTCACAAGAAAGCGAGTTGAAGAAAGGAGCTCAGGGGCACTGTAATTCACAAACCTGCAGAGTTATAAATGACAGCTATCGTCCAAAAATAGACTGAAGTAAGGCTGCCAAGAGGACTTGAAAGCGGGGCAGAATTGCAGGAAACCGATTTCAGGAGGTAGACTGGAATTGCATTGAAAGCATAGGAAAAGAGGCAGAACGTCCACAATGATGCACTTGGCCAAAAAGGGCGTATGCGTTTTTTCCTGAATATATTCAGGAAAAAACGCATACGCCCTTTTTGGCCAACCAAGCAAGCTTGCAAAGGAAATCTGCACTACAATGAAGTCTCACTTCCCCCCGGTCAAAAGGGCCATCTGAAAAAAGTGTAAAATCCAGAAAGGCAGGACAGGCCATGGAGAACTGGGAGCCTTGTTATGCTGATGGGCGGGATGTAAATTGCCAACAGACACTTGGGAGAAGTGTATGGTGTTTCCTGAAACATCTAAAAAACAAAGCAACAGAGCCTAGGGCACTTCCACTTATGGTCCTATAGCTTAGGGAAATTAAAATCAAAAACACACAGCCACCCCAAAGTTTCAGACGCCTTTGTTTACAAGAACCTCGTTTACCGTACAAGTTCAATATCACAGAAAGTGAAAAATGCATAAAGAACTTGTGGTACTTACGTACAATGCAGTATCACTCAGCAATGAAATCTATGTCATCAGGCCCGTAGCAGCATAATGAGTAGATTCAGGTACGATGATTCTAACTGAAATAAGTCACACAGAAAAAGAAACATCATAAGATATCACTAATACACGGAATGTAAACTTGGCTACACAGGAACTGCATTCCAAAACAGAACAGGGTCTCAAATTTAGAAAACCAACTTATGCTTGCTTAAGGGGAAAGGTGAGTTGGGGTGCTGCATAAAACCAGAGATTGAAATGAGCACAGATAAAGTTCCTTAAGCCAAATATGGAATAGACAAGAGCTACTCCTTGCTCAACGAAATGGACTAAATACCGCATATTAAACGCCTAAGAATGTACCTGACTAGTAAGTATCTTAAAACCTATGGATTGCTATGTCTCCGAAAGAGAATCAAGCATGTGTACAGGGGCATAAACGCAGCAGTGATAGGATTGGAGAGGTTCGGTGAGCAAATGAAGACCCTTTGAAGTCATATTGCATGGTACCCATTCCACGGGTTTCAACTACCCAGGTTTTAGGTATTCTTCCTTCAGCTAAAACATGCATGTGGAACCCAAGTATGATCAACCATGTGAACGGGAGACGTGTTCAAATATGTCTCAGTTTTCCTCCCCTGGTACTCGGGTGCAAGATTCCAGACGCTTTACTAACACTCTCCCCACTTGGAGAGTCAGCGCCTTTAACCTCCTGTTTGGCCCAGTTTGCAATTTCTGCGGAAGATGAACAGGAATAGCGAGAACCAATGAGAGACTAGCTGGAGGTGTCTGGACGGGCAAATTTAACTCTCATTTCCCACCAGGAAGAGGAAATAACCAAAGGCTCAGCGTGCCGTGCCGGATCCAGATTAGGGCCTGAAGCCATCCTGCGGTGTTGCGGCCAGCTCAAAAGAAAGCGAGTTGAAGAAAGGAGCTCAGGGGCACTGTAATTCACAAACCTGCAGAGTTATAAATGACAGCTATCGTCCAAAAATAGACTGAAGTAAGGCTGCCAAGAGGACTTGAAAGCGGGGCAGAATTGCAGGAAACCGATTTCAGGAGGTAGACTGGAATTGCATTGAAAGCATAGGAAAAGAGGCAGAACGTCCACAATGATGCACTTGGCCAAAAAGGGCGTATGCGTTTTTTCCTGAATATATTCAGGAAAAAACGCATACGCCCTTTTTGGCCAACCAAGCAAGCTTGCAAAGGAAATCTGCACTACAATGAAGTCTCACTTCCCCCCGGTCAAAAGGGCCATCTGAAAAAAGGGTAAAATCCAGAAAGGCAGGAAAGGCCATGGAGAACTGGGAGCCTTGTTATGCTGAAGGGCGGGATGTAAATTGCCAACAACCACTCGGGAGAAGTGTATGGTGTTTCCTGAAACATCTAAAAAACAAAGCAACAGAACCTAGGGCACTTCCACTTATGGTCCTATAGCTTAGGGAAATTAAAATCAAAAAGACACAGCCACCCCAAAGTTTGGAACGGCTCTGTTTACAAGAACCTCGTTTACAGTACAAGTTCAACATCGCAGAAAGTGAAAAATGGGTAAAGAAGTTGTGGTATTTACTTACAAAGCAATATCACTCAGCAATGAAATCTATGTCATCAGGCCCTTAGCAGCACAATGAGTGGATTCAGGTATGATGATTCTAACTGAAATAAGTCACACAGAAAAAGAAACATCATAAGATATCAGTAATATATGGAATGTAAACTTGGCTACACAGGAACTGAATTACAGAACAGAACAGGATCTCAAATTTAGAAAACCAACTTATGCTTGCTTAAGGGGAAAGGTGAGTTGTGGTGCTGCATAAAACCAGAGATTGAAATGAGCACAGATAAAGTTCCTTAAGCCAAATATGGAATAGACAAGAGCTACTCCTTGCTCAGCGAAATGGACTCAACACCGCATATTAAACGCCTAAGAATGTACCTGACTAGTAAGTATCTTAAAACCTATGGATTGCTATGTCTCCGAAAGAGAATCAAGCATGTGTACAGGGGCATAAACGCAGCAGTGATAGGATTGGAGAGGTTCGGTGAGCAAATGAAGACCCTTTGAAGTCATATTGCATGGTACCCATTCCACGGGTTTCAACTACCCAGGTTTTAGGTATTCTTCCTTCAGCTAAAACATGCATGTGGAACCCAAGTATGATCAACCATGTGAACGGGAGACGTGTTCAAATATGTCTCAGTTTTCCTCCCCTGGTACTCGGGTGCAACATTCCAGACGCTTTACTAACACTCTCCCCACTTGGAGAGTCAGCGCCTTTAACCTCCTGTTTGGCCCAGTTTGCAATTTCTGCGGAAGATGAACAGGAATAGCGAGAACCAATGAGAGACTAGCTGGAGGTGTCTGGACGGGCAAATTTAACTCTCATTTCCCACCAGGAAGAGGAAATAACCAAAGGCTCAGCGTGCCATGCCGGATCCAGATTAGGGCCTGAAGCCATCCTGCGGTGTTGCGGCCAGCTCAAAAGAAAGCGAGTTGAAGAAAGGAGCTCAGGGGCACTGTAATTCACAAACCTGCAGAGTTATAAATGACAGCTATCGTCCAAAAATAGACTGAAGTAAGGCTGCCAAGAGGACTTGAAAGCGGGGCAGAATTGCAGGAAACCGATTTCAGGAGGTAGACTGGAATTGCATTGAAAGCATAGGAAAAGAGGCAGAACGTCCACAATGATGCACTTGGCCAAAAAGGGCGTATGCGTTTTTTCCTGAATATATTCAGGAAAAAACGCATACGCCCTTTTTGGCCAACCAAGCAAGCTTGCAAAGGAAATCTGCACTACAATGAAGTCTCACTTCCCCCCGGTCAAAAGGGCCATCTGAAAAAAGGGTAAAATCCAGAAAGGCAGGACAGGCCATGGAGAACTGGGAGCCTTGTTATGCTGAAGGGCGGGATGTAAATTGCCAACAACCACTCGGGAGAAGTGTATGGTGTTTCCTGAAACATCTAAAAAACAAAGCAACAGAACCTAGGGCACTTCCACTTATGGTCCTATAGCTTAGGGAAATTAAAATCAAAAAGACACAGCCACCCCAAAGTTTGGAACGGCTCTGTTTACAAGAACCTCGTTTACAGTACAAGTTCAACATCGCAGAAAGTGAAAAATGGGTAAAGAAGTTGTGGTATTTACTTACAAAACAATATCACTCAGCAATGAAATCTGTGTCATCAGGCCCTTAGCAGCACAATGAGTGGATTCAGGTATGATGATTCTAACTGAAATAAGTCACACAGAAAAAGAAACATCATAAGATATCAGTAATACACGGAATGTAAACTTGGCTACACAGGAACTGCATTCCAAAACAGAACAGTGTCTCAAATTTAGAAAACCAACTTATGCTTGCTTAAGGGGAAAAGTGAGTTGGGGTGCTGCATAAAACCAGAGATTGAAATGAGCACAGATAAAGTTCCTTAAGCCAAATATGGAATAGACAAGAGCTACTCCTTGCTCGAAGAAATGGACTCAACACCGCATATTAAACGCCTAAGAATGTACCTGACTAGTAAGTATCTTAAAACCTAGGGATTGCTATGTCTCCGAAAGAGAATCAAGCATGTGTACAGGGGCATAAACGCAGCAGTGATAGGATTGGAGAGGTTCGTGAGCAAATGAAGACCCTTTGAAGTCATATTGCATGGTACCCATTCCACGGGTTTCAACTACCCAGGTTTTAGGTATTCTTCCTTCAGCTAAAACATGCATGTGGAACCTAGAGTATGATCAACCATGTGATCGGGAGACGTGTTCAAATATGTTCCAGTTTTCGTACCCTGGTACTCAGGTGCAACATTCCAGACGCTTTACTAACACTCTCCCCACTTGGAGAGTCAGCGCCTTTAACCTCCTGTTTGGCCCAGTTTGCAATTTCTGCGGAAGATGAACAGGAATAGCGAGAACCAATGAGAGACTAGCTGGAGGTGTCTGGACGGGCAAATTTAACTCTCATTTCCCACCAGGAAGAGGAAATAACCAAAGGCTCAGCGTGCCGTGCCGGATCCAGATTAGGGGCTGAAGCCATCCTGCGGTGTTGCGGCCAGGTCACAAGAAAGCGAGTTGAAGGAAGGAGCTCAGGGGCACTGTAATTCACAAACCTGCAGAGTTATAAATGACAGCTATCGTCCAAAAATAGACTGAAGTAAGGCTGCCAAGAGGACTTGAAAGTGGGGCAGAATTGCAGGAAACCGATTTCAGGAGGTAGACTGGAATTGCATTGAAAGCATAGGAAAAGAGGCAGAACGTCCACAATGATGCACTTGGCCAAAAAGGGCGTATGCGTTTTTTCCTGAATATATTCAGGAAAAAACGCATACGCCCTTTTTGGCCAACCAAGCAAGCTTGCAAAGGAAATCTGCACTACAATGAAGTCTCACTTCCCCCCGGTCAAAAGGGCCATCTGAAAAAAGGGTAAAATCCAGAAAGGCAGGACAGGCCATGGAGAACTGGGAGCCTTGTTATGCTGAAGGGCAGGATGTAAATTGCCAACAACCACTCGGGAGAAGTGTATGGTGTTTCCTGAAACATCTAAAAAACAAAGCAACAGAACCTAGGGCACTTCCACTTATGGTCCTATAGCTTAGGGAAATTAAAATCAAAAAGACACAGCCACCCCAAAGTTTGGAACGGCTCTGTTTACAAGAACCTCGTTTACAGTACAAGTTCAACATCGCAGAAAGTGAAAAATGGGTAAAGAAGTTGTGGTATTTACTTACAAAACAATATCACTCAGCAATGAAATCTGTGTCATCAGGCCCTTAGCAGCACAATGAGTGGATTCAGGTATGATGATTCTAACTGAAATAAGTCACACAGAAAAAGAAACATCATAAGATATCACTAATACACGGAATGTAAACTTGGCTACACAGGAACTGAATTACAGAACAGAACAGTGTCTCAAATTTAGAAAACCAACTTATGCTTGCTTAAGGGGAAAGGTGAGTTGGGGTGCTGCATAAAACCAGAGATTGAAATGAGCACAGATAAAGTTCCTTAAGCCAAATATGGAATAGACAAGAGCTACTCCTTGCTCAACGAAATGGACTCAACACCCCATATTAAACGCCTAAGAATGTACCTGACTAGTAAGTATCTTAAAACCTATGGATTGCTATGTCTCCGAAAGAGAATCAAGCATGTGTACAGGGGCATAAACGCAGCAGTGATAGGATTGGAGATGTTCGGTGAGCAAATGAAGACCCTTTGAAGTCATATTGCATGGTACCCATTCCACGGGTTTCAACTACCCAGGTTTTAGGTATTCTTCCTTCAGCTAAAACATGCATGTGGAACCCAGAGTATGATCAACCATGTGATCGGGAGACGTGTTCAAATATGTCTCAGTTTTCGTATCCTGGTACTCGGGTGCAACATTCCAGACGCTTTACTAACACTCTCCCGACTTGGAGTGTCAGTGCCTTTAACCTCCTGTTTGGCCCAGTTTGCAATTTCTGTGGAAGATGCACAGGAATAGCGAGAACCAATGAGAGACTAGCTGGAGGTGTCTGGATTGGCAAATTTAACTCTCATTTCCCACCAGGAAGAGGAATTAACCAAAGGCTCAGCGTGCCGTGCCGGAACCAGATTAGGGCCTGAAGCCATCCTGCGGTGTTGCGGCCAGCTCAAAAGAAAGCGAGTTGAAGAAAGGAGCTCAGGGACACTGTAATTCACAAACCTGCAGAGTTATAAATGACAGCTATCGTCCAAAAATAGACTGAAGTAAGGCTGCCAAGAGGACTTGAAAGCGGGGCAGAATTGCAGGAAACCGATTTCAGGAGGTAGACTGGAATTGCATTGAAAGCATAGGAAAAGAGGCAGAACGTCCACAATGATGCACTTGGCCAAAAACGGCGTATGCGTTTTTTCCTGAATATATTCAGGAAAAAACGCATACGCCCTTTTTGGCCAACCAAGCAAGCTTGCAAAGGAAATCTGCACTACAATGAAGTCTCACTTCCCCCCGGTCAAAAGGGCCATCTGAAAAAAGGGTAAAATCCAGAAAGGCAGGACAGGCCATGGAGAACTGGGAGCCTTGTTATGCTGAAGGGCGGGATGTAAATTGCCAACAACCACTCGGGAGAAGTGTATGGTGTTTCCTGAAACATCTAAAAAACAAAGCAACAGAACCTAGGGCACTTCCACTTATGGCCCTATAGCTTAGGGAAATTAAAATCAAAAAGACACAGCCACCCCAAAGTTTGGAACGGTTCTGTTTACAAGAACCTCGTTTACAGTACAAGTTCAACATCGCAGAAAGTGAAAAATGGGTAAAGAAGTTGTGGTATTTACTTACAAAACAATATCACTCAGCAATGAAATCTGTGTCATCAGGCCCTTAGCAGCACAATGAGTGGATTCAGGTATGATGATTCTAACTGAAATAAGTCACACAGAAAAAGAAACATCATAAGATATCAGTAATACACGGAATGTAAACTTGGCTACACAGGAACTGAATTACAGAACAGAACAGGGTCTCAAATTTAGAAAACCAACTTATGCTTGCTTAAGGGGAAAGGTGAGTTGGGGTGCTGCATAAAACCAGAGATTGAAATGAGCACAGATAAAGTTCCTTAAGCCAAATATGGAATAGACAAGAGCTACTCCTTGCTCAACGAAATGGACTCAACACCCCATATTAAACGCCTAAGAATGTACCTGACTAGTAAGTATCTTAAAACCTATGGATTGCTATGTCTCCGAAAGAGAATCAAGCATGTGTACAGGGGCATAAACGCAGCAGTGATAGGATTGGAGATGTTCGGTGAGCAAATGAAGACCCTTTGAAGTCATATTGCATGGTACACATTCCACGGGTTTCAACTACCCAGGTTTTAGGTATTCTTCCTTCAGCAAAAACATGCATGTGGAACCCAGAGTATGATCAACCATGTGATCGGGAGACGTGTTCAAATATGTCTCAGTTTTCGTACCCTGGTACTCGAGTGCAACATTCCAGACGCTTTACTAACACTCTCCCGACTTGGAGAGTCAGTCCCTTTAACTTCCTGTTTGGCCCAGTTTGCAATTTCTGTGGAAGATGCACAGGAATAGCGAGAACCAATGAGAGACTAGCTGGAGGTATCTGGATTGGCAAATTTAACTCTCATTTCCCACCAGGAAGAGGAATTAACCAAAGGCTCAGCGTGCCGTGCCGGAACCAGATTAGGGCCTGAAGCCATCCTGCGGTGTTGCGGCCAGCTCAAAAGAAAGCGAGTTGAAGAAAGGAGCTCAGGGACACTGTAATTCACAAACCTGCAGAGTTATAAATGACAGCTATCGTCCAAAAATAGACTGAAGTAAGGCTGCCAAGAGGACTTGAAAGCGGGGCAGAATTGCAGGAAACCGATTTCAGGAGGTAGACTGGAATTGCATTGAAAGCATAGGAAAAGAGGCAGAACGTCCACAATGATGCACTTGGCCAAAAAGGGCGTATGCGTTTTTTCCTGAATATATTCAGGAAAAAACGCATACGCCCTTTTTGGCCAACCAAGCAAGCTTGCAAAGGAAATCTGCACTACAATGAAGTCTCACTTCCCCCCGGTCAAAAGGGCCATCTGAAAAAAGTGTAAAATCCAGAAAGGCAGGACAGGCCATGGAGAACTGGGAGCCTTGTTATGCTGAAGGGCGGGATGTAAATTGCCAACAACCACTCGGGAGAAGTGTATGGTGTTTCCTGAAACATCTAAAAAACAAAGCAACAGAACCTAGGGCACTTCCACTTATGGCCCTATAGCTTAGGGAAATTAAAATCAAAAAGACACAGCCACCCCAAAGTTTGGAACGGCTCTGTTTACAAGAACCTCGTTTACAGTACAAGTTCAACATCGCAGAAAGTGAAAAATGGATAAAGAAGTTGTGGTATTTACTTACAAAACAATATCACTCAGCAATGAAATCTGTGTCATCAGGCCCTTAGCAGCACAATGAGTGGATTCAGGTATGATGATTCTAACTGAAATAAGTCACACAGAAAAAGAAACATCATAAGATATCAGTAATACACGGAATGTAAACTTGGCTACACAGGAACTGAATTACAGAACAGAACAGTGTCTCAAATTTAGAAAACCAACTTATGCTTGCTTAAGGGGAAAGGTGAGTTGGGGTGCTGCATAAAACCAGAGATTGAAATGAGCACAGATAAAGTTCCTTAAGCCAAATATGGAATAGACAAGAGCTACTCCTTGCTCAACGAAATGGACTCAACACCCCATATTAAACGCCTAAGAATGTACCTGACTAGTAAGTATCTTAAAACCTAGGGATTGCTATGTCTCCGAAAGAGAATCAAGCATGTGTACAGGGGCATAAACGCAGCAGTGATAGGATTGGAGAGGTTCGTGAGCAAATGAAGACCCTTTGAAGTCATATTGCATGGTACCCATTCCACGGGTTTCAACTACCCAGGTTTTAGGTATTCTTCCTTCAGCTAAAACATGCATGTGGAACCTAGAGTTTGATCAACCATGTGATCGGGAGACGTGTTCAAATATGTCCCAGTTTTCGTACCCTGGTACTCAGGTGCAACATTCCAGATGCTTTACTAACACTCTCCCCACTTGGAGAGTCAGCGCCTTTAACCTCCTGTTTGGCCCAGTTTGCAATTTCTGTGGAAGATGAACAGGAATAGCGAGAACCAATGAGAGACTAGCTGGAGGTGTCTGGACGGGCAAATTTAACTCTCATTTCCCACCAGGAAGAGGAAATAACCAAAGGCTCAGCGTGCCGTGCCGGATCCAGATTAGGGCCTGAAGCCATCCTGCGGTGTTGCGGCCAGGTCACAAGAAAGCGAGTTGAAGAAAGGAGCTCAGGGGCACTGTAATTCACAAACCTGCAGAGTTATAAATGACAGCTATCGTCCAAAAATAGACTGAAGTAAGGCTGCCAAGAGGACTTGAAAGCGGGGCAGAATTGCAGGAAACCGATTTCAGGAGGTAGACTGGAATTGCATTGAAAGCATAGGAAAAGAGGCAGAACGTCCACAATGATGCACTTGGCCAAAAAGGGCGTATGCGTTTTTTCCTGAATATATTCAGGAAAAAACGCATACGCCCTTTTTGGCCAACCAAGCAAGCTTGCAAAGGAAATCTGCACTACAATGAAGTCTCACTTCCCCCCGGTCAAAAGGGCCATCTGAAAAAAGGGTAAAATCCAGAAAGGCAGGACAGGACATGGAGAACTGGGAGCCTTGTTATGCTGAAGGGCGGGATGTAAATTGCCAACAACCACTCCGGAGAAGTGTATGGTGTTTCCTGAAACATCTAAAAAACAAAGCAACAGAGCCTAGGGCACTACCACTTATGGTCCTATAGCTTAGGGAAATTAACATCAAAAAGACACAGCCACCCCAAAGTTTGGGACGCCTCTGTTTACAAGAACCTCGTTTACCATACAAGTTCAATATCACAGAAAGTGAAAAATGCATAAAGAACTGTGGTACTTACGTACAATGCAGTATCACTCAGCAATGAAATCTATGTCATCAGGCCCGTAGCAGCATAATGAGTAGATTCAGGTACGATGATTCTAACTGAAATAAGTCACACAGAAAAAGAAACATCATAAGATATCAGTAATACACGGAATGGAAACTTGGCTACACAGGAACTGAATTACAGAACAGAACAGGTTCTCAAATTTAGAAAACCAACTTATGCTTGCTTAAGGGGAAAGGTGAGTTGGGGTGCTGCATAAAACCAGAGATTGAAATGAGCACAGATAAAGTTCCTTAAGCCAAATATGGGATAGACAAGAGCTACTCCTTGCTCAACGAAATGGACTCAACACCGCATATTAAACGCCTAAGAATGTACCTGACTAGTAAGTATCTTAAAACCTATGGATTGCTATGTCTCCGAAAGAGAATAAAGCACGTGTACAGGGGCATAAACGCAGCAGTGATAGGATTGGAGATGTTCGGTGAGCAAATGAAGACCCTTTGAAGTCATATTGCATGGTACCCATTCCACGGGTTTCAACTACCCAGGTTTTAGGTATTCTTCCTTCAGCTAAAACATGCATGTGGAACCCAGAGTATGATCAACCATGTGATCGGGAGACGTGTTCAAATATGTCTCAGTTTTCGTACCCTGGTACTCGGGTGCAACATTCCAGACGCTTTACTAACACTCTCCCGACTTGGAGAGTCAGTCCCTTTAACCTCGTGTTTGGCCCAGTTTGCAATTTCTGTGGAAGATGAACAGGAATAGCGAGAACCAATGAGAGACTAGCTGGAGGTGTCTGGATGGGCAAATTTAACTCTCATTTCCCACCAGGAAGAGGAATTAACCAAAGGCTCAGCGTGCCGTGCCGGAACCAGATTAGGGCCTGAAGCCATCCTGCGGTGTTGCGGCCAGCTCAAAACAAAGCGAGTTGAAGAAAGGAGCTCAGGGGCACTGTAATTCACAAACCTGCAGAGTTATAAATGACAGCTATCGTCCAAAAATAGACTGAAGTAAGGCTGCCAAGAGGACTTGAAAGCGGGGCAGAATTGCAGGAAACCGATTTCAGGAGGTAGACTGGAATTGCATTGAAAGCATAGGAAAAGAGGCAGAACGTCCACAATGATGCACTTGGCCAAAAAGGGCGTATGCGTTTTTTCCTGAATATATTCAGGAAAAAACGCATACGCCCTTTTTGGCCAACCAAGCAAGCTTGCAAAGGAAATCTGCACTACAATGAAGTCTCACTTCCCCCCGGTCAAAAGGGCCATCTGAAAAAAGTGTAAAATCCAGAAAGGCAGGACAGGTCATGGAGAACTGGGAGCCTTGTTATGCTGAAGGGCGGGATGTAAATTGCCAACAGACACTCGGGAGAAGTGTATGGTGTTTCCTGAAACATCTAAAAAACAAAGCAAGAGAGCCTAGGGCACTTCCACTTATGGTCCTATAGCTTAGGGAATTTAAAATCAAAAAGACACAGCCACCCCAAAGTTTCGAACGGCTCTGTTTACAAGAACCTCGTTTACAGTACAAGTTCAACATCGCAGAAAGTGAAAAATGGATAAAAAAGTTGTGGTATTTACTTACAAAGCAATATCACTCAGCAATGAAATCTGTGTCATCAGGCCCTTAGCAGCACAATGAGTGGATTCAGGTATGATGATTCTAACTGAAATAAGTCACACAGAAAAAGAAACATCATAAGATATCAGTAATACACGGAATGTAAACTTGGCTACACAGGAACTGAATTACAGAACAGAACAGGGTCTCAAATTTAGAAAACCAACTTATGCTTGCTTAAGGGGAAAGGTGAGTTGGGGTGCTGCATAAAACCAGAGATTGAAATGAGCACAGATAAAGTTCCTTAAGCCAAATATGGAATAGACAAGAGCTACTCCTTGCTCAAAGAAATGGACTCAACACCGCATATTAAACGCCTAAGAATGTACCTGACTAGTAAGTATCTTAAAACCTAGGGATTGCTATGTCTCCGAAAGAGAATCAAGCATGTGTACAGGGGCATAAACGCAGCAGTGATAGGATTGGAGATGATCGGTGAGCAAATGAAGACCCTTTGAAGTCATATTGCATGGTACCCATTACACGGGTCTCAACTCTCCAGGTTTAAGGTATTCTTCCTTCAGCTAAACCATGCATGTGGAACCTAGAGTATGATCAACCATGTGAACGGGAGACGTGTTCAAATATGTCTCAGTTTTCCTACCCTGGTACTCGGGTGCAACATTCCAGACGCTTTACTAACACTCTCCCGACTTGGAGAGTCAGTCCCTTTAACCTCCTGTTTGGCCCAGTTTGCAATTTCTGCGGAAGATGAACAGGAATAGGGAGAACCAATGAGAGGCTAGCTGGAGGTGTCTGGACGGGCAAATTTAACTCTCATTTCCCACCAGGAATAGGAATTAAACAAAGGCTCAGCATGCCTGGCCGGAACCAGATTAGGGCCTGAAGCCATCCTGCGGTGTTGCGGCCAGGTCACAAGAAAGCGAGTTGAAGAAAGGAGCTCAGGGGCACTGTAATTCACAAACCTGCAGAGTTATAAATGACAGCTATCGTCCAAAAATAGACTGAAGTAAGGCTGCCAAGAGGACTTGAAAGCGGGGCAGAATTGCAGGAAACCGATTTCAGGAGGTAGACTGGAATTGCATTGAAAGCATAGGAAAAGAGGCAGAACGTCCACAATGATGCACTTGGCCAAAAAGGGCGTATGCGTTTTTTCCTGAATATATTCAGGAAAAAACGCATACGCCCTTTTTGGCCAACCAAGCAAGCTTGCAAAGGAAATCTGCACTACAATGAAGTCTCACTTCCCCCCGGTCAAAAGGGCCATCTGAAAAAAGTGTAAAATCCAGAAAGGCAGGACAGGCCATGGAGAACTGGGAGCCTTGTTATGCTGATGGGCGGGATGTAAATTGCCAACAGACACTTGGGAGAAGTGTATGGTGTTTCCTGAAACATCTAAAAAACAAAGCAACAGAGCCTAGGGCACTTCCACTTATGGTCCTATAGCTTAGGGAAATTAAAATCAAAAAGACACAGCCACCCCAAAGTTTGGAACGGCTCTGTTTACAAGAAACTCGTTTACAGTACAAGTTCAACATCGCAGAAAGTGAAAAATGGATAAAGAAGTTGTGGTATTCACTTACAATGCAGTATCACTCAGCAATGAAATCTATGTCATCAGGCCCGTAGCAGCACAATGAGTGGATTCAGGTATGATGATTCTAACTGAAATAAGTCACACAGAAAAAGAAACATCATAAGATATCAGTAATAACCGGAATGGAAACTTGGCTACACAGGAACTGAATTACAGAACAGAACAGGGTCTCAAATTTAGAAAACCAACTTATGCTTGCTTAAGGGGAAAGGTGAGTTGGGGTGCTGCATAAAACCAGAGATTGAAATGAGCACAGATAAAGTTCCTTAAGCCAAATATGGAATAGACAAGAGCTACTCCTTGCTCAATGAAATGGACTCAACACCGCATATTAAACGCCTAAGAATGTACCTGACTAGTAAGTATCTTAAAACCTATGGATTGCTATGTCTCCGAAAGAGAATCAAGCATGTGTACAGGGGCATAAACGCAGCAGTGATAGGATTGGAGAGGTTCGGTGAGCAAATGAAGACCCTTTGAAGTCATATTGCATGGTACCCATTCCACAGGTTTCACCTACCCAGGTTTAAGGTATTCTTCCTTCAGCTAAAACATGCATGTGGAACCTAGAGTATGATCAACCATGTGATCGGGAGACGTGTTCAAATATGTCTCAGTTTTCGTACCCTGGTACTCGGGTGCAACATTCCAGACGCTTTACTAACACTCTCCCCACTTGGAGAGTCAGTCCCTTTAACCTCCTGTTTGGCCCAGTTTGCAATTTCTGCGGAAGATGAACAGGAATAGCGAGAACCAATGAGAGGCTAGCTGGAGGTGTCTGAACGGGCAAATTTAACTCTCATTTCCCACCAGGAAGAGGAATTAACCAAAGGCTCAGCGTGCCATGCCGGAACCAGATTAGGGCCTGAAGACATCCTGCGGTGTTGCGGCCAGGTCACAAGAAAGCGAGTTGAAGAAAGGAGCTCAGCGGCACTGTAATTCACAAACCTGCAGAGTTATAAATGACAGCTATCGTCCAAAAATAGACTGAAGTAAGGCTGCCAAGAGGACTTCAAAGCGGAGCAGAATTGCAGGAATCCGATTTCAGGAGGTAGATTGGAATTGCATTGATAGCTTAAGAAAAGAGGCAGAACGTCCACAATGATGCACTTGACCAAAAAGGGCGTATGCGTTTTTTCCTGAATATATTCAAGAAAAAACGCATACGCCCTTTTTGGCCAACCAAGCAAACTTGCAAAGGAAATCTGCACTACAATGAAGTCTCACTTCCCCCCGGTCAAAAGGGCCATCTGAAAAAAGTGTAAAATCCAGAAAGGCAGGACAGGCCATGGAGAACTGGGAGCCTTGTTATGCTGATGGGCGGGATGTAAATTGCCAACAGACACTCCGGAGAAGTGTATGGTGTTTCCTGAAACATCTAAAAAACAAAGCAACAGAGCCAAGGGCAATGCCACTTATGGTCCTATAGCTTAGGGAAATTAAAATCAAGAAGACACAGCCACCCCAAAGTTTGGGACGCCTCCGTTTACAAGAACCTCGTTT
This sequence comes from Stenella coeruleoalba, assembly GCF_951394435.1. Classification (NCBI taxonomy): domain Eukaryota; kingdom Metazoa; phylum Chordata; class Mammalia; order Artiodactyla; family Delphinidae; genus Stenella; species Stenella coeruleoalba. The sequence goes on along the minus strand of NW_027646118.1, from coordinate 148,174 downwards.
ACCGTACAAGTTCAATATCACAGAAAGTGAAAAATGGATAAAAAAGATGTGGTATTTACTTACAAAGCAATATCACTCAGCAATGAAATCTGTGTCATCAGGCCCTTAGCAGCACAATGAGTGGATTCAGGTATGATGATTCTAACTGAAATAAGTCACACAGAAAAAGAAACATCATAAGATATCAGTAATACACGGAATGTAAACTTGGCTACACAGGAACTGAATTACAGAACAGAACAGGGTCTCAAATTTAGAAAACCAACTTATGCTTGCTTAAGGGTAAAGGTGAGTTGGGGTGCTGCATAAAACCAGAGATTGAAATGAGCACAGATAAAGTTCCTTAAGCCATATATGGAATAGACAACAGCTACTCCTTGCTCAACGAAATGAACTCAACACCGCATATTAAACGCCTAAGAATGTACCTGACTAGTAAGTATCTTAAAACCTATAGATTGCTATGTCTCCGAAAGAGAATCAAGCATGTGTACAGGGGCATAAACGCAGCAGTGATAGGATTGGAGAGGTTCGGTGAGCAAATGAAGACCCTTTGAAGTCATATTGCATGGTACCCATTCCACGGGTTTCAACTACCCAGGTTTTAGGTATTCTTCCTTCAGCTAAAACATGCATGTGGAACCCAGAGTATGATCAACCATGTGATCGGGAGACGTGTTCAAATATGTCTCAGTTTTCGTACCCTGGTACTCGGGAGCAACATTCCAGACGCTTTACTAACACTCTCCCCACTTGGAGAGTCAGCGCCTTTAACTTCCTGTTTGGCCTAGTTTGCAATTTCTGCGGAAGATGAACAGGAATAGCGAGAACCAATGAGAGGCTAGCTGCAGGTGTCTGGACGGGCAAATTTAACTCTCATTTCCCACCAGGAAGAGGAATTAACCAAAGGCTCAGCATGCCTGGCCGGAACCAGATTAGGGCCTGAAGCCATCCTGCGGTGTTGCGGCCAGCTCACAAGAAAGCGAGTTGAAGAAAGGAGCTCAGGGGCACTGTAATTCACAAACCTGCAGAGTTATAAATGACAGCTATCGTCCAAAAATAGACTGAAGTAAGGCTGCCAAGAGGACTTGAAAGTGGGGCAGAATTGCAGGAAACCGATTTCAGGAGGTAGACTGGAATTGCATTGAAAGCATAGGAAAAGAGGCAGAACGTCCACAATGATGCACTTGGCCAAAAAGGGCGTATGCGTTTTTTCCTGAATATATTCAGGAAAAAACGCATACGCCCTTTTTGGCCAACCAAGCAAGCTTGCAAACGAAATCTGCACTACAATGAAGTCTCACTTCCCCCCGGTCAAAAGGGCCATCTGAAAAAAGTGTAAAATCCAGAAAGGCAGGACAGGCCATGGAGAACTGGGAGCCTTGTTATGCTGAAGGGCGGGATGTAAATTGCCAACAACCACTCGGGAGAAGTGTATGGTGTTTCCTGAAACATCTAAAAAACAAAGCAACAGAACCTACGGCACTTCCACTTATGGTCCTATAGCTTAGGGAAATTAAAATCAAGAAGACACAGCCACCCCAAAGTTTGGGACGCCTCCGTTTACAAGAACCTCGTTTACCGTACAAGTTCAATATCACAGAAAGTGAAAAATGGATAAAGAACTTGTGGTACTTACGTACAATGCAGTATCACTCAGCAATGAAATCTATGTCATCAGGTCCGTAGCAGCATAATGAGTGGATTCAGGTACGATGATTCTAACTGAAATAAGTCACACAGAAAAAGAAACATCATAAGATATCACTAATACACGGAATGTATACTTGGCTACACAGGAACTGCATTCCAAAACAGAACAGGGTCTCAAATTTAGAAAACCAACTTATGCTTGCTTAAGGGGAAAGGTGAGTTGGGGTGCTGCATAAAACCAGAGATTGAAATGAGCACAGATAAAGTTCCTTAAGCCAAATATGGAATAGACAAGAGCTACTCCTTGCTCAATGAAATGGACTCAACACCGCATATTAAACGCCTAAGAATGTACCTGACTAGTAAGTATCTTAAAACCTATGAATTGCTATGTCTCCAAAAGAGAATCAAGCGTGTGTACAGGGGCATGAACGCAGCAGTGATAGGATTGGAGAGGTTCGGTGAGCAAATGAAGACCCTTTGAAGTCATATTGCATGGTACCCATTACACGGGTCTCAACTCTCCAGGTTTAAGGTATTCTTCCTTCAGCTAAAACATGCATGTGGAACCCAGAGTATGATCAACCATGTGAACGGGAGACGTGTTCAAATATGTCTCAGTTTTCGTACCCTGGTACTCGGGTGCAACATTCCAGACGCTTTACTAACACTCTCCCCACTTGGAGAGTCAGTCCCTTTAACCTCCTGTTTGGCCCAGTTGGCAATTTCTGCGGAAGATGAACAGGAATAGCGAGAACCAATGAGAGGCTAGCTGGAGGTGTCTGAACGGGCAAATTTAACTCTCATTTCCCACCAGGAAGAGGAATTAACCAAAGGCTCAGAATGCCGGGCCAGAACCAGATTAGGGCCTGAAGCCATCCTGCGGTGTTGCGGCCAGGTCACAAGAAAGCGAGTTGAAGAAAGGAGCTCAGGGGCACTGTAATTCACAAACCTGCAGAGTTATAAATGACAGCTATCGTCCAAAAATAGACTGAAGTAAGGCTGCCAAGAGGACTTGAAAGCGGGGCAGAATTGCAGGAAACTGATTTCAGGAGGTAGACTGGAATTGCATTGAAAGCATAGGAAAAGAGGCAGAACGTCCACAATGATGCACTTGGCCAAAAAGGGCGTATGCGTTTTTTCCTGAATATATTCAGGAAAAAACGCATACGCCCTTTTTGGCCAACCAAGCAAGCTTGCAAAGGAAATCTGCACTACAATGAAGTCTCACTTCCCCCCGGTCAAAAGGGCCATCTGAAAAAAGTGTAAAATCCAGAAAGGCAGGACAGGCCATGGAGAACTGGGAGCCTTGTTATGCTGATGGGCGGGATGTAAATTGCCAACAGACACTCCGGAGAAGTGTATGGTCTTTCCTGAAACATCTAAAAAACAAAGCAACAGAGCCTAGGGCACTGCCACTTATGGTCCTATAGCTTAGGGAAATTAAAATCAAGAAGACACAGCCACCCCAAAGTTTGGGACGCCTCCGTTTACAAGAACCTCATTTACCATACAAGTTCAATATCACAGAAAGTGAAAAATGGATAAAAAAGATGTGGTATTTACTTACAAAGCAATATCACTCAGCAATGAAATCTGTGTCATCAGGCCCTTAGCAGCACAATGAGTGGATTCAGGTATGATGATTCTAACTGAAATAAGTCACACAGAAAAAGAAACATCATAAGATATCAGTAATACACGGAATGTAAACTTGGCTACACAGGAACTGAATTACAGAACAGAACAGTGTCTCAAATTTAGAAAACCAACTTATGCTTGCTTAAGGGGAAAGGTGAGTTGGGGTGCTGCATAAAACCAGAGATTGAAATGAGCACAGATAAAGTTCCTTAAGCCAAATATGGAATAGACAAGAGCTACTCCTTGCTCAACGAAATGGACTCAACACCGCATATTAAACGCCTAAGAATGTACCTGACTAGTAAGTATCTTAAAACCTATGGATTGCTATGTCTCCGAAAGAGAATCAAGCATGTGTACAGGGCCATAAACACAGCAGTGATAGGATTGGAGAGGTTCGTGAGCAAATGAAGACCCTTTGAAGTCATATTGCATGGTACCCATTCCACGGGTTTCAACTACCCAGGTTTTAGGTATTCTTCCTTCAGCTAAAACATGCATGTGGAACCTAGAGTATGATCAACCATGTGATCGGGAGACGTGTTCAAATATGTCCCAGTTTTCGTACCCTGGTACACAGGTGCAACATTCCAGACGCTTTACTAACACTCTCCCGACTTGGAGAGTCAGTCCCTTTAACCTCCTGTTTGGCCCAGTTTGCAATTTCTGCGGAAGATGAACAGGAATAGCGAGAACCAATGAGAGACTAGCTGGAGGTGTCTGGACGGGCAAATTTAACTCTCATTTCCCACCAGGAAGAGGAAATAACCAAAGGCTCAGTGTGCCGTGCCGGATCCAGATTAGGGCCTGAAGCCATCCTGCGGTGTTGCGGCCAGCTCAAAAGAAAGCGAGTTGAAGAAAGGAGCTCAGGGGCACTGTAATTCACAAACCTGCAGAGTTATAAATGACAGCTATCGTCCAAAAATAGACTGAAGTAAGGCTGCCAAGAGGACTCGAAAGCGGGGCAGAATTGCAGGAAAACGATTTCAGGAGGTAGACTGGAATTGCATTGAAAGCATAGGAAAAGAGGCAGAACGTCCACAATGATGCACTTGGCCAAAAAGGGCGTATGCGTTTTTTCCTGAATATATTCAGGAAAAAACGCATACGCCCTTTTTGGCCAACCAAGCAAGCTTGCAAAGGAAATCTGCACTACAATGAAGTCTCACTTCCCCCCGGTCAAAAGGGCCATCTGAAAAAAGTGTAAAATCCAGAAAGGCAGGACAGGTCATGGAGAACTGGGAGCCTTGTTATGCTGAAGGGCGGGATGTAAATTGCCAACAGACACTCGGGAGAAGTGTATGGTGTTTCCTGAAACATCTAAAAAACAAAGCAAGAGAGCCTAGGGCACTTCCACTTATGGTCCTATAGCTTAGGGAATTTAAAATCAAAAAGACACAGCCACCCCAAAGTTTCGAACGGCTCTGTTTACAAGAACCTCGTTTACAGTACAAGTTCAACATCGCAGAAAGTGAAAAATGGATAAAAAAGTTGTGGTATTTACTTACAAAGCAATATCACTCAGCAATGAAATCTGTGTCATCAGGCCCTTAGCAGCACAATGAGTGGATTCAGGTATGATGATTCTAACTGAAATAAGTCACACAGAAAAAGAAACATCATAAGATATCAGTAATACACGGAATGTAAACTTGGCTACACAGGAACTGAATTACAGAACAGAACAGGGTCTCAAATTTAGAAAACCAACTTATGCTTGCTTAAGGGGAAAGGTGAGTTGGGGTGCTGCATAAAACCAGAGATTGAAATGAGCACAGATAAAGTTCCTTAAGCCAAATATGGAATAGACAAGAGCTACTCCTTGCTCAAAGAAATGGACTCAACACCGCATATTAAACGCCTAAGAATGTACCTGACTAGTAAGTATCTTAAAACCTAGGGATTGCTATGTCTCCGAAAGAGAATCAAGCATGTGTACAGGGGCATAAACGCAGCAGTGATAGGATTGGAGATGATCGGTGAGCAAATGAAGACCCTTTGAAGTCATATTGCATGGTACCCATTACACGGGTCTCAACTCTCCAGGTTTAAGGTATTCTTCCTTCAGCTAAACCATGCATGTGGAACCTAGAGTATGATCAACCATGTGAACGGGAGACGTGTTCAAATATGTCTCAGTTTTCCTACCCTGGTACTCGGGTGCAACATTCCAGACGCTTTACTAACACTCTCCCGACTTGGAGAGTCAGTCCCTTTAACCTCCTGTTTGGCCCAGTTTGCAATTTCTGCGGAAGATGAACAGGAATAGGGAGAACCAATGAGAGGCTAGCTGGAGGTGTCTGGACGGGCAAATTTAACTCTCATTTCCCACCAGGAATAGGAATTAAACAAAGGCTCAGCATGCCTGGCCGGAACCAGATTAGGGCCTGAAGCCATCCTGCGGTGTTGCGGCCAGGTCACAAGAAAGCGAGTTGAAGAAAGGAGCTCAGGGGCACTGTAATTCACAAACCTGCAGAGTTATAAATGACAGCTATCGTCCAAAAATAGACTGAAGTAAGGCTGCCAAGAGGACTTGAAAGCGGGGCAGAATTGCAGGAAACCGATTTCAGGAGGTAGACTGGAATTGCATTGAAAGCATAGGAAAAGAGGCAGAACGTCCACAATGATGCACTTGGCCAAAAAGGGCGTATGCGTTTTTTCCTGAATATATTCAGGAAAAAACGCATACGCCCTTTTTGGCCAACCAAGCAAGCTTGCAAAGGAAATCTGCACTACAATGAAGTCTCACTTCCCCCCGGTCAAAAGGGCCATCTGAAAAAAGTGTAAAATCCAGAAAGGCAGGACAGGCCATGGAGAACTGGGAGCCTTGTTATGCTGATGGGCGGGATGTAAATTGCCAACAGACACTTGGGAGAAGTGTATGGTGTTTCCTGAAACATCTAAAAAACAAAGCAACAGAGCCTAGGGCACTTCCACTTATGGTCCTATAGCTTAGGGAAATTAAAATCAAAAAGACACAGCCACCCCAAAGTTTGGAACGGCTCTGTTTACAAGAAACTCGTTTACAGTACAAGTTCAACATCGCAGAAAGTGAAAAATGGATAAAGAAGTTGTGGTATTCACTTACAATGCAGTATCACTCAGCAATGAAATCTATGTCATCAGGCCCGTAGCAGCACAATGAGTGGATTCAGGTATGATGATTCTAACTGAAATAAGTCACACAGAAAAAGAAACATCATAAGATATCAGTAATAACCGGAATGGAAACTTGGCTACACAGGAACTGAATTACAGAACAGAACAGGGTCTCAAATTTAGAAAACCAACTTATGCTTGCTTAAGGGGAAAGGTGAGTTGGGGTGCTGCATAAAACCAGAGATTGAAATGAGCACAGATAAAGTTCCTTAAGCCAAATATGGAATAGACAAGAGCTACTCCTTGCTCAATGAAATGGACTCAACACCGCATATTAAACGCCTAAGAATGTACCTGACTAGTAAGTATCTTAAAACCTATGGATTGCTATGTCTCCGAAAGAGAATCAAGCATGTGTACAGGGGCATAAACGCAGCAGTGATAGGATTGGAGAGGTTCGGTGAGCAAATGAAGACCCTTTGAAGTCATATTGCATGGTACCCATTCCACAGGTTTCACCTACCCAGGTTTAAGGTATTCTTCCTTCAGCTAAAACATGCATGTGGAACCTAGAGTATGATCAACCATGTGATCGGGAGACGTGTTCAAATATGTCTCAGTTTTCGTACCCTGGTACTCGGGTGCAACATTCCAGACGCTTTACTAACACTCTCCCCACTTGGAGAGTCAGTCCCTTTAACCTCCTGTTTGGCCCAGTTTGCAATTTCTGCGGAAGATGAACAGGAATAGCGAGAACCAATGAGAGGCTAGCTGGAGGTGTCTGAACGGGCAAATTTAACTCTCATTTCCCACCAGGAAGAGGAATTAACCAAAGGCTCAGCGTGCCATGCCGGAACCAGATTAGGGCCTGAAGACATCCTGCGGTGTTGCGGCCAGGTCACAAGAAAGCGAGTTGAAGAAAGGAGCTCAGCGGCACTGTAATTCACAAACCTGCAGAGTTATAAATGACAGCTATCGTCCAAAAATAGACTGAAGTAAGGCTGCCAAGAGGACTTCAAAGCGGAGCAGAATTGCAGGAATCCGATTTCAGGAGGTAGACTGGAATTGCATTGAAAGCATAGGAAAAGAGGCAGAACGTCCACAATGATGCACTTGACCAAAAAGGGCGTATGCGTTTTTTCCTGAATATATTCAAGAAAAAACGCATACGCCCTTTTTGGCCAACCAAGCAAACTTGCAAAGGAAATCTGCACTACAATGAAGTCTCACTTCCCCCCGGTCAAAAGGGCCATCTGAAAAAAGTGTAAAATCCAGAAAGGCAGGACAGGCCATGGAGAACTGGGAGCCTTGTTATGCTGATGGGCGGGATGTAAATTGCCAACAGACACTCCGGAGAAGTGTATGGTGTTTCCTGAAACATCTAAAAAACAAAGCAACAGAGCCAAGGGCAATGCCACTTATGGTCCTATAGCTTAGGGAAATTAAAATCAAGAAGACACAGCCACCCCAAAGTTTGGGACGCCTCCGTTTACAAGAACCTCGTTTACCGTACAAGTTCAATATCACAGAAAGTGAAAAATGGATAAAAAAGATGTGGTATTTACTTACAAAGCAATATCACTCAGCAATGAAATCTGTGTCATCAGGCCCTTAGCAGCACAATGAGTGGATTCAGGTATGATGATTCTAACTGAAATAAGTCACACAGAAAAAGAAACATCATAAGATATCAGTAATACACGGAATGTAAACTTGGCTACACAGGAACTGAATTACAGAACAGAACAGGGTCTCAAATTTAGAAAACCAACTTATGCTTGCTTAAGGGTAAAGGTGAGTTGGGGTGCTGCATAAAACCAGAGATTGAAATGAGCACAGATAAAGTTCCTTAAGCCATATATGGAATAGACAACAGCTACTCCTTGCTCAACGAAATGAACTCAACACCGCATATTAAACGCCTAAGAATGTACCTGACTAGTAAGTATCTTAAAACCTATAGATTGCTATGTCTCCGAAAGAGAATCAAGCATGTGTACAGGGGCATAAACGCAGCAGTGATAGGATTGGAGAGGTTCGGTGAGCAAATGAAGACCCTTTGAAGTCATATTGCATGGTACCCATTCCACGGGTTTCAACTACCCAGGTTTTAGGTATTCTTCCTTCAGCTAAAACATGCATGTGGAACCCAGAGTATGATCAACCATGTGATCGGGAGACGTGTTCAAATATGTCTCAGTTTTCGTACCCTGGTACTCGGGAGCAACATTCCAGACGCTTTACTAACACTCTCCCCACTTGGAGAGTCAGCGCCTTTAACTTCCTGTTTGGCCTAGTTTGCAATTTCTGCGGAAGATGAACAGGAATAGCGAGAACCAATGAGAGGCTAGCTGCAGGTGTCTGGACGGGCAAATTTAACTCTCATTTCCCACCAGGAAGAGGAATTAACCAAAGGCTCAGCATGCCTGGCCGGAACCAGATTAGGGCCTGAAGCCATCCTGCGGTGTTGCGGCCAGCTCACAAGAAAGCGAGTTGAAGAAAGGAGCTCAGGGGCACTGTAATTCACAAACCTGCAGAGTTATAAATGACAGCTATCGTCCAAAAATAGACTGAAGTAAGGCTGCCAAGAGGACTTGAAAGTGGGGCAGAATTGCAGGAAACCGATTTCAGGAGGTAGACTGGAATTGCATTGAAAGCATAGGAAAAGAGGCAGAACGTCCACAATGATGCACTTGGCCAAAAAGGGCGTATGCGTTTTTTCCTGAATATATTCAGGAAAAAACGCATACGCCCTTTTTGGCCAACCAAGCAAGCTTGCAAACGAAATCTGCACTACAATGAAGTCTCACTTCCCCCCGGTCAAAAGGGCCATCTGAAAAAAGTGTAAAATCCAGAAAGGCAGGACAGGCCATGGAGAACTGGGAGCCTTGTTATGCTGAAGGGCGGGATGTAAATTGCCAACAACCACTCGGGAGAAGTGTATGGTGTTTCCTGAAACATCTAAAAAACAAAGCAACAGAACCTACGGCACTTCCACTTATGGTCCTATAGCTTAGGGAAATTAAAATCAAGAAGACACAGCCACCCCAAAGTTTGGGACGCCTCCGTTTACAAGAACCTCGTTTACCGTACAAGTTCAATATCACAGAAAGTGAAAAATGGATAAAGAACTTGTGGTACTTACGTACAATGCAGTATCACTCAGCAATGAAATCTATGTCATCAGGTCCGTAGCAGCATAATGAGTGGATTCAGGTACGATGATTCTAACTGAAATAAGTCACACAGAAAAAGAAACATCATAAGATATCACTAATACACGGAATGTATACTTGGCTACACAGGAACTGCATTCCAAAACAGAACAGGGTCTCAAATTTAGAAAACCAACTTATGCTTGCTTAAGGGGAAAGGTGAGTTGGGGTGCTGCATAAAACCAGAGATTGAAATGAGCACAGATAAAGTTCCTTAAGCCAAATATGGAATAGACAAGAGCTACTCCTTGCTCAATGAAATGGACTCAACACCGCATATTAAACGCCTAAGAATGTACCTGACTAGTAAGTATCTTAAAACCTATGAATTGCTATGTCTCCAAAAGAGAATCAAGCGTGTGTACAGGGGCATGAACGCAGCAGTGATAGGATTGGAGAGGTTCGGTGAGCAAATGAAGACCCTTTGAAGTCATATTGCATGGTACCCATTACACGGGTCTCAACTCTCCAGGTTTAAGGTATTCTTCCTTCAGCTAAAACATGCATGTGGAACCCAGAGTATGATCAACCATGTGAACGGGAGACGTGTTCAAATATGTCTCAGTTTTCGTACCCTGGTACTCGGGTGCAACATTCCAGACGCTTTACTAACACTCTCCCCACTTGGAGAGTCAGTCCCTTTAACCTCCTGTTTGGCCCAGTTGGCAATTTCTGCGGAAGATGAACAGGAATAGCGAGAACCAATGAGAGGCTAGCTGGAGGTGTCTGAACGGGCAAATTTAACTCTCATTTCCCACCAGGAAGAGGAATTAACCAAAGGCTCAGAATGCCGGGCCAGAACCAGATTAGGGCCTGAAGCCATCCTGCGGTGTTGCGGCCAGGTCACAAGAAAGCGAGTTGAAGAAAGGAGCTCAGGGGCACTGTAATTCACAAACCTGCAGAGTTATAAATGACAGCTATCGTCCAAAAATAGACTGAAGTAAGGCTGCCAAGAGGACTTGAAAGCGGGGCAGAATTGCAGGAAACTGATTTCAGGAGGTAGACTGGAATTGCATTGAAAGCATAGGAAAAGAGGCAGAACGTCCACAATGATGCACTTGGCCAAAAAGGGCGTATGCGTTTTTTCCTGAATATATTCAGGAAAAAACGCATACGCCCTTTTTGGCCAACCAAGCAAGCTTGCAAAGGAAATCTGCACTACAATGAAGTCTCACTTCCCCCCGGTCAAAAGGGCCATCTGAAAAAAGTGTAAAATCCAGAAAGGCAGGACAGGCCATGGAGAACTGGGAGCCTTGTTATGCTGATGGGCGGGATGTAAATTGCCAACAGACACTCCGGAGAAGTGTATGGTCTTTCCTGAAACATCTAAAAAACAAAGCAACAGAGCCTAGGGCACTGCCACTTATGGTCCTATAGCTTAGGGAAATTAAAATCAAGAAGACACAGCCACCCGAAAGTTTGGGACGCCTCCGTTTACAAGAACCTCATTTACCATACAAGTTCAATATCACAGAAAGTGAAAAATGGATAAAAAAGATGTGGTATTTACTTACAAAGCAATATCACTCAGCAATGAAATCTGTGTCATCAGGCCCTTAGCAGCACAATGAGTGGATTCAGGTATGATGATTCTAACTGAAATAAGTCACACAGAAAAAGAAACATCATAAGATATCAGTAATACACGGAATGTAAACTTGGCTACACAGGAACTGAATTACAGAACAGAACAGGGTCTCAAATTTAGAAAACCAACTTATGCTTGCTTAAGGGTAAAGGTGAGTTGGGGTGCTGCATAAAACCAGAGATTGAAATGAGCACAGATAAAGTTCCTTAAGCCAAATATGGAATAGACAAGAGCTACTCCTTGCTCAACGAAATGGACTCAACACCGCATATTAAACGCCTAAGAATGTACCTGACTAGTAAGTATCTTAAAACCTATAGATTGCTATGTCTCCGAAAGAGAATCAAGCATGTGTACAGGGGCATAAACGCAGCAGTGATAGGATTGGAGAGGTTCGGTGAGCAAATGAAGACCCTTTGAAGTCATATTGCATGGTACCCATTCCACGGGTTTCAACTACCCAGGTTTTAGGTATTCTTCCTTCAGCTAAAACATGCATGTGGAACCCAGAGTATGATCAACCATGTGATCGGGAGACGTGTTCAAATATGTCTCAGTTTTCGTACCCTGGTACTCGGGTGCAACATTCCAGACGCTTTACTAACACTCTCCCCACTTGGAGAGTCAGCGCCTTTAACTTCCTGTTTGGCCCAGTTTGCAATTTCTGCGGAAGATGAACAGGAATAGCGAGAACCAATGAGAGGCTAGCTGCAGGTGTCTGGACGGGCAAATTTAACTCTCATTTCCCACCAGGAAGAGGAATTAAACAAAGGCTCAGCATGCCTGGCCGGAACCAGATTAGGGCCTGAAGCCATCCTGCGGTGTTGCGGCCAGGTCACAAGAAAGCGAGTTGAAGAAAGGAGCTCAGGGGCACTGTAATTCACTAACCTGCAGAGTTATAAATGACAGCTATCGTCCAAAAATAGACTGAAGTAAGGCTGCCAAGAGGACTTGAAAGTGGGGCAGAATTGCAGGAAACCGATTTCAGGAGGTAGACTGGAATTGCATTGAAAGCATAGGAAAAGAGGCAGAACGTCCACAATGATGCACTTGGCCAAAAAGGGCGTATGCGTTTTTTCCTGAATATATTCAGGAAAAAACGCATACGCCCTTTTTGGCCAACCAAGCAAGCTTGCAAACGAAATCTGCACTACAATGAAGTCTCACTTCCCCCCGGTCAAAAGGGCCATCTGAAAAAAGTGTAAAATCCAGAAAGGCAGGACAGGCCATGGAGAACTGGGAGCCTTGTTATGCTGAAGGGCGGGATGTAAATTGCCAACAACCACTCGGGAGAAGTGTATGGTGTTTCCTGAAACATCTAAAAAACAAAGCAACAGAACCTAGGGCACTTCCACTTATGGTCCTATAGCTTAGGGAAATTAAAATCAAAAAGTCACAGCCACCCCAAAGTTTGGGACGCCTCCGTTTACAAGAACCTCGTTTACCTTACAAGTTCAATATCACAGAAAGTGAAAAATGGATAAAGAACTTGTGGTACTTACGTACAATGCAGTATCACTCAGCAATGAAATCTATGTCATCAGGTCCGTAGCAGCATAATGAGTGGATTCAGGTACGATGATTCTAACTGAAATAAGTCACACAGAAAAAGAAACATCATAAGATATCACTAATACACGGAATGTATACTTGGCTACACAGGAACTGCATTCCAAAACAGAACAGGGTCTCAAATTTAGAAAACCAACTTATGCTTGCTTAAGGGGAAAGGTGAGTTGGGGTGCTGCATAAAACCAGAGATTGAAATGAGCACAGATAAAGTTCCTTAAGCCAAATATGGAATAGACAAGAGCTACTCCTTGCTCAACGAAATGGACTCAACACCGCATATTAAACGCCTAAGAATGTACCTGACTAGTAAGTATCTTAAAACCTATGGATTGCTATGTCTCCAAAAGAGAATCAAGCGTGTGTACAGGGGCATGAACGCAGCAGTGATAGGATTGGAGAGGTTCGGTGAGCAAATGAAGACCCTTTGAAGTCATATTGCATGGTACCCATTACACGGGTCTCAACTCTCCAGGTTTAAGGTATTCTTCCTTCAGCTAAAACATGCATGTGGAACCCAGAGTATGATCAACCATGTGAACGGGAGACGTGTTCAAATATGTCTCAGTTTTCGTACCCTGGTACTCGGGTGCAACATTCCAGACGCTTTACTAACACTCTCCCCACTTGGAGAGTCAGTCCCTTTAACCTCCTGTTTGGCCCAGTTGGCAATTTCTGCGGAAGATGAACAGGAATAGCGAGAACCAATGAGAGGCTAGCTGGAGGTGTCTGAACGGGCAAATTTAACTCTCATTTCCCACCAGGAAGAGGAATTAACCAAAGGCTCAGAATGCCGGGCCAGAACCAGATTAGGGCCTGAAGCCATCCTGCGGTGTTGCGGCCAGGTCACAAGAAAGCGAGTTGAAGAAAGGAGCTCAGGGGCACTGTAATTCACAAACCTGCAGAGTTATAAATGACAGCTATCGTCCAAAAATAGACTGAAGTAAGGCTGCCAAGAGGACTTGAAAGCGGGGCAGAATTGCAGGAAACCGATTTCAGGAGGTAGACTGGAATTGCATTGAAAGCATAGGAAAAGAGGCAGAACGTCCACAATGATGCACTTGGCCAAAAAGGGCGTATGCGTTTTTTCCTGAATATATTCAGGAAAAAACGCATACGCCCTTTTTGGCCAACCAAGCAAGCTTGCAAAGGAAACCTGCACTACAATGAAGTCTCACTTCCCCCCGGTCAAAAGGGCCATCTGAAAAAAGTGTAAAATCCAGAAAGGCAGGACAGGCCATGGAGAACTGGGAGCCTTGTTATGCTGATGGGCTGGATGTAAATTGCCAACAGACACTTGGGAGAAGTGTATGGTGTTTCCTGAAACATCTAAAAAACAAAGCAACAGAGCCTAGGGCACTTCCACTTATGGTCCTATAGCTTAGGGAAATTAAAATCAAAAAGACACAGCCACCCCAAAGTTTGGAACGGCTCTGTTTACAAGTACCTCGTTTACAGTACAAGTTCAACATCGCAGAAAGTGAAAAATGGATAAAGAAGTTGTGGTATTCACTTACAATGCAGTATCACTCAGCAATGAAATCTGTGTCATCAGGCCCGTAGCAGCACAATGAGTGGATTCAGGTATGATGATTCTAACTGAAATAAGTCACACAGAAAAAGAAACATCATAAGATATCAGTAATACACGGAATAGAAACTTGGCTACACAGGAACTGAATTACAGAACAGAACAGGGTCTCAAATTTAGAAAACCAACTTATGCTTGCTTAAGGGTAAAGGTGAGTTGGGGTGCTGCATAAAACCAGAGATTGAAATGAGCACAGATAAAGGTCCTTAAGCCAAATATGGAATAGACAAGAGCTACTCCTTGCTCAACGAAATGGACTCAACACCGCATATTAAACGCCTAAGAATGTACCTGACTAGTAAGTATCTTAAAACCTAGGGATTGCTATGTCTCCGAAAGAGAATCAAGCATGCGTACAGGGGCATAAACGCAGCAGTGATAGGATTGGAGATGTTCGGTGAGCAAATGAAGACCCTTTGAAGTCATATTGCATGGTACCCATGACACGGGTCTCAACTCTCCAGGTTTAAGGTATTCTTCCTTCAGCTAAACCATGCATGTGGAACCCAGAGTATGATCAACCATGTGAACGGGAGACGTGTTCAAATATGTCTCAGTTTTCCTCCCCTGGTACTCGGGTGCAACATTCCAGACGCTTTACTAACACTCTCCCGACTTGGAGAGTCAGTCCCTTTAACCTCCTGTTTGGCCGAGTTTGCAATTTCTGCGGAAGATGAACAGGAATAGCGAGAACCAATGAGAGGCTAGCTGGAGGTGTCTGGACGGGCAAATTTAACTCTCATTTCCCACCAGGAAGAGGAATTAACCAAAGGCTCAGAATGCCGGGCCGGAACCAGATTAGGGCCTGAAGCCATCCTGCGGTGTTGCGGCCAGGTCACAAGAAAGCGAGTTGAAGAAAGGAGCTCAGGGGCACTGTAATTCACAAACCTGCAGAGTTATAAATGACAGCTATCGTCCAAAAATAGACTGAAGTAAGGCTGCCAAGAGGACTTGAAAGCGGGGCAGAATTGCAGGAAACCGATTTCAGGAGGTAGACTGGAATTGCATTGAAAGCATAGGAAAAGAGGCAGAACGTCCACAATGATGCACTTGGCCAAAAAGGGCGTATGCGTTTTTTCCTGAATATATTCAGGAAAAAACGCATACGCCCTTTTTGGCCAACCAAGCAAGCTTGCAAAGGAAATCTGCACTACAATGAAGTCTCACTTCCCCCCAGTCAAAAGGGCCATCTGAAAAAAGTGTAAAATCCAGAAAGGCAGGACAGGCCATGGAGAACTGGGAGCCTTGTTATGCTGATGGGTGGGATGTAAATTGCCAACAGACACTTGGGAGAAGTGTATGGTGTTTCCTGAAACATCTAAAAAACAAAGCAACAGAGCCTAGGGCACTTCCACTTATGGTCCTATAGCTTAGGGAAATTAAAATCAAAAAGACACAGCCACCCCAAAGTTTGGAACGGCTCTGTTTACAAGAACCTCGTTTACAGTACAAGTTCAACATCGCAGAAAGTGAAAAATGGATAAAGAAGTTGTGGTATTCACTTACAATGCAGTATCACTCAGCAATGAAATCTATGTCATCAGGCCCGTAGCAGCACAATGAGTGGATTCAGGTATGATGATTCTAACTGAAATAAGTCACACAGAAAAAGAAACATCATAAGATATCAGTAATACACGGAATGGAAACTTGGCTACACAGGAACTGAATTACAGAACAGAACAGGTTCTCAAATTTAGAAAACCAACTTATGCTTGCTTAAGGGGAAAGGTGAGTTGGGGTGCTGCATAAAACCAGAGATTGAAATGAGCACAGATAAAGTTCCTTAAGCCAAATATGGAATAGACAAGAGCTACTCCTTGCTCAACGAAATGGACTCAACACCCCATATTAAACGCCTAAGAATGTACCTGACTAGTAAGTATCTTAAAACCTATGGATTGCTATGTCTCCGAAAGAGAATCAAGCATGTGTACAGGGGCATAAACGCAGCAGTGATAGGATTGGAGAGGTTCGGTGAGCAAATGAAGACCCTTTGAAGTCATATTGCATGGTACCCATTCCACGGGTTTCACCTACCCAGGTTTAAGGTATTCTTCCTTCAGCTAAAACATGCATGTGGAACCTAGAGTATGATCAACCATGTGATCGGGAGACGTGTTCAAATATGTCTCAGTTTTCGTACCCTGGTACTCGGGTGCAACATTCCAGACGCTTTACTAACACTCTCCCCACTTGGAGAGTCAGTCCCTTTAACCTCCTGTTTGGCCCAGTTTGCAATTTCTGCGGAAGATGAACAGGAATAGCGAGAACCAATGAGAGACTAGCTGGAGGTGTCTGAACGGGCAAATTTAACTCTCATTTCCCACCAGGAAGAGGAATTAACCAAAGGCTCAGCGTGCCATGCCGGAACCAGATTAGGGCCTGAAGACATCCTGCGGTGTTGCGGCCAGGTCACAAGAAAGCGAGTTGAAGAAAGGAGCTCAGCGGCACTGTAATTCACAAACCTGCCGAGTTATAAATGACAGCTATCGTCCAAAAATAGACTGAAGTAAGGCTGCCAAGAGGACTTGAAAGCGGGGCAGAATTGCAGGAAACCGATTTCAGGAGGTAGATTGGAATTGCATTGAAAGCTTAAGAAAAGAGGCAGAACGTCCACAATGATGCACTTGGCCAAAAAGGGCGTATGCGTTTTTTCCTGAATATATTCAGGAAAAAACGCATACGCCCTTTTTGGCCAACCAAGCAAACTTGCAAAGGAAATCTGCACTACAATGAAGTCTCACTTCCCCCTGGTCAAAAGGGCCATCTGAAAAAAGTGTAAAATCCAGAAAGGCAGGACAGGCCATGGAGAACTGGGAGCCTTGTTATGCTGATGCGCGGGATGTAAATTGCCAACAGACACTCAGGAGAAGTGTATGGTGTTTCCTGAAACATCTGAAAAACAAAGCAACAGAGCCTAGGGCACTGCCACTTATGGTCCCATAGCTTAGGGAAATTAAAATCAAGAAGACACAGCCACCCCAAAGTTTGGGACGCCTCCGTTTACAAGAACCTCGTTTACCGTACAAGTTCAATATCACAGAAAGTGAAAAATGGATAAAAAAGATGTGGTATTTACTTACAAAGCAATATCACTCAGCAATGAAATCTGTGTCATCAGGCCCTTAGCAGCACAATGAGTGGATTCAGGTATGATGATTCTAACTGAAATAAGTCACACAGAAAAAGAAACATCATAAGATATCAGTAATACACGGAATGTAAACTTGGTTACACAGGAACTGAATTACAGAACAGAACAGGGTCTCAAATTTAGAAAACCAACTTATGCTTGCTTAAGGGGAAAGGTGAGTTGGGGTGCTGCATAAAACCAGAGATTGAAATGAGCACAGATAAAGTTCCTTAAGCCAAATATGGAATAGACAAGAGCTACTCCTTGCTCGAAGAAATGGACTCAACACCGCATATTAAACGCCTAAGAATGTACCTGACTAGTAAGTATCTTAAAACCTAGGGATTGCTATGTCTCCGAAAGAGAATCAAGCATGTGTACAGGGGCATAAACGCAGCAGTGATAGGATTAGAGAGGTTCGGTGAGCAAATGAAGACCCTTTGAAGTCATATTGCATGGTACCCATTCCACGGGTTTCAACTACCCAGGTTTTAGGTACTCTTCCTTCAGCTAAAACATGCATGTGGAACCCAGAGTATGATCAACCATGAGATCGGGAGACGTGTTCAAATATGTCTCAGTTTTCCTCCCCTGGTACTCGGGTGCAACATTCCAGACGCTTTACTAACACTGTCCCCACTTGGAGAGTCAGTCCCTTTAACCTCCTGTTTGGCCCAGTTTGCAATTTCTGCGGAAGATGAACAGGAATAGCGAGAACCAATGAGAGACTAGCTGGAGGTGTCTGGACGGGCAAATTTAACTCTCATTTCCCACCAGGAAGAGGAAATAACCAAAGGCTCAGCGTGCCTTACCGGAATCAGATTAGGGCCTGAAGCCATCCTGCGGTGTTGCGGCCAGGTCACAAGAAAGCGAGTTGAAGAAAGGAGCTCAGGGGCACTGTAATTCACAAACCTGCAGAGTTATAAATGACAGCTATCGTCCAAAAATAGACTGAAGTAAGGCTGCCAAGAGGACTTGAAAGCGGGGCAGAATTGCAGGAAACCGATTTCAGGAGGTAGACTGGAATTGCATTGAAAGCATAGGAAAAGAGGCAGAACGTCCACAATGATGCACTTGGCCAAAAAGGGCGTATGCGTTTTTTCCTGAATATATTCAGGAAAAAACGCATAAGCCCTTTTTGGCCAACCAAGCAAGCTTGCAAAGGAAATCTGCACTACAATGAAGTCTCACTTCCCCCCGGTCAAAAGGGCCATCTGAAAAAAG
Organism: Stenella coeruleoalba; assembly: GCF_951394435.1. Taxonomy (NCBI): domain Eukaryota; kingdom Metazoa; phylum Chordata; class Mammalia; order Artiodactyla; family Delphinidae; genus Stenella; species Stenella coeruleoalba. Next base: position 129,458 of record NW_027646118.1, on the reverse strand, counting down.
TGTAAAATCCAGAAAGGCAGGACAGGCCATGGAGAACTGGGAGCCTTGTTATGCTGATGGGCGGGATGTAAATTGCCAACAACCACTCGGGAGAAGTGTATGGTGTTTCCTGAAACATCTAAAAAACAAAGCAACAGAACCTAGGGCACTTCCACTTATGGTCCTATAGCTTAGGGAAATTAAAATCAAAAAGACACAGCCACCCCAAAGTTTGGAACGGCTCTGTTTACAAGAACCTCGTTTACAGTACAAGTTCAACATCGCAGAAAGTGAAAAATGGATAAAGAAGTTGTGGTATTTACTTACAAAGCAATATCACTCAGCAATGAAATCTGTGTCATCAGGCCCTTAGCAGCACAATGAGTGGATTCAGGTATGATGATTCTAACTGAAATAAGTCACACAGAAAAAGAAACATCATAAGATATCAGTAATACACGGAATGGAAACTTGGCTACACAGGAACTGAATTACAGAACAGAACAGGGTCTCAAATTTAGAAAACCAACTTATGCTTGCTTAAGGGGAAAGGTGAGTTGGGGTGCTGCATAAAACCAGAGATTGAAATGAGCACAGATAAAGTTCCTTAAGCCAAATATGGAATAGACAAGAGCTACTCCTTGCTCAACGAAATGGACTCAAAACCCCATATTAAACGCCTAAGAATGTACCTGACTAGTAAGTATCTTAAAACCTATGGATTGCTATGTCTCCGAAAGAGAATCAAGCATGTGTACAGGGGCATAAACGCAGCAGTGATAGGATTGGAGAGGTTCGGTGAGCAAATGAAGACCCTTTGAAGTCATATTGCATGGTACCCATTCCACGGGTTTCAACTACCCAGGTTTAAGGTATTCTTCCTTCAGCTAAAACATGCATGTGGAACCTAGATTATGATCAACCATGTGATGGGGAGACGTGTTCAAATATGTCTCAGTTTTCGTACCCTGGTACTCGGGTGCAACATTCCAGACGCTTTACTAACACTCTCCCCACTTGGAGAGTCAGTCCCTTTAACCTCCTGTTTGGCCCAGTTTGCAATTTCTGCGGAAGATGAACAGGAATAGCGAGAACCAATGAGAGGCTAGCTGAGGTGTCTGGACGGGCAAATTTAACTCTCATTTCCCACCAGGAAGAGGAATTAACCAAAGGCTCAGCGTTCCGTGCCGGATCCAGATTAGGGCCTGAAGCCATCCTGCGGTGTTGCGGCCAGGTCACAAGAAAGCGAGTTGAAGAAAGGAGCTCAGGGGCACTGTAATTCACAAACCTGCAGAGTTATAAATGACAGCTATCGTCCAAAAATAGACTGAAGTAAGGCTGCCAAGAGGACTTGAAAACGGGGCAGAATTGCAGGAAACCGATTTCAGGAGGTAGACTGGAATTGCATTGAAAGCATAGGAAAAGAGGCAGAACGTCCACAATGATGCACTTGGCCAAAAAGGGCGTATGCGTTTTTTCCTGAATATATTCAGGAAAAAACGCATACGCCCTTTTTGGCCAACCAAGCAAGCTTGCAAAGGAAATCTGCACTACAATGAAGTCTCACTTCCCCCTGGTCAAAAGGGCCATCTGAAAAAAGTGTAAAATCCAGAAAGGCAGGACAGGCCATGGAGAACTGGGAGCCTTGTTATGCTGATGGGCGGGATGTAAATTGCCAACAACCACTCGGGAGAAGTGTATGGTGTTTCCTGAAACATCTAAAAAACAAAGCAACATAGCCTAGGGCACTTCCACTTATGGTCCTATAGCTTAGGGAATTTAAAATCAAAAAGACACAGCCACCCCAAAGTTTGGAACGGCTCTGTTTACAAGAACCTCGTTTACAGTACAAGTTCAACATCGCAGAAAGTGAAAAATGGATAAAGAAGTTGTGGTATTTACTTACAAAGCAATATCACTCAGCAATGAAATCTGTGTCATCAGGCCCTTAGCAGCACAATGAGTGGATTCAGGTATGATGATTCTAACTGAAATAAGTCACACAGAAAAAGAAACATCATAAGATATCAGTAATACACGGAATGGAAACTTGGCTACACAAGAACTGAATTACAGAACAGAACAGGGTCTCAAATTTAGAAAACCAACTTATGCTTGCTTAAGGGGAAAGGTGAGTTGGGGTGCTGCATAAAACCAGAGATTGAAATGAGCACAGATAAAGTTCCTTAAGCCAAATATGGAATAGACAAGAGCTACTCCTTGCTCAACGAAATGGACTCAACACCGCATATTAAACGCCTAAGAATTTACCTGACTAGTAAGTATCTTAAAATCTATGGATTGCTATGTCTCCGAAAGAGAATCAAGCATGTGTACAGGGGCATAAACGCAGCAGTGATAGGATTGGAGAGGTTCGTGAGCAAATGAAGACCCTTTGAAGTCATATTGCATGGTACCCATTCCACGGGTTTCAACTACCCAGGTTTTAGGTATTCTTCCTTCAGCTAAAACATGCATGTGGAACCCAAGTATGATCAACCATGTGAATGGGAGACGTGTTCAAATATGTCTCAGTTTTCTTCCCCTGGTACTCGGGTGCAACATTCCAGACGCTTTACTAACACTCTCCCGACTCGGAGAGTCAGTCCCTTTAACCTCCTGTTTGGCCCAGTTTGCAATTTCTGCGGAAGATGAACAGGAATAGCGAGAACCAATGAGAGGCTAGCTGGAGGTGTCTGGACGGGCAAATTCAACTCTCATTTCCCACCAGGAAGAGGAATTAACCAAAGGCTCAGCATGCCGGGCCGGAACCAGATTAGGGCCTGAAGCCATCCTGCGGTGTTGCGGCCAGGTCACAAGAAAGCGAGTTGAAGAAAGGAGCTCAGGGGCACTGTAATTCACAAACCTGCAGAGTTATAAATGACAGCTATCGTCCAAAAATAGACTGAAGTAAGGCTGCCAAGAGGACTTGAAAGCGGGGCAGAATTGCAGGAAACCGATTTCAGGAGGTAGACTGGAATTGCATTGAAAGCATAGGAAAAGAGGCAGAACGTCCACAATGATGCACTTGGCCAAAAAGGGCGTATGCGTTTTTTCCTGAATATATTCAGGAAAAAACGCATACGCCCTTTTTGGCCAACCAAGCAAGCTTGCAAAGGAAATCTGCACTACAATGAAGTCTCACTTCCCCCCGGTCAAAAGGGCCATCTGAAAAAAGTGTAAAATCCAGAAAGGCAGGACAGGCCATGGAGAACTGGGAGCCTTGTTATGCTGATGGGCGGGATGTAATTTGCCAACAACCACTCGGGAGAAGTGTATGGTGTTTCCTGAAACATCTAAAAAACAAAGCAACAGAACCTAGGGCACTTCCACTTATGGTCCTATAGCTTAGGGAAATTAAAATGAAAAAGACACAGCCACCCCAAAGTTTGGAACGGCTCTGTTTACAAGAACCTCGTTTACAGTACAAGTTCAACATCGCAGAAAGTGAAAAATGGATAAAGAAGTTGTGGTATTTACTTACAAAGCAATATCACTCAGCAATGAAATCTGTGTCATCAGGCGCTTAGCAGCACAATGAGTGGATTCAGGTATGATGATTCTAACTGAAATAAGTCACACAGAAAAAGAAACATCATAAGATATCACTAATACACGGAATGTAAACTTGGCTACACAGGAACTGCATTCCAAAACAGAACAGGGTCTCAAATTTAGAAAACCAACTTATGCTTGCTTAAGGGGAAAGGTGAGTTGGGGTGCTGCATAAAACCAGAGATTGAAATGAGCACAGATAAAGTTCCTTAAGCCAAATATGGAATAGACAAGAGCTACTCCTTGCTCAACGAAATGGACTCAAAACCCCATATTAAACGCCTAAGAATGTACCTGACTAGTAAGTATCTTAAAACCTATGGATTGCTATGTCTCCAAAAGAGAATCAAGCGTGTGTACAGGGGCATAAACGCAGCAGTGATAGGATTGGAGAGGTTCGGTGAGCAAATGAAGACCCTTTGAAGTCATATTGCATGGTACCCATTACACGGGTCTCAACTCTCCAGGTTTAATGTATTCTTCCTTCAGCTAAAACATGCATGTGGAACCCAGAGTATGATCAACCATGTGAACGGGAGACGTGTTCAAATATGTCTCAGTTTTCCTCCCCTGGTACTCGGGTGCAACATTCCAGACGCTTTACTAACACTCTCCCGACTTGGAGAGTCAGTCCCTTTAACCTCCTGTTTGGCCCAGTTTGCAATTTCTGCGGAAGATGAACAGGAATAGCGAGAACCAATGAGAGGCTAGCTGGAGGTGTCTGGACGGGCAAATTTAACTCTCATTTCCCACCAGGAAGAGGAAATAACCAAAGGCTCAGTGTGCCGTGCCGGAACCAGATTAGGGCCTGAAGCCATCCTGCGGTGTTGCGGCCAGCTCACAAGAAAACGAGTTGAAGAAAGGAGCTCAGGGGCACTGTAATTCACAAACCTGCAGAGTTATAAATGACAGCTATCGTCCAAAAATAGACTGAAGTAAGGCTGCCAAGAGGACTTGAAAGCGGGGCAGAATTGCAGGAAACCGATTTCAGGAGGTAGACTGGAATTGCATTGAAAGCATAGGAAAAGAGGCCGAACGTCCACAATGATGCACTTGGCCAAAAAGGGCGTATGCGTTTTTTCCTGAATATATTCAGGAAAAAACGCATACGCCCTTTTTGGCCAACCAAGCAAGCTTGCAAAGGAAATCTGCACTACAATGAAGTCTCACTTCCCCCCGGTCAAAAGGGCCATCTGAAAAAAGTGTAAAATCCAGAAAGGCAGGACAGGCCATGGAGAACTGGGAGCCTTGTTATGCTGATGGGCGGGATGTAAATTGCCAACAACCACTCGGGAGAAGTGTATGGTGTTTCCTGAAACATCTAAAATACAAAGCAACAGAACCTAGGGCACTTCCACTTATGGTCCTATAGCTTAGGGAAATTAAAATCAAAAAGACACAGCCACCCCAAAGTTTGGAACGGCTCTGTTTACAAGAACCTCGTTTACAGTACAAGTTCAACATCGCAGAAAGTGAAAAATGGATAAAGAAGTTGTGGTATTTACTTACAAAGCAATATCACTCAGCAATGAAATCTGTGTCATCAGGCCCTTAGCAGCACAATGAGTGGATTCAGGTATGATGATTCTAACTGAAATAAGTCACACAGAAAAAGAAACATCATAAGATATCAGTAATACACGGAATGTAAACTTGGCTACACAGGAACTGAATTACAGAACAGAACAGGGTCTCAAATTTAGAAAACCAACTTATGCTTGCTTAAGGGTAAAGGTGAGTTGGGGTGTTGCATAAAACCAGAGATTGAAATGAGCACAGATAAAGTTCCTTAAGCCAAATATGGAATAGACAAGAGCTACTCCTTGCTCAACGAAATGGACTCAACACCGCATATTAAACGCCTAAGAATGTACCTGACTAGTAAGTATCTTAAAACCTATAGATTGCTATGTCTCCGAAAGAGAATCAAGCATGTGTACAGGGGCATAAATGCAGCAGTGATAGGATTGGAGAGGTTCAGTGAGCAAATGAAGACCCTTTGAAGTCATATTGCATGGTACCCATTCCACGGGTTTCAACTACCCAGATTTTAGGTATTCTTCCTTCAGCTAAAACATGCATGTGGAACCCAGAGTATGATCAACCATGTGATCTGGAGACGTGTTCAAATATGTCTCAGTTTTCCTCCCCTGGTACTCGGGTGCAACATTCCAGACGCTTTACTAACACTCTCCCCACTTGGAGAGTCAGCGCCTTTAACCTCCTGTTTGGCCCAGTTTGCAATTTCTGCAGAAGATGAACAGGAATAGCGAGAACCAATGAGAGGCTAGCTGGAGGTGTCTGGACGGGCAAATTTAACTCTCATTTCCCACCAGGAAGAGGAAATAACCAAAGGCTCAGCATGCCGTGCCAGAACCAGATTAGGGCCTGAAGACATCCTGCGGTGTTGCGGCCAGGTCACAAGAAAGCGAGTTGAAGAAAGGAGCTCAGGGGCACTGTAATTCACAAACCTGCAGAGTTATAAATGACAGCTATCGTCCAAAAATAGACTGAAGTAAGGCTGCCAAGAGGACTTGAAAGCGGGGCAGAATTGCAGGAAACCGATTTCAGGAGGTAGACTGGAATTGCATTGAAAGCATAGGAAAAGAGGCAGAACGTCCACAATGATGCACTTGGCCAAAAAGGGCGTATGCGTTTTTTCCTGAATATATTCAGGAAAAAACGCATACGCCCTTTTTGGCCAACCAAGCAAGCTTGCAAAGGAAATCTGCACTACAATGAAGTCTCACTTCCCCCCGGTCAAAAGGGCCATCTGAAAAAAGTGTAAAATCCAGAAAGGCAGGACAGGCCATGGAGAACTGGGAGCCTTGTTATGCTGATGGGCGGGATGTAATTTGCCAACAACCACTCGGGAGAAGTGTATGGTGTTTCCTGAAACATCTAAAAAACAAAGCAACAGAACCTAGGGCACTTCCACTTATGGTCCTATAGCTTAGGGAAATTTAAATCAAAAAGACACAGCCACCCAAAAGTTTGGAACAGCTCTGTTTACAAGAACCTCGTTTACAGTACAAGTTCAACATCGCAGAAAGTGAAAAATGGATAAAGAATTTGTGGTATTTACTTACAAAGCAATATCACTCAGCAATGAAATCTGTGTCATCAGGCCCTTAGCAGCACAATGAGTGGATTCAGGTATGATGATTCTAACTGAAATAAGTCACACAGAAAAAGAAACATCATAAGATATCACTAATACACGGAATGTAAACTTGGCTACACAGGAACTGCATTCCAAAACAGAACAGGGTCTCAAATTTAGAAAACCAACTTATGCTTGCTTAAGGGGAAAGGTGAGTTGGGGTGCTGCATAAAACCAGAGATTGAAATGAGCACAGATAAAGTTCCTTAAGCCAAATATGGAATAGACAAGAGCTACTCCTTGCTCAACGAAATGGACTCAAAACCCCATATTAAACGCCTAAGAATGTACCTGACTAGTAAGTATCTTAAAACCTATGGATTGCTATGTCTCCAAAAGAGAATCAAGCATGTGTACAGGGGCATAAACGCAGCAGTGATAGTATTGGAGAGGTTCGGTGAGCAAATGAAGACCCTTTGAAGTCATATTGCATGGTACCCATTACACGGGTCTCAACTCTCCAGGTTTAAGGTATTCTTCCTTCAGCTAAAACATGCATGTGGAACCCAGAGTATGATCAACCATGTGAACGGGAGACGTGTTCAAATATGTCTCAGTTTTCCTCCCCTGGTACTCGGGTGCAACATTCCAGATGCTTTACTAACACTCTCCCGACTTGGAGAGTCAGTCCCTTTAACCTCCTGTTTGGCCCAGTTTGCAATTTCTGCAGAAGATGAACAGGAATAGCGAGAACCAATGAGAGGCTAGCTGGAGGTGTCTGGACGGGCAAATTCAACTCTCATTTCCCACAAGGAAGAGGAATTAACCAAAGGCTCAGCATGCCGGGCCGGAACCAGATTAGGGCCTGAAGCCATCCTGCGGAGTTGCGGCCAGGTCACAAGAAAGCGAGTTGAAGAAAGGAGCTCAGGGGCACTGTAATTCACAAACCTGCAGAGTTATAAATGACAGCTATCGTCCAAAAATAGACTGAAGTAAGGCTGCCAAGAGGACTTGAAAGCGGGGCAGAATTGCAGGAAACCGATTTCAGGAGGTAGACTGGAATTGCATTGAAAGCATAGGAAAAGAGGCAGAACGTCCACAATGATGCACTTGGCCAAAAAGGGCGTATGCGTTTTTTCCTGAATATATTCAGGAAAAAACGCATACGCCCTTTTTGGCCAACCAAGCAAGCTTGCAAAGGAAATCTGCACTACAATGAAGTCTCACTTCCCCCCGGTCAAAAGGGCCATCTGAAAAAAGTGTAAAATCCAGAAAGGCAGGACAGGCCATGGAGAACTGGGAGCCTTGTTATGCTGATGGGCGGGATGTAAATTGCCAACAACCACGTGGGAGAAGTGTATGGTGTTTCCTGAAACAACTAAAAAACAAAGCAACAGAACCTAGGGCACTTCCACTTATGGTCCTATAGCTTAGGGAAATTAAAATGAAAAAGACACAGCCCCCCCAAAGTTTGGAATGGCTCTGTTTACAAGAACCTCGTTTACAGTACAAGTTCAACATCGCAGAAAGTGAAAAATGGATAAAGAAGTTGTGGTATTTACTTACAAAGCAATATCACTCAGCAATGAAATCTGTGTCATCAGGCCCTTAGCAGCACAATGAGTGGATTCAGGTATGATGATTCTAACTGAAATAAGTCACACAGAAAAAGAAACATCATAAGATATCACTAATACACGGAATGTAAACTTGGCTACACAGGAACTGCATTCCAAAACAGAACAGGGTCTCAAATTTAGAAAACCAACTTATGCTTGCTTAAGGGGAAAGGTGAGTTGGGGTGCTGCATAAAACCAGAGATTGAAATGAGCACAGATAAAGTTCCTTAAGCCAAATATGGAATAGACAAGAGCTACTCCTTGCGCAACCAAATGGACTCAACACCGCATATTAAACGCCTAAGAATGTACCTGACTAGTAAGTATCTTAAAACCTATGGATTGCTATGTCTCCGAAAGAGAATCAAGCATGTGTACATGGGCATAAATGCAGCAGTGATAGGATTGGAGGGGTTCGTGAGCAAATGAAGACCCTTTGAAGTCATATTGCATGGTACCCATTCCACGGGTCTCAACTCTCCAAGTTTAAGGTATTGTTCCTTCAGCTAAAACATGCATGTGGAACCTAGATTATGATCAACCATGTGATCGGGAGACGTGTTCAAATATGTCTCAGTTTTCGTACCCTGGTACTCGGGTTCAACATTCCAGACGCTTTACTAACACTCTCCCCACTTGGAGAGTCAGTCCCTTTAACCTCCTGTTTGGCCCAGTTTGCAATTTCTGTGGAAGATGTACAGGAATAGCGAGAACCAATGAGAGACTAGCTGGAGGTGTCTGGATGGGCAAATTTAACTCTCATTTCCCACCAGGAAGAGGAATTAACCAAAGGCTCAGCGTGCCATGCCGGAACCAGATTAGGGCCTGTAGACATCCTGCGGTGTTACGGCCAGGTCACAAGAAAGCGAGTTGAAGAAAGGAGCTCAGGGGCACTGTAATTCACAAACCTGCAGAGTTATAAATGACAGCTATCGTCCAAAAATAGACTGAAGTAAGGCTGCCAAGAGGACTTGAAAGCGGGGCAGAATTGCAGGAAACCGATTTCAGGAGGTAGACTGGAATTGCATTAAAGGCATAGGAAAAGAGGCAGAACGTCCACAATGATGCACTTGGCCAAAAAGGGCGTATGCGTTTTTTCCTGAATATATTCAGGAAAAAACGCATACGCCCTTTTTTGCCAACCAAGCAAACTTGCAAAGGAAATCTGCACTACAATGAAGTATCACTTCTCCCCGGTCAAAAGGGCCATCTGAAAAAAGTGTAAACTCCAGAAAGGCAGGACAGGCCATGGAGAACTGGGAGCCTTGTTATGCTGATGGGCGGGATGTAAATTGCCAACAGACGCTCAGGAGAAGTGTATGGTGTTTCCTGAAACATCTAAAAAACAAAGCATCAGAGCCTAGGGCACTTCCACTTATGGTCCTATAGCTTAGGGAAATTAAAATGAAAAAGACACAGCCACCCCAAAGTTTGGAACGGCTCTGTTTACAAGAACCTCGTTTACAGTACAAGTTCAACATCGCAGAAAGTGAAAAATGGATAAAGAAGTTGTGGTATTTACTTACAAAGCAATATCACTCAGCAATGAAATCTGTGTCATCAGGCCCTTAGCAGCACAATGAGTGGATTCAGGTATGATGATTCTAACTGAAATAAGTCACACAGAAAAAGAAACATCATAAGATATCAGTAATACACAGAATGTAAACTTGGCTACACAGGAACTGAATTACAGAACAGAACAGGGTCTCAAATTTAGAAAACTAACTTATGCTTGCTTAAGGGGAAAGGTGAGTTGGGGTGCTGCATAAAACCAGAGATTGAAATGAGCACAGATAAAGTTCCTTAAGCCAAATATGGAATAGACAAGAGCTACTCCTTGCTCAACGAAATGGACTCAACACCCCATATTAAACGCCTAAGAATGTACCTGACTAGTAAGTATCTTAAAACCTATGGATTGCTATGTCTCCGAAAGAGAATCAAGCATGTGTACAGGGGCATAAACGCAGCAGTGATAGGATTGGAGAGGTTCGTGAGCAAATGAAGACCCTTTGAAGTCATATTGCATGGTACCCATTCCACGGGTTTCAACTACCCAGGTTTAAGGTATTCTTCCTTCAGCTAAAACATGCATGTGGAACCTAGAGTATGATCAACCATGTGATCGGGAGACGTGTTCAAATATGTCTCAGTTTTCGTACCCTGGTACTCGGGTGCAACATTCCAGACGCTTTACTAACACTCTCCCCACTTGGAGAGTCAGTCCCTTTAACTTCCTGTTTGGCCCAGTTTGCAATTTCTGTGGAAGATGAACAGGAATAGCGAGAACCAATGAAAGACTAGCTGGAGGTGTCTGGATGGGCAAATATAACTCTCATTTCCCACCAGGAAGAGGAATTAACCAAAATCTCAGCGTGCCGTGCCAGAACCAGATTAGGGCCTGAAGACATCCTGCGGTGTTGCGGCCAGATCACAAGAAAGCGAGTTGAAGAAAGGAGCTCAGGGGCACTGTAATTCACAAACCTGCAGAGTTATAAATGACAGCTATCGTCCAAAAATAGACTGAAGTAAGGCTGCCAAGAGGACTTGAAAGCGGGGCAGAATTGCAGGAAACCGATTTCAGGAGGTAGACTGGAATTGCATTGAAAGCATAGGAAAAGAGGCAGAACGTCCACAATGATGCACTTGGCCAAAAAGGGCGTATGCGTTTTTTCCTGAATATATTCAGGAAAAAACGCATACGCCCTTTTTAGCCAACCAAGCAAGCTTGCAAAGGAAATCTGCACTACAATGAAGTCTCACTTCCCCCTGGTCAAAAGGGCCATCTGAAAAAAGTGTAAAATCCAGAAAGGCAGGACAGGCCATGGAGAACTGGGAGCCTTGTTATGCTGATGGGCGGGATGTAAATTGCCAACAACCACTTGGGAGAACTGTATGGTGTTTCCTGAAACATCTAAAATACAAAGCAACAGAACCTAGGGCACTTCCACTTATGGTCCTATAGCTTAGGGAAATTAAAATTAAAAAGACACAGCCACCCCAATGTTTGGAACGGCTGTGTTTACAAGAAACTCGTTTACAGTACAAGTTCAACATCGCAGAAAGTGAAAAATGGATAAAGAAGTTGTGGTATTTACTTACAAAGCAATATCACTCAGCAATGAAATCTGTGTCATCAGGCCCTTAGCATCACAATGAGTGGATTCAGGTATGATGATTCTAACTGAAATAAGTCACACAGAAAAAGAAACATCATAAGATATCAGTAATACACGGAATGTAAACTTGGCTACACAGGAACTGAATTACAGAACAGAACAGGGTCTCAAATTTAGAAAACCGACTTATGCTTGCTTAAGGGGAAAGGTGAGTTGGGGTGCTGCATAAAACCAGAGATTGAAATGAGCACAGATAAAGTTCCTTAAGCCAAATATGGAATAGACAAGAGCTACTCCTTGCTCAACGAAATGGACTCAACACCGCATATTAAACGCCTAAGAATGTACCTGACTAGTAAGTATCTTAAAACCTATGGATTGCTATGTCTCCGAAAGAGAATCAAGCATGTGTACATGGGCATAAATGCAGCAGTGATAGGATTGGAGGGGTTCGTGAGCAAATGAAGTCCCTTTGAAGTCATATTGCATGGTACCCATTCCACGGGTCTCAACTCTCCAGGTTTAAGGTATTGTTCCTTCAGCTAAAACATGCATGTGGAACCTAGATTATGATCAACCATGTGATCGGGAGACGTGTTCAAATATGTCTCAGTTTTCGTACCCTGGTACTCGGGTTCAACATTCCAGATGCTTTACTAACACTCTCCCCACTTGGAGAGTCAGTCCCTTTAACCTCCTGTTTGGCCCAGTTTGCAATTTCTGTGGAAGATGAACAGGAATAGCGAGAACCAATGAGAGACTAGCTGGAGGTGTCTGGATGGGCAAATTTAACTCTCATTTCCCACCAGGAAGAGGAATTAACCAAAGGCTCAGTGTGCCGTGCCGGAACCAGATTAGGGCCTGTAGACATCCTGCGGTGTTGCGGCCAGGTCACAAGAAAGCGAGTTGAAGAAAGGAGCTCAGGGGCACTGTAATTCACAAACCTGCAGAGTTATAAATGACAGCTATCGTCCAAAAATAGACTGAAGTAAGGCTGCCAAGAGGACTTGAAAGCGGGGCAGAATTGCAGGAAACCGATTTCAGGAGGTAGACTGGAATTGCACTGAAGGCATAGGAAAAGAGGCAGAACGTCCACAATGATGCACTTGGCCAAAAAGGGCGTATGCGTTTTTTCCTGAATATATTCAGGAAAAAACGCATACGCCCTTTTTGGCCAACCAAGCAAACTTGCAAAGGAAATCTGCACTACAATGAAGTCTCACTTCTCCCCGGTCAAAAGGGTCATCTGAAAAAAGTGTAAACTCCAGAAAGGCAGGACAGGCCATGGAGAACTGGGAGCCTTGTTATGCTGATGGGCGGGATGTAAATTGTCAACAGACACTCAGGAGAAGTGTATGGTGTTTCCTGAAACATCTAAAAAACCCAGCAACAGAGCCGAGGGCACTTCCACTTATGGTCCTATAGCTTAGGGAAATTAAAATGAAAAAGACACAGCCACCCCAAAGTTTGGAACGGCTCTGTTGACAAGAACCTCGTTTACAGTACAAGTTCAACATCGCAGAAAGTGAAAAATGGATAAAGAAGTTGTGGTATTTACTTACAAAGCAATATCTCTCAGCAATGAAATCTGTGTCATCAGGCCCTTAGCAGCACAATGAGTGGATTCAGGTATGATGATTCTAACTGAAATAAGTCACACAGAAAAAGAAACATCATAAGATATCACTAATACACGGAATGTAAACTTGGCTACACAGGAACTGCATTCCAAAACAGAACAGGGTCTCAAATTTAGAAAACCAACTTATGCTTGCTTAAGGGGAAAGGTGAGTTGGGGTGCTGCATAAAACCAGAGATTGAAATGAGCACAGATAAAGTTCCTTAAGCCAAATATGGAATAGACAAGAGCTACTCCTTGCTCAACGAAATGGACTCAAAACCCCATATTAAACGCCTAAGAATGTACCTGACTAGTAAGTATCTTAAAACCTATGGATTGCTATGTCTCCAAAAGAGAATCAAGCGTGTGTACAGGGGCATAAACGCAGCAGTGATAGGATTGGGGAGGTTTGGTGAGCAAATGAAGACCCTTTGAAGTCATATTGCATGGTACCCATTACACGGGTCTCAACTCTCCAGGTTTAAGGTATTCTTCCTTCAGCTAAAACATGCATGTGGAACCCAGAGTATGATCAACCATGTGAACGGGAGACGTGTTCAAATATGTCTCAGTTTTCCTCCCCTGGTACTCGGGTGCAACATTCCAGACGCTTTACTAACACTCTCCCCACTTGGAGAGTCAGTCCCTTTAACTTCCTGTTTGGCCCAGTTTGCAATTCCTGTGGAAGATGAACAGGAATAGCGAGAACCAATGAAAGACTAGCTGGAGGTGTCTGGATGGGCAAATATAACTCTCATTTCCCACCAGGAAGAGGAATTAACCAAAGGCTCAGCGTGCCGTGCCAGAACCAGATTAGGGCCTGAAGACATCCTGCGGTGTTGCGGCCAGGTCACAAGAAAGCGAGTTGAAGAAAGGAGCTCAGGGGCACTGTAATTCACAAACCTGCAGAGTTATAAATGACAGCTATCGTCCAAAAATAGACTGAAGTAAGGCTGCCAAGAGGACTTGAAAGCGGGGCAGAATTGCAGGAAACCGATTTCAGGAGGTAGACTGGAATTGCATTGAAAGCATAGGAAAAGAGGCAGAACGTCCACAATGATGCACTTGGCCAAAAAGGGCGTATGCGTTTTTTCCTGAATATATTCAGGAAAAAACGCATACGCCCTTTTTGGCCAACCAAGCAAGCTTGCAAAGGAAATCTGCACTACAATGAAGTCTCACTTCCCCCCGGTCAAAAGGGCCATCTGAAAAAAGTGTAAAATCCAGAAAGGCAGGACAGGCCATGGAGAACTGGGAGCCTTGTTATGCTGATGGGCGGGATGTAAATTGCCAACAACCACTTGGGAGAAGTGTATGGTGTTTCCTGAAACATCTAAAAAACAAAGCAACAGAACCTAGGGCACTTCCACTTATGGTCCTATAGCTTAGGGAAATTAAAATCAAAAAGACACAGCCACCGCAAAGTTTGGAACGGCTCTGTTTACAAGAAACTCGTTTACAGTACAAGTTCAACATCGCAGAAAGTGAAAAATGGATAAAGAAGTTGTGGTATTTACTTACAAAGCAATATCACTCAGCAATGAAATCTGTGTCATCAGGCCCTTAGCATCACAATGAGTGGATTCAGGTATGATGATTCTAACTGAAATAAGTCACACAGAAAAAGAAACATCATAAGATATCAGTAATACACGGAATGTAAACTTGGCTACACAGGAACTGAATTACAGAACAGAACAGGGTCTCAAATTTAGAAAACCAACTTATGCTTGCTTAAGGGGAAAGGTGAGTTGGGGTGCTGCATAAAACCAGAGATTGAAATGAGCACAGATAAAGTTCCTTAAGCCAAATATGGAATAGACAAGAGCTACTCCTTGCTCAACGAAATGGACTCAACACCGCATATTAAACGCCTAAGAATGTACCTGACTAGTAAGTATCTTAAAACCTATGGATTGCTATGTCTCCGAAAGAGAATCAAGCATGTGTACATGGGCATAAATGCAGCAGTGATAGGATTGGAGGGGTTCGTGAGCAAATGAAGACCCTTTGAAGTCATATTGCATGGTACCCATTCCACGGGTCTCAACTCTCCAGGTTTAAGGTATTGTTCCTTCAGCTAAAACATGCATGTGGAACCTAGATTATGATCAACCATGTGATCGGGAGACGTGTTCAAATATGTCTCAGTTTTCGTACCCTGGTACTCGGGTTCAACATTCCAGACGCTTTACTAACACTCTCCCCACTTGGAGAGTCAGTCCCTTTAACCTCCTGTTTGGCCCAGTTTGCAATTTCTGTGGAAGATGAACAGGAATAGCGAGAACCAATGAGAGACTAGCTGGAGGTGTCTGGATGGGCAAATTTAACTCTCATTTCCCACCAGGAAGAGGAATTAACCAAAGGCTCAGCGTGCCGTGCCGGAACCAGATTAGGGCCTGTAGACATCCTGCGGTGTTGCGGCCAGGTCACAAGAAAGCGAGTTGAAGAAAGGAGCTCAGGGGCACTGTAATTCACAAACCTGCAGAGTTATAAATGACAGCTATCGTCCAAAAATAGACTGAAGTAAGGCTGCCAAGAGGACTTGAAAGCGGGGCAGAATTGCAGGAAACCGATTTCAGGAGGTAGACTGGAATTGCATTGAAGGCATAGGAAAAGAGGCAGAACGTCCACAATGATGCACTTGGCCAAAAAGGGCGTATGCGTTTTTTCCTGAATATATTCAGGAAAAAACGCATACGCCCTTTTTGGCCAACCAAGCAAACTTGCAAAGGAAATCTGCACTACAATGAAGTCTCACTTCCCCCCGGTCAAAAGGGCCATCTGAAAAAAGTGTAAAATCCAGAAAGGCAGGACAGGCCATGGAGAACTGGGAGCCTTGTTATGCTGATGGGCGGGATGTAAATTGCCAACACTCAGGAGAAGTGTATGGTGTTTCCTGAAACATCTAAAAAACCAAGCAACAGAGCCGAGGGCACTTGCGCTTATGGTCCTATAGCTTAGGGAAATTAAAATCAAAAAGACACAGCCACCCCAAAGTTTGGGACGCCTCCGTTTACAAGAACCTCGTTTACCGTACAAGTTCAATATCACAGAAAGTGAAAAATGGATAAAGAACTTGTGGTACTTACGTACAATGCAGTATCACTCAGCAATGAAATCTGTGTCATCAGGCCCGTAGCAGCATAATGAGTGGATTCAGGTACGATGATTCTAACTGAAATAAGTCACACAGAAAAAGAAACATCATAAGATATCACTAATACACGGAATGTAAACGTGGCTACACAGGAACTGCATTCCAAAACAGAACGGGGTCTCAAATTTAGAAAACCAACTTATGCTTGCTTAAGGTGAAAGGTGAGTTGGGGTGCAGCATAAAACCAGAGATTGAAATGAGCACAGATAAAGTTCCTTAAGCCAAATATGGAATACACAAGAGCTACTCCTTGCTTAACGAAATGGACACAAAACCCCATATTAAACTCCTAAGAATGTACCTGACTCGTAAGTATCTTAACCTATGGATTGCTATGTCCCCGAAAGAGAATCAAGCATGTGTACAGGGGCATAAACGCAGCAGTGATAGGATTGGAGAGGTTCGTGAGCAAATGAAGACCCTTTGAAGTCATATTGCATGGTACCCATTCCACGGGTTTCAACTACCCAGGTTTAAGGTATTCTTCCTTCATCTAAAACATGCATGTGGAACCTAGAGTATGATCAACCATGTGATCGGGAGATGTGTTCAAATATGTCTCAGTTTTCGTACCCTGGTACTCGGGTGCAACATTCCAGACGCTTTACTAACACTCTCCCCACTTGGAGAGTCAGTCCCTTTAACTTCCTGTTTGGCCCAGTTTGCAATTTCTGTGGAAGATGAACAGGAATAGCGAGAACCAATGAAAGGCTAGCTGGAGGTGTCTGGATGGGCAAATATAACTCTCATTTCCCACCAGGAAGAGGAATTAACCAAAGGCTCAGCGTGCAGTGCCAGAACCAGATTAGGGCCTGAAGACATCCTGCGGTGTTGCGGCCAGTTCACAAGAAAGCGAGTTGAAGAAAGGAGCTCAGGGGCACTGTAATTCACAAACCTGCAGAGTTATAAATGACAGCTATCGTCCAAAAATAGACTGAAGTAAGGCTGCCAAGAGGACTTGAAAGCGGGGCAGAATTGCAGGAAACCGATTTCAGGAGGTAGACTGGAATTGCATTGAA
This sequence comes from Stenella coeruleoalba, assembly GCF_951394435.1. NCBI lineage: Eukaryota > Metazoa > Chordata > Mammalia > Artiodactyla > Delphinidae > Stenella > Stenella coeruleoalba. The sequence goes on along the minus strand of NW_027646118.1, from coordinate 112,280 downwards.
AGCATAGGAAAAGAGGCAGAACGTCCACAATGATGCACTTGGCCAAAAAGGGCGTATGCGTTTTTTCCTGAATATATTCAGGAAAAAACGCATACGCCCTTTTTGGCCAACCAAGCAAGCTTGCAAAGGAAATCTGCACTACAATGAAGTCTCACTTCCCCCCGGTCAAAAGGGCCATCTGAAAAAAGTGTAAAATCCAGAAAGGCAGGACAGGCCATGGAGAACTGGGAGCCTTGTTATGCTGATGGGCGGGATGTAAATTGCCAACAGACACTCAGGAGAAGTGTATGGTGTTTCCTGAAACATCTAAAAAACAAAGCAACAGAGCCGAGGGCACTTGCGCTTATGGTCCTATAGCTTAGGGAAATTAAAATCAAAAGACACAGCCACCCCAAAATTTGGGACGCCTCCGTTTACAAGAACCTCGTTTACCGTACAAGTTCAATATCACAGAAAGTGAAAAATGGATAAAGAACTTGTGGTACTTACGTACAATGCAGTATCACTCAGCAATGAAATCTATGTCATCAGGCCCGTAGCAGCATAATGAGTGGATTCAGGTACGATGATTCTAACTGAAATAAGTCACACAGAAAAAGAAACATCATAAGATATCACTAATACACGGAATGTAAACTTGGCTACACAGGAACTGCATTCCAAAACAGAACAGGGTCTCAAATTTAGAAAACCAACTTACGCTTGCTTAAGGTGAAAGGTGAGTTGGGGTGCTGCATAAAACCAGAGATTGAAATGAGCACAGATAAAGTTCCTTAAGCCAAATATGGAATACACAAGAGCTACTCCTTGCTCAACGAAATGGACACAAAACCCCATATTAAACGCCTAAGAATGCACCTGACTAGTAAGTATCTTAAAACCTATAGATTGCTATGTCTCCGAAAGAGAATCAAGCATGTGTACATGGGCATAAATGCAGCAGTGATAGGATTGGAGGGGTTCGTGAGCAAATGAAGACCCTTTGAAGTCATATTGCATGGTACCCATTCCACGGGTCTCAACTCTCCAGGTTTAAGGTATTGTTCCTTCAGCTAAAACATGCATGTGGAACCTAGATTATGATCAACCATGTGATCGGGAGACGTGTTCAAATATGTCTCAGTTTTCGTACCCTGGTACTCGGGTTCAACATTCCAGACGCTTTACTAACACTCTCCCGACTTGGAGAGTCAGTCCCTTTAACCTCCTGTTTGGCCCAGTTTGCAATTTCTGTGGAAGATGAACAGGAATAGCGAGAACCAATGAGAGACTAGCTGGAGGTGTCTGGATGGGCAAATTTAACTCTCATTTCCCACCAGGAAGAGGAATTAACCAAAAGCTCAGCGTGCCGTGCCGGAACCAGATTAGGGCCTGTAGACATCCTGCGGTGTTGCGGCCAGGTCACAAGAAAGCGAGTTGAAGAAAGGAGCTCAGGGGCACTGTAATTCACAAACCTGCAGAGTTATAAATGACAGCTATCGTCCAAAAATAGACTGAAGTAAGGCTGCCAAGAGGACTTGAAAGCGGGGCAGAATTGCAGGAAACCGATTTCAGGAGGTAGACTGGAATTGCATTGAAGGCATAGGAAAAGAGGCAGAACGTCCACAATGATGCACTTGGCCAAAAAGGGCGTATGCGTTTTTTCGTGAATATATTCAGGAAAAAACGCATACGCCCTTTTTGGCCAACCAAGCAAACTTGCAAAGGAAATCTGCACTACAATGAAGTCTCACTTCTCCCCGGTCAAAAGGGTCATCTGAAAAAAGTGTAAACTCCAGAAAGGCAGGACAGGCCATGGAGAACTGGGAGCCTTGTTATGCTGATGGGCGGGATGTAAATTGCCAACAGACACTCAGGAGAAGTGTATGGTGTTTCCTGAAACATCTAAAAAACAAAGCATCAGAGCCTAGGGCACTTCCACTTATGGTCCTATAGCTTAGGGAAATTAAAATGAAAAAGACACAGCCACCCCAAAGTTTGGGACACCTCCGTTTACAAGAACCTCGTTTATCGTACAAGTTCAATATCACAGAAAGTGAAAAATGGATAAAGAACTTGTGGTACTTACGTACAATGCAGTATCACTCAACAATGAAATCTATGTCATCAGGCCCGTAGCAGCATAATGAGTGGATTCAGGTATGATGATTCTAACTGAAATAAGTCACACAGAAAAAGAAACATCATAAGATATCACTAATACACGGAATGTAAACTTGGCTACACAGGAACTGCATTCCAAAACAGAACAGGGTCTCAAATTTAGAAAACCAACTTATGCTTGCTTAAGGGGAAAGGTGAGTTGGGGTGCTGCATAAAACCAGAGATTGAAATGAGGACAGATAAAGTTCCTTAAGCCAAATATGGAATAGACAAGAGCTACTCCTTGCTCAACGAAATGGACTCAAAACCCCATATTAAACGCCTAAGAATGTACCTGACTAGTAAGTATCTTAAAACCTATGGATTGCTATGTCTCCGAAAGAGAATCAAGCATGTGTACAGGGGCATAAACGCAGCAGTGATAGGATTGGAGTGGTTCGGGGAGCAAATGAAGACCCTTTGAAGTCATATTGCATGGTACCCATTACACGGGTCTTAACTCTCCAGGTTTAAGGTATTCTTCCTTCAGCTAAAACATGCATGTGGAACCCAGAGTATGATCAACCATGTGAACGGGAGACGTGTTCAAATATGTCTCAGTTTTCCTCCCCTGGTACTCGGGTGCAACATTCCAGACGCTTTACTAACACTCTCCCGACTTGGAGAGTCAGTCCCTTTAACCTCCTGTTTGGCCCAGTTTGCAATTTCTGCGGAAGATGAACAGGAATAGCGAGAACCAATGAGAGGCTAGCTGGAGGTGTCTGGACGGGCAAATTCAACTCTCATTTCCCACCAGGAAGAGGAATTAACCAAAGGCTCAGCCTGCCGTGCCGAAACCAGATTAGGGCCTGAAGCCATCCTGCGGTGTTGCGGCCAGGTCACAAGAAAGCGAGTTGAAGAAAGGAGCTCAGGGGCACTGTAATTCACAAACCTGCAGAGTTATAAATGACAGCTATCGTCCAAAAATAGACTGAAGTAAGGCTGCCAAGAGGACTTGAAAGCGGGGCAGAATTGCAGGAAACCGATTTCAGGAGGTAGACTGGAATTGCATTGAAAGCATAGGAAAAGAGGCAGAACGTCCACAATGATGCACTTGGCCAAAAAGGGCGTATGCGTTTTTTCCTGAATATATTCAGGAAAAAACGCATACGCCCTTTTCGGCCAACCAAGCAAACTTGCAAAGGAAATCTGCACTACAATGAAGTCTCACTTCCCCCTGGTCAAAAGGGCCATCTGAAAAAAGTGTAAAATCCAGAAAGGCAGGACAGGCCATAGAGAACTGGGAGCCTTGTTATGCTGATGGGCGGGATGTAAATTGCCAACAGACACTCAGGAGAAGTGTATGGTGTTTCCTGAAACATCTAAAAAACAAAGCAACAGAGCCGAGGGCACTTGCGCTTATGGTCCTATAGCTTAGGGAAATTAAAATCAAAAAGACACAGCCACCCCAAAGTTTGGGACGCCTCCGTTTACAAGAACCTCGTTTACCGTACAAGTTCAATATCACAGAAAGTGAAAAATGGATAAAGAACTTGTGGTACTTACGTACAATGCAGTATCACTCAGCAATGAAATCTATGTCATTAGGCCCGTAGCAGCATAATGAGTGGATTCAGGTACGATGATTCTAACTGAAATAAGTCACACAGAAAAAGAAACATCATAAGATATCACTAATACACGGAATGTAAACTTGGCTACACATGAACTGCATTCCAAAACAGAACAGGGTCTCAAATTTAGAAAACCAACTTATGCTTGCTTAAGGTGAAAGGTGAGTTGGGGTGCTGCATAAAACCAGAGATTGAAATGAGCACAGATAAAGTTCCTTAAGCCAAATATGGAATACACAAGAGCTACTCCTTGCTCAACGAAATGGACACAAAACCCCATATTAAACGCCTAAGAATGCACCTGACTAGTAAGTATCTTAAAACCTATGGACTGCTATGTCTCCGAAAGAGAATCAAGCATGTGTACAGGGGCATAAACGCAGCAGTGATAGGATTGGAGAGGTTCGTGAGCAAATGAAGACCCTTTGAAGTCATATTGCATGGTACCCATTCCACGGGTTTCAACTACCCAGGTTTAAGGTATTCTTCCTTCATCTAAAACATGCATGTGGAACCTAGAGTATGATCAACCATGTGATCGGGAGACGTGTTCAAATATGTCTCAGTTTTCGTACCCTGGTACTCGGGTGCAACATTCCAGACGCTTTACTAACACTCTCCCCACTTGGAGAGTCAGTCCCTTTAACTTCCTGTTTGGCCCAGTTTGCAATTTCTGTGGAAGATGAACAGGAATAGCGAGAACCAATGAAAGACTAGCTGGAGGTGTCTGGATGGGCAAATATAACTCTCATTTCCCACCAGGAAGAGGAATTAACCAAAGGCTCAGCGTGCCGTGCCAGAACCAGATTAGGGCCTGAAGACATCCTGCGGTGTTGCGGCCAGGTCACAAGAAAGCGAGTTGAAGAAAGGAGCTCAGGGGCACTGTAATTCACAAACCTGCAGAGTTATAAATGACAGCTATCGTCCAAAAATAGACTGAAGTAAGGCTGCCAAGAGGACTTGAAAGCGGGGCAGAATTGCAGGAAACCGATTTCAGGAGGTAGACTGGAATTGCATTGAAAGCATAGGAAAAGAGGCAGAACGTCCACAATGATGCACTTGGCCAAAAAGGGCGTATGCGTTTTTTCCTGAATATATTCAGGAAAAAACGCATACGCCCTTTTTGGCCAACCAAGCAAGCTTGCAAAGGAAATCTGCACTACAATGAAGTCTCACTTCCCCCCGGTCAAAAGGGCCATCTGAAAAAAGTGTAAAATCCAGAAAGGCAGGACAGGCCATGGAGAACTGGGAGCCTTGTTATGCTGATGGGCGGGATGTAATTTGCCAACAACCACTCGGGAGAAGTGTATGGTGTTTCCTGAAACATCTAAAAAACAAAGCAACAGAACCTAGGGCACTTCCACTTATGGTCCTATAGCTTAGGGAAATTAAAATGAAAAAGACACAGCCACCTCAAAGTTTGGAACGGCTCTGTTTACAAGAACCTCGTTTACAGTACAAGTTCAACATCGCAGAAAGTGAAAAATGGATAAAGAAGTTGTGGTATTTACTTACAAAGCAATATCACTCAGCAATGAAATCTGTGTCATCAGGCCCTTAGCAGCACAATGAGTGGATTCAGGTATGATGATTCTAACTGAAATAAGTCACACAGAAAAAGAAACATCATAAGATATCACTAATACACGGAATGTAAACTTGGCTACACATGAACTGCATTCCAAAACAGAACAGGGTCTCAAATTTAGAAAACCAACTTATGCTTGCTTAAGGGGAAAGGTGAGCTGGGGTGCTGCATAAAACCAGAGATTGAAATGAGCACAGATAAAGTTCCTTAAGCCAAATATGGAATAGACAAGAGCTACTCCTTGCTCAACGAAATGGACTCAAAACCCCATATTAAACGCCTAAGAATGTACCTGACAAGTAAGTATCTTAAAACCTATGGATTGCTATGTCTCCAAAAGAGAATCAAGCGTGTGTACAGGGGCATAAACGCAGCAGTGATAGGATTGGAGAGGTTCGGGGAGCAAATGAAGACCCTTTGAAGTCATATTGCATGGTACCCATTACACGGGTCTCAACTCTCCAGGTTTAAGGTATTCTTCCTTCAGCTAAAACATGCATGTGGAACCCAGAGTATGATCAACCATGTGAACGGGAGACGTGTTCAAATATGTCTCAGTTTTCCTCCCCTGGTACTCGGGTGCAACATTCCAGACGCTTTACTAACACTCTCCCGACTTGGAGAGTCAGTCCCTTTAACCTCCTGTTTGGCCCAGTTTGCAATTTCTGTGGAAGATGAACAGGAATAGCGAGAACCAATGAAAGAATAGCTGGAGGTGTCTGGACGGGCAAATTTAACTCTCATTTCCCACCAGGAAGAGGAATTAACCAAAGGCTCAGCGTGCCGTGCCAGAACCAGATTAGGGCCTGAAGACATCCTGCGGTGTTGCGGCCAGGCCACAAGAAAGCGAGTTGAAGAAAGGAGCTCAGGGGCACTGTAATTCACAAACCTGCAGAGTTATAAATGACAGCTATCGTCCAAAAATAGACTGAAGTAAAGCTGCCAAGAGGACTTGAAAGCGGGGCAGAATTGCAGGAAACCGATTTCAGGAGGTAGACTGGAATTGCATTGAAAGCATAGGAAAAGAGGCAGAACGTCCACAATGATGCACTTGGCCAAAAAGGGCGTATGCGTTTTTTCCTGAATATATTCAGGAAAAAACGCATACGCCCTTTTCGGCCAACCAAGCAAACTTGCAAAGGAAATCTGCACTACAATGAAGTCTCACTTCCCCCTGGTCAAAAGGGCCATCTGAAAAAAGTGTAAAATCCAGAAAGGCAGGACAGGCCATAGAGAACTGGGAGCCTTGTTATGCTGATGGGCGGGATGTAAATTGCCAACAGACACTCAGGAGAAGTGTATGGTGTTTCCTGAAACATCTAAAAAACAAAGCAACAGAGCCGAGGGCACTTGCGCTTATGGTCCTATAGCTTAGGGAAATTAAAATCAAAAAGACACAGCCACCCCAAAGTTTGGGACGCCTCCGTTTACAAGAACCTCGTTTACCGTACAAGTTCAATATCACAGAAAGTGAAAAATGGATAAAGAACTTGTGGTACTTACGTACAATGCAGTATCACTCAGCAATGAAATCTATGTCATTAGGCCCGTAGCAGCATAATGAGTGGATTCAGGTACGATGATTCTAACTGAAATAAGTCACACAGAAAAAGAAACATCATAAGATATCACTAATACACGGAATGTAAACTTGGCTACACATGAACTGCATTCCAAAACAGAACAGGGTCTCAAATTTAGAAAACCAACTTATGCTTGCTTAAGGTGAAAGGTGAGTTGGGGTGCTGCATAAAACCAGAGATTGAAATGAGCACAGATAAATTTCCTTAAGCCAAATATGGAATACACAAGAGCTACTCCTTGCTCAACGAAATGGACACAAAACCCCATATTAAACGCCTAAGAATGCACCTGACTAGTAAGTATCTTAAAACCTATGGATTGCTATGTCTCCGAAAGAGAATCAAGCATGTGTACAGGGGCATAAACGCAGCAGTGATAGGATTGGAGAGGTTCGTGAGCAAATGAAGACCCTTTGAAGTCATATTGCATGGTACCCATTCCACGGGTTTCAACTACCCAGGTTTAAGGTATTCTTCCTTCATCTAAAACATGCATGTGGAACCTAGAGTATGATCAACCATGTGATCGGGAGACGTGTTCAAATATGTCTCAGTTTTCGTACCCTGGTACTCGGGTGCAACATTCCAGACGCTTTACTAACACTCTCCCCACTTGGAGAGTCAGTCCCTTTAACTTCCTGTTTGGCCCAGTTTGCAATTTCTGTGGAAGATGAACAGGAATAGCGAGAACCAATGAAAGACTAGCTGGAGGTGTCTGGATGGGCAAATATAACTCTCATTTCCCACCAGGAAGAGGAATTAACCAAAGGCTCAGCGTGCCGTGCCAGAACCAGATTAGGGCCTGAAGACATCCTGCGGTGTTGCGGCCAGGTCACAAGAAAGCGAGTTGAAGAAAGGAGCTCAGGGGCACTGTAATTCACAAACCTGCAGAGTTATAAATGACAGCTATCGTCCAAAAATAGACTGAAGTAAGGCTGCCAAGAGGACTTGAAAGCGGGGCAGAATTGCAGGAAACCGATTTCAGGAGGTAGACTGGAATTGCATTGAAAGCATAGGAAAAGAGGCAGAACGTCCACAATGATGCACTTGGCCAAAAAGGGCGTATGCGTTTTTTCCTGAATATATTCAGGAAAAAACGCATACGCCCTTTTTGGCCAACCAAGCAAGCTTGCAAAGGAAATCTGCACTACAATGAAGTCTCACTTCCCCCCGGTCAAAAGGGCCATCTGAAAAAAGTGTAAAATCCAGAAAGGCAGGACAGGCCATGGAGAACTGGGAGCCTTGTTATGCTGATGGGCGGGATGTAATTTGCCAACAACCACTCGGGAGAAGTGTATGGTGTTTCCTGAAACATCTAAAAAACAAAGCAACAGAACCTAGGGCACTTCCACTTATGGTCCTATAGCTTAGGGAAATTAAAATGAAAAAGACACAGCCACCCCAAAGTTTGGAACGGCTCTGTTTACAAGAACCTCGTTTACAGTACAAGTTCAACATCGCAGAAAGTGAAAAATGGATAAAGAAGTTGTGGTATTTACTTACAAAGCAATATCACTCAGCAATGAAATCTGTGTCATCAGGCCCTTAGCAGCACAATGAGTGGATTCAGGTATGATGATTCTAACTGAAATAAGTCACACAGAAAAAGAAACATCATAAGATATCACTAATACACGGAATGTAAACTTGGCTACACAGGAACTGCATTCCAAAACAGAACAGGGTCTCAAATTTAGAAAACCAACTTATGCTTGCTTAAGGGGAAAGGTGAGTTGGGGTGCTGCATAAAACCAGAGATTGAAATGAGCACAGATAAAGTTCCTTAAGCCAAATATGGAATAGACAAGAGCTACTCCTTGCTCAACGAAATGGACTCAAAACCCCATATTAAACGCCTAAGAATGTACCTGACTAGTAAGTATCTTAAAACCTATGGATTGCTATGTCTCCAAAAGAGAATCAAGCGTGTGTACAGGGGCATAAACGCAGCAGTGATAGGATTGGGGAGGTTCGGTGAGCAAATGAAGACCCTTTGAAGTCATATTGCATGGTACCCATTACACGGGTCTCAACTCTCCAGGTTTAAGGTATTCTTCCTTCAGCTAAAACATGCATGTGGAACCCAGAGTATGATCAACCATGTGAACGGGAGACGTGTTCAAATATGTCTCAGTTTTCCTCCCCTGGTACTCGGGTGCAACATTCCAGACGCTTTACTAACACTCTCCCGACTTGGAGAGTCAGTCCCTTTAACCTCCTGTTTGGCCCAGTTTGCAATTTCTGCGGAAGATGAACAGGAATAGCGAGAACCAATGAGAGGCTAGCTGGAGGTGTCTGGACGGGCAAATTCAACTCTCATTTCCCACCAGGAAGAGGAATTAACCAAAGGCTCAGCATGCCGGGCCGAAACCAGATTAGGGCCTGAAGCCATCCTGCGGTGTTGCGGCCAGGTCACAAGAAAGCGAGTTGAAGAAAGGAACTCAGGGGCACTGTAATTCACAAACCTGCAGAGTTATAAATGACAGCTATCGTCCAAAAATAGACTGAAGTAAGGCTGCCAAGAGGACTTGAAAGCGGGGCAGAATTGCAGGAAACCGATTTCAGGAGGTAGACTGGAATTGCATTGAAGGCATAGGAAAAGAGGCAGAACGTCCACAATGATGCACTTGGCCAAAAAGGGCGTATGCGTTTTTTCCTGAATATATTCAGGAAAAAACGCATACGCCCTTTTTGGCCAACCAAGCAAACTTGCAAAGGAAATCTGCAGTACAATGAAGTCTCACTTCTCCCCGGTCAAAAGGGCCATCTGAAAAAAGTGTAAACTCCAGAAAGGCAGGACAGGCCATGGAGAACTGGGAGCCTTGTTATGCTGATGGGCGGGATGTAAATTGCCAACAGACACTCAGGAGAAGTGTATGGTGTTTCCTGAAACATCTAAAAAACAAAGCATCAGAGCCTAGGGCACTTCCACTTATGGTTCTATAGCTTAGGGAAATTAAAATCAAAAAGACACAGCCACCCCAAAGTTTGGGACACCTCCGTTTACAAGAACCTCGTTTACCGTAGAAGTTCAATATCACAGAAAGTGAAAAATGGATAAAGAACTTGTGGTACTTACGTACAATGCAGTATCACTCAGCAATGAAATCTATGTCATCAGGCCCGTAGAAGCATAATGAGTGGATTCAGGTATGATGATTCTAACTGAAATAAGTCACACAGAAAAAGAAACATCATAAGATATCACTAATACACGGAATGTAAACTTGGCTACACAGGAACTGCATTCCAAAACAGAACAGGGTCTCAAATTTAGAAAACCAACTTATGCTTGCTTAAGGGGAAAGGTGAGTTGGGGTGCTGCATAAAACCAGAGATTGAAATGAGCACAGATAAAGTTCCTTAAGCCAAATATGGAATAGACAAGAGCTACTCCTTGCTCAACGAAATGGACTCAAAACCCCATATTAAACGCCTAAGAATGTACCTGACTAGTAAGTATCTTAAAACCTATGGATTGCTATGTCTCCGAAAGAGAATCAAGCATGTGTACAGGGGCATAAACGCAGCAGTGATAGGATTGGAGAGGTTCGGTGAGCAAATGAAGACCCTTTTAAGTCATATTGCATGGTACCCATTCCACGGGTCTTAACTCTCCAGGTTTAAGGTATTCTTCTTTCAGCTAAAACATGCATGTGGAACCCAGAGTATGATCAACCATGTGAACGGGAGACGTGTTCAAATATGTCTCAGTTTTCCTCCCCTGGTACTCGGGTGCAACATTCCAGACGCTTTACTAACACTCTCCCGACTTGGAGAGTCAGTCCCTTTAACCTCCTGTTTGGCCCAGTTTGCAATTTCTGCGGAAATGAACAGGAATAGCGAGAACCAATGAGAGACTAGCTGGAGGTGTCTGGACGGGCAAATTTAACTCTCATTTCCCACCAGGAAGAGGAATTAACCAAAGGCTCAGCGTGCCGTGCCGGAACCAGATTAGGGCCTGAAGCCATCCTGCGGTGTTGCGGCCAGGTCACAAGAAAGCGAGTTGAAGAAAGGAGCTCAGGGGCACTGTAATTCACAAACCTGCAGAGTTATAAATGACAGCTATCGTCCAAAAATAGACTGAAGTAAGGCTGCCAAGAGGACTTGAAAGCGGGGCAGAATTGCAGGAAACCGATTTCAGGAGGTAGACTGGAATTGCATTGAAAGCATAGGAAAAGAGGCAGAACGTCCACAATGATGCACTTGGCCAAAAAGGGCGTATGCGTTTTTTCCTGAATATATTCAGGAAAAAACGCATACGCCCTTTTTGGCCAACCAAGCAAGCTTGCAAAGGAAATCTGCACTACAATGAAGTCTCACTTCCCCCCGGTCAAAAGGGCCATCTGAAAAAAGTGTAAAATCCAGAAAGGCATGACAGGCCATGGAGAACTGGGAGCCTTGTTATGCTGATGGGCGGGATGTAATTTGCCAACAACCATTCGGGAGAAGTGTATGGTGTTTCCTGAAACATCTAAAAAACAAAGCAACAGAACCTAGGGCACTTCCACTTATGGTCCTATAGCTTAGGGAAATTAAAATGAAAAAGACACAGCCACCCCAAAGTTTGGAACGGCTCTGTTTACAAGAACCTCGTTTACAGTACAAGTTCAACATCGCAGAAAGTGAAAAATGGATAAAGAAGTTGTGGTATTTACTTACAAAGCAATATCACTCAGCAATGAAATCTGTGTCATCAGGCCCTTAGCAGCACAATGAGTGGATTCAGGTATGATGATTCTAACTGAAATAAGTCACACAGAAAAAGAAACATCATAAGATATCACTAATACACGGAATGTAAACTTGGCTACACAGGAACTGCATTCCAAAACAGAACAGGATCTCAAATTTAGAAAACCAACTTATGCTTGCTTAAGGGGAAAGGTGAGTTGGGGTGCTGCATAAAACTAGAGATTGAAACGAGCACAGATAAAGTTCCTTAAGCCAAATATGGAATAGACAAGAGCTACTCCTTGCTCAACGAAATGGACACAAAACCCCATATTAAACGCCTAAGAATGCACCTGACTAGTAAGTATCTTAAAACCTATGGATTGCTATGTCTCCAAAAGAGAATCAAGCGTGTGTACAGGGGCATAAACGCAGCAGTGATAGGATTGGAGAGGTTCGGTGAGCAAATGAAGACCCTTTGAAGTCATATTGCATGGTACCCATTACACGGGTCTCAACTCTCCAGGTTTAAGGTATTCTTCCTTCAGCTAAAACATGCATGTGGAACCCAGAGTATGATCAACCATGTGAACGGGAGACGTGTTCAAATATGTCTCAGTTTTCCTCCCCTGGTACTCGGGTGCAACATTCCAGACGCTTTACTAACACTCTCCCGACTTGGAGAGTCAGTCCCTTTAACCTCCTGTTTGGCCCAGTTTGCAATTTCTGCGGAAGATGAACAGGAATAGCGAGAACCAATGAGAGGCTAGCTGGAGGTGTCTGGACGGGCAAATTCAACTCTCATTTCCCACCAGGAAGAGGAATTAACCAAAGGCTCAGCATGCCGGGCCGGAACCAGATTAGGGCCTGAAGCCATCCTGCGGTGTTGCGGCCAGGTCACAAGAAAGCGAGTTGAAGAAAGGAGCTCAGGGGCACTGTAATTCACAAACCTGCAGAGTTATAAATGACAGCTATCGTCCAAAAATAGACTGAAGTAAGGCTGCCAAGAGGACTTGAAAGCGGGGCAGAATTGCAGGAAACCGATTTCAGGAGGTAGACTGGAATTGCATTGAAAGCATAGGAAAAGAGGCAGAACGTCCACAATGATGCACTTGGCCAAAAAGGGCGTATGCGTTTTTTCCTGAATATATTCAGGAAAAAACGCATACGCACTTTTTGGCCAACCAAGCAAGCTTGCAAAGGAAATCTGCACTACAATGAAGTCTCACTTCCCCCCGGTCAAAAGGGCCATCTGAAAAAAGTGTAAAATCCAGAAAGGCATGACAGGCCATGGAGAACTGGGAGCCTTGTTATGCTGATGGGCGGGATGTAAATTGCCAACAACCACTCGGGAGAAGTGTATGGTGTTTCCTGAAACATCTAAAAAACAAAGCAACAGAACCTAAGGCACTTCCACTTATGATCCTATAGCTTAGGGAAATTAAAATGAAAAAGACACAGCCACCCCAAAGTTTGGAACGGCTCTGTTTACAAGAACCTCGTTTACAGTACAAGTTCAACATCGCAGAAAGTGAAAAATGGATAAAGAAGTTGTGGTATTTACTTACAAAGCAATATCACTCAGCAATGAAATCTGTGTCATCAGGCCCTTAGCAGCACAATGAGTGGATTCAGGTATGATGATTCTAACTGAAATAAGTCACACAGAAAAAGAAACATCATAAGATATCACTAATACACGGAATGTAAACTTGGCTACACAGGAACTGCATTCCAAAACAGAACAGGGTCTCAAATTTAGAAAACCAACTTATGCTTGCTTAAGGGGAAAGGTGAGTTGGGGTGCTGCATAAAACCAGAGATTGAAATGAGCACAGATAAAGTTCCTTAAGCCAAATATGGAATAGACAAGAGCTACTCCTTGCTCAACGAAATGGACTCAAAACCCCATATTAAACGCCTAAGAATGTACCTGACTAGTAAGTATCTTAAAACCTATGGATTGCTATGTCTCCAAAAGAGAATCAAGCGTGTGTACAGGGGCATAAACGCAGCAGTGATAGGATTGGAGAGGTTCGGTGAGCAAATGAAGACCCTTTGAAGTCATATTGCATGGTACCCATTACACGGGTCTCAACTCTCCAGGTTTAAGGTATTCTTCCTTCAGCTAAAACATGCATGTGGAACCCAGAGTATGATCAACCATGTGAACGGGAGACGTGTTCAAATATGTCTCAGTTTTCCTCCCCTGGTACTCGGGTGCAACATTCCAGACGCTTTACTAACACTCTCCCGACTTGGAGAGTCAGTCCCTTTAACCTCCTGTTTGGCCCAGTTTGCAATTTCTGCGGAAGATGAACAGGAATAGCGAGAACCAATGAGAGGCTAGCTGGAGGTGTCTGGACGGGCAAATTCAACTCTCATTTCCCACCAGGAAGAGGAATTAACCAAAGGCTCAGCGTGCCGTGCCGGAACCAGATTAGGGCCTGAAGCCATCCTGCGGTGTTGCGGCCAGGTCACAAGAAAGCGAGTTGAAGAAAGGAGCTCAGGGGCACTGTAATTCACAAACCTGCAGAGTTATAAATGACAGCTATCGTCCAAAAATAGACTGAAGTAAGGCTGCCAAGAGGACTTGAAAGCGGGGCAGAATTGCAGGAAACCGATTTCAGGAGGTAGACTGGAATTGCATTGAAAGCATAGGAAAAGAGGCAGAACGTCCACAATGATGCACTTGGCCAAAAAGGGCGTATGCGTTTTTTCCTGAATATATTCAGGAAAAAACGCATACGCCCTTTTTGGCCAACCAAGCAAGCTTGCAAAGGAAGTCTGCACTACAATGAAGTCTCACTTCCCCCCGGTCAAAAGGGCCATCTGAAAAAAGGGTAAAATCCAGAAAGGCAGGACAGGCCATGGAGAACTGGGAGCCTTGTTATGCTGATGGGTGGGATGTAAATTGCCAAGAACCACTTGGGAGAAGTGTATGATATTTCCTGAAACAACTAAAAAACAAAGCAACAGAACCTAGGGCACTTCCACTTATGGTCCTATAGCTTAGGGAAATTAAAATGAAAAAGACACAGCCACCCCAAAGTTTGGAACAGCTCTGTTTACAAGAACCTCGTTTACAGTACAAGTTCAACATCGCAGAAAGTGAAAAATGGATAAAGAAGTTGTGGTATTTACTTACAAAGCAATATCACTCAGCAATGAAATCTGTGTCATCAGGCCCTTAGCAGCACAATGAGTGGATTCAGGTATGATGATTCTAACTGAAATAAGTCACACAGAAAAAGAAACATCATAAGATATCACTAATACACGGAATGTAAACTTGGCTACACAGGAACTGCATTCCAAAACAGAACAGGGTCTCAAATTTAGAAAACCAACTTATGCTTGCTTAAGGGGAAAGGTGAGTTGGGGTGCTGCATAAAACCAGAGATTGAAATGAGCACAGATAAAGTTCCTTAAGCCAAATATGGAATAGACAAGAGCTACTCCTTGCTCAACGAAATGGACACAAAACCCCATATTAAACGCATAAGAATGTACCTGACTAGTAAGTATCTTAAAACCTATGGATTGCTATGTCTCCAAAAGAGAATCAAGCGTGCGTACAGGGGCATAAACGCAGCAGTGATAGGATTGGAGAGGTTCGGTGAGCAAATGAAGACCCTTTGAAGTCATATTGCATGGTACCCATTACACGGGTCTCAACTCTCCAGGTTTAAGGTATTCTTCCTTCAGCTAAAACATGCATGTGGAACCCAGAGTATGATCAACCATGTGAACGGGAGACGTGTTCAAATATGTCTCAGTTTTCCTCCCCTGCTACTCGGGTGCAACATTCCAGACGCTTTACTAACACTCTCCCGACTTGGAGAGTCAGTCCCTTTAACCTCCTGTTTGGCCCAGTTTGCAATTTCTGCGGAAGATGAACAGGAATAGCGAGAACCAATGAGAGGCTAGCTGGAGGTGTCTGGACGGGCAAATTCAACTCTCATTTCCCACCAGGAAGAGGAATTAACCAAAGGCTCAGCATGCCGGGCCGGAACCAGATTAGGGCCTGAAGCCATCCTGCGGTGTTGCGGCCAGGTCACAAGAAAGCGAGTTGAAGAAAGGAGCTCAGGGGCACTGTAATTCACAAACCTGCAGAGTTATAAATGACAGCTATCGTCCAAAAATAGACTGAAGTAAGGCTGCCAAGAGGACTTGAAAGCGGGGCAGAATTGCAGGAAACCGATTTCAGGAGGTAGACTGGAATTGCATTGAAAGCATAGGAAAAGAGGCAGAACGTCCACAATGATGCACTTGGCCAAAAAGGGCGTATGCGTTTTTTCCTGAATATATTCAGGAAAAAACGCATACGCCCTTTTTGGCCAACCAAGCAAGCTTGCAAAGGAAATCTGCACTACAATGAAGTCTCACTTCCCCCCGGTCAAAAGGGCCATCTGAAAAAAGGGTAAAATCCAGAAAGGCAGGACAGGCCATGGAGAACTGGGAGCCTTGTTATGCTGATGGGCGGGATGTAAATTGCCAAGAACCACTTGGGAGAAGTGTATGGTGTTTCCTGAAACAACTAAAAAACAAAGCAACAGAACCTAGGGCACTTCCACTTATGGTCCTATAGCTTAGGGAAATTAAAATGAAAAAGACACAGCCACCCCAAAGTTTGGAATGGCTCTGTTTACAAGAACCTCGTTTACAGTACAAGTTCAACATCACAGAAAGTGAAAAATGGATAAAGAAGTTGTGGTATTTACTTACAAAGCAATATCACTCAGCAATGAAATCTGTGTCATCAGGCCCTTAGCAGCACAATGAGTGGATTCAGGTATGATGATTCTAACTGAAATAAGTCACACAGAAAAAGAAACATCATAAGATATCACTAATACATGGAATGTAAACTTGGCTACACAGGAACTGCATTCCAAAACAGAACAGTGTCTCAAATTTAGAAAACCAACTTATGCTTGCTTAAGGGGAAAGGTGAGTTGGGGTGCTGCATAAAACCAGAGATTGAAATGAGCACAGATAAAGTTCCTTAAGCCAAATATGGAATAGACAAGAGCTACTCCTTGCTCAACGAAATGGACTCAAAACCCCATATTAAACGCCTAAGAATGTACCTGACTAGTAAGTATCTTAAAACCTATGGATTGCTATGTCTCCAAAAGAGAATCAAGCGTGTGTACAGGGGCATAAACGTAGCAGTGATAGGATTGGAGAGGTTCGGTGAGCAAATGAAGACCCTTTGAAGTCATATTGCATGGTACCCATTACACGGGTCTCAACTCTCCAGGTTTAAGGTATTCTTCCTTCAGCTAAAACATGCATGTGGAACCCAGAGTATGATCAACCATGTGAACGGGAGACGTGTTCAAATATGTCTCAGTTTTCCTCCCCTGCTACTCGGGTGCAACATTCCAGACGCTTTACTAACACTCTCCCCACTTGGAGAGTCAGTCCCTTTAACCTCCTGTTTGGCCCAGTTTGCAATTTCTGCGGAAGATGAACAGGAATAGCGAGAACCAATGAGAGGCTAGCTGGAGGTGTCTGGACGGGCAAATTTAACTCTCATTTCCCACCAGGAAGAGGAATTAACCAAAGGCTCAGCATGCCGGGCCGGAACCAGATTAGGGCCTGAAGCCATCCTGCGGTGTTGCGGCCAGGTCACAAGAAAGCGAGTTGAAGAAAGGAGCTCAGGGGCACTGTAATTCACAAACCTGCAGAGTTATAAATGACAGCTATCGTCCAAAAATAGACTGAAGTAAGGCTGCCAAGAGGACTTGAAAGCGGGGC
Organism: Stenella coeruleoalba; assembly: GCF_951394435.1. Classification (NCBI taxonomy): domain Eukaryota; kingdom Metazoa; phylum Chordata; class Mammalia; order Artiodactyla; family Delphinidae; genus Stenella; species Stenella coeruleoalba. The sequence continues at coordinate 94,953 of NW_027646118.1, read as the reverse complement.
AGAATTGCAGGAAACCGATTTCAGGAGGTAGACTGGAATTGCATTGAAAGCATAGGAAAAGAGGCAGAACGTCCACAATGATGCACTTGGCCAAAAAGGGCGTATGCGTTTTTTCCTGAATATATTCAGGAAAAAACGCATACGCCCTTTTTGGCCAACCAAGCAAGCTTGCAAAGGAAATCTGCACTACAATGAAGTCTCACTTCCCCCCGGTCAAAAGGGCCATCTGAAAAAAGTGTAAAATCCAGAAAGGCAGGACAGGCCATGGAGAACTGGGAGCCTTGTTATGCTGATGGGCGGGATGTAAATTGCCAAGAACCACTTGGGAGAAGTGTATGGTGTTTCATGAAACAACTAAAAAACAAAGCAACAGAACCTAGGGCACTTCCACTTATGGTCCTATAGCTTAGGGAAATTAAAATGAAAAAGACACAGCCACCCCAAAGTTTGGAACGGCTCTGTTTACAAGAACCTGGTTTACAGTACAAGTTCAACATCGTAGAAAGTGAAAAATGGATAAAGAAGTTGTGGTATTTACTTACAAAGCAATATCACTCAGCAATGAAATCTGTGTCATCAGGCCCTTAGCAGCACAATGAGTGGATTCAGGTATGATGATTCTAACTGAAATAAGTCACACAGAAAAAGAAACATCATAAGATATCACTAATACACGGAATGTAAACTTGGCTACACAGGAACTGCATTCCAAAACAGAAAAGGGTCTCAAATTTAGAAAACCAACTTATGCTTGCTTAAGGGTAAAGGTGAGTTGGGGTGCTGCATAAAACCAGAGATTGAAATGAGCACAGATAAAGTTCCTTAAGCCAAATATGGAATAGACAAGAGCTACTCCTTGCTCAACGAAATGGACTCAAAACCCCATATTAAACGCCTAAGAATGTACCTGACTAGTAAGTATCTTAAAACCTATGGATTGCTATGTCTCCAAAAGAGAATCAAGCGTGTGTACAGGGGCATAAACGCAGCAGTGATAGGATTGGAGAGGTTCGGTGAGCAAATGAAGACCCTTTGAAGTCATATTGCATGGTACCCATTACACGGGTCTCAACTCTCCAGGTTTAAGGTATTCTTCCTTCAGCTAAAACATGCATGTGGAACCCAGAGTATGATCAACCATGTGAACGGGAGACGTGTTCAAATATGTCTCAGTTTTCCTCCCCTGGTACTCGGGTGCAACATTCCAGACGCTTTACTAACACTCTCCCGACTTGGAGAGTCAGTCCCTTTAACCTCCTGTTTGGCCCAGTTTGCAATTTCTGCGGAAGATGAACAGGAATAGCGAGAACCAATGAGAGGCTAGCTGGAGGTGTCTGGACGGGCAAATTCAACTCTCATTTCCCACCAGGAAGAGGAATTAACCAAAGGCTCAGCATGCCGGGCCGGAACCAGATTAGGGCCTGAAGCCATCCTGCGGTGTTGCGGCCAGGTCACAAGAAAGCGAGTTGAAGAAAGGAGCTCAGGGGCACTGTAATTCACAAACCTGCAGAGTTATAAATGACAGCTATCGTCCAAAAATAGACTGAAGTAAGGCTGCCAAGAGGACTTGAAAGCGGGGCAGAATTGCAGGAAACCGATTTCAGGAGGTAGACTGGAATTGCATTGAAAGCATAGGAAAAGAGGCAGAACGTCCACAATGATGCACTTGGCCAAAAAGGGCGTATGCGTTTTTTCCTGAATATATTCAGGAAAAAACGCATACGCCCTTTTTGGCCAACCAAGCAAGCTTGCAAAGGAAATCTGCACTACAATGAAGTCTCACTTCCCCCGGTCAAAAGGGCCATCTGAAAAAGGGTAAAATCCAGAAAGGCAGGACAGGCCATGGAGAACTGGGAGCCTTGTTATGCTGATGGGCGGGATGTAAATTGCCAAGAACCACTTGGGAGAAGTGTATGGTGTTTCCTGAAACAACTAAAAAACAAAGCAACAGAACCTAGGGCACTTCCACTTATGGTCCTATAGCTTAGGGAAATTAAAATGAAAAAGACACAGCCACCCCAAAGTTTGGAACGGCTCTGTTTACAAGAACCTCGTTTACAGTACAAGTTCAACATCGCAGAAAGTGAAAAATGGATAAAGAAGTTGTGGTATTTACTTACAAAGCAATATCACTCAGCAATGAAATCTGTGTCATCAGGCCCTTAGCAGCACAATGAGTGGATTCAGGTATGATGATTCTAACTGAAATAAGTCACACAGAAAAAGAAACATCATAAGATATCACTAATACACGGAATGTAAACTTGGCTACACAGGAACTGCATTCCAAAACAGAACAGGGTCTCAAATTTAGAAAACCAACTTATGCTTGCTTAAGGGGAAAGGTGAGTTGGGGTGCTGCATAAAACCAGAGATTGAAATGAGCACAGATAAAGTTCCTTAAGCCAAATATGGAATAGACAAGAGCTACTCCTTGCTCAACGAAATGGACTCAAAACCCCATATTAAACGCCTAAGAATGTACCTGACTAGTAAGTATCTTAAAACCTATGGATTGCTATGTCTCCAAAAGAGAATCAAGCGTGTGTACAGGGGCATAAAAGCAGCAGTGATAGGATTGGAGAGGTTCGGTGAGCAAATGAAGACCCTTTGAAGTCATATTGCATGGTACCCATTACACGGGTCTCAACTCTCCAGGTTTAAGTTATTGTTCCTTCAGCTAAAACATGCATGTGGAACCTAGATTATGATCAACCATGTGATCGGGAGACGTGTTCAAATATGTCTCAGTTTTCCTCCCCTGGTACTCGGGTGCAACATTCCAGACGCTTTACTAACACTCTCCCGACTTGGAGAGTCAGTCCCTTTAACCTCCTGTTTGGCCCAGTTTGCAATTTCTGCGGAAGATGAACAGGAATAGCGAGAACCAATGAGAGGCTAGCTGGAGGTGTCTGGACGGGCAAATTCAACTCTCATTTCCCACCAGGAAGAGGAATTAACCAAAGGCTCAGCATGCCGGGCCGGAACCAGATTAGGGCCTGAAGCCATCCTGCGGTGTTGCGGCCAGGTCACAAGAAAGCGAGTTGAAGAAAGGAGCTCAGGGGCACTGTAATTCACAAACCTGCAGAGTTATAAATGACAGCTATCGTCCAAAAATAGACTGAAGTAAGGCTGCCAAGAGGACTTGAAAGCGGGGCAGAATTGCAGGAAACCGATTTCAGGAGGTAGACTGGAATTGCATTGAAAGCATAGGAAAAGAGGCAGAACGTCCACAATGATGCACTTGGCCAAAAAGGGCGTATGCGTTTTTTCCTGAATATATTCAGGAAAAAACGCATACGCCCTTTTTGGCCAACCAAGCAAGCTTGCAAAGGAAATCTGCACTACAATGAAGTCTCACTTCCCCCCGGTCAAAAGGGCCATCTGAAAAAAGTGTAAAATCCAGAAAGGCAGGACAGGCCATGGAGAACTGGGAGCCTTGTTATGCTGATGGGCGGGATGTAAATTGCCAAGAACCACTTGGGAGAAGTGTATGGTGTTTCATGAAACAACTAAAAAACAAAGCAACAGAACCTAGGGCACTTCCACTTATGGTCCTATAGCTTAGGGAAATTAAAATGAAAAAGACACAGCCACCCCAAAGTTTGGAACGGCTCTGTTTACAAGAACCTGGTTTACAGTACAAGTTCAACATCGTAGAAAGTGAAAAATGGATAAAGAAGTTGTGGTATTTACTTACAAAGCAATATCACTCAGCAATGAAATCTGTGTCATCAGGCCCTTAGCAGCACAATGAGTGGATTCAGGTATGATGATTCTAACTGAAATAAGTCACACAGAAAAAGAAACATCATAAGATATCACTAATACACGGAATGTAAACTTGGCTACACAGGAACTGCATTCCAAAACAGAACAGGGTCTCAAATTTAGAAAACCAACTTATGCTTGCTTAAGGGGAAAGGTGAGTTGGGGTGCTGCATAAAACCAGAGATTGAAATGAGCACAGATAAAGTTCCTTAAGCCAAATATGGAATAGACAAGAGCTACTCCTTGCTCAACGAAATGGACTCAAAACCCCATATTAAACGCCTAAGAATGTACCTGACTAGTAAGTATCTTAAAACCTATGGATTGCTATGTCTCCAAAAGAGAATCAAGCGTGTGTACAGGGGCATAAACGCAGCAGTGATAGGATTGGAGAGGTTCGGTGAGCAAATGAAGACCCTTTGAAGTCATATTGCATGGTACCCATTACACGGGTCTCAACTCTCCAGGTTTAAGGTATTCTTCCTTCAGCTAAAACATGCATGTGGAACCCAGAGTATGATCAACCATGTGAACGGGAGACGTGTTCAAATATGTCTCAGTTTTCCTCCCCTGGTACTCGGGTGCAACATTCCAGACGCTTTACTAACACTCTCCCGACTTGGAGAGTCAGTCCCTTTAACCTCCTGTTTGGCCCAGTTTGCAATTTCTGCGGAAGATGAACAGGAATAGCGAGAACCAATGAGAGGCTAGCTGGAGGTGTCTGGACGGGCAAATTCAACTCTCATTTCCCACCAGGAAGAGGAATTAACCAAAGGCTCAGCATGCCGGGCCGGAACCAGATTAGGGCCTGAAGCCATCCTGCGGTGTTGCGGCCAGGTCACAAGAAAGCGAGTTGAAGAAAGGAGCTCAGGGGCACTGTAATTCACAAACCTGCAGAGTTATAAATGACAGCTATCGTCCAAAAATAGACTGAAGTAAGGCTGCCAAGAGGACTTGAAAGCGGGGCAGAATTGCAGGAAACCGATTTCAGGAGGTAGACTGGAATTGCATTGAAAGCATAGGAAAAGAGGCAGAACGTCCACAATGATGCACTTGGCCAAAAAGGGCGTATGCGTTTTTTCCTGAATATATTCAGGAAAAATCGCATACGCCCTTTTTGGCCAACCAAGCAAGCTTGCAAAGGAAATCTGCACTACAATGAAGTCTCACTTCCCCCGGTCAAAAGGGCCATCTGAAAAAGGGTAAAATCCAGAAAGGCAGGACAGGCCATGGAGAACTGGGAGCCTTGTTATGCTGATGGGCGGGATGTAAATTGCCAAGAACCACTTGGGAGAAGTGTATGGTGTTTCCTGAAACAACTAAAAAACAAAGCAACAGAACCTAGGGCACTTCCACTTATGGTCCTATAGCTTAGGGAAATTAAAATGAAAAAGACACAGCCACCCCAAAGTTTGGAACGGCTCTGTTTACAAGAACCTCGTTTACAGTACAAGTTCAACATCGCAGAAAGTGAAAAATGGATAAAGAAGTTGTGGTATTTACTTACAAAGCAATATCACTCAGCAATGAAATCTGTGTCATCAGGCCCTTAGCAGCACAATGAGTGGATTCAGGTATGATGATTCTAACTGAAATAAGTCACACAGAAAAAGAAACATCATAAGATATCACTAATACACGGAATGTAAACTTGGCTACACAGGAACTGCATTCCAAAACAGAACAGGGTCTCAAATTTAGAAAACCAACTTATGCTTGCTTAAGGGGAAAGGTGAGTTGGGGTGCTGCATAAAACCAGAGATTGAAATGAGCACAGATAAAGTTCCTTAAGCCAAATATGGAATAGACAAGAGCTACTCCTTGCTCAACGAAATGGACTCAAAACCCCATATTAAACGCCTAAGAATGTACCTGACTAGTAAGTATCTTAAAACCTATGGATTGCTATGTCTCCAAAAGAGAATCAAGCGTGTGTACAGGGGCATAAAAGCAGCAGTGATAGGATTGGAGAGGTTCGGGGAGCAAATGAAGACCCTTTGAAGTCATATTGCATGGTACCCATTACACGGGTCTCAACTCTCCAGGTTTAAGGTATTCTTCCTTCAGCTAAAACATGCATGTGGAACCTAGATTATGATCAACCATGTGATCGGGAGACGTGTTCAAATATGTCTCAGTTTTCCTCCCCTGGTACTCGGGTGCAACATTCCAGACGCTTTACTAACACTCTCCCGACTTGGAGAGTCAGTCCCTTTAACCTCCTGTTTGGCCCAGTTTGCAATTTCTGCGGAAGATGAACAGGAATAGCGAGAACCAATGAGAGGCTAGCTGGAGGTGTCTGGACGGGCAAATTCAACTCTCATTTCCCACCAGGAAGAGGAATTAACCAAAGGCTCAGCATGCCGGGCCGGAACCAGATTAGGGCCTGAAGCCATCCTGCGGTGTTGCGGCCAGGTCACAAGAAAGCGAGTTGAAGAAAGGAGCTCAGGGGCACTGTAATTCACAAACCTGCAGAGTTATAAATGACAGCTATCGTCCAAAAATAGACTGAAGTAAGGCTGCCAAGAGGACTTGAAAGCGGGGCAGAATTGCAGGAAACCGATTTCAGGAGGTAGACTGGAATTGCATTGAAAGCATAGGAAAAGAGGCAGAACGTCCACAATGATGCACTTGGCCAAAAAGGGCGTATGCGTTTCTTCCTGAATATATTCAGGAAAAAACGCATACGCCCTTTTTGGCCAACCAAGCAAGCTTGCAAAGGAAATCTGCACTACAATGAAGTCTCACTTCCCCCCGGTCAAAAGGGCCATCTGAAAAAAGTGTAAAATCCAGAAAGGCAGGACAGGCCATGGAGAACTGGGAGCCTTGTTATGCTGATGGGCGGGATGTAAATTGCCAAGAACCACTTGGGAGAAGTGTATGGTGTTTCCTGAAACAACTAAAAAAGAAAGCAACAGAACCTAGGGCACTTCCACTTATGGTCCTATAGCTTAGGGAAATTAAAATGAAAAAGACACAGCCACCCCAAAGTTTGGAACGGCTCTGTTTACAAGAACCTCGTTTACAGTACAAGTTCAACATCGCAGAAAGTGAAAAATGGATAAAGAAGTTGTGGTATTTACTTACAAAGCAATATCACTCAGCAATGAAATCTGTGTCATCAGGCCCTTAGCAGCACAATGAGTGGATTCAGGTATGATGATTCTAACTGAAATAAGTCACACAGAAAAAGAAACATCATAAGATATCACTAATACACGGAATGTAAACTTGGCTACACAGGAACTGCATTCCAAAACAGAACAGGGTCTCAAATTTAGAAAACCAACTTATGCTTGCTTAAGGGGAAAGGTGAGTTGGGGTGCTGCATAAAACCAGAGATTGAAATGAGCACAGATAAAGTTCCTTAAGCCAAATATGGAATAGACAAGAGCTACTCCTTGCTCAACGAAATGGACTCAAAACCCCATATTAAACGCCTAAGAATGTACCTGACTAGTAAGTATCTTAAAACCTATGGATTGCTATGTCTCCAAAAGAGAATCAAGCGTGTGTACAGGGGCATAAACGCAGCAGTGATAGGATTGGAGAGGTTCGGTGAGCAAATGAAGACCCTTTGAAGTCATATTGCATGGTACCCATTACACGGGTCTCAACTCTCCAGGTTTAAGGTATTCTTCCTTCAGCTAAAACATGCATGTGGAACCCAGAGTATGATCAACCATGTGAACGGGAGACGTGTTCAAATATGTCTCAGTTTTCCTCCCCTGGTACTCGGGTGCAACATTCCAGACGCTTTACTAACACTCTCCCGACTTGGAGAGTCAGTCCCTTTAACCTCCTGTTTGGCCCAGTTTGCAATTTCTGCGGAAGATGAACAGGAATAGCCAGAACCAATGAGAGGCTAGCTGGAGGTGTCTGGACGGGCAAATTCAACTCTCATTTCCCACCAGGAAGAGGAATTAACCAAAGGCTCAGCATGCCGGGCCGGAACCAGATTAGGGCCTGAAGCCATCCTGCGGTGTTGCGGCCAGGTCACAAGAAAGCGAGTTGAAGAAAGGAGCTCAGGGGCACTGTAATTCACAAACCTGCAGAGTTATAAATGACAGCTATCGTCCAAAAATAGACTGAAGTAAGGCTGCCAAGAGGACTTGAAAGCGGGGCAGAATTGCAGGAAACCGATTTCAGGAGGTAGACTGGAATTGCATTGAAAGCATAGGAAAAGAGGCAGAACGTCCACAATGATGCACTTGGCCAAAAAGGGCGTATGCGTTTTTTCCTGAATATATTCAGGAAAAATCGCATACGCCCTTTTTGGCCAACCAAGCAAGCTTGCAAAGGAAATCTGCACTACAATGAAGTCTCACTTCCCCCGGTCAAAAGGGCCATCTGAAAAAGGGTAAAATCCAGAAAGGCAGGACAGGCCATGGAGAACTGGGAGCCTTGTTATGCTGATGGGCGGGATGTAAATTGCCAAGAACCACTTGGGAGAAGTGTATGGTGTTTCCTGAAACAACTAAAAAACAAAGCAACAGAACCTAGGGCACTTCCACTTATGGTCCTATAGCTTAGGGAAATTAAAATGAAAAAGACACAGCCACCCCAAAGTTTGGAACGGCTCTGTTTACAAGAACCTCGTTTACAGTACAAGTTCAACATCGCAGAAAGTGAAAAATGGATAAAGAAGTTGTGGTATTTACTTACAAAGCAATATCACTCAGCAATGAAATCTGTGTCATCAGGCCCTTAGCAGCACAATGAGTGGATTCAGGTATGATGATTCTAACTGAAATAAGTCACACAGAAAAAGAAACATCATAAGATATCACTAATACACGGAATGTAAACTTGGCTACACAGGAACTGCATTCCAAAACAGAACAGGGTCTCAAATTTAGAAAACCAACTTATGCTTGCTTAAGGGTAAAGGTGAGTTGGGGTGCTGCATAAAACCAGAGATTGAAATGAGCACAGATAAAGTTCCTTAAGCCAAATATGGAATAGACAAGAGCTACTCCTTGCTCAACGAAATGGACTCAAAACCCCATATTAAACGCCTAAGAATGTACCTGACTAGTAAGTATCTTAAAACCTATGGATTGCTATGTCTCCAAAAGAGAATCAAGCGTGTGTACAGGGGCATAAAAGCAGCAGTGATAGGATTGGAGAGGTTCGGGGAGCAAATGAAGACCCTTTGAAGTCATATTGCATGGTACCCATTACACGGGTCTCAACTCTCCAGGTTTAAGGTATTCTTCCTTCAGCTAAAACATGCATGTGGAACCTAGATTATGATCAACCATGTGATCGGGAGACGTGTTCAAATATGTCTCAGTTTTCCTCCCCTGGTACTCGGGTGCAACATTCCAGACGCTTTACTAACACTCTCCCGACTTGGAGAGTCAGTCCCTTTAACCTCCTGTTTGGCCCAGTTTGCAATTTCTGCGGAAGATGAACAGGAATAGCGAGAACCAATGAGAGGCTAGCTGGAGGTGTCTGGACGGGCAAATTCAACTCTCATTTCCCACCAGGAAGAGGAATTAACCAAAGGCTCAGCATGCCGGGCCGGAACCAGATTAGGGCCTGAAGCCATCCTGCGGTGTTGCGGCCAGGTCACAAGAAAGCGAGTTGAAGAAAGGAGCTCAGGGGCACTGTAATTCACAAACCTGCAGAGTTATAAATGACAGCTATCGTCCAAAAATAGACTGAAGTAAGGCTGCCAAGAGGACTTGAAAGCGGGGCAGAATTGCAGGAAACCGATTTCAGGAGGTAGACTGGAATTGCATTGAAAGCATAGGAAAAGAGGCAGAACGTCCACAATGATGCACTTGGCCAAAAAGGGCGTATGCGTTTCTTCCTGAATATATTCAGGAAAAAACGCATACGCCCTTTTTGGCCAACCAAGCAAGCTTGCAAAGGAAATCTGCACTACAATGAAGTCTCACTTCCCCCCGGTCAAAAGGGCCATCTGAAAAAAGTGTAAAATCCAGAAAGGCAGGACAGGCCATGGAGAACTGGGAGCCTTGTTATGCTGATGGGCGGGATGTAAATTGCCAAGAACCACTTGGGAGAAGTGTATGGTGTTTCCTGAAACAACTAAAAAAGAAAGCAACAGAACCTAGGGCACTTCCACTTATGGTCCTATAGCTTAGGGAAATTAAAATGAAAAAGACACAGCCACCCCAAAGTTTGGAACGGCTCTGTTTACAAGAACCTCGTTTACAGTACAAGTTCAACATCGCAGAAAGTGAAAAATGGATAAAGAAGTTGTGGTATTTACTTACAAAGCAATATCACTCAGCAATGAAATCTGTGTCATCAGGCCCTTAGCAGCACAATGAGTGGATTCAGGTATGATGATTCTAACTGAAATAAGTCACACAGAAAAAGAAACATCATAAGATATCACTAATACACGGAATGTAAACTTGGCTACACAGGAACTGCATTCCAAAACAGAACAGGGTCTCAAATTTAGAAAACCAACTTATGCTTGCTTAAGGGGAAAGGTGAGTTGGGGTGCTGCATAAAACCAGAGATTGAAATGAGCACAGATAAAGTTCCTTAAGCCAAATATGGAATAGACAAGAGCTACTCCTTGCTCAACGAAATGGACTCAAAACCCCATATTAAACGCCTAAGAATGTACCTGACTAGTAAGTATCTTAAAACCTATGGATTGCTATGTCTCCAAAAGAGAATCAAGCGTGTGTACAGGGGCATAAACGCAGCAGTGATAGGATTGGAGAGGTTCGGTGAGCAAATGAAGACCCTTTGAAGTCATATTGCATGGTACCCATTACACGGGTCTCAACTCTCCAGGTTTAAGGTATTCTTCCTTCAGCTAAAACATGCATGTGGAACCCAGAGTATGATCAACATGTGATCGGGAGACGTGTTCAAATATGTCTCAGTTTTCCTCCCCTGGTACTCGGGTGCAACATTCCAGACGCTTTACTAACACTCTCCCGACTTGGAGAGTCAGTCCCTTTAACCTCCTGTTTGGCCCAGTTTGCAATTTCTGCGGAAGATGAACAGGAATAGCGAGAACCAATGAGAGGCTAGCTGGAGGTGTCTGGACGGGCAAATTCAACTCTCATTTCCCACCAGGAAGAGGAATTAACCAAAGGCTCAGCATGCCGGGCCGGAACCAGATTAGGGCCTGAAGCCATCCTGCGGTGTTGCGGCCAGGTCACAAGAAAGCGAGTTGAAGAAAGGAGCTCAGGGGCACTGTAATTCACAAACCTGCAGAGTTATAAATGACAGCTATCGTCCAAAAATAGACTGAAGTAAGGCTGCCAAGAGGACTTGAAAGCGGGGCAGAATTGCAGGAAACCGATTTCAGGAGGTAGACTGGAATTGCATTGAAAGCATAGGAAAAGAGGCAGAACGTCCACAATGATGCACTTGGCCAAAAAGGGCGTATGCGTTTTTTCCTGAATATATTCAGGAAAAAACGCATACGCCCTTTTTGGCCAACCAAGCAAGCTTGCAAAGGAAATCTGCACTACAATGAAGTCTCACTTCCCCCGGTCAAAAGGGCCATCTGAAAAAGGGTAAAATCCAGAAAGGCAGGACAGGCCATGGAGAACTGGGAGCCTTGTTATGCTGATGGGCGGGATGTAAATTGCCAAGAACCACTTGGGAGAAGTGTATGGTGTTTCCTGAAACAACTAAAAAACAAAGCAACAGAACCTAGGGCACTTCCACTTATGGTCCTATAGCTTAGGGAAATTAAAATGAAAAAGACACAGCCACCCCAAAGTTTGGAACGGCTCTGTTTACAAGAACCTCGTTTACAGTACAAGTTCAACATCGCAGAAAGTGAAAAATGGATAAAGAAGTTGTGGTATTTACTTACAAAGCAATATCACTCAGCAATGAAATCTGTGTCATCAGGCCCTTAGCAGCACAATGAGTGGATTCAGGTATGATGATTCTAACTGAAATAAGTCACACAGAAAAAGAAACATCATAAGATATCACTAATACACGGAATGTAAACTTGGCTACACAGGAACTGCATTCCAAAACAGAACAGGGTCTCAAATTTAGAAAACCAACTTATGCTTGCTTAAGGGGAAAGGTGAGTTGGGGTGCTGCATAAAACCAGAGATTGAAATGAGCACAGATAAAGTTCCTTAAGCCAAATATGGAATAGACAAGAGCTACTCCTTGCTCAACGAAATGGACTCAAAACCCCATATTAAACGCCTAAGAATGTACCTGACTAGTAAGTATCTTAAAACCTATGGATTGCTATGTCTCCAAAAGAGAATCAAGCGTGTGTACAGGGGCATAAACGCAGCAGTGATAGGATTGGAGAGGTTCGGTGAGCAAATGAAGACCCTTTGAAGTCATATTGCATGGTACCCATTACACGGGTCTCAACTCTCCAGGTTTAAGGTATTCTTCCTTCAGCTAAAACATGCATGTGGAACCCAGAGTATGATCAACATGTGATCGGGAGACGTGTTCAAATATGTCTCAGTTTTCCTCCCCTGGTACTCGGGTGCAACATTCCAGACGCTTTACTAACACTCTCCCGACTTGGAGAGTCAGTCCCTTTAACCTCCTGTTTGGCCCAGTTTGCAATTTCTGCGGAAGATGAACAGGAATAGCGAGAACCAATGAGAGGCTAGCTGGAGGTGTCTGGACGGGCAAATTCAACTCTCATTTCCCACCAGGAAGAGGAATTAACCAAAGGCTCAGCATGCCGGGCCGGAACCAGATTAGGGCCTGAAGCCATCCTGCGGTGTTGCGGCCAGGTCACAAGAAAGCGAGTTGAAGAAAGGAGCTCAGGGGCACTGTAATTCACAAACCTGCAGAGTTATAAATGACAGCTATCGTCCAAAAATAGACTGAAGTAAGGCTGCCAAGAGGACTTGAAAGCGGGGCAGAATTGCAGGAAACCGATTTCAGGAGGTAGACTGGAATTGCATTGAAAGCATAGGAAAAGAGGCAGAACGTCCACAATGATGCACTTGGCCAAAAAGGGCGTATGCGTTTTTTCCTGAATATATTCAGGAAAAAACGCATACGCCCTTTTTGGCCAACCAAGCAAGCTTGCAAAGGAAATCTGCACTACAATGAAGTCTCACTTCCCCCGGTCAAAAGGGCCATCTGAAAAAGGGTAAAATCCAGAAAGGCAGGACAGGCCATGGAGAACTGGGAGCCTTGTTATGCTGATGGGCGGGATGTAAATTGCCAAGAACCACTTGGGAGAAGTGTATGGTGTTTCCTGAAACAACTAAAAAACAAAGCAACAGAACCTAGGGCACTTCCACTTATGGTCCTATAGCTTAGGGAAATTAAAATGAAAAAGACACAGCCACCCCAAAGTTTGGAACGGCTCTGTTTACAAGAACCTCGTTTACAGTACAAGTTCAACATCGCAGAAAGTGAAAAATGGATAAAGAAGTTGTGGTATTTACTTACAAAGCAATATCACTCAGCAATGAAATCTGTGTCATCAGGCCCTTAGCAGCACAATGAGTGGATTCAGGTATGATGATTCTAACTGAAATAAGTCACACAGAAAAAGAAACATCATAAGATATCACTAATACACGGAATGTAAACTTGGCTACACAGGAACTGCATTCCAAAACAGAACAGGGTCTCAAATTTAGAAAACCAACTTATGCTTGCTTAAGGGGAAAGGTGAGTTGGGGTGCTGCATAAAACCAGAGATTGAAATGAGCACAGATAAAGTTCCTTAAGCCAAATATGGAATAGACAAGAGCTACTCCTTGCTCAACGAAATGGACTCAAAACCCCATATTAAACGCCTAAGAATGTACCTGACTAGTAAGTATCTTAAAACCTATGGATTGCTATGTCTCCAAAAGAGAATCAAGCGTGTGTACAGGGGCATAAACGCAGCAGTGATAGGATTGGAGAGGTTCGGTGAGCAAATGAAGACCCTTTGAAGTCATATTGCATGGTACCCATTACACGGGTCTCAACTCTCCAGGTTTAAGGTATTCTTCCTTCAGCTAAAACATGCATGTGGAACCCAGAGTATGATCAACCATGTGAACGGGAGACGTGTTCAAATATGTCTCAGTTTTCCTCCCCTGGTACTCGGGTGCAACATTCCAGACGCTTTACTAACACTCTCCCGACTTGGAGAGTCAGTCCCTTTAACCTCCTGTTTGGCCCAGTTTGCAATTTCTGCGGAAGATGAACAGGAATAGCGAGAACCAATGAGAGGCTAGCTGGAGGTGTCTGGACGGGCAAATTCAACTCTCATTTCCCACCAGGAAGAGGAATTAACCAAAGGCTCAGCATGCCGGGCCGGAACCAGATTAGGGCCTGAAGCCATCCTGCGGTGTTGCGGCCAGGTCACAAGAAAGCGAGTTGAAGAAAGGAGCTCAGGGGCACTGTAATTCACAAACCTGCAGAGTTATAAATGACAGCTATCGTCCAAAAATAGACTGAAGTAAGGCTGCCAAGAGGACTTGAAAGCGGGGCAGAATTGCAGGAAACCGATTTCAGGAGGTAGACTGGAATTGCATTGAAAGCATAGGAAAAGAGGCAGAACGTCCACAATGATGCACTTGGCCAAAAAGGGCGTATGCGTTTTTTCCTGAATATATTCAGGAAAAAACGCATACGCCCTTTTTGGCCAACCAAGCAAGCTTGCAAAGGAAATCTGCACTACAATGAAGTCTCACTTCCCCCCGGTCAAAAGGGCCATCTGAAAAAAGTGTAAAATCCAGAAAGGCAGGACAGGCCATGGAGAACTGGGAGCCTTGTTATGCTGATGGGCGGGATGTAAATTGCCAAGAACCACTTGGGAGAAGTGTATGGTGTTTCCTGAAACAACTAAAAAAGAAAGCAACAGAACCTAGGGCACTTCCACTTATGGTCCTATAGCTTAGGGAAATTAAAATGAAAAAGACACAGCCACCCCAAAGTTTGGAACAGCTCTGTTTACAAGAACCTCGTTTACAGTACAAGTTCAACATCGCAGAAAGTGAAAAATGGATAAAGAAGTTGTGGTATTTACTTACAAAGCAATATCACTCAGCAATGAAATCTGTGTCATCAGGCCCTTAGCAGCACAATGAGTGGATTCAGGTATGATGATTCTAACTGAAATAAGTCACACAGAAAAAGAAACATCATAAGATATCACTAATACACGGAATGTAAACTTGGCTACACAGGAACTGCATTCCAAAACAGAACAGGGTCTCAAATTTAGAAAACCAACTTATGCTTGCTTAAGGGGAAAGGTGAGTTGGGGTGCTGCATAAAACCAGAGATTGAAATGAGCACAGATAAAGTTCCTTAAGCCAAATATGGAATAGACAAGAGCTACTCCTTGCTCAACGAAATGGACTCAAAACCCCATATTAAACGCCTAAGAATGTACCTGACTAGTAAGTATCTTAAAACCTATGGATTGCTATGTCTCCAAAAGAGAATCAAGCGTGTGTACAGGGGCATAAACGCAGCAGTGATAGGATTGGAGAAGTTCGGTGAGCAAATGAAGACCCTTTGAAGTCATATTGCATGGTACCCATTACACGGGTCTCAACTCTCCAGGTTTAAGGTATTCTTCCTTCAGCTAAAACATGCATGTGGAACCCAGAGTATGATCAACCATGTGAACGGGAGACGTGTTCAAATATGTCTCAGTTTTCCTCCCCTGGTACTCGGGTGCAACATTCCAGACGCTTTACTAACACTCTCCCGACTTGGAGAGTCAGTCCCTTTAACCTCCTGTTTGGCCCAGTTTGCAATTTCTGCGGAAGATGAACAGGAATAGCGAGAACCAATGAGAGGCTAGCTGGAGGTGTCTGGACGGGCAAATTCAACTCTCATTTCCCACCAGGAAGAGGAATTAACCAAAGGCTCAGCATGCCGGGCCGGAACCAGATTAGGGCCTGAAGCCATCCTGCGGTGTTGCGGCCAGGTCACAAGAAAGCGAGTTGAAGAAAGGAGCTCAGGGGCACTGTAATTCACAAACCTGCAGAGTTATAAATGACAGCTATCGTCCAAAAATAGACTGAAGTAAGGCTGCCAAGAGGACTTGAAAGCGGGGCAGAATTGCAGGAAACCGATTTCAGGAGGTAGACTGGAATTGCATTGAAAGCATAGGAAAAGAGGCAGAACGTCCACAATGATGCACTTGGCCAAAAAGGGCGTATGCGTTTTTTCCTGAATATATTCAGGAAAAAACGCATACGCCCTTTTTGGCCAACCAAGCAAGCTTGCAAAGGAAATCTGCACTACAATGAAGTCTCACTTCCCCCCGGTCAAAAGGGCCATCTGAAAAAAGTGTAAAATCCAGAAAGGCAGGACAGGCCATGGAGAACTGGGAGCCTTGTTATGCTGATGGGCGGGATGTAAATTGCCAAGAACCACTTGGGAGAAGTGTATGGTGTTTCCTGAAACAACTAAAAAAGAAAGCAACAGAACCTAGGGCACTTCCACTTATGGTCCTATAGCTTAGGGAAATTAAAATGAAAAAGACACAGCCACCCCAAAGTTTGGAACGGCTCTGTTTACAAGAACCTCGTTTACAGTACAAGTTCAACATCGCAGAAAGTGAAAAATGGATAAAGAAGTTGTGGTATTTACTTACAAAGCAATATCACTCAGCAATGAAATCTGTGTCATCAGGCCCTTAGCAGCACAATGAGTGGATTCAGGTATGATGATTCTAACTGAAATAAGTCACACAGAAAAAGAAACATCATAAGATATCACTAATACACGGAATGTAAACTTGGCTACACAGGAACTGCATTCCAAAACAGAACAGGGTCTCAAATTTAGAAAACCAACTTATGCTTGCTTAAGGGGAAAGGTGAGTTGGGGTGCTGCATAAAACCAGAGATTGAAATGAGCACAGATAAAGTTCCTTAAGCCAAATATGGAATAGACAAGAGCTACTCCTTGCTCAACGAAATGGACTCAAAACCCCATATTAAACGCCTAAGAATGTACCTGACTAGTAAGTATCTTAAAACCTATGGATTGCTATGTCTCTAAAAGAGAATCAAGCGTGTGTACAGGGGCATAAACGCAGCAGTGATAGGATTGGAGAGGTTCGGTGAGCAAATGAAGACCCTTTGAAGTCATATTGCATGGTACCAATTACACGGGTCTCAACTCTCCAGGTTTAAGGTATTCTTCCTTCAGCTAAAACATGCATGTGGAACCCAGAGTATGATCAACCATGTGAACGGGAGACGTGTTCAAATATGTCTCAGTTTTCCTCCCCTGGTACTCGGGTGCAACATTCCAGACGCTTTACTAACACTCTCCCGACTTGGAGAGTCAGTCCCTTTAACCTCCTGTTTGGCCCAGTTTGCAATTTCTGCCGAAGATGAACAGGAATAGCGAGAACCAATGAGAGGCTAGCTGGAGGTGTCTGGACGGGCAAATTCAACTCTCATTTCCCACCAGGAAGAGGAATTAACCAAAGGCTCAGCATGCCGGGCCGGAACCAGATTAGGGCCTGAAGCCATCCTGCGGTGTTGCGGCCAGGTCACAAGAAAGCGAGTTGAAGAAAGGAGCTCAGGGGCACTGTAATTCACAAACCTGCAGAGTTATAAATGACAGCTATCGTCCAAAAATAGACTGAAGTAAGGCTGCCAAGAGGACTTGAAAGCGGGGCAGAATTGCAGGAAACCGATTTCAGGAGGTAGACTGGAATTGCATTGAAAGCATAGGAAAAGAGGCAGAACGTCCACAATGATGCACTTGGCCAAAAAGGGCGTATGCGTTTTTTCCTGAATATATTCAGGAAAAAACGCATACGCCCTTTTTGGCCAACCAAGCAAGCTTGCAAAGGAAATCTGCACTACAATGAAGTCTCACTTCCCCCCGGTCAAAAGGGCCATCTGAAAAAAGTGTAAAATCCAGAAAGGCAGGACAGGCCATGGAGAACTGGGAGCCTTGTTATGCTGATGGGCGGGATGTAAACTGCCAAGAACCACTTGGGAGAAGTGTATGGTGTTTCCTGAAACAACTAAAAAACAAAGCAACAGAACCTAGGGCACTTCCACTTATGGTCCTATAGCTTAGGGAAATTAAAATGAAAAAGACACAGCCACCCCAAAGTTTGGAACGGCTCTGTTTACAAGAACCTCGTTTACAGTACAAGTTCAACATCGCAGAAAGTGAAAAATGGATAAAGAAGTTGTGGTATTTACTTACAAAGCAATATCACTCAGCAATGAAATCTGTGTCATCAGGCCCTTAGCAGCACAATGAGTGGATTCAGGTATGATGATTCTAACTGAAATAAGTCACACAGAAAAAGAAACATCATAAGATATCACTAATACACGGAATGTAAACTTGGCTACACAGGAACTGCATTCCAAAACAGAACAGGGTCTCAAATTTAGAAAACCAACTTATGCTTGCTTAAGGGGAAAGGTGAGTTGGGGTGCTGCATAAAACCAGAGATTGAAATGAGCACAGATAAAGTTCCTTAAGCCAAATATGGAATAGACAAGAGCTACTCCTTGCTCAACGAAATGGACTCAAAACCCCATATTAAACGCCTAAGAATGTACCTGACTAGTAAGTATCTTAAAACCTATGGATTGCTATGTCTCCAAAAGAGAATCAAGCGTGTGTACAGGGGCATAAACGCAGCAGTGATAGGATTGGAGAGGTTCGGTGAGCAAATGAAGACCCTTTGAAGTCATATTGCATGGTACCCATTACACGGGTCTCAACTCTCCAGGTTTAAGGTATTCTTCCTTCAGCTAAAACATGCATGTGGAACCCAGAGTATGATCAACCATGTGAACGGGAGACGTGTTCAAATATGTCTCAGTTTTCCTCCCCTGGTACTCGGGTGCAACATTCCAGACGCTTTACTAACACTCTCCCGACTTGGAGAGTCAGTCCCTTTAACCTCCTGTTTGGCCCAGTTTGCAATTTCTGCGGAAGATGAACAGGAATAGCGAGAACCAATGAGAGGCTAGCTGGAGGTGTCTGGACGGGCAAATTCAACTCTCATTTCCCACCAGGAAGAGGAATTAACCAAAGGCTCAGCATGCCGGGCCGGAACCAGATTAGGGCCTGAAGCCATCCTGCGGTGTTGCGGCCAGGTCACAAGAAAGCGAGTTGAAGAAAGGAGCTCAGGGGCACTGTAATTCACAAACCTGCAGAGTTATAAATGACAGCTATCGTCCAAAAATAGACTGAAGTAAGGCTGCCAAGAGGACTTGAAAGCGGGGCAGAATTGCAGGAAACCGATTTCAGGAGGTAGACTGGAATTGCATTGAAAGCATAGGAAAAGAGGCAGAACGTCCACAATGATGCACTTGGCCAAAAAGGGCGTATGCGTTTTTTCCTGAATATATTCAGGAAAAAACGCATACGCCCTTTTTGGCCAACCAAGCAAGCTTGCAAAGGAAATCTGCACTACAATGAAGTCTCACTTCCCCCCGGTCAAAAGGGCCATCTGAAAAAAGTGTAAAATCCAGAAAGGCAGGACAGGCCATGGAGAACTGGGAGCCTTGTTATGCTGATGGGCGGGATGTAAATTGCCAAGAACCACTTGGGAGAAGTGTATGGTGTTTCCTGAAACAACTAAAAAAGAAAGCAACAGAACCTAGGGCACTTCCACTTATGGTCCTATAGCTTAGGGAAATTAAAATGAAAAAGACACAGCCACCCCAAAGTTTGGAACAGCTCTGTTTACAAGAACCTCGTTTACAGTACAAGTTCAACATCGCAGAAAGTGAAAAATGGATAAAGAAGTTGTGGTATTTACTTACAAAGCAATATCACTCAGCAATGAAATCTGTGTCATCAGGCCCTTAGCAGCACAATGAGTGGATTCAGGTATGATGATTCTAACTGAAATAAGTCACACAGAAAAAGAAACATCATAAGATATCACTAATACACGGAATGTAAACTTGGCTACACAGGAACTGCATTCCAAAACAGAACAGGGTCTCAAATTTAGAAAACCAACTTATGCTTGCTTAAGGGGAAAGGTGAGTTGGGGTGCTGCATAAAACCAGAGATTGAAATGAGCACAGATAAAGTTCCTTAAGCCAAATATGGAATAGACAAGAGCTACTCCTTGCTCAACGAAATGGACTCAAAACCCCATATTAAACGCCTAAGAATGTACCTGACTAGTAAGTATCTTAAAACCTATGGATTGCTATGTCTCCAAAAGAGAATCAAGCGTGTGTACAGGGGCATAAACGCAGCAGTGATAGGATTGGAGAGGTTCGGTGAGCAAATGAAGACCCTTTGAAGTCATATTGCATGGTACCCATTACACGGGTCTCAACTCTCCAGGTTTAAGGTATTCTTCCTTCAGCTAAAACATGCATGTGGAACCCAGAGTATGATCAACCATGTGAACGGGAGACGTGTTCAAATATGTCTCAGTTTTCCTCCCCTGGTACTCGGGTGCAACATTCCAGACGCTTTACTAACACTCTCCCGACTTGGAGAGTCAGTCCCTTTAACCTCCTGTTTGGCCCAGTTTGCAATTTCTGCGGAAGATGAACAGGAATAGCGAGAACCAATGAGAGGCTAGCTGGAGGTGTCTGGACGGGCAAATTCAACTCTCATTTCCCACCAGGAAGAGGAATTAACCAAAGGCTCAGCATGCCGGGCCGGAACCAGATTAGGGCCTGAAGCCATCCTGCGGTGTTGCGGCCAGGTCACAAGAAAGCGAGTTGAAGAAAGGAGCTCAGGGGCACTGTAATTCACAAACCTGCAGAGTTATAAATGACAGCTATCGTCCAAAAATAGACTGAAGTAAGGCTGCCAAGAGGACTTGAAAGCGGGGCAGAATTGCAGGAAACCGATTTCAGGAGGTAGACTGGAATTGCATTGAAAGCATAGGAAAAGAGGCAGAACGTCCACAATGATGCACTTGGCCAAAAAGGGCGTATGCGTTTTTTCCTGAATATATTCAGGAAAAAACGCATACGCCCTTTTTGGCCAACCAAGCAAGCTTGCAAAGGAAATCTGCACTACAATGAAGTCTCACTTCCCCCCGGTCAAAAGGGCCATCTGAAAAAAGTGTAAAATCCAGAAAGGCAGGACAGGCCATGGAGAACTGGGAGCCTTGTTATGCTGATGGGCGGGATGTAAATTGCCAAGAACCACTTGGGAGAAGTGTATGGTGTTTCCTGAAACAACTAAAAAAGAAAGCAACAGAACCTAGGGCACTTCCACTTATGGTCCTATAGCTTAGGGAAATTAAAATGAAAAAGACACAGCCACCCCAAAGTTTGGAACGGCTCTGTTTACAAGAACCTCGTTTACAGTACAAGTTCAACATCGCAGAAAGTGAAAAATGGATAAAGAAGTTGTGGTATTTACTTACAAAGCAATATCACTCAGCAATGAAATCTGTGTCATCAGGCCCTTAGCAGCACAATGAGTGGATTCAGGTATGATGATTCTAACTGAAATAAGTCACACAGAAAAAGAAACATCATAAGATATCACTAATACACGGAATGTAAACTTGGCTACACAGGAACTGCATTCCAAAACAGAACAGGGTCTCAAATTTAGAAAACCAACTTATGCTTGCTTAAGGGGAAAGGTGAGTTGGGGTGCTGCATAAAACCAGAGATTGAAATGAGCACAGATAAAGTTCCTTAAGCCAAATATGGAATAGACAAGAGCTACTCCTTGCTCAACGAAATGGACTCAAAACCCCATATTAAACGCCTAAGAATGTACCTGACTAGTAAGTATCTTAAAACCTATGGATTGCTATGTCTCTAAAAGAGAATCAAGCGTGTGTACAGGGGCATAAACGCAGCAGTGATAGGATTGGAGAGGTTCGGTGAGCAAATGAAGACCCTTTGAAGTCATATTGCATGGTACCCATTACACGGGTCTCAACTCTCCAGGTTTAAGGTATTCTTCCTTCAGCTAAAACATGCATGTGGAACCCAGAGTATGATCAACCATGTGAACGGGAGACGTGTTCAAATATGTCTCAGTTTTCCTCCCCTGGTACTCGTGTGCAACATTCCAGACGCTTTACTAACACTCTCCCGACTTGGAGAGTCAGTCCCTTTAACCTCCTGTTTGGCCCAGTTTGCAATTTCTGCGGAAGATGAACAGGAATAGCGAGAACCAATGAGAGGCTAGCTGGAGGTGTCTGGACGGGCAAATTCAACTCTCATTTCCCACCAGGAAGAGGAATTAACCAAAGGCTCAGCATGCCGGGCCGGAACCAGATTAGGGCCTGAAGCCATCCTGCGGTGTTGCGGCCAGGTCACAAGAAAGCGAGTTGAAGAAAGGAGCTCAGTGGCACTGTAATTCACAAACCTGCAGAGTTATAAATGACAGCTATCGTCCAAAAATAGACTGAAGTAAGGCTGCCAAGAGGACTTGAAAGCGGGGCAGAATTGCAGGAAACCGATTTCAGGAGGTAGACTGGAATTGCATTGAAAGCATAGGAAAAGAGGCAGAACGTCCACAATGATGCACTTGGCCAAAAAGGGCGTATGCGTTTTTTCCTGAATATATTCAGGAAAAAACGCATACGCCCTTTTTGGCCAACCAAGCAAGCTTGCAAAGGAAATCTGCACTACAATGAAGTCTCACTTCCCCCCGGTCAAAAGGGCCATCTGAAAAAAGTGTAAAATCCAGAAAGGCAGGACAGGCCATGGAGAACTGGGAGCCTTGTTATGCTGATGGGCGGGATGTAAACTGCCAAGAACCACTTGGGAGAAGTGTATGGTGTTTCCTGAAACAACTAAAAAACAAAGCAACAGAACCTAGGGCACTTCCACTTATGGTCCTATAGCTTAGGGAAATTAAAATGAAAAAGACACAGCCACCCCAAAGTTTGGAACGGCTCTGTTTACAAGAACCTCGTTTACAGTACAAGTTCAACATCGCAGAAAGTGAAAAATGGATAAAGAAGTTGTGGTATTTACTTACAAAGCAATATCACTCAGCAATGAAATCTGTGTCATCAGGCCCTTAGCAGCACAATGAGTGGATTCAGGTATGATGATTCTAACTGAAATAAGTCACACAGAAAAAGAAACATCATAAGATATCACTAATACACGGAATGTAAACTTGGCTGCACAGGAACTGCATTCCAAAACAGAACAGGGTCTCAAATTTAGAAAACCAACTTATGCTTGCTTAAGGGTAAAGGTGAGTTGGGTTGCTGCATAAAACCAGAGATTGAAATGAGCACAGATAAAGTTCCTTAAGCCAAATATGGAATAGACAAGAGCTACTCCTTGCTCAACGAAATGGACTCAACACCGCATATTAAACGCCTAAGAATGTACCTGACTAGTAAGTATCTTAAAACCTATGGATTGCTATGTTTCCGAAAGAGAATCAAGCATGTGTACAGGGGCATAAATGCAGCAGTGATAGGATTGGAGAGGTTCGGTGAGCAAATGAAGACCCTTTGAAGTCATATTGCATGGTACCCATTCCACGGGTTTCAACTACCCAGGTTTTAGGTATTCTTCCTTCAGCTAAAACATGCATGTGGAATCCAAGTATGATCAACCATGTGAACGGGAGACGTGTTCAAATATGTCTCAGTTTTCCTCCCCTGGTACTCGGGTGCAACATTCCAGACGCTTTACTAACACTCTCCCGACTTGGAGAGTCAGTCCCTTTAACCTCCTGTTTGGCCCAGTTTGCAATTTCTGCGGAAGATGAACAGGAATAGCGAGAACCAATGAGAGGCTAGCTGGAGGTGTCTGGACGGGCAAATTCAACTCTCATTTCCCACCAGGAAGAGGAATTAACCAAAGGCTCAGCATGCCGGGCCGGAACCAGATTAGGGCCTGAAGCCATCCTGCGGTGTTGCGGCCAGGTCACAAGAAAGCGAGTTGAAGAAAGGAGCTCAGGGGCACTGTAATTCACAAACCTGCAGAGTTATAAATGACAGCTATCGTCCAAAAATAGACTGAAGTAAGGCTGCCAAGAGGACTTGAAAGCGGGGCAGAATTGCAGGAAACCGATTTCAGGAGGTAGACTGGAATTGCATTGAAAGCATAGGAAAAGAGGCAGAACGTCCACAATGATGCACTTGGCCAAAAAGGGCGTATGCGTTTTTTCCTGAATATATTCAGGAAAAAACGCATACGCCCTTTTTGGCCAACCAAGCAAGCTTGCAAAGGAAATCTGCACTACAATGAAGTCTCACTTCCCCCCGGTCAAAAGGGCCATCTGAAAAAAGTGTAAAATCCAGAAAGGCAGGACAGGCCATGGAGAACTGGGAGCCTTGTTATGCTGATGGGCGGGATGTAAATTGCCAAGAACCACTTGGGAGAAGTGTATGGTGTTTCCTGAAACAACTAAAAAACAAAGCAACAGAACCTAGGGCACTTCCACTTATGGTCCTATAGCTTAGGGAAATTAAAATGAAAAAGACACAGCCACCCCAAAGTTTGGAACGGCTCTGTTTACAAGAACCTCGTTTACAGTACAAGTTCAACATCGCAGAAAGTGAAAAATGGATAAAGAAGTTGTGGTATTTACTTACAAAGCAATATCACTCAGCAATGAAATCTGTGTCATCAGGCCCTTAGCAGCACAATGAGTGGATTCAGGTATGATGATTCTAACTGAAATAAGTCACACAGAAAAAGAAACATCATAAGATATCACTAATACACGGAATGTAAACTTGGCTACACAGGAACTGCATTCCAAAACAGAACAGGGTCTCAAATTTAGAAAACCAACTTATGCTTGCTTAAGGGGAAAGGTGAGTTGGGGTGCTGCATAAAACCAGAGATTGAAATGAGCACAGATAAAGTTCCTTAAGCCAAATATGGAATAGACAAGAGCTACTCCTTGCTCAACGAAATGGACTCAAAACCCCATATTAAACGCCTAAGAATGTACCTGACTAGTAAGTATCTTAAAACCTATGGATTGCTATGTCTCCAAAAGAGAATCAAGCGTGTGTACAGGGGCATAAACGCAGCAGTGATAGGATTGGAGAGGTTCGGTGAGCAAATGAAGACCCTTTGAAGTCATATTGCATGGTACCCATTACACGGGTCTCAACTCTCCAGGTTTAAGGTATTCTTCCTTCAGCTAAAACATGCATGTGGAACCCAGAGTATGATCAACCATGTGAACGGGAGACGTGTTCAAATATGTCTCAGTTTTCCTCCCCTGGTACTCGGGTGCAACATTCCAGACGCTTTACTAACACTCTCCCGACTTGGAGAGTCAGTCCCTTTAACCTCCTGTTTGGCCCAGTTTGCAATTTCTGCGGAAGATGAACAGGAATAGCGAGAACCAATGAGAGGCTAGCTGGAGGTGTCTGGACGGGCAAATTCAACTCTCATTTCCCACCAGGAAGAGGAATTAACCAAAGGCTCAGCATGCCGGGCCGGAACCAGATTAGGGCCTGAAGCCATCCTGCGGTGTTGCGGCCAGGTCACAAGAAAGCGAGTTGAAGAAAGGAGCTCAGGGGCACTGTAATTCACAAACCTGCAGAGTTATAAATGACAGCTATCGTCCAAAAATAGACTGAAGTAAGGCTGCCAAGAGGACTTGAAAGCGGGGCAGAATTGCAGGAAACCGATTTCAGGAGGTAGACTGGAATTGCATTGAAAGCATAGGAAAAGAGGCAGAACGTCCACAATGATGCACTTGGCCAAAAAGGGCGTATGCGTTTTTTCCTGAATATATTCAGGAAAAAACGCATACGCCCTTTTTGGCCAACCAAACAAGCTTGCAAAGGAAATCTGCACTACAATGAAGTCTCACTTCCCCCCGGTCAAAAGGGCCATCTGAAAAAAGTGTAAAATCCAGAAAGGCAGGACAGGCCATGGAGAACTGGGAGCCTTGTTATGCTGATGGGCGGGATGTAAATTGCCAAGAACCACTTGGGAGAAGTGTATGGTGTTTCCTGAAACAACTAAAAAAGAAAGCAACAGAACCTAGGGCACTTCCACTTATGGTCCTATAGCTTAGGGAAATTAAAATGAAAAAGACACAGCCACCCCAAAGTTTGGAACGGCTCTGTTTACAAGAACCTCGTTTACAGTACAAGTTCAACATCGCAGAAAGTGAAAAATGGATAAAGAAGTTGTGGTATTTACTTACAAAGCAATATCACTCAGCAATGAAATCTGTGTCATCAGGCCCTTAGCAGCACAATGAGTGGATTCAGGTATGATGATTCTAACTGAAATAAGTCACACAGAAAAAGAAACATCATAAGATATCACTAATACACGGAATGTAAACTTGGCTACACAGGAACAGCATTCCAAAACAGAACAGGGTCTCAAATTTAGAAAACCAACTTATGCTTGCTTAAGGGGAAAGGTGAGTTGGGGTGCTGCATAAAACCAGAGATTGAAATGAGCACAGATAAAGTTCCTTAAGCCAAATATGGAATAGACAAGAGCTACTCCTTGCTCAACGAAATGGACTCAAAACCCCATATTAAACGCCTAAGAATGTACCTGACTAGTAAGTATCTTAAAACCTATGGATTGCTATGTCTCCAAAAGAGAATCAAGCGTGTGTACAGGGGCATAAACGCAGCAGTGATAGGATTGGAGAGGTTCGGTGAGCAAATGAAGACCCTTTGAAGTCATATTGCATGGTACCCATTACACGGGTCTCAACTCTCCAGGTTTAAGGTATTCTTCCTTCAGCTAAAACATGCATGTGGAACCCAGAGTATGATCAACCATGTGAACGGGAGACGTGTTCAAATATGTCTCAGTTTTCCTCCCCTGGTACTCGGGTGCAACATTCCAGAAGCTTTACTAACACTCTCCCGACTTGGAGAGTCAGTCCCTTTAACCTCCTGTTTGGCCCAGTTTGCAATTTCTGTGGAAGATGAACAGGAATAGCGAGAACCAATGAGAGACTAGCTGGAGGTGTCTGGATGGGCAAATTTAACTCTCATTTCCCACCAGGAAGAGGAATTAACCAAAGGCTCAGCGTGCCGTGCCAGAACCAGATTAGGGCCTGAAGACATCCTGCGGTGTTGCGGCCAGGTCACAAGAAATCGAGTTAAAGAAAGGAGCTCAGGGGCACTGTAATTCACAAACCTGCAGAGTTATAAATGACAGCTATCGTCCAAAAATAGACTGAAGTAAGGCTGCCAAGAGGACTTGAAAGCGGGGCAGAATTGCAGGAAACCGATTTCAGGAGGTAGACTGGAATTGCATTGAAAGCATAGGAAAAGAGGCAGAACGTCCACAATGATGCACTTGGCCAAAAAGGGCGTATGCGTTTTTTCCTGAATATATTCAGGAAAAAACGCATACGCCCTTTTTGGCCAACCAAGCAAGCTTGCAAAGGAAATCTGCACTACAATGAAGTCTCACTTCCCCCCGGTCAAAAGGGCCATCTGAAAAAAGTGTAAAATCCAGAAAGGCAGGACAGGCCATGGAGAACTGGGAGCCTTGTTATGCTGATGGGCGGTATGTAAATTGCCAACAACCACTCGGGAGAAGTGTATGGTGTTTCCTGAAACATCTAAAAAACAAAGCAACAGAGCCTAGGGCACTTCCACTTATGGTCCTATAGCTTAGGGAAATTAAAATCAAAAAGACACAGCCACCCCAATGTTTGGGACGCCTCTGTTTACAAGAACCTCGTTTACAGTACAAGTTCAACATCGCAGAAAGTGAAAAATGGATAAAGAAGTTGTGGTATTTACTTACAAAGGAATATCACTCAGCAATGAAATCTGTGTCATCAGGCCCTTAGCAGCACAATGAGTGGATTCAGGTATGATGATTCTAACTGAAATAAGTCACACAGAAAAAGAAACATCATAAGATATCAGTAATACACGGAATGTAAACTTGGCCACACAGGAACTGAATTACAGAACAGAACAAGGTCTCAAATTTAGAAAACCAACTTATGCTTGCTTAAGGGGAAAGGTGAGTTGGGGTGCTGCATAAAACCAGAGATTGAAATGAGCACAGATAAAGTTCCTTAAGCCAAATATGGAATAGACAAGAGCTACTCCTTGCTCAACGAAATGGACTCAACACCCCATATTAAACGCCTAAGAATGTACCTGACTAGTAAGTATCTTAAAACCTATGGATTGCTATGTCTCCGAAAGAGAATCAAGCATGTGTACAGGGGCATAAACGCAGCAGTGATAGGATTGGAGAGGTTCGGTGAGCAAATGAAGACCCTTTGAAGTGATATTGCATGGTACCCATTCCACAGGTTTCAACTACCCAGGTTTTAGGTATTGTTCCTTCAGCTAAAACATGCATGTGGAACCTAGATTATGATCAACCATGTGATCGGGAGATGTGTTCAAATATGTCTCAGTTTTCCTCCCCTGGTACTCGGGTGCAACATTCCAGACGCTTTACTAACACTCTCCCCACTTGGAAAGTCAGCGCCTTTAACCTCCTGTTTGGCCCAGTTTGCAATTTCTGCGGGAGATGAACAGGAATAGCGAGAACCAATGAGAGGCTAGCTGGAGGTGTCTGGACGGGCAAATTTAACTCTCATTTCCCACCAGGAAGAGGAAATAACCAAAGGCTCAGTGTGCCGTGCCAGAACCAGATTAGGGCCTGAAGACATCCTGCGGTCTTGCGGCCAGCTCAAAAGAAAGAGAGTTGAAGAAAGGAGCTCAGGGGCACTGTAATTCACAAACCTGCAGAGTTATAAATGACAGCTATCGTCCAAAAATAGACTGAAGTAAGGCTGCCAAGAGGACTTGAAAGCGGGGCAGAATTGCAGGAAACCGATTTCAGGAGGTAGACTGGAATTGCATTGAAAGCATAGGAAAAGAGGCAGAACGTCCACAATGATGCACTTGGCCAAAAAGGGCGTATGCGTTTTTTCCTGAATATATTCAGGAAAAAACGCATACGCACTTTTTGGCCAACCAAGCAAGCTTGCAAAGGAAATCTGCACTACAATGAAGTCTCACTTCCCCCCGGTCAAAAGGGCCATCTGAAAAAAGTGTAAAATCCAGAAAGGCAGGACAGGCCATGGAGAACTGGGAGCCTTGTTATGCTGATGGGCGGGATGTAAATTGCCAACAACCACTCAGGAGAAGTGTATGGTGTTTCCTGAAACATCTAAAAAACAAAGCAACAGAACCTAGGGCACTTCCACTTATGGTCCTATAGCTTAGGGAAATTAAAATCAAAAAGACACAGCCACCCCAAAGTTTGGAACGGCTCTGTTTACAAGAACCTCATTTACAGTACAAGTTCAACATCGCAGAAAGTGAAAAATGGATAAAGAAGTTGTGGTATTTACTTACAAAGCAATATCACTCAGCAATGAAATCTGTGTCATCAGGCCCTTAGCAGCACAATGAGTGGATTCAGGTATGATGATTCTAACTGAAATAAGTCACACAGAAAAAGAAACATCATAAGATATCAGTAATACACGGAATGTAAACTTGGCTACACAGGAACTGAATTACAGAACAGAACAAGGTCTCAAATTTAGAAAACCAACTTATGCTTGCTTAAGGGGAAAGGTGAGTTGCGGTGCTGCATAAAACCAGAGACTGAAATGAGTACAGATAAAGTTCCTTAAGCCAAATATGGAATAGACAAGAGCTACTTCTTGCTCAACGAAATGGACTCAACACCGCATATTAAAGGCCTAAGAATGTACCTGACTAGTAAGTATCTTAAAACCTATGGATTGCTATGTCTCCGAAAGAGAATCAAGCATGTGTACAGGGGCATAAACGCAGCAGTGATAGGATTGGAGAGGTTCGGTGAGCAAATGAAGACCCTTTGAAGTCATATTGCATGGTACCCATTCCACAGGTTTCAACTACCCAGGTTTTAGGTATTCTTCCTTCAGCTAAAACATGCATGTGGAACCCAAGTATGATCAACCATGTGAATGGGAGACGTGTTCAAATATGTCTCAGTTTTCCTCCCCTGGTACTCGGGTGCAACATTCCAGACGCTTTACTAACACTCTCCCGACTTGGAAAGTCAGCGCCTTTAACCTCCTGTTTGGCCCAGTTTGCAATTTCTGCGGAAGATGAACAGGAATAGCGAGAACCAATGAGAGGCTAGCTGGAGGTGTCTGGACGGGCAAATTTAACTCTCATTTCCCACCAGGAAGAGGAAATAACCAAAGGCTCAGTGTGCCGTGCCGGAACCAGATTAGGGCCTGAAGCCATCCTGCGGTGTTGCGGCCAGGTCACAAGAAAGCGAGTTGAAGAAAGGAGCTCAGGGGCACTGTAATTCACAAACCTGCAGAGTTATAAATGACAGCTATCGTCCAAAAATAGACTGAAGTAAGGCTGCCAAGAAGACTTGAAAGCGGGGCAGAATTGCAGGAAACCGATTTCAGGAGGTAGACTGGAATTGCATTGAAAGCATAGGAAAAGAGGCAGAACGTCCACAATGATGCACTTGGCCAAAAAGGGCGTATGCGTTTTTTCCTGAATATATTCAGGAAAAAACGCATACGCCCTTTTTGGCCAACCGAGCAAGCTTGCAAAGGAAATCTGAACTACAATGAAGTCTCACTTCCCCCCGGTCAAAAGGGCCATCTGAAAAAAGTGTAAAATCCAGAAATGCAGGACAGGCCATGGAGAACTGGGAGCCTTGTTATGCTGATGGGCGGTATGTAAATTGCCAACAACCACTCAGGAGAAGTGTATAGTGTTTCCTGAAACATCTAAAATACAAAGCAACAGACCCTATGGCACTTCCACTTATGGTCCTATAGCTTAGGGAATTTAAAATCAAAAAGAAACAGCCACCCCAAAGTTTCGAACGGCTCTGTTTACAAGAACCTCGTTTACAGTACAAGTTCAACATCGCAGAAAGTGAAAAATGGATAAAGAAGTTGTGGTATTTACTTACAAAGCAATATCACTCAGCAATGAAATCTGTGTCATCAGGCCCTTAGCAGCACAATGAGTGGATTCAGGTATGATGATTCTAACTGAAATAAGTCACACAGAAAAAGAAACATCATAAGATATCAGTAATACACGGAATGTAAACTTGGCTACACAGGAACTGAATTGCAGAACAGAACAGGGTCTCAAATTTAGAAAACCAACTTATGCTTGCTTAAGGGGAAAGGTGAGTTGGGGTGCTGCATAAAACCAGAGATTGAAATGAGCACAGATAAAGTTCCTTAAGCCAAATATGGAATAGGCAAGAGCTACTCCTTGCTCAACGAAATGGACTCAACACCGCATATTAAACGCCTAAGAATGTACCTGACTAGTAAGTATCTTAAAACCTATGGATTGCTATGTCTCCGAAAGAGAATCAAGCATGTGTACAGGGGCATAAACGCAGCAGTGATAGGATTGGAGAGGTTCGGTGAGCAAATGAAGACCCTTTGAAGTCATATTGCATGGTACCCATTCCACGGGTTTCAAATACCCAGGTTTAAGGTATTCTTCCTTCAGCTAAAACATGCATGTGGAACCTAGAGTATGATCAACCATGTGATCGGGAGACGTGTTCAAATATGTCTCAGTTTTCCTCCCCTGTTACTCGGGTGCAACATTCCAGACGCTTTACTAACACTCTCCCCACTTGGAGAGTCAGTCCCTTTAACCTCCTGTTTGGCCCAGTTTGCAATTTCTGCGGAAGATGAACAGGAATAGCGAGAACCAATGAGAGACTAGCTGGAGGTGTCTGGACGGGCAAATTTAACTCTCATTTCCCACCAGGAAGAGGAATTAACCAAAGGCTCAGCGTGCCGTGCCGGAACCAGATTAGGGCCTGAAGCCATCCTGCGGTGTTGCGGCCAGCTCACAAGAAAGCGAGTTGAAGAAAGGAGCTCAGGGGCACTGTAATTCACAAACCTGCAGAGTTATAAATGACAGCTATCATCCAAAAATAGACTGAAGTAAGGCTGCCAAGAGGACTTGAAAGCGGGGCAGAATTGCAGGAAACCGATTTCAGGAGGTAGACTGGAATTGCATTGAAAGCATAGGAAAAGAGGCAGAACGTCCACAATGATGCACTTGGCCAAAAAGGGCGTATGCGTTTTTTCCTGAATATATTCAGGAAAAAACGCATACGCCCTTTTTGGCCAACCAAGCAAGCTTGCAAAGGAAATCTGCACTACAATGAAGTCTCACTTCCCCCCGGTCAAAAGGGCCATCTGAAAAAAGTGTAAAATCCAGAAAGGCAGGACAGGCCATGGAGAACTGGGAGCCTTGTTATGCTGATGGGCGGGATGTAAATTGCCAACAACCACTTGGGAGAAGTGTATGGTGTTTCCTGAAACATCTAAAAAACAAAGCAACAGAACCTAGGGCACTTCCACTTATGGTCCTATAGCTTAGGGAAATTAAAATCAAAAAGACACAGCCACCCCAAAGTTTGGAACGGCTCTGTTTACAAGAACCTCATTTACAGTACAAGTTCAACATCACAGAAAGTGAAAAATGGATAAAGAAGTTGTGGTATTTACTTACAAAGCAATATCACTCAGCAATGAAATCTGTGTCATCAGGCCCTTAGCAGCACAATGAGTGGATTCAGGTATGATGATTCTAACTGAAATAAGTCACACAGAAAAAGAAACATCATAAGATAT
The DNA here is from genome assembly GCF_951394435.1 of Stenella coeruleoalba. Classification (NCBI taxonomy): domain Eukaryota; kingdom Metazoa; phylum Chordata; class Mammalia; order Artiodactyla; family Delphinidae; genus Stenella; species Stenella coeruleoalba. The sequence continues at coordinate 62,703 of NW_027646118.1, read as the reverse complement.
CAGTAATACACGGAATGTAAACTTGGCTACACAGGAACTGAATTACAGAACAGAACAAGGTCTCAAATTTAGAAAACCAACTTATGCTTGCTTAAGGGGAAAGGTGAGTTGGGGTGCTGCATAAAACCAGAGATTGAAATGAGCACAGATAAAGTTCCTTAAGCCAAATATGGAATAGACAAGAGCTACTCCTTGCTCAACGAAATGGACTCAACACCGCATATTAAACGCCTAAGAATGTACCTGACTAGTAAGTATCTTAAAACCTATGGATTGCTATGTCTCCGAAAGAGAATCAAGCATGTTTACAGGGGCATAAACGCAGCAGTGATAGGATTGGAGAGGTTCGGTGAGCAAATGAACACCCTTTGAAGTCATATTGCATGGTACCCATTCCACGGGTTTCAACTACCCAGGTTTTAGGTATTCTTCCTTCAGCTAAAACATGCATGTGGAACCCAAGTATGATCAACCATGTGAATGGGAGACGTGTTCAAATATGTCTCAGTTTTCCTCCCCTGGTACTCGGGTGCAACATTCCAGACGCTTTACTAACACTCTCCCGACTTGGAGAGTCAGCGCCTTTAACCTCCTGTTTGGCCCAGTTTGCAATTTCTGCGGAAGATGAACAGGAATAGCGAGAACCAATGAGAGGCTAGCTGGAGGTGTCTGGATGGGCAAATTTAACTCTCATTTCCCACCAGGAAGAGGAAATAACCAAAGGCTCAGTGTGCCGTGCCGGAACCAGATTAGGGCCTGAAGCCATCCTGCGGTGTTGCGGCCAGGTCACAAGAAAGCGAGTTGAAGAAAGGAGCTCAGGGGCACTGTAATTCACAAACCTGCAGAGTTATAAATGACAGCTATCGTCCAAAAATAGACTGAAGTAAGGCTGCCAAGAGGACTTGAAAGCGGGGCAGAATTGCAGGAAACCGATTTCAGGAGGTAGACTGGAATTGCATTGAAAGCATAGGAAAAGAGGCAGAACGTCCACAATGATGCACTTGGCCAAAAAGGGCGTATGCGTTTTTTCCTGAATATATTCAGGAAAAAACGCATACGCACTTTTTGGCCAACCAAGCAAGCTTGCAAAGGAAATCTGCACTACAATGAAGTCTCACTTCCCCCCGGTCAAAAGGGCCATCTGAAAAAAGTGTAAAATCCAGAAAGGCAGGACAGGCCATGGAGAACTGGGAGCCTTGTTATGCTGATGGGCGGGATGTAAATTGCCAAGAACCACTCAGGAGAAGTGTATGGTGTTTCCTGAAACATCTAAAAAACAAAGCAACAGAACCTAGGGCACTTCCACTTATGGTCCTATAGCTTAGGGAAATTAAAATCAAAAAGACACAGCCACCCCAAAGTTTGGAACGCCTCTGTTTACAAGAACCTCATTTACAGTACAAGTTCAACATCACAGAAAGTGAAAAATGGATAAAGAAGTTGTGGTATTTACTTACAAAGCAATATCACTCAGCAATGAAATCTGTGTCATCAGGCCCTTAGCAGCACAATGAGTGGATTCAGGTATGATGATTCTAACTGAAATAAGTCACACAGAAAAAGAAACATCATAAGATATCAGTAATACACGGAATGTAAACTTGGCTACACAGGAACTGAATTACAGAACAGAACAAGGTCTCAAATTTAGAAAACCAACTTATGCTTGCTTAAGGGGAAAGGTGAGTTGGGGTGCTGCATAAAACCAGAGATTGAAATGAGCACAGATAAAGTTCCTTAAGCCAAATATGGAATAGACAAGAGCTACTCCTTGCTCAACGAAATGGACTCAACACCGCATATTAAACGCCTAAGAATGTACCTGACTAGTAAGTATCTTAAAACCTATGGATTGCTATGTCTCCGAAAGAGAATCAAGCATGTGTACAGGGGCATAAACGCAGCAGTGATAGGATTGGAGAGGTTCGGTGAGCAAATGAACACCCTTTGAAGTCATATTGCATGGTACCCATTCCACGGGTTTCAACTACCCAGGTTTTAGGTATTCTTCCTTCAGCTAAAACATGCATGTGGAACCCAAGTATGATCAACCATGTGAATGGGAGACGTGTTCAAATATGTCTCAGTTTTCCTCCCCTGGTACTCGGGTGCAACATTCCAGACGCTTTACTAACACTCTCCCCACTTGGAAAGTCAGCGCCTTTAACCTCCTGTTTGGCCCAGTTTGCAATTTCTGCGGAAGATGAACAGGAATAGCGAGAACCAATGAGAGGCTAGCTGGAGGTGTCTGGACGGGCAAATTTAACTCTCATTTCCCACCAGGAAGAGGAAATAACCAAAGGCTCAGTGTGCCGTGCCGGAACCAGATTAGGGCCTGAAGCCATCCTGCGGTGTTGCGGCCAGGTCACAAGAAAGCGAGTTGAAGAAAGGAGCTCAGGGGCACTGTAATTCACAAACCTGCAGAGTTATAAATGACAGCTATCGTCCAAAAATAGACTGAAGTAAGGCTGCCAAGAGGACTTGAAAGCGGGGCAGAATTGCAGGAAACCGATTTCAGGAGGTAGACTGGAATTGCATTGAAAGCATAGGAAAAGAGGCAGAACGTCCACAATGATGCACTTGGCCAAAAAGGGCGTATGCGTTTTTTCCTGAATATATTCAGGAAAAAACGCATACGCCCTTTTTGGCCAACCAAGCAAGCTTGCAAAGGAAATCTGCACTACAATGAAGTCTCACTTCCCCCCGGTCAAAAGGGCCATCTGAAAAAAGTGTAAAATCCAGAAAGGCAGGACAGGCCATGGAGAACTGGGAGCCTTGTTATGCTGATGGGCGGGATGTAAATTGCCAAGAACCACTCAGGAGAAGTGTATGGTGTTTCCTGAAACATCTAAAAAACAAAGCAACAGAACCTAGGGCACTTCCACTTATGGTCCTATAGCTTAGGGAATTTAAAATCAAAAAGACACAGCCACCCCAAATTTTCAAATGGCTCTGTTTACAAGAACCTCGTTTACAGTACAAGTTCAACATCGCAGAAATTGAAAAATGGATAAAGAAGTTGTGGTATTTACTTACAAAGCAATATCACTCAGCAATGAAATCTGTGTCATCAGGCCCTTAGCAGCACAATGAGTGGATTCAGGTATGATGATTCTAACTGAAGTAAGTCACACAGAAAAAGAAACATCATAAGATATCAGTAATACACGGAATGTAAACTTGGCTACACAGGAACTGAATTACAGAACAGAACAAGGTCTCAAATTTAGAAAACCAACTTATGCTTGCTTAAGGGGAAAGGTGAGTTGGGGTGCTGCATAAAACCAGAGATTGAAATGAGCACAGATAAAGTTCCTTAAGCCAAATATGGAATAGACAAGAGCTACTCCTTGCTCAACGAAATGGACTCAACACCGCATATTAAACGCCTAAGAATGTACCTGACTAGTAAGTATCTTAAAACCTATGGATTGCTATGTCTCCGAAAGAGAATCAAGCATGTGTACAGGGGCATAAACGCAGCAGTGATAGGATTGGAGAGGTTCGGTGAGCAAATGAACACCCTTTGAAGTCATATTGCATGGTACCCATTCCACGGGTTTCAACTACCCAGGTTTTAGGTATTCTTCCTTCAGCTAAAACATGCATGTGGAACCCAAGTATGATCAACCATGTGAATGGGAGACGTGTTCAAATATGTCTCAGTTTTCCTCCCCTGGTACTCGGGTGCAACATTCCAGACGCTTTACTAACACTCTCCCCACTTGGAAAGTCAGCGCCTTTAACCTCCTGTTTGGCCCAGTTTGCAATTTCTGCGGAAGATGAACAGGAATAGCGAGAACCAATGAGAGGCTAGCTGGAGGTGTCTGGACGGGCAAATTTAACTCTCATTTCCCACCAGGAAGAGGAAATAACCAAAGGCTCAGTGTGCCGTGCCGGAACCAGATTAGGGCCTGAAGCCATCCTGCGGTGTTGCGGCCAGGTCACAAGAAAGCGAGTTGAAGAAAGGAGCTCAGGGGCACTGTAATTCACAAACCTGCAGAGTTATAAATGACAGCTATCGTCCAAAAATAGACTGAAGTAAGGCTGCCAAGAGGACTTGAAAGCGGGGCAGAATTGCAGGAAACCGATTTCAGGAGGTAGACTGGAATTGCATTGAAAGCATAGGAAAAGAGGCAGAACGTCCACAATGATGCACTTGGCCAAAAAGGGCGTATGCGTTTTTTCCTGAATATATTCAGGAAAAAACGCATACGCCCTTTTTGGCCAACCAAGCAAGCTTGCAAAGGAAATCTGCACTACAATGAAGTCTCACTTCCCCCCGGTCAAAAGGGCCATCTGAAAAAAGTGTAAAATCCAGAAAGGCAGGACAGGCCATGGAGAACTGGGAGCCTTGTTATGCTGATGGGCGGGATGTAAATTGCCAAGAACCACTCAGGAGAAGTGTATGGTGTTTCCTGAAACATCTAAAAAACAAAGCAACAGAACCTAGGGCACTTCCACTTATGGTCCTATAGCTTAGGGAATTTAAAATCAAAAAGACACAGCCACCCCAAATTTTCGAATGGCTCTGTTTACAAGAACCTCGTTTACAGTACAAGTTCAACATCGCAGAAATTGAAAAATGGATAAAGTAGTTGTGGTATTTACTTACAAAGCAATATCACTCAGCAATGAAATCTGTGTCATCAGGCCCTTAGCAGCACAATGAGTGGATTCAGGTATGATGATTCTAACTGAAGTAAGTCACACAGAAAAAGAAACATCATAAGATATCAGTAATACACGGAATGTAAACTTGGCTACACAGGAACTGAATTACAGAACAGAACAAGGTCTCAAATTTAGAAAACCAACTTATGCTTGCTTAAGGGGAAAGGTGAGTTGGGTTGCTGCATAAAACCAGAGATTGAAATGAGTACAGATAAAGTTCCTTAAGCCAAATATGGAATAGACAAGAGCTACTTCTTGCTCAACGAAATGGACTCAACACCGCATATTAAACGCCTAAGAATGTACCTGACTAGTAAGTATCTTAAAACCTATGGATTGCTATGTCTCCGAAAGAGAATCAAGCATGTGTACAGGGGCATAAACGCAGCAGTGATAGGATTGGAGAGGTTCGGTGAGCAAATGAAGACCCTTTGAAGTCATATTGCATGGTACCCATTCCACGGGTTTCAACTACCCAGGTTTTAGGTATTCTTCCTTCAGCTAAAACATGCATGTGGAACCCAAGTATGATCAACCATGTGAATGGGAGACGTGTTCAAATATTTCTCAGTTTTCCTCCCCTGGTACTCGGGTGCAACATTCCAGATGCTTTACTAACACTCTCCCCACTTGGAAAGTCAGCGCCTTTAACCTCCTGTTTGGCCCAGTTTGCAATTTCTGCGGAAGATGAACAGGAATAGCGAGAACCAATGAGAGGCTAGCTGGAGGTGTCTGGACGGGCAAATTTAACTCTCATTTCCCACCAGGAAGAGGAAATAACCAAAGGCTCAGTGTGCCGTGCCGGAACCAGATTAGGGCCTGAAGCCATCCTGCGGTGTTGCGGCCAGGTCACAAGAAAGCGAGTTGAAGAAAGGAGCTCAGGGGCACTGTAATTCACAAACCTGCAGAGTTATAAATGACAGCTATCGTCCAAAAATAGACTGAAGTAAGGCTGCCAAGAGGACTTGAAAGCGGGGCAGAATTGCAGGAAACCGATTTCAGGAGGTAGACTGGAATTGCATTGAAAGCATAGGAAAAGAGGCAGAACGTCCACAATGATGCACTTGGCCAAAAAGGGCGTATGCGTTTTTTCCTGAATATATTCAGGAAAAAACGCATACGCCCTTTTTGGCCAACCGAGCAAGCTTGCAAAGGAAATCTGAACTACAATGAAGTCTCACTTCCCCCCGGTCAAAAGGGCCATCTGAAAAAAGTGTAAAATCCAGAAAGGCAGGACAGGCCATGGAGAACTGGGAGCCTTGTTATGCTGATGGGCGGTATGTAAATTGCCAACAACCACTCAGGAGAAGTGTATGGTGTTTCCTGAAACATCTAAAATACAAAGCAACAGACCCTACGGCACTTCCACTTATGGTCCTATAGCTTAGGGAATTTAAAATCAAAAAGACACAGCCACCCCAAAGTTTCGAATGGCTCTGTTTACAAGAACCTCGTTTACAGTACAAGTTCAACATCGCAGAAATTGAAAAATGGATAAAGAAGTTGTGGTATTTACTTACAAAGCAATATCACTCAGCAATGAAATCTGTGTCATCAGGCCCTTAGCAGCACAATGAGTGGATTCAGGTATGATGATTCTAACTGAAATAAGTCACACAGAAAAAGAAACATCATAAGATATCAGTAATACACGGAATGTAAACTTGGCTACACAGGAACTGAATTGCAGAACAGAACAGGGTCTCAAATTTAGAAAACCAACTTATGCTTGCTTAAGGGGAAAGGTGAGTTGGGGTGCTGCATATACCAGAGATTGAAATGAGCACAGATAAAGTTCCTTAAGCCAAATATGGAATAGGCAAGAGCTACTCCTTGCTCAACGAAATGGACTCAACACCGCATATTAAACGCCTAAGAATGTACCTGACTAGTAAGTATCTTAAAACCTATGGATTGCTATGTCTCCGAAAGAGAATCAAGCATGTGTACAGGGGCATAAACGCAGCAGTGATAGGATTGGAGAGGTTCGGTGAGCAAATGAAGACCCTTTGAAGTCATATTGCATGGTACCCATTCCACGGGTTTCAACTACCCAGGTTTAAGGTATTCTTCCTTCAGCTAAAACATGCATGTGGAACCCAAGTATGATCAACCATGTGAATGGGAGACGTGTTCAAATATGTCTCAGTTTTCCTCCCCTGGTACTCGGGTGCAACATTCCAGACGCTTTACTAACACTCTCCCCACTTGGAAAGTCAGCGCCTTTAACCTCCTGTTTGGCCCAGTTTGCAATTTCTGCGGAAGATGAACAGGAATAGCGAGAACCAATGAGAGGCTAGCTGGAGGTGTCTGGACGGGCAAATTTAACTCTCATTTCCCACCAGGAAGAGGAAATAACCAAAGGCTCAGTGTGCCATGCCGGAACCAGATTAGGGCCTGAAGCCATCCTGCGGTGTTGCGGCCAGGTCACAAGAAAGCGAGTTGAAGAAAGGAGCTCAGGGGCACTGTAATTCACAAACCTGCAGAGTTATAAATGACAGCTATCGTCCAAAAATAGACTGAAGTAAGGCTGCCAAGAGGACTTGAAAGCGGGGCAGAATTGCAGGAAACCGATTTCAGGAGGTAGACTGGAATTGCATTGAAAGCATAGGAAAAGAGGCAGAACGTCCACAATGATGCACTTGGCCAAAAAGGGCGTATGCGTTTGTTCCTGAATATATTCAGGAAAAAACGCATACGCCCTTTTTGGCCAACCAAGCAAGCTTGCAAAGGAAATCTGCACTACAATGAAGTCTCACTTCCCCCCGGTCAAAAGGGCCATCTGAAAAAAGTGTAAAATCCAGAAAGGCAGGACAGGCCATGGAGAACTGGGAACCTTGTTATGCTGATGGGCGGGATGTAAATTGCCAAGAACCACTTGGGAGAAGTGTATGGTGTTTCCTGAAACATCTAAAAAACAAAGCAACAGAACCTAGGGCACTTCCACTTATGGTCCTATAGCTTAGGGAAATTAAAATCAAAAAGACACAGCCACCCCAAAGTTTGGAACGGCTCTGTTTACAAGAACCTCATTTACAGTACAAGTTCAACATCGCAGAAAGTGAAAAATGGATAAAGAAGTTGTGGTAATCACTTACAAAGCAATATCACTCAGCAATGAAATCTGTGTCATCAGGCCCTTAGCAGCACAATGAGTGGATTCAGGTATGATGATTCTAACTGAAATAAGTCACACAGAAACAGAAACATCATAAGATATCAGTAATACACGGAATGTAAACTTGGCTACACAGGAACTGAATTACAGAACAGAACAGGGTCTCAAATTTAGAAAACCAACTTATGCTTGCTTAAGGGTAAAGGTGAGTTCGGGTGCTGCATAAAACCAGAGATTGAAATGAGCACAGATAAAGTTCCTTAAGCCAAATATGGAATAGACAAGAGCTACTCCTTGCTCAACGAAATGGACTCAACACCGCATATTAAACGCCTAAGAATGTACCTGACTAGTAAGTATCTTAAAACCTATGGATTGCTATGTCTCCGAAAGAGAATCAAGCATGTGTACAGGGGCATAAACGCAGCAGTGATAGGATTGGAGAGGTTCGGTGAGCAAATGAAGACCCTTTGAAGTCATATTGCATGGTACCCATTCCACGGGTTTCAACTACCCAGGTTTTAGGTATTCTTCCTTCAGCTAAAACATGCATGTGGAACCCAGAGTATGATCATCCGTGTGAACGGGAGACGTGTTCAAATATGTCTCAGTTTTCCTCCCCTGGTACTCGGGTGCAACATTCCAGACGCTTTACTAACACTCTCCCCACTTGGAGAGTCAGTCCCTTTAACCTCCTGTTTGGCCCAGTTTGCAATTTCTGCGGAAGATGAACAGGAATAGCGAGAACCAATGAGAGGCTAGCTGGAGGTGTCTGGACGGGCAAATTTAACTCTCATTTCCCACCAGGAAGAGGAAATAACCAAAGGCTCAGTGTGCCGTGCCGGAACCAGATTAGGGCCTGAAGCCATCCTGCGGTGTTGCGGCCAGGTCACAAGAAAGCGAGTTGAAGAAAGGAGCTCAGGGGCACTGTAATTCACAAACCTGCAGAGTTATAAATGACAGCTATCGTCCAAAAATAGACTGAAGTAAGGCTGCCAAGAGGACTTGAAAGCGGGGCAGAATTGCAGGAAACCGATTTCAGGAGGTAGACTGGAATTGCATTGAAAGCATAGGAAAAGAGGCAGAACGTCCACAATGATGCACTTGGCCAAAAAGGGCGTATGCGTTTTTTCCTGAATATATTCAGGAAAAAACGCATACGCCCTTTTTGGCCAACCAAGCAAGCTTGCAAAGGAAATCTGCACTACAATGAAGTCTCACTTCCCCCCGGTCAAAAGGGCCATCTGAAAAAAGTGTAAAATCCAGAAAGGCAGGACAGGCCATGGAGAACTGGGAACCTTGTTATGCTGATGGGCGGTATGTAAATTGCCAACAACCACTCAGGAGAAGTGTATGGTGTTTCCTGAAACATCTAAAATACAAAGCAACAGACCCTAGGGCACTTCCACTTATGGTCCTATAGCTTAGGGAAATTAAAATCAAAAAGACACAGCCACCCCAAAGTTTGGAACGGCTCTGTTTACAAGAACCTCATTTACAGTACAAGTTCAACATCGCAGAAAGTGAAAAATGGGTAAAGAAGTTGTGGTATTTACTTACAAAGCAATATCACTCAGCAATGAAATCTGTGTCATCAGGCCCTTAGCAGCACAATGAGTGCATTCAGGTATGATGATTCTAACTGAAATAAGTCACACAGAAACAGAAACATCATAAGATATCAGTAATACACGGAATGTAAACTTGGCTACACAGGAACTGAATTACAGAACAGAACAGGGTCTCAAATTTAGAAAACCAACTTATGCTTGCTTAAGGGTAAAGGTGAGTTCGGGTGCTGCATAAAACCAGAGATTGAAATGAGCACAGATAAAGTTCCTTAAGCCAAATATGGAATAGACAAGAGCTACTCCTTGCTCAACGAAATGGACTCAACACCGCATATTAAACGCCTAAGAATGTACCTGACTAGTAAGTATCTTAAAACCTATGGATTGCTATGTCTCCGAAAGAGAATCAAGCATGTGTACAGGGGCATAAACGCAGCAGTGATAGGATTGGAGAGGTTCGGTGAGCAAATGAAGACCCTTTGAAGTCATATTGCATGGTACCCATTCCACGGGTTTCAACTACCCAGATTTTAGGTATTCTTCCTTCAGCTAAAACATGCATGTGGAACCCAGAGTATGATCATCCGTGTGAACGGGAGACGTGTTCAAATATATCTCAGTTTTCCTCCCCTGGTACTCGGGTGCAACATTCCAGACGCTTTACTAACACTCTCCCGACTTGGAGAGTCATCGCCTTTAACCTCCTGTTTGGCCCAGTTTGCAATTTCTGTGGAAGATGAACAGGAATAGCGAGAACCAATGAGAGACTAGCTGGAGGTGTCTGGACGGGCAAATTTAACTCTCATTTCCCACCAGGAAGAGGAAATAACCAAAGGCTCAGCGTGCCGTGCCGGAACCAGATTAGGGCCTGAAGCCATCCTGCGGTGTTGTGGCCAGCTCACAAGAAAGCGAGTTGAAGAAAGGAGCTCAGGGGCACTGTAATTCACAAACCTGCAGAGTTATAAATGACAGCTATCGTCCAAAAATAGACTGAAGTAAGGCTGCCAAGAGGACTTGAAAGCGGGGCAGAATTGCAGGAAACCGATTTCAGGAGGTAGACTGGAATTGCATTGAAAGCATAGGAAAAGAGGCAGAACGTCCACAATGATGCACTTGGCCAAAAAGGGCGTATGCGTTTTTTCCTGAATATATTCAGGAAAAAACGCATACGCCCTTTTTGGCCAACCAAGCAAGCTTGCAAAGGAAATCTGCACTACAATGAAGTCTCACTTCCCCCTGGTCAAAAGGGCCATCTGAAAAAAGTGTAAAATCCAGAAAGGCAGGACAGGCCATGGAGAACTGGGAGCCTTGTTATGCTGATGGGCGGGATGTAAATTACCAACAGACAGTCAGGAGAAGTGTATGGTGTTTCCTGAAACATCTAAAAAACAAAGCAACAGAGCCTAGGGCACTGCCACTTATGGTCTTATAGCTTAGGGAAATTAAAATCAAAATGACACAGCCACCCCAATGTTTGGGACGCCTCTGTTTACAAGAACCTCGTTTACAGTACAAGTTCAACATCGCAGAAATTGAAAAATGGATAAAGAAGTTGTGGTATTTACTTACAAAGCAATATCACTCAGCAATGAAATCTGTGTCATCAGGCCCTTAGCAGCACAATGAGTGGATTCAGGTATGATGATTCTAACTGAAATAAGTCACACAGAAACAGAAACATCATAAGATATCAGTAATACACGGAATGTAAACTTGGCTACACAGGAACTGAATTACAGAACAGAACAGGGTCTCAAATTTAGAAAACCAATTTATGCTTGCTTAAGGGGAAAGGTGAGTTGGGGTGCTGCATAAAACCAGAGATTGAAATGAGCACAGATAAAGTTCCTTAAGCCAAATATGGAATAGACAAGAGCTACTCCTTGCTCAACGAAATGGACTCAACACCCCATATTAAACGCCTAGGAATGTACCTGACTAGTAAGTATCTTAAAACCTATGGATTGCTATGTCTCCGAAAGAGAATCAAGCATGTGTACAGGGGCATAAACGCAGCAGTGATAGGATTGGAGAGGTGCGGTGAGCAAATGAAGACCCTTTGAAGTCATATTGCATGGTACCCATTCCACGGGTTTCAACTACCCAGGTTTTAGGTATTCTTCCTTCAGCTAAAACATGCATGTGGAACCCAAGTATGATCAACCATGTCAATGGGAGACGTGTTCAAATATGTCTCAGTTTTCCTCCCCTGGAACTCGGGTGCAACATTCCAGACGCTTTACTAACACTCTCCCCACTTGGAGAGTCAGCGCCTTTAACCTCCTGTTTGGCCCAGTTTGCAATTTCTGCGGAAGATGAACAGGAAGAGCGAGAACCAATGAGAGGCTAGCTGGAGGTGTCTGGACGGGCAAATTTAACTCTCATTTCCCACCAGGAAGAGGAAATAACCAAAGGCTCAGCGTGCCGTGCCGGAACCAGATTAGGGCCTGAAGCCATCCTGCGGTGTTGCGGCCAGCTCACAAGAAAGCGAGTTGAAGAAAGGAGCTCAGGGGCACTGTAATTCACAAACCTGCAGAGTTATAAATGACAGCTATCGTCCAAAAATAGACTGAAGTAAGGCTGCCAAGAGGACTTGAAAGCGGGGCAGAATTGCAGGAAACCGATTTCAGGAGGTAGACTGGAATTGCATTGAAAGCATAGGAAAAGAGGCAGAACGTCCACAATGATGCACTTGGCCAAAAAGGGCGTATGCGTTTTTTCCTGAATATATTCAGGAAAAAACGCATACGCCCTTTTTGGCCAACCAAGCAAGCTTGCAAAGGAAATCTGCACTACAATGAAGTCTCACTTCCCCCTGGTCAAAAGGGCCATCTGAAAAAAGTGTAAAATCCAGAAAGGCAGGACAGGCCATGGAGAACTGGGAGCCTTGTTATGCTGATGGGCGGGATGTAAATTACCAACAGACAGTCAGGAGAAGTGTATGGTGTTTCCTGAAACATCTAAAAAACAAAGCAACAGAGCCTAGGGCACTGCCACTTATGGTCTTATAGCTTAGGGAAATTAAAATCAAAATGACACAGCCACCCCAATGTTTGGGACGCCTCTGTTTACAAGAATCTCGTTTACAGTACAAGTTCAACATCGCAGAAATTGAAAAATGGATAAAGAAGTTGTGGTATTTACTTACAAAGCAATATCACTCAGCAATGAAATCTGTGTCATCAGGCCCTTAGCAGCACAATGAGTGGATTCAGGTATGATGATTCTAACTGAAATAAGTCACACAGAAAAAGAAACATCATAAGATATCAGTAATACACGGAATGTAAACTTGGCTACACAGGAACTGAATTACAGAACAGAACAGGGTCTCAAATTTAGAAAACCAATTTATGCTTGCTTAAGGGGAAAGGTGAGTTGGGGTGCTGCATAAAACCAGAGATTGAAATGAGCACAGATAAAGTTCCTTAAGCCAAATATGGAATAGACAAGAGCTACTCCTTGCTCAACGAAATGGACTCAACACCCCATATTAAACGCCTAGGAATGTACCTGACTAGTAAGTATCTTAAAACCTATGGATTGCTATGTCTCCGAAAGAGAATCAAGCATGTGTACAGGGGCATAAACGCAGCAGTGATAGGATTGGAGAGGTGCGGTGAGCAAATGAAGACCCTTTGAAGTCATATTGCATGGTACCCATTCCACGGGTTTCAACTACCCAGGTTTTAGGTATTCTTCCTTCAGCTAAAACATGCATGTGGAACCCAAGTATGATCAACCATGTCAATGGGAGACGTGTTCAAATATGTCTCAGTTTTCCTCCCCTGGAACTCGGGTGCAACATTCCAGACGCTTTACTAACACTCTCCCCACTTGGAGAGTCAGCGCCTTTAACCTCCTGTTTGGCCCAGTTTGCAATTTCTGCGGAAGATGAACAGGAAGAGCGAGAACCAATGAGAGGCTAGCTGGAGGTGTCTGGACGGGCAAATTTAACTCTCATTTCCCACCAGGAAGAGGAAATAACCAAAGGCTCAGTGTGCCGTGCCGGAACCAGATTAGGGCCTGAAGCCATCCTGCGGTGTTGCGGCCAGGTCACAAGAAAGCGAGTTGAAGAAAGGAGCTCAGGGGCACTGTAATTCACAAACCTGCAGAGTTATAAATGACAGCTATCGTCCAAAAATAGACTGAAGTAAGGCTGCCAAGAGGACTTGAAAGCGGGGCAGAATTGCAGGAAACCGATTTCAGGAGGTAGACTGGAATTGCATTGAAAGCATAGGAAAAGAGGCAGAACGTCCACAATGATGCACTTGGCCAAAAAGGGCGTATGCGTTTTTTCCTGAATATATTCAGGAAAAAACGCATACGCCCTTTTTGGCCAACCAAGCAAGCTTGCAAAGGAAATCTGCACTACAAGGAAGTCTCACTTCCCCCCGGTCAAAAGGGCCATCTGAAAAAAGGGTAAAATCCAGAAAGGCAGGACAGGCCATGGAGAACTGGGAGCCTTGTTATGCTGATGGGCGGGATGTAAATTGCCAACAACCACTCGGGAGAAGTGTATGGTGTTTCCTGAAACATCTAAAAAACAAAGCAACAGAACCTAGGGCACTTCCACTTATGGTCCTATAGCTTAGGGAAATTAAAATCAAAAAGACACAGCCACCCCAAAGTTTGGAACGGCTCTGTTTACAAGAACCTCGTTTACAGTACAAGTTCAACATCGCAGAAAGTGAAAAATGGATAAAGAAGTTGTGGTATTTACTTACAAAGCAATATCACTCAGCAATGAAATCTGTGTCATCAGGCCCTTAGCAGCACAATGAGTGGATTCAGGTATGATGATTCTAACTGAAATAAGTCACACAGAAAAAGAAACATCATAAGATATCAGTAATACACGGAATGTAAACTTGGCTACACAGGAACTGAATTACAGAACAGAACAAGGTCTCAAATTTAGAAAACCAACTTATGCTTGCTTAAGGGGAAAGGTGAGTTGGGGTGCTGCATAAAACCAGAGATTGAAATGAGCACAGATAAAGTTCCTTAAGCCAAATATGGAATAGACAAGAGCTACTCCTTGCTCAACGAAATGGACTCAACACCGCATATTAAACACCTAAGAATGTACCTGACTAGTAAGTATCTTAAAACCTATGGATTGCTATCTCTCCGAAAGAGAATCAAGCATGTGTACAGGGGCATAAACGCAGCAGTGATAGGATAGGAGAGGTTCGGTGAGCAAATGAAGACCCTTTGAAGTCATATTGCATGGTACCCATTCCACGGGTTTCAACTACCCAGGTTTTAGGTATTCTTCCTTCAGCTAAAACATGCATGTGGAACCCAAGTATGATCAACCATGTGAATGGGAGACGTGTTCAAATATGTCTCAGTTTTCCTCCCCTGGTACTCGGGTGCAACATTCCAGACGCTTTACTAACACTCTCCCCACTTGGAAAGTCAGCGCCTTTAACCTCCTGTTTGGCCCAGTTTGCAATTTCTGCGGAAGATGAACAGGAATAGCGAGAACCCATCAGAGGCTAGCTGGAGGTGTCTGGACGGGCAAATTTAACTCTCATTTCACACCAGGAAGAGGAAATAACCAAAGGCTCAGCGTGCCGTGCCGGAACCAGATTAGGGCCTGAAGCCATCCTGCGGTGTTGCGGCCAGCTCACAAGAAAGCGAGTTGAAGAAAGAGCTCAGGGGCACTGTAATTCACAAACCTGCAGAGTTATAAATGACAGCTATCGTCCAAAAATAGACTGAAGTAAGGCTGCCAAGAGGACTTGAAAGCGGGGCAGAATTGCAGGAAACCGATTTCAGGAGGTAGACTGGAATTGCATTGAAAGCATAGGAAAAGAGGCAGAACGTCCACAATGATGCACTTGGCCAAAAAGGGCGTATGCGTTTTTTCCTGAATATATTCAGGAAAAAACGCATACGCCCTTTTTGGCCAACCAAGCAAGCTTGCAAAGGAAATCTGCACTACAATGAAGTCTCACTTCCCCCCTGTCAAAAGGGCCATCTGAAAAAAGTGTAAAATCCAGAAAGGCAGGACAGGCCATGGAGAACTGGGAGCCTTGTTATGCTGATGGGCGGGATGTAAATTACCAACAGACACTCAGGAGAAGTGTATGGTGTTTCCTGAAACATCTAAAAAACAAAGCAACAGAGCCTAGGGCACTGCCACTTATGGTCTTATAGCTTAGGGAAATTAAAATCAAAAAGACACAGCCACCCCAATGTTTGGGATGCCTCTGTTTACAAGAACCTCGTTTACAGTACAAGTTCAACATCACAGAAATTGAAAAATGGATAAAGAAGTTGTGGTATTTACTTACAAAGCAATATCACTCAGCAATGAAATCTGTGTCATCAGGCCCTTAGCAGCACAATGAGTGGATTCAGGTATGATGATTCTAACTGAAATAAGTCACACAGAAACAGAAACATCATAAGATATCAGTAATACACGGAATGAAAACTTGGCTACACAGGAACTGAATTACAGAACAGAACAGGGTCTCAAATTTAGAAAACCAATTTATGCTTGCTTAAGGGGAAAGGTGAGTTGGGGTGCTGCATAAAACCAGAGATTGAAATGAGCACAGATAAAGTTCCTTAAGCCAAATATGGAATAGACAAGAGCTACTCCTTGCTCAACGAAATGGACTCAACACCCCATATTAAACGCCTAGGAATGTACCTGAGTAGTAAGTATCTTAAAACCTATGGATTGCTATGTCTCCGAAAGAGAATCAAGCATGTGTACAGGGGCATAAACGCAGCAGTGATAGGATTGGAGAGGTGCGGTGAGCAAATGAAGACCCTTTGAAGTCATATTGCATGGTACCCATTCCACGGGTTTCAACTACCCAGGTTTTAGGTATTCTTCCTTCAGCTAAAACATGCATGTGGAACCCAAGTATGATCAACCATGTCAATGGGAGACGTGTTCAAATATGTCTCAGTTTTCCTCCCCTGGAACTCGGGTGCAACATTCCAGACGCTTTACTAACACTCTCCCCACTTGGAGAGTCAGCGCCTTTAACCTCCTGTTTGGCACAGTTTGCAATTTCTGCGGAAGATGAACAGGAATAGCGAGAACCAATGAGAGGCTAGCTGGAGGTGTCTGGACGGGCAAATTTAACTCTCATTTCCCACCAGGAAGAGGAAATAACCAAAGGCTCAGTGTGCCGTGCCGGAACCAGATTAGGGCCTGAAGCCATCCTGCAGTGTTGCGGCCAGCTCAAAAGAAAGCGAGTTGAAGAAAGGAGCTCAGGGGCACTGTAATTCACAAACCTGCAGAGTTATAAGTGACAGCTATCATCCAAAAATAGACTGAAGTAAGGCTGCCAAGAGGACTTGAAAGCGGTGCAGAATTGCAGGAAACCGATTTCAGGAGGTAGACTGGAATTGCATTGAAAGCATAGGAAAAGAGGCAGAACGTCCACAATGATGCACTTGGCCAAAAAGGGCGTATGCGTTTTTTCCTGAATATATTCAGGAAAAAACGCATACGCCCTTTTTGGCCAACCAAGCAAGCTTGCAAAGGAAATCTGCACTACAATGAAGTCTCACTTCCCCCCGGTCAAAAGGGCCATCTGAAAAAAGGGTAAAATCCAGAAAGGCAGGACAGGCCATGGAGAACTGGGAGCCTTGTTATGCTGATGGGCGGGATGTAAATTGCCAACAGACACTCAGGAGAAGTGTATGGTGTTTCCTGAAACATCTAAAAAACAAAGCAACAGAACCTAGGGCACTTCCACTTATGGTCCTATAGCTTAGGGAAATTAAAATCAAAAAGACACAGCCACCTCAAAGTTCGGAACGGCTCTGTTTACAAGAACCTCGTTTACAGTACAAGTTCAACATCGCAGAAAGTGAAAAATGGATAAAGAAGTTGTGGTATTTACTTACAAAGCAATATCACTCAGCAATGAAATCTGTGTCATCAGGCCCTTAGCAGCACAATGAGTGGATTCAGGTATGATGATTCTAACTGAAATAAGTCACACAGAAAAAGAAACATCATAAGATATCAGTAATACACGGAATGTAAACTTGGCTACACAGGAACTGAATTACAGAACAGAACAGGTTCTCAAATTTAGAAAACCAACTTATGCTTGCTTAAGGGGAAAGGTGAGTTGGGGTGCTGCATAAAACCAGAGATTGAAATGAGCACAGATAAAGTTCCTTAAGCCAAATATGGAATAGACAAGAGCTACTCCTTGCTCAACGAAATGGACTCAACACCGCATATTAAACGCCTAAGAATGTACCTGACTAGTAAGTATCTTAAAACCTATGGATTGCTATGTCTCCGAAAGAGAATCAAGCATGTGTACAGGGGCATAAACGCAGCAGTGATAGGATTGGAGATGTTCGGTGAGCAAATGAAGACCCTTTGAAGTCATATTGCATTGTACCCATTCCATGGTTTTCAACTACCCAGGTTTTAGGTATTCTTCCTTCAGCTAAAACATGCATGTGGAACCCAGAGTATGATCAACCATGTGATCGGGAGACGTGTTCAAATATGTCTCAGTTTTCGTACCCTGGTACTCGGGTGCAACATTCCAGACGCTTTACTAACACTCTCCCGACTTGGAGAGTCAGTCCCTTTAACCTCCTGTTTGGCCCAGTTTGCAATTTCTGTGGAAGATGAACAGGAATAGCGAGAACCAATGAGAGACTAGCTGGAGGTGTCTGGATGGGCAAATTTAACTCTCATTTCCCACCAGGAAGAGGAATTAACCAAAGGCTCAGCGTGCCGTGCCAGAACCAGATTAGGGCCTGAAACCATCCTGCGGTGTTGCGGCCAGGTCACAAGAAAGCGAGTTGAAGAAAGGAGCTCAGGGGCACTGTAATTCACAAACCTGCAGAGTTATAAATGACAGCTATCGTCCAAAAATAGACTGAAGTAAGGCTGCCAAGAGGACTTGAAAGCGGGGCAGAATTGCAGGAAACCGATTTCAGGAGGTAGACTGGAATTGCATTGAAAGCATAGGAAAAGAGGCAGAACGTCCACAATGATGCACTTGGCCAAAAAGGGCGTATGCCTTTTTTCCTGAATATATTCAGGAAAAAACGCATACGCCCTTTTTGGCCAACCAAGCAAACTTGCAAAGGAAATCTGCACTACAATGAAGTCTCACTTCCCCCCGGTCAAAAGGGCCATCTGAAAAAAGTATAAAATCCAGAAAGGCAGGACAGGCCATGGAGAACTGGGAGCCTTGTTATGCTGATGGGCGGGATGTAAATTGCCAACAGACACTCAGGAGAAGTGTATGGTGTTTCCTGAAACATCTAAAAAACAAAGCAACAGAGCCTAGGGCAGTTCCACTTATGGTCCTATAACTTAGGGAAATTAAAATCAAAAAGACACAGCAACCCCAAAGTTTGGGACGCCTCCATTTACAAGAACCTCGTTTACCATACAAGTTCAATATCACAGAAAGTGAAAAATGGATAAAGAACTTGTGGTACTTACGTACAATGCAGTATCACTCAGCAATGAAATCTATGTCATCAGGCCCGTAGCAGCATAATGAGTGGATTCAGGTACGATGATTCTAACTGAAATAAGTCACACAGAAAAAGAAACATCATAAGATATCACTAATACACGGAATGTATACTTGGCTACACAGGAACTGCATTCCAAAACAGAACCGGGTCTCAAATTTAGAAAACCAACTTATGCTTGCTTAAGGGGAAAGGTGAGTTGGGGTGCTGCATAAAACCAGAGATTGAAATGAGCACAGATAAAGTTCCTTAAGCCAAATATGGAATAGACAAGAGCTACTCCTTGCTCAACGAAATGGACTCAAAACCCCATATTAAACGCCTAAGAATGTACCTGACTAGTAAGTATCTTAAAACCTATGGATTGCTATGTCTCCAAAAGAGAATCAAGCGTGTGTACAGGGGCATAAACGCAGCAGTGATAGGATTGGAGAGGTTCGGTGAGCAAATGAAGACCCTTTGAAGTCATATTGCATGGTACCCATTACACGGGTCTCAACTCTCCAGGTTTAAGGTATTCTTCCTTCAGCTAAAACATGCATGTGGAACCCAGAGTATGATCAACCATGTGAACGGGAGACGTGTTCAAATATGTCTCAGTTTTCCTCCCCTGGTACTCGGGTGCAACATTCCAGATGCTTTACTAACACTCTCCCGACTTGAAGAGTCAGTCCCTTTAACCTCCTGTTTGGCCCAGTTTGCAATTTCTGCGGAAGATGAACAGGAATAGCGAGAACCAATGAGAGACTAGCTGGAGGTGTCTGAACGGGCAAATTTAACTCTCATTTCCCACCAGGAAGAGGAATTAACCAAAGGCTCAGCATGCCGTGCCAGAACCAGATTAGGGCCTGAAGACATCCTGCGGTGTTGCGGCCAGGTCACAAGAAAGCGAGTTGAAGAAAGGAGCTCAGGGGCACTGTAATTCACAAACCTGCAGAGTTATAAATGACAGCTATCGTCCAAAAATAGACTGAAGTAAGGCTGCCAAGAGGACTTGAAAGCGGGGCAGAATTGCAGGAAACCGATTTCAGGAGGTAGATTGGAATTGCATTGAAAGCATAGGAAAAGAGGCAGAACGTCCACAATGATGCACTTGGCCAAAAAGGGCGTATGCGTTTTTTCCTGAATATATTCAGGAAAAAACGCATACACACTTTTTGGCCAACCAAGCTAACTTGCAAAGGAAATCTGCACTACAATGAAGTCTCACTTCCCCCCGGTCAAAAGGGCCATCTGAAAAAAGTGTAAAATCCAGAAAGGCAGGACAGGCCATGGAGAACTGGGAGCCTTGTTATGCTGATGGGCGGGATGTAAATTGCCAACAGACACTCGGGAGAAGTGTATGGTGTTTCCTGAAACATCTAAAAAACAAAGCAACAGAGCCTAGGGCACTTCCACTTATGGTCCTATAGCTTAGGGAAATTAAAATAAAAAAGACACAGCCACCCCAAAGTTTGGGACGCCTCTGTTTACAAGAACCTCGTTTACCGTACAAGTTCAATATCACAGAAAGTGAAAAATGGATAAAGAACTTGTGGTACTTACGTACAATGCAGTATCACTCAGCAATGAAACCTATGTCATCAGGCCCGTAGCAGCATAATGAGTGGATTCAGGTACGATGATTCTAACTGAAATAAGTCACACAGAAAAAGAAACATCATAAGATATCAGTAATACACGGAATGTAAAGTTGGCTACACAGGAACTGAATTACAGAACAGAACAGGGTCTCAAATTTAGAAAACCAACTTATGCTTGCTTAAGGGGAAAGGTGAGTTGGGGTGCTGCATAAAACCAGAGATTGAAATAAGCACAGATAAAGTTCCTTAAGCCAAATATGGAATAGACAAGAGCTACTCCTTGCTCAACGAAATGGACTCAACACCGCATATTAAACGCCTAAGAATGTACCTGACTAGTAAGTATCTTAAAACCTATAGATTGCTATGTCTCCGAAAGAGAATCAAGCATGTGTACAGGGGCATAAACGCAGCAGTGATAGGATTGGAGAGGTTCGGTGAGCAAATGAAGACCCTTTGAAGTCATATTGCATGGTACCCATTCCACGGGTTTCAACTACCCAGGTTTTAGGTATTCTTCCTTCAGCTAAAACATGCATGTGGAACCCAGAGTATGATCAACCATGTGATCGGGAGACGTGTTCAAATATGTCTCAGTTTTCCTCCCCTGGTACTCGGGGGCAACATTCCAGACGCTTTACTAACACTCTCCCCACCTGGAGAGTCCGCGCCTTTAACCTCCTGTTTGGCCCAGTTTGCAATTTCTGCAGAAGATGAACGGGAATAGCGAGAACCAATGAGAGGCTAGCTGCAGGTGTCTGGACGGGCAAATTTAACTCTCATTTCCCACCAAGAAGAGGAATTATACAAAGGCTCAGCATGCCGGGCCGGAACCAGATTAGGGCCTGAAGCCATCCTGCGGTGTTGCGGCCAGGTCACAAGAAAGCGAGTTGAAGAAAGGAGCTCAGGGGCACTGTAATTCACAAACCTGCAGAGTTATAAATGACAGCTATCGTCCAAAAATAGACTGAAGTAAGGCTGCCAAGAGGACTTGAAAGCGGGGCAGAATTGCAGGAAACCGATTTCAGGAGGTAGACTGGAATTGCATTGAAAGCATAGGAAAAGAGGCAGAACGTCCACAATGATGCACTTGGCCAAAAAGGGCGTATGCGTTTTTTCCTGAATATATTCAGGAAAAAACGCATACGCCCTTTTTGGCCAACCAAGCAAGCTTGCAAAGGAAATCTGCACTACAATGAAGTCTCACTTCCCCCCGGTCAAAAGGGCCATCTGAAAAAAGTGTAAAATCCAGAAAGGCAGGACAGGCCATGGAGAACTGGCAGCCTTGTTATGCTGAAGGGCGGGATGTAAATTGCCAACAACCACTCCGGAGAAGTGTATGGTGTTTCCTGAAACATCTAAAAAACAAAGCAAGAGAGCCTAGGGCACTTCCACTTATGGTCCTATAGCTTAGGGAATTTAAAATCAAAAAGACACAGCCACCCCAAAGTTTGGACCGGCTCTGTTTACAAGAACCTCGTTTACAGTACAAGTTCAACATCGCAGAAAGTGAAAAATGGATAAAAAAGTTGTGGTATTTACTTACAAAGCAATATCACTCAGCAATGAAATCTGTGTCATCAGGCCCTTAGCAGCACAATGAGTTGATTCAGGTATGATGATTCTAACTGAAATAAGTCACACAGAAAAAGAAACATCATAAGATATCAGTAATACACGGAATGTAAACTTGGCTACACAGGAACTGAATTACAGAACAGAACAGGTTCTCAAATTTAGAAAACCAACTTATGCTTGCTTAAGGGGAAAGGTGAGTTGGGGTGCTGCATAAAACCAGAGATTGAAATGAGCACAGATAAAGTTCCTTAAGCCAAATATGGAATAGACAAGAGCTACTCCTTGCTCAACGAAATGGACTCAACACCGCATATTAAACGCCTAAGAATGTACCTGACTAGTAAGTATCTTAAAACCTATGGATTGCTATGTCTCCGAAAGAGAATCAAGCATGTGTACAGGGGCATAAACGCAGCAGTGATAGGATTGGAGAGGTTCGGTGAGAAAATGAAGACCCTTTGAAGTCATATTGCATGGTACCCATTCCACGGGTCTCAACTCTCCAGGTTTAAGGTATTCTTCCTTCAGCTAAAACATGCATGTGGAACCCAGAGTATGATCAACCATGTGAACGGGAGACGTGTTCAAATATGTCTCAGTTTTCCTACACTGGTACTCGGGTGCAACATTCCAGACGCTTTACTAACACTCTCCCGACTTGGAGAGTCAGTCCCTTTAACCTCCTGTTTGGCCCAGTTTGCAATTTCTGCGGAAGATGAACAGGAATAGCGAGAACCAATGAGAGACTAGCTGGAGGTGTCTGAACGGGCAAATTTAACTCTCATTTCCCACTAGGAAGAGGAATTAACCAAAGGCTCAGCGTGCCGTGCCGGAACCAGATTAGAGCCTGAAGACATCCTGCGGTGTTGCGGCCAGGTCACAAGAAAGCGAGTTGAAGAAAGGAGCTCAGGGGCACTGTAATTCACAAACCTGCAGAGTTATAAATGACAGCTATCGTCCAAAAATAGACTGAAGTAAGGCTGCCAAGAGGACTTGAAAGCGGGGCAGAATTGCAGGAAACCGATTTCAGGAGGTAGATTGGAATTGCATTGAAAGCATAGGAAAAGAGGCAGAACGTCCACAATGATGCACTTGGCCAAAAAGGGCGTATGCGTTTTTTCCTGAATATATTCAGGAAAAAACGCATACGCCCTTTTTGGCCAACCAAGCTAACTTGCAAAGGAAATCTGCACTACAATGAAGTCTCACTTCCCCCTGGTCAAAAGGGCCATCTGAAGAAAGTGTAAAATCCAGAAAGGCAGGACAGGCCATGGAGAACTGGGAGCCTTGTTATGCTGATGGGCGGGATGTAAATTGCCAACAGACACTCGGGAGAAGTGTATGGTGTTTCCTGAAACATCTAAAAAACAAAGCAACAGAGCCTAGTGCACTTCCACTTATGGTCCTATAGCTTAGGGAAATTAAAATCAAAAAGACACAGCCACCCCAAAGTTTGGGACGACTCTGTTTACAAGAACCTCGTTTACCGTACAAGTTCAATATCACAGAAAGTGAAAAATGGATAAAGAACTTGGGGTACTTACGTACAATGCAGTATCACTCAGCAATGGAACCTATGTCATCAGGCCCGTAGCAGCATAATGAGTGGATTCAGGTACGATGATTCTAACTGAAATAAGTCACACAGAAAAAGAAACATCATAAGATATCAGTAATACACGGAATGTAAACTTGGCTACACAGGAACTGAATTACAGAACAGAACAGGTTCTCAAATTTAGAAAACCAACTTATGCTTGCTTAAGGGGAAAGGTGAGTTGGGGTGCTGCATAAAACCAGAGATTGAAATGAGCACAGATAAAGTTCCTTAAGCCAAATATGGAATAGACAAGAGCTACTCCTTGCTCAACGAAATGGACTCAACACCGCATATTAAACGCCTAAGAATGTACCTGACTAGTAAGTATCTTAAAACCTATGGATTGCTATGTCTCCGAAAGAGAATCAAGCATGTGTACAGGGGCATAAACGCAGCTGTGATAGGATTGGAGAGGTTCGGTGAGAAAATGAAGACCCTTTGAAGTCATATTGCATGGTACCCATTCCACGGGTCTCAACTCTCCAGGTTTAAGGTATTCTTCCTTCAGCTAAAACATGCATGTGGAACCCAGAGTATGATCAACCATGTGAACGGGAGACGTGTTCAAATATGTCTCAGTTTTCCTACACTGGTACTCGGGTGCAACATTCCAGACGCTTTACTAACACTCTCCCGACTTGGAGAGTCAGTCCCTTTAACCTCCTGTTTGGCCCAGTTTGCAATTTCTGCGGAAGATGAACAGGAATAGCGAGAACCAATGAGAGACTAGATGGAGGTGTCTGAACGGGCAAATTTAACTCTCATTTCCCACTAGGAAGAGGAATTAACCAAAGGCTCAGCGTGCCGTGCCGGAACCAGATTAGAGCCTGAAGACATCCTGCGGTGTTGCGGCCAGGTCACAAGAAAGCGAGTTGAAGAAAGGAGCTCAGGGGCACTGTAATTCACAAACCTGCAGAGTTATAAATGACAGCTATCGTCCAAAAATAGACTGAAGTAAGGCTGCCAAGAGGACTTGAAAGCGGGGCAGAATTGCAGGAAACCGATTTCAGGAGGTAGACTGGAATTGCATTGAAAGCATAGGAAAAGAGGCAGAACGTCCACAATGATGCACTTGGCCAAAAAGGGCGTATGCGTTTTTTCCTGAATATATTCAGGAAAAAACGCATACGCCCTTTTTGGCCAACCAAGCTAACTTGCAAAGGAAATCTGCACTACAATGAAGTCTCACTTCCCCCCGGTCAAAAGGGCCATCTGAAAAAAGTGTAAAATCCAGAAAGGCAGGACAGGCCATGGAGAACTGGGAGCCTTGTTATGCTGATGGGCGGGATGTAAATTGCCAACAGACACTCGGGAGAAGTGTATGGTGTTTCCTGAAACATCTAAAAAACAAAGCAACAGAGCCTAGGGCACTTCCACTTATGGTCCTATAGCTTAGGGAAATTAAAATCAAAAAGACACAGCCACCCCAAAGTTTGGGACGACTCTGTTTACAAGAACCTCGTTTACCGTACAAGTTCAATATCACAGAAAGTGAAAAATGGATACAGAACTTGTGGTACTTACGTACAATGCAGTATCACTCAGCAATGAAACCTATGTCATCAGGCCCGTAGCAGCATAATGAGTGGATTCAGGTACGATGATTCTAACTGAAATAAGTCACACAGAAAAAGAAACATCATAAGATATCAGTAATACACGGAATGTAAACTTGGCTACACAGGAACTGAATTACAGAACAGAACCGGGTCTCAAATTTAGAAAACCAACTTATGCTTGCTTAAGGGGAAAGGTGAGTTGGGGTGCTGCATAAAACCAGAGATTGAAATGAGCACAGATAAAGTTCCTTAAGCCAAATATGGAATAGACAAGAGCTACTCCTTGCTCAACAAAATGGACTCAACACCGCATATTAAACGCCTAAGAATGTACCTGACTAGTAAGTATCTTAAAACCTATAGATTGCTATGTCTCCGAAAGAGAATCAAGCATGTGTACAGGGGCATAAACGCAGCAGTGATAGGATTGGAGAGGTTCGGTGAGCAAATGAAGACCCTTTGAAGTCATATTGCATGGTACCCATTCCACGGGTTTCAACTACCCAGGTTTAAGGTATTCTTCCTTCAGCTAAAACATGCATGTGGAACGTAGAGTATGATCAACCATGTGATCGGGAGACGTGTTCAAATATGTCTCAGTTTTCCTCCCCTGGTACTCGGGTGCAACATTCCAGACGCTTTACTAACACTCTCCCCACTTGGAGAGTCAGCGCCTTTAACCTCCTGTTTGGCCCAGTTTGCAATTTCTGCGGAAGATGAACAGGAATAGCGAGAACCAATGAGAGGCTAGCTGGAGGTGTCTGGACGGGCAAATTTAACTCTCATTTCCCACCAGGAAGAGGAAATAACCAGAGGCTCAGCGTGCCGTGCCGGAACCAGATTAGGGCCTGAAGCTATCCTGCGGTGTTGCGGCCAGCTCACAAGAAAGCGAGTTGAAGAAAGGAGCTCAGGGGCACTGTAATTCACAAACCTGCAGAGTTATAAATGACAGCTATCGTCCAAAAATAGACTGAAGTAAGGCTGCCAAGAGGACTTGAAAGCGGGGCAGAATTGCAGGAAACCGATTTCAGGAGGTAGACTGGAATTGCATTGAAAGCATAGGAAAAGAGGCAGAACGTCCACAATGATGCACTTGGCCAAAAAGGGCGTATGCGTTTTTTCCTGAATATATTCAGGAAAAAACGCATACGCCCTTTTTGGCCAACCAAGCAAGCTTGCAAAGGAAATCTGCACTACAATGAAGTCTCACTTCCCCCCGGTCAAAAGGGCCATCTGAAAAAAGTGTAAAATCCAGAAAGGCAGGACAGGCCATGGAGAACTGGGAGCCTTGTTATGCTGATGGGCGGGATGTAAATTGCCAACAACCACTCGGGAGAAGTGTATGGTGTTTCCTGAAACATCTAAAAAACAAAGCAACAGAACCTAGGGCACTTCCACTTATGGTCCTATAGCTTAGGGAAATTAAAATCAAAAAGACACAGCCACCCCAAAGTTTGGAACGGCTCTGTTTACAAGAACCTCGTTTACCGTACAAGTTCAACATCGCAGAAAGTGAAAAATGGATAAAGAAGTTGTGGTATTTACTTACAAAGCAATATCACTCAGCAATGAAATCTGTGTCATCAGGCCCTTAGCAGCACAATGAGTGGATTCAGGTATGATGATTCTAACTGAAATAAGTCACACAGAAAAAGAAACATCATAAGATATCAGTAATACACGGAATGTAAACTTGGCTACACAGGAACTGAATTACAGAACAGAACAGGGTCTCAAATTTAGAAAACCAACTTATGCTTGCTTAAGGGGAAAGGTGAGTTGGGGTGCTGCATAAAACCAGAGATTGAAATGAGCACAGATAAAGTTCCTTAAGCCAAATATGGAATAGACAAGAGCTACTCCTTGCTCAACAAAATGGACTCAACACCGCATATTAAACGCCTAAGAATGTACCTGACTAGTAAGTATCTTAAAACCTATAGATTGGTATGTCTCCGAAAGAGAATCAAGCATGTGTACAGGGGCATAAACGCAGCAGTGATAGGATTGGAGAGGTTCGGTGAGCAAATGAAGACCCTTTGAAGTCATATTGCATGGTACCCATTCCACGGGTTTCAACTACCCAGGTTTAAGGTATTCTTCCTTCAGCTAAAACATGCATGTGGAACGTAGAGTATGATCAACCATGTGATCGGGAGACGTGTTCAAATATGTCTCAGTTTTCCTCCCCTGGTACTCGGGTGCAACATTCCAGACGCTTTACTAACACTCTCCCCACTTGGAGAGTCAGCGCCTTTAACCTCCTGTTTGGCCCAGTTTGCAATTTCTGCGGAAGATGAACAGGAATAGCGAGAACCAATGAGAGGCTAGCTGGAGGTGTCTGAACGGGCAAATTTAACTCTCATTTCCCACCAGGAAGAGGAAATAACCAGAGGCTCAGCGTGCCGTGCCGGAACAAGATTAGGGCCTGAAGCTATCCTGCGGTGTTGCGGCCAGCTCACAAGAAAGCGAGTTGAAGAAAGGAGCTCAGGGGCACTGTAATTCACAAACCTGCAGAGTTATAAATGACAGCTATCGTCCAAAAATAGACTGAAGTAAGGCTGCCAAGAGGACTTGAAAGCGGGGCAGAATTGCAGGAAACCGATTTCAGGAGGTAGACTGGAATTGCATTGAAAGCATAGGAAAAGAGGCAGAACGTCCACAATGATGCACTTGGCCAAAAAGGGCGTATGCGTTTTTTCCTGAATATATTCAGGAAAAAACGCATACGCCCTTTTTGGCCAACCAAGCAAGCTTGCAAAGGAAATCTGCACTACAATGAAGTCTCACTTCCCCCCGGTCAAAAGGGCCATCTGAAAAAAGGGTAAAATCCAGAAAGGCAGGACAGGCCATGGAGAACTGGGAGCCTTGTTATGCTGATGGGCGGGATGTAAATTGCCAACAACCACTCGGGAGAAGTGTATGGTGTTTCCTGAAACATCTAAAAAACAAAGCAACAGAACCTAGGGCACTTCCACTTATGGTCCTATAGCTTAGGGAAATTAAAATCAAAAAGACACAGCCACCCCAAAGTTTGGAACGGCTCTGTTTACAAGAACCTCGTTTACCGTACAAGTTCAACATCGCAGAAAGTGAAAAATGGATAAAGAAGTTGTGGTATTTACTTACAAAGCAATATCACTCAGCAATGAAATCTGTGTCATCAGGCCCTTAGCAGCACAATGAGTGGATTCAGGTATGATGATTCTAACTGAAATAAGTCACACAGAAAAAGAAACATCATAAGATATCAGTAATACACGGAATGTAAACTTGGCTACACAGGAACTGAATTACAGAACAGAACAGGGTCTCAAATTTAGAAAACCAACTTATGCTTGCTTAAGGGGAAAGGTGAGTTGGGGTGCTGCATAAAACCAGAGATTGAAATGAGCACAGATAAAGTTCCTTAAGCCAAATATGGAATAGACAAGAGCTACTCCTTGCTCAACAAAATGGACTCAACACCGCATATTAAACGCCTAAGAATGTACCTGACTAGTAAATATCTTAAAACCTATAGATTGCTATGTCTCCGAAAGAGAATCAAGCATGTGTACAGGGGCATAAACGCAGCAGTGATAGGATTGGAGAGGTTCGGTGAGCAAATGAAGACCCTTTGAAGTCATATTGCATGGTACCCATTCCACGGGTTTCAACTACCCAGGTTTAAGGTATTCTTCCTTCAGCTAAAACATGCATGTGGAACGTAGAGTATGATCAACCATGTGATCGGGAGACGTGTTCAAATATGTCTCAGTTTTCCTCCCCTGGTACTCGGGTGCAACATTCCAGACGCTTTACTAACACTCTCCCCACTTGGAGAGTCAGCGCCTTTAACCTCCTGTTTGGCCCAGTTTGCAATTTCTGCGGAAGATGAACAGGAATAGCGAGAACCAATGAGAGGCTAGCTGGAGGTGTCTGGACGGGCAAATTTAACTCTCATTTCCCACCAGGAAGAGGAAATAACCAGAGGCTCAGCGTGCCGTGCCGGAACCAGATTAGGGCCTGAAGCTATCCTGCGGTGTTGCGGCCAGCTCACAAGAAAGCGAGTTGAAGAAAGGAGCTCAGGGGCACTGTAATTCACAAACCTGCAGAGTTATAAATGACAGCTATCGTCCAAAAATAGACTGAAGTAAGGCTGCCAAGAGGACTTGAAAGCGGGGCAGAATTGCAGGAAACCGATTTCAGGAGGTAGACTGGAATTGCATTGAAAGCATAGGAAAAGAGGCAGAACGTCCACAATGATGCACTTGGCCAAAAAGGGCGTATGCGTTTTTTCCTGAATATATTCAGGAAAAAACGCATACGCCCTTTTTGGCCAACCAAGCAAGCTTGCAAAGGAAATCTGCACTACAATGAAGTCTCACTTCCCCCCGGTCAAAAGGGCCATCTGAAAAAAGTGTAAAATCCAGAAAGGCAGGACAGGCCATGGAGAACTGGGAGCCTTGTTATGCTGATGGGCGGGATGTAAATTGCCAAGAACCACTTGGGAGAAGTGTATGGTGTTTCCTGAAACATCTAAAAAACAAAGCAACAGAACCTAGGGCACTTCCACTTATGGTCCTATAGCTTAGGGAAATTAAAATCAAAAAGACACAGCCACCCCAAAGTTTGGAACGGCTCTGTTTACAAGAACCTCGTTTACCGTACAAGTTCAACATCGCAGAAAGTGAAAAATGGATAAAGAAGTTGTGGTATTTACTTACAAAGCAATATCACTCAGCAATGAAATCTGTGTCATCAGGCCCTTAGCAGCACAATGAGTGGATTCAGGTATGATGATTCTAACTGAAATAAGTCACACAGAAAAAGAAACATCATAAGATATCAGTAATACACGGAATGTAAACTTGGCTACACAGGAACTGAATTACAGAACAGAACAGGGTCTCAAATTTAGAAAACCAACTTATGCTTGCTTAAGGGGAAAGGTGAGTTGGGGTGCTGCATAAAACCAGAGATTGAAATGAGCACAGATAAAGTTCCTTAAGCCAAATATGGAATAGACAAGAGCTACTCCTTGCTCAACGAAATGGACTCAACACCACATATTAAACGCCTAAGAATGTACCTGACTAGTAAGTATCTTAAAACCTATGGATTGCTATGTCTCTGAAAGAGAATCAAGCATGTGTACAGGGGCATAAACGCAGCAGTGATAGGATTGGAGAGGTTCGGTGAGCAAATGAAGACCCTTTGAAGTCATATTGCATGGTACCCATTCCACGGCTTTCACCTACCCAGGTTTAAGGTATTCTTCCTTCAGCTAAAACATGCATGTGGAACCTAGAGTATGATCAACCATGTGATCGGGAGACGTGTTCAAATATGTCTCAGTTTTCGTACCCTGGTACTCGGGTGCAACATTCCAGACGCTTTACTAACACTCTCCCGACTTGGAGAGTCAGTCCCTTTAACCTCCTGTTTGGCCCAGTTTGCAATTTCTGCGGAAGATGAACAGGAATAGCGAGAACCAATGAGAGGCTAGCTGGAGGTGTCTGAACGGGCAAATTTAACTCTCATTTCCCACCAGGAAGAGGAATTAACCAAAGGCTCAGCATGCCGTGCCGGAACCAGATTAGGGCCTGAAGACATCCTGCGGTGTTGCGGCCAGGTCACAAGAAAGCGAGTTGAAGAAAGGAGCTCAGGGGCACTGTAATTCACAAACCTGCAGAGTTATAAATGACAGCTATCGTCCAAAAATAGACTGAAGTAAGGCTGCCAAGAGGACTTGAAAGCGGGGCAGAATTGCAGGAAACTGATTTCAGGAGGTAGACTGGAATTGCATTGAAAGCATAGGAAAAGAGGCAGAACGTCCACAATGATGCACTTGGCCAAAAAGGGCGTATGCGTTTTTTCCTGAACATATTCAGGAAAAAACGCATACGCCCTTTTTGGCCAACCAAGCAAACTTGCAAAGGAAATCTGCACTACAATGAAGTCTCACTTCCCCCCGGTCAAAAGGGCCATCTGAAAAAAGTGTAAAATCCAGAAAGGCAGGACAGGCCATGGAGAACTGGGAGCCTTGTTATGCTGATGGGCGGGATGTAAATTGCCAACAGACACTCAGGAGAAGTGTATGGTGTTTCCTGAAACATCTAAAAAACAAAGCAACAGAGCCTAGGGCACTTCCACTTATGGTCCTATAGCTTAGGGAAATTAAAATCAAAAAGACACAGCCACCCCAAAGTTTGGGACGCCTCTGTTTACAAGAACCTCGTTTACCGTACAAGTTCAATATCACAGAAAGTGAAAAATGGATAAAGAACTTGTGGTACTTACGTACAATGCAGTATCACTCAGCAATGAAATCTATGTCATCAGGCCTGTAGCAGCATAATGAGTGGATTCAGGTACGATGATTCTAACTGAAATAAGTCACACAGAAAAAGAAACATCATAAGATATCACTAATACACGGATTGTAAACTTGTATACACAGGAACTGAATTACAGAACAGAACAGGGTCTCAAATTTAGAAAACCAACTTATGCTTGCTTAAGGGGAAAGGTGAGTTGGGGTGCTGCATAAAACCAGAGATTGAAATGAGCACAGATAAAGTTCCTTAAGCCAAATATGGAATAGACAAGAGCTACTCCTTGCTCAAAGAAATGGACTAAACACCGCATATTAAACGCCTAAGAATGTACCTGACTAGTAAGTATCTTAAAACCTAGGGATTGCTATGTCTCCGAAAGAGAATCAAGCATGTGTACAGGGGCATAAACGCAGCAGTGATAGGATTGGAGAGGTTTGGTGAGCAAATGAAGACCCTTTGAAGTCATATTGCATGGTACCCATTCCACGGGTTTCAACTACCCAGGTTTTAGGTATTCTTCCTTCAGCTAAAACATGCATGTGGAACCCAGAGTATGATCAACCATGAGATCGGGAGACGTGTTCAAATATGTCTCAGTTTTCCTCCCCTGGTACTCGGGTGCAACATTCCAGACGCTTTACTAACACTCTCCCGACTTGGAGAGTCAGTCCCTTTAACCTCCTGTTTGGCCCAGTTTGCAATTTCTGCGGAAGATGAACAGGAATAGCGAGAACCAATGAGAGACTAGCTGGAGGTGTCTGGACGGGCAAATTTAACTCTCAATTCCCACCAGGAAGAGGAAATAACCAGAGGCTCAGCGTGCCGTGCCGGAACCAGATTAGGGCCTGAAGCTATCCTGCGGTGTTGCGGCCAGCTCACAAGAAAGCGAGTTGAAGAAAGGAGCTCAGGGGCACTGTAATTCACAAACCTGCAGAGTTATAAATGACAGCTATCGTCCAAAAATAGACTGAAGTAAGGCTGCCAAGAGGACTTGAAAGCGGGGCAGAATTGCAGGAAACCGATTTCAGGAGGTAGACTGGAATTGCATTGAAAGCATAGGAAAAGAGGCAGAACGTCCACAATGATGCACTTGGCCAAAAAGGGCGTATGCGTTTTTTCCTGAATATATTCAGGAAAAAACGCATACGCACTTTTTGGCCAACCAAGCAAGCTTGCAAAGGAAATCTGCACTACAATGAAGTCTCACTTCCCCCCGGTCAAAAGGGCCATCTGAAAAAAGTGTAAAATCCAGAAAGGCAGGACAGGCCATGGAGTACTGGGAGCCTTGTTATGCTGATGGGCGGGATGTAAATTGCCAACAACCACTCGGGAGAAGTGTATGGTGTTTCCTGAAACATCTAAAAAACAAAGCAACAGAACCTAGGGCACTTCCACTTATGGTCCTATAGCTTAGGGAAATTAAAATCAAAAAGACACAGCCACCCCAAAGTTTGGAACGGCTCTGTTTACAAGAACCTCGTTTACCGTACAAGTTCAACATCGCAGAAAGTGAAAAATGGATAAAGAAGTTGTGGTATTTACTTACAAAGCAATATCACTCAGCAATAAAATCTGTCTCATCAGGCTCTTAGCAGCACAATGAGTGGATTCAGGTATGATGATTCTAACTGAAATAAGTCACACAGAAAAAGAAACATCATAAGATATCAGTAATACACGGAATGTAAACTTGGCTACACAGGAACTGAATTACAGAACAGAACAGGGTCTAAAATTTAGAAAACCAACTTATGCTTGCTTAAGGGGAAAGGTGAGTTGGGGTGCTGCATAAAACCAGAGATTGAAATCAGCACAGATAAAGTTCCTTAAGCCAAATATGGAATAGACAAGAGCTACTCCTTGCTCAACGAAATGGACTCAACACCACATATTAAACGCCTAAGAATGTACCTGACTAGTAAGTATCTTAAAACCTATGGATTGCTATGTCTCCGAAAGAGAATCAAGCATGTGTACAGGGCCATAAACGCAGCAGTGATAGGATTGGAGAGGTTCGGTGAGCAAATGAAGACCCTTTGAAGTCATATTGCATGGTACCCATTCCACGGGTTTCACCTACCCAGGTTTAAGGTATTCTTCCTTCAGCTAAAACATGCATGTGGAACCTAGAGTATGATCAACCATGTGATCGGGAGACGTGTTCAAATATGTCTCAGTTTTCGTACCCTGGTACTCGGGTGCAACATTCCAGACGCTTTACTAACACTCTCCCGACTTGGAGAGTCAGTCCCTTTAACCTCCTGTTTGGCCCAGTTTGCAAATTCTGCGGAAGATGAACAGGAATAGCGAGAACCAATGAGAGACTAGCTGGAGGTGTCTGAACGGGCAAATTTAACTCTCATTTCCCACCAGGAAGAGGAATTAACCAAAGGCTCAGCGTGCCGTGCCGGAACCAGATTAGGGCCTGAAGCTATCCTGCGGTGTTGCGGCCAGGTCACAAGAAAGCGAGTTGAAGAAAGGAGCTCAGGGGCACTGTAATTCACAAACCTGCAGAGTTATAAATGACAGCTATCGTCCAAAAATACACTGAAGTAAGGCTGCCAAGAGGACTTGAAAGCGGGGCAGAATTGCAGGAAACCGATTTCAAGAGGTAGACTGGAATTGCATTGAAAGCATAGGAAAAGAGGCAGAACGTCCAAAATGATGCACTTGGCCAAAAAGGGCGTATGCGTTTTTTCCTGAACATATTCAGGAAAAAACGCATACGCCCTTTTTGGACAACCAAG
This sequence comes from Stenella coeruleoalba, assembly GCF_951394435.1. Lineage (NCBI taxonomy): Eukaryota > Metazoa > Chordata > Mammalia > Artiodactyla > Delphinidae > Stenella > Stenella coeruleoalba. Next base: position 28,455 of record NW_027646118.1, on the reverse strand, counting down.
CAAACTTGCAAAGGAAATCTGCACTACAATGAAGTCTCACTTCCCCCCGGTCAAAAGGGCCATCTGAAAAAAGTGTAAAATCCAGAAAGGCAGGACAGGCCATGGAGAACTGGGAGCCTTGTTATGCTGATGGGCGGGATGTAAATTGCCAACAGACATTCGGGAGAAGTGTATGGTGTTTCCTGAAACATCTAAAAAACAAAGCAACAGAGCCTACGGCACTTCCACTTATGGTCCTATAGCTTAGGGAAATTAAAAGCAAAAAGACACAGCCACCCCAAAGTTTGGGACGCCTCTGTTTACAAGAACCTCGTTTACCGTACAAGTTCAATATCACAGAAAGTGAAAAATGGATAAAGAACTTGTGGTACTTACGTACAATGCAGTATCACTCAGCAATGAAATCTATGTCATCAGGCCTGTAGCAGCATAATGAGTGGATTCAGGTACGATGATTCTAACTGAAATAAGTCACACAGAAAAAGAAACATCATAAGATATCACTAATACACGGATTGTAAACTTGGATACACAGGAACTGAATTACAGAACAGAACAGGTTCTCAAATTTAGAAAACCAACTTATGCTTGCTTAAGGGGAAAGGTGAGTTGGGGTGCTGCATAAAACCAGAGATTGAAATGAGCACAGATAAAGTTCCTTAAGCCAAATATGGAATAGACAAGAGCTACTCCTTGCTCAACGAAATGGACTCAACACCGCATATTAAATGCTTAAGAATGTACCTGACTAGTAAGTATCTTAAAACCTAGGGATTGCTATGTCTCCGAAAGAGAATCAAGCATGTGTACAGGGGCATAAACGCAGCAGTGATAGGATTGGAGAGGTTCGGTGAGCAAATGAAGACCCTTTGAAGTCATATTGCATGGTACCCATTCCACGGGTTTCAACTACCCAGGTTTAAGGTATTCTTCCTTCAGCTAAAACATGCATGTGGAACCCAGAGTATGATCAACCATGTGAACGGGAGACGTGTTCAAATATGTCTCAGTTTTCCTCCCCTGGTACTCAGGTGCAACATTCCAGACGCTTTACTAACACTCTCCCCACTTGGAGAGTCAGCGCTTTAAACTCCTGTTTGGCCCAGTTTGCAATTTCTGCGGAAGATGAACAGGAATAGCGAGAACCAATGAGACTAGCTGGAGGTGTCTGGACCGGCAAATTTAACTCTCATTTCCCACCAGGAAGAGGAAATAACCAAAGGCTCAGCGTGTCGTGCCGGAACCCGATTAGGGCCTGAAGCCATCCAGCGGTGTTGCGGCCAGCTCACAAGAAAGCGAGTTGAAGAAACGAGCTCAGGGGCACTGTAATTCACAAACGTGCAGAGTTATAAATGACAGCTATCTTCCAAAAATAGACTGAAGTAAGGCTGCCAAGAGGACTTGAAAGCGGGGCAGAATTGCAGGAAACCAATTTCAGGAGGTAGACTGGAATTGCATTGAAAGCATAGGAAAGGAGGCAGAACGTCCACAATGATGCACTTGGCCAAAAAGGGCGTATGCGTTTTTTCCTGAATATATTCAGGAAAAAACGCATACGCACTTTTTGGCCAACCAAGCAAGCTTGCAAAGGAAATCTGCACTACAATGAAGTCTCACTTCCCCCCGGTCAAAAGGGCCATCTGAAAAAAGTGTAAAATTCAGAAAGGCAGGACAGGCCATGGAGAACTGGGAGCCTTGTTATGCTGATGGGCGGGATGTAAATTGCCAACAACCACTTGGGAGAAGTGTATGGTGTTTCCTGAAACATCTAAAAAACAAAGCATCAGAGCCTAGGGCACTTCCACTTATGGTCCTATAGCTTAGGGAAATTAAAATCAAAAAGACACAGCCACCCCAAAGTTTGGAACGGCTCTGTTTACAAGAACCTCGTTTACAGTACAAGTTCAACATCGCAGAAAGTGAAAAATGGATAAAGAACTTGTGGTACTTACGTACAATGCAGTATCACTCAGCAATGAAATCTATGTCATCAGGCCCGTAGCAGCATAATGAGTGGATTAAGGTACGATGATTCTAACTGAAATAAGTCACACAGAAAAAGAAACATCATAAGATATCACTAATACACGGAATGTAAACTTGGCTACACAAGAACTGCATTCCAAAACAGAACAGGGTCTCAAATTTAGAAAACCAACTTATGCTTGCTTAAGGGTAAAGGTGAGTTGGGGTGCTGCATAAAACCAGAGATTGAAATGAGCACAGATAAAGTTCCTTAAGCCAAATATGGAATAGACAAGAGCTACTCCTTGCTCAACGAAATGGACTCAAAACCCCATATTAAACGCCTAAGAATGTACCTGACTAGTAAGTATCTTAAAACCTATGGATTGCTATGTCTCCAAAAGAGAATCAAGCGTGTGTACAGGGACATAAACGCAGCAGTGATAGGATTGGAGAGGTTCGGTGAGCAAATGAAGACCCTTTGAAGTCATATTGCATGGTACCCATTCCACGGGTCTCAACTCTCCAGGTTTAAGGTATTCTTCCTTCAGCTAAAACATGCATGTGGAACCCAGAGTATGATCAACCATGTGATCGGGAGACGTGTTCAAATATGTCTCAGTTTTCCTCCCCTGGTACTCGGGTGCAACATTCCAGACGCTTTACTAACACTCTCCCGACTTGGAGAGTCAGTCCCTTTAACCTCCTGTTTGGCCCAGTTTGCAATTTCTGCGGAAGATGAACAGGAATAGCGAGAACCAATGAAAGGCTAGCTGGAGGTGTCTGGACGGGCAAATTTAACTCTAATTTCCCACCAGGAAGAGGAATTAACCAAAGGCTCAGCATGCCGGGCCGGAACCAGATTAGGGCCTGAAGCCATCCTGCGGTGTTGCGGCCAGGTCACAAGAAAGCGAGTTGAAGAAAGGAGCTCAGGGGCACTGTAATTCACAAACCTGCAGAGTTATAAATGACAGCTATCGTCCAAAAATAGACTGAAGTAAGGCTGCCAAGAGGACTTGAAAGCGGGGCAGAATTGCAGGAAACCGATTTCAGGAGGTAGACTGGAATTGCATTGAAAGCATAGGAAAAGAGGCAGAACGTCCACAATGATGCACTTGGCCAAAAAGGGCGTATGCGTTTTTTCCTGAATATATTCAGGAAAAAACGCATACGCCCTTTTTGGCCAACCAAGCAAGCTTGCAAAGGAAATCTGCACTACAATGAAGTCTCACTTCCCCCCGGTCAAAAGGGCCATCTGAAAAAAGTGTAAAATCCAGAAAGGCAGGACAGGCCATGGAGAACTGGGAGCCTTGTTATGCTGATGGGCGGGATGTAAATTGCCAAGAACCACTTGGGAGAAGTGTATGGTGTTTCCTGAAACAACTAACAAACAAAGCAACAGAACCTAGGGCACTTCCACTTATGGTCCTATAGCTTAGGGAAATTAAAATCAAAAAGACACAGCCACCCCAAAGTTTGGAACGGCTCTGTTTACAAGAACCTCGTTTACAGTACAAGTTCAACATCGCAGAAAGTGAAAAATGGATAAAGAAGTTGTGGTATTTACTTACAAAGCAATATCACTCAGCAATGAAATCTGTGTCATCAGGCCCTTAGCAGCACAATGAGTGGATTCAGGTATGATGATTCTAACTGAAATAAGTCACACAGAAAAAGAAACATCATAAGATATCACTAATACACGGAATGTAAACTTGGCTACACAGGAACTGCATTCCAAAACAGAACAGGGTCTCAAATTTAGAAAACCAACTTATGCTTGCTTAAGGGGAAAGGTGAGTTGGGGTGCTGCATAAAACCAGAGATTGAAATGAGCACAGATAAAGTTCCTTAAGCCAAATATGGAATAGACAAGAGCTACTCCTTGCTCAACGAAATGGACTCAAAACCCCATATTAAACGCCTAAGAATGTACCTGACTAGTAAGTATCTTAAAACCTATGGATTGCTATGTCTCCAAAAGAGAATCAAGCGTGTGTACAGGGGCATAAACGCAGCAGTGATAGGATTGGAGAGGTTCGGTGAGCAAATGAAGACCCTTTGAAGTCATATTGCATGGTACCCATTACACGGGTCTCAACTCTCCAGGTTTAAGGTATTCTTCCTTCAGCTAAAACATGCATGTGGAACCCAGAGTATGATCAACCATGTGAACGGGAGACGTGTTCAAATATGTCTCAGTATTCCTCCCCTGGTACTCGTGTGCAACATTCCAGACGCTTTACTAACACTCTCCCGACTTGGAGAGTCAGTCCCTTTAACCTCCTGTTTGGCCCAGTTTGCAATTTCTGCGGAAGATGAACAGGAATAGCGAGAACCAATGAGAGGCTAGCTGGAGGTGTCTGGACGGGCAAATTCAACTCTCATTTCCCACCAGGAAAAGGAATTAACCAAAGGCTCAGCATGCCGGGCCGGAACCAGATTAGGGCCTGAAGCCATCCTGCGGTGTTGCGGCCAGCTCAAAAGAAAGCGAGTTGAAGAAAGGAGCTCAGGGGCACTGTAATTCACAAACCTGCAGAGTTATAAATGACAGCTATCGTCCAAAAATAGACTGAAGTAAGGCTGCCAAGAGGACTTGAAAGCGGGGCAGAATTGCAGGAAACCGATTTCAGGAGGTAGACTGGAATTGCATTGAAAGCATAGGAAAAGAGGCAGAACGTCCACAATGATGCACTTGGCCAAAAAGGGCGTATGCGTTTTTTCCTGAATATATTCAGGAAAAAACGCATACGCCCTTTTTGGCCAACCAAGCAAGCTTGCAAAGGAAATCTGCACTACAATGTAGTCTCACTTCCCCCCGGTCAAAAGGGCCATCTGAAAAAAGTGTAAAATCCAGAAAGGCAGGACAGGCCATGGAGTACTGGGAGCCTTGTTATGCTGATGGGCGGGATGTAAATTGCCAAGAACCACTTGGGAGAAGTGTATGGTGTTTCCTGAAACAACTAACAAACAAAGCAACAGAGCCTAGGGCACTTCCACTTATGGTCCTATAGCTTAGGGAAATTAAAATCAAAAAGACACAGCCACCCCAAAGTTTGGAACGGCTCTGTTTACAAGAACCTCGTTTACAGTACAAGTTCAACATCGCAGAAAGTGAAAAATGGATACAGAACTTGTGGTACTTACGTACAATGCAGTATCACTCAGCAATGAAATCTATGTCATCAGGCCCGTAGCAGCATAATGAGTGGATTAAGGTACGATGATTCTAACTGAAATAAGTCACACAGAAAAAGAAACATCATAAGATATCACTAATACACGGAATGTAAACTTGGCTACACAAGAACTGCATTCCAAAACAGAACAGGGTCTCAAATTTAGAAAACCAACTTATGCTTGCTTAAGGGTAAAGGTGAGTTGGGGTGCTGCATAAAACCAGAGATTGAAATGAGCACAGATAAAGTTCCTTAAGCCAAATATGGAATAGACAAGAGCTACTCCTTGCTCAACGAAATGGACTCAAAACCCCATATTAAACGCCTAAGAATGTACCTGACTAGTAAGTATCTTAAAACCTATGGATTGCTATGTCTCCAAAAGAGAATCAAGCGTGTGTACAGGGACATAAACGCAGCAGTGATAGGATTGGAGAGGTTCGGTGAGCAAATGAAGACCCTTTGAAGTCATATTGCATGGTACCCATTCCACGGGTCTCAACTCTCCAGGTTTAAGGTATTCTTCCTTCAGCTAAAACATGCATGTGGAACCCAGAGTATGATCAACCATGTGATCGGGAGACGTGTTCAAATATGTCTCAGTTTTCCTCCCCTGGTACTCGGGTGCAACATTCCAGACGCTTTACTAACACTCTCCCGACTTGGAGAGTCAGTCCCTTTAACCTCCTGTTTGGCCCAGTTTGCAATTTCTGCGGAAGATGAACAGGAATAGCGAGAACCAATGAAAGGCTAGCTGGAGGTGTCTGGACGGGCAAATTTAACTCTCATTTCCCACCAGGAAGAGGAATTAACCAAAGGCTCAGCATGCCGGGCCGGAACCAGATTAGGGCCTGAAGCCATCCTGCGGTGTTGCGGCCAGGTCACAAGAAAGCGAGTTGAAGAAAGGAGCTCAGGGGCACTGTAATTCACAAACCTGCAGAGTTATAAATGACAGCTATCGTCCAAAAATAGACTGAAGTAAGGCTGCCAAGAGGACTTGAAAGCGGGGCAGAATTGCAGGAAACCGATTTCAGGAGGTAGACTGGAATTGCATTGAAAGCATAGGAAGAGGCAGAACGTCCACAATGATGCACTTGGCCAAAAAGGGCGTATGCGTTTTTTCCTGAATATATTCAGGAAAAAACGTATACGCCCTTTTTGGCCAACCAAGCAAGCTTGCAAAGGAAATCTGCACTACAATGAAGTCTCACTTCCCTCCGGTCAAAAGGGCCATCTGAAAAAAGTGTAAAATCCAGAAAGGCAGGACAGGCCATGGAGAACTGGGAGCCTTGTTATGCTGATGGGCGGGATGTAAATTGCCAAGAACCACTTGGGAGAAGTGTATGGTGTTTCCTGAAACATCGAAAAAACAAAGCAACAGAACCTAGGGCACTTCCACTTATGGTCCTATAGCTTAGGGAAATTAAAATGAAAAAGACACAGCCACCCCAAAGTTTGGAACGGCTCTGTTTACAAGAACCTCGTTTACAGTACAAGTTCAACATCGCAGAAAGTGAAAAATGGATAAAGAAGTTGTGGTATTTACTTACAAAGCAATATCACTCAGCAATGAAATCTGTGTCATCAGGCCCTTAGCAGCACAATGAGTGGATTCAGGTATGATGATTCTAACTGAAATAAGTCACACAGAAAAAGAAACATCATAAGATATCACTAATACACGGAATGTAAACTTGGCTACACAGGAACTGCATTCCAAAACAGAACAGGGTCTCAAATTTAGAAAACCAACTTATGCTTGCTTAAGGGGAAAGGTGAGTTGGGGTGCTGCATAAAACCAGAGATTGAAATGAGCACAGATAAAGTTCCTTAAGCCAAATATGGAATAGACAAGAGCTACTCCTTGCTCAACGAAATGGACTCAAAACCCCATATTAAACGCCTAAGAATGTACCTGACTAGTAAGTATCTTAAAACCTATGGATTGCTATGTCTCCAAAAGAGAATCAAGCGTGTGTACAGGGGCATAAACGCAGCAGTGATAGGATTGGAGAGGTTGGGTGAGCAAATGAAGACCCTTTGAAGTCATATTGCATGGTACCCATTACACGGGTCTCAACTCTCCAGGTTTAAGGTATTCTTCCTTCAGCTAAAACATGCATGTGGAACCCAGAGTATGATCAACCATGTGAACGGGAGACGTGTTCAAATATGTCTCAGTTTTCCTCCCCTGGTACTCGGGTGCAACATTCCAGACGCTTTACTAACACTCTCCCGACTTGGAGAGTCAGTCCCTTTAACCTCCTGTTTGGCCCAGTTTGCAATTTCTGCGGAAGATGAACAGGAATAGCGAGAACCAATGAGAGGCTAGCTGGAGGTGTCTGGACGGGCAAATTCAACTCTCATTTCCCACCAGGAAGAGGAATTAACCAAAGGCTCAGCATGCCGGGCCGGAACCAGATTAGGGCCTGAAGCCATCCTGCGGTGTTGCGGCCAGGTCACAAGAAAGCGAGTTGAAGAAAGGAGCTCAGGGGCACTGTAATTCACAAACCTGCAGAGTTATAAATGACAGCTATCGTCCAAAAATAGACTGAAGTAAGGCTGCCAAGAGGACTTGAAAGCGGGGCAGAATTGCAGGAAACCGATTTCAGGAGGTAGACTGGAATTGCATTGAAAGCATAGGAAAAGAGGCAGAACGTCCACAATGATGCACTTGGCCAAAAAGGGCGTATGCGTTTTTTCCTGAATATATTCAGGAAAAAACGCATACGCCCTTTTTGGCCAACCAAGCAAGCTTGCAAAGGAAATCTGCACTACAATGAAGTCTCACTTCCCCCCGGTCAAAAGGGCCATCTGAAAAAAGTGTAAAATCCAGAAAGGCAGGACAGGCCATGGAGAACTGGGAGCCTTGTTATGCTGATGGGCGGGATGTAAATTGCCAAGAACCACTTGGGAGAAGTGTATGGTGTTTCCTGAAACAACTAAAAAACAAAGCAACAGAACCTAGGGCACTTCCACTTATGGTCCTATAGCTTAGGGAAATTAAAATGAAAAAGACACAGCCACCCCAAAGTTTGGAACGGCTCTGTTTACAAGAACCTCATTTACAGTACAAGTTCAACATCGCAGAAAGTGAAAAATGGATAAAGAAGTTGTGGTATTTACTTACAAAGCAATATCACTCAGCAATGAAATCTGTGTCATCAGGCCCTTAGCAGCACAATGAGTGGATTCAGGTATGATGATTCTAACTGAAATAAGTCACACAGAAAAAGAAACATCATAAGATATCACTAATACACGGAATGTAAACTTGGCTACACAGGAACTGCATTCCAAAACAGAACAGGGTCTCAAATTTAGAAAACCAACTTATGCTTGCTTAAGGGGAAAGGTGAGTTGGGGTGCTGCATAAAACCAGAGATTGAAATGAGCACAGATAAAGTTCCTTAAGCCAAATATGGAATAGACAAGAGCTACTCCTTGCTCAACGAAATGGACTCAAAACCCCATATTAAACGCCTAAGAATGTACCTGACTAGTAAGTATCTTAAAACCTATGGATTGCTATGTCTCCAAAAGAGAATCAAGCGTGTGTACAGGGGCATAAACGCAGCAGTGATAGGATTGGAGAGGTTCGGTGAGCAAATGAAGACCCTTTGAAGTCATATTGCATGGTACCCATTACACGGGTCTCAACTCTCCAGGTTTAAGGTATTCTTCCTTCAGCTAAAACATGCATGTGGAACCCAGAGTATGATCAACCATGTGAACGGGAGACGTGTTCAAATATGTCTCAGTATTCCTCCCCTGGTACTCGTGTGCAACATTCCAGACGCTTTACTAACACTCTCCCGACTTGGAGAGTCAGTCCCTTTAACCTCCTGTTTGGCCCAGTTTGCAATTTCTGCGGAAGATGAACAGGAATAGCGAGAACCAATGAGAGGCTAGCTGGAGGTGTCTGGACGGGCAAATTCAACTCTCATTTCCCACCAGGAAGAGGAATTAACCAAAGGCTCAGCATGCCGGGCCGGAACCAGATTAGGGCCTGAAGCCATCCTGCGGTGTTGCGGCCAGCTCAAAAGAAAGCGAGTTGAAGAAAGGAGCTCAGGGGCACTGTAATTCACAAACCTGCAGAGTTATAAATGACAGCTATCGTCCAAAAATAGACTGAAGTAAGGCTGCCAAGAGGACTTGAAAGCGGGGCAGAATTGCAGGAAACCGATTTCAGGAGGTAGACTGGAATTGCATTGAAAGCATAGGAAAAGAGGCAGAACGTCCACAATGATGCACTTGGCCAAAAAGGGCGTATGCATTTTTTCCTGAATATATTCAGGAAAAAACGCATACGCCCTTTTTGGCCAACCAAGCAAGCTTGCAAAGGAAATCTGCACTACAATGAAGTCTCACTTCCCCCCGGTCAAAAGGGCCATCTGAAAAAAGTGTAAAATCCAGAAAGGCAGGACAGGCCATGGAGAACTGGGAGCCTTGTTATGCTGATGGGCGGGATGTAAATTGCCAAGAACCACTTGGGAGAAGTGTATGGTGTTTCCTGAAACAACTAACAAACAAAGCAACAGAGCCTAGGGCACTTCCACTTATGGTCCTATAGCTTAGGGAAATTAAAATGAAAAAGACACAGCCACCCCAAAGTTTGGAACGGCTCTGTTTACAAGAACCTCGTTTACAGTACAAGTTCAACATCGCAGAAAGTGAAAAATGGATAAAGAAGTTGTGGTATTTACTTACAAAGCAATATCACTCAGCAATGAAATCTGTGTCATCAGGCCCTTAGCAGCACAATGAGTGGATTCAGGTATGATGATTCTAACTGAAATAAGTCACACAGAAAAAGAAACATCATAAGATATCACTAATACATGGAATGTAAACTTGGATACACAGGAACTGCATTCCAAAACAGAACAGGGTCTCAAATTTAGAAAACCAACTTATGCTTGCTTAAGGGGAAAGGTGAGTTGGGGTGCTGCATAAAACCAGAGATTGAAATGAGCACAGATAAAGTTCCTTAAGCCAAATATGGAATAGACAAGAGCTACTCCTTGCTCAACGAAACGGACTCAACACCGCATATTAAACGCCTAAGAATGTACCTGACTAGTAAGTATCTTACGACCTATGGATTGCTATGTCTCTGAAAGAGAATCAAGCATGTGTACAGGGACATAAACGCAGCAGTGATAGGATTGGAGAGGTTCGGTGAGCAAATGAAGACCCTTTGAAGTCATATTGCATGGTACCCATTACACGGGTCTTAACTCTCCAGGTTTAAGGTATTCTTCCTTCAGCTAAAAGATGCATGTGGAACCCAAGTATGATCAACCATGTGAACGGGAGACGTGTTCAAATATGTCTCAGTTTTCCTGCCCTGGTACTCGGGTGCAACATTCCGGACGCTTTACTAACACTCTCCCCACTTGGAGAGTCAGCGCCTTTAACCTCTTGTTTGGCCCAGTTTGCTATTTCTTGGAAGATGAACAGGAATAGCGAGAAGCAATGAGAGACTCGCTGGAGGTGTCTGGACGGGCAAATTTAACTCTCATTTCCCACCAGGAAGAGGAAATAACCAAAGGCTCAGCGTGCCGTGCCGGAAACAGATTAGGGCCTGAAGCCATCCTGCGGTGTTGCGGCCAGGTCACAAGAAAGCGAGTTGAAGAAAGGAGCTCAGGGGCACTGTAATTCACAAACCTGCAGAGTTATAAATGACAGCTATCGTCCAAAAATAGACTGAAGTAAGGCTGCCAAGAGGACTTGAAAGCGGGGCAGAATTGCAGGAAACCGATTTCAGGAGGTAGACTGGAATTGCATTGAAAGCATAGGAAAAGAGGCAGAACGTCCACAATGATGCACTTGGCCAAAAAGGGCGTATGCGTTTTTTCCTGAATATATTCAGGAAGAAACGCATACGCCCTTTTTGGCCAACCAAGCAAACTTGCAAAGGAAATCTGCACTACAATGAAGTCTCACTTCCCTCCGGTCAAAAGGGCCATCTGAAAAAAGTGTAAAATCCAGAAAGGCAGGACAGGCCATGGAGAACTGGGAGCCTTGTTATGCTGATGGGCGGGATGTAAATTGCCAACAGACATTCAGGAGAAGGGTATGGTGTTTTTGAAACATCTAAAAAACAAAGCAACAGAGCCTAGGGCACTTCCACTTATGGTCCTATAGCTTAGGGAAATTAAAATCAAAAAGACACAGCCACCCCAAAGTTTGGAACGGCTCTGTTTACAAGAACCTCGTTTACAGTACAAGTTCAACATCGCAGAAAGTGAAAAATGGATAAAGAAGTTGTGGTATTTACTTACAAAGCAATATCACTCAGCAATGAAATCTGTGTCATCAGGCCCTTAGCAGCACAATGAGTGGATTCAGGTATGATGATTCTAACTGAAATAAGTCACACAGAAGAAGAAACATCATAAGATATCAGTAATACACGGAATATAAACTTGGCTACACAGGAACTGAATTACAGAACAGAACAGGGTCTCAAATTTAGAAAACCAACTTATGCTTGCTTAAGGGGAAAGGTGAGTTGGGGTGCTGCATAAAACCAGAGATTGAAATGAGCACAGATAAAGTTCCTTAAGCCAAATATGGAATAGACAAGAGCTACTCCTTGCTCAACGAAATGGACTCAACACCGCATATTAAACGCCTAAGAATGTACCTGACTAATAAGTATCTTAAAACCTATGGATTGCTATGTCTCCAAAAGAGAATCAAGCGTGTGTACAGGGGCATAAACGCAGCAGTGATAGGATTGGAGAGGTTCGGTGAGCAAATGAATACCCTTTGAAGTCATATTGCATGGTACCCATTCCACGGGTTTCAAATACCCAGGTTTAAGGTATTCTTCCTTCAGCTAAAACATGCATGTGGAACCTAGAGTATGATCAACCATGTGATCGGGAGACGTGTTCAAATATGTCTCAGTTTTCGTACCCTGGTACTTGGGTGCAACATTCCAGACGCTTTACTAACACTCTCCCGACTTGGAGAGTCAGTCCCTTTAACCTCCTGTTTGGCCCAGTTTGCAATTTCTGCGGAAGATGAACAGGAATAGCGAGAACCAATGAGAGGCTAGCTGGAGGTGTCTGGACGGGCAAATTTAACTCTCATTTCCCACCAGGAAGAGGAAATAACCAAAGGCTCAGCGTGCCCTGCCGGAACCAGATTAGGGCCTGAAGCCATCCTGCGGTGTTGCGGCCAGCTCAAAAGAAAGCGAGTTGAAGAAAGGAGCTCAGGGGCACTGTAATTCACAAACCTGCAGAGTTATAAATGACAGCTATCATCCAAAAATAGACTGAAGTAAGGCTGCCAAGAGGACTTGAAGCGGGGCAGAATTGCAGGAAACCGATTTCAGGAGGTAGACTGGAATTGCATTGAAAGCATAGGAAAAGAGGCAGAACGTCCACAATGATGCACTTGGCCAAAAAGGGCGTATGCGTTTTTTCCTGAATATATTCAGGAAAAAACGCATACGCCCTTTTTGGCCAACCAAGCAAGCTTGCAAAGGAAATCTGCACTACAATGAAGTCTCACTTCCCCCCGGTCAAAAGGGCCATCTGAAAAAAGTGTAAAATCCAGAAAGGCAGGACAGGCCATGGAGAACTGGGAGCCTTGTTATGGTGATGGGCGGGATGTAAATTGCAAACAACCACTCGGGAGAAGTGTATGGTGTTTCCTGAAACATCTAAAAAACAAAGCAACAGAACCTAGAGCACTTTCACTTATGGTCCTATAGCTTAGGGAAATTAAAATCAAAAAGACACAGCCACCCCAAAGTTTGGATTGGCTCTGTTTACAAGAAGCTCGTTTACAGTACAAGTTCAACATCGCAGAAAGTGAAAAATGGATAAAGAAGTTGTGGTATTTACTTACAAAGCAATATCACTCAGCAATGAAATCTGTGTCATCAGGCCCTTAGCAGCACAATGAGTGGATTCAGGTATGATGATTCTAACTGAAATAAGTCACACAGAAAAAGAAACATCATAACATATCAGTAATACACGGAATATAAACTTGGCTACACAGGAACTGAATTACAGAACAGAACAGGGTCTCAAATTTAGAAAACCAACTTATGCTTGCTTAAGGGGAAAGGTGAGTTGGGGTGCTGCATAAAACCAGAGATTGAAATGAGCACAGATAAAGTTCCTTAAGCCAAATATGGAATAGACAAGAGCTACTCCTTGCTCAACGAAATGGACTCAACACCCCATATTAAACGCCTAAGAATGTACCTGACTAGTAAGTATCTTAAAACCTATGGATTGCTATGTCTCCGAAAGAGAATCAAGCATGTGTACAGGGGCATAAACGCAGCAGTGATAGGATTGGAGAGGTTCGGTGAGCATATGAAGACCCTTTGAAGTCATATTGCATGGTACCCATTACACGGGTCTCAACTCTCCAGGTTTAAGGTATTCTTCCTTCAGCTAAAACATGCATGTGGAACCCAGAGTATGATCAACCATGTGAACGGGAGACGTATTCAAATATGTCTCAGTTTTCCTCCCCTGGTACTCGGGTGCAACATTCCAGACGCTTTACTAACACTCTCCCAACTTGGAGAGTCAGTGCCTTTAACCTCCTGTTTGGCCCAGTTTGCAATTTCTGCGGAAGATGAACAGGAATAGCGAGAACCAATGAGAGGCTAGCTGGAGGTGTCTGGACGGGCAAATTTAACTCTCATTTCCCACCAGGAAGAGGAAATAACCAAAGGCTCAGCGTGCCGTGCCGGAACCAGATTAGGGCCTGAAGCCATCCTGCGGTGTTGCGGCCAGCTCAAAAGAAAGCGAGTTGAAGAAAGGAGCTCAGGGGCACTGTAATTCACAAACCTGCAGAGTTATAAATGACAGCTATCGTCCAAAAATAGACTGAAGTAAGGCTGCCAAGAGGACTTGAAAGCGGGGCAGAATTGCAGGAAACCGATTTCAGGAGGTAAACTGGAATTGCATTGAAAGCATAGGAAAAGAGGCAGAACGTCCACAATGATGCACTTGGCCAAAAAGGGCGTATGCGTTTTTTCCTGAATATATTCAGGAAAAAACGCATACGCCCTTTTTGGCCAACCAAGCAAGCTTGCAAAGGAAATCTGCACTACAATGAAGTCTCACTTCCCCCCGGTCAAAAGGGCCATCTGAAAAAAGTGTAAAATCCAGAAAGGCAGGACAGGCCATGGAGAACTGGGAGCCTTGTTATGCTGATGGGCGGGATGTAAATTGCCAAGAACCACTTGGGAGAAGTGTATGGTGTTTCCTGAAACAACTAACAAACAAAGCAACAGAACCTAGGGCACTTCCACTTATGGTCCTATAGCTTAGGGAAATTAAAATCAAAAAGACACAGCCACCCCAAAGTTTGGAACGGCTCTGTTTACAAGAACCTCGTTTACAGTACAAGTTCAACATCGCAGAAAGTGAAAAATGGATAAAGAAGTTGTGGTATTTACTTACAAAGCAATATCACTCAGCAATGAAATCTGTGTCATCAGGCCCGTAGCAGCACAATGAGTGGATTCAGGTATGATGATTCTAAATGAAATAAGTCACACAGAAAAAGAAACATCATAAGATATCACTAATACACGGAATGTAAACTTGGCTACACAGGAACTGCATTCCAAAACAGAACAGGGTCTCAAATTTAGAAAACCAACTTATGCTTGCTTAAGGGGAAAGGTGAGTTGGGGTGCTGCATAAAACCAGAGATTGAAATGAGCACAGATAAAGTTCCTTAAGCCAAATATGGAATAGACAAGAGCTACTCCTTGCTCAACGAAATGGACTCAAAACCCCATATTAAACGCCTAAGAATGTACCTGACTAGTAAGTATCTTAAAACCTATGGATTGCTATGTCTCCAAAAGAGAATCAAGCGTGTGTACAGGGGCATAAACGCAGCAGTGATAGGATTGGAGAGGTTCGGTGAGCAAATGAAGACCCTTTGAAGTCATATTGCATGGTACCCATTCCACGGGTCTCAACTCTCCAGGTTTAAGGTATTCTTCCTTCAGCTAAAACATGCATGTGGAACCCAGAGTATGATCAACCATGTGAATGGGAGACGTGTTCAAATATGTTTCAGTTTTCGTACCCTGGTACTCGTGTGCAACATTCCAGACGCTTTACTAACACTCTCCCGACTTGGAGAGTCAGTCCCTTTAACCTCCTGTTTGGCCCAGTTTGCAATTTCTGCGGAAGATGAACAGGAATAGCGAGAACCAATGAGAGGCTAGCTGGAGGTGTCTGAACGGGCAAATTCAACTCTCATTTCCCACCAGGAAGAGGAATTAACCAAAGGCTCAGCATGCCGGGCCGGAACCAGATTAGGGCCTGAAGCCATCCTGCGGTGTTGCGGGCAGCTCAAAAGAAAGCGAGTTGAAGAAAGGAGCTCAGGGGCACTGTAATTCACAAACCTGCAGAGTTATAAATGACAGCTATCGTCCAAAAATAGACTGAAGTAAGGCTGCCAAGAGGACTTGAAAGCGGGGCAGAATTGCAGGAAACCGATTTCAGGAGGTAGACTGGAATTGCATTGAAAGCATAGGAAAAGAGGCAGAACGTCCACAATGATGCACTTGGCCAAAAAGGGCGTATGCGTTTTTTCCTGAATATATTCAGGAAAAAACGCATACGCCCTTTTTGGCCAACCAAGCAAGCTTGCAAATGAAATCTGCACTACAATGAAGTCTCACTTCCCCTCGGTCAAAAGGGCCATCTGAAAAAAGTGTAAAATCCAGAAAGGCAGGACAGGCCATGGAGAACTGGGAGCCTTGTTATGCTGATGGGCGGGATGTAAATTGCCAAGAACCACTTGGGAGAAGTGTATGGTGTTTCCTGAAACAACTAACAAACAAAGCAACAGAACCTAGGGCACTTCCACTTATGGTCCTATAGCTTAGGGAAATTAAAATCAAAAAGACACAGCCACCCCAAAGTTTGGAACGGCTCTGTTTACAAGAACCTCGTTTACAGTACAAGTTCAACATCGCAGAAAGTGAAAAATGGATAAAGAAGTTGTGGTATTTACTTACAAAGCAATATCACTCAGCAATGAAATCTGTGTCATCAGGCCCTTAGCAGCACAATGAGTGGATTCAGGTATGATGATTCTAACTGAAATAAGTCACACAGAAAAAGAAACATCATAAGATATCACTAATACACGGAATGTAAACTTGGCTACACAGGAACTGCATTCCAAAACAGAACAGGGTCTCAAATTTAGAAAACCAACTTATGCTTGCTTAAGGGGAAAGGTGAGTTGGGGTGCTGCATAAAACCAGAGATTGAAATGAGCACAGATAAAGTTCCTTAAGCCAAATATGGAATAGACAAGAGCTACTCCTTGCTCAACGAAACGGACTCAACACCGCATATTAAACGCCTAAGAATGTACCTGACTAGTAAGTATCTTACGACCTATGGATTGCTATGTCTCTGAAAGAGAATCAAGCATGTGTACAGGGACATAAACGCAGCAGTGATAGGATTGGAGAGGTTCGGTGAGCAAATGAAGACCCTTTGAAGTCATATTGCATGGTACCCATTACACGGGTCTTAACTCTCCAGGTTTAAGGTATTCTTCCTTCAGCTAAAACATGCATGTGGAACCCAAGTATGATCAACCATGTGAACGGGAGACGTGTTCAAATATGTCTCAGTTTTCGTACCCTGGTACTCGGGTGCAACATTCCAGACGCTTTACTAACACTCTCCCCACTTGGAGAGTCAGTCCCTTTAACCTCCTGTTTGGCCCAGTTTGCAATTTCTGTGGAAGATGAACAGGAATAGCGAGAACCAATGAGAGACTAGCTGGAGGTGTCTGGATGGGCAAATTTAACTCTCATTTCCCACCAGGAAGAGGAATTAACCAAAGGCTCAGCGTGCCGTGCCAGAACCAGATTAGGGCCTGAAGACATCCTGCGGTGTTGCGGCCAGGTCACAAGAAAGCGAGTTGAAGAAAGGAGCTCAGGGGCACTGTAATTCACAAACCTGCAGAGTTATAAATGACAGCTATCGTCCAAAAATATACTGAAGTAAGGCTGCCAAGAGGACTTGAAAGCGGGGCAGAATTGCAGGAAACCGATTTCAGGAGGTAGACTGTAATTGCATTGAAAGCATAGGAAAAGAGGCAGAACGTCCACAATGATGCACTTGGCCAAAAAGGGCGTATGCGTTTTTTCCTGAATATATTCAGGAAGAAAGGCATACGCCCTTTTTGGCCAACCAAGCAAACTTGCAAAGGAAATCTGCACTACAATGAAGTCTCACTTCCCTCCGGTCAAAAGGGCCATCTGAAAAAAGTGTAAAATCCAGAAAGGCAGGACAGGCCATGGAGAACTGGGAGCCTTGTTATGCTGATGGGCGGGATGTAAATTGCCAACAGACATTCAGGAGAAGGGTATGGTGTTTTTGAAACATCTAAAAAACAAAGCAACAGAGCCTAGGGCACTTCCACTTATGGTCCTATAGCTTAGGGAAATTAAAATCAAAAAGACACAGCCACCCCAAAGTTTGGAACGGCTCTGTTTACAAGAACCTCGTTTACAGTACAAGTTCAACATCGCAGAAAGTGAAAAATGGATAAAGAAGTTGTGGTATTTACTTACAAAGCAATATCACTCAGCAATGAAATCTGTGTCATCAGGCCCTTAGCAGCACAATGAGTGGATTCAGGTATGATGATTCTAACTGAAATAAGTCACACAGAAGAAGAAACATCATAAGATATCAGTAATACACGGAATGTAAACTTGGCTACACAGGAACTGAATTACAGAACAGAACAGGGTCTCAAATTTAGAAAACCAACTTATGCTTGCTTAAGGGTAAAGGTGAGTTGGGGTGCTGCATAAAACCAGAGATTGAAATGAGCACAGATAAAGTTCCTTAAGCCAAATATGGAATAGACAAGAGCTACTCCTTGCTCAACGAAATGGACTCAACACCGCATATTAAACGCCTAAGAATGTACCTGACTAATAAGTATCTTAAAACCTATGGATTGCTATGTCTCCAAAAGAGAATCAAGCGTGTGTACAGGGGCATAAACGCAGCAGTGATAGGATTGGAGAGGTTCGGTGAGCAAATGAATACCCTTTGAAGTCATATTGCATGGTACCCATTCCACGGGTTTCAAATACCCAGGTTTAAGGTATTCTTCCTTCAGCTAAAACATGCATGTGGAACCTAGAGTATGATCAACCATGTGATCGGGAGACGTGTTCAAATATGTCTCAGTTTTCGTACCCTGGTACTTGGGTGCAACATTCCAGACGCTTTACTAACACTCTCCCGACTTGGAGAGTCAGTCCCTTTAACCTCCTGTTTGGCCCAGTTTGCAATTTCTGCGGAAGATGAACAGGAATAGCGAGAACCAATGAGAGGCTAGCTGGAGGTGTCTGGACGGGCAAATTTAACTCTCATTTCCCACCAGGAAGAGGAAATAACCAAAGGCTCAGCGTGCCCTGCCGGAACCAGATTAGGGCCTGAAGCCATCCTGCGGTGTTGCGGCCAGCTCAAAAGAAAGCGAGTTGAAGAAAGGAGCTCAGGGGCACTGTAATTCACAAACCTGCAGAGTTATAAATGACAGCTATCATCCAAAAATAGACTGAAGTAAGGCTGCCAAGAGGACTTGAAGCGGGGCAGAATTGCAGGAAACCGATTTCAGGAGGTAGACTGGAATTGCATTGAAAGCATAGGAAAAGAGGCAGAACGTCCACAATGATGCACTTGGCCAAAAAGGGCGTATGCGTTTTTTCCTGAATATATTCAGGAAAAAACGCATACGCCCTTTTTGGCCAACCAAGCAAGCTTGCAAAGGAAATCTGCACTACAATGAAGTCTCACTTCCCCCCGGTCAAAAGGGCCATCTGAAAAAAGTGTAAAATCCAGAAAGGCAAGACAGGCCATGGAGAACTGGGAGCCTTGTTATGCTGATGGGCGGGATGTAAATTGCCAACAACCACTCGGGAGAAGTGTATGGTGTTTCCTGAAACATCTAAAAAACAAAGCAACAGAACCTAGGGCACTTTCACTTATGGTCCTATAGCTTAGGGAAATTAAAATCAAAAAGACACAGCCACCCCAAAGTTTGGATTGGCTCTGTTTACAAGAAGCTCGTTTACAGTACAAGTTCAACATTGCAGAAAGTGAAAAATGGATAAAGAAGTTGTGGTATTTACTTACAAAGCAATATCACTCAGCAATGAAATCTGTGTCATCAGGCCCTTAGCAGCACAATGAGTGGATTCAGGTATGATGATTCTAACTGAAATAAGTCACACAGAAAAAGAAACATCATAACATATCAGTAATACACGGAATATAAACTTGGCTACACAGGAACTGAATTACAGAACAGAACAGGGTCTCAAATTTAGAAAACCAACTTATGCTTGCTTAAGGGGAAAGGTGAGTTGGGGTGCTGCATAAAACCAGAGATTGAAATGAGCACAGATAAAGTTCCTTAAGCCAAATATGGAATAGACAAGAGCTACTCCTTGCTCAACGAAATGGACTCAACACCCCATATTAAACGCCTAAGAATGTACCTGACTAGTAAGTATCTTAAAACCTATGGATTGCTATGTCTCCGAAAGAGAATCAAGCATGTGTACAGGGGCATAAACGCAGCAGTGATAGGATTGGAGAGGTTCGGTGAGCATATGAAGACCCTTTGAAGTCATATTGCATGGTACCCATTACACGGGTCTCAACTCTCCAGGTTTAAGGTATTCTTCCTTCAGCTAAAACATGCATGTGGAACCCAGAGTATGATCAACCATGTGAACGGGAGACGTATTCAAATATGTCTCAGTTTTCCTCCCCTGGTACTCGGGTGCAACATTCCAGACGCTTTACTAACACTCTCCCGACTTGGAGAGTCAGTGCCTTTAACCTCCTGTTTGGCCCAGTTTGCAATTTCTGCGGAAGATGAACAGGAATAGCGAGAACCAATGAGAGGCTAGCTGGAGGTGTCTCGACGGGCAAATTTAACTCTCATTTCCCACTAGGAAGAGGAAATAACCAAAGGCTCAGCGTGCCGTGCCGGAAACAGATTAGGGCCTGAAGCCATCCTGCGGTGTTGCGGCCAGCTCAAAAGAAAGCGAGTTGAAGAAAGGAGCTCAGGGGCACTGTAATTCACAAACCTGCAGAGTTATAAATGACAGCTATCGTCCAAAAATAGACTGAAGTAAGGCTGCCAAGAGGACTTGAAAGCGGGGCAGAATTGCAGGAAACCGATTTCAGGAGGTAGACTGGAATTGCATTGAAAGCATAGGAAAAGAGGCAGAACGTCCACAATGATGCACTTGGCCAAAAAGGGCGTATGCGTTTTTTCCTGAATATATTCAGGAAAAAACGCATACGCCCTTTTTGGCCAACCAAGCAAGCTTGCAAAGGAAATCTGCACTACAATGAAGTCTCACTTCCCCCCGGTCAAAAGGGCCATCTGAAAAAAGTGTAAAATCCAGAAAGGCAGGACAGGCCATGGAGAACTGGGAGCCTTGTTATGCTGATGGGCGGGATGTAAATTGCCAAGAACCACTTGGGAGAAGTGTATGGTGTTTCCTGAAACAACTAACAAACAAAGCAACAGAACCTAGGGCACTTCCACTTATGGTCCTATAGCTTAGGGAAATTAAAATCAAAAAGACACAGCCACCCCAAAGTTTGGAACGGCTCTGTTTACAAGAACCTCGTTTACAGTACAAGTTCAACATCGCAGAAAGTGAAAAATGGATAAAGAAGTTGTGGTATTTACTTACAAAGCAATATCACTCAACAATGAAATCTGTGTCATCAGGCCCGTAGCAGCACAATGAGTGGATTCAGGTATGATGATTCTAAATGAAATAAGTCACACAGAAAAAGAAACATCATAAGATATCACTAATACACGGAATGTAAACTTGGCTACACAGGAACTGCATTCCAAAACAGAACAGGGTCTCAAATTTAGAAAACCAACTTATGCTTGCTTAAGGGTAAAGGTGAGTTGGGGTGCTGCATAAAACCAGAGATTGAAATGAGCACAGATAAAGTTCCTTAAGCCAAATATGGAATAGACAAGAGCTACTCCTTGCTCAACGAAACGGACTCAACACCGCATATTAAACGCCTAAGAATGTACCTGACTAGTAAGTATCTTAAAACCTATGGATTGCTATGTCTCCGAAAGAGAATCAAGCATGTGTACAGGGGCATAAACGCAGCAGTGATAGGATTGGAGAGGTTCGGTGAGCAAATGAAGACCCTTTGAAGTCATATTGCATGGTACCCATTCCACGGGTTTCAACTACCCAGGTTTTAGGTATTCTTCCTTCAGCTAAAACATGCATGTGGAACCTAGGGTATGATCAACCATGTGATCGGGAGACGTGTTCAAATATGTCTCAGTTTTCGTACCCTGGTACTCGGGTGCAACATTCCAGACGCTTTACTAACACTCTCCCGACTTGGAGAGTCAGTCCCTTTAACCTCCTGTTTGGCACAGTTTGCAATTTCTGCGGAAGATGAACAGGAATAGCGAGAACCAATGAGAGACTAGCTGGAGGTGTCTGGACGGGCAAATTTAACTCTCATTTCCCACCAGGAAGAGGAATTAACCAAAGGCTCAGCGTGCCGTGCCGGAACCAGATTAGGGCCTGAAGCCATCCTGCGGTGTTGCGGCCAGCTCACAAGAAAGCGAGTTGAAGAAAGGAGCTCAGGGGCACTGTAATTCACAAACCTGCAGAGTTATAAATGACAGCTATCGTCCAAAAATAGACTGAAGTAAGGCTGCCAAGAGGACTTGAAAGCGGGGCAGAATTGCAGGAAACCGATTTCAGGAGGTAGACTGGAATTGCATTGAAAGCATAGGAAAAGAGGCAGAACGTCCACAATGATGCACTTGGCCAAAAAGAGCGTATGCGTTTTTTCCTGAATATATTCAGGAAAAAACGTATACGCCCTTTTTGGCCAACCAAGCAAACTTGCAAAGGAAATCTGCACTACAATGAAGTCTCACTTCTCCCCGATCAAAAGGGCCATCTGAAAAAAGTGTAAAATCCAGAAAGGCAGGACAGGCCATGGAGAACTGGGAGCCTTGTTATGCTGATGGGCGGGATGTAAATTGCCAACAGAGACTCAGAAGAAGTGTATGGTGTTTCCTGAAACATCTAAAAAACAAAGCAACAGAGCCTAGGGCACTTCCACTTATGGTCCTATAGCTTAGGGAAATTAAAATCAAAAAGACACAGCCACCCCAAAGTTTGGGACGCCTCCGTTTACAAGAACCTCGTTTTCCGTACAAGTGCAATATCACAGAAAGTGAAAAATGGATAAAGAACTTGTGGTACTTACGTACAATGCAGTATCACTCAGCAATGAAATCTATGTCATCAGGCCCGTAGCAGCATAATGAGTGGATTCAGGTACGATGATTCTAACTGACATAATTCACACAGAAAAAGAAACATCATAAGATATCACTAATACACGGAATGTAAACTTGTCTACACAGGAACTGCATTCCAAAACAGAACAGGGTCTCAAATTTAGAAAACCAACTTATGCTTGCTTAAGGGTAAAAGTGAGTTGGGGTGCTGCATAAAACCAGAGATTGAAATGAGCACAGATAATGTTCCTTAAGCCAAATATGGAATAGAAAAGAGCTACTCCTTGCTCAATGAAATGGACTCAACACCGCATATTAAACGCCTAAGAATGTACCTGACTAGTAAGTATCTTAAAACCTATGGATTGGTATGTCTCCAAAAAAGAATCAAGCGTGTGTACAGGGGCATAAACGCAGCAGTGATAGGATTGGAGAGGTTCGGTGAGCAAATGAAGACCCTTTGAAGTCATATTGCATGGTACCCATTACACGGGTCTCAACTCTCCAGGTTTAAGGTATTCTTCCTTCAGCTAAAACATGCATGTGGAACCCAGAGTATGATCAACCATGTGAACGGGAGACGTGTTCAAATATGTCTCAGTTTTCGTACCCTGGTACTCGGGTGCGACATTCCAGACGCTTTACTAACACTCTCCCGACTTGGAGAGTCAGTG
The DNA here is from genome assembly GCF_951394435.1 of Stenella coeruleoalba. Taxonomy (NCBI): domain Eukaryota; kingdom Metazoa; phylum Chordata; class Mammalia; order Artiodactyla; family Delphinidae; genus Stenella; species Stenella coeruleoalba. The sequence continues at coordinate 5,264 of NW_027646118.1, read as the reverse complement.
CCTTTAACCTCCTGTTTGGCCCAGTTTGCAATTTCTGCGGAAGATGAACAGGAATAGCGAGAACCAATGAGAGGCTAGCTGGAGGTGTCTGAACGGGCAAATTTAACTCTCATTTCCACCAGGAAGAGGAATTAACCAAAGGCTCAGCGTGCCGTGCCGGAACCAGATTAGGGCCTGAAGACATCCTGCGGTGTTGCGGCCAGGTCACAAGAAAGCGAGTTGAAGAAAGGAGCTCAGGGGCACTGTAATTCACAAACCTGCAGAGTTATAAATGACAGCTATCGTCCAAAAATAGACTGAAGTAAGGCTGCCAAGAGGACTTGAAAGCGGGGCAGAATTGCAGGAAACCGATTTCAGGAGGTAGACTGGAATTGCATTGAAAGCATAGGAAAAGAGGCAGAACGTCCACAATGATGCACTTGGCCAAAAAGGGCGTATGCGTTTTTTCCTGAATATATTCAGGAAAAAACGCATACGCCCTTTTTGGCCAACCAAGCAAGCTTGCAAAGGAAATCTGCACTACAATGAAGTCTCACTTCCCCCCGGTCAAAAGGGCCATCTGAAAAAAGTGTAAAATCCAGAAAGGCAGGACAGGCCATGGAGAACTGGGAGCCTTGTTATGCTGATGGGCGGGATGTAAATTGCCAAGAACCACTTGGGAGAAGTGTATGGTGTTTCCTGAAACAACTAAAAAAGAAAGCAACAGAACCTAGGGCACTTCCACTTATGGTCCTATAGCTTAGGGAAATTAAAATGAAAAAGACACAGCCACCCCAAAGTTTGGAACGGCTCTGTTTACAAGAACCTCGTTTACAGTACAAGTTCAACATCGCAGAAAGTGAAAAATGGATAAAGAAGTTGTGGTATTTACTTACAAAGCAATATCACTCAGCAATGAAATCTGTGTCATCAGGCCCTTAGCAGCACAATGAGTGGATTCAGGTATGATGATTCTAACTGAAATAAGTCACACAGAAAAAGAAACATCATAAGATATCACTAATACACGGAATGTAAACTTGGCTACACAGGAACTGCATTCCAAAACAGAACAGGGTCTCAAATTTAGAAAACCAACTTATGCTTGCTTAAGGGGAAAGGTGAGTTGGGGTGCTGCATAAAACCAGAGATTGAAATGAGCACAGATAAAGTTCCTTAAGCCAAATATGGAATAGACAAGAGCTACTCCTTGCTCAACGAAATGGACTCAAAACCCCATATTAAACGCCTAAGAATGTACCTGACTAGTAAGTATCTTAAAACCTATGGATTGCTATGTCTCCAAAAGAGAATCAAGCGTGTGTACAGGGGCATAAACGCAGCAGTGATAGGATTGGAGAGGTTCGGTGAGCAAATGAAGACCCTTTGAAGTCATATTGCATGGTACCCATTCCACGGGTCTCAACTCTCCAGGTTTAAGGTATTCTTCCTTCAGCTAAAACATGCATGTGGAACCCAGAGTATGATCAACCATGTGAACGGGAGACGTGTTCAAATATGTCTCAGTTTTCGTACCCTGGTACTCGTGTGCAACATTCCAGACGCTTTACTAACACTCTCCCGACTTGGAGAGTCAGTCCCTTTAACCTCCTGTTTGGCCCAGTTTGCAATTTCTGCGGAAGATGAACAGGAATAGCGAGAACCAATGAGAGGCTAGCTGGAGGTGTCTGAACGGGCAAATTCAACTCTCATTTCCCACCAGGAAGAGGAATTAACCAAAGGCTCAGCATGCCGGGCCGGAACCAGATTAGGGCCTGAAGCCATCCTGCGGTGTTGCGGGCAGCTCAAAAGAAAGCGAGTTGAAGAAAGGAGCTCAGGGGCACTGTAATTCACAAACCTGCAGAGTTATAAATGACAGCTATCGTCCAAAAATAGACTGAAGTAAGGCTGCCAAGAGGACTTGAAAGCGGGGCAGAATTGCAGGAAACCGATTTCAGGAGGTAGACTGGAATTGCATTGAAAGCATAGGAAAAGAGGCAGAACGTCCACAATGATGCACTTGGCCAAAAAGGGCGTATGCGTTTTTTCCTGAATATATTCAGGAAAAAACGCATACGCCCTTTTTGGCCAACCAAGCAAGCTTGCAAATGAAATCTGCACTACAATGAAGTCTCACTTCCCCTCGGTCAAAAGGGCCATCTGAAAAAAGTGTAAAATCCAGAAAGGCAGGACAGGCCATGGAGAACTGGGAGCCTTGTTATGCTGATGGGCGGGATGTAAATTGCCAAGAACCACTTGGGAGAAGTGTATGGTGTTTCCTGAAACAACTAACAAACAAAGCAACAGAACCTAGGGCACTTCCACTTATGGTCCTATAGCTTAGGGAAATTAAAATCAAAAAGACACAGCCACCCCAAAGTTTGGAACGGCTCTGTTTACAAGAACCTCGTTTACAGTACAAGTTCAACATCGCAGAAAGTGAAAAATGGATAAAGAAGTTGTGGTATTTACTTACAAAGCAATATCACTCAGCAATGAAATCTGTGTCATCAGGCCCTTAGCAGCACAATGAGTGGATTCAGGTATGATGATTCTAACTGAAATAAGTCACACAGAAAAAGAAACATCATAAGATATCACTAATACACGGAATGTAAACTTGGCTACACAGGAACTGCATTCCAAAACAGAACAGGGTCTCAAATTTAGAAAACCAACTTATGCTTGCTTAAGGGGAAAGGTGAGTTGGGGTGCTGCATAAAACCAGAGATTGAAATGAGCACAGATAAAGTTCCTTAAGCCAAATATGGAATAGACAAGAGCTACTCCTTGCTCAACGAAACGGACTCAACACCGCATATTAAACGCCTAAGAATGTACCTGACTAGTAAGTATCTTACGACCTATGGATTGCTATGTCTCTGAAAGAGAATCAAGCATGTGTACAGGGACATAAACGCAGCAGTGATAGGATTGGAGAGGTTCGGTGAGCAAATGAAGACCCTTTGAAGTCATATTGCATGGTACCCATTACACGGGTCTTAACTCTCCAGGTTTAAGGTATTCTTCCTTCAGCTAAAACATGCATGTGGAACCCAAGTATGATCAACCATGTGAACGGGAGACGTGTTCAAATATGTCTCAGTTTTCGTACCCTGGTACTCGGGTGCAACATTCCAGACGCTTTACTAACACTCTCCCCACTTGGAGAGTCAGTCCCTTTAACCTCCTGTTTGGCCCAGTTTGCAATTTCTGTGGAAGATGAACAGGAATAGCGAGAACCAATGAGAGACTAGCTGGAGGTGTCTGGATGGGCAAATTTAACTCTCATTTCCCACCAGGAAGAGGAATTAACCAAAGGCTCAGCGTGCCGTGCCAGAACCAGATTAGGGCCTGAAGACATCCTGCGGTGTTGCGGCCAGGTCACAAGAAAGCGAGTTGAAGAAAGGAGCTCAGGGGCACTGTAATTCACAAACCTGCAGAGTTATAAATGACAGCTATCGTCCAAAAATATACTGAAGTAAGGCTGCCAAGAGGACTTGAAAGCGGGGCAGAATTGCAGGAAACCGATTTCAGGAGGTAGACTGTAATTGCATTGAAAGCATAGGAAAAGAGGCAGAACGTCCACAATGATGCACTTGGCCAAAAAGGGCGTATGCGTTTTTTCCTGAATATATTCAGGAAGAAAGGCATACGCCCTTTTTGGCCAACCAAGCAAACTTGCAAAGGAAATCTGCACTACAATGAAGTCTCACTTCCCTCCGGTCAAAAGGGCCATCTGAAAAAAGTGTAAAATCCAGAAAGGCAGGACAGGCCATGGAGAACTGGGAGCCTTGTTATGCTGATGGGCGGGATGTAAATTGCCAACAGACATTCAGGAGAAGGGTATGGTGTTTTTGAAACATCTAAAAAACAAAGCAACAGAGCCTAGGGCACTTCCACTTATGGTCCTATAGCTTAGGGAAATTAAAATCAAAAAGACACAGCCACCCCAAAGTTTGGAACGGCTCTGTTTACAAGAACCTCGTTTACAGTACAAGTTCAACATCGCAGAAAGTGAAAAATGGATAAAGAAGTTGTGGTATTTACTTACAAAGCAATATCACTCAGCAATGAAATCTGTGTCATCAGGCCCTTAGCAGCACAATGAGTGGATTCAGGTATGATGATTCTAACTGAAATAAGTCACACAGAAGAAGAAACATCATAAGATATCAGTAATACACGGAATGTAAACTTGGCTACACAGGAACTGAATTACAGAACAGAACAGGGTCTCAAATTTAGAAAACCAACTTATGCTTGCTTAAGGGTAAAGGTGAGTTGGGGTGCTGCATAAAACCAGAGATTGAAATGAGCACAGATAAAGTTCCTTAAGCCAAATATGGAATAGACAAGAGCTACTCCTTGCTCAACGAAATGGACTCAACACCGCATATTAAACGCCTAAGAATGTACCTGACTAATAAGTATCTTAAAACCTATGGATTGCTATGTCTCCAAAAGAGAATCAAGCGTGTGTACAGGGGCATAAACGCAGCAGTGATAGGATTGGAGAGGTTCGGTGAGCAAATGAATACCCTTTGAAGTCATATTGCATGGTACCCATTCCACGGGTTTCAAATACCCAGGTTTAAGGTATTCTTCCTTCAGCTAAAACATGCATGTGGAACCTAGAGTATGATCAACCATGTGATCGGGAGACGTGTTCAAATATGTCTCAGTTTTCGTACCCTGGTACTTGGGTGCAACATTCCAGACGCTTTACTAACACTCTCCCGACTTGGAGAGTCAGTCCCTTTAACCTCCTGTTTTGCCCAGTTTGCAATTTCTGCGGAAGATGAACAGGAATAGCGAGAACCAATGAGAGGCTAGCTGGAGGTGTCTGGACGGGCAAATTTAACTCTCATTTCCCACCAGGAAGAGGAAATAACCAAAGGCTCAGCGTGCCCTGCCGGAACCAGATTAGGGCCTGAAGCCATCCTGCGGTGTTGCGGCCAGCTCAAAAGAAAGCGAGTTGAAGAAAGGAGCTCAGGGGCACTGTAATTCACAAACCTGCAGAGTTATAAATGACAGCTATCATCCAAAAATAGACTGAAGTAAGGCTGCCAAGAGGACTTGAAGCGGGGCAGAATTGCAGGAAACCGATTTCAGGAGGTAGACTGGAATTGCATTGAAAGCATAGGAAAAGAGGCAGAACGTCCACAATGATGCACTTGGCCAAAAAGGGCGTATGCGTTTTTTCCTGAATATATTCAGGAAAAAAACGCATACGCCCTTTTTGGCCAACCAAGCAAGCTTGCAAAGGAAATCTGCACTACAAT